>NC_083368.1:7800833-9251666 GCF_030254825.1 Meriones unguiculatus | reverse complement strand
ATGCATGCTAACAATCACGCTTACATATTTACTCTTTTCTCCTCAACGCTTTCACTTTTCATTGGCCACAGGCTGCAAAAGATGACTTTTGACTCTGGAGTTTCACCATCACTGTTTTTTAAACAGTGTTAGTTGTCAGAAAGAGCTGAACTGTTCAGCTTTAATTTTATGCTTAATAGTTTGTGGACTTTAATAAGGGGAGTCAAGAGAACTCTAATTGAATATGAATGGAATGGCCAGCATTTATGAGCTGTGCTCACATGGAACCAAGGAATCCTGGCTCTATTATCAAGGCACCAGGGAGGACATGACACACCCTGTCCTGAGAACTTATGCTGCCTGCCACTGGTGTCCAGCTACTTGCTTCCCAGCCTTCAGGCTAAAAGAGAAACAGCAAAAATGTAGTCAAGCTAGCTTTAAGGGCAGCCATTTAGACGTGTGCAGGGTTTATTTGGTAAGTATTGCACTGTGATGGTCTAGGGAAAATACATGTGGCAGACTGAATCAGAAGCAGCATTTACAAAGCTGTATGGTGATGGTTCCCACTTATGCCGGCAAGGGAGTGAGGTGGCCGCTCCAATATTAATTCTCTTTATGTCATGTTGCTCTCGGAAAGTAGTTCCAGTTCGCAAGACTTGCTCCCTGGGGCCTGGTTCTGTGCTCCTGTGGGTCTGCTCCTACAGCTGGGCTATTGCCATAGTGCTTCTTTGAGCTTACTGGCAATAGCCTGCGTACTTGAGTTTCTGGCAGGAAAATGACTTTACAAAAAAACAAAACAGAAGAATCAAGTCAAATGACTCAACTGTTTATATATGTGTGTTTGTGTCTGTCTGTCTGTCTGTCTGTCTCTCTCTGTGTTGCTTTCAAAAACCAGAAGTGGGCCAGTGAGTCATCTCAGAGCATAAAAAGTGCTTGTCAGCAAGCTTGAGAATCTGAGTTCAATCCCCAATAACCACACAGTGAAAGGAGAACTGACTCCTAGAGGCCCTGTGACCTCCATGCGTGTGCCCTGGCATCCACGCACATATACCACAGCACATGCAAATGCATAAATAAATCGGAAGATAAAAGCTTCAACAATGCAAATAAGATGAGCTTATTAACTAATTCCTACAGATGAAGACTATAAGAAGCAGCACCCACACATGTACACACATGTGAGTGCACCCACAAACATATAACAACAGGAAAGGCTCAACCACATTAGGTGTGAAAATAACCCCTCACAGTTATCAACTGTCATTTAACTGCTTTAACACCAGAGCATACTGATGTTTTCCTGTCTTTCCTACTTTTCCCAGGTATTAAATCACCATTACATTGGTCTTACAGGGCGTATGTAATAGCAGTTAACATATACAACTAGAATTCTTATGTTTGAGCATTTACCCAAAATCCAGTGATAAACAGCACTGGGCCCGAGTTTCCTCTGCTCTTTCAGGGGGATTAAAATGACTTTGTCCCAGGGCTGTTGGACATTCTGCTGATGTCATGTGTCAAGTCAATTGGGGTGTGTTCTTAACACAAAGACTGAGGAAGTGCTTGATGTTATCAACCAGGATTCTCTGGTTCCCACTCAGTCCCATTCTCAGGGAGTAGTCTTAATTTAGCAATAAAACACATCTTATAGATGGATTTCAAAACTTATAAAGTAACTTAGAAAATTTTGAAAATTCATGACAATTCAGCCAAACTCTAGAACAATTAAATCAGAATCTCACGGTGGGTTCTTCAGTCCTCAGAACTGTATGAGCTTTTCGAGATGACTTCTGTTCACAGCCAAGACTGTTCTAAAACACGCTGGAGCACTCTGTGAATGAATCTCATCAACAGATTATTTTACACTATGATTCTAAGGTCTCTCCTCTACTGGCTTCTTTTGAAAACGCACACAGGCAATGCTTTCTTAAATAAGCTATATGTGTTTCTTAATTGAAATTGGATGTGAATGTAAAATCTCTGCTAAACCAGCTTGTTGCCTACATTTGTTGCCTATCTTGCCCGTGGGTGTGCTTGGGTTGTCAGTGTGGTTATATGGAAACCCAGATAGGTCCCAATAGATGAAGGCTGAGTTAAAACTCATGTTTGTTTTTTTTTTTTTATTGTTCATCCACCTTTCTTGTTCTCCAATTAAAACTGAATTTAACAAGAACCAGAAAGTCCCAATCTGAGACTGGGTCCTCCTCCCTCACTGCACCTCTGACAATTCTCTTGGGTTTTCATGATGGTTCATCTCACTCAAATCACGTGTGATTAGCTTTGTGTTTCTATCTCAACAGAATAATGTTTTCTATCGTATTTGAGCACTTACAAAGCTTGCTGGATTTTCTTTTTGTTTAGTCTTACACTGAAAGCACCTGGCAGCTCAGCTCACCCTAGCTCATCTCAGTCCTTGACATTGCTCATTTAGTAATGTTCATGTTTATTGCAGACTTCTTATGAGGTAGAAATGGAGCCAAGCTATGGCTATAATTTAATTTATGTTTTTGCCCTAACTGTGTCAGGAAAGTACTAAATTACCTTAATTTTAACAGATGTGGAAATGGAGGATTAGAAAGATTAATTAACCTGTTTTGGGTTATTTAGCTAGCTAGTGGTGGGGACCAGAATTTGAACACAGGTGGTTTAGCTCTAGAAACTGTTAGGGCATTCTTACCTTAGTCACTATGATGGTTTTTCAGACTTAAGTGAAAACAAGGTACATATAGGCAGATCTGACAGGTTTTTGAAAATTGATTTTCCAAGGTTAGACCTTAAGGACATGCAATATCCTATACTACAAACCCTTGCTTGTCTTCTGCTCTGTGAAGTCAAAGACTTGTGGCTAACATACACGAAGAAAGCATTATATTTTGGAATGGGTTCTGTAGTATGTCAGCCTGAGAAAAGTTGGCTTATAATGACTGGCAAGGAAGACAAGAACTATGGAACAGGACTTTCAAGTTAGTTTTTGCTTCCAGAAAAATTAATGGTTTTGAGTTCTTAGTTGTGTCTACTGACATGTAATGGGTGGTTAATAAAAAGAATTCTCAATTTGTCTTTCCCAAATCACAGCTTATTAGTAAGAAGATCAATTTTGTGATTTTTGTGGATGGTTTTTCTTTACTACATTTTATTTGTCTAGCCCAGTCATCCTCAACCTTCCTGATGCTGTGGCCCTTTAATATAGTTCTTCACGTTGTGGTGAGCCCCAACCATAAAGTTATTTTTGTTGCTATTTCACAACTGTAATTTTGCTACTGTCATGTATCAAAATGAAAATATTTTTAGAGATAGACGTTAGCCAAAGGAGTCACTACCCACTGTTTGAGAACTGGTCTAGTATATGTATGTGTGTATGAACAAACCATAGTGCACAGAAGACAATTTCTGGAAGAGGTTCTTTCTGTCTGCCATGACGGGTTTAAGGATCAAATACAGACTGTCTGGCAGCAAGTACCTTTGCCTACTGAACCATTCATTGGTATCAGGAGGCTTCTTATATTATCCACAAACCAAATTAATACACATAGAAACATGATGATTGTAAATGCTATCATCAGCAAACACTACTGTATCTATTAAAGGGAGACTTACAGTAACATCTGCAAAACCCTCAGCCTAATTTTGCTTATAGATATGTATCCAGTACCTAGAGTTTTATTTAGCACATAAGTAAAAGATAGTTGACAAATGAATTAATTGGTTTTATTTTTGTCAAAGAACAAAACAACTTTCAGCAGTGTGGAGGCATTTGGTTACATGAGGGCTTTACCATTAAGTGGAGGGCTGAATCACCTAATCTTGTGCAAGCTGTCTAGCAATTGCTCAGTATGATTAGGTTCCAAACCAAAGCCATTCTTGTGAGGAACAAGAGGCTTATTGTTTAGGCTTCCCTGTCACACTCATTGTGGAATGTGTAATCAACATTATAATCAGTTTACCTCATGCATAGTAATGTGTAGATCTGCATTATAAGTCACCCAGAGGTTTTCCTGTCAGGCTGCTCTTGCTCACATGTCTGCTCAGATTCAATATGCAAATAAAGAAATTGACTTGCACTGGTCACTGTGAACCATCAAATGAGCAGCTATGTCTGTGAGTATCCTTAGCCCCTTTAAAGACAATTCTTACTTCACTGCAGAGCATTACAAACAGTTAAACAAGTGAGTCTTCCATAAAGAATTCCACATTAAGTAAAATGTAAAATGCTAACAAACACATAGAGAATTACCATGTCTTTGTGGATTTGTTTCCTTATTCTTTTTATCAACTATTTTAAATATTCGCTATATACATCCATTTTTAAGGAATCGATAGAAATTCTTATATCTAAAAAGCAAGAGAAGGAACAAGAGGGATTTGGAAAAGGAGGCGTGGACTCATTGATCACAACAATGTTGTTATTCACAGCTGTCCATCCCTCACCCCGAGATCACCAGCCTGTAGCCTCATGTGCATCAGGTCTAGCCCAGACTTGATACACTAGTCTGTCCGCACTTCTAGAACCTCAGCTAGCAACAGCATATGCCTCTACTATTCTCATGTCCCCAATTGGAACCACGCATTAAAGACTATGACATTCAAAAGCAACCATATTTGCAGTATAAATTAGAAAGTCACAACCATGCTGAAATCCTTGGGAAAAAAAACTAAGAAGAACTTAATTTTATGTCTCAGTTTGATTATTGGTACAGAGGCATACAGTGAGAACATGAGAATCATAAGAACAACAACCAAAAAGGCAGCAAACCTCGAGGAAAAAGAAACTATCTTCTAGTAATACTGAATGATTGTACTCAAATATCCAGTCCTCAAAAAATTAAAAAGCATTAAAAACAAACATGAGGGGTCCCTGATACCCCACAAAGACCATAAGGCTATTGGTTGCTCTTCATAACCTTATGGCAAGTCCCTGTTGCTGGAGACAACACTTATGTTATTGAACATAGAAAAGTTGAGCTGGTGCCCAGCTGGAAGCCTCACCACTATTGACTAACATTCAGAGCACTGGACAGTACTCTGCATGCTACTAGAGGAGAAAATAATCACGAATATCACCAAGCTGCAAACCTGAAACCTATAACCATGACCTGCCTGCAAAATATCTTGGTAGCATTTTTTTTATTAGATTTAAGGCCCACTCCACAAGATGGATTCTATACCTTGCACTGATAAAGTGACAAGAACCTGAGACTAGATGGCTCATGGGCCCTAGGGGAAATCTTATTACTATAATGACATATCACTATGCCCCTAGATCAGTGCCTTACTTAACCCATAATGGGAATGCTTCCTTTTGCAGCATGTAGAAACTAATTCAGAGACCCCAATTGAACAGTAGGCAGAGTGAGATATTTTGGAGCATTCAATCCTAAATGGGATGTCTTTATCAAACTTTTCCTCTCAAGGCTCAAGGATTTATGCAGAAGAGGAGGGGGAAAGATTGTAAAAGCCATAGGTGGTAGATGGCTCCACAGAAATAGTATTTTCCAGACACAACAGGACCAATTGCACATATGAACTAATAGAATCTGTGACCCAATGCAAAAGGCCTGCACAGAGTCAAACCAGAAAAGGTGCTAGCCGGGAGTAGGGGAAGTAAACACAAAGTTCCCCCCTTAAATAAAAAGCTATTTGCAACTGATACATACTGGGAAAGGTGAAGCCAGTTTTCTCCAGTGGAGCATTACTGGGAAGATCAACCAACTCCACGTCAAGCCCCACACTTAGGAACAGTTGACCAAAAAGAGGGATTTGTGTTTTTTGTATGTGCTTTTTGTTTTCTATTTTTTTGTTTTGTTTTGTCTCCTTAGTTTTTGTTTGTTTTGAATTTTAGTTTTGTTTTGTTTTAGTTTTTGAGAGAGAAGTGGGAAAAACAAAAACATCAGGTTGGGTAGTTAGGGATGTGAGGATAATCTGGGAGGAATTGGTAGGGAAAGAATATAATTAAATGCATTAAAAACATTTTAAATTATTAAAAAAATAAAAAATACACGCATGGTGGCACTGGCCTTTAATCTAAGCACTTGAGAGGCAGAGGCAGATGGACCTCTGTGAGTATGAAGCCATCCTGGTCTACAGAGCTAGTTCCAGGACTGCCAGGAAACCCTGTCTTGAAAAATAAATAAATGAACAAGAATGCACAGCCCATCCAAAGAGAAACAAAAAATTATTAAGATAGGTATATTAGATGTACCAATTTTAGTGGGTTTATCCTATGTTGTATGTTTATATGAGTGAGTATATGCCATGTGTGTCTTTTTGCTTCTGGGACAACTCAATCAGGATGATCCTTTCCAGGTCCCACCATTTACCTGCAAATTTCATAATTTCCTTATTTTTCATTGCTGAGTTTCATTCCATTGTATAGCTGTACCACAATTTCTGCATCCATTCTTCAGTTGAGGGGCATCTGGGCTGTTTCTAGCTTCTGGCTATTACAAATAAAGCTGCTACAAACATGGTTGAGCAAATGTCCTTTTTGTGTACTTGAGCCTCTTTTGGATATATGCCCAGGAGTGGTATGGCTGGATCTTGAGGAAGTGCTATTCCTAGTTGTCTGAGAAAGCGCCAGATTGATTTCCAGAGTGGTTGTACAAGTTTACATTCCCACCAGCAGTGGAGAAGGGTTCCCCTTTCTCCACAACCTCTCCAGCATGTGTTGTCACTTGAGGTTTTGATCTTGGCCATTCTGATGTGTGCAAGGTGAAATCTCAAGGTTGTTTTGATTTGCATTTCCCTAATGGCTAATGAGGTTGAGCATTTCTTTAAATGCTTATCTGCCATTCGATATTCCTCTACAGAGAGTTCTCTGTTTAGCTCTGTTCCCCACTTTTTAAGTGGATTACTTGGTTTGCTGCTTTTCAGCTTCTTTAGTTCTTTATATATACTGGATATGAGTCCTCTGTCAGATAAAGGGTTGGTGAAGATTCTTTCCCAATCTGTAGGCAGTTGCTTTGTTTTGATGACAGTGTCCTTTGCTTTACAGAAGCTTTTCAGTTTCATGAGGTCCCATTTATTGATTATTGCTCTTAGAGCCTGTGCTGTTGATATTCTGTTCAGGAAGTTTTCTCCTGTACCAATGAGTTCTAGGGTATTTCCCACTTTTTTTTCTAGCCGATTTAATGTGTCTGGTTTTAGGTTGAGGTCTTTGATCCACTTGGACTTTAGTTTTGTGCAGGATGATAAATATGGATCTATTTTCATTTTTCTACAGGTAGACATCCAGTTGGAACAGCACCATTTGTTGAAGATGCTATCTTTTTTCCATTGTATGGTTTTGGCATCTTTGTCAAATATTAGGTGTCCATAAGTGTGTGGGTTTAGACCCTAACTAAAATGCTCAATCCCCATCCTGAAAGGCAAAGAGGATGGACATCAGAAGAAGAAGAAAACAGGATACAACCTAGGAACCTTCTACAGAGGGCCTCTGAAATTCAGAAGAAGAAAACAGGAAACAACCTAGGAACCTGCCACAGAGGGCATCTGAAAGCCTCTGCCCTGCAGACTATCAAAGCAGATGCTAAGCCTGATGGCCAACTGGCAGGCAGAGTGAATGGAATTCTATGTAAAAAATGGGAAATAGCAAGAGCTGGAAGGGACAGGAACTCCACAAGGAGAGCAACAGAACAAGAAAATTTGAACACGGGGAACTTCCCAGAGACTCATACTCCAACCAAGGACTATTCATGGAGATATCCTAGAACCCCTGAACAGATGTAGCCCATGGCAGTTCAGTGTCCAAGTGGGTTACATAGTAATGGGAAGAGGGACTGCCTCTGACATAATCTGATTGGCCTGCTCTTTGATCACCTCCCCCTGAGGGGGGAGCAGCCTTACCAGGCCACAGAAGAAGACAATGCAGCCACTTCTGATGAAAACTGATAGTCTAAGATCAGAAAGAAGGAGAGGAAGACCTCCCCTATCAGTGGACTTGGGGAGGGGCATGCATGCAGAAAGGGGAGGAAGGGTGGGATCAGGAGGGGAGAAGGAAGGGGCTTATGAGGGGATACAAAATGAATAAAGTGTAATTAATAATAATAAATAAAAAAAGAAAATGAAAAAAAGATAGGTATATTAATAATTAATTAACAATATAACTTTCCTCATTTTATCCACATAATCCTGAAAGAAGATATGGAGAAAGTCAAGAAATAATGTGTAAACAAAACACAAATATCCACAGAGACAGAAAACTTGCAGACACTAAGAATTTTTGCTTTTAAGAAGTACAGCTGTGAAGAACAGGTTTTTATTTTATTTCCAGATGTGGTGATAGGGGGCTATGCCATACTGCAGCAGCGGGCTATGATTTGCCTCATGCTTTAGTAGAGGTATGGTTTGGCCAGTTCAGATAGTTTCTGAGATTGTGTAACATTTGGAATTCTGGGAACTTTTCAGAGTGTATACAAATGCTAGGGTCCCAAGGAGTGGGGGTTGCTGGTTCTTCTGTGTGGTTGGATGTGGTTTGTTATCATACTCAAAGAGAAACAAGAAGGAAAAAGATTAGATTCAAGGATTCCTCCTCTTTATCCCCTCTCTCTTTCTTTCTCTCCTGTCTAATGATAGATGAAACCAGGGTGATAATGAGTGGGACAAAGAAGAACCCATAAAGAAGCAAAATCCAGCTACACAACCGAAATAAACATTTTACCACCAAGGCTAGGAAATGGGTCTGTGAGCTCAGAATAAAGATCCAAACTTAAAGACCAGATGATGGCAATTACTGAGTCCATGAAACATAAAATATAAAATAAAATAAAAAATAAACAATGAGCAGAGCATAAAAGGGCCTTTGGGACATCAGCATGTGAATCAACACAGAAGTTATGAGGCTCACAAAACTAAGTGAGTCAGGAGGAGAGGAAGAGGAGATATTTCAAGGTACAATGGCCCAAAGGAATATGCAAATGCTCAAACTCCAAATTAGTGAATCCCAAGAGCTCATACTGTGGTGGGGAATATACTGCTCTGCTTGATGAATAGGAATCCAAGGTGTTTCATAAAATACCCCTCTAGGGACATTGAGAACTCTTCCAGAAAGAATTAATTGCTGTGGGCTCTGACCTAATCAAAGGTTTAAGCCACTGACTATTCAGCATTTGAACCCACTGTTGTGAAGTGTGGAGCTTGTGGAAGAGCCTGAAAGAAGTGGGTAATGCAGTCTCTTGAAGGATGTGACCTGACTCCTGTTTCTGCTCTGCTCTGCTTGCTCACCACCAGATGAAGCCCTCTGCTCCCACACACTCTTTTATACCCAATGACCCTGAAACCATGGTGACAAACAACCTCAGATGGAAACTTCAGAAACCAGGAGTCCAAATGAACGCTTCCTCTTTTTAAATAATTTCTCTCAGATATTTCTCATAGTTTGGAAAAGAAAAAACCTGATTATAAACACATTGTTTATATTTTGTCTACTTGCTATAACTAATATTGGTTTATATTAGTTTTTTATATAAACTAGTTTTTTATAAATTAGTTTTTTATAAAAAAACTAATATTTTTATATTTTATAAAATATAAAAATACATTATGTGGACATTAATTGAAAGACTTTTTTCCTTTCTATTGCATATAGTCAATCATCATCCTATCTTCAAATTTTTTTATTTTTCTAAGCCCCAAAGCCCATTTTCAAACCTTTCGTTTCATAAGTAAGACAAGATAATCTCCCAAGTGAAGGAAAGGGGTGGACTACTCAAAATAGAAGAAAAAAACTGGGGAGAGGGAGGAAAAAAAGTTATCTCAAGGGGCTGTTGATAAAACTATCAGTTTTTTAAAATATGCTTATAAACAGGAGCCTAGCATAACTCCTCTGAGAGGCTTCACCCAGCAGTTGATGGAAACAGACGCAGAGACCCACAGCCAGACATTAGACAGAGCACAGGAAGTCACATGGAAGAGGTGGAGGAACAACTGAGGGAGGACCTGGCGGGGTCGAGACTCCACAAGGAGACCTACAGAGTCAACTAACCTGGGCCCATGGGGGCTCAGAGAAACTGAACAACCAAACAGCATGCATGGACTGGCCCTTGGACCCTTGCACATATGTAGCAGATGTGCAGCTTGGTCTTCCTGTGGATCCCCCGTGTCATTGAGCAGGGGCCCTCTGGAAATGGCCTGTGATGCCTCTCCTCTGATCCCATTCCCCTAATTGAGCTGCCTTGTCTGGCTGGCCTCAGTGATACCAATGCCCTCCTCCCCCTTCTCTGAGGGGAAGGAAAGGTGAAAATGGGGGGAGAGCTGCGGGAGGGAGGACTGGGAGAAGAAGACAGGGGTTACAATCAGAATGTAAATTGAATAAATAAATAAATTTAGAATTAAAAATTTTACCCAAAACGTGAGTGGCAGAATGACATAGTAACGATTCTTCGAGAAACAAGGAGAAGCCTCAGCCAAGAGCCCTGCATCTGGTGCAAATAGCCTTTGAGCTTTACAGAGAACGTGGGCTATGTTTGCAGTGCTGAAGGGATCTTGTTATCTTATTTTCAACTGTAAGGGATGTCAGAGGGAGCAGCGCAGGTAGAAGGAAAGACAACAACGTGGTGAGTATGTGGGCAATCACTAAAGCTGGAGTGGTTGAAAATGCTTTATATATCAACCAACAGTATTCTCTACATATTTTAAGAGACTAATATATTTTTAATTTCATTATGTTTTCAACACACAATGTAAAAATATATTACTTGGGGACATTAATTGAAAGAAGGAGGGTAGAAATGTAAAGCAGAGAAGTTTTATGAAGTGTAGTAGCTATAAATATAAGCTCCACTGTCAGCTGCTCTTCTCGGTGGGACGTAGGTGACCTTGAAGAGGTAACGGTTGTTTGATCATTGAGACATTTCTGGGAACATTGACACCCAGAACTATCCCCCACTCTGAGCTTCCCAGTTACTAGGAGGAAAGGACACCTCTCTGGTACACACACCCCCTTCACAATATTGTCTTCCTAGAAGCTCAGGAACACTGGGCCAACCGGCTCTGGTCCCACACCTCTTGAAGAGCAAGCCCAAATGAACATTTCATCCTGTTGACTCTCTCAGGTAGTTTATCACAACCATAGAAAGCAAATGCAGCCTTTTTCCAAAGTGCTTCTTAAAGTGAAATGATGCTGTGGGAGGTAAAAGAGAAACTGAATTTTGAGACTCATTTTGATTCTGTCAAAGCTGTTTTCCAACCCACAGGGAAATGAGTCTTGAAACACTTCAAACATCACTGCAATCCTCAAAAGCATTATTTCAATATTTTATGCAGTCAAATTAACAGCTGGATTGGACATATTTTGAAATATACTTGAGACAGAAGGGTAAAAAAATGACAAGTATTATTGTATGAAGTCTAAATTTATCAAGCTGCACGTTATCACAGAGACATCTGGGCAGGTTACCACAGGTGACTAGAATATTGTGCTAATGAAGATGGCATCAAAGCTTAATAATCAAATAGGATGTTAGTTTGTCAAGCAGAAATATTGTCTGTCGACCACAGCTTGATCTCCCAACCTCAGCCAGTCCTCCAGTGCATGCAATTAACCTTAGGAAGAAAACTCTAGAGGCACTGGATTGACTCATCAAAAGTCATCATTACCACAGGCAAGCGATGGAACAGATGTACCATCCAACACTCACTGAGCATTTACAAAACGTAAATGCCAACATAAAGCTTTTCAACATATTTTATGGAAGATTCAGACTTATATGGAGAAAGTGAATTGTTAAACCAAATATTAATCACCCTGCTCAAGTGAGAATGAGCCATTCTTCACCTTGTTAATGTATCTGCCTACCTTTTCTTGCCAAGACCTTTGTCAGACACGAGTTAACGCAAATTCCAGGCATATAATTTTATTTCTAACTATTCTGGCATGCATCTCTAAAAAGGGAAAGGTCTTTTAAAACATAACCGTGACATACTTTAGATTACACATTCTTATAGTGTGTCAATTATAGCATCAGATAGTCAATGTGCAAATTTTTCTAAACTCAGCTTAAGATCCATATTTCCCAAAATTAAAGTATCTTACTCATTTCATGTAAGACTTCTTTATTCATTTGTTTTCTTTTGCTCTTTTAAATTATGTATAATAAAAAAAGCTGGCCACATTTTGTGCATTTTCCCAAGGATTAGATCCTGCTGACAGGATTCATCTCCTAACATTGCTGTTTTCATTATGTTATCTGAAAATTGGTAAGGTCAGAGAGCTTATCTTCTGAATAACATTTATTAAGATATTTTTGTGTTTATATACTTGTACTTCTATTTAAGTACTAAATATAGTAAATATATACTATATTTTTATACTAAATATATTATAAATATATAATAAATACATTGATTTAAGTAGAAGGTATATAATGTCTGTCTTGTCCTTCCTCATAGCAATGGAATGGAATCACCAATTGGTTATCATTTATTCCTTTATTAGGATAAATGGCATTCCTCAAATCCATGTGTTAAAGCCTTACCCCCCTTACCTGAAAAGGTACTGTATTTGATAAGAAGGTATTTTAAGACATGATTCTTATTCCACTAGCTCTGAGGGTTGTTCAAACTACAATCAGACTTTTTGAGAGATGAGATTATGTCACACATAGTCACCATTATGGCAAAGAAAGATGACATGAACATATAGGGGAAAGGGTGGCCAACGAGCGAGTTCTTAGGGAAAAATACCTGGTGGAACATCAGAGTTTGGCTGTCATCCTTCAAATCTCAGAAAATAGATGGTGGTTCTGTTGGTGTGTTCACCCAACATGTACTGTTTCTTTTTTACAGTAACCTTCACAAACCAACACAACTAGTCATGTCAAAAGCTTTTGTGTTATTTTAAACAAGGTCTCGTATCGCCTAGGCAGCCTACAAGAGTACTTTGAGTTTTTTTGACCTGTCTCTAGGTCTCATTTGGAAATGTTACTGTTTTAATTCTATCATTTTTTATTTGTTTAAAAGCTAAATTATTTCAATAAAATATTTCCATCATTATTTGCTTACCTCAGATTAATTTTTTTCATATCAAAAGACAATTGTTGCTATATGATATATCTGCAATCCTTAAGTGATAGCATTATGTGTGGTGTTCAAACATGATCAAATAGCAAGTGTTCTGACTACCTTTAAATTGACCATGAAAAAATAAAGAAAAATAGATTCCAGAAACCTCCAGAAATTTGGTGTGGAAACTCTGGCCATTGTGGCACATGCTTGTAATCCCAGCCCTCCTGTCCCTCTCCCTCTCTTCCTCTATCTCTTGTACTTCCATCTCTCCCACTTTCTCCCTCTCCCTCCTCCCCCTCTCTTCCCTCCCACTCCTTGTTTCTCCCTCTCTTTTTCCTCTCCCTCTGGAGCTATTTGCTTTTTCCCGTATTGAATTGGCACACCATTCTATGCTATTTCCTTGGAATCTCTGAGGTTACATGAGGAAATCCAGGCACTGCACCCTGATGACCCCGTCCTTCTGGGTGTAAGGGAAATGGTTCTGCAGACAAAGGCTGAGAAGCTATGTGCCTTTATATCTCCATTTCTTTCCCTCCTCTAGACATCTATACTAAAGGGCTGCAACCTTCCTATGCCCCTGTTTAACTGCTATTTCTTTCTTAAGGATTTTAACAACTTACTTTTGACATAGAACAAAGAACAGGAGTGGAATTTTGTGGTGCGCAGAGTTCTTTCCTTACCTCTTCTGCAGCCTAGAGTCTAAGAACAACACCAACTAAGTTATTACTCCAAGTGTATTTTGAAAAGGGTGTATTTTCATGTGGGTATGAGCTGTTTATGCTCTAGTTTTCTATATGATCACATGTCACATGCATGGTATATGCTTCTTAGGACTTTGTCAGGATTGGAGATGAAGTTGAAAGTAAATTGGCAATTAGATATTTTGTGGTTTCATGCTGAAGCTATAATTACCTATGAAAATTTTAACAAGAATGAATGTTTCTTTTCAGGCTCTTATTAGTGGCAGGCTTGACTTATGAAATATATTCTGTGTTTACTTTATAATACACTACAAATGATACATTTCTGAGCTTAGAGAAGACTTCTGAGCATGCTTAGATAAAAACACAACTGCTAGTCAGCTGTGCAGTCAATAAAATGTACTAATGAGTTTTAACTAATGAGAAAGAAACTCATGAAATTATTAAAAAATGAAACCAAAGAAGCATGAAGTTTGCATATCTGGGGTGAAAGTTAACTCCCTATACATTCTTCATTTTCTATACAATTATTAAACCATGTTACAAATATTAACAGTATGCTGTTATTTAGCAAATTACTCATGAAACAGAAGGAAGCAAACAGTTTCTAGTTAGGACATTCTCCAGTGTGGACAGGGACAGGGGTTTATTGTGAAGGGCTCCAGCTTGAGTCAGGTGGCAGGGTTGGTGTCATGGCTCAGTGGTAAGGTACTTGTTGCTAATCCTGCTGATGTGAAGACAGATAGCAACCCATGTGCTGGTCTCTAATTTTTACACAGTGCAGTGGAGTGCATACATGCATACACACCCAGGCACACACATTTTAAATAAGCTATTAGATTGAAGCTGTTGGTTAGAAGATGCCAATGGAATACATGTTGATCTGATGACATTTGCATGCTATAATTCAAGACAAGTACAGTTTTTTTGCTGTGCTACTTACTAAACCAAGCTAATTATTTCTCCATAACTGGATGATAATATGAAATGTTATTATTTTTGAAATGAGGACACTCTATGGTGTGTCTCGCTGTCTCTGAATACCCACATATGGTCATCGTGTTCATGCTTTGACTCTGAAATGATCACATGGCTCAACCATATCTGGTACTCTGACTAGAACCCAAATCTGCAGAGCTGATGTGACACAGCATTGCCTCCCTGAGGCACAAAGAAAGCACACTCTAAAACGTGGTCACTTAAAATGAATGTTTTCCTCATCTACATGACAACATCTGTTGGAGTTACAATGACCTAACTTGGCAGTACACTCTACCTGTCCTAAGCATTTAAATAGAAACTGGCATAGAACAGAAGCATGATGGGTTTCAAATGACAAGCTGACATGGAAACAATAATTTGCTACTTAAGGCAGTACATAACCAAATTAAATGCGCTAACACACATTTTGTGGCATATTAGGTGCAGAAACATCTTGGAGCCTTTAGTTCTTATTTCAATGCATGCTATACCTATTTTACTGTAAATATTTATGTTATTTAAACCAACATAACTGACTAATATTCCAGCAGTTTCACAGAAAGCCATAAAACAACAAAAATGACTGTAGTTATCATTTTTCCAATCCCAGCAAGAATGGGAAACAGGACCATATGGGGAAGAAATTAACTGATTTTATTATTTTTTTTTCTGGTATCAAGGCTTAGCTCCTATGCATAACAAAGATGATAGGACAAAGGAGCAGAGCAATCAGTCATTTGCAGAAGACTTCAGAACATATGTCAACTCCTGTTCTAGAGGGGTGAACAAGAACCATTTTAGAAAATGGCATTTCTGTATTTTTTTATACTGAAGGTAGATCTCCAAAACAACAACAGCAGCAGCAGCAGCAACAAAAAGCTGTGTGTGGGTCACACCTTTAGCACCAGTACTTGAGTGGCTGAGGCAAGCAAATCTCTGAGTTCTAGGCCAGCTTAGTCTACAGAGAGTGCTGGGATAGCCAGGGCTACACGAGAAACTCTACCTTGAAATCAAACAAAAAACAACAAGGAAGAAAGAAGAAGGAAGAGAAGAAAGAAAGAAAGAAAGAAAGAAAGAAAGAAAGAAAGAAAGAAGAAGAAGAAGGAAGGAAGGAAGAAAGAAAGGAAGGAGGGAAGGAAGGAAGGAAGGAAGGAAGGAAGGAAGGAAGGAAGGAAGGAAGGAAGGAAGGGAGAAAGAAAGAGAGAAAAAGAAATAGAGAAAGAGAATGAAAGAGAGAAAGAAAGAGATATAGAGAAAGAGAAAAAGAAAGAAGGAAGGAAGGAAGGAAGGAAAGAAAGAAAGAAAGAAAGAAAGAAAGAAAGAAAGAAAGAAAGAAAGAAAGAAAGAAAGGAAGGAAGAAAGAAAGGAAGGAAGAAAGAACAAAAAGAAATTTCCAGTTAGGCAAAACCTCTTATCTCTCTTCGTTGGAATTTAGAATTTCTTTTCTTCCCCAGCAACCTAGCTTGGTCATGGTAGTTCCACCTCTGAAGCAGATTACCAGACTTTACACCCTAGGTTAATCATTTAAAGCTTGCTACAACTTCTGAGAAGTCTCCTGAGCTCTTGACCACAACAGAGAAAGCACCATCTTCCCTCCCTAAAGTGTGATCTTGGGAAAGGAGTGTATCAAATATTGAGAAGTGTTGACTCTTGCTTCTGCTTTTGCACATTGTATTTGGTGTATATCCCAAGCCCTAACTGTTGCTCTTTTACTTTCTCTGCCTTGGTGTTTGGCACATGAACCTGATTTTGAAAGATAAGAAAATTGCTTTTTTGTTGGGATTGCTGGCTATGAATGTCATGCCTAGGGATCTAGATTTTTAATATATAGGAAGGCACCCTAAGAAAGTGCAGTACAAACCTGAGTAAGGAATGAAAACAGCAGTTTCCTATCAGCTTTGCTGAATACCGTCAATTCAACTATATCTGGTAGATACCTGTTAGACTTTGACTTCTCAGTCCTGTAGGAAGTGTGTGTGTGTGTGTGTGTGTGTGTGTGTGTGTGTGTGTGTCACAGAGAGAGGGTTGGGGAAGGGGAAATACGTGGACCAGCAGTTGAGAAGTATGTATTCTTGTAAAAACAATCCTATTCATTTATATTTCTGAAATCTAGACAGATTATTAAGTAGAAATTTCAATAACATGTGTGTTTTAGAAATAGATGTACCTGGTATCTGCATAGAAGATGAATGGTAGATTCTTTCAAAGGCCCTTTGTGGTAGGCTCCTGTCCTGTTCCCTGTTTTCTCCCTCTTCTGATGTCTGTCCCATTTGACTTTCTGAGTGAAGATTGATCTCATCTTACTCCGGGTTCTCCTTCTTGCTTAGCTTCTTTACGTGTACAGATTTTAGTATGTTTATCCTATGTTGTATGTTTAATATCCACTTATAAGTGAGTATATACCATGTTTGTCTTTCTGCTTCTGGGGTGCCTCACTCAGAATGATCTTTTCTAGTGGCCATCATTTGCCTGCAAATTTCATGATTTCCTTGTTTTTTAACTGCTGAGTAGTATTTCATTGTGTAAATGTACCACAATTTCTGTATCCATCCCTCAGTTGAGGGACATTGTTTCCAGATTCTGGCTATTACAAACAAAGCTGCTACAAACATGATTGAGCAAATGTCCTTATTGTATACTTGAACATAGTTTGGATATATGCCTAAGAGTAGTATAGCTGGATCTTGAGGAAGCGCTATTCCTAATTTTTGAGAAAGTGCCAGATTGATTTCCAAAGTGGTTGTACAAGTTTACAATCCCACCAATAATGGAAGAGGGTTCCCCTTTCTCCACAACTCCAGCATGTGTTGTCACTTGAGATTTTGATCTTAGCCAATCTGAGGGGTGTAAGGTGAAATCTCACACTTGTTTTGATTTGCATTTCCCTGATGACTAAAGATGTTGAGCATTTCTTTAAGTGTTTCTCTGCCATTCAACATTATTCTATTGAGAATTCTCTACCTAGTAAGGTATCAAAGCAGATGCTGAGGATCAAAGCTAAACTTTGGGCAGAGTGCAGGGAATATTATGGAAGAAGGGGAAGATAAAAAGACCTGATGGTGACAGGAGCTCCACAAGGAGAGCAACAGAACCAAAAGAATCTCTGCACAGGGGGTCTTATGTGAAACTCATACTCCAACCAAGGCCCATGCATGGAGATAACCTAAAACCCCTGCACAGATGTAGCCCATGGCAGCTCAGTCTCTAAGTGGGTTCCCTAATAATGGGAACAGGGACTGTCTCTGACATGAACTCAGTGGCTGGCTCTTTGATCACCTCCTCCTAATGGGGATGCAACCTTACCAGGCCACTAGGAAGACAATGCAGCCAGTCCTGATGAGACCTGATAGGCTAGGGTCAGAGGGAAGGGGAGGAGGACCTCCCCTATGTGGACTAAGGGAAGGTCATGAGAGGAGATGAGGGAGGAAGGGTGGGATTGGGAGAGGATCAGGGATGGGGGTATAGCTGGGATACAAAGTATAAACTGTAATTTATTAAAAAAATTAATTTTAAAAAATAAAAAAGAAGAAGATGAATGGTAATGCCAGGGATTACCAATAGAACATAGGGCATCAACTTGCTACCCAAGTATCAAGTCTTTGAGTTTAAGAGAATTTCCGATGAAAATTAGCACAAAGCGCAGGCATGTGAGACCCCTTTCAGGGAGCTGTGGAGACTGTCTCAAGCTAAGGAGCAGTCTGAAAGTATCTTAAAAGAAGACATGTGCATGCTAATTCAGTGACAGCAACAAATTGGAAACTCCTTAATAGTGCTGTAAGTTGAATCACAGCTGACAAAATATACCAAATCCTATTGCCAGGAATTCCTAGATAGTTCCTATTTGTAAAAACTGTCCTTGTTCATTTCATTAGCCCACTTATTTGTTTGGCTGTTTGATTTCTCATTTAATTTTTTAAATCCATTATATATTCTGTTATTCCCCTATCAGATGTATAGCTGGCAAAGATTTTTCTTCCTTTGTGTATAGGCTGTCTCATCATTCAATTAGCTAATTTCTTTTCTATGTAGAGGCCTTTTGATTTTGTGAGGTCCCATTTGTTGCTGTTGGCAGAATTTCCTGAGAAGCTGGCATCCTATTCAGAGAGCCACCACCTAACTCTTTGCTTGTTGAAGTGTTTTTCAACCATTTTCAAAGATTTAAGCCCTAATTAAGGCCTTTGAAACAAAAGGTCCTAATGTTGGTTTGAGAGGGAGGAGTAAAGACAACATAATAGATTACGAGGGAGAGGATAGGCTACAAGTCCCTACATAACAGAGCACATGAGTAATTAATGCATAAACTAAAGGCTTTTTTAAAAGAAAAAATAGTGTGTTTTTTTTCAAATATAATTAAATTGAGGATCCCAAGATGGGGGAGTTATCCTGAAATATTTGAATGAACATGAAATATAATGATAATTATTCTCTCCACTCTGAGGAGAAAGGAGGTATTACTGACAGAAGAGGGAACATGTCAATATTCTGAAGACTGGAGAAGACATTATCACACTTATCACACGTCAATGAATGCTGGTACCCGCTGCAAGTAAAAGAAACCAACATTAAACTTTCCTGAGAGCCTCAGGTACAGTGTAGGCTAGGAAGTCTTGTGGGAGTTACCTCTATCAGAAATTCCAATTAATTTAGTTCATCAGGATGTTAGAAGCATCTTGCATATGGCCAGGAGCTGTGCAAGCAACTGGGAATGCAAAGATTGTACCCATTAAAGATCATAAGTAAGATGTGATGATGACAGAAAGGGAAAATCGCACAGCGAAAACTGAGCGTGATAAAATGACACAGGGATAAAGTTATATATAAAAACTAGGATATACATCTGACTTCCAGCTCCCACACTTTCAGAATGTGAGAGATTTAAGTGTGTAATTTGTTAAACCAGAAAGAGAAAACGAATGCACTCAGTGTTAATCATGTTTAGTACCTTTTGCACAGTCCCAAAGGATATAGACATCAGATTAACAGAGCCACTTCCCCTCAACGAAACCAACCTTCTCTTCAAAGTTATTAGAACTTTACCTTCTTGCTCAGGAATAATAGGAGCTTTCAAATCTTTCTAATTTATCTCTATCCTTTTTCAAGCTTTACTTCTAGCCTGCTTGACACTCCCTCTTTAGACATTATGACCTTTTCACTTCTTATAGTTGAATATCTAATTATTGGGATCTAGCTGGGTTTTTATTAGTATTAAAATATCAGGTGTGAAATGTCTACTGCAGTATGTTATGGTTAATATTATTTACCTGCTTGTCTGAATCTAGAATCACCAGGAGACAAACTTCTGGGTGTCACTTGTGAGAGCTTTTTCTTTACCAGTTTAGTTGCAGTAAGAGGACAGTGGCATTCCCTGGGCTGCTTCCTAAACTGAATGAAAAGGCTGTTCATGGAACATTCCTCTCTCTCTCTCTCTCTGTCTGTCTCTCTCTCTCTCACACACACACACACACACACTGCTTCCTGACTATGGATGCAATGTTACCAGTAGGCTCAACCTCCTTCAACCTTGACACTTCTTGCCAAAATAAACTGTTCCTAAAACCCATGCTCAAAGGAGCCCTACCTTCCACAAGCTGTTTTCTCAGCACTTGCTACAGTGGAATACATGAAGACAATGCCTTTAACCATTTTATTCATAATACTAAGACACTTTTTTAAAAAGTAATTTTGACCTCCCCTATCAGTGGACTTGGGGAGGGGCATGCGTGAAGAAGGGGGAGGGAGGGTGGACTGGGAGGGGAGCAGGGAGGGGCTTATGGGGGGTACAAAGTGAATAAAGTGTAATTAAAAAAATAAAAAAGTAATTTTGGGGAGGTGGTGGTGTGGTGAATGCCTTTAGTTTCAGGAGGCAGAGGCAGGTGAATCTGAGTTCTAGGCCACCCTGATCTACAGAGTTCCAGGAAAGCCCAAGCTACACAGAGAGACCCTGTCCTGAACAAACAAACAAACAAACAAACAAAAAAGCAAAGCAAACATACAGATACATACATACCTATATATATATATATATATATGAAGTGATTTTTTTTCTCTATAATCATGCCACATCATGGCAATTGCTTCTCTTTTCATGATTTCTCCCTAGTCCTCTTCTGTCTGGTAGTTTCTAGAGTCTGAAAAATTTCCAGCTGTTTCACATTTCTGTTGACAGTTATTTATAAACCTAACTGTGCTCTCTAGCTTAGAATTCCTTGTCATTTTATATTTTTGATAAACTGGTTTGGAATGGCATTCCTGCATCACTGGAAAACTTTGTTTTGTAACTCATATGAGAAACTGTGTTTCAAGTTCTTTTTTTAATTTTTTTATTTTTAATATTAGTTATAATTTATTAACTCTGCATCTCTGCTGTATCCCTCTCCCTCATTCCCTCCCAACCCTCATCTCCTTCCTGCAACTTTCCAAGTCCACTGATAGGGGAGGACCTCCTCCCCTTTCATCTGACCCTGTTTTATCAGGTATCTTCAGGACTGGCTGTAAAGTCCTCCTCTGTGGCCTAGCAGGGCTGCTTCTCCCTTGGGCAAGGGGAGGTCAAAGAGCCTGCCATTGAGTTCCTGTCAGAAATAGTCCCTGTTTCCCTTACTAGGGTACCCACTTGGATACTGAGCTACCATGAGCTACATCCGAGCAGAGTTTCTAGGTTATATCCATACATGGTCCTTGGTTGGAGAAACAGTCTCATATAAGACCCCTGTGCCCAGATATATTTGGTCCTTGTGGAGCTCCTGTTCTCTCCAGGTCATATTAACTCCCCCTTCTTTCTTATGATTCCCGTGTTTCAAGTTCTTAAAGAACTGACATGAGTATCTTGTGTATATGTTGAAAAGATTACATCTTCAGGTAAAAGTATACTATTTCCTATTTCTTTCTCTGCAACAAGTTCCCATCTTCATATAGTTTTCCTGTAGCCACAGGTGTCTCTTAATAAAGTATCTTCTCTAATTTAATGGATGTTATATTACGCTTTCAGCAGGAGCTATATAATTACTAAATGCTACCTCAACCTCAGACAAAACTCATGAGCTCTACATGAAGAACTAAGTTTCTCAGTTCATTGGCATTAATCAACACTTTTTTAAAGATGCCCCTTCCACAATGTCATAGTTCATAACAGCGTTTCTCAAGCCCGCTGTCTTGGTAAGAGTTATCATTCCTGTGAAGAGACATCATCACCAAAAACAGCTTGAGAAAGAAAAGGCTTATTTGGCTTACATATCCTGATTCACAGTCCAATCCCAGAAGCAAAGGCAGGAACTCAAACTGGGTGGCAACATGGAGGCTGAAGCTAATGCAGGAGACATAGAGGAGTATTGATTACTGGATTGCCCCTTATGGCTCAACCTGCTTTTTCATAGCAAAGATAACCACCAGCCCAAGAGTGGAACCACCTGCAGTGGGCTCGGCCCTTCCACATCAATCAATAATAAAGAAAATGCCTTGTCTAGAGCCCCATTTTACAGACACATTTTCTCTACTGAGGTTCCTTCTTCTCAGATAACTTTAGCTTGTGTCAAATTCACATAAAACTACCCAGCACACCCACTCCAATTAGTTTTGCAAAATTTCACATGCCACTGTGCCCGGTAGTTTGGAGAGGTTGAGGTGCATTGTGCACAGAGCACTCTGCTCATCTGCCATGGCTGTAAGCAGTCAGAGCATCAGGCGCTTGCTCTGTTGGCTCTTTCTCAAGGCTGTGCTGAACATCCAGGCAGTTTCCACTGAGGACACAGTCATACTCTCAGAATTAATTTCCGTTTTCTCCTTCTTCCCAATTTCAATTAACAAGATTAATTAAATTTAAGAAATTTTTAGTTGAGTTCAGAAAATATTTCTAAAGAGAGCTAAAGATTGTATAACAGCTATAAACTTAAGAGAAATGAAGTTTCTTTATCTTTTAAAAAAATTATTGATTCTTTGTGAGTTTCACATCACATATTCCAGTCCCACTCATCTCTTTGTCCTTTTGTATTTGCCCTCTACCCTCAACCTCCCTCACAAAAGAAAAAAAACAAACATAAAAACCTCACTGTGGAAGCTGTAGAGTGTCACAATGCGTGCCACAGTGTACCCTTTCCTCCACACATCTTTACTGACAAATGTTTACTGCAGTCAGTCACTGGTCTCTTTCAATGCCTCTGGCTTCTGCTACTCCTTCAATACTTGATCCCAACTGGGACTCCTATGGGATATTTTCTGTTGTTGTGCTGGGTGATCCTTCAGCTTTGGATCTGTAGGTCCAGACCTTTCATGCTCCCCCAGTTCATAGATTAGGTATATTATGGGTGGGCCAAGATCAAAGCCCTGGATCTGGGCCTGGGTGGTAGCTGAGTTGGCCAGCCTGCCAGCTCTCTTGCACCCACATCACTCAGGGCAAGCTGTCTAGGATGAGTTCAAAGTTTTTATTTTATCTATATATTTTACACTTATGCAACACTTAGAAGCAGATAGGATGGATTAACCCAAGAAATCTCAAATAAGCTTGAATTTCCTTATGGTTCTAGTAATCATGCCTAATGCTTGGGTGGAGTAAGCACTTTAAATGCACCTTAATCACCATGAACATTTTCACATTAGCACAAGGACTGTATGGTCATACTACCCCGAATATATTTGATCTTGCCATATTGGTATAAAGAAAGTAGAAATATACTTTAACTCTACCTGTATGATATAGTACTTGTTTTTATGCCTAATCTTAAACCATAGCTGTGGTTTATGGTCTGGAAAAGATGCAGAAGCCATATATATATATATATATAATATATATAAGAAGTTAAAAATTTTTAACTTTATTTTAACTTATTTAACTTTAATTTTTTCTTTATTCCTATCCAAAGATTCTGCTTTGCCCTTCCCACTACTGGCTGTCTTTATTATGTGTGTCTGTGTACAAGTATTCAGAGACTACTGTTCAAAGCAGGATTCACAGCAAGGTTGTGAAACGAGAAGATTAAATGATAGTGAACTTTGTAAGACTTTGTCATTGAATGATAAGACGTCTAAAAAAAGTAAAATATGAAAACATTTCCCCCTCATATTTAGAGCAGTTAATCTTAGTAAATCTCAATCCAAAATTCCTCAACATCGAGTGTTTACTAAAAATAGTAAATTTAATGGAATGTTAAACATACAAATATCATTTTTAACCCTAGAACTAAGAAAAAATCTGATCCTAACTAACTGGACTATAGTGAAACCTAAAGATGCTATTCTTTCTTCAACTAAAAGGAAGAAAATCCTCCATAGCGTATATGAATAAAAATGTCCCTGCCACCTGCTGTCTCAAAAGGAGGGACAACTAGGAAGTGGCTAGTCCATACCTGCATATCCAATTGCATTGACAGAAAAATTAAAATAAAATAATGATGTCTCCAGAGAGTTCAAACTGAGGTGAGATATGAGGAGAGGATCGATGGAGAAGATAGGCTGAGAGGACATTAAAGATAGAAAAAATAAGATGAAAAGAAAGGCAAAAAAGGAAGAAAAACCTAATGCATGAGAAACAGTTAAAAGATGTAAAGTACATGGGGTTATTGTAGAAGTTACACAAATAAATGTTAAAAACTCTTAAGATGAAAAGAAAAGACCAACAAAAGAAAATAATGGGAAGCATGTCCTTAAAAAATGCAGTGTAAGATCTTCCAGGAGAAACTAGGTCAGTAAAAACAAATTTAGTATTTAAATAATAGGAGAAAACTTTTGCAAGCCAAAAAAACATATAAACACAAAAGACTGAGTTACAGGCAGAATGGAATCAACAACTTTAAAAGCCCACTATCCAAACTACAAACTTTTATTTTATAAATGTACACACACACACACACACACACACACACACGATTATGTTCAGATATAGGAAAAAAATCCTGAAATATCAAATTGTTATTTATGACAAAAAGTAACATTTTTTAAAATTTCAATGAATAAACAATACACTTTTTCTTCTCTTATTTTGGAGCTGGTGGTGGCACTCATCTTTAATCCCAGCACTCACGAGGCAGGGGCAGGAACAGACTCTGTGAGTCTGAGGTCAGCCTGGTCTATGGAGTGCGTTTCAGGACAACCAGAGCTACACAGAGAAACCTTGACTTGGGGGTGTGGGAAGGAACCTAAGAATAGAAAAATAACAAATAATAAAACTAAGGTATTAAAATTAAGTAGATGAAGTCAGGTCCCTAAACATTATTGATATCCCTGCAACATAGATGCATAGGAAAAGTTCTTGCAAAACAATATATTTGATGCTTTTATTAAATAAACATAGATATATGTATCTATATAAGTATTTAAAATCAGTCAATATTTTGCTCTAAAAATAGGTTTGGCATTGAGAAAATACAGTAGAAATAAAATTGAAATAGGCGTTTTGAAGCTGTTTTGCTAAAAACAAACAAAAAAACTGGACTTATTACTTGAACCGTGCAAGTTTACTAAACACAGGATGCAAACCTGATACAGCTGGCTTTCATCTGAGGCTGTCTCCTTTCTTTTGGGTCATTTGCCTACCGCTGTACAAATCATGTCAATCGCTAAAGGAGTAACTTCTAACACATCTCATCTCCCTCCAAGGCTAAAGACACAACCATCAGTCATTGTGCTAAACCTGCAGTCACCTTGGATGTCAGGAGAACACTGAGGCAGGCGTCCCTTCCCCAGGAGAGGGTAGGGCTACAGCTTAGGGCAGCAGAGAACATCCCATGAGAACCAGACTGTTCCAGTCATCATTGACTACACTAAGGACTACTTTGAAACAATTGAAGACTGAGAATTGATACCTTGTCCACGATTTCTTAAGCAAGCAACATATGCTCAATTCCTCTTTTAATTAAACCCAAACTTCACTGAAAATACCTACATGATGGATGGAGTTCCCAAATGCCTTCATTTGTTCCTATTCCCAGTGTAGCCACATTAGATAAATCTCTCTGCTTTTTACCATTACTTTTCTGTTAATTATGCTGGAGATTGGTAGAAGAGCCAAGCTAACAGGTCAGCTGAAATATGCTCTATTGCCCTAAAACCTCTAGTTACAAGATGGCATCTTGATTTTTATACATGAAGGAAGATAAGTGATTATTTCAATATTAATTTTTGTAACTAAAGTATATTTATTTAGCTATGTTTAAAAAGCTAGCAAAACATTGTTAAAGATAGAATCAGACCTTCTAAATGACAAGGCAGATTAAGTACATGTGTTTTAAAAACACGATCCAACACATGCAAATATACAGGGAAAGAACAAAAAAGAATTAAGAAGAACTGAGAAAAACATGGTACCAATAGAACTGTTGTTTTCTTAGATTTCTAAGGATGTAGAAATCTGAGATATCATTACTCTCTTCTTTTTGGTAAAACTTAAAAGCTCAAAACTTGCAAAATAATGACTACTGTCAGCCTTATCAGAGAGATAGGACTTCAGGACATCTTCCTAGTGTTTCAGCAGCAATAAATGTCCATCAGAAAAAACCAAAACAACCCAAAACACTGTTTCCTTCTCAGGAAATGAAATCTTTAGACTGTGTGGTGACCTAATATTCCAGGACCAATGGCTAAAAACCATTCTCAAGAAGGACAGACCACCCCTATCTAGGCAGGGTTAGTTTAAGTCATGTTAAAGAGGTAGGAGGAATCCTTGAATAACACTTTCCTTCTCAGAATTCATGTCAACAGTTCAATCTCTAAAGTTGTCATGAGGTTTTTTTTTCTGGGTCTGTCCAGCAACTTTCCCTCTTTTTCTGTTTTTTTTTTTTTTGTTTGTTTGTTTTTTGTTTTTTTGTTTTTGTTTTTGTTTTTTTGGGTTTTTTTTTTTTTTTTTTTTTTTTTTTTTTTTTTACGCAAGCCAGAATTAGAGTATACTTTTTTGGTACTTTGGACATCCTTACTCTCTCTTTAAAGCCCCGCTCTTAAGCATGTGCTGACTTTCTTTCAAGCTTAGTTAACTCAGCATGGCTTTAAGTCTTTAAGTCTTCTTTTTCTCCACTACTCTCCTCCTTCTGGCAGCTGTGGAAATTCATACCTTGCCTGTGCTGGAATTTCTTTTAAACTCTAATAAAATTGCTCTCCAGTTTCTGGTTTAAGTCCATTTTTTAATTGTTTTATAAATGAGATCAAGAACCTCAAAAACTGCCTCCAATGTCCCTGTTCTCATAACCTCAAATATAAGGAAATAAACTGGTGTGAGAGGAGCTGAAAGTGAAAGGGAAGGAAAGCCACCATGCAAGGACTGGGGTTATTGT
Organism: Meriones unguiculatus; assembly: GCF_030254825.1. NCBI lineage: Eukaryota > Metazoa > Chordata > Mammalia > Rodentia > Muridae > Meriones > Meriones unguiculatus. Next base: position 9,224,755 of record NC_083368.1, on the reverse strand, counting down.
TAATATAAATTCTAAGCCCATGCTTATTTGAGGGTATAGGACTCACAGGAGAGTGTGGAGTAAAGGTGTTCTCATGAGAAAACTGTAATAAGACACAGTTGTTACTGGGGAACTTATGGTTCCCTTTCATGTGTTTTTAATAAAATAATTTAAAAGTGAAATAAAAGGATGTTCAAAGACCATTTCATTAGAATTTAAAGAAAAATAAACAAGTAAGCCATAATATTTGCCACAACTGTGAGGAGAAAAATAAATAGAGTCAAATCATCTTATGAGGAAAATCAGAAAAGTGGGAGCTCCATAGGGAGGGAGAAGGAGGTAAAAAAGCAAACTGAAGGTAGATGACATGACAATACGAATGGTTCAAAAACACAAGGAACTATAGTATTAATTATTTACATGCCAACTCCCCACAAAACTGTAACAAACGTAATTCAATGTACAATATACAGATATTTATATTTTACTGAAATTTTCTCTTTGAATTTTAATGAAATTTCTCCTATGAAATTTTTCTCTCCAAAAGCCAAAGACCATCTAACAAAACAATGCAATGCTGGGCATTAGGAGCTGTCTTTTGCATTGTTGCCCAGGACTATCTAAGAGACTTCCAACACACATAGTCTATTGTTGTTACTCCCCAGAGGTAGAAGGTAAGTCTCTATCGCTAACGGGGTTTTAGAACCATGCACTTCAGAAACAGGGTCCAGAGGCCCATGAGCTGGAAATGACATGAACGCCTCCTCCATGAAGACTAACCGTCATGCTAATAGAAGCTGTCATGCAAGCTGCAACAGCACTTTCCAGCTAGGGCACCTAGGAATCACATCCATGACCAGAATGGCAGGATAACCTTATGGTTTCAGTAGTGGCACACCTACCTTGGTGATAACCAGTAGCTCTATAATCCCATTCAAAAAGAGGAATACTAGTCCTAGTACTAGAATCGTAATTCACAAATCAGTGATAGTGAAATCAAGGTTATTGGAGAAGAATCCATAATCACTAACTTACTAAACCAGAATAATCCTTAACAAGATGTGGCTCTCCCCAGGGAAGACAACCAACTGGTTGTCCACTGCCAAGTAGTCAAACCTGAAAACATACATACAAGTAGCATTATACAAACTCAGGAAGCTGTATTTAGGAATATATATATATATATATATATATATATATTTATATGTACCTACATATATATGTATTTATTCATGAAATAATCAATTACCATCAATTTGAAGGGGTGTATGGGAGGGTTTAAGAGAGAAAAGTGAGAAATGATGTAATGAAAATAAAATCTCCAGGTCAGGTGGTAGTTTCACAAGAGCAGCCTAGTGAGTCCCAGGTCAGCCAGGGCTTCACAGAAAAGCCCTGTCTTGAAAAACCAAATAATAATAATACAATCTCAAAATAAAACAATAAAAAGGAGATCATAACCTTCGAAGTCAGGGTCCAAGAAAGCAGGCAGATTCAGCAGTGGCGGTGGTCAAGCAGCTGCATGGCGATATGGCGTGCCTTCAGAGTGAGAGTGGGGCTATCCAGACAGTCATGGAAGAGCCAGTTTGTTAAGAAAGAGTAAGCACAGCTAAAATAAGACTGGGCTAAAAAGTTGAGGTGAGACGCTTAAAAGCAGTGCCACTGGTCTCATCCTTTTTGAGATTTTTACGCCTGTAAGACACACCTAGCATTTCTTGGCACATGCTTTTCCCTGTACATCTCATGAAAGTCAGGTGAAAGCAGACTTGCAGGCTTCCCCTAAGAGCATGCCTCTAACATGCTGACCTTGATGTCTTACTCTGCAGGCTCTACCCTTCTGTCTGAGGGGCTTAAAGACAGTGTGCACTCAGTTTTGCTGGGTCTTCCGTCCTCCATCATGTGCTTACAAGAAAGATGAGAGACAAAACAGGCATTGTGCAGCATGCATGTAATCATGGCACTTGGCAGGCTACATGAGGAGGATTGAACTTCTAAGCCAACCTGACTAGATGGAGGGGTCTTGTAATAGAAGTAAAGAAAAGAAAGAAAAAAGAAAGGATGAAAAAAAGGAGGTAGAGTCAAAGGCCATGTCTACCAGGCATGTTGGCCTGGCCACAGAGGCAGCTTCTGCTAAGAGAAGACCAGTACCTCACTCAGTAACTTGTCCTTACCTTCCTGAAGGTATGAAAGCTACCAAGTGAGAGGTGAGATTGCCCATAAGCCTGTTGTTTTAGAATATGGGTAAATAATCCAAAGAAATGAGACAAAAGATTAAAAAAAATTCCAATATCCCTGAAAGGGTAACTGCTCCTTTAGTAATATGGAAGACAAACTGGTCAAACATGAGGCTGAACTTGAGAAAGCGAATACTCTCCATGCAGGCAGACACGGTCTGCTCAGAACCAAGGTCACCACACCCTTCCGATTATCCACTCCCAAGAGTTGAATAACAAGTCACTCACACATTCTGAGGGATTCATCTGCATGGCGACCCACTGGAGGAGGCTCACAGGAAACCTAACTTTTAGGAAGAAAGAATCTCCTTATACTAGTATAGTTCCCCTCTCCATATGGTCTTATCATACGAAATAAGCAGCCTCAGGCTCTACCTCGAGCTTCCTTCTCGGCTGCTTGGAGAGTCTACAGAAGATGATCAAGCATAAACAGGCTGAGCTCATCCTGGTCCACATTAGTAAGTCCAATCCGTCAACAACAGACTCATGAGACAAATTATACGCATACAGTTTAAAACCCGTAAACTGCTAATTCCGAGATGTTCTCCTGCACACAATTACCACAGCATAACTAGTCAAGCTTCTTCTTTATAAAGCAGAATATTAATTCCCGTTATTTAAAATATCCACACTGATTATACTATCATTGAAACCAACATTTAAAACTTTAAATGGCATGTATTTAGTGTATGTGTGTGAGAGAGAGAGTATGCACACACATGGAGACGTGTTTCACAGCATTCATGGGAAGGTAAAAGGCCAGCTTCCCGGTATTGATTCTTTTCTGCTCTGTGGGTTCCAGGCACCCCGGCCATCTTGCCAACCCAAATCAACCTTATTTTTTTTTTAAGTAATATAGTAAAACAAATCTAATTTAGTCCAAAGATTATTTCATTACTAGATCAATCTAACTCTGTTATCTCTATAGTGAAGATGAATAATTATAAATAACATCTGAAAACTGAAGGAGATGCTGGATTTATCCTGTCTGCGTCAATTACAATTATCATCATTCTTATGATAAGAACTTTAAAATAATGTTCAAGTAGATCAATAAAAGGGGAAGTACAGAGGAACTGATTTTTTAGGGTGTGTAAATTTGTGATTAGTTACTTGCCTCATTGCTGTGACTACCAAAGCCACTAAAGGCAGAGCTTATAGTGGCATGCAGTTTGCCGTGACTGGTCACACTGCGGGGATATTAGGGAAGCAGAAAGCACTGGGTATTTCCTTTCACGTGCTTCCTCCTTTTCCTTAAGTCCCAGACCTCAGCCCGTGGGACAGTATCACACGCACGTAGGGCGAGTACCGCCTCAGCTAGCCTAAGTCATCTGTTCCTGCCATGCTCAAGACTGCTGCCATGGCAACTCTAAATCCCATCAATTTGACAGTCAAGATGGACCATCACAGGGTGGGAAAGAACAGATTACTCAGAAAACGACATTTTAACAACTAAGTTTTGACAAAATGAAGTTAAGGCTCCTATTTCATAACTACACCCGACATAATCTAGACCTTTTCAATAATTAAAGGAAAACATAATAACATAAAATTATATTCCTACTAAAGAACATGAAGTATTATATTGTTATAAATTTGATGAAAAATCTTGTTAATAAAATAGTAAAAACTATAAATTGCAAAATTAATAGGTAGATTACATTAATAATCAAGTATCATGCTGTAAAAAGAAAAAATAAAAGATAAAGTTATGAATGTTTCAACACATAGAACACATAATAGATTTGTATTTTTATCATAAATAATAAGAAAATATTCATAAAATAAATAAATAATTAACTAGGAGAAAAGAATCAAAGAAATGCAAGGCTATTTTTGGAACCTGCAAGATACCTCAGCAGTTACAAGGTGCAATTCTTGAGTTCAGGTCCTGGGAAGCATACAGTGAAGGCAAACCCATGCTAACACGTTATCTAGTCTATAGCCTCCACATGTTTGTTTTGGCACACCTACATCACCAACTTATCTCCATGCATACCAGATAAATAAAGTGCAAAAAGAAATTAAAGTGTGGTTAGTATGCATTTTTAGATACTAGACTGCTAAAAATTATAAAGAAGGTTAGAATTATTTAAAAGGATAAGGTGAAATGGGAAGAGACAGTCTTATTTTTGGCTATTGGAAAGTCAATTATTATATTATTACCGCCTGGGAAATTCATCACCTGATACCAAAAACCTTCAAGCTCCCAGTAACATTTAATCCATATATCACATATATACATACCAAATATATATTATAGTAACTTATAATAAACCTTCATAATGACCACTTCAATTATGGATCATATTTTACTATTTTGATGAACAGAGAAGTTAGAATAAACTTTAAGAGTTTAGAACCAGACTGTCAAGTGAAATCTGGATTGTCCTTATAATGAAATTGGCCTTCTTTTAACTTGAAAAACTACACACACAAAAAAGCTCACTTTATTAAGAAAAAGGAATGCTAATAAAATGCTGTCAAGTAAAAAAAAACATAATTTTAAAATGAACAAATAATTTCAGTGAGTTATCACTGAAAAATATGAACAAAAGTTGAAAAGAAAGAACAAGCATCAAAGCTTTAGAAATGGAATTTCAAATTTTCTGTTTATCTCCCTTTTTCCTACTTTTATAGATGTTATAAAAACAATGTAATTATAGGCTATTTTGCTAATTATTAAGATGTGATTTATAATATGTAAAAAGTATAAGACAGCCAAGTGTTACACAATGGCTAAATCATCCCCTTAAGTGCTTTTGTGAGTAGGAAAGTCACAATAAATGAACTCAGATTCAATTTAATAACTTAAGGGAAAGGAGCATAAAAAGTGTTCCCCAAAAGAAGTTAACAATAATGCAAGTAGAGATTTAAAAATTAGTTGTTTGTAAAGCAGCAAAAAGCAATTAAAACAAAAATGTACTCTTTAAGAAAATATGTGCACATAAAAACAGCCAAAATAATGAAAGCAGGAAATAAAACTCTTATCCTGAACTCGAGCCTGAGAACTGGGCCCAGGCATTGGTTTCTACAGATCTTGCAAATAATACTAAGAAAGTAATGCTTGATAAGAATGGCAAAGGGACAAGATCACAGGCGTAACACATGTGTCAATCAGAAGCGACACACAGCCAGAGCGAGAGACTCAGCAAACACACAGCACCAAGGACGGAAGGTCATTCTTGCACTTCAAATCAGGTGCTTCCATCCTACAGTTTCACGTTATTGTCAGGTACTTAGGTTGAGAGCCTATAAATCTCTTTTAATGTTTGTTTTTTTAAAAAATCAGAAGTTTAGGATAAAAATTAATTTCAGAGTCACCATAACCAAAAGGTTCATAAGACATAGGGAATTATGTTTTAAAGCATTGTAGCATTTAGAGTGAAAATATTTACACTGAAGTACCAAGAGTGAACAGTACTCTAATTTTAATTTGATTAATTCTTTCTAAGTGTCATAAACAACTTCTCTTGATCATACATCCCTCATTTTCTCACAGCTTCCCCAAGGACCCCGTCACATCTCCCAAGCTACTTCATGTCTTGCTTTTCCAAGTATTTATTTATTCATTTTTGTGTGTTTCTTTTTTCTTTCATTAAAATATATTTTTTTGCCTTAAAAAAAAAGAAACCCAACAACTACGGAAAGGAGCGTTTTTACAGAAAAGAGATTTCCTCTGATATCAGATCAGTGGTTGGTTGATGGAGACATCAGTGAAATTTGAGAGGAAGAAACAAATTGGAAGCTTGGGCAGGAGGCAGTCGGGGCAAAGGTCGACCTGCACATCACAAGGAATGATGTACCGTGGCACTGCTGATGGGGTGTCGGAATTTATGGTGACAGGTTCACCCACCAGGGCGCACTGACATGTGGTGTAGTTGTTGCTTCCTATCAAGCTCTGTGTCTGTCCTCTCAAGACTGGAATTCTTTTGCTGGGTGTTATCTTTTAACCCATTTAAACTGAACAAATTCTGAGCTGAAGAGGGCACGCCACTTTCTTGATAATATGTTTATGTATGTGCATGTATGTCTCTATGTGGGTACGTGCATAGGAGTCAGTGTCCCCATAGAGGCCAGAGGGGGTCCCCCTGGAGCTGGATTTGTAGGTAGCTATGAGCTGCCTAATATGGGGAGCTGGGGACGAAACTCAGCTCTTCTGGAAGAACAACAAGCTATCTTAGTCACTGAGCTATTTGTCCAATTCCAGTATGTCATTTTTTTAAATTTTTTATTTTTTATATTAATTACAGTTTAGTTGCTTTGTATCCTAGCTGTACCCCCTCCCTAATTACCTCCAAATCCCATCCTCCCTCCTTCATCTTCTCCCATGCCCCTCTCCAAGACCACTGATAGAGGAGGTCCTCCTCCCCTTTCCTCTGACCCTAGCCTATCAGGTCTCATTAAAACTGGCTGCATTGTCTCCCTCTGTGGCCTTGTAAGGTCCCCACCAGGCGGAGGTGATCAAAGAGCCAGCCACTGAGTTCATGTCAGAGACAGTCCATATTCCCCTTACTAGGGAACCCACTTGGAAACTGAGCTGCTATGGGCTACATCTGTCCAGCGGTTCTAGGTTATCTTCATGCAAGGTCCTTGGTAGGAGTATCAGTCTCAGAAAAGACCCCTGTGCCCAGACTTTTTGGTTCTGTTGCTCTCATTGTGGAGCTACTGTCCCCTCCAGGTCTTTCTATCTCCCCCTTCTTTCATAAGATTCCCTGCACTCTGCCCAAAGTTTGGCTATGAGTCTCAGTATCTACTTTGACACACTGCTGGGGAGAGTCTTTCAGAGGCCCTCTGTGGTAGGTGCCTGTCCTGTTCCCTGTTTTCTCCTTCTTCCAGTGTCCATCCCATTTGTCTTTCTGAGTGAGGATTGATCATCTTACACAGTCCTCCTTGCTTAGCTCATATGTCATTTTTCAGATGGAAAACTGATAGGAGGATTTACAGATCTGTTCCCCTCTTTTTTAACTCTTACTTTTAAATATTGAGATTATAACATAAACTATTTCTTATTTCTGTCTCTTCTTTCTACCTGTCTCATATATTCTCCCCATCAACCTTCAAACTCTCATGTCATGAGCATCTGGAACTATTATCGCTCTTTCTAAAACTCTCAAGCTGCGGAGGGGCAAGATGGCGGCGCCGGGAGGACTCTCATTCTGAGCAGCAGCACAGCAGGATCAGCACAGTGAACAGCAATCAGAACTCTCGGCCATAAAACACAGTCATTGTGTTTCCCAGGTGAGAGGATACCCCACGGTGGGGGATTCAATCAGCTTTTAACTCACCCGGCTAAACCGCGGAAGAGATCCCGGTTCCGCCAGACACTTGGCTGCCGGCCGCCAGCCCCAGCCCCAGCCCAGAGCCACAAGCCAGTGTCTCTGGTCACGGTCCCAGACTGAACCTTGGGCACCACACTATCAGAGACTGGAATTTTCAGTCGAGAGATAACCCCAGGGTACAGGAAACGATTGGGACCGGCCTTAGGTCACCCAGACATCCCCTGGAAAAGACTCGGGCGGGTTCCACGGGCACCCCAGGAGCCAGCCCGGAGCCAGAGCCGGGGACCCAGGTTCCGGCACAGAGCCCTGCCTGCCTGCGCGCCTGATTCGCCGCCAGAGATAGAAACGGCGGGTCTGATCTCAGAGCACTCAGCTCACCCCCAACCTGAAAAGGTCCCCGGAAAATTACCCAGCTTAGGAAGCCACTCAGACTCCCAAAAGCCACAAAGGCAGACACAGGCAGTTTCTGCGCACCAGACAGCTGGCAGAGACTGAGCCGCCATCACACAGCTGTGCTCCAGGCACAGGCAAATTTATGTGGCCAGCCAGCTGGCGGACACTGAGCAGTGTGCACCAGGGCAAAAAAAGACACTAGGAGTCCGTGTCTCCAGAGAATCCACGGGGAAGGAAGGAAACTGTACTGATCTAAATCACCCAATCCTTCCCTAGAAAAAGTCTAGTAGTCTAGTGGGGCCGAGGCGCCAGCACTCAGCTGTGCTCCAGACACAAGCACAAACAGTTGAGGCGCGCCTGATGTCCAACTGGGTCACAGCAGCTGATCATTAAATTTGCAACAAGAAACCCAGAAACAGGGCAGCTGCCCTCAGGACTTCCCTGGGTGAGAGGAGAACCCTCTCGACTAACAAAGACCACAGTTACCACTCAGGTCTATATCCCTGAGGTGAGCAACTCCTGAAAAAACACCAGCCATCCAGGGACTATACCCAAAAAGCTGAGAAGACATCCTTCAGGAAAATCCAGCTTTCTGCAAAGGGGATTCTCTCCACCACAGGATCCCCAGGAACCACCAGAAAATAACCCCAAACTCCTAAGATAACACAATGGGTAGAGGCCAGCGTAAAAGCTCAAGCAACAAAAGACAGAGCAATATGGCATCTCCAGAACCCAGTTACCCAGGGGCAAGTAGCCCTGGACACCCCACCATAACTGAAATCCAAGAAGATGACCTAACAAGTATGCTCATGAAGATGATAACAGAGGAAACAAATAAGATTCGTAAAGACATAGAGGAAGATAAACTCAAACAGAATATTGCCATCCGTAAAGAAATAGAGGAAGCTGCAGCCAAACAGTTTATGGCCTTTAGAAAGGAAATGCTTAAAACACTGAATGAAATGAAAGAAACAGAGTTGAAGGAACTAAAAGAAAAACAGGAAAGTACAATCAGACAGGTGAAGGAAGTAAACAAAACAACTCAAGACCTGAAGATAGAATTGGAAAAATTAAAGAAAACACAAATGGAAGAAATAATGGAAAGGAAGAATCTAGGGAAGAAAACAGGAACTACAGAGGTAAGCATAACCAACAGACTACAAGAGATGGAAGAAAGAATCTCAGGTGTAGAAGATACAATGGAAGAAATCGATGTATCTGTCAAAGAAAATGTTAAATCTGAAAAATTCCTGACACAGACCGTCCAAGAATTGCAAGACAATATGAAAAGACAAAACCTAAGAATAATAGGTATAGAGGAAAAAGAAGACTCCCTTCTCCAAGGCCCAGAAAATATTTTCAACAAAATCATTGAAGAAAATTTCCCCAAGCTAAAGGAGAGGCCAATTAGAATACATGAGGCCTACAGAACACCCAGCAAATTTGACCAGAAAAGAAAATCCTCCCGCCACATAATAATCAAAACAGTAAGTATACAGAACAAAGAAAAAATACTAAAAGCTGCAAGGGAAAAAGGCCAAGTAACATATAATGGCAAACCCATTAGAATCACACCTGACTTTTCAACAGAGACTATGAAAGCCAGAAGGGCCTGGACAGATATCATGCAGACCCTAAGAGAACACAGATGTCAGCCCAGGCTACTATACCCAGCAAAACTCTCAGTCCTCATAGATGGAGAAAACAAGATATTCAATGACAAAAACAAATTTCAACAATACCTACAAACAAATCCAGCATTACAGAAGACACTGGAAGGGAAAATACAACCCAAGTAAGCTAGCTACATTCAAGAAAACACAGGAAATAAATAACCTCACTTCAGTAAAACAAAAAGCAACCAAACACACAACCTGATGACCACAGCCAACATCAAAATCAAGAGATCTAACAGCCACTGGTCATTAATCTCTCTCAACATCAATGGACTCAACTCTCCAATAAAAAGACACAGATTAACAGAATGGATACGTAAACAAAACCCAGCAATCTGTTGCATACAAGAAACACACCTAAGACACAAAGATAGACATTACCTGAGGGTAAAGGGTTGGAAGACGACTTTCCAAGCAAACGGACCCAAGAAGCAAGCAGGAGTAGCCATTCTAATATCTGATAAAATAGACTTTCAACCAAAATTAATCAAAAGAGATGGGGAAGGACACTTCATACTCATCAAGGGAAAATTCCACCAGGAAGACATCACAATCCTGAACATATATGCCCCAAATACAAGGGCACCCACATTTGTGAAAGAAACATTGATAAAATTTAAAGCACATATAGATCCACACACATTAATAGTGGGAGACTTCAACACCCCACTCTCAACAAAGGACAGGTCAACCAAACAGAAATTAAACAAAGAAACAATGTCTCTGACAGAGGTCATGAATCAAATGGACCTAACAGACATTTACAGAACTTTACACCCAAACAAAAAAGAATTTACCTTCTTCTCAGCACCTCATGGAACCTTCTCCAAAATAGACCACATAGTGGGTCACAAAGCAAGCCTCAACAAATACAAGAAGATTGAAATAATCCCATGTATCTTGTCTGATCACCATGGAATAAAGCTGGACCTCAACAATAACAGAAATAACAAAAAGCCTACACACACATGGAAACTGAACAACTTGTTACTAAATGACAGCTGGGTCAGGGAAGAAATAAAGAAAGAAATTAAAGTCTTTCTAGAAATCAATGAAAATGAAGACACAACATACCCGAACTTGTGGGACACAATGAAAGCAGTGCTAAGAGGAAAGTTCATAGCACTAAGTGCCTTCAAAAAGAAATTCGAGACAGCTCATTCAAGCACCCTAATGGCTCACTTAAAAACCCTAGAAAAAGAAGAAGCAGACACACCAAGAAGGAGTAGATGGCTGGAAATAATCAAACTCAGGGCTGAAATCAATCAATTGGAAACAAATAAAACAATTCAAAGAATCAATGAAACCAAGAGCTGGTTCTTTGAGAAAATCAACAAGATCGACAAACCCTTAGCCAGGCTAACTAAAAGGCAGAGAGACACCACCCAAATCAACAAAATCAGAAATGAAAAGGGGGATATAACTACAGACACTGAGGAAATCCAAACAATCATTAGGACTTACTTCAAAAGTCTATATGCCACAAAATTTGAAAATCTAAATGAAATGGACAATTTTCTTGATCGATTTGACTTACCAAAGCTGAACCAGGACCAGGTAAATCAACTAAATAGACCTATATCCCCCAAAGAAATAGAAGCAGTCATCAAAAGTCTCCCATCCAAAAAAAGCCCAGGACCAGATGGCTTCAGCGCAGAATTCTACCAGACCTTCAAAGAAGAGCTAACACCAATTCTCTTCAAACTATTCCACAAAATAGAAACAGAAGGAATATTACCAAATTCATTCTATGAAGCCACAGTCACCTTGGTACCTTAACCTCACAAAGACTCAACAAAGAAAGAGAATGTCAGGCCAATCTCCCTTATGAACATTGATGCAAAAATACTTAATAAAATACTTGCAAACCGAATCCAAGAACACATCAAAGATATTATCCACTATGACCAAGTAGGCTTCATCCCAGGTATGCAGGGGTGGTTCAATATACGGAAATCCATCAATGTGATCCACCATATTAACAAACTCAAAGAAAAAAACCACATGATAATCTCCCTAGATGCTGAAAAAGCCTTTGACAAAATCCAACATCCATTCATGTTCAAAGTATTGGAGAGATCAGGGATACAAGGCACATATCTAAACATAGTAAAGGCGATATACAGCAAGCCTATAGCCAACATCAACCTGAACGGAGAGAAACTTAAAGCAATCCCACTGAAATCAGGGACAAGACAAGGCTGCCCACTCTCTCCATATCTCTTCAACATAGTGTTGGAAGTCCTTGCTAGAGCAATAAGACAGTTGAAGGAGATCAAGGGGATACAAATTGGAAAGGAAGAAGTCAAATTATCACTATTTGCAGATGATATGATAGTATACGTGAGTGACCCCAAAAACTCTACCAGGGAACTCCTACAGCTGATAAACACCTTCAGCAAAGTGGCAGGATACAAAATTAACTCAAAAAAATCAGTAGCCCTCCTGTATACAAAAGACAAAAGGGCTGAGAAAGAAATTAAGGAAACAACACCCTTCACAATAGCCACAAATGACATAAGGTACCTCGGAGTAACCCTAACCAAGGAAGTCAAAGACTTGTATGAAAAAAATTTCAAATCTCTGAAGAAAGAATTAGAAGAAGATATGAGAAGATGGAAAGATCTCCCATGCTCATGGCTTGGTAGGATTAACATAGTAAAAATGGCCATTTTACCAAAAGCAATCTACAGATTCAATGCAATGACCATCAAATTACCAACGCAATTCTTTACAGACCTGGAAAGGAAAATTCTCAACTTCATATGGAATAACAAGAAACCCAGAATTGCTAAAACAATCCTCTACAATAAAAGATCTTCTGGAGGTATCTCCATCCCTGATCTTAAGTTGTACTATAGAGCAACAGTTTTAAAAACTGCATGGTACTGGCATAGAAACAGAATGGTGGATCAATGGAACCGAACAGAGGACCCAGAAATAAACCCACACACTTATGGACACCTGATCTTTGACAAAGAAGCCAAAACCATACAATGGAAAAAAGATAGCATCTTCAACAAATGGTGCTGGTCTAACTGGATGTCTACATGTAGAAAAATGAAAATAGATCCATACTTGTCACCCTGCACAAAACTGAAGTCCAAGTGGATCAAAGACCTCAACATAAAACCAGACACATTAAATCGGCTTGAAAAAAAAGTGGGAAATACCCTAGAACTCATTGGTACAGGGGGAAACTTCCTGAACAGAACACCAACAGCACAGGCTCTAAGAGCAACAACCAATAAATGGGACCTCATGAAACTGAAAAGCTTCTGTAAAGCAAAGGACACCGTCATCAAAACAAAGCGACCACCTAAAGATTGGGAAAGAATCTTCACCAACCCTTTATCTGACAGAGGACTCATATCCAGTATATATAAAGAACTAAAGAAGCTGAAAAGCAGCAAACCAAGTAATCCACTTAAAAAATGGGGAACAGAGCTAAACAGAGAATTCTCTGTAGAGGAATACCGAATGGCAGAGAAGCACTTAAAGAAATGCTCAACCTCATTAGCCATTAGGGAAATGCAAATCAAAACAACCCTGAGATTTCACCTTACACCCATGAGAATGGCCAAGATCAAAAACTCAAGTGACAACACATGCTGGAGAGGTTGTGGAGAAAGGGGAACCCTTCTCCACTGCTGGTGGGAATGTAAACTTGTACAACCACTCTGGAAATCAATCTGGCGCTTTCTCAGACAACTAGGAATAGCGCTTCCTCAAGATCCAGCCATACCACTACTGGGCATATATCCAAAAGAGGCTCAAGTACACAAAAAGGACATTTGCTCAACCATGTTTGTAGCAGCTTTATTTGTAATAGCCAGAAGCTGGAAACAACCCAGATGCCCCTCAACTGAAGAATGGATGCAGAAATTGTGGTACATCTACACAATGGAATATTACTCAGCAATGAAAAATAAGGAAATCATGAAATTTGCAGGTAAATGGTGGGATCTGGAAAGGATCATCCTGAGTGAGTTGTCTCAGAAGCAAAAAGACACACATGGTATATACTCACTCATATAGACATACAACATAGGACAAACCCACTAAAACCTGTGCATCTAAAGAAACTAAGCAAGAGAGAGGACCCTAACTAAAACGTCCAAACCCCATCCAGAAAGGCAAAGAGGATGGACATCAGAAGAAGAAGAAAACAGGAAACAACCTAGGAACCTACCACAGAGGGCCTCTGAAAACCTCTGCCCTTCTGACTATCAAAGCAGATGCTGAGCCTGATGGGCAACTGTTGGGCAGAGTGAACGGAATTTTAGGTAAGAACTGGGAAATAGTAAGAGCTGGAGAGGACAGGGTCTCCACAAGGAGAGCAACAGAACAAGAAAATTTGAACATAGGGAACTTCCCAGAGACTCATACTCCAACCAAGGACTATTCATGGAGATAACCTAGAACCCCTGCACAGATGTAGCCCAGGGCAGTTCAGAGTCCAATTGGGTTACATAGTAATGTGAAGAGGGACTGCCTCTGACATAATCTGATTGGCCTGCTCTTTGATCACCTCCCTCTGGGGGGGGGGAGCAGCCTTACCAGGCCACAGTAGAGGACAATACAGCCACTTTTGATGTGAACTGACAGACTAAGATCAGAAAGTAGAGGAGAACCTCCCCTATTAGTGGACTTGGGGAGTGGCATGCAAGCAGAGGGAGGAGGGAGGGTGGGATTGGGATGGGAGGAGGGAGGGGCTTATGGGGGGATGCAGAATGAATAAAGTGTAATTGATGAAAAATTTAAGAAAAAAGGGAAAAAATAATTTAAGAACCTTAAATGACTTTCAAAATTGGAGGAAAACATGGAGTTAGTCAATTGGCATGGAGCACATCTCGCCCCTGGGGGCAATGGTCTCCTGAACCTACTCAGACCTCAGACACCACCACTGCTAGTTCTAGAACTGATGCAGGATGTTCCAACGAGGGGTTAAGGCTTCTCATAATATTTCCTATAAGCCCACACCTGTTTGTCTATATCCCCCATTTTTATTCATTATTAGCCAGATAGAGCCAAGTAATTGTGGTAATCATACTTGCTTTTTTGCCCAATGCTGGAATGCTAGTAAAGTTAGGTATGCCCTGGTTACTCGCATGCCTCACTGGGTGCCTATGCCCATTGATGCCCCTCACGCTATGACTCTCTTCAGACAGAAAAGGGATCTTGGAACTACAACCACCATTGTTACTACCATCTCATTGACGGCTGTTGGAGCTACCACCAGGGCATTAGCCATGAGTCATACTGGACAGATTGCTCAGACCCTGAATAATCATTTAGCCAATGTAGCTCATGCCTTAGTTGTACATAAAGGAATTAATGCTCAACTAAAAGGAAGCTTGATGGTGTTCAATCAGAGGATTGACCTCTTGCAGGAGCAAATTGATACCCTATGGCAAATCGCTCAACCTGGCTGTCAATGAAAGTATGCTGGACTTTGTGTCACTAGCATACAACATGAGAATTTTTCCTGCGCTGCAAATCTGTCTAAACAATTGTCGAGCTATATTTTAGGTAATTGGACTGGAGAATTCGATACTACGATGGAGCAGCTGAGAGTGGCCATTGTCACAGTAAATTCTACCGGAGTGGACGCAGGACTAGCCACAGGATTATCAACATGGATTGCTGCAGCCATGAATCATCGGAAGGAATGGGCGGGCATGGGAGTGTTAGCAGGCCTTCTGGTGTTGGTCTCCTTGGTTTGCCTGTGGTATATATGCAAGATTAGAGTCTCACAACAGTGTGATGCAGCCATGATCATTCAGGCCTTTACAGCCATTGAAGCAGGACATTCTCCCCAAGCATGGTTGGATACCATAAAAAGCTAAAATGATACGCTCAGGATGCGAGGCTAAGCACTGCACTCAGGGTCAGCCGCTTCGGACCCAGAGAAGAGCATGTCTGATTGCATGCGGGTTGATGCCCCAGGTCCCGCCTCTGAGAAAAAGGTATCGGACGGTCTGATGCTCTTTGGGTGGATGACACCTAAATGAACATCTGTACAAAGTCCCAATTTATTTCTAATATCAGAGATCAGACCTCTACTCTTGCCTGATGTGTCTAAAACAAAAAGGGGGAACTGTAGAGAGCTGCGGAATGCTATGCCTTAAAGATGGAGCTGGTTTCCGCCTTCCACCTTCCCGATGGTGAGTGCTCTCTGTCACGAATAACTCCACATTTGGCTAAGGCCGAGGATCTGGCTTGCTTCCATGTATGTGGACCTATCTGCATTGCCCCCGTGGCACGCCTGGGTTGGCTACCCAGAGGCTATTTAAGCTGTGGGCTGGCTTTCCCCGGGGTCCGAGGATTGTTCAATGTTCCTGAATAAACTGCATTGAAAAAAAAAAAAAACTCTCAAGCTGCAAGCAAGAGATTCTTCAGCCTTTGGACTAACAATGCCTATAAGCTATGTTATCTCTCCTCGGTTTATAAGTAGGGTGTACTTCACCACACCAGCCACAGATTATCCTTTTATCCCAGAGAATGAAGCTAGAAGGAGGCCAAGGAAGTTTCCCCAGTGCAGTCTTAGAGGAAATCAGCATTTTCCGGTCTTTCTTCTGGACCTCTCCTTCTTGGGCTCTGACCTCTAAGAATCCCACTGCTGTGGTATGAGACCAGAGCAGATAGGTTCTGCTTTGTAGGCTGCCCAGGAGATAGCCTCACTGAGCCCTTAGCCAACGTTCAGCATCAATCACTTGTCACAAAATTGAGCCATCTTGTATAATCAGCCCAATAAAGAAAACTCTTTAAAAAATAAAGTGGCTCTGATGATATGGACATCATCTAGATTGGAGAATCTCATGAAATGACCTCACACAACAAAAAAGATCATAAAATTGAAGCACAAGGCAGTTGCCTCCCAACACTTGGTGTAGGGATGTTTTGTTACATGGTGATATGTAAAGGAATCGGTCTGTAACCACAGTGGGAAGATTGGTGAAAAGGAACAGAGAATGCTCTTCTCAGTACGTTGATAGAGACATTTATATGGCACATCACTGAGATCTCTAGCTGCTGTTAACAACAAAATAACTTCGTTAACTGTGCTTGAGAAATGAAGGTCTTTTATGATTAAAAGATCAATCTCCACTTAATACACCCAGGAGTAAACAGACAATGGTGGCTAGAAGAAAGTGGGTTTAGTCACTGTGTGTGTGTGCCGTGGAATTCTCTATATCTAGAAACAGATCAATCTGTTACCTGTAGTTGTTCTCTTTCCACCCATTTATCCATAAACTCCATCCTAAAAGAAGAAGTGCTTTGAAATTTATACATATTAAGTCTTTAGAAGTCTTTAATGTTTGAGCTACAAATCATTATGGTAATCATGTGAGACAATTATGACAGAAGTTGATAAAGTGTGAGCTTTATCCCCAAGGGATATTCAACTTTATAATTCACAGATTTTTCTTATGTAACATTTCCTCTTAATTTTTCTTTTATTTTCTTTCCATTATTACATAGAATCTATCAACATGGTGTAGTCTCTGTGGACAGTTTAATGTCTATATAGCATAAAATTCTTCAACTGATTAGCATACATGTTATGAACAAATTATGAGCGCTAATCCTGAACTAGCACTCCAAGATTAACAAGAATAAGATAGGTCAAATAACCTCGTTTGAAAGAACAGTGATATTGGGCAGACAGGTGTAGAGGCACAGGGTTCTCTCGTATATGCAACATGTATCTTTTATTCTATACCAATGTAAAATGATTATAAATGTAGTAGAAATGATGTAAGAAGGAAGTATGTTGGTAATCATAGACTCCATCATAGAGATTGGCATATATTCTCATTTTATATAATAGGAATACATTAGCACTACTTCAATGTCAGTTTAAAGTCCCCATAACAACTCGGGCTATAATCAAGCATATGGCACATACTTATAATTGGGGCTCATTTTCATCCTAGAGGGAAATGTAGCTTTTCTTCTCTGAAAAGAAGCCAGAAGGAGTAACATAATGTTGCTTGCTGTGTTTTGGTCATCTCTCATCCTCAACTCCAAAGAGCAAGCCTTCCTTTTATTATCCTTTGTGACACTGTGGAAAATATCTTTAGATTTTTTTTCTCAATTATGTGTTGCTTCACAGTCACTGGCACTTTTCTCAGGCATATAAACTATGTTTGACCCTCGTTCTTATGTACATACTGTGACTTCCATCACTTTGTTTTCCATCATTGTGTTTTCATTTTTACCAGAAAGCTCCAATCTCTCCTGATTTCCCAACACTTTCTTCTTCAGTGGCATTGTCTTGACTGTGTGGTCCCAGTTCAATTTTGACAGTTTCCTTTTACTGCATCATCACCTTAATAATGTCTGATATTTCTGTAAGCTTTCTGACATTGATACCTGACATGACATAACATCTGGCACTTTCCAATTCTGCTTCTTTTCCTGGTTTGTCCTGACTTTAGGATGACATGCAAAATTCTTTTTCAAGAGTTCTTTGTATTTTTCCTTCTTTAACAAGTTCCTCTGTATCAGCAGTGTTAACTCTAGGGGATAGTTCCCCTTGTAGAGAATTGATCAAAATTGTTTCCACAGAATGTTCTTAAGAATGAATAGTGGAAGATGACTGTAAACTAGCTTTACAAGACAATTTGATTTGTATTCAGATCACCTGATCCTGAAGCATGTCTGTTGTGTACCATTTCCTCCTAAATATCATTGAGACATTCACATTTTTGTGATTTCTCAACAAGCACCATTACTATGAACATTCTGTCAAAGTAAGTTACTATGTCCCAGGAGACAAATGAAATTG
This sequence comes from Meriones unguiculatus, assembly GCF_030254825.1. NCBI lineage: Eukaryota > Metazoa > Chordata > Mammalia > Rodentia > Muridae > Meriones > Meriones unguiculatus. The sequence goes on along the minus strand of NC_083368.1, from coordinate 9,206,400 downwards.
GATGAGCTAGCAAAGCTTTATTGGAAGAACCTCTCATCTTCCAGTGTCTATTATAAGTATTTAAGTAACAGCAACAGAGGTGACAACAAAAATGATCTTGTCCTTTTTGGAGTATATCATATATCTCTTTTGCTTCATTTTTCTGAGTTTTCTATGGGACAGATATTCTGCATTCTGTAGCGAAAATATTGCGAAAGTGAAATTGAATGCATCGGGCCATAAAGCTAGTTGTCATTTGTTATTAAGATCATGCAGCAGGCAAGAGAGTGAAGGACTCTGGATTGGTCTCCTTGTCTGGTTTTATATGCCTGCTGCACTACAGGCTCATTTTGAGAAGCTGTGGAATCTAGGGACTTGTCTCCCTGTTAGGTTTATAATTGGTCAAAGTAGTTTCCACAGAATGTTCTTTATAAACACCCAACTACTTCTCTCTGACTACCCTTGCTTATTCATACACAACGACATATATAGCCTCCTTAACTGCTATGAAGATCCAATAAGTAGCGCATACACATACAAGACCAGGCCTGACACATATCAAGAGCTGCCATTACCACCGGATGTACATGCCCGGCTTGGAATGAAGGTATCAGCAAGAGAATGGCTGCGTGCTTCAAATCAAGGAACCAAGTCCTACATGAATCATGCTGCTCTTTAGGTTTATGGCTATAGAGTTCATTTGTGAGGCTCCGTTTTCTGCAAAATGATGATGAGAGTACCTAAATCATAGGACTGATGTGATAGTTACAGTGAGTAGTGGAGATGAATGTAAAAAATGGTGACATTCTTTAGTAGGTCTGTGGTGTTTCCAAGACTGCTTTTAACTCCAATGATGTGTCAGGTTTTGGAAGTAGTAGCACGGATCATTGGGATCTTTCCCTTGAAGTTGGTGAATTTACTTTTAAATTCCTGTTCTTATTCTTGCCAACTTTAAGAATGAACAAGTTCCTTAAACTTTCTGAGTCTCCTATTCCTCTATGACAGATATTCATGAATATTGTGAAAATGAAATGAGTTAATCAAAATAAAGACCTTAGCAATGTCCAGCTCAGCGTGGTGAATGGAAGACCAATGTTTATTCCCTATTGTCCCTGACTCAACCTAATTATCCCAAGACTAATTTCTGATTGTAGTTTGTAAATCTGCCTACAAGGGAGAAATGCACTGAACAACAAGCATAACATATGTAGTCAGCTTTACAGTTGTATTTATAATTATAAGTAAGCAATTTGGGGCTGCGTTGTCCAAATCAGCTGTGGATACCAAAAGCCTCCATCAAGCTATGAAGGCTGATCAGCACGGCCTTTTGCAGGTTTTCAAGCATAGGGCATGCAGAAATTTGGAACAGGTGCTAAGCAATAACTTGGGCATGTTGTCACTCTACGAGGTCCACTGTCACAAAAAGCTTGATTTCTGAGAAATCTCTGTCTCCCTAAAGCACAATTGCCAGTGGAAGGCACTGCAGTATAAACATAAACACATCTCCTATTCTATGTACAGGACATGAATATCAGTGTTTAACATATATAATTATTATTTCCATAAGTCCTGGCTTCACATTTAGCTTCTCAGTCTTCAAAAATAGCTTATTATATACTACTTTATACAGCTGTTATTAAAGTCAAAAAATGAGGAGCATGAGTATGCACATGTGTTACTCTTCAGCTAGGTGTTTTGACAGTCTGGGAATGGGTGGGGAAGGGTATAAGTGCTAAGGAGTTTGTTCTTTGTCCTGGAGGCACGGTAGACGGATGCATGTTTTTCATTGGAAAGCAACAAATTTCTTGGAAAATGTACATTTTTGTGGATATCTCAGAGTACCACATTTGTTAACTTTTAGATATATTTTTTAAGCATCTTAGATTTTTCGTTAATGAAGATGCTCTGCCATCTCTTGCCTAGAACATAAGATGTTCTGAGCACCGGAGGTGGACCACTATCTTAGGTCAAATTTATTTATCCCATTACAATTAATGCATAACATTAGGCGACTTACTTAGCTTATGATATATGGAAGCATTTTGTTGTTACTTCATTAAGACTTTTTAACTTCATAACTTCATTTCTTTTTTGAATCAAAACACTAGGGGGAAATGCATTGAAAAGAACACTGTGGAAGGAGTCACAGGGCCAGACGCCCATGCTAATCCAAGTCCATGTCACCTGATATTTGACAAATATACAGAAAATAAATATGTATACCCTGCTTAAAATGGAGGACTGAAATAAGGAGACTGCTTTTGACTCTGACATCATTAAATGCAGCTTTACTAGTATGTATAAAACTTTGATAAATGCCATAGGGCTAGATGAAGCTGCATTTTCATGCAGATTATTCAATGTGATCCTTATTTTAGAGTAACGTTATCATATTCATACAGAAAATGGACTAAAAGAGAAATACAGAAAGCTTCCAAAAATACAGAAAAGTTAAAAATAATTTCAGCCAAGCATTAAGTGTAGACAGCAAAAGAAAAGAAAATACATGTGTTCTTGTAACACCTATTGAAGGAAATTAAGCTTCAGAGCCCCATAGTGCTGGGGTAAAGGGCGGTTGTACATTCAAATTCTGTTTCTATTTTGTTGTGCATAAGGCATTGTGTTTACACCTGATAGTGTTCACATGCACGCACAATTTGTAACACCTTGATGTCATTTTCACATGGCAAGCGCATGTGTAGAAATGTTCCTGTATACTTAGAGAAGTGTTTGAATTCTGCTGGGGCACTGACAGTTTTCTCTCTTGCTCCTCTGGCTGCATCAACTCCATGAAGGTCTGAAGGGAATCTTCTCTTAGAGAAAGTTTTAATAGCAAGAAAACTGAATATTAAAGCTAAGAAGTCAGTTCTTGTACACATCTGCTGACCAGCTTTTACTACGCCTTCAGTACAGCTCTTCCAGTCAGATTGATTCTTTTTGTTGTTTTGTTTTGTTTTGTTTTAACACCTACTACCATAAATAAATAAAAGACAAAACATTAGTCTAGTAATTAATTTCCAAGATCCCCTTGACCAAAGTTCAAATACCCTATGCTGCACCTTCTGTGAGAGCCAGTGTTTTAGCACTCTGGGGGTCTTCGCAACAACAATTTAGGCCAGCCATTGTCTAGGAAGGACATTTCAGGGATGTTGAGTTTTGTTTCTAAGTCCTGGGCGATGTCCATGATCGTAGGGTTGTTAGTTATTTAAACACTTAACTTCAGACATTTTTATTAACTGTGTTGACACAAACTTAAATCATTTATTGTTTAGTTGTACTTCCTCACACTTGTAGTATGTACTGAAGCTAACAAACTTCTATACAAATTAAATAATTATCCTTAAAATACATATACACCCTTGGCTTGGATCCCCATGGCTGCTGCTCTTCATTTTGTTTAACTTTGCAGGCATCAAGCAGACTCAACTAGATTCTCAGTGTCATGATATGGAAGGCGTAATGTTATTTTGTAGTTTATATTGGTTTTGTGTTGTATCAAATAATGTTTCAGAGTTTAACTTGAACAAGATAAGCAATATAGTCTAGAGATATCCAGTATTGTAACTCCTTGGTTATTGATAACCAAACAAAATGGCAATATTCTGTGACATATTTCTTAGGAATATTGTCACTTCTTTTATTTGTATAAGTACACTTGAAAATATTTCACAGTGATGTACTTGTCTCATGCATTTATCAGAACATATCCTTGACTTTAAAAAAAAACATTATGGTAGCTATACGGTAAGAAATGTTTGCGTGTAACTATAAATCATTATGCTGGCCCTCAAAAAACAAAAGCTTCTTATTAAACATTGCTGCTTTAACAGAAATTACAATCAACTAAGCATTCATTTCTCTGCTTTATGTATAGACAGAAACATTCCTCCACTATGCAGTGACTCTGATTTATCATGTCATATTAAGTAAACAATTCTGCTCCCCAAGAATGTGGGTGAGTTATGTTTTAGAAACAAATTATAAAATTTACATAGAAATTAGAAATTCCCTTACATCATAAATTTTAAAAACTGTCAAAGGAGAGATCAGCTTTTAATTCTTCAAAGAAAGTTAGTGGAGGCAGCGCGTCTACGGAAGGCATGGGAGCCGGGTACCTCTGTACCAGTAAGCTCCTTTCACTGATGTGATTATCTTAGGCAAGTCACACAATGTAGTGGGTGTCAGTGTCATCATCTGCAAAGTGAGAATAATAAACACCAACTTCTTCCCACCTTTGGTAATTAGGAATAGGAGAGTGAATACACTGAAAGAGCCTACATCAGTATCTAGCATATACCAACCAAACTTGTTGTCATGTTTAATAGAATTACCGCTGTTACTATTTTAAGACAGTGTTCCAGCTAACTGCCAAACACTATGATGGAAATTTACTCTTAGATGAATATTCTTCTTTTGTTAGGTAATTCTTGGTAGGGTGAGAAAAATCTTGTTTTTATGGCAAATTTGTAAAATTTATGGCAAACCATCCACTACTATAATTATTTTTTGCAAGAGCTGTTTCTTTCTAAAAAATATGACATGAAAAATTTTACAAGTATTAAAATAATACTTCATGCTGGGCATAGTGATTCATACCTATAATCCAAAAACTATTAAGGTAGGAGGATGTTTATATAACTATTTTTACACTGGCAAGGGCTACACAGTAAAACCATGTCTCAAACTTTTTTCAGTAAGTTTAGAGACTAACCATTTTAAAAGGAAAGGAGTATTGAACATTGAATTTTAGCTGATTATTAAGTATAAAGAATAGTAAAAATGTTTATTGCTTTAAATATTGCAATATTTAATAACTGATTTTTAAATAATTTGGGATATTTCTTTTTTGTTTTTTATTATTAATTACACTTTATTTATTTTGTATCCCCCCATAAGCCCCTCCCTCCTCCCCTCCAGATCCCACCCTTCCTCCCCTTTCTGCATGCATGCCCCTCCCCAAGTCCACTGATAGGGGGGTCTTCCTCTCCTTCTTTCTGATCTTAGTCTATCAGTTCTCATCAGAAGTGGCTGCATTGTCCTCTACTGTGGCCTGGTAAGGCTACTCCCCCCTCAGGGGGAGGTGATCAAAGAGCAGGCCAATCAGATTATGTCAGAGGCAGTCCCTCTTCCCATTATTATGTAACCCACTTGGACACTGAACTGCCATGGGCTACATCTGTGCAGGGGTTCTGGGTTATCTCCATGAATAGTCCTTGGTTGGAGTATGAGTCTCTGGGAAGTTCCCTGTGTTCAAATTTCTTGTTCTGTTGTTCTCCTTGTGGAGTCCCTGTCCTCTCCAGATCTTCCTATTTCCCACTTCTTACATAAGATTCCATTCATTCTGCCCAACAATTGGCCATCAGGCTCAGCATCTGCTTTGATAGTCTGTAGGGCAGAGGCTTTCAGAGGCAGGTTCCTAGGTTGTTTCCTGTTTTCTTCTTCTGGCTTTCAGAGGCCCTCTGTGGCAGGTTCCTAGGTTGTTTCCTGTTTTCTTCTTCTTCTGATGTCAATCCTCTTTGCCTTTCAGGATGGGGATTGAGCCTTTTAGTTAGAGTCCTCTCTTTTGTTAGTTTGTTTAGATATACCGATTTTAGTGGGTTTATCCTATGTTGTATATTTATATGAGTGAGTATATACCATGTGTGTCTTTTTGCTTCTGGGACAACTCACTCAGGATGATCCTTTCCAGGTCCCACCATTTACCTGAAAATGTCATGATTTCCTTATTTTCATTGCTGAGTAATACTCCATTGTATAGATGTACCACAGTTTCTGCATCCATTCTTCAGTTGAGGGGCATCTGGGCTGTTTCCAGCTTCTGGCTATTACAAATAAAGCTGCTGCAAACATGGTTATGAGCAAATGTCCTTTTTGTGTGCTTGAGCCTCTTTTGGATGTACGCCTAGGAGTGGTATGGCTGGATCTTGAGGAAGCACTATTCCTAGTTGTCTGAGAAAGTGCCAGATTGATTTCCAGAGTTGTTGTACAAGTTTACATTCCCACCAGCAGTGGAGAAGGTTTCCCCTTTCTCCACAACCTCTCCAGCATGTGTTGTCACTTGAGTTTTTCATCTTGCCCATTCTGATGGGTGTAAGGTGAAATCTCAGGGTAGTATTATTTACATTTCCCTAATGGCTACTGAGGTTGAGCGTTTCTTTAAATGCTTCTCTGCCATTCGATATTCCTCTACAGAGAGTTCTCTGTTTAGCTCTGTTCCCCATTTTTTAGGTGGATTGCTTTAAGTTTCTCTCCCTTCAGTTTGATGTTGGCTATAGGCTTGCTGTATATCGCCTTTACTATGTTTAGATATGTGTCTTGTTTCCCTGATCTCTCCAAGACTTTAAACATGAATGGATGTTGGTTTGCTGCTTTTCAGCTTCTTTAGTTCTTTATATATACTGGATATGAGTCCTCTGTCAGATAAAGGGTTGGTGAAGATTCTTTCCCAATCTGTAGGCAGTCACTTTCTTTTGATGACAGTATCCTTTGCTTTACAGAAGGTTTTCAGTTTCAGGAGGTCCCATTTATTGATTGTTGCTCTCAGAACCTGTGCTGTTGGTGTTCTGTTCAGGAAGTTCTCTCCTGTACCAATGAGTTCTAGGGTATTCCCCACTTTTTTTTCTAGCCGATTTAATGTGTCTGGTTTTATGTTGAGGTCTTTGATCCACTTGGACTTCAGTTTTGTGCAGGGTGACAAGTATGGATCTATTTTCATTTTTCTACATGTAGACATCCAGTTAGACCAGCACCATTTTTGAAGATGCTATCTTTTTTCCATTGTATGGTTTTGGCGTCTTTGTCAAAGATCAGGTGTCCATAAGTGTGTGGGTTTATTTCTGGGTCCTCTGTTCAGTTCCATGGATCCACCATTCTGTTTCTATGCCAGTACCATGCAGTTTTTATAACTGTTGCTCTATAATACAGTTTGAGATCAGGGATGGAGATACCTCCAGAAGATCTTTTATTGTAAAGGATTGTTTTAGCAATTCTGGGTTTCTTGTTATTCCATTCAAAGTTGAGAATTTTTTTTCCAGGTCTGTAAAGAATTGTGCTGGTATTTTGATGGGAATTGCATTGAATCTGTAGATTGCTTTTGGTAAGATAGCCATTTTTACTATGTTAATCCTGCCAAGCCATGAGCATGGGAGATCTTTCCATCTTCTCATATCTTCTTCTAATTCTTTCTTCAGAGACTTGAAATCTTTTTCATACAAGTCTTTGACTTGCTTGGTTAGGGTTACACCAAGGTACTTTATGTCATTTGTGGCTATTGTGAAGGGTGTTGTTTCCCTAATTTCTTTCTCAGCCTTTTTGTCTTTTGTATACAGGAGGGCTACTGATTTTTTTTTTTTTTGAGTTGATTTTGTATCCGGCCACTTTGCTGAAGGTGTTTATCAGCTGTAGGAGTTCCCTGGTAGAGTTTTTGGGGTCACTCACGTATACTATTATATCATCTGGAAATAGTGATAATTTGACTTCTTCCTTTCCAATCTGTATCCCCTTGATCTCCTTCAACTGTCTTATTGCTCTAGCAAGGACTTCCAGCACTATGTTGAAGAGATATGGAGAGAGTGGGCAGCCTTGTCTTGTCCCTGATTTCAGTGGGATTGCTTTAAGTTTCTCTCCGTTCAGGTTGATGTTGGCTATAGGCTTGCTGTATATCACCTTTACTATGTTTAGATATGTGCCTTGTATCCCTGATCTCTCCAATACTTTAAACATGAATGGATGTTGGATTTTGTCAAATGCTTTTTCAGCATCTAGGGAGATTATCATGTGGTTTTTTTCTTTCAGTTTGTTAATATGGTGGATCACATTGATGGATTTCCATATATTGAACCACCCCTGCATTCCTGGGATGAAGCCTACTTGGTCATAGTGGATAATATCTTCGATGTGTTCTTGGGTTCGGTTTGCAAGTATTTTGTTAAGTATTTTTGCATCAATGTTCATAAGGGAGATTGGCCTGACATTCTCTTTCTTTGTTGAGTCTTTGTGAGGTTAAGGTACCAAGGTGACTGTGGCTTCATAGAATGAGTTTGGTAATGTTCCTTCTGTTTCTATTTTATGGAATAGTTTGAAGAGAATTGGTGTTAGCTCTTCTTTGAAGGTCTGGTAGAATTCTGCGCTGAAGCCATCTGGTCCTGGGCTCTTTTTGGAGGGGAGACTTTTGATGACTGCTTCTATTTCTTTGGGGGATATAGGATTATTTAATTGATTTACCTGGTCCTGATTCAGCTTTGGTAAGTCAAATCAATCAAGAAAATTGTCCATTTCGTTTAGATTTTCAAATTTTGTGGAATATAGACTTTTGAAGTAAGTCCTAATGATTGTTTGGATATCCTCAGTGTCTGTAGTTATGTCCCCCTTTTCATTTCTGATTTTGTTGATTTGGGTGGTGTTTCTCTGCCTTTTAGTTAGCTTGGCTAAGGGTTTGTCGATGTTGTTGATTTTCTCAAAGAACCAGCTCTTGGTTTCATTGATTCTTTGAATTGTTTTATTTGTTTCCAATTAATTGATTTCAGCCCTGAGTTTGATTATTTCCAGCCATCTACTCCTTCTTGGTGTGTCTGCTTCTTCTTTTTCTAGGGTTTTTAAGTGGGTCATTAAGTTGCTTGAATGAGCTGTCTCGAATTTCTTCTTGAAGGCACTTAGTGCTGTGAACTTTCCTCTTAGCACTGCTTTCATTGTGTCCCACAAGTTTGGGTATGTTGTGTCTTCATTTTCATTGATTTCTAGAAAGACTTTAATTTTTTTCTTTATTTTTTCCCTCACCCAGCTGTCTTTTAGTAACAAGTTGCTCAGTTTCCATGTGTGTGTAGGCTTTTTGCTATTTCTGTTATTGTTGAGGTCCAGCTTTATTCCATGGTGATCAGGCAAGATACAAGGGATTATTTCAATCTTCTTGTAACTGTTGAGGCTTGCTTTGTGAGCAACTATATGGTCTATTTTGGAGAAGGTTCCATGAGGTGCTGAGAAGAAGGTAAATTCTTTGTGCTTGGGTGTAAAGTTCTGTAAATGTCTGTTAGGTCCATTTGATTCATGAACTCTGTCAGACTTTAATTTTTTTCTTTATTTCTTCCCTGACCCAGCTGTCATTTAGTAACAAGTTGTTCAGTTTCCATGTCTGGATATTTCTTGAGATAAAGTAAAATACATTCTTTGTTTATACTGTAATATGAAAGCAAGATTGTGTATCTGGTGTGACAGCACGTGGACAACAACAGTGACCGCTTGGAGCTCCGCAGCACCTGCAGAGTCATTGCATGCAGTGAACGTGATGGTACACGGAAGATGCTGGCTGTGGCCACGCTACTGAGGTGATGTCTCTGTGCTCAGGGCAGGAGTAATCTTAGGACCATCATAGTAAGTTCACTGCTGGGAGGTTATTTATCAAAACCTAGCAGTACTCCTAATTTTGAATTTTTGACTACGGCAGTAAGTGTCATGGTAGGTTTGTAACATTCTGATTTTGAACCAGAGCCTATCACAATCTTCGAATCTGTGATGCTGATACAGTACACATTGATACCATACACATTGATCACCTTTGGGCTGCACTTAGAATAAAAAAAAAACACAATAAAACTAGGAAGATGGAAGGAGGTGGAAAAGGCCAGATTAGACAGAAGAGAGGGGAAATACTGCGTTGAAGCTGTGAGTAGAAAAAGCCCAAGAAAGCAGGCTTCCCAAAGCACTTACCCTTTCTCACTCCGGCACACTGACAGCTCAGCAGGACACAGCCTCCCAAATGTTCAAATAATGTTAATTTTGTTGGCAAATATAGTTTTGTTTTATTTTCAATATATACTCATGAAAATGTTTTGGTGTTACTCTCTCACCAAGTTTCAAGGTTAAAATCAAACTGTGAAGCTTCAATGTGTAATATGAGGTAACTAGATAAAAATTACAGTCAACTTCCTACAGGATTACAAGACCCTAAATAGACAAAACAGTCTGCTGCAAAGAGGACTACTGGATTTCAAAAACATATTACAGTACTATAATAAACAAACCGTATAGTCCTGGATTAAAAATACAAACTTTTAGAAAAGAACATAAGCCTCAATAGTAAATCCATGCATTATCAGCCTTCTGTTTCTTTTTGTTTCTTTTTTTTTTTCGACGTTATCTATACCATGCAACTGTATAGGTATGAAGTTTTCAGAAAATATGCTAGGAAACACAAATGAGAAAAACTAGGAGTGGCAGAGTTATACAGAGGAAATATGCTGAATCCTAGAACCCAGAGAAAGTAAGCACTTATTTCACAACCAAAAATTTTATTCAGGTGGATTTAATGTATGAACACAAGAGCTAAAACTACAGCAAGTAGAAACTTTAATGGAAATGGGGTTGGACAGAAGGCTTGGGTCATCAGCACAGTATGCTCCTGCAGAGGATCACACTTTGATTCCACATTGAGTGGCTCACAACCACTCATAACTCCAGTCATCCTGGCTGTAAAGGGCACACAAGTACACACATGAATATAATTCAGCAACATAATTTAAAATAATCGAAATGTAATCTTTCAGAACATATATGGGACATGTTTTTTTTTTGACATTGGTCTAAAAAAGAATTTGGACAAGTTACAAAGCTTTGCACAGCAAAAGATTGATAAGGTGAAGGAACAGCTGAGAAAATATTTGCAGACCAGACATTTAATACAGAAATACTGCCCCAAATTTACAAGGAGCTCAATTCAATAGTAAGCAATGGATAACATCATCGGAAGATGAACTGATCCAATTGACAGCTCTCAAAAGATAACATTGCAAGTGTCCAAGAAAAATGTAAAAAAGCTGGACATCATTAAGCTTTAGACAGTACAAATTGGAATCAGAATATTGTGTCACCTCACAAAAGAATGGCTATTGGGGGTGGGGCAAGATGGCGGCGCCGGGAGGACTCTCATTCTGAGCAGCAGCACAGCAGGATCAGCACAGTGACCAGCAGTCAGAACTCTCAGCCATAAAACACAGTGATTGTGTTTCCCAGGTGAAAGGATACCCCACGGTGGGGGATTCAATCAGCTTTAACTCACCTGGCTAAACCGAGGAAGAGATCCCAGTTCCGCCAGACTGGCTGCAAGCCAGTGCCTCTGGTCACGGTCCCAGACTGAACCGTGCACACCACACTATCAAAGACTGGAATTTTCAGTCGAGAGATAACCCCACGGTACAGGAAACGATTGGGACCGGCCTTAGGTCACCCAGACATCCCCTGGAAAAGACTTGGGTTCCAAGGGTGCCCCAGGAGCCAGCCCGGACCAGAGCCGGGGTCCCAGGCTCCAGCACAGAGCCCTGCCTGCCTGCGCACCTGATTCACCGCCTGAGATAGAACTGTAGGCACCAGGGCACCAGAGAAAGATTTTCACTGTCCGGTGCAAACACACAAGGAGGGAAACAGCTGGTCTGATCTCAGAGCACTCAGCCCCCAACCCAAAAAAGTCTCGGGAAAATTACCCAGTTTAGGCAGAAGCCCAGGCTTTCAAAGGCCGGAAAGGCAGACACAGGCAGTTTCTGCGGCCAGCCAGCTGGCGGACACTGAGCAGTGTGCACCAGGGCAAAAAAAGACACTGGGAGTCCATATCTCCAGAGAATCCACAGGGAAGGAAGGAAACTGTACTGACTTAAATCACCCAATCCTTCCCTGGAAAAAGTCTAGCAGACCGATGGGTCCGAGCCGCCATCACTCAGCTGTGCTCCAGATGTCCAACTGGGTCACAGCAGCTGATCATTAAATTCACAGCAAGAAACCCAGAAACAGGGCAGCTGTCCTCAGGACTTCCCTGGGTGAGAGGAGAACCCTCTCACCTAACAGAGACCACAGTTACCACTCAGGTCTCTATCCCTGAGGCGAGCAGCAGCAACTCCTGAAAAAACACCAGCCATCCAAGGACTATACCCAAAAAGCTGAGAAGAGATCCTTCAGGAAAAAACAGCTTTCTGCAAAGGGGATTCTCTCCTCCACAGGATCCCCAGGAACCACCAGAAAATAACCCCAAACACCTAAGATAGCACAATGGGTAGAGGCCAGCGTAAAAGCTCAAGCAACAAAAGACAGAACAATATGACATCTCGAGAACCCAGTTACCCAGGGGCATGTAGCCCTGGACACCCCAGCATAACTGAAATCCAAGAAGATGACCTAACAACTATGTTCATGAAGATGATAACAGAGGAAACAAATAAGATACATAAAAACATAGAGGAAGATAAACTCAAACAGAATATTGCCATCCGTAAAGAAATAGAGGAAGCTGCAGCCAAACAGTTTACGGCCTTTAGAAAGGAAATGCTTAAAGCACTGAATGAAATAAAAGAAACAGAGTTGAAGGAACTAAAAGAAAAACAGGAAAGTACAATCAGACAGGTGAAGGAAGTAAACAAAACAACTCAAGACCTGAAGATAGAATTGGAAAAATTAAAGAAAACACAAATGGAGGAAATAATGGAGAGGAATAATCTAGGGAAGAAAACAGGAACTACAGAGGTAAGCATAACCAACAGACTACAAGAGATGGAAGAAAGAATCTCAGGTGTAGAAGATACAATGGAAAAAATCGATGTATCTGTCAAAGAAAATGTTAAATCCAAAAAATTCCTGACACAGACCGTCCAAGAAATCCAAGACAATATGAAAAGACAAAACCTAAGAATAATAGGTATAGAGGAAAAAGAAGACTCCCTTCTCCAAGGCCCAGAAAATATTTTCAACAAAATCATTGAAGAAAATTTCCCCAAGTTAAAGGAGAGGCCAATAAGAATACATGAGGCCTACAGAACACCTAACAAATTTGACCAGAAAAGAAAATCCTCTCACCACATAATAATCAAAACAGTAAGTATACAGAACAAAGAAAAAATACTAAAAGCTGCAAGGGAAAAAGGCCAAGTAACATATAATGGCAAACCCATTAGAATCACACCTGACTTTTCAACAGAGACTATGAAAGCCAGAAGGGCCTGGACGGATATCATGCAGACCCTAATAGAACACAGATGTCAGCCCAGGCTTCTATACCCTGCAAAGCTATCAGTCCTCATAGACAGAGAAAACAAGATATTCAATGACAAAAACAAATTTCAACAATACCTACACACAAATCCAGCATTACAGAAGACATTGGAAGGGAAAATACAACCCCAAAAAATTAGCTTCTTTCAAGAAAACACAGGAAATAATTAACCTTACTACAGTAAAACAAAAAGCAACCAAGCACACAACCTGATGACCACAGCCAACATCAAAATCAAGGGATCTAACAGCCACTGGTCATTAATCTCTCTCAACATCAATGGACTCAACTCTCCAATAAAAAGACACAGATTAACAGAATGGATATGTAAACAAAACTCAGCAATCTGTTGCATACAAGAAACACACCTAAGGCACAAAGATAGACATTACCTGAGGGTAAAGGGTTGGAAGATGACTTTCCAAGCAAACGGAACAAGAAGCAAGCAAGAGTAGCCATTCTAATATCTGATAAAATAGACTTTCAACCAAAATTAATCAAAAGAGATGGGGAAGGACACATCATACTCATCAAAGGAAAATTCCACCAGGAAGACATCACAATCCTGAACATCTATGCCCCAAATAAAAGAGCACCCACATTTGTTAAAGAAACATTGATAAAATTTAAATCACATATAGATCCCCACACATTAATAGTGGGAGACTTCAACACCCCACTCTCAACAAAGGACAGGTCAACAAAACAGAAATTAAACAAAGAAACAATGTCTCTGACAGAGTTCATGAATCAAATGGACCTAACAGACATTTACAGAACTTTACACCCAAGCACAAAGAATTTACCTTCTTCTCAGCACCTCATGGAACCTTCTCCAAAATAGACCATATAGTTGCTCACAAAGCAAGCCTCAACAGTTACAAGAAGATTGAAATAATCCCTTGTATCTTGCCTGATCACCATGGAATAAAGCTGGACCTCAACAATAACAGAAATAGCAAAAAGCCTACACACACATGGAAACTGAACAACTTGTTACTAAAAGACAGCTGGGTGAGGGAAAAAATAAAGAAAAAAATTAAAGTCTTTCTAGAAATCAATGAAAATGAAGACACAACATACCCAAACTTGTGGGACACAATGAAAGCAGTGCTAAGAGGAAAGTTCACAGCACTAAGTGCCTTCAAGAAGAAATTCGAGACAGCTCATTCAAGCAACTTAATGACCCACTTAAAAACCCTAGAAAAAGAAGAAGCAGACACACCAAGAAGGAGTAGATGGCTGGAAATAATCAAACTCAGGGCTGAAATCAATTAATTGGAAACAAATAAAACAATTCAAAGAATCAATGAAACCAAGAGCTGGTTCTTTGAGAAAATCAACAACATCGACAAACCCTTAGCCAAGCTAACTAAAAGGCAGAGAAACACCACCCAAATCAACAAAATCAGAAATGAAAAGGGGGACATAACTACAGACACTGAGGATATCCAAACAATCATTAGGACTTACTTCAAAAGTCTATATTCCACAAAATTTGAAAATCTAAACGAAATGGACAATTTTCTTGATTGATTTGACTTACCAAAGCTGAATCAGGACCAGGTAAATCAATTAAATAATCCTATATCCCCCAAAGAAATAGAAGCAGTCATCAAAAGTCTCCCCTCCAAAAAGAGCCCAGGACCAGATGGCTTCAGCGCAGAATTCTACCAGACCTTCAAAGAAGAGCTAACACCAATTCTCTTCAAACTATTCCATAAAATAGAAACAGAAGGAACATTACCAAACTCATTCTATGAAGCCACAGTCACCTTGGTACCTTAACCTCACAAAGACTCAACAAAGAAAGAGAATGTCAGGCCAATCTCCCTTATGAACATTGATGCAAAAATACTTAACAAAATACTTGCAAACCGAACCCAAGAACACATCGAAGATATTATCCACTATGACCAAGTAGGCTTCATCCCAGGAATGCAGGGGTGGTTCAATATATGGAAATCCATCAATGTGATCCACCATATTAACAAACTGAAAGAAAAAAACCACATGATAATCTCCCTAGATGCTGAAAAAGCATTTGACAAAATCCAACATCCATTCATGTTTAAAGTATTGGAGAGATCAGGGATACAAGGCACATATCTAAACATAGTAAAGGTGATATACAGCAAGCCTATAGCCAACATCAACCTGAACGGAGAGAAACTTAAAGCAATCCCACTGAAATCAGGGACAAGACAAGGCTGCCCACTCTCTCCATATCTCTTCAACATAGTGCTGGAAGTCCTTGCTAGAGCAATAAGACAGTTGAAGGAGATCAAGGGGATACAGATTGGAAAGGAAGAAGTCAAATTATCACTATTTTCAGATGATATAATAGTATACGTGAGTGACCCCAAAAACTCTACCAGGGAACTCCTACAGCTGATAAACACCTTCAGCAAAGTGGCAGGATACAAAATTAACTAAAAAAAATCAGTAGCCCTCCTGTATACAAAAGACAAAAGGGCTGAGAAAGAAATTAGGGAAACAACACCCTTCACAATAGCCACAAATGACATAAAGTAGCTTAGTGTAACCCTAACCAAGCAAGTCAAAGACTTGTATGAAAAAGATTTCAAGTCTCTGAAGAAAGATTTAGAAGAAGATATGAGAAGATGGAAAGATCTCCCATGCTCATGGCTTGGCAGGATTAACATAGTAAAAATGGCCATCTTACCAAAAGCAATCTACAGATTCAATGCAATTCCCATCAAATTGCCAACACAATTCTTTACAGACCTGGAAAAAAAATTCTCAACTTTGAATGGAATAACAAGAAACCCAGAATTGCTAAAACAATCCTCTACAATAAAAGATCTTCTGGAGGTATCTCCATCCCTGATCTCAAGCTGTACTATAGAGCAATAGTTATAAAAACTGCATGGTACTGGCATAGAAACAGAATGGTGGATCCATGGAACTGAACAGAAGACCCAGAAATAAACCCACACACTTATGGACACCTGATCTTTGACAAAGATGCCAAAACCATACAATGGAAAAAAGATAGCATCTTCAACAAATGGTGCTGGTCTAACTGGATGTCTACATGTAGAAAAATAAAAATAGATCCATACTTATCACCCTGCACAAAACTGAAGTCCAAGTGGATCAAAGACCTCAACATAAAACCAGACACATTAAATCGGCTAGAAAAAAAAGTGGAGAATACCCTAGAACTCATTGGTACAGGAGACAACTTCCTGAACAGAACACCAACAGCAGAGGTTCTGAGAGCAACAATCAATAAATGGGACCTCCTGAAACTGAAAACCTTCTGTAAAGCAAAGGATACTGTCATCAAAACAAAGCGACGGCCTACAGATTGGGAAAGAATCTTCACCAAGCCTTTATCTGACAGAGGACTCATATCCAGTTTATATAAAGAACTAAAGAAGCTGAAAAGCAGCAAACTAAGTAATTCACTTTAAAAATGGAGAACAGAGCTAAACAGAGAACTCTCTGTAGAGGAATATCGAATGGCAGAGAAGCATTTCAAGAAATGCTCAACCTCAGTAGCCATTAGGGAAATGCAAATCAAAACAACCCTGAGATTTCACCTTACACCCATCAGAATGGGCAAGATGAAAAACTCAAGTGACAACACATGCTGGAGAGGTTGTGGAGAAAGGGGAACCCTTCTCCACTGCTGGTGGGAATGTAAACTTGTACAGCCACTCTGGAAATCAATCTGGCACTTTCTCAGACAACTAGGAATAGAGCTTCTTCAAGATCCAGCCATACCGCTCCTAGGCATATATCCAAAAAAAGCTCAAGTACACAAAAAGGACATTTTCTTAACCATGTTTGTAGCAGCTATTTGTAATAGCCAGAAGCTGGAAGCCCAGATGCCCCTCAACTGAAGAATGGATGCAGAAATTGTGGTACATCTATACAATGGAGTATTACTCAGCAATGAAAAATAAAGAAATCATGAAATTTGCAGGTAAATGGTGGGACCTGGAAAGGATCATTCTGAGTGAGTTGTCCCAGAAGCAAAAAGATACACATGGTATATACTCACTCATATAAACATACAACATAGGATAAACCCACTAAAATTGGTACATCTAAACAAACTAAGCAAAAGAGAGGACCCTAAGTAAAAGGCTCAATCCCTATCCTAAAAGGCAAAGAGGATAGACATCAGAAGAAGAAGAAAAGAGGAAGCAACCTAGGAACCTGCTACAGAGGGCCTCTGAAAGCCAGAAGAAGAAAACAGGAAGCAACCTAGGAACCTGCCACAGAGGGCCTCTGAAAGCCTCTGCCCTGCAGACTATCAAAGCAGATGCTAAGCCTGATGGCCAACTGGCGGGCAGAGTGAATGGAATTTTATGTAAGAAGTGGGAAATAGCAAGAGCTGGAGAGGACAGGAACTCCACAAGGAGAGCAACAGAACAAGAAAATTTGAACACAGGGAACTTCCCAGAGACTCATACTCCAACCAAGGACTATTCACGGAGATAACTTAGAACCCCTGCACAGATGTAGCCCATGGCAGTTTGGTGTACAAGTGGGTTACATAGTGATGGGAAGAGGGACTGCCTCTGACATAATCTGATTGGCCTGCTCTTTGATCACCTCCCCCTGAGGGGGGAGCAGCCTTATCAGGCCACAGAAGATGACAATGCAGCCACTCCTGATGTGATCTGATAGACTAAGATCAGAAGGAAGGAGAGGAGGACCTCCCCTATCAGTGGACTTGGGGAGGAGCATGCATGCAGAAAGAGGAGGAAGGGTGGGATCGGGAGGGGAGGAGGGAGGGGCTTATGGGGGGATACAAAATGAATAAAGTGTAATTAATAATAAGAAAAAAATTGAAAAAAAAAAGAATGGCTATTGTCAGATCGGCAATTTGTAACAAGTATTGTTAAGAATATGGACAAAAAGAAATCCCTGTAGACGATTGGAAACAACGTCTATTAGTACATCCATTATGGAAAAACGATATGGAGCCTTTCCAAATGACATATACATCCTACATTTGGCATTTAAGTCTAGATCAAAGAAAACAAAATCAATTGCTTGTAGACTCCCTCTTCTGGTGAGAGAGAAACGTGTGTGCTTTCAACCTCAGTGGCCAGTAACGAAGGAAAAGTGCATATGTGGAATTTAGTACATTCCACGCATAGGCACAGAGAGCAGAACAGGGCTTACCTGAAGATGTGCCTGCACAGGTAGAGAAGGAAACGGTTCAGCAGCAGTCACAGCTGCTGGATGAGGGTACTCCAGAGCTCTGCTGTGCACCCTGGCTAGTATAGGAAATGCCACAGTACACTGTAAAAGTTGTTGAAAATATCTTCAATGCCTCCCCAAAATGAATACGCTCAGTAGCAATATACTCTATGAATAATCAATAGCTTAATTTGAACAGTAAATGAGTACACATTTTAAAACATCATATTCTATATTGTAATAATATGCAATTTTAATTTTTATATTATACCTTAATAAAGATTTAGAGTGCGGAGAAGCCATCCATGAACATATTTGAGGATTAAAACTTAATTAATTAGAAAATTAGTTTAATATACTGGAATTCCCACTCCCAAAAAACTGCTATCATTTATATATTCTACTCAGTTTTGCCTTCATAAAGTTTTGCGTTCTTTTTATTTTAAGGCTTGAGGCTGGCCTTGAATTCGAGAACCACCTGCCTCAAACTTGTAAGTGCTAGGACTGGTTTGTAACTCCATGCCCTTTGTGACAATCTTTGGTTATATAGCAAAATTAGGTTATATATGATCTAGCTATTCATACAGCTCATCCACATGCTGAGTCAAGCATAGGATGTGGAGTGCGCGTGTCTTACGAATAGGACCTATGTCTCTCACATGTGAATTATACTTTAAAAAAAAGAGCAACTCATCTCCATTGCAAGAGAGAACCCCATATTTCACCTGTGGTTTATACGGCCTTTATCTCAAACTTCAAACATTGTGAAAACAACAGACCACCTATTTCAAAATGATGATGAATGGGCTGGAGGGGTTCTCAGTGGGTAATGTTCTTGCTACCCGAGCTCAGACCCGCAGCATCAATACAAAAATCCAGGAGCAGTGTCAACCACTCCACCCAAGCGGTGATCGTCATCGTGAAAGACTGAGTCTCAAAAGAAAAACAAAAACAAACAAACAAAAAAAACAAACAAATGAAATGGAGAGTAAGAAGAAAGACACCCAACATTGACCTCTGTCCTCAACATATGCATGCACAGATGTGTGTAACTACATATACATGTAGACAGACAGCAGACACACAGGAGAGTGATAATAAATGTTCAAGAATAGCACACCATCTACTTTAAGGTTTAGCTTCTAGGTTCAAATGTTCTGTGGTTCTTCTGTGCTGCTTGCTTCAGCCTCTACACTCTGAGTGTTGGCTACAGGTAGAATTAGCAGTGGGTTGAGTATGTTAGCCTCTTTCAAAGTCCTGCAGAACATTTTTAAAAATTCTTTTTGCTGAAAAATCAGAACTGAAAATTATGATACAAGAACGATAAAGATGGGCCTGGGGCTAGATCATATGAAAATGTCTCTCATAATGTTAGGGTCCACTTAACTCATGTTGTTTTCAACTTTAAGGACTCTAAAAGACGAGTTATTAACTGTTTCCTATGCTTTCCTCACCACATGTCTTCCAGCCCTTTTACAAAATCAAGAGTGTCTGAGAATGTGTAGCTCTGAAAGTGGAAAAGAACTGGATACTTCAGTTGGAGGAATGAAAGTCCCACAAAAACCTACGATGCAATGAAGAATTACTGTCTTGAATTTTCTTTTTTATACAAATAATTGAAGAAATCGCATTCAATTAAATTGGCCAGATGTGAATAAAAGTTTGGCTAGCACACATAGCCAAACCTGAATGGGTTCTTAAGACCAATTTTATAGTGACTATAAAGGAACCTCTATAACTCAATATGGGCCCAGTCATTTATTGAGGAGCGCAGAACTTCAAAAATAGAGCAGAAAGAATTCAACTTGTGGGTATGTTTCGTTTATTGTCCTAAATATTTGTCTTTTCTCATATCCTTGCATTTTGCAGTTCCTTTGTACCAGAACATGTTGCTGAAAGCACACAGAAAAGCTGATGTCTTTCGTACTTAGGCTTCATGAATATTTCACTTTTAAAACTCTACCCTCGGGGTCCTTGCATCACTAGAGCATTATATTCCTTTCTTGATGCATAAATTATCCTAAAATGCTTCCAATTTCAAGGGAGGTCAGCCTGAAAAGAGTCAGAAAACCAACAGGGCTGATTCAATGCAGTTTGAAAACAGAAATACACACGTTAGGAAAGTGACACTATGTGTAATGTGTTGCCTTCTGTTGCCAGTTACTGCTGCTTACAATAAAACTTAGCCTAATAACACAGTTTATATAAAATCACTCATTTTAGCCCTCTTGCATAAATTCTATTTATACTTTATCATGTCCCTGTCATGAGAGCAGGACAAGGCAGAATGATTGGCAAGCAGAGACTTTCTTACTTTCTGCCTTCACCAGACATCACTGAAAATTCTACTCTAGCTGAGGAAAGCATGGAAGAGGACAGGGAAGTGCTAAGATGTCTTTTAAGAAGGAATGGCTTTGAAGCTAAGTGGTGAACTTCCAGTCCTGAGATAAAAAAGGCAGAAAATGGTAGGAAGGGCTATGTGTGTTTGAGGAGTGGGAGTGTCCAGCCTGATTTCAGCAAACTCGATGGAGTGGAAATATCCATGATGAAGGCAGAACTCAAGGTCAAAGTGCTAGAGGTAACCGGAAGCTTTGGTATGGAAACAGTCTTTGGGGACCCTTGTCTCCCTGAGGTCTTTTATCGGGGAGGTGCATAGTATGATTTTTGGTACAGGCTCTTTCTGTGCCTGTAAGGAGGCAGTGTGTCTCACCTTGTGACTAGGATCACGATAATGTCAAAGTACAGGAGAAGAATCACATAATACTGTGACGACGTAGGAAGTAAAACTGTCCTTTCTGCTCATGGCAACAAGAAATATATTCGATTTTTCACGGTAACACATTTTAAACACCAGTTTTTCTTTCTTAAACCACAGAATCATAATACTTCAGAACAACAGATTTTTCCCTGACCAGTGTTTCACATCATAATGAAGGGACCTGATATTCTTTTGTCCTAATATTCATCTTTAAAACTCAAAAATTTCACTTTATCATACTTAAGCACAATGCTTATGGAAATTATTCAAACTCTAAGCACTGATGTATCCCTTTGCCAGCAAAAACATTTGTCTCATCGTTTAAGAGCCTCCCGTTTTTTTGCTATTATCCTTAGAGGAAATGTTTGAATTTCCACATAGGAGGGAGACCACACCATTGTCAATTGGCTTAAAGATAATGGTCTCCTGTTCCTTCATGTCTATATGACAAACAGGTTCCCATGCACTGGGAAACCATCTCTCGCAGACCAAGAAAACTGCGAATATTTAAAAAGAAGACAACTTTAAAAATAAGCAAACTGTGCTCAAGTGCACAAAAGGGACACTTGCTCAACCATGTTTATAGCAGCTTTATTGGTAATACCCAGAACCTGGAAACAACCCAGATGTCCATCAACGGAGGAATGGGTACAGAAATTGTGGTATTTTTACACAATGGAATACTACTCAGCAATCAAAAAGGAGGAAATCATGAAATTTGCAGGCAAATGGTGGGATCTAGAAAAGATCATTCTTAGTGAAATATCCCAGAAGGAGAAAGACAAACATGGGATATACTCACTTATATAGACCTATAAGATATGATAAACATAATGAAATCTATACACCTAAAGAAGATAAACAAGAAAAAGGAACCGGGTTAAGATGATCAATCCTCACTTAGAAAGACAAATGGGAGGTGCATCGGACATAGGAGAAAACAAGTAACAGGACCTGAGCACATCTGAAAGACTCTAACTAGCAGTGTTTTCAAAGCAAAGACTCATAACCAAACCTTTGGCAGAGTACAGGGAATCATAAGAAAGAAAGGGAGTTAGTCTGATGGGGAAAGGATAGGAGCTCCACAAGGACCAAATATATCTGGGCACAGGGTCTTTTCTGAGACTGACATTCAACCAAGGACCATGTATGGATATAACCTAGAACCTCTGCTCAGATGTAGCCTGTGGTAGCTCAGTAACCAATTGGTTTTCCATAGTGAGGGCAACAAGGACTATTTCTAACAGGAACTCAATGACTGGCTCTTTGGTCTCCCCACCCCCAAGGGAGGAGCAGTCCTGTTAGGCCACAGAGGAGGGCTTTGCAGCCAGTCCTGAAGATACCTGATAAAACAGGATCAGATGAATGGGGAGGAGGTCCCCCCTATCAGTGGACTTGGAAAGGGGCATGGTGGAGATGAAGGAGGAAGGGACTGGGAGAGAATGAGGGATGGGGACACAGCTGGGATACAGAGTTAATAAAATGTAACTGATAAGAAAAAAATAAGCAAACTGAGTGAGACATTTTTTCATATTTGGCATAAAGCTGTATCTACCGAAATTTAGAGCCTTTTAATTCCGTTCATTTTAAAAATTAAATTGCATGATTTTTAAAGATATTCCTTTTATTATACAAATAAACTTAATTAAGGAGTAATTTGATAAAAGAAAGATTTCTGTTTCAAGTCTTTAAACTACCTTCTGTTTTGTTTTTTGGGTTTTGTTTTTGTTTTTGTTTTTCTTGAGACTGTTAAAGTTATTGGTAAAGTCTCTATAACCCATACTCAATGAAGGCCAAGGAGATATTTGGGTCTTGAAAAATCTGGCACATGCTAAAAATGTACATGCTAAAAATGGAACAGAACAGCCTTGAAGAGAAATCTCTAGTAGGCATAAGGCATACTACATTTCCAGCCTCTGTTGCTGCCAGGAGGGATTTCCATTCAGGGTTCCTTCAAAGAGAAACTCCTCATGATTCCTACACATAAATAACCCTTCCTAGTCATACCCTTCTCTGCTCAGACAAGGCTTGGTGCATTCCAGCACTAGAAAGTTGGGCCCCAAAGGGTCAGGAATTTAAGGTGACCCTCAGCTACACAGAAAATTTTAGTTTATCCAGGACTGCATGCAACCCTGCCTCAAAAAACAAAACATGAAGAAAAATCAAATCAATCAAACAAGTAAACAATGAAAATGAAAGCCTCCCAAACCAGCAAAAACTCCGAAGCGTTCAACCTTCAGGCCTTAGGTGACCCCAGGATAAGAAGGAACCTCTGAAATTTCTCTGTGCCATTGAGCCTGCAGACACACCTAACGTCATAATGAAGGGACCTGAATGAAGGGTACTGCAGTCAGCAGACATCTGAGAACAGCACTAAAGAGAAATGAAGAGGAGACACAGTGATGGTGATAATCAGCCAAACACTTGTACACTAAAAACAAACACCAGGGCTCCTCCAGCAGGGGCTAAGACCCAGGATTATTCTTTAACAAAACTGAAAGAAACTAAACTGCAGGGACAATTAGGAATCTTAAAGAAATGAGAAAATTTTAATATTTAATACTAATGGTAGAGAGACTTGAAATAAACCATTAAAATAAAAACCCCAAAGAGACAACAACAACAACAACAAAGGTCAATATAGAAACATCAAACATTTTCTAACAGGAACTTTTAAAATCTGAAAGGAAGGGAAGAGGAAAAAAATCAGAACGAAAATGAACTTACTGAATTATGTCAAAGAATTCCCTAGAGTTTGAGTTTGTATGGTTTGGAAACAACTAGTTACATAGAATAGACACAAGACTACTAAAACAATCATTACCAAGGAAATTCTCTTTCAGCCAATTTATTTTTATTTTTATTTTTTTGGCAACTGTATACATCCAAAAGTAAATAGGTGATCCCTGCGTCCCCCCACTTTTTCTTTCTTTCTTTCTTTCTTTCTTTCTTTCTTTCTTTCTTTCTTTCTTTCTTTCTTTCTTTCTTTCTTTCTTTCAGAAAGAGACAATGTTACTGCCTAGCTTCTTGGGAAACTGTTAAGGAAAAAAAAAACTGAGTGGATTATAATTTTGCAATATAAATTTGTTGTCTCCCAATTTTGGAGTTGCAAGACAGAAATTGTGGTATTGAGAGGGATAGCCTGTTCTGGAGCTTTAGGGAAATACTTTCTTGCATATTCACAGCATTACTTGATTGGCTAGAAATCTTAGGGATTTTGTCTTGTATTTGTTTAACTCCAATCTCTATCTTCATCATCAAATAGCATTCTCCTTACCTTGGAGAATGTCTTCACCTCACTTTCTTATTAATTTATATAAATGAATGCACCTTACTATACCATATCCTGTCCCCTGCTGTTCTTCTCTCCTCCTCCCTCTCTTCCTCTTTTTTCCTCCTCCTTTGAACACACCTAGGTTGGCCTCATGCCATGTTCCATGTTGGCTTCAGTTTTAGGATTCTTGTCCCCTCACCCTCCCAAGTGCTAAGATTCTGGGTGCATCATTATGCCTAACCCATTTTATTCTCCCACTGCCATTTTTAAAGAAAAAAGATGTGTGTCTGTGTGGAACTAAGTGTGTGTGAGAGGTGAAGCTATCAGAGGAGGCAGTTAGATCTTCTAGAGCTGGAGTTACAGGTGGTTGAGAGCTGTCCATTCTGGGTGCTGGAAACCCAATTCTGGTTCTTGGCAGAGTATTACAAGCCCTTAACCCCTGAGCCATCTCTCCAGCCCTATAACCCACTTAATTAAAGGGCACCAGCCATATTGTATTGGCACCCTCTCCATTAAAGTTATATCGCATCTTAATGAAATTAGTCAAGGTATGAGCAAAGCCTATTTTCATGTAAGATTGCATCCTGAAGTTCTGAAGGCTAAAAGTTTTCAAAAATATATTTTGAGAGATATGTTTCAATCTATAATAGCCACTGACAAAAAAAAATAAGTAACATAATACAATGAGATTTCAAGGACAAACTAGAGAAGTCTGTTGGTATGGATAAAAAGAGTGGCAGCTGGTCATTATAGCCATGCAAACACTAGCACAGATTACATCCATACATACTGACACTGAATTTACAAGGACCGGTGGTCACAGAGGACAGCAAATCATGTTTTCTGATAACAAAATTACTATTCGATAAATCCATTTCTAGTTTAGAATCGTCTCATAGATAAATTAAATACAGACGAGCAAAAATGTAGACTGTGGCAACATAAAAGCAGTAGTAGCATATGGATTATGCTAGATCCCTGAACTTGAGGGCAGAGCAGGAGAAATCTGTACCTTGAACATCTTAATTTCACATAACCTTGAACCAAAGTCTCTATCAAGACAAAGAGCAATTATTCCTATAGCTTGTATGTTGAAGGTGACCAAGAGGTACTAAGGCTCGCTGAGACATGGCAAGTACCATCCTCTCTCACATGCCCACACTCACTGATCTCTCTGCTTAGAAATAACATTTATATGGTTTGTTCCCACCACTCATTCTGATCTGTCCCAGTCTGTGGTGGAGAGAACCATACAAAAAAACTAAAAACGAAAGAGAGATTCGGGGTAAGCATATTGGCAGCTGGAGAACAAATAACACCGAGCTATATTTTTATTTCTTAAAGCAAGAAATCAGAACAGGCATAATTAACACATCAAAAAAAGATAGTGGGTTGCAGCCAGGCAGGATGGCATATGCCTTTAGTCCAGCACTCAGAGTGGCAGAGTCAGGCATATCTCTGTAAGTTCAAGGCTAGCCTAGTCTACAAAGTGAGTTCAAGACAGCCAAAGGTAAACAGAGAAACCTTGTCTCAAAAAAACAAAACAAACAAACTAAAAATAATAATGGGTCACATAGTGTTTCAAGACATACAGAGAAGATGTGGTGTAACAGAGTCTTCATAGACATTCACTTGTTAACTTTTCAGGAGCTTTGTAAGCTGGTTACTGATAATTACCATTATTAGAAATAAAATTACATAAATTTACAACTATAAAGTCAATACCGTAAGCAAAGATGGCAAATACTTGAATTTGTCACTCGCAAATTGTTTACTTACATTTTCCTGTCAGCCCCACTTTCGGCTTATTCTCGGCATCTATCTGACGGAGCGCTCCCGCAATACTGTCTCCTGACTGGAGGCGCTGTAATGTCAGTAACGCCAGCCGCTACCCACCTCCTGACTGGAGGCGCTGTAACGCCAGCCTGGTAGCTTTAAACGAGGATGAGAATATCCATCCCACAAAAAAGTCATCAAGCACGACACACCACAGCGTGATTTGTTATTTGCATATTGTCTAGACTTAAGCAAGTAACAGAAGACATGCTGATAACGCTGATTAAAATTTAAAGAGTGTCATTAGTGAGGTCACCTCATTATAAACAGCTTGGACAATGGAGGGGTGTTTTTGTTTGAGAACCAATACTTAGTGTGGCAATGAAAGTGCACCATTGGTGAGCACTTTCATTTATGAACTATGAAATTCAGTGTGTCTACATTTGATTTTTATCTTATTTATAAAAATACTAATGTTTTAAATATCAACTAGCCCTCATATTGGTTGGATAAACCTGGAGAGCTAATCATTAATTTAACAATACTCTCTCTTTTTAATGTGTGCTGGTGTTTTGCCTGCATGTATGTCTGGATGAGGGTGTCGGATCTTCTGCAACTAGCGGTACAGACAGTTGTGAACTGCCATATGGGGGCTGGGAATTGAATCCAGGCCCTCTGGAAGAGCAGCCGGTGCTCTTAACTACTAGGCCCTCTCTCCAGCCCAATTTAACAATTCTTAACCTTGGACACAAACTATTTTTGTGAATATTTTCCAAAATAACACTTGAAACAGATATTCAGTCTACTCTTCAAAAGGCTGAGAGCTTTTTCTGTTGTTCGGTCTTAAATTTTGGGAGATTATTCTACAGAGGGAATAGTCATTCCCTTTTATCTTTTTATCTGTTATATTAGTAGGGGAAATGATTATTCCTTGCTTTACAGACTGTTCTAGCTTTACAGAGAAAATTACACATAAAAAAACACTGTGACTAAACAGAAAAACCTCTTTCCCTGCAAGCTTCGGGAAGGGTTGCCTGGTTCTCAACGTCCTAGAAAGGGCATGATTCTTCAGGGCAAATAGTAACTCAAACTACTTATCAGGGAACTTATGTGCTGACTAAACTCAGTGTTCTTCAGTTACATCCAAAGGAATCACCTCGCTCTCTGTATGTCGCTGGTACAGGACCACTCTGGGGAGAAAAAACAGGCATAACCACTGAAGTGTACAGGCTTCAGGAAGTTTGCTGCTTGGTCCGTCACCTGGAAACTACCTATGTCCTGCCAGTAGATATGAAACCATAACGCTAACTTCATAGTTTTTAACTAAAACAAAATTCTTCAAAGCCTTTAACATTTAGCATTGAAAAACTCTCACTCGAGTAGAGTTAAATAAAAAAACATAACTTCCAAATATTATACTAGTCAGCATAAGGAAATCCTCTCTTCCTTGATTTATTCAGGACTTGAGAGAAGTAAGGAAGGAGCCCATCATTTCAGAGTGCAACTCGAAGGCAGACAACAGCATCGGTAGTAGAAACTGGTGACTGGACCCGCCCTACAGCAGTGGGTATGTAGATTTGTTCCAACACTTGCTTCCACCCGTTTCTGAGGCCGCACATTTCAGAAAACCTTCAATTTACCATTTACCAAAATCTTCAATGCTACCATTCCCTGCAAGCTGATATCAAAGTATAGAAATGACTATAAATATAAATAATAACAGCTAACAGGATGAAAACTAGATACAAAGAAGCAAGTCTACTGTCTTATGATGCACGAAATTCCTCATTCAAGGAATAGTAGCTGAAAGAAGTGTGGTAGCACACTCAGTGATGCAGCTGTGGCGGTGAGGCAGGCAGCGCTGAGATTTAACTAAGAATGTGGCAAGATGGGGACTTGAATGCTACCCTTAGGAGCGACAACTGGAGCAGTCGCCTGGAAAGGCAAACCGGCAGCACCCACTGAATCTGAAAATCCTCATCTCCTGTCATCAACAGCCTGCTTGCAGGTGTCTGTCCCAGAGAATACCGCACACCGCTACCTGAGATGTGTGTTACAGTGTCCACTGAAACATCAGGTGTCTCAGTGGAAGAGAAAAATAACCTAGTTATCTCTCTGCAGGGCTACAAAAGCAAATACCTGTGATTTATGTGGTTTGCTCAAGTAATGGAATGTTGTATTATAGTACAAGTAAAAATACTGCTAGGTATAGTGACATAAAAATGTTGAGGGGGGAAATTTTTGAAATATAGAATATCGTCGCTCTGAATTTGCAGTACAAAATGTGAGGCAGCACACTTTTTAGCGATAATGCAAATGAAATAAAGTTCACTGTAAAGAGATTTATTTATATCAACTTGTTCTGTAAAAGATGAGGAAAGCTACCAGATGCGGACTTTCATCTATTTGCAAATTTCTCTTTCACTAAGGTGAGTAGGAAACATATTAATGACTCTTTAATCTTGGTAGTACAGCATGGATGGTATATGTTTTTAAATTTTTCTATGTTTTTTTTTTTTTTAAGTTTTAGGGTAAACCACTTTGGTGAAAAGGATAAGAAGAAAATACAGCTATTCATCACTAGGGTGGTTAAGGGCTCATTGTCATAACATTTAGAATCACCATGGAGACAATCCTCAAGGTAAGACTGCAAAAATGTTTCCAGTTTTAACTAGGAAGGGAAGGCCCGTTGCCAGTGTGGCTGGCACGGCTCCACGAGCTGAGGTCTCAGAGGGTGCTGCTGAGTGGATAAGGTGCTTGTTTGCAAAAGCGTTAGGACATGGATTTGGAGTCCCAGAATTCCAGGAGAAGACAGACACAGCACTGCATGCCTGTGAGCCTAGGTCTGAAAGGGGCAGAGACAAAGGGCTGCAAAGGCTTGTTGGCCAGCCAGCCTAGCTCAAACGTCAAGCTATGTAGGTTTAGTGAGTGACTCAATCTCAAACAAAAGTAAAAACAAAGTGCAATAGTGTAGGACACACAAAATTCACGTCTGGGCTCTGCACACGTGTGCAGCACTTACACACACATGTGCACATGACACACGATACTCGCCTCCTCCCAAGCCATGTGGCTAGGGTCTGTCAAATTCGCCATTATAGATAGATCCTCTTACACACATGACCATTTATTTCTGCTTTGGGTGCCTAGGTGAGTAGATGACCTCCTCCTTCCCCCCTCTATACCCGAAATAGAAATCAAGGAAGGTTGTAACTACTCCTTCATCTTCCTGCTGTGAGAAAACTGCTTCTGCTAAGCTGCCCAGGGGATCAGATATTTGTTCTTTACTTAACAACTGTCAAACCACACTAATTGCTGATAAAATAGTCTTTAAAATAATCACTGAATGACATGGACTATGTAATCCAGACATGTTTGTGTTATGCCAGGATCACGAGACCCTTAGAGACCACCAGGACACAACTCAATGCAAAAGCAAGAGAGCTTTATTATGAGAGCAATTGAACTCAGGACCCAAGTCTCACTGATACAATAGTAGAGAAGTGGGACCCCTAGCCCTGGGTAGACAGGGTTTTTAAAGGAAAAAGCAAAAGCAGGGGGGTTCCATGACAGCAAGCAGGGGCAGGGGGTTCATGCCTTGGCATTACATTGGGTAAAAGTCAGAGGGCCGGGGTAACCTTCTAGCTGAAGTCTAACTTACAATGGCTATTCTTCTAAAGTATATCTGGAACATTGGGGAGAATTTTCCCACCCGATTCTCATTGATTGTTGCTAGGGAGATTGTCTCTGTTTTCTACCAAGTATTTATTCTGTGATATTTCCTGGAAGCTGTTAACTTTGTTTTCTGCCAAGTGCACATTCTGTGATATTTACTGGTACCTGAGTTCAGCTCCCAGTCAAAATGGCTTCTCATTTCAAAATGGAGTCACCCAAGCCAACTTAAACTCCTCATTTGCAAATGTTAGCAGCTAACAACCTGAGAGAAAATGATCAGTGTTTATAAGCATCAGGAGTGTGCATGTGTGTATTAGCATATAGCTACACTAGGAAAGCTGGATCTGAGAGGACTGGAGTAAGTGTGATCAAGGGACAGTATGTGTAACTCCCAAGTAATCAATAAAATAATATGAAAAAAAATGAAATTTCTTTAAAAAAATCAATACAATGCCAGAAGTTAGTAGCAGGTCATAATTTTGCCAGAAATGATCCATATTTTTCAAGGTGAGTGCTGTCCTCTAATTCCTAATGATGGTGGTGAAGACAGGTGAGATGGGGCTCAATGGGAGCACCAAGGCCTCCACCTGCAATAATGTTTATACATGTAAGAGCAGAGAATGAATAGTCTTGTCATGTTTTTATGATAGCTATGGCCACTTTAGTGGTCCACATAAATTGTCTTGGGGATTAAATTATATTACTGAGAGAGCAGATGCTACATAGAGGTGAGGCACTTTCCCTGTGGCAATCTTCCAGTGAACCAACTAATGGTTTCCAGGCTTATCTCAAGGGACCGCTGTCATTCCCCTTTAAAAACCATTCAACCTCCCAATGCAGCCTTGGAGGGCAAAAATGAAGGTAATGATTTTGGGGGAGTGGCTATTTGTTGGGAAGGAATTAGGTCAAACTTATTTTACATTCCACATTAGTAATAGAACAGCTCTTGATAGTGGCATTAACTATTGCCAGCTGGGGCAGAGTCCAAAGTAACCTATCTGGAAGAGTCACCTCCTACATATTGCTTGAAATCCCTTGGGCTACGGCTATCTTACCATGGTGATGCACCTTTTTCGAAGAAGAGCCTGCCCTTTGATTATCCCTAATGTGTTTAAGCTGTAGGTAAGACATGTGGTGACCAGTAGAGCTGAGGCTAATGCTCTAGGTAATACTGTCTTGGGATGCAACTCTGAAACAGCACACAGCAAACCAACTCTGCTTCACATACACACACACACACACACACACACACACACAATGTTGTTATTGTTGTTACAAGGACTGGTTACTTAATAACTTCAATATTCTTTTGTGCTGCTTGCTTCGGCAGCCCATATACTAAAATTGGAACTATACAGAGAAGATTAGCATGGCCCCTGCACAAAGATGACACAAAAAATCATGAAGCATTCATATTTTTGAAATTAAAGTCTTCCTAGAATTCAAGAAAATGAAGGTACAACATACCCTAATTTATGGGACACAATGAAAGCAGTGCTCAGAGGAAAATTTGTAGTACTAAGTGCCTTCAAGAAAAATTTGTGACATCTCATACAAGCAACTTAATGGCCCAACTGAAAGCCCTAGAAAAAAAAAGAAGCAGATACACCCAAGAGGAGCAGACGGCTGGAAATAATAAAACTCAGGGCTGAAATCAATCAATTAGAAACAAATAAAACTATTTAAATAATTAATGAAACCAAGAGTTGGTTCTTTGAGAAAATCAACAAGATAGACAAATCTTTAGCGAAACTAACTAAAAGTCAGAGAGAAACTATCCAAATCAGCAAAATCAGAAAATAAAAGGGGACATAACATAACTACAGACACCGAGGAAATCCAAACAATCATTAGGTCTTACAAAAGCCCATGTGCCACAAACTTTGAAAATCTAAAAGAAATGGACAATTTTCTTGATAGATTCCATCTACCTAAATTAAGTCAAGATCAGGTAGAAAAATTGAATAGTCCTATATCACCCAAGGAAATAGAAGCAGTCATGAACAGTCTCCCTTCCAAAAAAAGTCCTGGGCCAGATGGATTCAGTGCAGAATTCTACCAGACCTTCAAAGAAGTGCTAACTCTAGTTCTTTTCAAACTATTCCACAAAATAGAAAAAGAAGGAACATTAACAAACTCATTCTATGAAACCACAGGCACCTTGATACCTAAACCACACAAAGACCCCTCCCCCCCAAAAAAAAGAGAACTTCATATCTATCTCCCTTATGAACATGGATGCAAAAATACTCAACAAAACACTTGCAAACCAAATTCAAGAACACATCAAAGATATCATCCACCATGACTAAGTAGGCTTCATCCCAGGCATGCAAGAGTGGTTCAACATATGGAAATCCATCAATGTAATCCACCACATAAATAAACTGAAGGAAAAAAAAAATCACATGATCATCTCCTTAGATGCCAAAAAAGCATTTGATGAAATCCAACACCCATTCATGTTTAAAGTATTGGAGAGATCAGGGATACAAGGCACATACCTAAACAGAGTAAAGGCAATAGACAGCAACCCTATAGCCAACATCAAACTCAATGGAGAGAAACTTAAATCAATCCCACTGAAATCAGGGACAAGGCAAGGATGCCCACTCTCTCCATATCTCTCCTTATTGCTTTTGTCAAAAAAAAAAAAAAAAGCAATAAGACAAGTAAAGGAGATCAAGGGAATAAAAATCGAAAAGGAAGAAAGTCTCTGAAGAAAGAAACTGAAAAAAGATATCAGAAGATGGAAATATTTCCCATGCTCATGGATTGGTAAGATTAATATAGTAAAAATGGCCATCCTGCCAAAAGCATTCTACAGATTCAACACAATTCCCATCAAAATACAGCACAATTCTTTACAGATCTTGAAAGAAAGATTTTTCAGTTTCATTTGGAGAAGCAAAAAATCCAGAATCTCCAAAACGATCCTATAAAACAACAGATCATCTGGAGGTATCTCCATCCCCAATCTCAAGCTGTACTACAGGGCAACAGTAATAAAAAACACATGATATTGGCATATAAACAGAAAGGAGGATCAATGGAACTGAATAGAAGACCCAGAAATAAACCCACACACCTACCAATGCTTGATTTTCGACAAAGAAGCCACAACCATTCAATGGAAAAAAGACAGCATCATCAACAAATGGTGCTGGTCCAACTGGATGTCTACATGCAGAAAAATGAAAATACATCCATATTTATCACCCTGCACAAAACTAAAGTCCAAGTGGATCAAAGACCTCAACATAAAACAAGACATTCTAAATCGGTTAGAAGAAAAAGTGGGGAACAGCCTAGAACTCATTGGCACTGGAGATAACTTCCTGAACAAAACACCAACAGCACAGGCTCTAAGAACAACAATTAATAAATAGGACCTCATGAAACTGTAAAGCAAAAGATACTGTTGTCAGAACAAAATGACAGCCTGCAGACTGGGAAAGAATCTTCACCAACCCTATATCTGACAGAGGGCTGATATCCAGAATATATAAAGAACTAAAGAAGTTAAAAAGCAATAAATCAAGCAATCCAATTAAAAAATGGGGTACGGAGCTACACAGAGAATTCTCGATAGAGGAATATAGAATGGCAGAGAAGCAGTTAAAGAGATGCTCAATGTCTTTAGCCATCAGAGACATGCAAATCAAAACGACCCTGAGATTTTACTTTACACCCATCAAAATGGCTAAAATAAAAACTCAAGTGACAACACATGCTGAAGAGGTTGTGGAGAAAGAGGAACCCTCCTCCATTGCTGGTGGGAATGTAAACTGATACAACCACTTTGGAAATCAATCTGGCACTTTCTCAGACAATTAGGAATAGCACTTCCTCAAGATCCAGCTATACCTCTCCTAGGCATATATCCAAAAGATGCTCAAGTACACAACAAGGGCATTTGCTCAACCACTTTGTAGCAGCTTTATTTGTAATAGCCAGAACCTGGAAACAACCAAGATGCCCCTCAGTTGAGGAATGGATACAGAAATTGTGGTACTTTTACACAATGAAATACTACTCAGCAATTAAAAACAAGGAAATCATGAAGTTTGCAGGCAAATGGTGGGATCTAGAAAAGATCATTCTGAGTGAGGCATCCCAGGAGAAAGACACACATGGCATATACTCACTTACATAAACCTATAAACTATGATAAACATAATGAAATCTATACACCTAAAGAAGATAAACAAGAAAGAGGACCCAGGATAAGATGATCAATCCTCACTTAGAAAGACAAATGAGATGGATATAGGATATAGGAGAAACAAGTAACAGGACAGGAGCCTATAGCACAGGGCCTCTCAAAGACTCTACCTAGCAGTGTATCAAAGAAGATACTGAGATTCATAACCAAACCTTCGGCAGAGTACAGGGAATCATATGAAAGAAGGGGGAGTTAAGATGACCTGCAGAGGACAGGAGCTCCACAAGGACCAAATATATCTCGGCACAGAGGTCTTTTATGAGACTGTTTCTCCAACCAAAGACCATGTATGGATATAACCTAGAACCTCTGCTCAGATGTAGCCCATGGTAGCTCAGCATCCAAGCGGGTACCCTAGTAAGGGGAACAGGGACTATTTCTGACAGGATCTCAAAGGCTGGCTCTTTGGCTACCCCATTCCCCAAGGGAGGAGCAGCCCTGCTAGGCCACAGAGGAGGACTTTGCAGCCAGTCTTGAAGATATCTGATAAACCAGGATCAGATGAAAGGGGAGGAGGTCCTCCCCAATCTGTGGACTTGGAAAGGGGTAGGGAGGAGATGAGGGAGGGAGAGTGGCTTTGGGAGGGAATCAAGAAGGGGGATACAGCTGGGATACAAAGTTAATAAACTGTAACTAATATTAAAAAAATTAAAAGTTTTAAAAAAAGGTTCTACCTGTGTAAAGCCTTCTGTGTCTCTTTAAACAAAACAAAAAAAGAAAATATATCTATTTATAAGTAAACTTTCAGATAAGAAGAAATGAAAAGTAAAAGTGAAAAAATACAGGTAAGCCAGAGATAACTCTATTTTCTTTTTAATACATGATAAGAGCAAGGAGTGTGGGACTTTCTTCAGTAGTGTAGCACTGGCAAGGCGCTCATGCCCTGGAGAATAACCCTCAACACAGAACTGTGCACTGTTCTCTAATTAAAATTAGTGCAACTCTCTTTCTGTCTCTCTTTCTTTTACAGACACACACCATAAGGAAAATGACTATTATAAAGTATATTATATACACAGATGACATTATCAAAGAATAAATTTAAGGACTATTTTTTTTTTAAAGCTCAGATGTAAAGCTAGAAGACGCTGCAGACAGAAACAGTTTTCAGTGCACGTGTAGCCACACCCACCTATGCTTTCCTTGCTCATGCCACTGAGCCACTGAATGTGTGATGTAGAGTCTTTACAAAGGGTCCATTTTGTGAGACTAGTGCCTGGATAACAGTGTTTCTTTCCATTTCCATTTCAGTGTCTCAAAGGAGAAAATCAGAAAACAATGTTTTAAATTTGACACTACTTTGTTGTTTGAAGGTGTGCGGTGGGGCTGCTGTCCGTATAAGAACAACATGCTGAAGGATTTGTGGGGCTTTGACACTGTATTAGTGCAGTAAGTAAGAAATTCTCTAGACCCTGCCAATCAAAGAGTACTGAGAAGCCCCAGCATGCTCCTCACCTGGCAGCTGGTTAGAGATTCAGAACCTGGACCTGGGCTCACAGCTGCTGAGTCAGATTGCACATTTTCTAAGACCCTGAAGTGATTCATCTGTGCATGAACATTTAAAAGGCTGCTCTGGAATGAGGGGAAGAAAATTTCAGACGACTTTCTAGAGAGTTGTTTACTTCCCAGGAGGAACAGATGGCTGGGAGGCCTACTTGTCAGAATCTAAAAAGGCTTAGAGCACCCAGGAGCTAACAGTCAACAGATCATTACCATTGTTATGGTCATCAAATGCATGATGACTGAACTGACCAATTTTCTAGGAAGAAAGCATCTTTTATCAAAGTCAGTGTGGCTGGAGAAATTTCTATTGCATGTAGTCATGGCTGGTTGCGATAGCTGCACATCAAAAGGGACTGAGCTGAGCAGGGCTTCTGAGGAGTTGTGATTAATTACCTGGGGAGAGGAAAGGCTTCTCATTAGGAATTCCAGCCAGCCCTCAGGCCGAAGAAAACAAGAAAGCTACAGACCGCTTCACCTAGCAAGGCAGTTCCCAAATGAGGGTGTGTGGAGAGCCTGTACATCAGAACTTATTCCAAAGTTCCTAACTAAATTATATCTCATAATGTGTCTTACACTGATGTGATAGGTCATTGAAGTATTTTTATGAATATAACATCATAACAATTTCTTTATGAACAACACTCTTGTAGATGCTTATGAGAAGGTGTATCCCTATTTCTACTTTAATTTTAAAGCAAAACATACAGTATGCATTAAGACAACTCTGGTTGTGCGTTATTGGGAGTCATAGTTTGATATTCTTTAGAAAAAAGATCAACTTTATGGATGGGAGAATATAAGAAAAGGTTCAATTTACTCACAAGTAAGGCGAGATGCACTAAGATTTACAGTCAGGTAAAAATCAGGATCATCCTGAGATAAAATATTCTCATATTCTCTTTCCCCTATCCCCCCAACTTGTGTTATCAGAGAGTGAGCTTATTCTCTTTGTTTGCCTGTAGAATTGTTTTCTGGGCAGGAGGAAGACAGTTGCTCTCTTACTCTTGTTTCCTAGAGCCTCTGCCGTTGAAATAGGATTGGTGTCCTTTCTGTGATCTAAAGTTCAAGGATTTAGGCAGGTCTTATATTTCACAGTACTGCATAGACTCTCTTTGTGAATTAATCAGCTGCCACCCTGGAGGGGTTTTGTGGGAACAGAGCTTTAAGTCTGACTGAAGTGGAAAATTACTAGAAAGTAAAAAAAATAGAAAATGTGTAGAAAGCAGTAGCATGGAGGAAAAAGAAGAGCAGCTCGGCAAGAAGAAATTCTGAATTGATGAAATAATATATATCTATTGGATATATACATTCACTGGTTTTAAAATAGATTTAATGCATATATTGTTTCTTCAGAATAACAATTAAGCACTATGTTTCAAATATTGTAAGGCATGACTTTAAAAGGCATGCCCTTATTTAAAGTATATAAAAAGGCAGATTATAGCCTTACCACACTAAACTTCAACTTTGCTAGATTGTGCTCGAAGGGAAAGTAATAAGACCCAGAGGTTGTTAAAATATTTATTAGTAAGCAAGCAACTAAATGGCCACATACAAGTTCTATATAAGAGAGGGAAATAACAGAATTAAAGAGTAAGTGCTATGGGATGTATTAGTGTCAGAAAATAAATGTTTGAGAAAATTTATTGTGCAAATGAATGAATGAGAATGAATGAAACCAGAATGTGTTACCTGGATAAATGATATTAGTGATTAGTAATAATTATTGCAATGCAACAGAGAATAACCTGGAAAGAGACCCTCAATGAGGAATTGCCTAGATCAGATGGGCCTGTGGACATATCTATGAAAATTTGTTTTGACTGTGAATTCATCTGGGAGGAACCATTTTTTTAAAGTGAGTGGAGCCATTCACTGGTTTGTTATCCTAACTGAACTCTAAGCATAAATCATAATTTCATTCTTATTTGTAAAACTGTATGTATATTGCAGTGATTAACATCAGAACTTTATGTGTTTGAAGCATTGTCTTGTGCTCTTTATAATAATTAGCTGGTTACTAGTAGAATTCTCCTAAGAATGCTAATATAGTTTTTAGTTACTTTTTATGAATTCATTCACATTTCCTTTCACAACAGATAATGAACAAAGCCTCATAGTTTGTGTCTACTTCCTCCTGCTCATGAATTTTGCTATTGCAACTTCTAAATATGGTGTTTTCACATATATTTATATCTGTATATATTTCTTCTTCAAATGGTTATTGAAATGCTATTGTCAGATACTTTTGCAGGCGCTGTGACTGTGCTGATTAAAATTGTGTATATATAGAATCTACATTCTGGTGAGTAATAACAGAAAATATCTGTAATAAATATATCCAATGATATCATCTTACATATGGGCAAGGGTATGAAAAATGGACAGGTTTAAAGATCAAAATACCAATCCGAAGATTACTGTTTTAAACTGAGCGGTGAATGCAGGCCTCATCAAGAATGGTAGAGTTGACCAAAGACTTGGAAAAAATGGGGGAATGACAAAAAGATGTCTAGATGAAGAATTTCCCAGGGATGCTGTGCAGATAGTTTTGGCATCACATCTGTTTTTTCTTTAAGGCAGAAAGCTAGGGGCTTGATTTTCTCTGGCACAGCTAAAGATCTTTGGTGTCACTGAAGTAGAGATATGAAGAAAGGAGCAGAAGAAACGATATTGAAAGGTAAGGGGCTGGGATGCAAGATAAATCACAACATCCCTGCAGCTCTTGGAAGAATCTGTATCTGCTCTGGAATGAGGACCATTTGGACCATTTTCAGCACAGAGGAGGCATGATCTGATCTGACTTTTAAAAATGTTGTTATTACTGTGTAATTGTGTGTGTGAGACAGCAGGGTGTTGGGGTATATGCATCTTGAGTAGAGGACAGAGGAGAGTGATGTGAAGTCCAGTCTCTTCTTCTACCTTTACATGGAAACTCAGATCAGCAGGTATGCACATCAGCTAATCATACTCACTCAGCCACCTCTCTAGCCACCTGATCTAAATTTTAAGATGAATTTTCTGGCTGCTCGAGCTAAAAGTAGTAGACTAAAGAATACTGAGACAGCTGTAAGAATGGTCTACTTTGAAACTTAACTTAGGTGATCAAAGAGCCATGGTCATGAATGCTGTTCTGAAGCACAGCACTTCTGCTAAACCTCTTCTAACCAGCAACGTGGGCCAGTGGAAGAAGAAAGGAGATGTGAGAGTTAAAATGTGAGCAGTCTTCAAAGAGCACGGCCTACATGGGTTAAATAACCTTGAGACCAGTTGAAGGGTAGCCTGGGCTACAAGAACAGATTGTATCCTAAGAAAAACCCAACTTCCCCTCCCCCAAAAATGACCTTGATGGAAGTGCATCTGTATTACAGTATAAACAGACTCTTTTATAGCAAAATATGAAAGTGAAGGCAGAATCACTAACAGTGAAATTACAAAGAAAGGTGAAGATTCTCAGTTATCGTTGTACAAATTGCCTCCTAATTTGATTTACACAAGAAGCTTTCACCGCTTATATAATTGATAAATACATTAAAACAGAGAATGTGTGCTTTAAAGAGTACTGAAAATATTTATTTTAGTATACATATGTAACAAATAACCAAAGACAGAGTCAGTGGAGAGGACGTCTCTGTAGTTTAAGAACACTGTGGTAGCTCGCCTAGAATCTCTGAGATGAGGCATGGAGGAATTTGAAGCAAAAAGAAGGTTTTGATCCCCGACTCTGCTCACTCCTCAGGAGTTTAATTTCAGAAGGAGAGGAGAGAAAGGGAATATAAACTTCTCTGGAAGTAGAATCACAGGGGATGCTAGTGCGCCGTGTTAGACGGTGGTGCTAGCCTGGACTCAAAGGGACCCTGGGAGAATTCCTATTTCTCTTTCTTATCCTGGAAATTTCTGCCTTCATACAGACTACAACTAGATGTGTTCATTCCTGAACCAGACAAGCATTCAGAGAAAACTGTGCTGAAATAGTTATCGGCAGCAATCAGTACCACGCATTGTAAATTCTATTGGCTAAATATTGAAGAGGTATTATTTGATTTGGTCATCTAGATTCCCAGCTTTTTAAACTCTAGTCCAGGTATATCAGAAATTAATTATTTTCTCGTAACTCACTAGGTTGCCAACTTCGTCTTACTATAATCTATCCATCAATTCCACACATCCATCTATCCTTCCAGAAATTTATTCAACATGTAAATATACTGTGGGTGAACAAGATGAGATGTGGAATTAGGCATGGAAAGTGGAATAAATTTAAAGAATCAGTCAATACAAAAGTAAGCATATATGCAAGAAGTCAAAATAAATGCAAAAAGAAATTATACATATAGTAGAGAATTGTCAAAAAATGTTTCTTTGGTTTTGGACCAAAATAAGGGAGAATAATGAGAAAATCAAAGACTTGGAAAAGAGTGTTCCTGATAAAAATG
The DNA here is from genome assembly GCF_030254825.1 of Meriones unguiculatus. NCBI lineage: Eukaryota > Metazoa > Chordata > Mammalia > Rodentia > Muridae > Meriones > Meriones unguiculatus. Next base: position 9,166,563 of record NC_083368.1, on the reverse strand, counting down.
TATGTTCTTTATCATACAACAAAAAGAATGCTTATTAGTGTGGCAAGAAAGAATAAATGCAAAGGCAAAATTACAAGATCATCACCAGCAAAGACCACAGATGCAAACAACAACCTACCCTACAGTATATAATTCCTTTTCAAGAAGATGAAAAGGCACTGGAACTTTGAGGTCAGCTGTGACATTATCTACTTTGAATTTTGAAAAGAATGGATTGACTGCTAAAGAACATGTTTGAAAAGAGAACTACAAAAAGGAACCTAGTTAGGACTTTATAGACACCAACTTAGGTCTCTATTAAAATGTTTCTGAAACCCAGATTGGAGACCATGGTGGCTTACACTAGTGGACTGGGGAGGACTTGCAGAGCATGCAGGACCAATGGAATGATGTGCTCATTAATTAGGCACAAGAAACAATGGAAAGGGGAGGGGTCAGATAATTTCTGGATATTTTCATTGTTAGCTCTACAGATTGAGGCTAAAAATTAAGGATAAATTAGCTGGACCTGAGTTCAAAAAATTATGCTTTGAAAGAAGTTATAAGTAGATTACTGGACAGAAGAATCAACAGATGAAACAGGAAGTTCCGAGGTCACTGTGATTATTTTGAAATCACCAACACAGGTGACACAAAGAGAGTAGTATTTGACAAGCGCATACACACACAAAAAAAGATAAACCGAGGCAAAAAAGGAGGGGCTGAGAACTGACTTTCAGGCCATGTCAACACTGAAAGTTGAATAAGATAAAGGACCAAGCCACTTGATAGAAAACTAGGTGCATGTTACAGGTTAATTGCAGTCCTTGGCCATGTTTCTATATTTAACAAATAGATGTGACAAAAATTCTGCTCAGATCTCAAAAGGGAGAACACCAAATAAAATACCTTAAAATTTCTTATAGATACAGAGTTGAATTTAAGGAATCATAATGACATTTTAAAAAACAAAAATGTCATTGAGAAAGTCTACTTCTAAGATAAATCAATACCGAAGCAGGTTCTTAGGTCAGTCTTGGAGATTTTAAGAGCTTGGAAGTATATAGCATGCTGGGGATCAAAAGCAGGCAAGGAGGCAGGAAGTGCAGTTTAAACACTGTGTAAGTTAATGAAGTAATCTCACATAAATTTCCATTATAGTGGGAATAATGTCCTGCCCATTTTATTGCTTGATTTTATAGTATTCCTTTTTAATGTTCCTTTTGCCATAAAAAAAGACAGCAAAGCTACAATTCAGGTTAGGCAAACACAATTTATGGAAAACAGCAGGGGTACAAAGGAAACTGCAATTTAAATAACTTCGGATAATTCTGCCGGTGACATGTTAGTGGTGAAATTCTTCATAGCTTTGTCTCTAAGACCATGTTTTCCTTTCAGAGGTGTAGCTCCAACAAAAACTCTTTAATGAATGCCTTACATGTTGATACTTGTCTGAAGGCCTGCTATCAGGGAAATAAGACCTGGGATGCTTCTGCAATTAGTTTTGAATGCCAATGGATCCCACAGACAGGCATTTGGGTCACAAAGCACAAGTCTGAGAGTATCCACACTGGCATGTTCAGAGAGTAGTGACTGACAAAGGCTCTGACATACTTTAAAGACACATCAAGAAGCTCCTATTGCAAAAAACGAAACAAAACAAAAACATTTCAGCCAAGTGACAGAATGCAAAATGAATACACACATAAATCAGTAGCCATCCTATATACCAATACAATCACTCAAAAAAGTCAATAGGAAAAGCAACCTCTCTCTCTCTCTCTCTCTCTCTCACACACACACACACACAGACAATAAAATAAAATACATATAATAACATAAAATACTTAAGAATAAGTCTAACCTAAGAAACAAAAGACCTCTAAGACAAAAAAATTTAATACACTGTCCGGAGCGTGACTCAGCGGCCTGCTTTGATATTTAAATCTCAGCAGAGAGATGGCTTTTAGCAGGTCTTTACTAATGGCAGAGGAGAACTTGCAAGTCCATCTCCTTTTGTTTGTGACAACAGGTGGGATAGCTTGTGAGGGTTACACCTCTTCCTCAGGCTCCTTGTGCAAATTAACCTATTGTTCTGAGATGTTTTACTGGCTAAAGTAACTCCTCAAATAATAAAGTGGTCAGAAGGCTGGAGGCAGAGGAGGAGGCAGAGTCTTGAGACTGGCTGCTGGCACTGCTTGCTGTAGCAGTCTGCCTTTTGCTATGGCTGTTGAGTCTGGACCTTTAAAAAGTTTCCTGTGTGCTGTGTGTTTATTTTATTAATATTAATCCTCACACCCGACTCAAGAACCGTTCGACTCTGCCCGGCTGGCCCCGGCAATACACCAAGGAAATAAAGTTAGGGAGACACTAAAAGATAAAAACGCCTTATATGCTCATGAATTGGAACATTATTATTTTAAAAATCGTCATTTGGCCAACAGCAAGCTAAACAGTCTTCTTTAAAATTCCAAGGCAATTCTTCTCAGAAATAAAAAGTTCTCAGGATAGATTTCAGATAATCTGCTCCCCCAAGTTCCAATTTTGAAAAACAATTTTGAAAAAAAAAAAAAAAGAAAACCATGAGATGTATTATACAACATGATTTCAAATTATACTACAGAGCCATAGTACTAGAAGCAGCAGGGCTCTAGAAAAACAATATTTCCAACTCATAGATCAACTAAATAAGCTAGAGCACGCTGATATTGATCCATACATATATAGCAAGCACTTGATTTTTAACAAGACACCCAAAATACACATTTTTATAAGAGACAGCATCTTTAACAAATGGTGCTTGAAGATTTTGATTTCAATATCCAAAAATAGAAAGAAAAAACAACAGCAATTAAATTTTTTTTTAATCTCTCACCCTGTTCAAAATGCAACTCCAATCAATAAAAGACCTCCTCGTAAGGCTACATAGGTGCAGCGGCTTCAGAAAACAGTAGGGGATAGGTTTCATCTTACAGGCACAAGGATAAACTTCTGAATAGGTTCCCTGCAGCGTAGAAAGACCAACAATTGACAAATGGTATCTCATGAAATTAAAAGCTTCTGTTCTGAACAGGAGACTGTCAATTTGTGAAGAAGCAGCCTACAGAATGGGAGAAAAAAATCTATTTACACAACTGCTAAAAGAATTCTGTAGAATACACAAAGTTTTAAAAAAAAGTAGAGAAGAAAACCCATCCAAATTAATATATGGGCTACAGAGTGAATGAAAAATTTTCAAAACAAACAAAAAAAATACAAAAGCTAGTAAACATTATTTTTTTTAAGTACTGAACACATTTAACCATTAGGAAAATGCTTCAGGATTAAAACTACTTCAAGATTCCATCTCATCTGGGTAGGAATGGGTAAGAAGCAGAATACACACTTGACAACAAATGCTGGCATGGGCACGGGGGAAAGAGAGCATTTGGTTGTACATTGTTGGTGGGAATTTAAAATAGAGCAACCTCTGTGGAAACCAGTATAGAGCTTTTTCAAAAAACTAGTATTGTTGTTTCAGTAACAGTGGTTCCCAGCTGGTGGAAAGGACTGTTTGGAAAGGACTAGGGGATGTGGTCCCATCGGAGGAGGTATGTCACTGGTGGTTTCCAAAAGCCTACTCCATGCTAAGTTATCTCCCTGCCTTGTGCTTGTGGTTCAAGATAAAAGCTTCCACTCTCTGTTACAGCACTGTGCCTCCCTGCCTTGCTGCCATGATCCCCATCATGATAATCATGGCCTCTAACCCTCTGGAACTATGAACTGCGAATTAAAGGCTTCTTTTATAAATTACCTTGATCATGATGTCTTATTACAGCAATAGAAAATTAACTAAGATGACTAGAAATAAAACTACCATATGACCTAGAAATATCACTTCTTGGCATATACCCAAATAATGTGATATACTATTACAGCGTATTTGCATATTCATGTTCACTGAAGGTTAATTCACAATAGCCAGAAAATAGAAACAACGCAGATGTTTATCAATTGAAGAATGGATAAGGACAGTGTAGTACATATACCCAATAGAATATTACTCAGCTGCTGAAAAGAAAGGAAGAAAGAAATCTTGAGGTAAATAAATGGAAGTAGAAAGATTGTATTGACTGAGGTACCTCAAGGCCAGTAAGGCAAATGCTACATTTTCTCTCTCTATGTGGATCCTAGACTTAATTTTTTTTTGTTTCCTATGTTTAATCTGGAGTAAACATAGAAGAGAGATATAATAGACAGGCCACTGGGTGTGGACTGCTTATGAGAGGTCATAAATGAGAAAAGACAGGAAAGTATAGTGTGGAGTGAAAGAGAGAGAGAGTTAATTTGTCCTGCATCGACGGACAATAGTGCTCCAGGGTTGTGAGAGGCACCAGTAGCTCCCCAAACAACAGGGAATACTGCCATTGCTCTTGGTTGCCCACCATAAGAAGATGGTAAGACCCTATTACTGAAGAGAGCACTCAACTTGGATACAGGACAGCAGGAAATACAGAAATAAACATTAAACCACTCACTCTCTCTTTCCCTCCCACACTCTTTCCTTCTATCCCTTCCTCCTAACCTCCCAGTCTCCCTCCCTCCCAGCCTCCTTCCCTTTCTCCCTCTCTTTCTCCCATGGCTATCATATATAGTAACAGAAAGTGCTTTGCAGTGTGCTGTGTGAGAAAACAACTCAATGGTTGTACCTAGCCCTGACCTTGAATGCTAGTTTAATAAAACTAACATGGTGACAAGATTTGCCTGTTAATACAAAACTAGGGTGTTGGTTTGGGTAATAACTAACACCTTTCTGGTTGGATGTAAGGACTGATCTACAGAAAGGATTTCTTGCCTGATACAATAAACCTGGTCAAAAGCTCATGATAGGGAGATCACAGGAATTAGGGTGGAATCTACTATTTTTGTTTTGCCAAGTGCTATGAAACTGCATTATAAATATCTATGTTTATGCTCATAAATTTCCTCTGCTGTCAATTTTAGTCAGAGAATCTTTGCGCAGTTGGTAGTAGTTAATAAAGAGACTCATAACTGGTCCAAGTGAAGATTATAATTAACTGAGTATTAAACTGTCTCATGATCCAAGGGTCAAGAAACTTTGGGGAAGAAGGGTTTGTAAGAATATAAGATCTGGTAGATGAATAGAATTGCTGTAAATGCTGTCTTCTGGCTATGACTGGATATGCATGCATACACTCATGGAGACCATGATTACCATCACAAGGCCTGTACAAGATTAAGCCAGTCAAAATTCCAGCATGGATCTCAAAGGAGCCCCTGAGGGCTCATCATTCTTAGAGGCGCTCTTGACACTTGATTGCTGATGAAAAGGGGGAGTTACTTTTCTTTGGGGATGGGACTACTGTTGGGTTGCTCATTCCTCAGTGGATAGTGGTCTTCCATGTATTTATAGGCAGCACTAATTAGAAACAGGAAGTTATTGATAGCCAAAAAATGAAAAGGACCTGGAGGTGGAGAGAAGATAGGGTAAGCACTAGAAGGAGAGGAAGGTGTGGTGATTGATATGCTGAAAACACATCTTATAAATACACAACACTTTCAGAGAACAAGACTTGTTACTCACGAGAACAGCAAAAGAAAAAGTGTCTTGACCTAATAAAGGCTTAAGCAATTAAGAAATTTAAAATTGAGTGAATAATTGGGAGGCAGGTAGAATGTAGTAGGTGATTTTTATTTGGAAAAAAAAAGGCTGTTAGGGTTGTGACATTGAAGGGTATCTCTTGGCTCCTGTACCTTCTGATTACTCCTCTTTGCTTCGTGGCTGCTATGGGATGAACAGCTTTCCTCTCTCTCCACATCATTCTACAATGTGTCTACCTTGCACACTGTCATGGCTAATCTTGTTTATCCACTTGACTATATCTGGTACCAACCAAAACCCAAGCATCTGGGAAGACCTGTGAAGGACTTTACTGATCAAATTATTTGAAATTAGAAGACCCACCTTAACTGTGAGCCACATCTTTGGTGGTGCCTACACAAAAGAAAATGGAAGAAGGAAGCATTTGCTTTTTGCCTGCTTGTCCTTTCACTGGCAAGTTCAACTAGCCTGCTGCTAGACATTCATTAACTACTATTAAACCTGATTTCTTACAATTCCAACCTAGAGTAAAGACCAGCTAAAACATCCAGTCTTGTGGATTAAACAACCACTGGGTTTTAAGCCTTTTAATTAGAAGACAGTTATGGTTGTACTATAAACCACTCTAATAAATCTCCCTTGTGTATGTGGCGTGTGTGTGTGTGTGTGTGTGTGTGTGTGTGCACGCTAATGTAATGGATTTACAGGGAATGGAGGTAATTCAGCTTATAAAAACTTTCTGAAATAATAAAATAAACCATCCTTTAAGTTATTTCTCTTGGGTATTTCTCACTATGGTGATAAAAAAGTCAGGTTAACACAGATATTATTCAAATATTGAAGATGCATGATTTAAAATGTTAAATTAAAGAGGATAATAATAAAATTATTGGACATAAATTTCCACTATACCAGGGACAATGTTCAGTCAGTTTTAGTGGCTCATTTTATAGTATTCATATATATATGAAAAGAGGAAAAATTTATAATTTACCTTACTCTTACACGAGAAAGAGCAGAATGGAGAGAAGAGAGAAAAGACCTACAGGGTCTAGATATTTGTTGGATTTTCAGGAATTCCAGAATCTTAATGAGCACCCCTCAACCTAGGGAACACTAACATCACTACCTAGTCTCACCTGCGCTGACTTTAAAAGAAATAAGGCTAGGTGACATGTCCCAGAACTTCTGATTCTGTTAGACGGGAGCGCTGTCCTGCAGCCTAGATGCGTGCCATCCCACATGGGTCCACATTCTCAACACATGAGAGAGACTTTAGAGTTTCATGGATGCAGTCTCACCTTCAGGACCATATTCTTTTGGCTTTCTCACGTTGGTCTGTACCCTTACAGCCCAGCAGTGGACTCTCTGCCTTCATGCCGATCAGCAGTGTAGTTGAGGTGACTACTGCTGTGATGAAACACTGTGAGAAAAGAATACTGGGGAGAAAAGTGGTATTTTTTTCCTTTGGGTTTTTGCTTCCATAGTACTGTTCATCACTGAAGTCAGGACAGGAAGTTCAGCAGGGCAGGAACCTGGAGGCAGGAGCTAGAGAGGCCATGGAGCAGTGGAGCTTACTGTCTTGCTCCTATGGCTTTCTCTGTCTGATCTTTTATAGAATCTAGGACCACCAGCCCATGTCTGGCACTTCCCAAAATGGCCTGCCCCCTCAGCATCAATCATTAATTAAGAAAATGCCTTAAAATTGCCCGTAGCCTAATTTTATGGGAGCATTTTCTAAAATGAGCCTCCCTCCTCTTTGCTAACTCTAGCTCATATTCAAGTTGACATAAAACTAGCCAGTACAGTCATTGATATAGTTTCTTTTCCAGTTTACACATTATGTTCATTAGTTTTCTGTCTCCATAATAATGCACTACGGTCAGTGCAGCTTTGGGGATTTTATGGTTCCGGTTCATTGTGGCAGAGGCAGCAGGAGGGCATGGAGCTGGGTTGGAATGAAAACTGCTCCCACCTTGAATTGCAAACACCAGGCACAGAGAGAAAACTGGGAGTGCTGTGAGTCCTTGAACTCTCAAACCCCACCTCCAGTGACACACCCTCTCCAACAAGGTCACACTACACATGCCCAATCAACTTCATCAACCTGGGATCACAGATTTAAATACACGAGAAATATTCTACAGAGAATGCTTTCTTTCAATATGCCATTCCTACTTATTATTTCATGTTCATTATAAAGTAATAGTTTATGATATCTCCTCTAGGCCAGTGTACTTTTAGAACCTGACCACTTTTTCCTTTCATTCTATATGGCTCCACAGACTTCTGCAGACACTAGCAGCACCAAAGCTCATGTCAGCATGCTTTCTACAAGGCACTCATATTAGTTTTCCATTGCTTCATAAGGCTTTCTCTCACACATTCCATCTCAAAACAACACCAGTTTTGTATTCCAGGTCCTAAGACCTTGTAATACAGTTGAGAAAGGATAAACTTAAACTCTTGATCCCCCTGACACCGTGCCCAGAATACTGAGGTTACAGACATTTTCTGTCCAGCTGAGAATTTGCTTCTTAAAATAAATAATAAAACGATCAAGTGCTGAGAATTTACAATGGAGTTTTGCATACCTATTGTTTTAATTGTTTACTTATCATTAATTCAAGAAGCAGACATAAAACTTCTCCTTCCTCCCTTCTTGAGGAAGTAATGCGAAGGTGATTATCAGCATAACAGTAAACGTCACCTAGCTGGTATATTCCCTGTATGAGAATATGATTCACAAAACTAAAATTCTGCTTATTCTTAAAGAAACCTGAACTGAACATGGTTAAAAACAAAAACCATAGGATTCCTTATCACTAACTGTTGTAATTTTCAAATGACAACAGGAATGAAAACAGCCTGGCAGCTTGTGGATAAAGTCCTAACAATTTCTATTTGATGCATGGTGAAATTTTTCAATATTTTTGAGATTCGAGCAAGCCACTCAAATTTTCTATGGCACAAAGCTGTGACATTCTCCCTTATAAGCATCCCTGCTCTATTTGTTTGTTTTCTGAACAGCTGTCGACTGGTTCTGTGTCATCAGTTCTGGTAGTTCAGGATTAATTTTCACCATTATCGTTGGCAGGACATGATGGTACAATAAGCCAAGATGACTAAAAGCATTGCATGGGGAAAAAAAGCAAATGGAAGAGAATCTCTCCATAAAACCCACTCCCTCATGAACAGCATATTTAGAAAGTGTCTTCAGGTAATTACATTCAGGTAGCTTGATTTGAAAATGCCAAGTTCACACAATGGTTCATTTAATTCCATCTGCTGGACAATAATGCATTCTTTAATGGATACATTGATTTAGATGAAAAAAAAATCATCTCTGCAACCAAAAGCTCATTTTCCCTTAGTAATTATAAAATATGACACTGAAGACGAGACTCAAAAATGAACCTGCAATGCTTAATCTATAGAAAAGGAAACTGAATCAATGAGTTCAGACTTGTCACTACCTAAAATTTTTAGTTATGCTGTAGACTCTCGGGACTTTCATCCTTTCCTGTTAGATAGTTCTCTCCCGTCATTCACCCCACTTCACACAGAATCCATGCTGAGCTCTCCTCGTTCAAATGCACATGTCTTAGAAGACTCAGTTATTTTACTGTCTCTATTGTATCTTAGTAAAAAACTGCCTTCTCAAGCCTCTTCATCAAAATTTAATTTCTTAGCTGGATTATCTCAGATAATTGTTTTCTGAAATACTCTCACTTTCCTAAAGCAGCATAACTCCTAACTGCATTCTAAATATGTATCGCCATCTCCACTGAGAGTATAGGTCACACCTAGGATTACAGAGCCTTCTTTTTGCAATGCAAGACTACTGTGGGAATCCACAACTGGTCAAAATGTAGAGAACAGCTGACTGTGTGGAGCCCAGCCCAAAGGGACCTATCTATGACACAACTCCTGTACCAAAGGCTCAAGGAACATCATGGAAGACAGAGGTGGAAAGGGTGTTAGAGTCAAAGGAAATACATTTGCTTTGTGATTATGTCTTCTAGATATGACAGGGATGCTACATCAAAGAACTCTAAACTATGACTGCCTAAACTGGAATGGCACAGTTCCAACATAGTTCACACCCCAGTGTGGGTAGGGGAAGTCCCATGGGACCTCAAATAAAAATAATAAGTTATGTGGTAAGCACAATATATAACTAGTTACTAATGCATATTCTAATGTGTTGTTTCAGCGTTCAGAATGTATTAGTATTAGTTTCAGAATGTATTAGTTTTAGAAGACCCTGGTGCTATAGGCCAAACACAACTCTATTCATAAGAAAGGAATAAAGTTACTAAGTGTATTCCTTCTGAAATTTCCTGTAGCAGAATATACTGTCTTTTAATAATGGTAATGGCTGAAAAAAATGATTGAAGTCTTTCAGCCAAGCTAGATAGCCCAGGGAAGAAAGCCCTATATGTCTGCTAAAAAACCCCATGCATCAGCACAGCAGTGTCACAGTAGAGCATCATGTGACCACTTAGTGAACAGCAAGAACTTCCCAAACCTGCTGGGCGTGGCACAGCTGACCCACACTGCCCTAAGAGTCCTTAAATTCATCATTTATTCCTATACTAATTCACGCGGCATCTTTCACAGGAACACTTGTGAAAATTCCATATAAAGCTAGGGAAGAGAATGGGTGCTGCCTCGGAATATGTCAGCCCACTTGGAGACTTTCTCATCTTTCGCCACACCTCAGCCCATGAATAATTGTCGTCATTAGTAAGCAGCTGCCAGAGGAGTCATGATTCACTCTGAACTGCCGGACTCACCGCTTGAGTGTATTTTTCTTTGTGATGAAAGATCCCTCACCATTCTTTTATTATAGATTACTGTGTTATTTAATGTTCATTTAGTTTTACACATGGTGTACATGCATGTTTCTTTCTGTTCTGCACGTGTGTGGAGTACATGTATATGACATCTGAATATGTACTTTGGGGGTCTTCTTTGCTTTTAACTTCATTTGTTGGGGTAGCATATCCCAACTGAAGCAAGGGCTTGTTGGATGTAGTTAGCTAACTTTCCCTGAATATTTCATATCTGTGCCTCCCAGATATTGGAATCATAGGCAGTATTACTACTTGCCTAGCTTTTAATATAAGATCTGAGGATCCAAATTCTCATCTTTATGCTAGCTGAGACATCTTCCCAGGCCTACATTTTTTTTTTTATTTCACCTCATCTCTGAATTGTTTCTCTGACAGTTAGTTGCAATTACCTAGAAGCAGGATGGAGGTTTTAGTTTCTCCCTCCCACCCCTCTCTCCACAGCCCTGTACAATTTCATTCATTCAATAAATATTTAAGAAGTGCCTACAATCTGTGAAATACAGTTCTGAACATATGAACAAAAACTGATTCCCACTCTAAACTATTGTGTGTGTGTGTCATGGGAGGGATGTCTCAGCAAGGAAATGGCAGAATCATCAATAAGCATAATTAATGTGGAATTTTTATTTTTTATAAGAGACAAAAGGCGACTGAAAATTTAGTGCAAATTCTGGCATGTTTTCAGAATGAGAGCTTTCAAAGAAAAAGGATAGAGCAGTGTTCTCCTGCCTTGCATAGGTAAAGGAAGAGGTACTGGCCAGTCAGCATGAACTGTCCATAGTAAGATGAAAAAGATTTGGGGATCTAATATATAACACGTTCACTCTGGTTAGTGACAACTTGCTTTTCCTATGTATGTCAATTATTATGATAATCAACATGCATATATATCAAACCATTATTTCTTAAACTCATGGCCTTGGAGTGCTACGCAAGTGTACTATCGGTGATCTAAATCCTAGCTCCCCTTTGGTATAATGGCAAAGTTGTCCAGGCTGGCCTTGAACTGGCTGTGCAGCTCAGTCAGGCCTCAAACTCATCATCCTTCTACCTTCTTTGTGCAAACAAAAGTAGCACATTCAACTGGAATTTTGCCTATTACAATTCAATTAAGTCAAGTTAAAAGGAAAAAAAATGTAAAGAAGAAGGGGGGGTCAGTTTTACTGTTTAATAAGACAGAACTCGGCCCATGGAGAAGACAGATCAAATTATAGGAAAACAGTGAAAGAGCTAAGTCATTTAGCCAAGTTCATTTGTTTGTTTGTTTTGAGAGGAAAGTCTTTAGATGAGAGAGTTAAATAAGTATTCTCATGACTAGTGAAGAGTGCCTTTGCTAAAGAGACACAAAATGGAGTTAAATATATTGGAGATAAGATATGAAGAAATACAAAGAGGTGTTACCGTCTGTAAGATATAAGAAAGAAGTGGTATTTTACTCTTTCGGACTAATTCCAAAGTCCCAGAGTTTTACAGTCTTGACTGCTGCAGCATGCCAGGAGATGTAGATTGAGGCAAACAGACATAGTAGGTATAGTAGCACATACAATTAAGGGCTGGCTTTGCATCAAATCAAAAGACCATTAATGACAATTCAGTCATGTACGTTCTGCAGGAGTTCTAAACCAATTGCTTTTCGAGGCCATAAGAACTCAGTCTCCATGTTGGAGAGAGGACTCAAGGGTTAAGAGTGTGTTCTGTTTTTGCAAGGCCCTATCACACTTCAGTTCCTATGACCCTTGCCCAGGTGGCTTACAACTGCCCACCACCCATCTTCAGGGACCTGACATCTCTAGCCTCTACAAGTATCTATACACACATCCCTCTACTGCCATCTTTTATTGACCTGTGCAGATCTTGTCTCTTGGACCTGGGATCTGAGGACCTGAAAGAACGGGGCAGACTACAGGCTAATGCTGTAGACAACCTTACTTCAGTTTCAGTGCACTATTATACAAGAAGGTAGCAAAGAACGCAATGATCCAAGGAAGGTTGTTTGAGTTCAGAAAAAAAAAATCAGAAAAATTTAACTAAACATCAGTAAGCGCATATTAATATGAGCCCTTTCTCAGAGCTTTCTCAGGACAGACCAACTCTAACACAATAGTCTGGAACATACTATAGATTATATCTGGGAAAGCACAAAAGCAAGGCAGAAGGTCATATCCAGATTCAGGGTGCAAAGAGGACAGCGCTCAGCATATCCTTCTGCCAGAATGTTTTCTGTAGCTATGATGTGACATCCAACAAGAATCAACATGCCTTATGAATTGAATATAAATGTTTGACACGGGAGGCACAAAATCACATCACAAACAAGCCAGGGAACATAATGCACTTGCGATTAAAGGCCTTCTGCTCTTTTTTTTCCTGGAGCCTCTCTCACACTTCCCTGAGGCATTGTTCATTTCTTTGACCATGTTCTGACACTCTACAAATATTGATAATTAAAAAATTTTTTAAATCCCTGAAGAGGAACCCAAACCAATATTACGGTAGCACTTCTGCCTGCATCTGCACAAAAGCTTCAGACATACCTAGTACACTCATATGATTAACATATTTCCCCAAAACATGTTTCTTCTTTGTGAATTTGAGCTGGATGAATACTCCTCACTAAAATTCATCCAATATAATATCTGAGTCAGATTCATTGTAGCAATTTGAACCTGTTTTTTGTTTGTTTGTTTGTTTGTTTTTAATGTGTTGGAAATCTTTTTCTTTGCTTTCTTAATAAAAGTGTAAGTTAGACACAATAAGGAGACTTAAGGGCTGTTGGTAGCAATGGACTTCTCTTCAGAAGCCTGAAGACACTAGGCAAGTGTCCTTGTAGATGTGTAGAAAAGGCACTCTGAGTCACCCAACAGCCTTTATTCCAGAATGCTCTGTTCTGTGGTAGACTGCTGTGAGCAAGGCATAGTGACTGTCACTTCAAGCCATTCTTCAGCAGCAGGACCATTTGAAGCATGACTGCTGAAGGAGGAAGTCAGAGCTGAGAGTGACAGCTTTCTCTGCTCCATTATGTCCCTTTTGAAGGCTGCACAGCTCAGAGATGTGCAGAATCTAAGGCATTTCAGGAGATGCCAAATGTCTTTTCTCTGTGGCTTATGCTTATGTTTCAAATAGCATCACATAAACAAAGAGTGATGTAGATAATAAAGCATTAGGACTTTGAGCAAAATTCTTAACGTTTCCCAGCAAATGATAAACCATCTTATATCTTAATGCTTAAACATAAGTTCCTTTAATATTACATTTTTGTATTTATAAGCTATGAATAAGTTTTATAAACTCCAATTAAATTTTATATTTGATCATTGGTCATTGGCTTATATTCTTTTATACAAATTATAGTTATTAATGAAACTCTCATGCTTTGCTATGCATTTGGGCTTTCACTGCATATTTAAATATTAACACAACTGATTAAGATGCAGAAACATGAGTGGCGAAGCTAATGAAAATACTTGGCTCTTGTCTTGTCTTGCTTCTGTATTATATCATCAAAATTCCAATTAGCAACCTGAGAATAGAGCATGATTTCTTATGTGTATTTTACTTTACTTCCAGACTTTTGGTTTAAGAGGTTTGGGAAAATAGATACTTTTAGTATTACAGGGAAGCAGATTTGGCTGAGTTATAATTTCCAGTGAATTTGTAAGAGGCGTGTTGCCTACAGAAATTCAAATTTTACTCTCCCACTCTCAACTTAGACATTTACAATTAATCAAAAACTTGAGGGTTTTTTTGTTTTGTTTTGTTTTGTTTCAGTCTTGTATCTACTAGTTCACTTGATTGCTTCATCATGCTAATGAGCTCAAGGTCAAAAGATTTGTTCCTGTATGACCCAGCTGTGCCTTAAGGAAATTTAGTTCTCAAATTTCAAAACACAAGCTAATTTTCAGTCAAATACTTTCATTGTAAGGCAGTGTAAATTCATTACCTTGGAGTATAACAAAAAAAAACAAAACAAAACAAAACAAAAAAAAACTCAGATTCATCTGCATTCACAGCAATGTTGCAATAGTAAGAATGGAACAATTACTCCTGTGTTCACATTTTCCCCTCAGTATATTGGTCTTTCTTGAGACTGCAGATTGCTTAAGTTCAAGTCCTATGTGTGCGCTGCTGGATAAAGTTAGTGAATGAATCAGCACAGAGCAGGAAGCAAGGCTGGAGGAGAGGAGGATGTATTGTTTCCTTCTGAGACTAATGAGAATGGAAGCAGAGAAAATGCATGTCCAGATACAACTCTTTCAGCTAAAGAAAGTCAATTTCTCACATTCCTACGAGGACCAAGTCATCCTTCTCTTTCTTAGCCAAGATTCTTAGAGAATATTTCATTTCCTGTTATCATTTGTTTTAACCTTCTCAGATCTATGCTGTGCTTCAATAATTCTCAAGACATTCACACTACCAAAGGCTTTGTGCTCACTAAGTGCTAAGCCACCATCATAGTGCCCAAAACTAACAGCATTTAGCCCGTTGGTCACCATTTCTTCCTTTCATTACCTTTTGTTACCTTATGTGTTAATTCACACACATTTCTGAACATATCTAAGCTCTTTCCAATGTTCAGTTGGAAAAGTCAGCTGGCTATTGTTGGACTTTCCCAATATTTTGTTTTAGGTACTTCTTCCTCGGTAATCTTGAACAAGACTCTCTATGAATATTTATCTAAACTATATCACAATTAAACCTAAATTTTGAACTGTCACTCTGAACTACATGTTTTTGTTTATTCAACATGTGTCTTTGGATGCTTCAAAAGTTACTCGCCGAGTACTGCGCACAAAGGAAATTCAATGACAAAGTAGAAAATTCAACAGTTAAAATTCAACTTGTCTACGACCAAATTGCAATTTTTTCCCCCACACAAACCTGCTTATCTTTCAGTGTTCTCTACTTCAATAAAACTGTTCTGGCACTGTGAACAAAGGCTTACACGTCTCTCCCTTTTAAAGAATCTATTTGTGAAGCTGCAGATTATATTTTATCACCAATCTAGAAATTAAAAGCTGAAAATATTCAGAAGATAAAGTTGGCAGTACATATATTGTCCTGGTGTGTGATTCCCCCCCCCTTGTGTGAAAAAAGAGGAGTGAAAAAAGTGTTGTCAGGGAGCAAAGTGCGCTCAGGATAAAGGAGACAAGGCATCTTCTGCAGAGAAATGACAAGCAATAAAATAACTGGATGCGCATCAGCTGTCTAATCCCACACAATAATGATATCAGATATTTTTCATGGAAACGGAAGTAGGTTTCATCACCTGTTCCCACAGTTGATATGCTATTTCTTACCTTTATTCCAAGTAGTTTGCTTACTTTAACTGTAAAGGTGATAACCCTGCCACAAAGAGAGAATCCACTTGAAAGATTAGGCTGTGTAGATTCAGGAACTTGCCTGACTCTGCTTTGAAGGCAGGAGCCATTATGCTGTATTGTTTTTTGTTTGTTTGTTTGTTTGCTTGCTTGTTTTGTTTTGTTTTATTTTAAGTTTCCATTTACTGAAAGAGCTGATTTTCTCCTTTTAAGTCTCTCTCTGCTTCCTGGAATGTGACCTGCCCCAATCCAGAATCTTGACTTATTTTAGGGAAGCCCAAACCTTTTAAACCTTCCCTAACCCTCCCTAGTCACCCTAACTCTCCTTAATCATATAGGAACCACATGACCGTATGGTGATGACTATTGTTTTTTGAGATATTTTTGTGACTCACTTCTGTAAACATGCTTTGCAACTACTTGTGACTTTACTCTTTAAAAGGTCCCTAAGAAACTGCTTTCTCTCTCTCTTTTTGGTTTTTGTTTTGTTTTGACACAGTTTCTTTTCTCTCTGTAGCACTGGTTGTTCTGAAACTTGTTCTGTAAACCAGGCAGACCTTGAACTCATAGAGATCCTCCTCCCTTTGCCTCCCAAGTTCTGGGACCAGAGTAGTGTGCTATTGCTGCTTGACAGAGTTGCTCTCTTTGCCACAATTTATGAAGCAGTAGCTGGCCATCTCTTGGGTTCAACCCAATAGAAATCAAGCTTGCTTCAAATTTGGCATAAAATTGTGGTAGTGGTCTTATTCTCACCAGGTGGGATTAACAAGATCCCATGTCTCAGTTCGATTACATTAATTAAGACTAGAATTGGTGGGTATCTTTCACTTTTTAGAAGATAGGTCTAGCAACTTTGGGGTTCTCTTGAAGCAGACTCTCTAGTTTCATTCAACAAATATTTATTCAGCACAACTATATGTCAGCTGCTGCTCTAGACTTTGAAGAAACTACAGAAAACAAAATAGAAGATAGATTGCCTTCAAAGAGCTTTGTACCCGTAGGAGAATAGTCAACAAACATGGTAAGTAAAGAATAAATTTGTATGTGCACACACATAGAGCCTGGTAAATAAAACATATGGCATACTAATGTGAGAATGAAAAGCAGAGAATGAGGAAAGGTGACATGCTTGTGTAGCAGAGAGCTAGACTTTTCAAACAGAGTGGCCATTTTTAAGAAAACTGTTTGCAGTTGGGTATAGCAATTCATCTATTGTAGACATAACTGTCATCATCCCAAATATCCTCAGAATTGTGTCTGTAGCAAAATTCTTTGAATAAGGAATAGTTTATAATGAAATTGGTTTTATTCCATGTTACAAACAGGGAAGCTATGCATCAACTGCCCAAGTTATAAGAATAATTTTTTGGCAAAAAGTATTATTTCCTGGGTAACATTTGTTTTTATATACATTGCAGAGAAGTCTAGTTTTCAATAAGTTCTCCAAATTATTCACAAACTTGCCATTTCTATTGTATTCTTACTACTTTTCCTTCACATCACTCCCTTTCTACACTATGTAAATTTATTCAATTCTAGTTTTAGACTTTAGAAATTGTTTAGCAATATACGGGAAACACAGACTTCCTTGTTTTCATTAAATAAGGAATGTTGAAGCTGTCTGCTTCTTGTGAATCTACAATTTGCATAAGAAGGAATAGTGGCCTGTTCCTGGAAATGTTTCCATCAGCCAGAATCAACATTGAAAAACGAATGCTGTTCTATCAAGCCCCTCATTTTCATGGAAATGAATGTGACTCTGGAAAGGAAAGGAGCAGAAGTGCTTTCCAAAGCTAATAGGTTCACAAGTCATGCCAGCCAGTTCTGGTGGCACGAAATTCAGCTTAGGTCACACACACACACACACACACACACACTTGTTCTGCAGGCTGGCGTAAATAAATAGTCATCTGAACAGAGCATTCCTAGTAGTGGAAAAGGGCCTGCAGAATGGCTAATGGATCTTATTAGATCACTCTTACCTAGATAGTGAAGAAACTACTCTGGTTATTAAACTGTTTACATTGTTTTTACATTGTTCTCTCTGGTAAGTAACCTGTGAAATGGGAGTATAAGGTTTGGGCTCAAGAAGATCAATTATTCTTGCCATGGCAGAATGAAGCTTCAATGCTGTGTTGAATTGCTAGAGTTCTGCTCCACAGACTGAACATTACTTTCAAACAAAAATCTCTAACAATAAAAGCAAAGCTGTACGATATCAGAAGGTAATTAGTATAATGCTTTTGTGTATTTATATTTGCAGAACTAAAAAAAAAAAATAAAAAATAAGACATCTGGAGTGATGACTGAGAATGGATGCCTGAGGGGCTTCTGTTTTCTGTGAGTGTTCTTCATTGCACAAGAACAATACAAAGTGGCCTGTTTTAATGCTAAGATCCAAAATATTTAGAATAATGTTTAGAATCATTATATTTAAGTTTTATACAAAAGTAAGCAAAATATCCTGATAGAATAAGATAGAAACTGTGGAATGTGACCTGCCCCAATCCAGAATCTTGACTTATTTTGGGTTAAGATAGAAACTGTGAATTGTAGAAACTATATCAAGATTTGCAGAGGCAACAATCACATAGAAGGGCTTCCGGAGAGGCAGGAAACAATGAGAGGTAAGCAACTCTTAAACGAGGAATTACTGACATGTGAAGGAATATCAATTCTAAGGTGCTTTAAAGTGAGGAATATGTGTCAAGAGAACATTGAGACATCAAAGTGATCTGCTGAATGTTTCTCATGTGAAAGAGAGCTGTAATATCACTTCTTTTTTTCCTAGAAATATACATTTTTGTCCTCCTTAAAAGACAAAAATCTAGCCTGGTAGTGATGTTCACCTTTAATCTTAGCACTTCGGAGGCAAGTGGACCTCTGATTTTGAGGTCAGTCTGGACCAGGACAGCCAGAAATACACAGAGAAACTCTGTCTTGAAAAACCACAGATGGACAAACAAACAAAGACAAAATTTCCTCTTTAAGCATCTACTTACTCAAAATGTTTCTACTTGAAATTCACAAAGACAGTATGAAAATTTAAATAAACAGTGTCACATTGGATCCATATTGATCCATATTGAATCCAACATATAAGTGTTTTTATTCTGAAATGAGAGACATTTGGAATGTAGAACCTGATGGCCAATAGGCTGACTTACAGACTTACATTGGGTGTTAAGTCAAAACACTGGGATTCTAGGCCAAAAACATGTCTCATGGGTTAGTCTAAGAAACATTATTTTTTTTCCTTTAATATTTTTTATTTTTATTAATTACACTTTATTCACTTTGTTTATTCTTAATTTAAATTTCATTGACCTCTGGCAGCAGATGGGAACTAACATGGAGAACCACGACTAGATGGTGAATGAGACGCTTTAGAGTACTATGTTCTAAATGGCCTAAATGTGATATCTTCCTTAAACTCCTCTCGTAAGGAAATGGTGGAGGAGAAGAGGCAGAAATATTGTAAAAGCCAGAGAAGATGGATGACACCATGGACACAGTATCTCCCAGATACAACAGGGCTAATGAACATTTGATCTCAGAGAGACTATAGCAGCATGTTCGAGGCCTATGCAGAATCAAGGGAGATAGCAGTCCAGTGCTGAGAAGATGAAAAGGGTACTATCTCTCACCCCGAGCTAGGATTCTATCTATAACTGACATCTGCCTAAAAAGAAAGACTCCATGCCCAGCATCCCATATAAAGTGGCATTTTTGTATATATGTTTTCTCATATTGCTTTGTTTGGGCCTTTTTTTTTTCTTTTTGCCTACATATTATGATTCCAAGTCTTGTGTTTTTATGGGTTTTCTTTTAGTATGTTTGTCTCTCTCTGAGTGTGTGTGTGTGTGTTTCCATTCTGGGGTTTTGTTTGTTTGCTTTCTAAAGAGAGAAAAAAGGTATGATTTGTGTAGGTAGGGAGGTAGAAGGATCTGGAAGGAGATGGGGAGAGGAAATCACAATCAGAATATATGATATGAAAAAAATTACTTTCAATAAAATATATATGATAGAAAAAGACAAAGCAAGACAAATGTATTGCCAAAATATTGGTTCTATTTATATAATGAATATGAGTGAATCAGTACAGTAAGGTGGTTTTCCCATTTCACATCACATAAGTGCATCCCCAGCCCGTCTGCACCCTTTAAATCATACTAGCTCTTCCTCCACCAGGACCACTGTGTGCTGAGCAGGCATTTTAACTCCCCCATCCCCTTGCAAGGGCATGAGACCATTGGCCTGCTGAGGGCATTCGTCTCTGTTTTCCCCTTATCTCAGGGCTGCTGCTATAGCAAACCAGTTCCTCAGAAAAAAGTTTCATGCATTCCACTCTTCATTACTTTTCCCTGAGGATAGCTTGTTACAGATATATTTCAATTCCTCTGCCTTCATTTCTGTTCAGAATCCGTGTCTGAAAATCAAATGTTAGTATAGTGTGTGGTAATTCACCAACACTGTTGGGATGAGAGGAATGCATAATCTCAATTTTGGATAAGGTTTAAGAAATCAAATGCTTTTTTTTAGGACCATCAGGATGTCTTAGCCTAACTGAGAAAAGCTTTCTCTGTCTCCATCCCAGGAGCTCACTTTCATGAGTTCAAGCCCTGGCTTCACCCTGACTCTCTCTCCAAGAGTGTGCTTTGTGTTATCACTGCTGTGCTTTTTTTAAGCAAGATGAGGGTAAAATAGTAGTGGGGAAAACCCTAATGCTCGAATTACTTCCAACTTCATGCCAGAGAAATGAAGATAATCAGGTAGATGAACCTATATTGACTTAAATTAATTAGCAGAGGCACAGTCCCAGCGGGGTTCTGAGATGGCAAAGCAGCATTAATTCCAGAAGGCAAGGCTTAGGGACATGGCCTTTGTACCATGAGCTGATGATTAGCTTGTGATTCTGACCTGTGACTCGGGGAAGCAGTCTTATGCACAGGTTAGATATACAGTATACCAAGAGCAGATGATTTTGTGTGGAAGTTATTCAACTAATCTAATCAGGAGGCAATAAAGCCTTAATTCCCCATCACCAATCCCAGATAAAGTATGCTCTTATTAAGTCACTTTGGTTTCTGTGGCCTTTGATTTGTCCTCAGCTTGAAATCTTTTTATTTACACCATGATTTTCAGTAATTTTACATATGTTCTTCATAATTTTCTTTCTATATTTCCCAATCTGCAGCATAGCTATACCACTTCAGCCACTTTTTAGTTTGTCTTCTAATTTTCTTCAATTAAATTTTTCTCATCATTAGAAAAAACTCTGAGAATTGCACACTTACATCCTCCTCTAACCTGCATAAAAAGCACATGTATTTTAGCACATGCTCCGCCTGGGAACTATTTTCACACACTACCTCACTTCTTTCCTGTCAGTAAGCAGTACAGCCACGATGTTCACCCCTTTCTTGATATAGCTGTCATTTCTATAGGTTTTGCCCCAAGACTCTCTCTATTGCAGTCAGAGACAGTGGTTCTATATTGAGGAAATACTCTTATGCTCTCCAAGTAAAAAGTTCTGGGAAAGCCCTTGAAGAAATGTACTAGCAAATATCTTTGCAGCAACAACAATCTACCGCATGAGTGTGGTCATTTCACAAAGGCTGTCTAATATTACATTCTGTAATGCCTGGTTGAATACTGAAGCCTCTTCTACTTAGACATTTTTTTATTATTTTAATAAAAACACCAGCTGTACAGTTTGCCATTGAAGTGATACCTTTCTTCTAGAAAGGCACTGGATAGCTGGAAATGGTATCCTGTCCCATGTAGTTTGCTTTCATTTGGTTTCCTTTCATTTGCTAATTTCTTCAACTTGAGCATACACACACACACACACACACACACACACACACACACACCACAGCCTCCCTAGTCTAGACAAGACAATTAGGATGTTATTTTGTTTTAATTGGATTGTTTCCATGAGTATGTATCCTATTTGCTTTCCAACAACAAACATTCCACTAATGTAATAAAAGACCTTTCCCTGTTCTTGGCAGTGTGAGCTAAAGTACACAAGGCAATGGCGAGGCTCTTTTGCTGAGACTGGTATTATTTTCTTGATTCTCTTTGTGAAAACATCTTTCTTCTTTCTTATTGAACATCAAAGTACTTATCAAAGGCTTATCTGAAGTGTGAGCAATCTGAATTTTCCCAAAGAGAAGCTCTGATTTCCTAAGGAAAAGAGAAAGTGCCCATGAAGATCACAGGCCTGTGGTGTTGTCTCATCCCTTTGAGTCATGTTTAAAAGCTTTCCAGACTTCATTCTCTTCTAACAATTTCTCTGATATATTAAATTCCCAGTTATTTTGGAACAGGTATCAGGATTTTTTCTTGTGGACATATTTCCAAATGCTACTTTAAATCATAAGATATTTCTAAATTTGAATTAAACTTTAGACATTATTAAAATGCTCTGGAACAAGTACATGCATTTCAATTGAAACAGGTCATGATAAATATCAGTAATGATCTTAATTTTTTTCACTTGAAGCATATTTTTAAAATGGCTTTTTAAGATTACATATCATGATCATTTTTTTGGGTTGCTTCTTGTGAATACAATATAAACATTAGGAATAAGAACAAGTCAACCAACTACTGCATTTAACTTAGAGAAGTATCATTTTTAAACCTTCAAGTTAGTCATGTTACAAACAATATTTGTTTTACGAAACCATGATACTATTTCATTGTTATGATTTTGAACTTGTTTAATAAAGCAAAGGGAACAAAACAAAATTGAGTGTCTAAACTAATGTCAGGTTGATAATGCTTGGATAGGAAGGTGTCATACAGGGAAGGGAATTACACAAAGAGATAAAAATCAGAACCCAGTGCAGATTGACTCATTCAACCCTTACCAGACTTCAAGGAGTCTAATGCCAGGCAGTTCATTGTCAGCATATTTGAAACACAGTACAATTTGGGAAAAGGTTTCCAGACAACAATCAATCTAATCAGTCCAATTCCAAGTGTTCAATAAAGTTTAAGATGTGACTAGATAGATACTCTTTTACAAAGTACATGTGACATCTCCCCTAACGAAGGGAATGATCTAGGGTGGGAAGAGTCTGGGGTAATCATTCTGGAGAGTTTGGGTGAAGTCTGGCTCTATAGAAAAAATTGGGTGAGGTCTACCTCCACAGATAGCAAGAAGGTCACCAGGTCTTAAACAAAGCCCACTCTCAGCTTTCTGGATGGAATGCAGATATTCGATTTTATCACCTCTATTGAGAAAACAGCCCTTCCTGATTACCATTCCGGATTCTCTAACAGGACTTCTCTATCCCCAACATGGATGAATGGATGGGTGAGTAAATGGATAGATGGAAGGATGGATGGATGGATGAGTTTATAGACATCCTGAGAGAAAGAATAGCATCTTAGTGTCTACTCCTGTGTTCTTATCACCAGTGGGGAACATGGCTACTGTCACCCTGTTGAGGCAGTCATGGTCACACGCTGAGTTTAAGAGTAAAAGCTAATTACACTGACCCATCTTGTTTAGTGACCAAAGATGATCTTTGCTCTGAAATGTAAATAAATCTTTGAAAAGTGGGTTGAAACCCTGTACACGTAGTGTAAATAATGGCTCTGGGAAAGACATCTGTAAATCTGTAAATCCCTCCTAATAAATCTAGCTTCTCAGGTGTGTTTGCTATTCAAATATAATTTTTAAAGCTTTATGCAAGAAGTCCAGAATATGCAGAAAATAAAAATATTCATATATAATCATCACCATATTATAGTGACTATCACAATTTTTTTCTTATGAGACTACTGTATAATTAGAAATATTGTTGGTTTTATTAGAAAATACACAAAAGTAGTGAAAAAATTAAAATTAAGTTGTTAGATACACACACACACAAACACAAAAGAAGCCATATATGCTAGTGAATGCCTTTAATCCCAGCACTGGGAATCAGTGTCAGATGAATATCCTTGAGTTTGAGAGGAGCCTGGTCCAAAAGTGAGTCCAGGACAGCCAGAGCTGCACAATGAGATCCTGTTTCAAAAATCCCAAATAAAGAAATAAGTAAAGTACAGAAGATTGTTGCATAGACAAAGTACTTGAAAATACGGCGTGTGTGTGTGTGTGTGTGTGTGTGCGTGACAAGTACGCTCACCGTATTTGCCTTACTTAGTTTGAGCTAGTTTGCCAATGAGAGGTCTACAAAGAAGACAGGCCTTTCTCAGGACCTGAGTGCTATACTCACAAAGACAACGGAATAAACAGTTACAGCTTTACTCTAAGTACATGACAGAAACCAAGCTTTAACCTGCTCAGCTGCTTACAATTATGTCATATAAAGAAGACAACATTACAATTCCTCCAGCATCTGGACGCTGATATTTATTTCATAATTTTATGATGCCTTCAACAGTATATGTAAAATGGAAACTTCATCATGCAGTAGGTGATAAGTAAAGAAATCTGACAGTCTAATGTGGTAGAAAAGTAAAAGCCTAAAAACTTTTTTTTTTAAATATCTTCACTTCAAATGTACCTGTGTTCAACCCATCAGCTCATTCCTAATGTGGTTTTCTTCTTGCCTACACAACCCAAACATCATTTGCAGTGTCTGCTGATGAGCTGAAACTCAAGATCCATCTCTGTGTTGTTCTTTTTTAGATTACAGTATACCTAGTTAGTTCATGTTCACTCCATAGATTCTGACAGTGGCCTGTATTAGATGGCTCCTAAGAATTACTTGCTGAATTAGTGTTTTATTGAACTTAATTTTTGATTGATAGTGATCTAAATAAATCTGCCTTTTGGTGATAAACATTTTAAAACCAAGATATATGGCTTTCATATTCTAACTCAGTAGCTAACAGCCTGATGATGTAAGGTAAAGTGAGTTTCAGGAAAGAAGACAGGGTAATAGGGAAGAGGGTAAAATAGCACAGATGTGGTTTTCTTATATGGGGGATTTAGGTGTAAACACTCATGTATGTACATATGTGCATGTGGATGTAGATAAACATATGTGACATGAAAGCCAAAGGGGAAATGAGAAGAAGGAAGACACGACCTAAGGGTGACAGGGAGGTAGAAAAATAAAGAGGTGGATATGAGCAAGGTACAGGAATTACACCTGTTTGAAATGGTCGTGAGATTTCTTACTGTATAAGCATAAAGAAAAAATTATAAAATTAGCAAAAATAATAAATGCTACATTAAAAGGTGCTCATTTGTGATGTAATAAAGACTTAGGGTTAACCATTTAATATCACACAAACATAATATTTGTCTGTTTTTAAGAGATGCTTCTTATATAAGTAGAAGCAATTTTTGTAACAAGCATGAGAAGCTGTCAAAGTGTGAAGACCTTCTGAATTCTTCAAGAATTCTTCAAGAATTCTTCAAGGCCAAGTTTATTCACACAACAATAGCAGCGTATGCTTGCCTTTTCAGTGTTAACATTTGTGTTAACAGGCTGATACTGAGAATCTCCGCCTTCCTCAAGAATGCCTAGGCAGGCGAAGGAGCCTGTGCTGGTGATGTCCTTCTCTACCTGAGGCCTCACTATCATTATGCTCATGGTCAACTGGCGTGATCAACTAGGCCACATACTACAACTACCCAGTGCCGATGTGAGATGATCTGAACATACCTGGTTTGCCCAGCCACCCCCAGGACCTTTAGGGTTCAAGCATGGAATGGCTGAAGAACCTGTGAATACTCTAGCTGATAGAAGAACGCCCTTTCCTTTTGCCCTCCAATAAAAATGTGAAAACTGAACCCCTGCTTTCTCCCCGCAAAAAAGAAAGAAAGAAAATGCTCCGAGAACACATTGGCATTGCTCATCCGCTGTGCTCTGCTCTGATGACTGGCTTTGCTTTTATACCACCGAGCTTATTAGGAAAAGCCAGGTCAGTTCCCTTAACAGAACATTGGGAGAAATATCATTATTAATCTCATTTGTGCTGATTTTTATGTAAATGTATAAAACATACATTCTTACACTTTTAATTTCTAGACTTTCAAAGACGGTACAACACAGAGTAATTTGAAACAACTTGGAAATAATTTAATGATTTAAGAATAAAGGGTGTAAGAGGAAAAAGCAGAATAAATACTTGGTTAATTTCCATTTCAGTTTCAACTATCTGAAGGCATTTGAGCTATTTGAAGTTGAGCTGACAGCATGAAACCTAAGACATGGCTACACGTCTATCCAGTCTTCACTTTCTTATGTAGTCACATGCAGATACACACAGAACCTTCATCTCCTGGCCTCTTCTTCACACAAGTCAGGCAGAACAGCGAGCGCTCCAAAGTTAGTCTCTTTCAGATGCTGTGAATTCTTACTGCTTTCCAGAGTTCCCAGGGCATTTAAGTCCACTTCTACAGCAGCAGTGACTTCCTTAAAAATAACTCGGGGGCTGCCTTTTTTCCTGCTAACTGATTGGCATACTCCTGCTAGTTGTTCTGGGACGAAATCACCTCTTTAATGCATGCACTCAAGTTCATATCTCAAAATTAAAGGTTATATATATATATTTTCTATCCATGCATTTTTTATGCCAGACTAAAGTTTCTGGGACATAAGTACTTGACAGATAATTCTTGCATTAATTTCTTAGTTTTTAAGCATAAGTGCACATTAGAATTGTCAAATTTATTTTTATAGCACAATCCTTGCATAAAGTAGGCATGAAATTAATGTGTATAGAATACATGAATGTACAAAGTTTCCAGTGTTATTTTTATAAAATAGTCTATCTAATACATTAGTGCTGATTTAGGCACCAGTGAGAATTCAGCAAATGTTATTATGACATTACAAACATTATTAAATTCAAAAGTAAAGTAGTCATATGTCAACTGACTGGACTGGTATTACATTGAGATAGACACCCTGTGTGTTAGCAATGTAATGTTTTGAATGTAGACATAGTTGTGGTATCACTGCTATGAGCCCTACCAACAAATCTACAGGCCAAAGCAAATAGTAACAGCAGGGAAAACAAGACATATTTGTTGACAGCTTGTTAGTTTTCAGTTATGTATTCTACAGCCATGCTTTCATAAGTTTTGAGTGACAGCTGTGATAGGAAATGCACTTTAGATCAAGAACTAAACATAAAATATGTAACTATTAATAAAAACATTTTGAAAACTGATTGTTAGCGTCATGATACAATAATATAAATAATATAGTATCATATACATATACACAAAAACATTCATTTATTGTGTACAGCTAAATATATTCTATATTTCATTTGCTCTCACCAACTCTATCACAATATGAAGAAAAAAAAATTGGTGTTGTCTTTTCTCTTATTTGAGTACTCATTAATGGGCCCTCAGTGACATCTTGCAAAATACTGAATCCTGGAAATAAAAAGGTAAGCTGCAACAAGTACCATGTTTTCCCAGAAGCTCATAGATAAGCATAAATCAAATAAAACACACACATACACACACACACCATGATTAGCATCGTAATTGATATAAAGCAATGTTCATGGACATAAAAGGGTAATATGACATTGAAAACCCTACTTGGCACGTATGTTGGGATGTCTGAAGATGTTAGGAGAATTTACTAAAACAGTGATAGAGTTCACAACTGAGGAAGGATTAGAGTAAATTTGAGGGTGGTTTATTTAGAAATGTTTTTATGAAATGCTCTACTGAACATGTCTCTCCAAATCCATGCATGAAAACCTAATCTCAGACATAGTAGCTATAGGAGGTAGGGTATTAAGAGGTGATTTTTTTTCATGAGATTAGAGTCTTTAAGATATCAGACAGCTCTCCTGCCCGGTATCTGCCATGTGATGATACAGTGAGAATGTGGCAGTCTGCTTCTATCTTAGGATCTTTTACTAGAGTCTCACTAAAACTGGCACCTTGACATTGACACCCCAGCCCCCAGCACTGTTAGAAACAAATGCTGATAAGCCACCCAGTTGTCAGGAGGGAAAAGAAGGCTATTTGTTGACAGCCTGTTAGTTGGCATGAACAATTGATTCATGCTTTGCACAACTGAATAGATCTTGAAGACTACAGAGAACCAAATGTGAGCAAGCATGGGACAGAAATGTCACAGTTTCACTTTTGAAGTTGCATACAAATTATATGCAAAGAAAACTAGTCACATGAAGGAAAATAACATTAATGTCATATAAAGTTAAAAAGGTTGGTTGTTCTGGAAGCCTGAGTTAAACCACTGATCATGGTTGTAATAAAGATCATGTTGATAATCCTATTAGCCAGCACCAGGCGTTTACCACAGTAGCAGGTCTGTTTTATCCCCATTGATCTCTCTAAAGATAGAATATGAGGGCTCAGGAGATGGCTCAGTGTGTGAATGCACCTGCCTTCAAGCCTGACAATTCTTGCTTTATCCCCAGAACCTACATGGAAGAGGGAAAAAAAAAAAAACTGACTCATGTATCCTCTGGCTGCTACACACACACACACACACACACACACACACACACACACTCAATGAATGAAAATGTAATAATATAAAAGAAAAATAGAGATTATATGAAGTAGGTAACCCAGCTTTCAGGATGAAGGAATTAAGAGACACACGCATAAAATAATTATCTTAAAGTGACAAATCTAATAACTCATAAATGAAATGTAACTGCAATAAGCAGTTACACTATTATTATTATTATTATTATTATTATTATTATTATTACAAAAAAATCAAAATGACTTTATATGGAACAAAGAGAAAATACACATTAGAGGACTATACAGGTCAACATTAGCTGGGCGTGGTGGTGCATGCCTGTGACCCCAGCACTCTGGGAGGCAGAAGCAGGGGTATCTCTGTAGGTTTGAGGCCAGGTTTGTCTACAAAGTTAGTCCAGGACTGTCAAGGCTACACAGAGAAACCTTGTCTCAAAAAACAAAACAAAACAACAACAACAGCAAAAAGAGACAGAGGTCAACGCTGACATTAGGACATGATGTGAGACTACATGATAGCCCCACTGATTTTTCAGTTTTTTTTTTATGAGGTTCAAAAGAAGGAGATGGTTACTGTCTTAGTAGTCCCTGTTCTCTTGCTGTAAAGAAATACCATGTCCAAGGCAACTCTAATATAACACAAAGCAGAGCCCTTGCTTACAGTTTGAAAGGATTAATCCTTTATCATCACAGCAGGAATCATGGTGGCATATAAGCAGTGTGATGGAGCAGTAGCTGAGAGCTACATAATGAGCCACAGACCAAGATAGAGAGAGAGCCTAGGCCTTCACATCTCACTGACAGTGACACGCTTCCTCTAAAAGTACCAACTCCTAAACCTGATCTTTTTAAAGCGTTCTACTCCTTGATGACTAAGCGTTCAAATATAGGAGCCCGTGGTGACCATTCTTATTCAAACTGTCACAGCTAGTAAGGCTACATACAGTATCAGTGGTTCTCTACTCTGATTACATTACATAATCATTTTTCTTTTTTTCTCAATTTATTTGTTTATTTATTTATTTAATCACTCTACAGCCTGATCCCAGAGCCCTCCCTTCTCTCCTTTCAGTCCTGCCCTCATGCTCCTCTCCGTCTTTTTCCCCCTCATTCTTCTCAGAGAAGGGGAGGTCCCAAGGGACACAAATCCACCCTGGTACCTCAAGGTGAAGCAGGACTAAGTGTATCCCCTCCCACTAAGGCCAGACATAAGTATGCTTCATCCTGCATGCAGGGATGGATCAACATGTGAAAAACCACCCATGTAATCAATCCACCATATAAACAAACTGAAAAAGAAAAACAAAACAAAAACAAAACACATAATCATCTCATTAGATGTTGGAAAAAAAAAAACTTTCACAAAATTCAACACCCTTTCATGTTAAAAGTTTTGGAGAGATCATGTATACACGACACATACCTAAACATAGTAAAGGCAGTATATAGCAAGCCTATAGCCAACATCAAACTAAACGGAGAGAAACTTAAATCAATCCCACTGAAATCAGGGACAAGGCAAGGCTGCCCACTCTCTCCATATATTTTCAACATAGTTCTTGGAGTCCTAGCTAAAGCAATAAGACAACCAAAGGAGATCAAGCAGATACAAATTGGAAAAGAAGTCAAAGTAACACTATTCGCAGATAGTATTATATTATACATAAGTAACCCCAAAATTCTATCAGAGAACTTCTAAAACTGATAAACACCTTTAGCAAAGTAGCTGGATACAAAACTAACTAAAAAAAAAAAGTCAGTATCCCTTCTTTATACAAGTGATAAATGGGCTGAGAAAGAAATTAGGAAAACAACACCCTTCACAATATAAAATATCTTGGTGTTACTCTAACCAAGCAAGTGAAAGACTTGTAAGACAAGAGCTTCAACTCTTTGTAGAAAGAAATTGAAGAAGATATCAGAAGAAAGTCTATTTTATTTTAGAACACAAACATTTTCTTCACTGTATTGCTCTAGCTTTCTACATAGCACAGTATTCACATACTACCTCTAATCAAATACTTCTCTCAAAAGAAACATCAGATTGATATCAATCTCAGCAAATTTATTTGTAAGTCTTAATCTTTTCATCTGATAAAAAATTGGTCTTAATCATTTGCACAAAAGTTAGAATTGTTTTTCCTAATTGAAAGAAAGCTTCCTTCCTGGAGGGACAAGGAAGCTCATGAGACCCTTGTTGTAAATAAAAATTCACAGATCTGGGAAAGTGGAACTCTGGAATATTCCCAAAAGCTCTGCCCACTTTTGTTAAAAGAGTAAAACAACAACAACAACAACAACAAAACCCTATTTATTGGGGGAGGAGACTCTGGCCAACCAGGCTGCAAAAAGATAGATTTCTGTGACTGTCAATGTGTGCAGAGAGCTCTAGGGGTACAGATTTGTAAGTAATTCCCCTTGTTGGGTGAACTTTTCAGTGGAACAGCTGATTCTGAGCTGTCCTTGCTCTTGCCAGGGACTCCTCAGCCACACTCCTGCTAAGAACTCCAGTAAAAGCTGTGGTTTACCAATTTGGACTCTGGTGTAATTGTTACTTTTGTCAGCTGTGGGATTTTTGAGAGGGAGTATTGCATGTGTTGTTGTTGTTGTATCTCCCTAGGAAAAGCTCTGGATACAATGTAGATCCATAAAACAACATGAATAAATACAGGAGAGTCACACAAAATCTTTGCTGGGGTCCAGAAGATGGCTTTATCAGTAAAGTAGTTGCTATGCAAGTATTAGAATTGATTTCTGATCTCCAGCTTCAAATGAAATCAGGTGTAATAAGACACATCTGCAATCCCAGAACTGTTGGGGAGGTGGTCGAAGATCCTTGAAGCTCGCTGGTGAGACAATCAATACCAATCAGTGAGCTGTTCATAAAAACAGGTCTCAGAAAACAAGGTAGGCAGCAATTGAAGAAAACACTAACCTCAGCCTCTGGTCTCTGTATACACATGTATGCACACATCACAACCCCCCCCACCACACATACATACACATAACACACAACTTGAATATGGCTAGGAATTTTCTATCTAATTTTTGTAATACTACTGAATGTCTTGATGTATTAGTCAGCTCTCTAGAGTAATAAAACTTATAGAATAAAAATCTCTCCATGTATATTTATAACATAATAAAATAAAATATAAGACAATATATAAATATAGATGTATTAGAAAGACTTACAGGCTGTAGTCTAGCTATTGCAACAACAGCTGACTGAACAGAAAGTCCAAGAATCTTTGAGTCTTTGTAGCTCAAATGATCTGGATTAAAGGTATGTGTTCTTACCTCAAAAATTCATATTAGAAGTGAATCATTTTACTTCCAATTAAGCAAAAATCCCTCACAGGTGTGTCCTCTGTTTTGGGGTTTTAATTAATTCTAGATATCATCTGGCTGAGAACCTGACAACCAAGAACAGCTATCACATTTATCTCAAAAAACATTTCATCAATGCACATGAAGAGGTGTGTGTGTGTGTGTGTGTGTGTGTGTATGTGTGTGTGCATGTAGTTCTAGGTATCAATTCCAGGGCCTCATACCTATTGGACACATACTGGACCAACGAACTACACCAATAATCCTCTTTTTATCATTAATGTGTCTATTAGAATAATAGTATTGCATATAAAAGTTTTTTTCAACATGATTGTTGTTACAAGAAGAAAGACTGAGAAGGAGGAGGATAAGAAAGAGATGGAGAGGGAAGGAGAAATGGAGCAGGAGAAGAGGAGGAAAATATGGAGGAGAAGAAGGAAGAAGAATGTAAAGAAGGAAGGGGTGTGGAGGAGGAGGGAAAGGAGATGCAGAGGAAGTGATGAGGAAGAGCAGACAGGGATGGGAATGGGAGGAGGAAGAAGAGGAGAATGAGAGGATGAGGAATGGAAGAGGTGGAGTAGAGAAGAAGGCAAGGTGTGAATGATGGACCAGCCTGACTCTATTTTAAGATTAAAAGCCATTTTATTACAAGGACAAAATGAAGTCATTCCTATTTTCTGTAAAACTTGGATTTGGCTCTCTTCTGGATAGGTCTTGAAGATAGGTCCTGACCTATCTTCTGGAATTTTCCATGTCCCACACTCTATACCCTAACCACCACCCTGATAAGATAAGATCTTTTGCCAAGTTTCTAAGTAACCAAAAGTTTGAACATCCCCTAGACTTTCAGTTTGGGGCTAATATAAGGCCCCAAATGTCCCTATGTTCGATGCTTTAGGAAGACAGACTTGTCTGACAGAAAATAAAGTTCGTTTCATTCCACTACAAGAGTTTGGGTAGCAGTTTTTACTCTGGTTTGGTGGGATTAAGAAGAAAGGGGAGGAGGGAGTTTTAGACAATCATACAAAACTGTCAAAACTGTCCTGTAGGAATCGGCGCTACCCCCACTTTCAGAACTGAAGTTCTCTCCTTTCTGTGTTCTGCTTCCTGTCAGTAAACACCATGCCCATCAGATCCAGCGACAAAGCAGTGTGAGCATGGCTCAGGAGAGCTTTGTCCTTGGCCAGATGAATTTACCCCTTCTATTGGGGCATGCCAGCACAGCAGGGACTTAGTGACTCCTCTGTTAATTGAATGAGTGTTTTACCTGGTGAAAATGTTGTGGCCTGAAGGCACAGTAATGTAAATGTACTAAAAGGAACAGACTGTTAGCCTGGGGGTGCTGGCGGTTTAGAGTGCTCCCAGGGTTTCCGTTGATTGTGCTCCGGGGTGCTGAAGGACTGATTTGCTTCACATGGAGGGAGAGTTTGACACCTTGTTGCTTAAAAATTGCTTATGTTTAAAGTATACGGCACAGCTAAGGGGCCATGCAGACGCCACATTACTGAATAGCATATGGGCATCTCCAGGGTTGTTAAAAATGATCACACCAGCCGTCTGTCTTTACTGAGGCTTACTGTATTTATACAGTTATAAGAGAGAAGATTACGCCTTTCAATGAAGCTCAGGGGACCTATATCCGGGAGGAAAGGAAGCAGGGAAAGCACTTGTGAACTTGCAAGAGAAACTTTATGTTTCTGTAATGGCCGTTTTCTTAACCATGTGGCAGTTTTGAATCTCAAAGGGGCCAAAAACATTTTAAGATAAAAAACATTATTTTTAAAATTTATAATGCAAGTCTTTAAACCCTCCAACTAAACGCTATTTTTGTAGCAAAGCTAGAGTTAGTGGGTTTTGCTATTGTCATTTGAGTGTCAGAACTCAGTTTGCTGGTATAGATTTATCTGATTTTAAAATATTTTCCTAACTTTCTTCAAACTTCAGTTCTGCTTAGGAAAGAGAAGGGGCTGATGAGCGCCTGTGTACTTTGAGGCAACCAAACTTGGTGTCTGCTCCCTCTCAGCTCTGTTCATACCCTGCATATTCTTTAACCAAGCCTTTAGCTTCTCCCTGAGGTTAAAGCTCCCCAGGTTCAAGTCCAATGCTAAGGATGAAGTATATTCTCAGTAGGCAAAAGCACATACATGCTTACATATACATACATACTTACATACATGCATACATGGAGACAAAGGATGAGCTGATTATGATCCTGTGAGTTTTGTCCAATTATAAGGCTGGGCGAAATATAGCTGTTTCAACAGGAACATACATGGATGATTTGGAAATAAAAACAACTACAATTCATTACCATAAACAGAGCCATGTCTGAGCTCTGTCTCATGGAATGAGCTATCACTGTCCTGTTCACATAAGATATCTCAACCATATGAGCAGCAATAAAAAGGTCACTAATAATTAATAGCAGTATTTTGCACTGTTGGTTAATGCTCAGAATAGATTTTAAGGATTCTTCGTACATCAGTGATACATACGTGCAGTAATAAACACAACAGATTACTTCCACATTGTATACGTGTTTCAAAACATCGCACTGTGCATGGTAAAGGCATGTACTTTCAGCTTTGTGAAAAAAACATGAATATATACATGGACAGCTTTTAAAAGTTCATCTTGGTAAAGAAAATGTTGAGGTCTCTCTCCCTCCGCTGGAATTCCTGACTGGCTATATGATACAGCCACTTCAGTCTCAGTATCCACTGCAGCTAGGAGTCTCAGCTATATTTCCTAGGAGCCTCCCCAACCCACCCACAAAACTCTCAATCCAAAATTTGTCCTGTCTACAAAATGTGCAGGAATAAAAGATGAATCAGAAATTGAGGGGATGGCCAAACAATGACTGGCCCAACTTGAGACCCACCCCATGGGAGAGATCCAACCCTTGACACTATTAATTATATTCTGCTATGCTTGCAGATAAGAGCCTAGCATAACTGTCCTCTGAGATGTTCCAACAAGTAGCTGATGGAAACAGATGCATAGATCTAAAGCCAAACATTGGGGGGGGGGGACTCGGGGAAACTTGTGGATGAAGGGAAGGAAGGATTGAAAGAGCCAGAGAGGTCAAGGACATCAGAAGAAAACCTACATCGCCAACTAACCTGGGCTGAGGCGGATGCATAGAGTCTGAACCACCAGTCAAAGAACATGCACGGATATGTTCTTCCACTTATGAAGCTGATGGGCTGCTTGGTCCTCAAGCGGGTCCCCTAACAATTGGAGAGGGGACTGTCTTTGACTTGGACTCTGTTGCTTCCCTTTGGACCCCATTTCCCTAGCAGGGCTGCCTTGTCTTGCCTCAGTGAAAGAGAAGGCACTTGGTCCTGATGCAACTGGATGTGCCAGTGTGGGTTGGTACCAGGTAAGTGGGAGGTGAGAGAAAGAGAGAATGGGAGAGGTGGGAGGGTGGGACTGGGATGAAAGGAAAGAGTGGGTATGTGATTGGGATGTAAAGTGAGCAGATTAATTTAAAAAAAAGCGAAAAATGCCAAATATAAAAAATGAATATATTGAAAAATGAATGGATAGAATCCATGAGTTTGTCACAGTAGCAAAATTAATGTTTGTAGAGAAAGCAAATAACAGAGATCAGCGTCTTTCAACTTTTCTGCCTTTAAGTTTTATACTTATAGGGGCTGGAGAGATGGCTCAGTGGTTAAGAGCACTGGCTGCTCTTCCAGAGGTTCTGAATTCACTTCCCAACAACCACATGGTAGCCCACAGCTACCTAAAATAAGCCCTCTTCTGGCGTGCAGGTGCTCACGCAGAGCACTCATAATAAAGTTATTTAAAAAATTACATTGTTTAAAGTTTTTACTTTTTGAGAATTTAGTACCTGAGTATTGTATTTATATCATTTCCACCTCTCCTTCTCCCACCTTTAAAGCCTTCCGGTCCCCATATTCAGTCTCAAATCCATGAACTCTCCTACAATTATTATTGTTACACACACACACAAACAAACAGACATGTACACACATTCACACCACTTACTAAATCCATTAATTGCTGCTCAAATATACATGTGTTTAGGGATGAACATTTGAGATTAGAACAGCTTTCAGGGTCCTCGTACCTGGATAAAAGAGATTCTCCCTCCTGAACAGCTATAGCTCTTCATATAGGGGTGCAGCCTTGTGAAATTGCCTCTAGGCTTATTGGCATGCATTGTTATTGTGCAGATCTTGTTCAGTCAATCATATTGTTGAGATTTCAGGGTACAGCTTCCCTGTCTATCTAGAAGACACTATTTTCTGCAATGTTTCCCAGAGTCTCGGGTGTAGAGATTAAATTATAGATGTATAATGGAGGTTGGGCACCCATGATTGCTCATAATCTGTATTTTAACTAATTGTGGAACTTTGTAGTAGTCTTTGCCTACTTTTTAAAAATATAGAACAAGTCAGAGCTACACAGTTACTTGCTGGTATAAGAATAAGCATTTGACATGTGGTTGGCAATTATGTTGAGTGAGCAAAATGACAATATAATTTCTCCTCTAGGGTCTTTGACTTCTTCAGCCATGGGCTAGTTTTACAATACCAGACACGAATTCCCTACTGTTGAGCCAGCCTTAAATCCAATTAGGCAGCTGTTGTTTGTCCCCTAGGATTAAATGCCACTACTGGAGATATCTTGCCAGGCTGGTTATTGTGGTTTGCAGGTTATACAGCTAAGACGACTCACTGATTTTCTCCCTCTGAAACTTGGTCTTGAAATCACCTAGAAATGCAAATGACTTTGTCACTGTTGAAAAGACCATCAAAAGTTTTGTAGAGCCACAGAGCTTTCTGATGTGAATTCATCTTCTGAATTCAACTTACGAAAACCAGAAACTTGGTTAATAGTTTACTCCATGCCAGGCACTGAGAACCAAGTAACCCTAATCAACCCTGAGAGAAGTGTTTTATTTTCCTCACTGGACATGTCATACAGTTTAGAGACAGAAAATATTTTCCCTACCCAAACATCCCAATTACACAGCAGAGGCATGCCCTTACTCTGAAGCTTGATTTCTATACTATGTCCTAAAACTAAAATGTTTTATACTAACATTATATAACAACATGGTGATAAAATGTGATAACTACAACCTTAGCTACATTTTAATAAAAGTAACTTAAAGGGATTTGTAGAGTTAAACTCTTCAGCATTCTGATTTGTGAAACTATTACCAGAGAAAATGTGAAAGTGTTACAATGGAGAAAAACAAGCCTAAGATCATAGACAGTTTTACTGCCTATTCTACTTTTGTGGGGTTTCTCCGCAGTGATCCTATTATAGCCCACTTTGATTAACACTGTACAAATATCTATGAGTGCACATAGTTAGTTTTGAAAATACTATAAAAATTGCACCATCGTGATATCTGGTGTCTTCTGAAGCCTGGTACTATCCCTTGTTCCAATTAAATGATACCAATCTCTACAAGGCACCATAGCGTATCAGACAAGCCCCAAATCATGGCTTGTGAGAACAGAAGTAATTACTCAGACCCTGTCACTCTTTAGCTTAGAGTGTTTTGTCTAGGTACTTCACATCAGAAAACAAAGCTAGATATAAGAACTGACTATCATTTGTAGCAGAACTTTGGCTGATCATATCTGTTCCCTGACTCATTCCTGCCCACCCCTTTCCTTCCTAGTCATGGTTACTGATGTACCAGTAGAATAATATTAGACAGCCAAGAACTTGCTAATGGAGAAACAATTACTAATGGAGAAACATGGCTAAATGCATCCATATTCAATGATGACCCCTGGGCTCAGATTCCATGCTTTTGCCAACTTACTTCAAATCTCTGTGCTCTACTATATGAACATAGGCTCCACACTTCATCATTAGAATTAAATTTATGTAAAACACACACACACACACACACACACAAACCAATATGTGCCATTGTGTATCTTTTGAGTGGTAGCATTACTATATTACTTTTGTTAGGCGCAAAATATTAATATTAAATGTAGAATTTTCAAGTTTACATATTTTATTAGCAGCTAATAAAATTAAGCAATTCTTAAGTTTCATCAAAAATAAGCCATAGAAGTAAAATGAAATAAATAACAATAGAATCCAATGCATTTGGTATAAGTAAAATATGACTTGATGGAGTAAATTATATATTTTCCTACTTGTTTCTGGAATGTAAACCTACCTTCATACAGTCATTATCTACAATAATTGAACTTGTCTGGCTTAGTATTATATAGAAATTATCATGGAACTCTAACACAGTGAACCAAATAATTTTTAACGTTTTTTGGTAACTCATGTTCAGTGTTTGAAGTTCTACCCTATGGT
The DNA here is from genome assembly GCF_030254825.1 of Meriones unguiculatus. Classification (NCBI taxonomy): domain Eukaryota; kingdom Metazoa; phylum Chordata; class Mammalia; order Rodentia; family Muridae; genus Meriones; species Meriones unguiculatus. Next base: position 9,128,682 of record NC_083368.1, on the reverse strand, counting down.
TTAGAGAAATGAGGACAAGGCTTTTAGGACATAGAACGTGACCTAACGAACCTTATGCTCTACAAAGACAATTATAGTAGCCATCAACTATGAAATACATTAGTCTAATGTCTTATAGAAACACAAACCCACCACTCTTGAAAGAACATAAGATGTTAACGATATTAGGCACAGCTTTTCCAGGACCGTCACTGTTGATGAAGCTGCAAAGAAAGGCACACATTTTGTACAATACTTTTTCTACTGAAATGTCTACCTATGAATTTTTTAAAGTGTGGATTTTTATTTTATGTGTAGGAGTGTTTACATAACTATGTGAACATAAATGTACCACTTTCATTCAGTGCCGACAGACGCCAGAAAGGAATATTGGAACTCTAGAAACTAGAGCTTGTAAGGTATCATAGGAATGCTGGGAACTGAACCCAGGTCTTCAGAAAAAGCAGATGTAGCTCTTAAGTATTGAGCCATCTCTCTCTATCCTCTGAAATATCTATTTGTAAATCATTATTTTTATCATCTGATACTAAGCAAATCACCTAAGTCCAGAAGTTCATCAATAGCTTTTACAAAATATTTAAATGTCTTATTTAAATGTCTTATTTATTAATTTATCTTCATTTTATGTGTGCCTACATGCATATTTATGAACCCCATGCATGCCCAATACATAGAGGCCACAAGAGGGCATTGGATCTTGGAACTGTAGTTCAGGTGGTTAGGAGCTACCATTGGGTACGGGAGGTTGAACCTGAGTCCCCTGGAAAAGCAGCCGGCACTCTCAGGTTCTAAATCATCTCCTTAGATCCTACTTTGTAAACCTTAATAAAATCAGTTTATATCTCTTAAAATTAATTTATGCCTTTAATGTAATTTATTCTAAAGTCACAGTAGTATTACCTGAAATTGTATAACATGGTCTTAAGTTACACACACGCACACACACATGCATGCACACAATTAAAACTGAAAAATCCATGAAACAATATTTTGTTGTGTCCTTTATCTAAGCATGGGCTTTGCATTGTAAATAACATAGCATTTCATCTGTAAAATGGAATGAATAAATAAAAGGGAAAGTTTTTCTTCAGTGTAAAAAGCCAGTATTTGACAATCTGTACTTACATGAATTCAACAAAAATTTATTTATTTAGCAGGTTTGATGTAAAAGAAAACTGAAGTACAGCACCTTTCACACATATAGTAATATCATAGACAAAGTCATAAAGTTACAGTTTATCAAACCCAAGTCTCAGGACATAAAATTCATGAAAGCATGGAAGACTAAGTATATAATCTGTGTTTTTGAAAATTCTACCAAAATAACACTGAAAAGCAGGATATAAGTCAATACAGATACTACCTGTTTAAATAAATATATTTGAACCCTTTAAATAATAATAGTAAAAAATTATCAGTAGAAAAATAATAGTTTGGAAAAATTACTGTAACTGAATTGATATAGATGGACTAAATTTCTGAATGGAAAGAATGCTTTTGAACAGGCAACAGGAAGTTGTCCCTGTGGACACACAAAAAGACCATTCACAGGAGACAAAACAGCTGGAAGTCCAGGTGAAGTGGCTCCAGTTCAAGAGCAGAAAACCAAATTGAGGAGCACAGTCTTCATCTCACTATAGGCAGACATAATGTATTTTTGCTGATGGGTTTGTAGTTATGAAGATACTACTGTACATCGTTGGTAGAAATGTGGAGTGTCAAAGCCTTTTAGGCATGTAATATGTAATCTATCAACTTCTGCTAAAATCAAAACTATGCATAACTTCAGCATTTCCATCTTGCAGAAGATATTTCAAGTCATTCCTATATACAAAGGTATCAAAATACTTAGAGCAGGACTTTTGAAGTTAATATTGTAAACAAAATCACTACCCATCAATAAGGGAAGTTTAATAGATTAATAGATTATGGTTAGCTTTTTCTTTAATTTTATTACACAATAATTTAAATATGTGAATCAAAACCGTGCCCATGTCTTAGGGTCTTACAGAGGTATTTGTGAGGCAATTCTGGGTAAAATAAATTATCAGTAAAATTTACAAGGAAGATTTTGGTAAAGTTGGGACATGTATATGACACAAGCACAAATATATATAGGCATGTTGACAAGAGTATATTTGCTCATACTGGATTTCTGTGTTTATATAAATATTAAAAATAGAATCAGTAGCACTATACCAAATATATTTTTGTTCATTTTTACATTAATTTTTACATGTATTATCTCTCTGTATGTATATATGTGTGTGTGTGTGTATGTATGTATGTGTGTGTGTGGTGGTAAGGGGGATGTAAAAGAAAGCCTTTCACTGTGGGCTCTGAGGACTGAGCTCAGTTCTTTAGGCTAGACTGCTAGTGCCTTTACTCACTGAGACACCTCATCAACACTAGGCTTTAAACATATTGTGGAAAACCAAGAATGAGAGGCAAGATGATAACGGGATGGAAGAGTTGGGTAAAAAAAAAAAAAATCTAAGTCAAACATAAAAGCCAGAAACCTCTGATTGTAAAACGTCTTATCACTTGGTATCATCCATATAAGCTGTGCATGGCAGCCAGAGTAACGATGATAAAATGAACAGATGCTTATTCCTTAAATGTTACAGAAAATGTGAGAGGACTAGAAAACAGGAAAGGAAAATGAAAAGTAATTTAGTTGATGTCAATATCTTACATTAAAGATTAGATAAATAAACTCGCCAGCAAACGTTAAGATTCTTAGTGCCTTCTAAGTATCGTGAAATGACTATATATCTACTAGAATTTTTGCTACTGAATAGCCTTTTAGTGTCACCTTACCCTAAGAGCTTTCCCAGAAGCACCTCCATTCTACAGCTCTCCTTGCCACACACAGTCATCACGTGCCACACAAGTCTCCTATTCAACCAGACGTCATTTTGAGTGCACTGGTAATGTTTAGGAGCATTAGCATGAAATTTCTTCATACTAGAAGATACTGTCATTTTTATGATTCACGGACAATCGTGTCACCTCTTTAACATCTGAGTAAATCATTGCTTATGTCATGTGTTCTTTTCGAAGACAAAGGAAATATTTATCTTAGCTCCAGGAACTAGTGTGCTCTTTTTTTTTTTAAGATTTTTTTAAAAATCTTTTTATTAATTATACTTTATTTACTTTGTATCCCCCCTGTAGCTCCCTCCCTCCTCCCTTCCAAGTCCATTTCTTCCTTCCCCTTCTCCATCCATGCCTCTCCCCAAGTCCACTGATAGGGGAGGTCTTCTTTTCCTTCCTTCTGATTCTAGTCTATTAGGTCTCATCAGAAGTGGCTGCACTGTTGTCCTCTGTGGGCTAGTAAGGCTGCTCCCCGCTCAGGGAGAGGTGATCAAAGAAGCAGCCACTGTGTTCATGTCAGAGGCAGTCCCTGTCCCCATTACTAGGGAACCCACTTGGACACTGAACTGCCGTGGGCTACATCGGTGCAGAGGTTCTAGGTTATCTCCATGCATGTTACTTGGTTGGAGTATTAGTCTCAGGAAAGACCCCTGTGCTCAGATTTTTTGGTTCTGTTGTTCTCCTTGTAGAGTTCCTGTCCTCTCCAAATCTTACTATTTCCCACTTCTTTCCTAAGATTCCCTGCACTCTGCCCAAAGGTTAGCCATAAGTCTTAGCATTTGCTTTGATACTCTGCAAGGCAGAGCCTTTCCCTCTGTGGCAGGCTCCTGAATTGTTCCCTGTTTTCTCTTTCTTCTGATGTCCACCTTCTTTGCCTTTCTGGATGGGGATTGAGCAATAGTGTGTGCTCTTAAAATGTTAATTCATGCTAGGTGGTGGTGGCTCATACCAGCACTCAGGAGGGAGAGGCAGGCAGACCTCTGTGAATTGAGGTGAGCCTGGTCTACAGAGCTAGTTCCAGGACAGCCAGGACTACACAAAGAAACCCTGTCTCAGAAAGAGGGGAGGGGGATGAGAATTTGCATTGGAAATCACATTATTGGCTGGACTCCATCTTGGCTGCTGATTGCTGGGAGCATCACAGCAAACTTTATTCTGCTATCAAATTCCTCCTATCTTATTGATCTGTCAACATTGTTTTCTCCCATTAATTACTTTAACATGAACACCTCAGAATCCCAAATCTTTTAAGATGAATGTAGGTTAGCCCTCACAGAAGAAAAGCCATCTTAGCAACAGAAAGGCTGAATATTGTTTCTTAATAAAGAAGAATTGATGTCATCATACTCTCATACCTTTGTCTAAAAAAAACCTCTTACATATCATGCATCCACATACCATGTATCATTTATCAACTCTACCTATCTTTTTATGTTTATTATCCATTTGTCTATCATCTCTTTGTGTGTATGTATGTTACTATTAAAACAAATACATGTCTGATATTTTTCAATTATAAAAAAATAACTCATAGGTCCAGAAACACGTGATACTTGCTTTGCCTTGCCATCTCCCATAGGGTGAAAAGCATGTTTTAAAAAGGCCTATTGCCAGAGAAGCACTTAAAGAAATGCTCAACCTCACTAGCCATTAGGGAAATGCAAATCAAAACAACCCTGAGATTTCACCTTACACCTATCAGAATGGCCAAGATCAAAAACTCAAGTGACAACACATGCTGGAGAGGTTGTGGAGAAAGGGGAACCCTTCTCCACTGCTGGTGGGAATGTAAACTTGTACAACCACTCTGGAAATCAATCTGGTGCTTTCTCAGACAACTAGGAATAGCGCTTCCTCAAGATCCAGCCATACCACTATTGGGCATATATCCAAAAGAGGCTCAAGTACACAAAAAGGACATTTGCTCAACCATGTTTGTAGCAGCTTTATTTGTAATAGCCAGAAGCTGGAAACAACCCAGATGCCCCTCAACTGAAGAATGGATGCAGAAATTGTGGTACATCTACACAATGGAATATTACTCAGCAATGAAAAATAAGGAAATCATGAAATTTGCAGGTAAATGGTGGGATCTGGAAAGGATCATCCTGAGTGAGTTGTCTCAGAAGCAAAAAGACACACATGGTATATACTCACTCATATAGACATACAACATAGGACAAACCCACTAAAACCTGTGCATCTAAAGAAACTAAGCAAGAGAGAGGACCCTAACTAAAACGTCCAAACCCCATCCAGAAAGGCAAAGAGGATGGACATCAGAAGAAGAAGAAAACAGGAAACAACCTAGGAACCTACCACAGAGGGCCTCTGAAAGCCTCTGCCCTTCAGACTATCAAAGCAGATGCTGAGCCTGATGGGCAACTCTTGGGCAGAGTGAACGGAATTTTAGGTAAGAAATGGGAAATAGTAAGAGCTGGAGAGGACAGGGTCTCCACAAGGAGAGCAAAAGAACAAGAAAATTTGAACATAGGGAACTTCCCAGAGACTCATACTCCAACCAAGGACTATTCATGGAGATAACCTAGAACCCCTGCACAGATGTAGCCCAGGGCAGTTCAGAGTCCAATTGGGTTACATAGTAATGTGAAGAGGGACTGCCTCTGACATAATCTGATTGGCCTGCTCTTTGATCACCTCCCTCTGGGGGGGGGGGAGCAGCCTTACCAGGCCACAGTAGAGGACAATACAGCCACTTTTGATGTGAACTGACAGACTAAGATCAGAAAGGAGAGGAGAACCTCCCCTATTAGTGGACTTGGGGAGTGGCATGCAAGCAGAGGGAGGAGGGAGGGTGGGATTGGGATGGGAGGAGGGAGGGGCTTATGGGGGGATGCAGAATGAATAAAGTGTAATTGATGAAAAATTTAAGAAAAAAGGGAAAAAAGTAATTTAAGAACCTTAAATGACTTTCAAAATTGGAGGAAAACATGGAGTTAGTCAATTGGCATGGAGCACGTCTCGCCCCTGGGGGCAATGGTCTCCTGAACCTACTCAGACCTCGGACACCCCCACTGCTAGTTCTAGAACTGACGCAGGATGTTCCAACGAGGGGTTAAGGCTTCTCATAATATTTCCTATAAGCCCACACCTGTTTGTCTATATCCCCCATTTTTATTCATTATTAGCCAGATAGAGCCAAGTAATTGTGGTAATGATACTTGCTTTTTTGCCCAATGCTGGAATGCTAGTAAAGTTAGGTATGCCCTGGTTACTCGCATGCCTCACTGGGTGCCTATGCCCATTGATGCCCCTCACGCTATGACTCTCTTCAGACAGAAAAGGGATCTTGGAACTACAGCCACCATTGTTACTACCATCTCATTGACGGCTGTTGGAGCTACCACCAGGGCATTAGCCATGAGTCATACTGGGCAGACTGCTCAGACCCTGAATAATCATTTAGCCAATGTAGCTCATGCCTTAGTTGTACATAAAGGAATTAATGCTCAACTAAAAGGAAGGTTGATGGTGTTCAATCAGAGGATTGACCTCTTGCAGGAGCAAATTGATACCCTATGGCAAATCGCTCAACCTGGCTGTCAATGAAAGTATGCTGGACTTTGTGTCACTAGCATACAACATGAGAATTTTTCCTGCGCTGCAAATCTGTCTAAACAATTGTCGAGCTATATTTTAGGTAATTGGGACTGGAGAATTCAATACTACGATGGAGCAGCTGAGAGTGGCCATTGTCACAGTAAATTCTACCGGAGTGGACGCAGGACTAGCCACAGGATTATCAACATGGATTGCTGCAGCCATGAATCATCTGAAGGAATGGGCGGGCATGGGAGCGTTAGCAGGCCTTCTGGTGTTGGTCTCCTTGGTTTGCCTGTGGTATATATGCAAGATTAGAGTCTCACAACAGTGTGATGCAGCCATGATCATTCAGGTTTTTACAGCCATTGAAGCAGGACATTCTCCCCAAGCATGGTTGGATACCATAAAAAGCTAAAATGATACGCTCAGGATGCGAGGCTAAGCACTGCACTCAGGGTCAGCCGCTTTGGACCCAGAGAAGAGCATGTCTGATTGCATGCGGGTTGATGCCCCAGGTCCCGCCTCTGAGAAAAAGGTATTGGACGGGTCTGATGCTCTTTGGGTGGACGACACCTAAATGAACATCTGTACAAAGTCCCAATTTATTTCTAATATCAGAGATCAGACCTCTACTCTTGCCTGATGCGTCTAAAACAAAAAGGGGGAACTGTAGAGAGCTGCGGAATGCTATGCCTTAAAGATGGAGCTGGTTTCCGCCTTCCACCTTCCCGATGGTGAGTGCTCTCTGTCACGAACAACTCCACATTTGGCTAAGGCCGAGGATCTGGCTTGCTTCCATGTATGTGGACCTATCTGCATTGCCCCCGTGGCATGCCTGGGTTGGCTACCCAGAGGCTATTTAAGCTGTGGGCTGGCTTTCCCTGGGGTCCGAGGATTGTTCAATGTTCCTGAATAAACTGCATTGAAAAAAAAAAAAAAAAAAAAAAAAAAAAAAAAAAAAAAAAAGGCCTATTGCTACTAACTGTTGCTTTTATCACATGTCCAGTGTAATCTGCATTAGTCATATTTTGTTAGTGAATCCCAGCCCTGGGACGATCAAGTTATAAAAAGGAAAAGTTTAATTTCAGCTTATGAAGTTTCTGTCTGTGCCAGGCTGGTCACATTGCTTTGTACCTGTAGTGAGGCATCATATCAAGGTGCAGCCTGAGTGTGGGATAAACTGCTTACCCCTTGGTGGCCAGAGTGTTAAAAGTTCCTCCAAAGCCACATGTATAACCTAACTTCTTTTCGTTAGGTCACCTGTCCCAGGGTTACCACCACCTCCCACTAACACACGGGCCCTTGGGGCCAAACGACTGAACATTCCAATAGGAGGCAACAGATGTCTTTTCTAGCCAATTTGCTTGGACTTGCATTGAATTAAATCTTTTAAAAAATAAAAGAGCTACTTAGAGAATCTTTCTTTGCTTCAACTAATATTTTTCTTTAACAGATTTATTATGACAATAGAATCCAATTGTTCACTGTGTTCTTATTCTGCCAAAGTGGCTAATAGTTCATTGTCAAGCTAAGTAGCATCATGACACCAAATTTACAACAGTTTTCTGTAAAACATAACAGAATCATAAATGACTACTTATTCATGACAAATACATGGGATAAATTTATCATTTTAAAAATAGCTTTGGCCAGTTTTCTTAAAAAACTGTTTTTTTTTGTTTGTTTTATGATAGCATTTTGACAAAGGAATGCATATTGTTTCATACTTAATAAAGCCAATACTCCATCTTTGAAGGCAAATTATGTGAAAGAATTTAGGTCACTGAGAATCAATTAGAAAATAGAAAAGCAGTCCAATATTTCAAAAATCCAAACTCACTTCTTGCTTGAAGGAGTGTATGATTCATGTAAAATGTGCACATACATGAAAATTAGGCAGTTGCTAAAGGAAACTCAAGAAAACAAGTAAGTTGGGGAAAGCATGTGAAAGGTGTTTTAAAGCCTTCACAAAAAAAGTTTATGTATTTATAAATTTGCCCCAGTACAAACCTAGGGTATATAATTAACATTTCAAAGAAATTGTATATAAAATTGAGTCTCCTTTTTAGTGTGCTCCATAAGAAAGACAGAGAGGACAGAGTTCAGAGTCCAAGTGAGCTGGTTTTCTTTGGACAGCTGGAGCACCTGAGGCAGTTAAACTCCATTTACTCTGCAAGACTGTGACCATTGGAGAGGAATGCTGGTTCTGCAAAGGGGCAGGTTACCACCTGTCCATCACTATCACACTAGGAGCACCTCAGGCACTGCATGCCTGTATTTAGAACAAGTTCTGAAGTTTTGGGCTAAGTACCAGATACCCAGCTGACATTTAGTATTGATAGGAGACCTCCACTTGGAGGTAGCTCAGATGTACACACCATTGATAACACTGACTTCGTCATCATTGCACTGACAAGTGTACCTCCCTCACTTCAGCTGTCCCATCAGCTCCCAGTTCTTCCTGGAACACTGGTAAGCCTGAGCTGTGGAGTGCAGCGGCTGATGACACCTGCAGCTCTCACTCTAATACAACAGGTGCTCAATGAAGAAAAACCCAACATCACCTGAGGCTATGACAAGTAAAATATGTTAAAAATTACATATAGCAAATTCTCAAAAAAGAAAACAAAACAAACAAAACACACACACACTCTTTCTTGGGAGAAAACATAAACTGAGAGATAAACCTTGGAAATTTCTAATGTTTGGATGACTTAACAGGTTTAGGCAGCTTTAATTGTCAGGTCACTTATTAGGAAAGAGAGAGCCGGAAAGAAGAGTTAACAGTTTAATTTACCATTCATTCCTTCAATTGTTCACTCAGGACATGATGAATTTTTATATCCGTAATATTGACAGACTGCTACTGATAATTTGTTAAAATATAGGAGGCCCATCTTCGTTTTGCCTCTAGAATTGAGAATACAGTCTCAAACCAATCATGAAGGGATATAGTGAACATATTCATTCAGTAAATGAATTTTATGGCTGTTAGTTTCACAGAACATTAACAACAGATATTTGGATGTACTGAAGGCAGCACGTGTTTGCATATTAGTAAAATGTTTTAGATTGTCATTTGAAGAAAAATAAGTAAATGCAAAAATTCTTCTAAGTTTGATTCTCTTCATCTCCTCTATTTTCAGCGCAACTTTAAAAAAGGCTTCTAGGGATGCTCCCACTGTGTGGTTCTGGATGCTGGCCAGGCAGTCCAGGGAGGGCTGTTCCGAGCTGGCCGCTGAGGTATGTCTGCTGCCTCAGGCCAGTGCTATAAGCATTGACTGCAGGGATACCCCAGGCTGGAAGCAGCTTTCTGCTGACCCCAGCCAAGGCCTCCTGCACATAGTCTCAGACAGACAATCTAGAAAAAGCCCGGTGCATCCTCTTCCTGACCAACTGATCCACACTATTTTCTTTCATAAATGATAACAAAGCGGAGGGGCTCTTTCCTAAGCCTTTTACACTCCTTGGTACCAGCTGGGTTTGGGGGTTTGGGGGATTTTGTAAGTTATCTCTTGGCTGCCCAGACTGAAACATCAGTTCACTCCAATTTTTTTCTCTTGCATAGGATGAAAGGAACATAAAGTGCGAACTCAGGTTTACTCAAAATCAATAATGACGGTTTGCTCTTTTTAATTTTTTAAAATTTTAACCTTGTCATAATCAAGCATTTTTATTTTACCTGAAGGCTACGGCAAATCTGCCAACTCTTACCTTGTCCATTGTAGAATTTAGTCCTTTAATTATTAACTTCAGGAGAATTATGACATTCGTGCAAAAATGGAATTTTGGAAAGAAAATTTAGCCTTCAGGTCCAGCCTCTTAGGAGTAGCTGATCTAGGGATGGTAAATCGCACTGACTGAATTAACTTTCCTACCCAGTGGATGAGGCCCTCTGCAGCCAAGCGCACTGCAAAGGCTTTCCCTGTGGGGAGGCCCCTTTCCAAAGAAGTACCTAGCTCACAGAGTGATTCTCTGCCAGGGATCTTTTGCCATAGAGCGTGAGAGTAGAGGAAGGAAGGTAGAAAGCATCCATTTAAAATAAGCCACAGACAGACAGACAAGGTAGTAAGAAAGAATGGCACAAAACAGGCAAGGACACAGGGTTCTTCTTAAAACTACAATGTAGAGTTAAGCCGCTATGAAAAAAAAAAAATAAAAGGAAAAAGAAGCTTTGAAAACAGTACTAATCTGAGACACAGGCAATTAGGCTGTGTGGTAACGCTGAGAATGAAGCTTTTGTGCAGATTTCATTGGTTCCATGTGTGCCTCCTTGGTTAATCCATCCTCTTAGCTGGCTCTGCTTGGTGCTGCCACTCATTCATTACCAACATGCCAGTGCCGAGATCACCTTGACTTGCAACTTGCACGGAGCTGAGAATCTATTTCTACAGTGCACTCAGCCTTCCGCTTAGACAATAGTTCTGTTGTATTTGTTTTTCACTTCACTCACAACATACTGCAGTGTTTTATGTAAATTCAAGGACACATTCTCAATATGCAAGTAAAAGGGTTTCTATTCTGACTTTCACTGCTATCTGAAATTTAGATACGTTAAAGTATAATTTGTAGCTTCACTCTAAGGAAACTATGCAGTTTATTGATACTTAAAGCTTATTAAAATCTTAGCAAACAATAATTTAGCTAAACTGAAAATTACATTCTCAAGATTTAGAGGATGTCATAGTAAATTCAATTCAGGGGTAAGATCTTATTTCCAAGTCACATAAATTGCTTAGATTACCAATTATACAATCTTATTTCTATACCAGTTGGCAGAATTGTAGTGTGACTGTGAACTTCTGACCTTATGTGTTCCAAATAGCCACTAAAAAAGAAAGAATGATAGTTCATATTTTGCATTTGCAACTACTACAATTTTGCGATTTTAAAATATTTCTAAAAATTATGTATGTATGTCTCTCTGGCTCTGTGTGTATGTGTGTGTTTGAGTGTGTGTGCATGTTACTACAGGTGTATGCGTGTAACATCAAGTTCATGCATGAGACTGCGGGTACCTGCAGAGGACAGAGGTGATGCATCCTCCAGGGGTTGGAATTAAAGGGAGTTGTGAGCTGCTTAACATGAGTACTGAAAACAAAATCTGGGTCCTCTGTGAGAGCAGTACATGCTCTTAAGAGGTGAGCTATCTCTCCAGCACCTTAAAGAAGTTTGTTGGGTTTTTAAGGCAGTCTCATTATATAATATTGGACAGCCTAGAACTTTCTATGTAGGCCAGGCTAACCTCAGACTCATAAAACCCCGCATGCTTCTTCCTTTTGAGTGCTGTGATTAAAGACATGCACCACCACGCTTGGCTTAAATAAAATTTTAACATTTCCTGTGGTTGTTTACTTGTTTGTTTTTCATTAACTTAATATTTATTTTCGGTCAGGTCAGAAACTTAAAAGTTTCATTCTTCTACAAAATATCTTAATGCTTGGTAGTTACAGCAAAAAACCATATAATCACTCATGTTATAAATATCTTTAAACTTCTACAATATCAGTTAATTGGCATTTTTCTGCTTTGTTCACTTACACAGGCAAATTCTGTCCAAGACTAGAGACAAAAACATAGTAACAGACACTTCTATTTACTTGTTTTATCTTTTACCATATTTTATCTTTCCTTTTTTGTTATGGTTCACCATATCTCTTACACAGATGCCAAATACGGAGCATCACACATGCTAGATGAAAGAATAGAAACTAAGTGGCACATCCTGGAAGGATTCCAATGGTCTATAAAAATAATTAACAATGGTTGATTTCTTTTTTAAATTTTTATTTATTTATTATTATTACAATTTATTTACTTTGTATCTCTGCTGCAGCCCCCTCTCTCATCTCTTCCCAGTCTCAGCCTCCCTCCCTCTTCTCTCTGTATGCCCCTCCCCTAGTCTGCTGATGACCTCCCCTACTATATGACCCTGTCCTATTAGGTCTCCTCAGGACTGGATGCATCATCTTCCTCTGTGGCCTGGCAAGGCTGCATCACCCAGCAGTTGGTGACCAAAGAGTCAGCCACTGAGTTCATATTAGAGACAGTCCTTGAGCTCCTTTCTAGGGAACCCACTTGGAGACTGAGCTGCCTATAGGCTACATCTGAGCAGGGCGTCTATCAACTCTCCATGCATGGTCCGTGGTTAGAGTATTGTTCTCTGCAGCCCCCCCCCCCCTTGTGCCCAAGTTTTTGGCTCTGTTGGCCTCCTTGTAGAGCTCCTGTCCCCTCCAGGTCTTTCTGTCTTCTCCTTCTTCCATAAGATTTCCTGCACTCTGCTCAAAACTTGGCTCTAAATCTCAGCATCAGATTTGGTACCCTGCTGGTTAGAGTCTTTCAGAGTCCCTCTGTGGTAGGCTCCTGTCCTGTTCTCTGTCTTCTCCCACTTCTGATGTCTACTTTCTTTGCCCTTCTGAATGAGGATTAAGCATCTTCCCTAGGTTCCTCCTTGTTGTTTAGCTTCAATAGGAGTATAGATTTTAGTATGTTTATCCTATATTATATGGCTAATATGGACTTACAAGTGAGTATATACCATGTGTGTCTTTCTGCAGTTGATTGTTTTCAAGGCAGAGAATCACAGTGAGTTCAAAATATCATCTAGGCGTACAATCAAATGTATTTTTGACATATATTTATTATGTCATATTTTCAAGAGAAGTTATTTTGTATTGAATATGCAATCATTGAGTATTTTAATTGTAGAACATAAGCTGTCTGATAGATAGTGAAAGGTTATGAAGTCAGTTTAGTGATAAAAAAAATGTGTATATAAGGTTGGGCATGGTGAAGCAAGCCTGTAATGAATTTCAGAGGAAAAAGCAGAATTAACAGGAAGCCAATGCTATCCTTAGCTACCCAGGTACTTGCAGGAATGTCTATAAGATATCCATTTACTTAAACACTTACTCATTTACTCTATCACTTGACATATTTTAAGTATCACTTTGTTGATCAGATATGGTAGAAGAATGACCAATACATTAATTTTCAAGGAACAAGATCTTAAAAATACAAATATGTGCTCAAATGTACCAAATTAAATCAATTCATACAGTCTATTTTGATTCAAATTTACCAAATCACTTCATTACTTCTTTTACATAATTATATATTATATAATTATGTTTTAATATGAATAAATTTAGTGGAACTATGCAAAACTTATAGTCACTATACATTTAGCCATCTACAGAAAGTGGTATGGTAGGAGGAGTGCAAGCAGAGCCCTCTTACTGTAGCTGTACCGCATAGAAATGAGCTTTTAAATTGCGATGAAAAGCTTTAGTGACTTAATCTATTTCTTCTAATGCTTTCAACTTAAACTTAAAAAAAGAAAAGACAAAAATTCTGCTCTGTTTTCATTTCGTTCCGTTGATGCAAATGAATCAAGATATTTTTCTATGGATACATTAGAGCAAAAACTTGAAGGCTTAAACATTAATAAAAGAAGACAAAAGACTGCCAGTAAGAAAGTAGGAAATGGTAAAAAATCTGTCATCTTGTAAAGAGTGGAAAATCAAACTAGATGTGAAAAAAATGTTGGTTCAAAAATAATGAACAGTGAAGCATAACTATGAAACATTTAATGCTTGCAACTACACCACCCATATATTAATAGACTTCTATGATAGGAAATGTTTTAGGATCGAGGTTCACCAGTATTTAAGCTCCTGTTAAAGAATGGATTTTGAAACATTTGCGAATTTAGCCTGCTGATACTTTGTGGTTATTTAACTCCTAGCTCAGCACCTTATAAGTGACTTGAAGTTTTAACATAACTCCCTGTGTGTGTATTTTTCCTCTTTTTTTGTCACTGAAAGAGTGAGCACTAGATCTGAGTAAGGTTATATATCTATCTATATCTATTCCATGTCTATACCTATACTTGCACCTATATCTATATCTATCGACTAACGTATACACAGCATATATATGATATATAAATAGATAAAAACTTACACACACACATATATATACATATATATGCACAAATATATCATGTCCCTTTTCTATGTCTAGAATAGCATTCTAGAGCTATAGTTAAGCATCAAGAATCAGAACATAAGTTCACCAGGGCAATGAACACTAACTTTCACTATACATCCTTCAAGCTGACAGTCCTCCATGTTTATAAGTTCTTAACCTGAGATTCCTTTGTACCCAACCACTGGACTTCTTACTTTCTTCTCCAGGGTCTAAACAGGTGACTACCCCTGACTTGCTCATCCAAATCTTTCTCCCATCATATCAAATGTATTCAAGGTCTCACATCCAGTAGTCTCACCTCCCCTGCCTGCACCACCAATTCTACGTTTGAGTAAGACAAACCCTAACTGTCCCCCAACTCATAGGCCCTTCACACACATATCTAACCTCTGTGCCAGCCATATCTACCCCCACACATGGCACATCCTGTACACTCCCCTCTGTCCACATGACTTCATTCCACTCAAGCCAAAAAGAACAATGTTGGAGTGATTACCATTTCTTAAGATATATTGCAAAGCCATAGTAATAGAAAAATATAGGTTTGGTACATAAAACAGACATATAAACCAATGGAACAAAATTAAAGACCTGAATATAAACACATGTAACTCTAACCACTTAATATTTGAAAAAAAATGCCATAAAAAATGGTGCGGGGGAAACCAGATATCCCTATGCAGAAGAATGAAATTAAGCTCATCTCTACCACATTGTACAAAAACTAACTCCAAATGGATGAAATACCAAAATCTGAAATCTAAAATGATGAGACTTATAGAAGAAAACAGACCATACACTACATGATAGAGGCATACAAAAGAACTTTCTGAATCTTGTCGGCTCTACATCTGGCAGAGGATTAATGCCTAGAATATAAAAGGAACTCAGAACCAAAGAGTCAAAAAACAAAATAAAAACCATAAATAACCCATTTGAAATATTGCCCATGGTGACCTAACAGAGAGTTCTCAATAAAAGAAAAATAGTGGCTAAGAAATAGCACAGAAAGTGTTCAAAGCAGTTAGATAAGTGAAAATCAAAACAGCTTTGACATTTGATCTTACTGAGGTAAGAATATAAAAGAACAACAAAACAAAAACAAATGCTCTAGGGAATTCAGAAAGAAAGAAGAACGCCCATTCATTGGTGAGATTGCAAAAGGGTACATCCACTATGGAAATAAGTATAGAAAATTTTCAACAAACTAAAATAAATCTACCATATGACCTAGTTGTGCCTTCTTGGCATATGTCAATGGATTCAACATCATATTTTGAAGATTTGCTCAACCATATCATTGCTGCTCTAGTGACAATAGCTAGAAAATGAGAACAACTTAAATGTTCTTCAGCTGGCAAATGGATAATGAAAATGTGGTGCATATACACTATGTAATGCTATCCAGCAATAAAGAAAAATAAATCCATGAACTTTGCAGGCAAATTGAGGGAACTAAGTTAGACCCAGAAAGATGAACAGAAAGATGAACATTGTATGATATCTCTCATCAGAGGCTCCTAGCTCCAAATCTTCAGATGTGAGCAAAAATTCTGGGGAAACCAGAAGAGTAAAAAAAACCATTCCGTGAGTACAAAGTTTAGAGAACAATCAAAAGGAGAAAAACAGAGTACAGTGAAATGATAGGGAAGATGGGAAAAGGGAGACTCTTTAGGGATGGGGAGGGAGGAAAATATAGAAGATGGGAGGAGGGTAAAATAACAATAAAGATGTCTGAAAAGCCATAAGGAATCACACTATTAACTATGTATTAAAAATTAACCCTGTAATACATGGAATTCTGTGTATAAATGTGCATAAAACAAACCTTTCTAATTTGCAATGACAAAGCTACCACCTCAGAACAAAAACCCCAATACCAGATACGACAAGGCCATTTTTTTTGAGTTGTTGGTCGGGGTTGTTGGAGATTTCTCGTACATACAGCTTATTGTTACTGCCGTTGGTTTCCTCCAAGTGGTATAAGGTAAGTCCCCATTGCTAAGAACAACATGGACTTCAGAAACTGGGCTCAGTTCCCATCTCATTCATCATAAGGCCATGTCCCAAACTGACCGGAATGAGTTACAAGAAGGTGCCATGCAAGCTTCCAAAGGAGGGAAGCAAACCAACAGTCCTATCCAGCAACGGTGCCTATGAACCACAAAAATGACCACCATGTGCAGTAGTGGCATCCATACGTTGGTGGTAATGAACAGTTATCTAACTGAACTCAAGACCCATTAATCAAGAAGGAAAGCATGCCTGGTACTGGAAACCCAGTCAACTATTCAGTGGTAGCGAGGTTATAGATCTTGGAAGAGAACCTGCAACCACTTCTTTTATAAACCAAATTGATCTCTAACAATGAACAATCAACATTTGTCCTTATATTCACAGATGAATGGAATCTCCACTCTTAGTCAAAGAAACGTCTCTTTGCAACAGATGGAGACTTTTATAGAAAATTATAACCAATCAAAATGCAGAGTTGTGCAGCCCCGTTTCAATGGATACGTTTACAAAACAACACCCACGTTAAGGCTCAAGGGACACTGTCAACGAGGAGGCAGGAAAGATTATAAGAGTCAAAAATCAGGAATTCATATATGAATGTAACATCAATTAATGAGAGAAGATGCAATAATTTGAAAAGCAGCAAGGAAAAATTTATGGGAATTTTTGGAAAGAAGGCAAAGGAGAAAAATCTGTAATTGTATTATGACCTTAAAAATAAAATAAAGTAAAAGTTTAACATGATTAAAATCTATATCTTATGGTTCAGTCTCATTCTTGTCCCACTTTTGGAGTTGCGTGTTTAGTTCACAATGTTCACAAAATTCCAAGTAACTTGAGGTATCTTAGTACTTGGTAACTTCTTTTTAAAAAAGACAGAACAAAAAGTAGGCAGGATTTGTCCATAACATGTTGTCTCTGGTGAAAAACATTGAGTTTGTTTGAACAAAACATCTTTGTTCATGAAGGGACCTTTGCAGCACATTTGACAACTGTGAAGTTGTTGACTAGAACACTTACGACAACTTTAATAAAATAGTATCATGATAAAGTACATCATGATATAAGGTAAGATAATTTCTTTTCATATGTTGTGCAAACAAATATCAGAAATGCTTTCGGCCAGGAGTGATTGTCCAGGCGTGTTTCTGACATGGGTACTGTGTACGTTTCTGGACCACCTGAGGTCAGACTTTTTTTTTTATATTTTATTTTTATTAACTACAGCTTATTGACTTTGTATCCCAGCTGTAGCACCTCCCACTTCTCCTTCCAATCCCTCCCTCTCTCTTCTCCACCCATGTCCCTCCCCCAGTCCACTGATAAGGGAGGTCCTCCTCCCCTTCCCTCTGATCCTAGTCTATCAGGTCTCATCAGGAGTGGCTGCATATCTTCTTCTGTGGCCTGGCAAGGCTGCTCCACCCTCAAGGGGAGGTGATGAAAGAGCAGGCCAATCAGTTCAAGTCACAGACAGTCCCTGTCCCCATTACTTTGGGAATGTAAACTTACACAACCACTCTGGAAATCAATCTGGCACTTTCTCAGACAGTTGGGAATAGCACTTCCTCAAGATCCAGCTATACCACTCCTAGGCATATATCCAAAAGCTGCTCAAATATACAACAAAGACATCTGCTCAACCATGTTTGTAGCAGCTTTGTTTGTAATAGCCAGAAGCTGGAAACAGCCCAGATGCTCCTCAGTTGAGGAATGGATACAGAAATTGTGATACATCTACACAATGGAATATTACTCTGCGATAAAAAGCAAGAAAATCATGAAACTTGCAGGTGAATGGTGTAAACTGGAAAAGATCATCCTGAGTAAGGTATCCCAGAAGCAGAAAGACACACACAGAAAGACTCACTCATAAGTGGATATTAGACATATAATATAGGATAAACATGCTAAAATGTATACACCTAAGGAAGATAATCAGGGAGGAGGACTCTGGCTAAGATGATCAATCCCCATTCAGAAAAGCAAAGAGGATGGACATTGGAGGAGGGAAAAACAGGACAGGACAGGAGCCTACTACAGAGGGCTTCTGAAAGGCTCTTCCCTGCAGGGTATCTAGGTAGATGCTGAGATTCATAGCTAAACTTTTTTTTTTTTAAAGTGTAGAGATACTTAAAGAAAATTAACACCAAGTTTGTCTCCTTAAAATAGTTTAAATTTGGTGGCCTACACAAAATCATAAACTCAATTCCAGGAACCCATTTTAGTGTGGCACTTTGATGAAGGAAGGAAAAGGACACTGGACTTTGTCTCTGCCTCCTTTTCACACTACTACCCAAAAACAGAATGAAACTGCAAAAACTATGTTTTGCATTGTTCAGTTTGTACTGTATTTTGGACATTTCAAAACTTGGGCAGAAACTGACGAATTTCCAAAGCTAGCTGTATTTGCTTTCTTTCTAGCACTGTAGTTTATAGAATACATTTGCAGAGCATCTCCTAGGGCCACTTTAGTTGATTGGTGTTCTGTGTTCAAATCCTAATTTTACATTTATCTTGTACTCTTGATCCTGCTAAACACATAAGTCAAACTACATCACTCATATCATCAACATTCTCACGTCTTCCCATCTAGTTCATCATAAGGCCAGGGTCCCAAAATCAACCTCACAGGCCGTTAGCAACTGCTCTTACCAGGAATTTCTTTTCCTTCATATCTTGCTCCCATTTTCAGATGCAGCCATGTCAGCCTACATGCTTCAGCTTTTCAAGGAAGCTTGGCCAACACATCTCAGAATCTTTGCCTTTGCTGTATGTTTGCCCAGTAAGCTATGTTCCCTGGTGACTGCCATGTACTTACCTTCTCCTTTTAATTTTCCTTAAGTATGCATATCTTCTCTCTGAAACCTTTGCTAGAAATGCTGTGACCTCCACGCTACCTTAGCCCAAGGCCCAGCTCTGTTTCATTTTTAATACTGTACTTATCGTCAAATAAATACGTATGTAAGAGTTTGTCTGTGTGTGCTCACATACATATATGTGTATGTGTCTGAACGGATCATGCTCCCTGTTACTTCCAGCAGTGTTCATCACATAATAAAAATTAAGTATTTGTTTATAGTTATTTTTTTCTTGGACCAGACTATCACAGTAATAATGAAAATGACAAGTAAATTTATTTGCCCAGATAATATCTGATAGGAAACTAGCCTCGTTCAAAGCAGTTCAAATTGTGGCATTATCAAAGTAGAATAATTTGTATATTTTAAAAGAATATTTGTGGTAAAATTCTTAAGTGAAAAGACTGATGAATGTTAAATAATCTATGCATCCAATCTTCAAATATTAACCAGATCATAAAAATCTTGCTCCTTTATTAAGCCACAAAATTTGAAACACACATTTGAAAAGGAGGATGTAAATCAAGTAGCCAGGAGAATATGGAATCATAAACCAAGATTTATTAAGGCCAAGAGTGCAGAACCATAAAGACATTAAGACCCTTTCTTAAAGAAATTTATTTAATATTACATTCTCCAATTTTTTTCTTAGAAAATACTTTCAAACTCCTAGGATATTTCTTTGCAGTCAAACAATTTGATAATTCAGGCTAAGCCTTGAAATATCAAGGCTAAGATAACACAAAATGGCATAGAAATTGGGCTAGTATAAGGAACTACTTCATATACATATTTACATATAGTTTATTATGGCAGAGCAATAGCCTCAGTATAAATGGAGCAATGGCTAAAGCATTAAATGACCAAGGAAAATAGCATGCAGCATGACAAAGTGGAAGACAGCTACCGAGCTTACACTGGGAGCCTCCTTAGTTACACCATCACTCCTCAAGCTGCACACTCATGTTCAGGTTTTATTCTTTTCTGTATTGAAACCTTGAAGCTACTACGTCAGAGCATTCTAGCACAGATGCAGCCAATTCTACCTGTCTTTCTGGGAACCTCTATGCACCCCACAGTCAATACTCTTTGCTTGTATTTTTCAACGACTCCTTCAGTCCCTACTACTCACTAGTACTTCTCTAATCCCTCCCTCCCACTGCTCTCCTCTACACCACACAGTAAGTACTTAAAAACTTGTCATCCAGTGCAAAATCCAAACTCTGCAGTCTAGAATATAATTTCCTTCAAAATTTCAACTCTTTTTTTCCAGTTACATCTACCTCATTCATGTTACCAGCTTTCACATAAAACCTATCAGAGTTTTGCATTATAGTTTGTCTTCATGTTTCTTAAACATGAAAATCCGATGAAGCACATCTAAAGCTAACAAGATTCTCACTCTTTTCTTGTCTCCCTTTCTTTATTTTTCTTTTTATGTTCCTCCCTCCCTCCCTTTCTCCCTCCTTCCTTCCTTCCTTCCTTCCTTCCTTCCTTCCTTCCTCCCTCCCTCCCTCCCTCCCTCCCTCCCTCCCTCCCTTTCTTCCTTCCTTTCTTTTTTAAGACAGGATTTTACTATGTGATCCTGCTTGGTCTGGAACTCACAAAGTAGACCAGTCTGCCCTCAGAGTCACAGAGTCCAGCTTCCTCTGCCTCCTGAGTACTGGGATTAAAGGCATGAGCCATCAAGTCTGCTATGGCTGTCATTCTCAACACGTAATATTTTCACAGAATTAGAAGATACGGAAAAAAAAAGTATAGGTTTCAATCAATTTCAAAAGTCTTCAAAAATATCTTAATATCTAATCAAGTTATGCAAACACAAGGGAAGATTATAGATTTGTGTAATTGGATCAGAAACTCGTATCACATGATTCTTTGCAATTATAGCTAAGTTAAAGATTAGTTTTAGACATCAGTATATCCTAATATAATCCCAGGCAGAGCCTGTCAATATTTTAAATTGCTTAGGATTACCTACTTACTGTATTAATGAATGAGCTTCCTTCTGTCTTTTAGAGGTTTCAAATTAACAGCAGGAACTTTCAAGGGACCAAATCAAAACCTACTACTACCTCATAGATACCATAAATATATTTCTATTTTGTGAATTTATAATGTTCAGTATTTTTTAATGTATAATGCATCTAGACTACATAATATGCAACTAGTTTCCCCATATAATTTAACATGGAAATTTCAGTAGGTTTATGTTTAGTATGGAATTTGTCAATGGTTAAATCATTATTATTCATTTATTATAATTTTTTAAATACTTGTTTATCAAAAATATTTAAATATTTTGTTAATAAGTGAAACAGGAAATGTTACAAAGATAGATTACAGTTTGATATATAATTAAAGTTTAGTTATACAAAAGTATTTAACTAAATTGTTTGAATATGTTGGAAATCATCAAAAGGTTAAAAAGCTATTGTTGAGGGGGCTGGAGAATGATAACGATTGGGAGAAATGAGACTGAGGAAGTTTGGAAGATCAATACAGAAAGAGTTTTTAATTTGTAACTTTAATAAACTGCTCATTAATTTTCAAAGCCAGTGGAAATCCTTATTCTGCCCCCAAACACCTTCAAATTGTTGAAATATCATGAAAAATAATCCTGAAATGTCTTGTGAAAAGTTACTCATTTTCACTCTGATGTTTTAATGAGATTTCTTTTCATATTTAAGGAAATCCTTTTTCTCCATATAAAATGCTTTTTTTATATGGAGCATATGAGATGCTTAAGATATGTGATATTATTTCCATTGAATATTCAGCAGCAGGGTTGAACAGAATTAATTGCACCCCTCCCCCTGAATGGATTTTCTGAGTCCTACAGTGGTCTGCTGTCCTTCAGGTGCTTGTTGCTCACTGTGTGTCAGCATTCTTTGGCCCAACAGAAGTGGCTTTCTCTAGGGCTAACCCTCATTTGCAAATCTACTCTCAGAGCTTTAATCTTTATGTTTCAAATAAACATTAGAACTTCAGTCCTTGCCTTTGACCTCAGATTCTATATTTCTGATGCCAAATGTTTCTTTTAGACAGAATCCAGTGGCATAGATTTTTCAGAAGTTAAAATTATTCATCGAAAACTAACATGTTCTATAGTTCTCTCTCTAACACTATCTTTTATTTTTATTTTTTGCAGGAATCTACTGCTGACACTTGAACTAACTGTTGACATTTCCTTCTTTGCATTTATTTCCTCCCACCAGCAGAGTGTGTCTGAGCTGATCTAGGCTACATGGGTCTTTGTAAAGTCCTACTCTCATCATCACCATCTCTCCCTTTCCTAGCTTCTGCTGCCATAATCCCTGTCCTTAACATATCCAATATGTGGTTGTGTCCATTCCTCCCAGTGTCATGGGACTAACTGAAAGTGCAGTGATCTGTTACCTTAATATACATGGCTTCTCTGATCAAACAAAAACACAAGTCCAAAGTGAGTCACAAATTTATATTCTGTGTTCTAGCATCCTAGTAATTTTATAACCTTATTTCCCACTACTTCCTATTAAAGGACACTTAAATTCATGTTTGGGATACTTCTTGTAAAGAGCTAGGAAGTAAATATTTCAGAGTTTGTGGTTTATATGGGCCATATATGTCTCTCTTCCATACTCTACCATAATAGCACAAAGCAGCTATAGGCAATGAGCAAACAGATGTGAGAAGCTGTTCCAAAACACTTCATTGACAAAAAAAGAGGGGCTGGAATTTGGCAGGATCGCCATATGCTATCCACACCTATGTCTAATCCAATCAGATTTGTCTGATCATTTTCCACAGTTGTAAACACATTTTCATCTCCTCACCCTACAATCTCAAAGGACCCACTCGTCTCTGATTATGAAAGTGCTTTATCACTAACATGGGCCTTGCTTGGCCCTTCATTCCCAGGTTAATAATGGCTCACTTTCCTTTGAAAGTTCAATACCCGCTCCTTCTCTTCACTTATTCCTTCATGAAATGGCTTATAGACGCTCTCTAGCCAGAAAGTATGAGGGTGAAATGGGGGCAGAATCCGGTGCTGTACTGAAGGGGATTCAGATTAAGACATAATAAAATGTCTACTTGACTAATATGTTTAATGTGTATCTCAATTTAGAGAGCAATAGTGAGGAATACTATGGGTATAAATACATTTTAAATTATTACTATGTTTTAAACTTTTCATTGAAAAAGGCCTAAACGAGCTTGAAATATTTATTCTATTCAAGGCTATATATATATATATGTGTGTGTGTGTGTGTGTGTGTGTGTGTGTGTGTGTGTTACACATATATAAAGCCAAATTGCAAATAGCTTGTGAATTTTTTTGGGGGGAGTATAAAATTAATGTGAACTGTGTCTTAGAAGTTGAAAATGTGTTAAAAATATAATGAAAAGTACCATAAAGTAAACAGTTGTTAATCTTTCAAATCTGCAAACTCTAACCACATCTCTGTGTATCTGTCTTTAGTATTATGCTGTTAATTTCAAACAAATCACTAGACACATTATTTTAAATATTACTTACATATGAATAAAAAAATACATTAAATTAAAGCCAAACAAATCAAAGGGTTTTGATAAGCATGAGAGGGAGGGAAGTCTTCCTAGAATGTCTTTAAATTCCATTTTCTTAGTACAGTTTCTTATGAGAATGTGTTTATGGCCAATGAAGCAGAATTTATTAGATAAATGCTTAAGTTAAGAATAATATTAAAAGGTGTAACTTAAAATTCAATCATATGACTAAAGATTTTGTTAAATTCTGTTTATCAGTGAAGTTTTACATATTAAGTGATAGTGTAATAGAATGATCTCATATTGTTTTAAGCAGAAAAATACGGGAAATCTATAAAACCCCTCTAACTCAAATTTAAAGAGAGAAACAATAAAGGTTTTATTTTTTATACCTTTTAAAATGTCTTCCTTTTAGTTATGCCCATGTATGTATCAGTGTGGGTATATGCAGGTGCCTGCAGAAGCCCAAAAAGGGCAATGGGTAGTGGGAGCCTGGAGTTACAGGCAACTGTGAGCTACCCAGGGTAGGTAAATGCTAGGATCTGAAAGAAAGTCCTCTGGACACACAGTGAATTCCCTTTAGATCCCACGCTTCCTTTACAAAATACATTCATAACTCCAAATTGACATGCTCAAAGGAGAAACTCTTCATGGCACTTTATAGTTGAGATGTCAGAAATACAAAGTAAGCCAGGCATGGTGGCACACATCCTTTAACCCCAGCACTCAGGGAGGCAGTGATAGGCAGATCTCTGTAAGTTCAAAGCCAGCCTGGTATACAAAGTGAGTCCAGAACAGCCAGGGTTACACAGAGTAATCCTGTCTTAAAACAAACAAACAAACAAACAAACAAACAAAAGTAAAGAAATAATACTAAAAGTATCATCTTATATAGAAAGACAAAATCGGAAGTATCAGAATAACCCCAGACTTTTTTCATCAGTAACCACAAAGGTTTAAAAAGCATGGAATAAAATATTTCAAGCTCTGAAAGTAAATAAAGCATGAAGCAAGGATGCAAAGTTATCCTTCAAAATAGCTTTTGAAATCACTGATTTATATTCTGAGAGCATAAAATATAAAGAAACTGCATAAGTAATATTATAAGGTGTATGACCAATATATATATAAAGATCAACTACATTTCAGTATACTAACAATGGACATCAAAAGCTCATAAAACAATTCCATTTACAATTGCATTACAGCAATGAAATAATTAGAAACATAGCTAATAAGGGTACAAATTATGCTCTGAAACTTGAAAACATTGAAATGCCTGAAAAGATAATTGTTCTTGCTGCCAAAAATGATGACCCAAGTTCAATCCTTATTTGCCAAGGTAGACAGAGAAAGACTAATAACTTGCCCTCTACCTGTGTGCTATGGTGGACACAGACACACATTAAAGTAATTAAAGTTTAAAAAGACAACATTATTGAGAGAGTTACAAAACTTCTAAGTGAAAAGACCTGTTCACCATGTAGAATACTTAATACCATTCAGGTGACTGTATTCGCAAATTGTTCTAAAAAGTCAACACAGCACTTATCAAAAGCCTAGGTGGTGCTAAAATTAACAAGCTAATGCTGAAATCCACATGGAAAGAAACTCAAAGGAGACAAAACAATGTTCAAAGGGAAATATGAGATTAGAATACTTCACATACTCTGAACTCAAACTTACTGCAAATCGTGACACTGAAGATGGTATGGAATTGGACTCCAGCCTTACATAACAATGGTGAGAAGGTTCACATTTACAGTAGAGTATATTGTAACAGAGGAGCCAAGACACTCACTGAGTAAAGTTTTACCACAAATGTTTCACAGAAGCTGGTATTCCACGTGAAATAACAGCACACTCTTCTTCAGCATTACTTTTCCACATGTTATGATATAGAAAATAATTCAAAAAGCTCATAAACCTAAGTGTGAAAGCTAAATTGTAAGTTATAAGTGAAGATATAAGTGAAAAATGACTGTGAGTTTCTGATTTGGAATAGTTCTTTCCATATACCAAGATATCCAGATGTGTATGAAATAAAATAGCATGGCCTTTTTATCTACGCTAACAATCTTGTTCTATAAATCAAGAAGCAAGCTGACCTCTTGTCCTTGGTGTAGAATTCTAGCTGAGAAGCAGTCTAAATTCCACCTGATACTGAAATCCGTCAGTCCAGGACAATTCCCTTTCTCCTTAACATTTCTCCTAAGCATAACACATACAGAAGTTGTGAGAGCTGAGTTGTGGATATAATATATCTGAAGAGATATAGTTTAGGCTGCTACATAAATGTAATTTCGGTAATTGGAACAAAGCAGGGGTTGGGGGTAATTGTTTTCTCTCAAGTAAAGAAATATTTTTCAAGTTCAAATTACAACTTTAATGACAAGGAGAATTTAAATTCCGGTTCTGCAGGTCAAAAGTTAGATACTTAGTATTGTATTTTTTATATAGAGAGCACAAATAGAATGATATATTTTAGAATAAAGTATAAATTATTTTTTTCATTATGAAAAATAAATATATATATGTACATTTTGTTATTCTTTTATTTCTTTGTGACAGGAAGTGACTATATTTCAGGCTAGACTGAAACTCACAATTCTTCTGCTTCCTGTGTACTGGTATTATAGAAATGTGGTACCATGCTCAGTTTCAAAACATTCCTTTAATTAATGACTTTGCCAACATTAACCATTCTTTTTCATATTTTTTACATTAATTAGAGTTTATTCACTTTATATCCCAGTTGTAGCCTCCTTCCTCATTCTCTCCCAACCCCACCCTCCCTCCTTCTTCTCCTCCCATACCCCATCCCAAGTCCACTGATAAGAGAGGTCCTCCTCCCCTTCCCTCTGACCCTAGCCTATCAGGTCTCATCAGGACTGGCTGTATTGTCTTCCTCTGTGCTCCTCTCTGAGAGGTGATTTGAGTTCCCTGTTCCCCTTACTAGGAAACCCACTTGGATATTGAGCTGCCATGAGCTAAATCTATGCAGGGGTTCTATAGGTTATTTCCACGCATGGTCTTTGGAGTAGCAGTCTCAGAAAAGACCGCTGAACCCAAACACTTGACATTGTTCCTGTAGAAATAAGTAAAACTGAAATAGAGCCTGCCTTCTTATTGCTTAGAGGGAGGGAAAAGACAATAAGCATAGAACTGATAGATATGCAACCACAGTTCACAACTACCCTTTGAAGAAAATATTTCAAAAATAGGAAAACCCAATAGGAAACTCTGCAAATAGAGGAAAGGTTTACTGAAATAGCTATGACCTAAAGGACTGTGTACTGTTTTTCCTCTTTTTAATTTTTTAAAATTTTATTAATTACAGTTTAATCATTTTGTATCCCCCCTGTACCTCCCTCCCTCCTCCCCTCCCAATCACACCCTCCCTTTCCCCACCTGTCTCTCTTTCCCAGTCCACTGAAAAGGGAGGTCCTCCTCTCCTTCCCTCTGATTCTAGTCTATCAGGTCTCATCAGGAGTGGCTGCATTGTCTTCTTCTGTGGCCTGGTAAGGCTGCTCACCCCTCAGGGGGAGGTGATCAAAGAGCAGGCCAATCAGTTCAAGTCAGAGACAGTCCCTGTCCCTATTACTATGGAGGCCACTTGGATACTGAACTGCCATAGACTACCTCTGTGCAGGGTTCCAGGCCATCTCCATGAGTGGTCCTTGGCTGGAGTTTCAGTTTCAGAAGAGACCCCTGTGCCCAGACTTTTTGTATCTGTCGCTGTACTTGTGGAGCTCCTGTCCTCTCCAGGTCTTACTATCTCCCACTTCTTTCATAAGATTCCCTGCACTCTGCCCAAAGTTTGGTTATGAGTCTCAACATCTGCCTTGATACCCTGCAGGATAGAACCTTTTAGAGGCCCTCTGTGGCTCCTGTCCTGTTCCCTGTTTTCTCCTTCCTCCAATGTCCATCCTCTTTGCCTTTTTGGATGGGGATTGGGAATCTTAGCCAGAGTCCTCCTTCCTGATTAGCTTCCTTATGTGTACATATTTTAGTATGTTTATTCTATATTATATGTCCAGTATCTATTTATGAGTGAGTATATACTGTGTGTGTCTTTCTGCTTCTGGGATACCTCACTCAGGATGATCTTTTCCAGTTCTTTCACAAGAGCCACAAAAGACGTAAAGTACCTTGGTGTGACCCTAACCAAGCAAGTCAAAGACTTGTATGAAAAAAAATTTAAGTCTCTGAAGAAAGAATTAGAAGAAGATATCAGAAGTTGGAAAGATCTCCCATGCTCAGGGCTTGGCAGGATTAACATAGTAAAAATGGCCATTTTACCAAAAGCAATCTACAGATTCAATGCAATTCCCATCAAATTACCAACACAATTCTTTATAGACCTGGTAAGAAAAATTCTCAACTTCATATGGAATAACAAGAAACCCAGAATTGCTAAAACAATCCTCTACAGTATAAGATCTT
Source organism: Meriones unguiculatus (assembly GCF_030254825.1). Taxonomy (NCBI): domain Eukaryota; kingdom Metazoa; phylum Chordata; class Mammalia; order Rodentia; family Muridae; genus Meriones; species Meriones unguiculatus. The sequence continues at coordinate 9,100,417 of NC_083368.1, read as the reverse complement.
CTGAAGATATCTCCATACCTGATCTCAAGCTGTGCTATAGAGCAATAGTAAAAACTAACAAACAAACAAACCAAAAAAAAAAAAAAAAAAAAAAAAAAAAAAAACTTGCATGGTACTGGCATAGAAACAGAATGGTGAATCATTGGAACTGAATAGAAGATCCAGAAATAAACCCACACACTTATGGACACCTGATTTTTGACAATAATGCCAAAACAGTTCAATGGAAAAGACAGCATCTTCAACAAATGGTGCAGGTCTAACTGGATGTCTACATGTAGAAAAATGCAAATAGATCCATACTTATCACCCTGCACAAAACAAAGTCCAAGTGGATCAAAGACCTCAACATAAAACCAGACACATTAAATCGGTTAGAAGAAAAAGTGGGGAAGAGCCTTGAACTCACTGGCACAGGAGACAACTTCCTGAACAGAACACCAACAGCACAGGCTCTAAGAGCAACAATCAATAAATGGGGCCTCATGAAACTGAAAAGCTTCTGTAAAGCAAAGGATACCGTCATCAAAACAAAACGAATGCCTATAGATTGGGAAAGGAACTTCACAACACTATATCTGACAGAGGACTAATATCCAGAATATATAAGAGCACAAGAAGTTAAACAGTAACAAACCAAGTAATCCAATTAAAAAATGGGGCACAGAGTTAAACAGAGAATTCTCAATAGAGGAATATAGAATGGCAGAGAAACACTTAAAGAAATGTTTAACTTCCTTAGTCATGAGGGAAATGCAAATCAAAATGACCCTGAGATTTTACCTTACACCCATCAGAGTAGCTAAGATGAATAACTCAAGTGATAGATAGGTTGTGGAGAAAGGGGAACCCTTCTCCACTGCTGGTGGGAATGTAAACTCGTACAACCACTCTGGAAATCAATCTGGTGCTTTCTCAGATGTTTAGGAATAGTGCTTCCTCAAGATCCAGCTATACCACTGCTAGGCATATATCCAAAAGAGGCTCAAGTACACAATAAGGACATTTGCTCAACCATGTTTGTAGCAGCTTTATTTGTAATAGCCAGAAGGTGGAAAGAGCCCAGGTGCCCCTCAGTTGAGGAATGTATACAGAAATTGTAGTACATCTACACAATAGAATATTACTCAGCAATAAAAAACAATTATGAAATTTGCAGGTAAATGGTGGGGACTGTGTACTTTTAAATGTAGGGAGGAATCTGTGCATGGTGGTGAATGCTTTAAATCCCGCTCTCAGGGAGGCAGAGGCAGATAGATATCTGTGAGTTTGAGGCCAGCCCTGTCTACTAAGTGAGTCTAGGATAGCCAAGGATACACAGAGAAACTCTTTCTTGAAAAACTAAAATGGGGGCGGAGATGATGGTGTTGCAGGCCACATAGGCTATCTGAAGCACTCCTCAGCCACAAAGATAGACATTACCTGAAAGCAAAGGGCTGGAAAAAGGTTTTCCAAACAAATAGACACAAGAAGTAATCTGGAGTAGCCATTATAATACATAATAAAATAGACATTTACCAAAACTAATCAAATGAGATGGGGAAGGACACTGCATACTCATCACAGTAAAATTCCATCAAGAAGACATCTCAGTTCTGTACATCTATGCCACAAATACAAGGGCATTCACATTTGTAAAAGAAATATTAATAAAGTTGAGACCATTCATTGATCCTACATGTTAACAGTGAAAGTCTTCAACACTCTGCCCTCATCAAAGGACAGGTCAATGAACATAAACTAAACAGAGAAATAATGATACTAACAGATGTCATTAATCAAATGAACCTAATAGACATCTACAAAACTTTTCACCTAAACACCAAAGAATATACTTTCTTCTCAGCACCTCACAGAACCTTCTCTAAAACTGACCATATAGTCAGTCACAAAGCAAGTATCAACAGATAAAAGAAGATTGAAATAATTCCTTGTGTCCTATCAGATCACCATGGACTAAAGCTGGACCTCAACAACAGTAGAAATAGCAAAAAGCCTATACAAGCATGGAAACTGAAAAACTCTCTACTGAATGACAATTGTGTCAGGGAAGAAATAAAGAAAAAAATTAAAGACTTCCTAGAATTCAATGAAAATGAAGACACAACATACCCAAACTAATGCGGGCACAATGAAAGCAGTGCTAAGAGGAAAATTCATAGACTCTAACTAGCAGTGTTTTCAAAGCAGATACAAAGACTCATGACCAAACCTTTGGCAGAGTACAGGGAATCATATGAAAGAAGGGGAGTTAATATGATGGGGAAAAGATAGGAGCTCCACAAGGACCAAATATATCTGGGCACAGGGTCTTTCCTGAGACTGACATTCAACCAAGGACCATGTATGGATATAACCTAGAACCTCTACTCAGATGTACCCTGTGGTAGCTCAGTAACCAACTGGTTTCCCATAGTGAGGGGAACAAGGACTATTTCTAACAGGAACTCAATGGCAGGCTCTTTGACCTCCCCACCCCCCAAGTGAGGAGCAGTCCTGTTAGGCCACAGAGGAGGGCCTTGCAGCCAGTCCTGAAGATACCTGATAAAACAGGATCAGATGAATGGGGAGGAGGTCCCCCCCTATCAGTGGACTTGAAAAGGGGCACGGTGGAGATGAGGGAGGGAGGGTGGGATTGGGAGGGAATGAGGGAGTGGGATACGGCTGGGATATAGAGTTAATAAAATGTAACTGATAAGAAAAAAATAAAAAAAGAAGAAATATGAAACATCTCATAAGCAACTTAATGACTCACCTGAAAGCTCTAGAAAAAAAAAAAGAAGTAGACACACCCAAGAGGAGTAGACAGCTGGAAATAATCAAACTCAAGTTTGAAATCAGTAAATTATAAACCAAGAGACCATTCAAAATAAATTATAAACAAAGAGAACAGTTCAAAGAATCAATGAAGCCTAGAGCTGTTACTTTGAGAAAATCAACAAAATAGAAAAACTCTTAGCCAAATGAACTAAAAGGCAGAGAGACACCATCCAAATCAACACAATCACAAATGAAAATATGTACATAATGACAGACACTGAGGAAACCTAAAGAATCATTAGGTCTTACTTCAAAAGCCTATATGCCACAAAATTTGAAAATACAAATAAAATGGACAATTTTCTTGATAGATTTCACTTAGCAATGTTGAATCAAGATCAGGTAAACAAATTAAATTGTTGTATATCCCCTAAGGGAATAGAAGCAGTCATCAAAACTGTCCCATCTGAAAAAAAAAAAAAAAGCCCAGGGCCACATGATTTCAGTGCTTTACCAGATCTTCAAAGTAGTACCAATATTCTTGAAACTATTCTACAAAACAGAAACAGAAACAATATTTCCAAATTCATTCTATGAGTCCACAGTCACCCTGATAGCTAAACCACACAAAGACCCATCAAGAAAAAGAATTTCAGACCCTTAGGAACATTGATGCAAAAATGCTCAATAAAATACTTGCAAACTGAATCCAAGAACACATCAAAGATATCATCCACCATGATCAAATGGGCTTCATGTCAGGCATTCAGGCATGGTTCAATTTATGGAAATCCATCAATGTAATCCACCATATAAACAAACTGAAAAAACCCACATGATCACCTCCTTAGATGCCAAAAAGCACTTGACAAAATACAGCAGTCATTCATGTTTAATGTCTTGGAGAGATCAGAAATACAAGGCACATACTTAAACAAAATAAAGACAATATACAGCAAACCTATAGCCAACATCAAACTAAACAGAGAGAAACTTAAATCAATACCACTCAAATCAGGGACAAAGCAAGGTGCCCACTCTCTCCATATTTGTTCAAAATTGTACTTGAAGTCCTAGCTAGAGCAATAAGACAAGTAAAGGAGATCAAGGGGATACAAATTAGAAACAAGAAGTCAAAGTATCACTATTCACAGATGATATGATAGTATACATGAGTGACCCCAAAATTGCTACCAAGGAACTTCTACAACTGATCAATGCCTTCAGCAATGTGGCTGGATAAAAAATTAACTAAAAACAAATCAAAACAAAACAAAAAACAAAAAATAAAACAGAATCCCTCCTGTATACAAAAGACAAATGGGCTGAGAAAATAATTAGGGAAACAACACCCTTCACAATAGCCACAAAAATCATAAAGTATCTTGGTGTGACTATAACCAAGCAAGGGAAAGACTTGTATGAAAAAACTTCCAATCTCTGAAGAAAGAAATTGATGAAGATATCAGTAATTGGAAAGATCTCCCGTGCTCATGGCTTAGTAGGATTAACATAGCAAAAATGGCCATCCTACCAAAAACAATCTACAGATTCAATGCAATCACATCAAAATACTTATACAATTCTTAACAGACATTGGAAGAAAATTTTCTCAAATTTATATGGAAAAACGAAAAACTCATAGTAGCTAAAACAATCCTTTGCAATAAAAGATCTTTGGGAAGTATTTCTAGCCCTGATCTCAAGTTGTACAATAGAGCTACAGTAATAAAAACTGCATAGTGCTGGGATAGAAACAGACTGGGGGATCAATGGAATCAAATTGAAGACCCAGAAACAAACCCACACACCTACAGACACTTGATTTTTGACAAAGGAGCCAAAGCCATACGATGAAAAAAAAAAGATAAAAGAAAGAAAAAGAAAAAAGACAGCATCTTTAACAAATGGTGATGGTCTAACTGGATGTCTACATGTAGAAAAATGTAAATAGATCCATATTTATCACCCTGTACTAAAATCCAAGTGGATCAAAGATATCAACATTCATTGCGACACATGAAATCTACTTGAAGAAAATGAGAAGAGCCTTGAACCCACTGGCACAGGAGAAAACTTCCTGAACAGCTCTGGTTCTAAGATCAGTAATTAAAAAAGGGTCCTAACAAAACTGAAAAGCTACTGTAACGCAAAGAATACTGTCAATAGAATAAAAGACAGCCTACAGACTGGGAAAAGATCTTCACGAACCCTAAATCTGACAGAGGGCTAATATCCAAATATATAAGAAATTAAGAAATGAAACTCAAAAAATTAAACTCCAGACTTGGAGGGGACAGGAGCTCCACAAGGAGAGCAACAGAACCAAAAATTTTGGGCAAAGGGATCTTTTCTGAGACTGCTACTCCAACCAAGGACCATGCATAGAGATAACCTAGAACTGTGGTACAGACGTAGCCCATGGTACCTCAGTGTCCAAGTGGGTTCCCTAGTAATGGAAACAGGGACTGTCTCTGATATGAACTCAGTGGCAGGCTCTTTAATCACCTTTCCCTGAGGGGGTGAGTAGCCTTACCATAGTAGGCCATGGAGGAAGACAATGCAGCCAGTCCTGATGAGATTTGATAAGCTAGGGTCAGAGGGAAGGGGAAGAGGACCTCCCCTATCAGTCGACTTGGGGTGGGGCATGGGAGGAGGTAAGGGAGGGAGAGTGGGATTGGGAGGGGAAGAAGGAGAGGGCTACAGCTGGGATACAAAGTAAATAAACTGTAATTAATAAAAAATAAAAAAATAGCTAACTTGAAAAAAGAAATTAAACTCCAACAAACCAAATATCCCAATTAAAAAATGGGGTAGAGAACTAAATAGAGAATTTTCAACAAAGGAGTATCAAATGGCAGAGAAACACTTAAAGAAATGCTCAACATCCTTAGCCATCAGGGAAATGCAAATCAATATGACTCTGAGATTTCACGTTACACCCATCAGAATGATTAAGATCAAAAGCTCAAGTAAAAGCACATGTTGTCAAGGATGTGGAGAAAGGGGAACACTCTTCCATTGCTGGTGGGAGTGCACACCTGTCTAACCACTTTGGAAATCAATCTGGTGCTTTCTCAGAAAATCGGCAATACTGCTACCTAGAGAGCCAGCTGTATCACTCCTGTGCCTATTCTTGAAAAATGCTCCAACATACAACAAGGATATTTGCTCAACTATGCTCATAGCAGCTTTATTCATAATAGCCAGAATCTGGATAGAATCTAGATGTCCCTCACCCAAAGAATGAATAAAGAAATTGTGGTACATTTCTTTACACAATAAAATACTACTCAGCTATTAAAAAGAAGGACATCATGAAATTTCCAGGCAAATGGGTGAAACTAGAAAATATCATCATGAATGAGGTAACCCAGAAGCAGAAACACAGACATGGTATGTAAACTGAAACTCCATATTACATAATGCAATTACAAAAGGTAACATCAATATCTATTGCTGCCTGATCAAATAACCCATTTGTATAAGATTTTGCCAGAATTAATGTGCTACTTTGCTATTGGGTTGCCCAATGTGCAGGAAATAGCCATATTTTTCCAATGAGACTCCCCGAGGAACTTTCTCTAGAACACTGCGTGGGCAGCTGCCACTCCCAATGTATTGTCTCATGTCTCTGACCCCAGTAGATTAAAGGCTGAAGGCCAGCTTGGACTACAAAGGCAGAGCCTGCCTCAACCAGCCAAGAACCACCCAGCAGAAACTCCTACAATTGTTCTACGTTTTATCATGTTTCTGTATTACATGCACATGAAGTATTTAAAAGCAATAGAAAGAGTTAATGAATTTGATACTTTTCTATTTTGGCATTGATTCCATTTTGGAGATTCATCTGTGTTTACTCTTGTTGAAGCTTAATTGTTTTTTATTCATCATTCTCTTACATTTGTAGTAAATCCTCTCTGCAACCTTATTATGTAAATGGGAGTTTGTACATATGTGTGTTTGTAACTATATGCATACATATATGTAGATAAAGACTAGAACTGAAAGCCTTGGGGCAATTGTTACCCTGATGTTCTATCTAATGTTCTTCTTGACCAATGTTTCGTCTTCAATCTCACTCACTTTGAAAGAGGTTTGATATACTTAAATACTTCATAGTCCACATAATATACTTTTTCAGAGGATTTAATGGTTCTTTCTGATTCCTGAAAAATTATCTAAGCTCTTTAGGATCCTTTCTGTGAAAGTTTAGATGAAACTAATTTTCACATCTCTCTGGAAGTTTATGAAGAAATCACCTAGAGATCTTGGAATGCCTTGGAAGTAAGAATGGAAAGCACCAATTATCAGTGTACATTTTCTGCACTTCCTGGCAGTGCAGGAGGCTGGGAAGCATTTCTTACTCCAGTGCACATCTGCTCTAGAAAGAACAGCAGCAGCACGCTGTCGTAAGTAGATATGAGTGCCAGAAAGATACTGCACAGCAACTCAAGTCTGAGCTGCAGTGAATGTTTGATGCTAGTGCTATTTATAACAAACTCCAACTATATTTCAAAGAGATCCTTTAGAAAAAAATAATCACCTCTGTGAAAATTTGCACTGAGAAAGCTGAATTAAAACGTCCACAGTCTCCTTTGAGTCCCAGAAACCAATCTGTCCAATCTCCTTCCAAAAATGTGACCGCAGTCTCCCGCTCACTCAGGAGGGCTTGCCTCTGACTCGTGCTTTGTCTTGCTTGTTCCGTGATGTCTGTCCTGCCTTACATGCCATTTCTGTCCCCCACTGTTAACATAAAGAATGCTTTCATTACATGCTCTGGGCTTTGTAATTTCAGACCCAGGGAAGTAGGAGACAGCTTCATTAACCCCTTGCTTCCTGATGTTACTGGCACCTCTCTGTTCCAGAACACACACGTGGGAACGCTTTTAAAGGCCACCTCACATCCCCACTGATTTGATTCTTAGGTGGAGAAAGGTCCTGGGAATGTTTCAGCTTCTCAGGTGACTATAATTAGTAACAAAGATTAAGGATTCTTGCATTAACCTGGTCATGATTTGAATGCAAAGATGGACATTCTGGAATCTTCCTATCATTAGTAGCTAATGCTCTGGATATGACCCGATGTTAAAACGCTGACATACTAATTTCTTCTTTTTAAAAAATTAGATTTATGTACATGTAAGCATCATGGATTGAAGAAATAGACTCATTCATTATGATAACATTATGACACTCAGTTGTAAAGTGCATCTCTCCCCGCAGTTGAACAGAAGCTGAGTCCTGCAGCTCTCTGTGAACTTAACAGAGTCAGCGATGAGAGTCTAAGAACGTAAAGCCAGGGTTTTCTCTTTGCACTAAATTAGTTATCTGAGAAGATGGATGTACTTTGGCTCAGTGTCCCTATATTTTTCCAGCTAAATTATCTGTCGTCAGTTTAGATACTGTTAGAATTTAATGAATCACTGGATGCCTTTTATTCTATGTATTGCATTTGTGTAATTATTTCTTCTATGATCCTCATAGTTAGGTGAAATGGAAGAGACAAGAGGCAGTGGAAACTTACAGGATCTTTATTTTGTTGAACTTTGTTTTTATTTAATGGAAGTCATGTTGGGAGACCCTATCTGAGCTGATGATGTAGTTTTATAAAGGACTGAATTTTCCCTAGCAGAGCCAATAATGTACATTCATACTTCCTACTTATGGTTGAGTGAAATAATACGCAACTTTTAAACAACACAAAACGAAACACTCCCAGGCGAAGTTACTTTTTGAATTTAGAATTCTGGTCCAGGCTGGCAATATGCAATGCAACCTTCCTTTCTAATACTGAGCAAAGGCAGGAGCTGAAGTCCCCAGGAAGACACTCAATCTTAAGAGTGAGTGAACAATTCATACTTACTATGTCGTACTGCTAAGCTTTGGATATATATATAATATATATTATATATTATTATAGGTAATGTTAAATACATACTCAATTATATTTTAACTTATAATGCATTTATTAGCATAAAGATTTCTTGAAAATTAAGGCATTTCTAAAAATTTTGTTGTGGACATAATGTATTTTTCCCAATGCTCATATGATGAATATATAAGCTCTATTGTTTGGAGAATAAGATTTGTGAAGAGAGGTGGTAAATATTAAGAGAGGTTATAAGGATGCAAGCCAACAGTATTAGTGTTCTTATGAGATGAGATGACAAAGCTTATTTATTCATATTCATTCAGTTATCCCGCTACACCAAATCCACTGCAAAACATCATTTGACCACACAACAAGCAGTTGATTATCTTTTATGTAATGGGAAAACCCTCATCAGACAATAACTCTGCTGGCATTTTGATCTTTCACTCCTTCAAACCATGGAAAATAGATTACACATCTCTCTCTTGCCAGGCATCACTATTGTTATATCCAATTACAGCAAGCTGTTTCGTAGGTTGCCTACTGATGTACCTAGGCTTCCCATCACACTATAGCTTGAGAAACAGATATATTTTCTTGTACCTTTTATATTTCTTTGCTTTATCCCATTCCTTATCAGGTACACTGGAACAAGCAAAGCTGTAGACAAGTTACAGGCTCATTTTGTCAAATTACACAGATCTAAACTTTAGCATTAAATTTAAAATTTGAAGAGAACTTAATTAAATTCTGCTCTATATGCATTTATCAGGGCAGTCTATCTGATATGGTTGTTGAAAGGATTACAATAGTTAATGACACCTAGAATTTAATGAATATTGTTACTATTATTATTGACTATTGATTGAAAGAATGAATGAGACTTAAACATCGGGAATGATGGTAGGCCCTTTCTAAATTGGATTAAATTACAAACTTAAACTTTCTTCTAAATGGCTATACAAGTCAAATTAAATAGTGCACATGACAAGCTAGAATTAAGTGTTCTATTAGATTCTGACTGTGGAAACTTCGTTCTTCCTGGGGACAATTTGATTCAACACTATTTGGAATTTCTCCATTATTTCACATTTTCAGTGGATGATGGCTTTATTTTGATCTGGATTTAGATTTTTAAGTTAGATCTGGATTTAGATTTTTTTCATTATTTATTACAGTTTATTGACTTTGTATCCCGCCTGTGGTCTCCTCCCTCATCTACTCATATCCCGCCATCCCACTCGGGGGTGGCGCCTTGCCAGGCCACAGGGGAATACAATGCAGCCACTCCTGATGGATTTAGATTTTAAAAACTGAAATCTAGAAGAGACATCTTTCTGTATATTGCCATCTAAAAAACTAACAAGGGAAAGGTTCTGGTTGAAACAATTTAATCAGCCCAATTCTTCACTCTGTAGTGTTGTGTGTGTGTATGAAAAATTTTGGATAATTCAAACAACTAGTTTATGGGGTGTACAGAGGGATGATACTTTTACTCCCTTTCAAAGACAAGAGTGTCATAAACTACATGATCTTCTAAGAACGTTGTCATGTTCCAAATGTATCTTCTCACATGCCTTAGGCTGGATCAACAGAGTGCTCTCAGACTAGCTATTTGGTGTTGTTAAAAAGTAGAGAATTCATTGGAGCTTTCTTATGTCTTAGAGAAGACAGCACCTGCTCTCCCTGCTGTAACTGAATATGTTTTTATCATGAAGGGTAAATAAAAACATGCACCAGGGCTCAACACTGGCAAATGTGAACCTTCCCTTTCTACTTCCTGATTTGGTTAAGGTTGCTAAAGCCCAGCTGAGCTCCAAAAAGTTTCATGGAGAAACCAACAAAACAAACTAGAATTTTGGGGTGATCTCCAGGTGCTTATGAAATTTAAATTGTTTGAACTATCACTTATTACATTTAAACTTAAATGCAACATCTCTTGGAAAACTCATTGTAGCCCAATAATAATTGTAATTCCTGAAAGGGCATCTCAAGAGAGAAGAATTGTGAGAGGACAGGAAGCATGTGCTAACCATGAAGCACTCTCTTCAGGTCTCCCTGCCCCGTCTGAGAGATTCAGATGTGATCTAAGAGACTTAACATGCACCCTCTCAGCACTTGTTTTGCTATGAAGCTTGAGTTGACATAAAAATTAGATTACTTTGTCACTGCTCAAAGCTTAAAGGGTCTAATCATCACCTTGTTAAGCATAATTTTGCTGTGACCTTATGCAGATGGGTTCATACTACAATCTAAGTCAAATAAAGAAGCCAACTTTCTTAAAATGATAGGACCATTATTCTGCCTATAAATGATTTAAAATCCTGTAGTGCAATCTTTAATGAAGAATAATTGTAGGTATTGCATTCAATATTGTATTCCAAAGTTACAAATAAGTGTAAGATAATAACATTTTGTTTGCATATTTTACTGGGAGAAACTTTTTTTTTTGGTTCTCTGACTTCAGCATAGGATCCCAGTCATTATCTGCTTGAATGAAACCTGCATTTTTATAACCCGACAAGAGGCAAGATGAGGTAATAGCTTCAAGACACACAAAGCAGGACTCTCTCCTGACTCACTTAAATCAAAGGAATTCATTTCAATGAATTGAAAAAACATTCAGTTGACTTTTATGCTCCTATTTTAGAGCAAATAAGAGAAGGGTTTTGTTTTGTTTTGTTTTGTTTTTGTTTTGTTTTTTCCTACAGGAGTGCGGAGCCATTGTCACGAGCCACGCTAGCTGCATTGGAAGGGTACACTGGCTGCATTCCTTACAGAGGCTGTTTTGTGTGGTTCTGATACTGTCTCTTCAAATTGTGCAGCCTGGAACCTAGAGGAAAGATGAAAGGATGCAGATGTGGCAATGAGCAAATAAAGACAGTCTCTGAACTGGATCTGAGAGGTGATTCAAAGATACAAGACAAAGGCCATAGGGCAAGAAACAAGCGTGTAAAGGCAGGTGCAGTCAGCTATTTGATCCAATTATAGTAGAGACCTTGACTTAAAAAAGATTATATATAACTTCTCCTGGAAGTGAGAAGGGGGTATTTTTTAGCATATAGGAAGCTGTGTTCATTTAGTTCTTTTTATGTAAATCATACAAAGAATCTTAGATTGACTGAAAAGATATTTGTCAATATTCAAGCAATAAAGGGTACAAGACAGAGATTGTGGGACTCTACATTTACCCGAGCAAGGCTTTTCTGAGGAAAGCAATAAAAGAACCTTTAAGGAAAAGGATTTGACAGTTTGGAAATCACTATTTTCTTTTGTACGTGAGAAGAAAATAAATTAAGAAAAAATATGATAAAATGGCAAACGCTAGATATCCTTGGCATGAAATGACTTGGCAGACATTAGTAAGAATTATAAAATCTGCTTAAGAGAAGACTACTTATAATTTAAAGAAGGAAGAAAATTAGTTGCTTCTCTGATGCAAACAAGTGAACTGCACCTGACTGCACACCCAGAGTTTCCTCAGGTTTCCAAGAACATGAATTCTCAGTACTGATCGCTAGGCCTTACAAACTACAGGAGTTTACAGAAAGGGCTTTTCAGCCCTGTCTTAGTAAAGGAAATGCTATTCTGAGTGAGAAGGTCTGTCCCAAAGTCCAGGCCCTGGAACTAACAGAAAGACACATTTCCCTGTTCTGGTAACTGGAGTACAGCTATTTCCTGGCTTTTGTTTTCCATAAGGTTTATTTTTCTATGTTTATTTATGTCATTTGCATGTACCATGCCCTGAGATCAGAAGTGAATTAGAGCTGGTTCTCTCCTCTTACCAAGCAAGTCCCAGGAACACACTTAGGCCATCATTAAATGCCTTTACCCACTGAGCCACCAGCTCCCTCCTTCCACTTTCCACAAGTTTTTATGCTGTTGTGGGAAGGTAGATATAGTTTATATTTCCCCCTCAGTTTTGGGAAGTGTTGGAAAAAATTTATTCCTTTTCCCATTTTTATGTGTTAAGTCATTTATTTAATTTTCTCCAGTCTTTGGAGCCAGAGCCTAGCCTTCTGGCCCTGGGTTTACCAACGAGCCACATTCCTGCCAGGGATTTCTATTGGTACCACTTCAAGAACATAGGGAAATAAATAGATAAAAAACATAAAATATACTTTTAAGAACTTTAAATAAACCTATAGCGTTATCCTATATCAAGTTGGAAAATAAAGGGGAAGAAACACTAAATACTAATAGCGATTTTCTCAGGATGGTAGGTGATGAATAATTTCTGTTTTTGCCAACAAGACTTGAGTTAATCTTTAACTCACCTTGGGGAATAAATGCATATGGAAGTTTAAGGATACTCTTTTCAGGGCATTTATATTTGTTTTGTGAGTCAGCTTAGAGCCACAGAGGGGAGGAAAGCCTGCTGAGCACGTTGCCACACAGCAGAGGCCGAGAGGCTGTGCTGGCCAGAAAGCCTGATTAGCTGATGAAACATTTTTGGAAGGTGAGGAGAAACTTCAGGGTAGTAAATATGACATATGACTTTAGCATACTGTTAATATTTTGTTTCTGATTTTTCTTTATTAAGTATTGACTTTATTCTACTATGTCATTTATTTGATAATTCTCTATTATTTATCTTAAAATTTTCAATGTAGTTTTTTTTTTTCCACCCAAAAGTTTTTGTGGAAGAAGCTAGAACAGGATAGATAAAATCAAGGTTGACAGAGTTCTGTGTGGCTCTCTGCCTTAGTTTTTTGTTTGATTATTTTTTGTTGTTGTTTTGCTTGTGCTTTGTGTTTGTTTGTTCCTTTCTTTTTATTGTTTGTTGTTTTATTACCATTTGGGTTCTATTTTTAGATTGGGAACTAAAAATTCATTACCGTTGCAAAGAACCACAAAAACAAATGAAAATGTAAGTATCACAAAACCTAGAATATTTACAGGACATCTCCACTCCCTTGTATACAGACCACCACATAGTTCCAGGATCTTTCAGAATCTTCTGTGTGATAGTGAAATAGGACAAAGGGTGCACCCACTGCAGATTCATTCCTTACTGTTGGGAAAGACTGCCTCAGACCACAGAGCAGTGCTGGCAGCCTCCCTAGCTCTTGAGCCCATACCACCTTCTCAAATCCTTCAGCCAGACGAGGTAAGATCACCCCAGTGCACTTTCTGCAATCCCCCTGACGCTGCTTTTCTCATCAGTATGACCAAATACCAGACAAGAAGCAACTCTAAAGAATAATCTCTTTTGGTTTATAGTTTAGGGTGTAGTCCATGTTGGTGGGGAAAGCAAGATGACAGGAGTGTGGGGCTTTTTGTTTTTTTCTGAATGAAACAGGAGTCATAGAATCATTGTGTCAGGATGTAAATCTGGGCTATATCCTTCAAGGGCCATCCCCAGCACATATTTTATCCAGCCAGGCTCTACCTCCTAAAGGTTTCACAGCCTCACTTAACAATACCTCTCTGAGAACCAATGTCAGACAGATGAGCCTGTGGAGATATTTCACATGCCAACCAGAAGGCTGTATAGTACTGAGAGGAGAGGGTTTAGAAAGCCAACCTTTAACATTGTTACCCTACAAAAAGTGAGGCAGAAAGCATTCAGCTGGTCTCCAGGTGCGGTCAGCAGGAGGATCTCTGAGACAGAAACTCATGTTCATAACTAACCACTAGAATACGGAAGATTAGAGTCATGGTCTCATCCTTCACAGTTAACAGGGGCCACGATATAAAGTAGTCAGAAATTGAAGGAGAATATGAGTGGATTCTGTATTCTTTTCTTATTTCTCAGTTAGATTTACCTGCATTACTTTAAGGCAATGCTATGCAAAGGTTTTGACTTAATTTTTTTTTTATTGCTTTGCAGACTGATCCCCCACCCTCCCAGTCTCACCCTCATGCCCCCTCCTCCCTTTCCCACTTCTCCTTCTCAGAGAAGGGGAGGCTGCCAAGGAGTACCAAACCTCCTTGACACCTCAAGTCACAACAGGACTAAGAGCATCATATCCCACTGGGGCCTGACAAGGCAGCCCACCTAGGTAGAGGAAAGGGATCCAGTGGTTGGCAACAAAGACAGCCCTTACTTCCGTTTTTAGGGGACCCAGATATTGACCATGCTGTATATCTGCTAAAAATATGAGGGTCTCTAGGCCCAGGTCACACATGCTCTTTGCTCGGTGGTTCAGTCTCTGTGAGCTCCATGGGCCCAGGATAGTTGACTCTGTAAGACTGCCACTCTTTAACTCCTAATAAAAGTATCTATAGAATCTTTTTTGTGCTATTTAAAAATTTTCTTTTTGGGTTATTTTTTTAATTCTTTATTAATTATACTTTATTCACTTTGTATCCCCCTTAAGGTTGCCTCCTTCCTCCCATCCCAATCCCTCCCTTCCTCCACCCTCTGCATGCATGCCCCTCCCCAAGTCCACTGATAGGGGAGGTCTTCTTTTCCTTCCTTCTGACCCTAGTCAATTAGGTCTCATCAGGAGTGGCTGCAGTGTCTTCTTCTGTGCCCTGGTAATGCTGCTTCCCCCTCGGGGAGGTAATTAAAGAGCAGGCCAATCAGTTCATGTCAGAGACAGTCCTTGTTCCTATTACAATGGAACCCACTTGGATACTGAACTGCCATGGGCAACATCTGTGCAGGGGTCTTAGGTTATCTTTTGTTTTTAAAAATATAAATGTTTACATTTTTTACAATTTGATATATGATAAACTGCATCCGTATCTTTTATAGAGATTTATGGAAACTTTAAAAGAACTAATTTAGAATATAAAGGAAACCGAAGGAAAGTTGATTTGGTAATAAATTTTGGATTTATACTTGATCAGAATGCTAGTCAAACTTTGCATTCAGAATGGCAACTTAATTCTAAAGCGAGCATTCATTTATATATCGAATAAGTATGTTTCAAGCTAGAATAATATCATAGATAACAATATTTTGTATATATATACATACATATACAGACACTCCCGCATGCACACACACACTGGCACAGCACCAATCCACCAAAATCTGCCTGATTAGAGAATAATCTAACAGCTAAGGTGCTGCTCTGTATACATCCCATACAAAGTACCAAAGAAAAAGAGAGAGCCACAAATCACAAATCTTAGTATCATAAGGTAAGCAAGCTTTATTTTTAAAAATCTTTGATCTCACTCATTTAACTACGTCAATGGGAACAGAAATATACTTATTTTTAAATCCTATTCTAGTTTGGTCTCTGCTGCTGTGATAAAATACTATAACCAAAAAACAATTTAAGGGATTAAATGGTCTAATTCATCTTACACTTCCATGTTGCAGTCCTTTATTGAGGTAAGTTAAGGCAGGAATTGAAACAGGAACCATTGTAGAGTGATGTTTGCTGGCTTGTTTTCTGGTTCCCTCCCTCTCAGGATTATGCTTAGTTAGCAGTTATCTTACACAGCCAAGGACCACCTGTCTAGGGATGATTTCATTCACAGTGTCCTGAGTTCTATAGCATCAATTAGGAATCAATTAAGAGTCAGTCTGCCTCCCCCACCCCTCCCCCTGCAGAAATGCTCACAGGCCAATTTTTTTAACTTTTATTAATTACACTTTATTCACTTTGTATTCCCCCATAAGCCCCTCCTCCCCTCCTAATCCCACCTTCCCTCTCCCTTCTTCACGCATGCCCCTCCCCACGTCCACTGATAGGGGAGGTCCTCCTCTCCTTCCTTCTGATGTTAGTCTATCAGATCTCATCAGGAGTGGTTGCATTGTCGTGGCCTGGTAAGGCTTCTCCTCCCTCAGGGGGAGGTGATCAAAGAGCAGGCCAATTAGTTCATGTCAGAGACAGTCCCTGTTCCCATTACTATGTAACCCACTTGGACACTGAACTGCCGTGGGCTACATCTGTGCAGGGGTTTTAAGTTGCATGCATGGTACTGTCTCTGGAAAGACCCCTGTGTTCAAATTTTCTTGTTCTGTTGCTCTCCTTGTAGAGTTCCTGTTCTCTCCAGATCTTACTATTTCCCACTTCTTTCATAAGATTCCATGCACTCTTTCCAAGAGTTGGCCATTTTGATCAAGGCAATTCTTCAATCAATGCTTTCCTTTCATACACATCTAGGCTGTGTCAAGCTCAAAGTTGAAAGCTAACTAGAACATATCTTCAAAATTCTGCTATAATTTAGATGTAGAATGTTCCCCAAAGATAAAAATAATCAAGGAGTTCTTCCCCCCTTTGGATTGAACATATTATAAGGTGAAAGATTATGCAAAGTAAGGCTTCATAGGAGGAACAGATGCCTTCAAAGGTGATATAGAACACTGATATCTCTCACCATTCTCTTCTGTTTTCATGCACACAGGAAGCTAATGGACTGTATGCCTTCATATCATGATCACCTGCCCCATTCTTGCTTAAAGCAATAAGATCAAATGTCCCCACTGTCAGCCAAATTAACTTTCTTTTCCTTGTAAGTTTATTATCTCAGTTATTGTGTTATAGTAGTGGAAAACTCACTAATGCAAATCCTTAGTATTAAATATAATCTTTAAAGAACTGAGAAAACTGAGATCTCAGTATCCTGGAAAATATACACATTTAAAATGTTGCTTATTCTAATTCCTATTTTGAAAGAGTTAAGAAAATATAAATATAGAGCCCCATCATGTGATTATTACCACCATATTTCTTGTGATATATAGGGTCAGACATGACTGAACATCTTCATATCACCGTCCCTTGTTTAAACATATCCTGATAATCAAACACTTTCCATAAAAATTCAATAGCTTTCATGGTCATGAACATTGGATTTATTTCTGCCGTTTATGTTTCCAAATTTCTTCTGTAAAATATCATTGCCAAGGCTAAAATTTATACATTTGAAGTGTGTCCTTGATGAGATCAAACATTTGTATTTAACTGAAGTGATTTCAAAACTCAAGATTTCCGTGTTTTAAAGGAGTATACATGTGCCTGGTTTCTTCTTGAGTGGCCTAGCTAGTGAGAAATTAACTTTTCTCTGTTTTGATGCCTAATTGGGATTAACCGACACATTGTACATACAGCAATTATTAATTGATAATCCAGCAATGCTTAAATCCCTTTACAGTTCAGAATCTTCCTCCTGCTAGGTGCCTGTAATATACAGTTAATATTGATTGTCATAGTGGCTGAATCTGGAATCAGGAAGAGAAATAGCTGGTGGTTGGTGTGCAACAGCATTTCTAGGAAAGGAATAACACAAAAGGAATCTCTCCTGGAATTGGCCTCACCTTCTGACAATTGCCCAGTTATGAAAAGGACTGATGAAAAGGCACCATTGCTGGCTTTCTGCCTTTGCTTTTTGCTAATGAGTATGTCACTGTCTGTTGATGCTCTCCTTGGCTAACATGAGAATCCAGCTCCTTGGGCCTTTCAAGGGGAATTGAAGGCCAGTGACCATCTAGGGATCTTATAGCTACAACACCAGCCTGGAACTGCTGAGGTTCCACCTTCATGGAACCTCAGCTAACAGGTTCTCAGTCTCTCTAGCATGCAATTGGCACTGCTGATAACTCAGCACTCATGTTATAAGGGTGTAAGCCAACCTACTAAAGCTGCCTTGAAAACACATATTGTCTTCTCCATGACCATGCATGGAGACCCCCTGCTCAGATGTAGCCAGTAGGCAGCTGAGTCTCCATGTGGGTCTCTGAGTAAGGGGAGCAGTTCATGCCTCTGTCATGAACTCGATTGCCTGGTCTTTGTTCACTTGTCCCTGGTGATGCAGCCTTGCCAGGACACAGGGTCAGAGGATCCAGGCAGTCCTGATGAGACTTGATAAGCTATGGGCAGATAGCATGGAAGGAGAACTTATGGGAGAAGAACACTGCCTTTCAGTATACTAGGGGAAGGTGATAAGCAGGAAGAGAGAGGGCGGTTGGGACTGGGAGGAGAGTAGGGAGGGGGCTACAATCACAATATATACAAAGAATACATTGTAAAAAATAATAAAAAAGAAAGAAAACATTGTCTCCTGTTTTTTTAGTTTATATCAAGTACTATAGCATACATTGTATCAATTCAGTTCCTTACAGAACCCTGATAAATACAGCATTGTTAGACAAAACAAATTAACTAGTTTTCTGTTTTATGTAGTCTATCATTATTGTTTCTCTTTATTTAAACAATGTTAGTTGATCAAATTCTTAGAATCTAAGAAGTAACTGAGCCCTACTTGGAGTGAAATAGGCAAGCACTGTTTGACTCTTTCTTCTTTGGACTGTTTCTCTCATTCTCTCATGAAGTTTTATCTTTCCTGGCATCCTGACCTTAAGGGTAAGGAGTCTACACATCACTTAGCCAGACTCTTGAGCCAGTGCCAGCTTCTTCCAGTAGACTGCTGTGACTGGATTTTCCTACTGCCTTGTTCCACACACCCGCATTCTGGTAAGAGAAGGATGAAGTGAGTGACTGCATGCATTAGCTGCAGTGGTCACTTCCCGCTGGCGTGGTCGGCACTGGGTTTACATGACTTTCACAGCGGTGGCCCACAGGCAACTGCACTTAGCGCAAAGTAGGTCGTCATGTTCTGTAGAAACACGTGGCAGTTTGAGTCTTTCTGCTTTTCAGATTGTACCACCAGACACTGAAGGAGACTTGCACACAACTTGCTCTTTTCCTTTCACACGAAACAGCATATTTGCATTTTATTTTTTTATCTGTATGATTGCCTTTATATACACGAAAGTAATACTGATATAATTTACTTTTCAACCTAATGATCTTTAATTCTTTTATGAGTTTCTTTTATGACACAGTTTTCTTAAACTCTTTAGTAACTTTCGTAGATGATTTTAGCAAAGTCTAGCCTTGTTTCCTCCTTTGACCTTTGATCAACTACAATTCTCAGGTTGTTTTTTTTTCCACCTAAATGTCTATTAAGAAATACCTGCGGGGTTTTATCATAGGCTTTTTATTTTCTTCCTACCAGAGAAAACCTCGGCCTTTCTCCTTGTCCAATTTATTTATATTATCTGAAGCCACTTGGTTGTCCTTTTGATAACAGTAAAGAAGGTCACTGCTTGCTTGTGTTTCATCATGAAGTACAGGCTTTTATGAGAAAAATATTTTTTTAAAGTGTGAGCTTCAGGAAGGATGGCAGTGATGGGAAACAGTTGTGGAGAGAGTGGAGGTAGGGGTAGAGGTGTGGGGGAGGACTGGGAGAGAGAAAATAAATCAGTGATGGTTGGTCATCTCTGGGACAGCAGAGGCTCCTGGGAGTCTATGGGGGTAACTCTAGCTGAGACCCCCTAGCAAAGAGGTTTAAGGGCCTGAAGTTACCACATCTTGTAGCCAGGTGGGACTGCTAGTGGGGGGAGGGAAACACCAACTTACACATAAAACCGTTGTCCCAAAATATATGTTCCCAATTCCACATTTGGCTAAGGCTGAGGATCTGGCTTGCTTCCATGTATGTGGACCTATCTGCATTGCCCACATGGCACGCCTGGGTTGACTACCCAGAGGCTATTTAAGCTGTGGGCTGGCTTTCCCCAGGGTCCGAGGATTGTTCAAGGTTTCTGAATAAACTGCATTGAAAAAAAAATATATGTTCCCTATAAGAAGTGTAGGAATGAAGTGTACGAATAAAGATGGAGCAGAAATCGAGGGAATGGCAAACCTATTTTCTAGCCTACCTTGAACCCACCCCGGAGAGAGACAACCCCTGTCACTATTAATGATGCTCTGCTGTCCTTGCAGACAGGAGCTTGGCATAACTGTCCTCTGAGAGGCTTCATCCAGCAGCTGATGGAAACAGATGCAGAGACCCACAGCCAAAGAATAGGCTGAGGTCCGGGAGTCTTGTGGAAGAGTGAGAGGAAGGATAGAGGAGACTGGAGGAGTCAAGGACACCACAAGAAGCCCTACAGAGTCAACTAACCTGGTCCATGGGGTCTTACAGAAACTGACCCACCAGTCAAAGGGCTTGGATGAGCTGGACCTGTACCGCCTACTCATATGTAGCCAGTGTGCAGTTTGCTCAAGATATGGGTCTCCTAACACAGGGATCAGATGCTTTCTCTGGCTCTGTTGCAGACCTTTAGATCCCTCTCCCCTTGCTGGGCTGCCTTGCCTGGCCTCAATGGGAGAGGATACCTTTAGCTCTCCTGTGACTTAAGATGCCAGGGTGGGTTGGTAGCCCTCGGAGGTCTCCCCTTCTCTGACAAGAAGGTATGTGGAAGGGGTATGAGGGTGGACTTGGAGGAGAGGAGAGAGGGCGCTGGGATCAGGCTGTCAAGCGATTAAAGAAAGAAAGAAAGAAAAAAGAATATCGCCATTACTGAATGCATCATTCTAAACCCAGAGGTAACAATTCAGTAACAGTCAACTTTTTATATTTTATATACACTTTGTAGCAATAAAACATAAATACTGCCTTGTTTGCTTGAGCCTCTAAAGTATGAAATAGCTTGGAGAAAAGGAAAATAACAACACTATGCTTTCCTTACATAATGTAAGAAATATAATTTTAAATGTCATAGAAATTAATGACAGACATAAATAGCTATCATTCAGTACATTTATAACATTTCATTTTGGTAAATTGTTAATAGTAGTAGAATTCTTAATTGATAACAAGAATTGATAATATTGATAATATTTTCTGTTTACTTCCCATAGATTTAAATTCCTTCTATGCACTGAGTCTTGATGTTTTAAAATTATTTCTATGTACATCATGGTAGCTAAAGTGCTTCCCAAACACTCTTCTTTCTTTAAAGCTATTATCAAGAGACCAATCAATGCAGTATGGGTTTTCTTTTTCCTGGAGGCCTTCCACAAACACAGTGCTATTTCATCTCATCGAGGGACACCTGCTGCACGGCCACTGCTGCAGAATACTTTGCTCTTAATGATCTAATTGCCACAACCAGGCTTGGCAGACAACAAAACCTCTGTCAGCTTCTTGGATCCATCTTAGTTTTAATGTGACCTCTGCTGTTGGTGCTGCTAAGCACTAAAGCTTCGATTGCTTCAGGCAACCTAGCCTGTGCGTTTCACAGCTTCCAGAAAGGGCTTCCTCTATTTCCTGCTTGTTATTGGACCTAACTGTAAAACCTTAAATCACTTGTGTCTTCCCTGGTATTATTCATATTTTTTGTTTTTCCTTACCAAAAGTAAGAATTCTGCTCAAGCCAGATGTTTAAGAAGATTATAATTCCAACATGAAAGTATGAAACAAATTTTTGCTATTTTGAATAAATGTTTCCATCTATACGTTATGCTAAGCTACTGGTAAGACATAAGAGCCAAAGGAATATTTGAATATTTTCTTTGTATCCTATGTACCTGACTAGTTTTTGTATTTGTATATAAATGGGATGAAACTATAACTAGATTTGGAGAAGGATTCTGCACTTTCTATGAAAGAAAAAAAATGCATGGATCTTCAGTTGTGTATCACTATGGGAAGGACACGCCACAGCCAAGTGGGACTTCATTTCTCCGGTGGCTGAGCTTTTGTCCTTCTAATGAACTAACAGTTTCTCAGGCAAGTTATTAAGCCTTAAAACTCAGCACTTCATACAGAAATGTTATATCACATTTTGATAATTTGTCTCTAATTTTGAGCTCCCTTCAAATGGTGGGGTAAATCAAAAAAATTTCTTATTAAGAGAAATTTTGATACGTTTCTCTATTTTTAAAAGTGGATCCACCTCTTAATACAATGCAAAGTACAGTAGAAATTATATAATCAATTTATCTAATACTATTTGAACAGAAAACAGACGAGGTCCAGGAAACAGAATCTGATGAAATTACAGGAAAACAAAGAAGGTAAAATAGAAATTATTCTATGGTTTTCCATAAAAAGTCACATAGAATGAGAACCCATCCCTATATTACAAATGCTGTGTTTCTCCTAAAAATAATTGTACACTTACCAATTTTCTTTGCAAGGAAAATTATACATTAATATAATGTGTTCTATGTGAGAGGGAGGAGTATGACAATTTTCCATAGTCCTGAACAAAAATTGTCTCATGCTTAATGGAAGTGTACTTATTCAAATCATGTCACTGCTCCAAATGACTACAATCAGCCACTTGGAAATGTCTGAGCTGGGACTGAATGATTTCTCATCTCAGTCCAGGATACGAATCATAGCAACCTTGAAAGAGTAAAAAGAAGAAATTCCCTGGCAAAGCGTTTCCAATACATTTGCATTTAAAGCACAAAACTTTTATTCAGGTACTCCTGGGTATTACAGCCTTCTGCAGCTTCAGACTGAATAACGCTTCAGAAGTGTCTGAGAGATGAGAGCCATTCTCATCAGGAGGATTCAGTCACTTACTCATGATGATTAGATTCAGACAGATGCCTTCATTTTATTAATTACACATTTCAAAGCACAGTCCACATTAATCCAAGCTGTTTGTTGAATTATGCTAAAATAGAATTACTTCTCACCCTTGATTATTAAAAAGAACTTCAGAAATTTTATTTTTCTATGATAATAAAAATTAATAATCCTGAAAATAGTATATTTACTGAATTTTAAAAATAAAAATTATCGTCAAAGTACATAAAGACCCTTCAGTATATCTGAATCACTGTGATTAATAAAGTGGTACCAATTGCTTAAATAGCATCTTGATCTCATATTATAAGCAGCTCTAAATAACACCAGCTTCCAGTACAACTTAGTAAGATTATTTACGCAACGCATAGGCAGTTTTGTGGTGACTTGCCTACAAAATACACTGGTACAATTATGGCAAAAGGCTGTGGCAGTAAGCAGCCGCTATTTCATGGAAATTCAGGCTCACGTCGCGAGATGGAACCCACTCCTGGCACTGCCCGGTGGCCAGGAACCTGAGACTAGATACTGTCTAGACCAACTTCACCCAGAAGCTATCTATCTCCACTTGATAACTTTCACAAAAAGGAAAAGTTAGTTTTCCCCAATGGACTCTCACTGGGTACGCTTGGCTGCAGTTCCCATGGAACAAACTCAGGGTTATTGTTGGAGTCTTGTTTGTTTGTTTGTTTGTTTTTTGGTGTTGTTTGTTTGTTTCACAAAGCATTGCCTGGGTACTTTTTCCCCATAGGTCTTTGCTTATACATTATGTTTTTGTTTTTGTTGGTTTTCTTTGTGTGAGAATGTGTGTTTCTCAGCATCTGTGTGTGTTTCTTGTGCTTTTTCTTTGGTTCTTTTTTTCTGTTTTTTTTTTCCCTCTGGTTTATTTTCATTTTATTTTTAATTTTCCTGTTTATATTTTAAAGAGAGAGAAACAAAGGTGTAAATTTGGGTGGGTCAGAAAGTGGACAGGTAGGAAAATTCTGATTATATTAATGAAAATATAATATATGAAAAACCTATTTTCAATGAAAAATAAATTAAAAAATAAAAACATTCACAAACCCTGTGAATATGTTAATAAAGTAAAAAGACTTTTTTCACAATGATATTTGCAGCCTCAGTAAACAAGTGTATCTAAAGCTGGAGAGCAGGGGAGGCAGTGTAGCTCAGAGAACATATCAGCATCAGTAAGCTCATTAGCATAAATGTAGATAATATATCTGTGAGATATTTCTCTTTTCTATTTTCTTTTTAAAATTTTTTTATCAATTACAGTTTATTCACTTTGTATCCCAGCTCTAGCCCCCTTCCTCATCTTGTCCCAATATCACTCTCCCTCCCTCATTTCCTCCCTGCCTCTCCCTAAGTCCACTGATAAGGGAGATCCTCCTCCCCTTCTCTCTGACCCTAGCCTATCAGGTCTCATCAGAACTGGCTGCATTATCTTCCTCTGTGGCATGGTAAAGCTGCTACACCCTCAGGAGGAGGTGATCAAAGAGGCAGCCACTGAGTTCATGTCAGAGACATCCCCTGTTCCCATTACATTGTGGAGACTGAGCTGCCACAGGCTACCTCTGTGCAGGGGTTCTAGGTTATCTCCATGCATGGTCCTTGGTTGGAGTATTAGTCTCAGAAAGACCCCTGGGCCCAGATTCTTTTGGTTCTGTTGCTCTTCTTGTGGAGATCCTGACCCCTTCAGGAGCTTTCTCCCCCTTCTTTTATAAGATTCCCTGCACCCTGTCCAAACTTTGGCTATGAGTCTCATCATCTGCTTTGGTACCTTGCTGGGTAGAATCTTTCAGAGGCCCTCTCTGGTAGGCTCCTATCCTGTTCCCTGTTTTCTCTCTCTTCTGATGTCCTTTCCATTTGCCTTTCTGAGTGAGGCTTGATCATCTTACCCAGGGCTGTGAGATCTTAATATGAATACTTTCTTTTGGTATAAATGCATTTACTACTTTGAAATTATCATCTTGAAAAACTGGCTTTTAGAATTGTTTATAGCTTTTAAAAAATTCTAATGTGTGCGCACACATGTCATACACACATACATAATGAAAGATAAAATTAAGAATTAATAAAATTTTCGAATGTAAATTGATTTTCAACTTTTAAAATCTGGAATATTTACTGGATGGAACTGCAAATTGTCAAAAATCCATAGTCTTGCTTCTAATAACATGATGTACTGCATAGTTTAGTGTTGTACATACTATTTGGGTATCAATAAAATGACCTCTGTGCCCATTCAGAAAATATATCTTCAAAATTATCTATGGATACAAGATGACATTAGAGTAAAAAATCATATATTTCTGATAAGGCTTGTTAACTTCGAATAAGCTTTATGAGAATTTTTTCTGTCTGCAATAAAAAAAATAGAAGAAATAAATGCTATTTCTTGCCTTACAGCTGAAAAATCAATGCTCCTTTTCAAAGATGGAACTCTACATTTTCAAAACTACTTACCCTTGTGTAAACAGAATTTGTTCATGTTAATTTTGGATATGGTTTAAAGTCTCTATAAGATGTACTTATGTGTTTCTAAACTCTGTACTTCTGAACGTCTTTTTCTTGGAAATAGTGCTAAAATGATAGACATACAGTCAGGTCACAGTCATGAAGGAAAACTCTCCATGCTTTTTGGAAATGCAAATTACATTCTGAACAGCATAGTTTTAGTGTGTATACAATAGTACATAGATAGCATCATGCATGTAATAACAGCACATTCCAGCAAAAAAAAAGCCAACATCTTGTTCTCTGGAATAGCAAGAATGTGGGTTGCTTTTTTTTATTATTGCAATCTATTATCATTTGTAAAGACAAAAAACTAATGATAGAAAAATTTAAAGAGACAATAATATACATTTAAGACACCACAAAGTATGAAAACAGCCCTTATTAATGTCCAGTAAAGTCATAGGAACAAATATCATTCATTTCTCAGTGAGCACATAACATCTTAATTAAAATTCAGGTATTAATGATGTCATGTTAGCACCAGTGGGTCATATATACTAATATAAAAATGATAAATATACTGAAAAAGAAGAAAGAAGACAGAAAGAAAGCAGTAAAGTAGTGCTGTTAAAAATCATGATTATACACAGGGTACATACTCACTTATAAGTGGGTATTAGACATATAATATAGGATAAACCTACTAAAATCTGTACACCTAAAGAAACTAATCAAGAAGGAGGACTCTGGCTAAAATGCTCAATCTCCATTCATCAAGGGAAAGAGGACAGACATCAGAAGAAGGAGACAACAGGGAATAAGTCAGGAGCCTGCCACAGAGGGCTGCTGAAAAGCTCTGTCCTGCAGACCATCAAAGCAGATGCTGAGACTAATGGCCTTTGGGCAGAGTTCAGGGAATCTTATGAAAGAAGTGGGAAATAGTAAAATTTGGAGAGGGCAGGAACTCCACAAGGAGAACAACAGAACCAAAAAATCTGAGCACAGGGGTCTTTTCTGAGACTGTTACTCCAAACAAGGACCAATCATGGATATAATATAACCTAGAATGCCTGCACAGATGTAGCCCATGGCAGTTCAGTGTCCAGTGGGTTCCATAGTAATGGGAACAGGGACTGTCTCTGACATGAACTGATTGGCCTGCTCTTTGATCACCTCCCCCTGAGTGGGGAGCAGCCTTACCAGGACACAGAGGAAGACAATGCAGCCATTCCTGATGAGACCTAATAGACTAGGATCAGAATGAAGGAAAGGGAGAGCTCCCTTATCAGTGGACTTGGAGAGGAGCATGGGTGGAGAAGAAAGAGGGAGGGAGGGACTGAGAGGGAAGGAGGAAGGGAGCTACAGGGGTTTACAAAGTGAATAAAGTATAATTAATTAAAATAATCATGATTATAGCAAGCTTCATCATCAATACAAACATACTATTACTTTAAATGGCAGATGCTACTCTTATCCCAAACACATGGGTTATAGAGCTCTACTGCTGTCAGATTCTGTACCTACTACTGTACAAAGTTTGTACTCATTATCATTGTATATAATCCATCTGTGTAAAAGTATAATTTATAACCCCCATAAGGAAGCAAGATGAGAGTAAGAAAATGAGAAAGTCATACTCAAATATCTGAGCAGACTGCAGAGCAACTCAGAGGGTGGGAATTCTAGCAGCCTAGAAGAATGAAAATGCCCAACATTCTGTTTCTCTGGAGCTCACCATATTGTAACAAAATGCAATATATGGGTCTGCTAAGAGTTTATAGATGGATAAGTGCTTTGCTTTTTGGCCCATTACAGTCACCATAGATGCTTTTGTGCCAGCTCTATGAAACAAATTTCTATACCTGTTACATAACAGACTCAGTCACAACAAGGGGCAAGGCCTGAATATTCAGCTCTTCTCACTTCTGCAGATTCATAGTCTGCTTTCCTCACAGAACCATGGTTACCATATGGAGTTCTGCACAGTATTTACAGTTTACGGTCAAAGCTAACTAAGAACGTAGTAGTTAACTGAAGAGTGAGGTCACTAGGTCACTTCTGTATAATATCATCTGCAAATAGTGATACTTTGACCTCTTCCTTTCCGATTTGTATCCCTTGATCTCCTTTAGTTGTCTTATTGCTCTAGCTAGGATTTCAAGTACTATGTTGAAGAGATATGGAGAGAGTGGACAGGTTTGCCATGTTCCCAATTTCAGCAGAATCGATTTAAGTTTCTCTCTTTTTAGTATGATGTTGGCTATAGGCTTGCTGTATATCGCCTTTACCATGTTTAGGTTAGTGTCTTGTATCCCTGATTGCTCCAAACTTTAAACATGAAAGAGTGTTGGATTTTGTCAAATGCTTTTCAGTCATCTAAGGAGATGATCATGGATCATGTGTTTTTTCTTTCTTTCAGTTTGTTTATTTGTTTATATGGTAGATTACATTGATGGATTTCCATATATTGAACCACCCCTGAATGCCTGAAAAGAAGCCCATTTGATCATGGTGGAGGATATCTGTGATGTGTTTTTGGATTTAGTTTGCAGTTATTTTATTGAGTATCTTTGCATCAATGTTCATAGGAGAAATTGGTCTGAAATTCTCTTTCTTTGTTGGGTCTTTGTGTGATTTAGGTATCAAGGTGACTGTGACCTCATAGTATGAGTTTGGCAATGTTCCTTCTGTTTCTGTTTTGTGAAATAGGTTGAAGATTCATTCAAATATAAATGTGTAGAAGCCCAAGGTCAGCCATCTGTAAGCTAGAGAACCAGAAGCAGACTATAATGCGAGTCTAAACTCAAAGCCTGAGAAGCAGGAGAGCTATGGCATTGGTCCTTTTCACAGTTCAAGGTCTGAGAAATAAGACCAACTGTGTATTTCTCAACTGGAGGTCAGAGGTGTGTAAATGAGGAGTGCTTGTTTGAATGAAATGTTTGGGGGTTGTCTCAGGTTGATCTTAAGCGAAACTTTCTAGATTTTGTAGTCTTTCCAGAAAGGTGTTTGTCTATCAAAACCTGGCGTTGAAATTCATCTGCTGCATTATGGAAGAGTCACCATCATCCTCACCTCCATAAGTGATGGTCTCCTCATTCTTAAAGAGGCA
Source organism: Meriones unguiculatus (assembly GCF_030254825.1). Classification (NCBI taxonomy): domain Eukaryota; kingdom Metazoa; phylum Chordata; class Mammalia; order Rodentia; family Muridae; genus Meriones; species Meriones unguiculatus. The sequence goes on along the minus strand of NC_083368.1, from coordinate 9,071,915 downwards.
GTTCACCTTGCTAACCTAAGCATGGACTCCTGCAGAAGTGGTCATAGTGCAAGACTACTTCTAGAAAAGCCAGAGCGAACGTAGATATCAGCACCTGTAGCTGTGTTCTGTACCTCCAGCTATGGCACAAGGAGCATCTTAGCATTAAGAGATCTGCTCAGAGGCTACCCTTCAAATATAATGGAACTTCTAATTCCCAGGTGTCACTTGCCATCATTATTATTTACAGTCTAATGCACTATAGGAATTTCATAAAGAAAGAAGCTACCTAAAACTCACGTGATTTTGTGATACAAAAATTTCTTGAAGGCCTAATCCAATAAAAGGTGATAAAATAAAATTTATTGTGATTATAAATTATATATAAGGAATGATGGCAGAAAAAGAGGCTCCTGTGTTTACACCATTTTCCAAGACATAAATTTACTCTTAAAAAAAGACAATAAAGTCTGGAGGCACATCTCGGTGTTAGCTGTTAGAACTGCTGGCTAGCCTGTACAAAGTCCTGGATTGATCTTCAGCAAACACACACACACACACACACACACACTCATAGAAACAATAAATAAAAAGTGATACATTTTCCAACTATGCCTCCCAAGCTTCATTGGTAGACTTTAGAATGTTTGAGTCCAAAAAGACATTAAAGGAAACAAAAATGCATGTTATCTCTCTTTGTGATATTGTATATAATTATCTGCTCATTACCCCTTAAAGTGAAATCATTGTCCCTACTTCACATAGCAATTTCTTGTCAGAAGAGCAACTGGATTTTGCACTGCTTTGAACCACGGGAATGGCTATTCTTAAGCAGGCATATTTTAATCATCTCTTACTATATAGTCTACAAAAATAATTTCCCTTGAACTTAACAATAATCTTTAAAGAGAAATGACATTCCTGACTTAGAAGTTTAGGCTCACTTTGAATAGAAATTTCAAGAGTCACACAGTCAATGAATTAGAACATAGGCACGCCAGACAGCACAAGTTATGCACCTTTCTGAACCATTGGATGATGAATCTAAGCTATTTTGGAAGTAATTATGAACTACAAATACAAAATTGCTTCTATTTTTGATTACCCGGTAACTAACTCTAGTAGGTGTTGAGGATGCAAAAATAGAAATAATACAGTCACATGCTCACATTCTAGTGTGGCATATTTACAGCTATTTCACGTAAGTTGTTAAATTTCACTTGATTAAGGAAAAGCATGGTTGACAATAATCTTATGGATTCTTATGTTATTATGCAAACATCTTCATTAATGTATTCACAGAAGTACAGTACCTTCTGTGTAACATATATGTCGACTATGTAGATAATGTAGCAGACAGCAAAATATTCTTGATTTGATAAAGCTACGCTGTGGTGCAAAAGATGAGACTTTAAAAGAGGACTTTATATTTACATATGACTACATGCACAAATATAATTTGTATAAATATGCATAATATTTTTATAAAAATTGCTAAAAGGAATCTTTAAGACAGAGTAATGTGGTAAGGAAGATGCTACTTTAGATAGTCTGGAGTCAGCACAGGCTTTGCTGAAAAGAATATCAAAGAAATGTTTAGCCATTTGAAGCCATGGTGTTTCTTTAATCTTTCTGAATACAAGACAGTAAAAGGGATTGGTTAATTGAGAAATGGACCAGCAATAATCTATATGGTCTTTTAAAACAGAATGAGTTTTTCAAATAAAGCAGAGCTATGAGTCTTCTATTTGTGACTTTGGTAAAGAAATCACTACACCTAAGAGTTCAAAACATTGGCCACATCTTTGAATTGCATACACTCATGAGCAAACACTTTATTAATACTCTAAGGGTTCTTAACCTGTGGGGCATGACCCCTTTGGTAGTCATATATAAGATATTTCGTATATCAGATATTTACCTTAAGATTCACAACAGAAGCAAAATTACAACTGTGAATGAACTGTGCAATGAGCATAATTTTACGGTTGGCGTCACCACAACATGAACTCTGTATTAGAGGCTGCAGCATTGGAAAGTTGAGAAGCACTGCTCTAAGCATTACTGTCTGTGGAACCAGCTTTAATCCACTTTCTCTAGCCTTATTTTCCTCTTATAAAGTTTGAAGATGTTAAGGTCAGAATGTTAATGTTACTTCTGCAACTCAGTCCTTCATAGTAAAATTTGGGTGGTTCTGGCAAAAGGGACAAAGAAAATTCAAATAAGCAAAAGCTATGGTAGAATTCTTGTAAGGAAAACCACATTGATTCTTTATAGGTTTATTCAGAATAATCTTTCCTTTTAATACAGTTCTGTGATAAACTTAATTTTAGGTTGCTTTATACAATGTGCGATTATTTTGTTGGAAATGTGGGGTTGAGGTGAAGCAATGGGACCAGGAGCATGACTGCAGAATTAACACTATAGAAAGTCTTGATGACCTCAAAAACGGGCTTTGAGTTTCACTTCATTTTTTTCCTCAAAGGTACATGACACACATTGAATAAGCTATTCTCTGAGTTAAATACCTTACTTCCAAGAAAAACAATATATAGAAAATATAAAATAGGAAAAATCTTCATTTTGGCTAGCAACAGTGGAGAATGATGTCTTCATTCATGTAATGCCAGCACAGCAGACTGAACCAGCATTTAGGACTGTGAATCTGTGGTCAAATCCTCACAGACACACTCTGCCTGGTTCACAAAATCTGACAGGATCCCTGCTGGAGGCGATAAGGATGTGGCCATCGTGTGCAATCAGCCCCTGGCTGCACAACAAACTCTGACAGCTTGACAGCTCCTTAGTTAGAAAGCCATTTACTCTTTTTGAGACACGGATAGAGCAACAGAGACTGGAATTCTGGGCAGATACCTAAGTCTCCGCTGAAGTTATTTGGGTGTTAAGGCTTTCCCTAAATCTTTGAAAGCACCATTGCTTGTGCCAGTGCTAGTATGAAGGAACTGTTCCACTCATTAACTAAAATTTATAGCCACAATTAATTTATTGTGCTCTTGAAACTGTGTAGATTTAGAATTTATTGAGTCAATAGTTTATTGCATTTGTGATTTAGTGAAAAAAGTGATCTCTGTAAGCAAATATGTTAGGATGTCAAACGGTGCTCTTGGTCACATGTACAGACATGCGGCATGCAACAACACACAAGTATGAACACACATGCTCATGCATGCGTGCACACACAGACACACAGACACACAGACACAGACACACACACACACACACACAGGGTTTCTCTGTGTAGCCTTGGCTGTCCTGGGCTCACATTGTAGGCCAGGTAAGCCTCTAACTCACAGCAATCCACCTGCCTCTGCCTTTCTGAGTGCTGGGATTAAAGGTATGTACCATCATGCCTGGCTCGAAATGCACTAACTTTTAAAGTAAAATAAAAAAAAATATTTTAAAGTCAGAAATGTTTAAAAACATTTTTAAACAAATAAAAAACTGTTTTTATTCTTTTTATTAATTACAATTTATTCACTTTGTATCCCAGCTGTAGCCCCCTCCTTCTTCTCCTCCCAATATTACCTTCCCTCCCTCATCTCCTCCCTTGTCCCTCCCCAAGCCCACTGATAGGGAAGGACCTCCTTCCCTTCCATCTGACCCTAGCCTATCAGGTCTCATCAGGAATGGCTGCCTTGTCTTTGTGGTCTGGTAAGCCTGCTGCCCCATCAGGGAAGGTGATCAAAGAGCCAGCCACTGAGTTCATGTCAGAGACAGCCCCTGTTCCCCTTACTAGGGAACCCACTTGGACACTGAGCTACCATGGGTTACATCTGTGCAGGGGTTGTAGATTATTTCCATGCATGGTTTTTGGTTGGAGTATCAGTCTCAGAAAAGACCCCTTTGCTCTGAATTTTTTGTTCTGTTGCTCTGGTTGTAGAGCTCCTGTCCCCTCCAGGTCTTTCATCTTCCCCTTCTTTCATAATATTCCCTGCACCCTGCCCAAAATTTGGCTGAGTCTTAGCATTTGCTTTGATACCTTGCTGGGAAGAATCTTTCAGAGGCCTTCTGTAGTAGGCTCCTGTCCTATTCCCTAATTTCTCCCTCTTCTGATGTCTGTCCCGTTTGCCTTTCTGAATAAGGATTAATCATCTTACCCAGGGTCTTCCTTCTTGCTTAGCTTCCTCAGGTGTACAGATTTTAATATGTTTATCCTATGTCATATGTTTATATCCTTTTATATGTGAGTATATACCATGTGTGACTTTCTGCTTCTGGGATACCTCACTCAGGATGATCTTTTCTAGTTCCCATCATTTGGTTGCAAATTTCATGATTTCCTTGTTTTTAATTGCTGAGTAATATTCCATTGTGTAGATGTACCACAATTTCTTCATCCATTACTCAGTTGAGCAAAGAACCTTGAACTCAATGGCAGAGGAGACAACTTCCTCCTGAACATAACACCAACAGCACAGGGTCTAAGATCAACAATCAAAAAATGGGACCTCATGAAACTAAAAAGCCTCTGTAAAGCAAAGGACACTGTCATGAGAACAAAATGACAGCCTACAGACTGGGAAAGAATCTTCAGCAACCCTATAATTGGCAGAGAGCTAATATCCAGAATATATAAAGAACTAAAGAAATTAAAAAGCAAAAATCAAGTAATCTAATTAAAAATGGGGTATAGGGTTAAACAGAGAATTCTCAATAGAGGAATATCGAATGGCAAAGAAACACATAAAGAAATGTTCAACATGCTTAGTGATCAGGGAAATGCAAATTGAAATGACCCTGAGACTTCATCTGACACCCATCAGAATGGCTAAGATCAAAAACTCAAGTGACAACACATGCTGGAGAGGATGTGGAAAGAGGGGAAGCCTACTCAGTTGCTGGTGGGAATGTAAACTTGTATAACCACTCTGGAAATCTATCTGGCGCTTTCTCAGACAACTAGGAATAGTGCTTCCTCAAGTTCCAGCTATACCACTCCTAGGCATCTACCCAAAATATGCTCAAGTACACAATAAGGACATTTGCTCAACCATGTTCATAGCAGTTCATAATAGCCAGAACCTGGAAACAACCCAGATGTCCCAAAATAAAGGAATAGATAGAGAAAAAAAATTTTTTTTGAGCCAGGGTCTTTTTATTGAGCTGATGTAGTCCTAAAATTCTCAATTGTCTTGCCTCAGCCTCTGAGTGCTATAATTAGAGGTGTGTGCCACAAAACTTATATTGTCAGCAACATAAAAGGCACCTTAAAGTCAACAGTTTATAAGGATTTTAGCAACCTTTAGCAACCATCTTTAGGCTCTTAGGGGAGCCTCGATCCATTTGTAAAGCTTGAGTGTAGAAATCTAAACGGTTCCCATGGCTATTTGATATAATTGAAAATTATGTCTATACTCTTTTATGTCTTTAGACCTTTGTTCCTTGGATGCTAGATAATGAACATAGAGTGAATTCAGAGCCCAGACTAAATTCAGAGCAGGCTGAAGTGACTACACACAGGACTTCTAGGGCCGAGTTAGGCTTGAAGTCCTCCTTTGCCAGCTTCTCAGGCATCCCCTCCACCCCCACCCCAATCATCCTATTCTGAGATAATCTTCCCCAAACACAGTTTCCTGACTCAGTCACTCCTCTGCTTCACTCCTGTTATGATGGAGACTTGTGACATGCTCAGCTCAAGCCTTTCAAGCCATACTTTGTTTCTGTTGCTGAAACTCTCTTTCCATCTCCACTGTTACCCTGCCTAGGGTAGGTATCAAATTTTGTCATCTCAGTCACATCTTACCATTGGCTTTAACCTCAGTTGGTTTACTGCATTGCTATGAAAACAAACAAACAAACAAAAAACAAAAAGACAATAACCCCATTAAAACAGAACAAAAGAAAACCCAGCCTACGTTATTCAAACTCATTCTGTCTGCTGAGGGCTGCTGACAAATACAGCCGAGTTTACTGCTTCATTGTACTCTTTATTTTTACCCTCATATGTGACATCAGCCCTGCCTGGCGGTTCCTCCGCTGTCTCCTGTTTGCCACTTTAAGCCCCTGGCTTCATAATCACCGACATCTTTCGGTACTCTGGTGATTTTTCCTCTTAGTCGATAATCTCACCTCTGATGTGCCAACAAAAGGCATCACATTCAGTAACCATCGCCTCAGTTCCCCCACATCAGTAAACCTGTGCTGCGCAAGGACTGGCTCCTCTCCTCTTTCTCTGCACTCTGGAGAGCCACACCCGCCCCGCGGAAGGCCAAGGACACTGGTTACTCCTGCAACCAGTTCTCTCCCTTTATTTTCATACTTGAAATCAACCACTACTTAACATTATCTTGTTCTACTTTTAACTAACTCTTTCTCTTAATGACTTTATCTCATTCGAGATGAATTTAGCTCATCTCTAAAAACAGCTGCAAACGTGGTAGCACTTGAATGGAATTCCATAATGGTCTCATTCCTGTTCTTCAAATAAGTTAGTTGGGAGTCAAGAGACCTGAGTAAAAAGGCAGAAGTGTACAGCACTTTACAAGATGGCCGACAGATCCGTGATTCAGAGTAAGGATAAATATCAACATCACAGAAAATAATACTCATTTAAAAAGTAAATTTAAATGTTGTAAGAATGCTATGAAAACTCGTGGGTTCACGTGTATTTCTGCACAGCTCAGAGAGCAGCTCTAAAAAAGCAAAAGACATCTTTGCCTTCTCAAAGAGATAACAAACAGCCAAACAAAGAACAAAAATTGAAAGGATAATGAAGTCAAAGAGAAATTTGAGATGCCAAAAATAGGAAGTGTGCATTATAGGCAGAGAATTTAAACTGAAACCATAAAAATATATGACTATATCAATAAATTAACAGAAGCTTAGATGCCTTAGAAATCAGGATGTTTAGGTCATGTGGCAGCGAGAACTTACTTACACTGGTGTGGTAAATAAAAATTGGTACATTTCAATAATGGGTTTGATGTTATCCAGTAATGTTTAAGGCATGTGTTCTTGTATTGCAATTCTACTCTTTCACACGCACAAAAATACGTATATATATATAAATATATATATATATGTACAACAGTATAGTCAATATGAAAGAAAACTGTTACTGCCTTACTTACAGCAGTCTAAAATAAAAACAGTATAATAAATGGTGACACATTTATTATTGTTAGAAAAAATGCAACAATATAAATTAATGAATTTCTGCTACATACCAAAGCAAGGATGAGTAAGGTAAACAAGGCAGAACTGTAGAGGTTAGAAAGAGAATATGTAAGGCTGAGTACCTGACTGAATACGGGCAAATTCTGCTTCATAAGGTGAGAAGGAAATTTAGAATATAACCCAATGGTCACATTAAATTCAGGCCACTGTGGTGAGGTTAGCAATTGAGGGAACATGGAGGGTGTTTCTTATACCTGTGTTTAGTTTTGAAGTGCATCCAGAACCAGTTACTCCGAGCACAGTCAAGTTCAGACACTAAGACCTTTACAACTGTCAGTTTTGTATGCAAACTCACCTCCAGTATTTTTTTCTTACAAAAATGCTTAAAAATGGAAAGTTCAAAGTACAGAAAAGTCATTTCTCCAAAGGCTTTTGTGTTTCTCCTTGTGAGAGCTATAGTCATGGTATTCTGTCAAACATCTTTTATTGGTACTTAGCTACCTCATTATGTGATCTGCAGAATATACTAAGGATCATTTCCTGTAAAGTATAATCTCCTGATGACAGGCCACACACAAAATTTTACAACAATGTCACTTTCTACAGCTGATTTTCAATAGTATCATATTAAACTTATTAAAAAACTTATTCTGACTTTGTGCATGTTACAAACTAAAAGTCAAATAGCTATACTCTGTCTAAATATTAAATTTAGTATTTCATAAAAGCATTAACACAGTGAATGAAAGGTGATACCATTTCTCTAGGTAAGCACTATGTTATTTTTCTTCCTTTAAGTTATTCTAAGGTAGGAATCTAATTAATTTTCTCACATTTCTTACAAATCTTAGAGTGCTCAAAGCCCACAATGCTCTGTCTAAGGTGTGTCCTTCCTTCTTTATTCCAACTCAAGTTCTCTTTTGGAACACATGCACTTTAGTGATACTGTGATCACACTGCAGAGAGCTATATGGCAGAACAACAACAGTATAGAGAAACACTATGGCAAGTCTAGGCTTACTTTACGGACACCTCTGCCAAGTTCCTCTCCATAGTTGGTTCCAAGGATTTCGAAGTGGACATTGGGGTTACCTCCATTTTCTCCAAATTCCAGATCTCCAGTCAATCCATTAACTCCACCCTACATGAGGGAATAGACACTATTTTAAAATTTCAGATAAACCAAACAATTAATAATAAAGGATAAGAAGTTATAGGTACTCTATTTCTATCCATAAAATAAAATTTCAAAAGAATATGCTTATTAACAGGTTAATTTCAGTAGATGAACAGAATACCCACGAGTTCTATTGAAAGTCACTTTACAAGTGGCTTAATCCAATATCTTCCACTTGCCCCCAAACTGGTTTATGCCCTAAAAGCCAAAGACTACTCAAAATGGCCATGGATAGAGCTGAGACACAGCTCCACAGTGGAGATGTGGCCACCATGTTTTGCGAAGCACAGTGTACATCGTCAGAGTCCCAGAGGGTCCGGGAGACTAAAAGAAACGATTCTGGAGACAATTCCACTCAAATTTAATCTAAAATTATATCTAAGAATTTAAAAACTTACTACTTAAAATGTATGTGAGGTTTATTTTCTCCTGTGAATTTATTTTCCAAGCAATGGCAATAATTGAGTACATTATTTCCAAAAGATCAAAGAAATGATTTTGAAATATTTTGCAAGAAATGTGGTATATATCTATAAATTTGCATACTTTCATGATTTTATATAATAGACAAGAACATACATTTAAAATACGATAAAGTACATTTTTATATAAGTAAGGGTAAATTGGGGTTTCAGGTGTTTTGTGCTCTTAGTCGTTTCTCCTGGTGTTGAGACCCTGGGAATTTTCAGGCTTCATCGCTTCTTCACCACCACAGATGTTCTCTTTCCCAACAGATGGCCATGTAGGTCATACCTGCTACTTGCTTACTCTTCTTTCTCACGTTGGTCTATCGACCTTCACTTCACATAGGATTTTAAGCTCACTGCGATGTTCACAGTCCCTTCAGAATTAGTGTTTGTTTGCTCTAGGTAGAATTTTGGCTGTGTAATGACATTTATTTTGACAACAAATTGTCTCAGCTTGTGCTCCAGTTACCACCTCTACCGTGTTATGCCTAAACACACAAAACTTGTCTTAACTGGTTGCACCATTTTTAGTCTTTCTTGGCTGCTTTTATGCTGTCTGCTCTATCTTACACATTGTCTCTGCCTTGGAGACACTCACAGAATGCTAACTTGATAAAAGAAAAAGGTTCAGAAAACAACTATTGACTCACTGTGTTTCCAATCTTTATTATGAACTTCAATAATTAATGTATTTCATTTTTGCAGTAGTATGAGTAACAAGACAAATCTGTTGAATTTGATGTGTTTGTGGTCTTTTCATCTGAGTTAGCAGTGACAAGCAGAGACTTCACTAATGGCGTAAGAATATAACAGCTTTGCAGAAACAACTAGTTAGCTTACTTTCTCTGGGTCACAATTTCTGTATCACTTAAATGGGCAATAAAGCATTTATCTCAGAGTATTGTTACTGCTATACTTATGATAAATGTAAGTAATGCAGAGATGTGCTTCCTGTGTAGAGAGATTTAGCTAATATTGTTGCCATCATTATTGCCAAGTGTTTTTTCCAGCCCTTGTTTTTGGAGACTTTCTAATTCTATAAAATGTTTCACTGCCTTATTGCCAGTTAAAACTTAAGATGTAATTCATTTATGTTATTCTGTGTGTGCATGCGTGTTTTTGTACATCTATGTAAAGCCCAGAAGTAGATGTCAGCAGTCTTTGAGGACAGAATTTGTAGGAAGAATGGGATCGAGGATCTGTGCAGTATGCTCCATCCCCTCTGTCATTTCCCTGTCCCCCTTGCTTGCTTTTATATTTTTAGAGAGAATATATTCAACTAGTGCAATTCAATTTATGTCATGTTTGAGGTCAGTATTAGTATCATCAAACATCCATTATCCCTTGTAATTTTAAAATAGAGAATAGAGTAGCTTTCATTATCACTGACATCTCCAAGCTGAAAATGCATGTATGAATATAGCATATATCACTATACATAAGATCCAACTACTATCATTCAAAAATTTCTTTTTTAAAAAACTTATTTATTTATTCACTGGGGCAGGGCTCATGTCATGTTGTGTGTTTGGATGTCAAAGGGTCATGCAGGAGTCAGCTCTCCTCTTAAACCATGTGAGTTCCAGAAATTGAACCCAGGTCATCAAGCTTGGTGGTAAGGCACTGAGACATCTCACAGGCCCATAGAATCTTCTGTATAAGAGAAGCGGCACACACCTTTCATGCCAGTGTCTGGGAGGCAAAGACAGTCAGAACTGTGAGTTGGAAGGCAGCATGGTCTACATAGCGAGTTTCAGTTCAACCACAGCTATGTAGTGAGACCCTGTCTCAAAGGAACAGCAATAACAAAAAGCTAATACTCTCAACCTACCTCAACAATACCACCTAACTACACAAAAATTGTAGCTTATTGTCTCACTTCTGGAAAAAGAGAAAGGATCACATGCCCTTATGATTGCTCTACAGAAAACTCTAACCCCAGAAAGCTTTAAACATCCTATCATTCTTTTACTCTTTTATTCTCCTCAGTCAGTAGGCTATGGCTGTGCAGGGCCAGGTCCTTCTTTGCAGGGAGCCGCTTTCATTGTGTGACTTAATGCGTTTACAGAAAACAAAGATACAAACCATAAATCAGAGGATTTGCACTTAGTTTGCTGTGGCCTTACCTTGCTCACCTTTTTGACTTTGTAATTTATCTTTTTCCTGCTCTATCATTAATGAGCTTTTGACATGCATAATCAGAGTACTCTGCCCTCAGGAAGTTGTCTAGGATGCTCAGGAGGTCAACATTCTACGTAAATAAGCCCTTTAAACAACATCCTTTGTTATCTGAGTCAGATTTAACCTGATTTTTTTTCATTGTTTTAAGATTGCAGTGCTTTTGAGTTGTTTTTCATCTATCTTCTGATTAACCTTGAAAATAGAGCTTGGCAAAACATTTTTGCTGGGGGTGATGAATGGTCATTATCTTTTTGTATGCATGGTTGTATTTATAAATCTCTTGGTGATACAGCAGATTCTATGCAACATAAGCTAATGGGTCTTTGATAAACAAACAGCAAGGTAGCATCCTGAATGTCCTTTATACCGACTGTCTTAAATGCTACTCAAGGAATCTTAAAAATACTGCATATGGTACTTTGGAATTTATCCTGTGTACATTGTAAACAAAATAATCTTTTCTTGCCAATGGCATAAACCTTGGAATCATCTTTCTTTATTTTTAGGATTCCTCTTTCTCATCAATGTCCTGATTTCTTTTCATTGCTCTGAAGACCCATCAATTGTGACTGCTTGTGTATAAGAAGCAGCTGAAGCCTGGCCCAGATCAGTTTTAAAGAGTAGTGTGAACCTCTCTAACTGGAACCCTTGTATGTTCTGCTTCATCAGTAGAGTTGCATGACAGCTCCTCACTGATAGCTAGAGGGCACCTGTAGTTATCGATACCCTGCCTAAGACACTATATCAATACCTTCACCCACTGGAGATTATGCTGCTGTAGTTAAGTGACAGTTGTAGGCTTTCCGGGATCCATGACCTCATTAACCCTAGGTAGCTGGCCAAGTTTCCAATGCCAGGGAAGCCTCTGTCTTGTTAAACATGCCCTAAGTCCAATCAGAGAGTTGTTCTTTATAGCCAGGGTGTTTTCGTGACTACTGACCCCTGAGGGATTAGGGATAGCATTCCACGCTGGTCTTTGTGGTTGTCAGTCATCGTAGCTGCGTAGGAGTGTTGGTTGCTTTTCTCCTTTGGAAGCTTTTATGGTGCTTTCTAGTACCGTGTGAAACATTCTTGATTCCACTGTCGGCCGTTTTTTTTTTCTTGGCTTGGACATCCTCACCTTAAACAACACTCTGTGCTAAGTAAGATACCTAGTCACCTATTTCCAGGCATTTCCCCTTATGCTGGACTGATCACACTTGCAATTATCTTCGATATTTCTGTTTTCCTCCTTCATTCTGTGATCTCAGAGCACAACGCATGGTAGTATTTAATCAATACGTTTTAAATGAATATATTACACTTAAGAGTTGCATGCATTTCAATATTTTTGGTATTCAAAAAATACTCTGTCAAACATGTTTCAACACACATGTTTTTACTATCAACAGAAGCCAATATGAGATAATATACTGGTACTTTCAGAAACCCCTGGAGCATTAATGCTTTCTAGTTTTTTTTAAGAAGAATTAAAAATAGTTACCATAGGATTTTTGAAAAATGAATAAGTCAATGTGAAAACACTTAAGGATCTAGAGAATTTTAATGAACTCATATACAGGCTATATTAAATGGCTAGTGATTTTATTTATAATCACAAATTTTCAATATAATACATTTTAGTTTTTTTCTTGTTTGTTATTGAGCTGTAAGCATTTCTTTCTAAAACTCAGGTCTGATTTCATCTGAAATACATTTACATCTTTTATTTACCCATAAAGTAAATTCTTTTTTGTCAACTTCTTTCCAGACCAGATAATTCCCTCCATGTGTTTTGTACATTCTGGAAAAGTAATCAACTTTTGTCATTGTACACATGATTGATGATTGATTCCATGGAGGAGTCAGCTAGAGTGTCTCACCGTGTGGAACATCTTCGTCATAGCTGTTCATAGCCTGTTACATTTTAGGCCTTCATTAAGATGCTATAAGGTCCCTCCAACTTCTTCTAATTATCTTCTACTTTAAGGCAGTCCAAAAGGAAAATCTTTGTGATGGAAATTTGACTGTGCCTAGAAGGTTTGCTTAAAGTACCGTGGAGAAAATACATGCAAGTGACTAGAAGAAAGACTGGGTCAAACAAGAGGTAAAGCCAAGAAGCCAGCACATGTAATCCAGGGACAGTTGTAGGTATCTCAAGAGAAAAAAGAGGAAGAGATGGTGCCATTATAGTTTGATAGCAACCATTAGATACAGATCTCACTCAGGAAGTAGGGAAAGTGCTAAACAGAAGCTACAAAGAAATTTAGCTCCATTGCTGTGTGATACACATAAGCTACAGACTCATGCAAGAGGCCTGAGCTGACCCTCAGACCAAGGGTAAGGATCGAACTTCTGACCTTACATGTCAATTTCATGAAGTAAAGTGATGCCTCAATGAGCCTATGAATATTGTAAATGTCTCTACTGAAACAAGGAATTGTTAAAAAATAAGATTTTAATAAAATAAAACTAACAAGAATTTCTACCAACAAACTAACTCTAGATTTTCAAGTTTGAAAATAAAAACAAAAACAGAAAGGAAAAACCAAAAGTGCATGTCTTTCCTGGATAGTACTGCTTCCATAGTAATGGCTCCCAGAGAGAATGATTTGTAAGAATTTACAAAGAATTTAAAAGAATAATTACAACTATGTTGAAATAACTCATGATATGGCTTCACTCCAAGTGCACAGAAATGAACTAAATGATGAGGTTAATCCAATATATAAAAATAGAATTCAATAAAGAGATAGATTTATTGAAGAAAAACTAAATCAAATTGAAGCTGGAAATGAAACACTCAATAAGCCAAATGAAAAACTCAGTGGAAAACTTCACAAATATGCAAAACAAATTCTGAGACAGATTGTATGTAAAGCAGGGCAATAGGGTAGAGGACACGACAGAGTAATTGCATCATTTATTAAAAGTCAATGTCAAATTAAACGTGTGTGTTTACAGAACACAAGAGAGCTCTGGGATACCATGAAATGAGCAAAACTCCTAACTATAGGTATAGAAGAAGGAAAAGAATACTTTCCCAAAGGTGTGGAGAAAGATTTCAATAACATCTGCCATATGACTCAGTTGTGTTAGCCCTAGGCTTTTTTTTGATATATTTTTTAAATTTTTCATCAATTACACTTTATTCATTCTGCATTCCCCCATAAGCCCCTCCCTCTTCTCCTCCCAACCCCACCCTCCCTCCTCCCTAGGCTTTTATCCACAGGCTTACATATCCCTACAGAAACACATATTCCTATTCATAGCTGCTCTATTCACAATAGGTAGGAGATAGGATCAACCTAGGGACCCATCAACAGAGGAATGGGTGAGGAAAATGTGGTACATATCTACAATGGAATACTACTAAAATGAAAAGAAAAATGAAACTTGCAGCTGAGTAGAAGGAATTGAAAAAAAAAATTGTACTAAGGGAAGAAACTCAGGCCCAGAAAGACAATGCTGCACGCTTTCTCTCATGTGTGTGCTCTATGTTTGTTAAAACTGAAGCACATTTGGAAGTCAGAAACAGGTCTTTTTAGAGAAGATACTTTAAGGAAAGAACAATAATAGATTAAAACAAAACAGAGGCATATATTCCTAAGGATAAAAAAAACTTAAACAGAAATGGTTATGGGTGTTAGGGGAAGTCAGGGAACCAAGGAGGGGACTAGCTCTAAGGAATGACAGATGATAAGCCACAGGATTAGCACGTGATTGGATGTATAGTTGCATGCATGTGGTATGAAAGAAGGGGGTAGAGAATTCCAGAGGTTACAAGGCTAAGTGTGGGCAGAAGAGAGGAAAGAAGAATGTATGAGTGATATAACTAAAACAGAGAATGAAAGTTTGATTGAAAGACACTAGTTAGTAAGATAATTCCTAAATAAAACTTTTTAAAAAAGATTGAACAGAGTTATCACACATGGGTGGACAATGTTTCCATATGGCATTGGTCATTAAGTGAAAATCATAGTGTACCTTCCTATTAGTTATATCTGTCAGGAAGGACACAGAAGTCACATAAAACAGTACAAAACAAAACAGGCTATTGTCATTTGTTATTCATCATAACCACATGTTAAGACCATATTGCTGAAAATACCACTCATTTTTACTTCAAGACATTGAGAACTAAATTTCTAACCAAATGACAAACTTCCTTTCAGTTAGATAGCTTTTATAGTATTGAAGGCTCTATGTGGGTAGCTGGGGAAGAAAAGAAATTAATGGTCTTATCCAGTGCTGGACCCTGGCTACTATAGTACTAAACTGCCAGGTAAGATCTTCCAATTGGTACAATAGTGACATGACTGCTATGGGGCAATTAATCACATTCTCATTGGATTTGCAATCTGTTCCATAAGAGATTATTTCATGGCTTCTACTTCAATTCTGGTCAGAAACCGATGGTTTCTGAAGTCATAGATCGCAGAATAGAACCTGCTCTCATTATTTTGCTAATTTTTCATGTTGCCAAATTACCTTTAAAATATTTATATTTATGCCTGTAACTTAGGCTGCTCTAAAATTTGATTCAAGAAGCTCTCAAACTTGGCCTTTTTTGAGGGTGTTCCATCTTTTAGGTTTCCCATGCTCCAGTGGATAACCCCACATCGAAGCTCATATGGCCACTATTGTTCTCAGTGGGTTATCAGAACAACTACAACATGAAAATAAATGAAACACAGAAGAAGGCATGTTGAAAGTGGGATATATTGGGAGTTACAGGAGAAAAATTAGAGTTATACATGATCATATTTTATTATATACATGTATGAAAATCTCAAAAATAAAGAAAAACATTTAATACAAATTAAAAGATAATAGGCAAAGAGACTTTTAAAACTTAAAAAAAAGAGCATTAACACTTGTCAGCAGCAGGCACAGGTTATCACTTAAGGAGTCAGGATTCTGTAGATAAGCACAGGCTTTGCGTGAGCATGACACAGCTGTGCTAGCTGGAAGAGTGCTGGTATGTTCCACCCTATCTACAATGATTTATAAGTGTCATAAAGAAGTACTTTCAGATGCAGTTCTGAAGTCTGTGGTCGGCTTGTGGATATCTTCTTTCACTTTTTATATCTGGTCAACATCTACCCATTTTACATTTTTAATTAAACACATTTGAAAGTTCATCTTCTATACGATACAAATTCAGCTATGCTGCATGCCCACTTCTTCCTAAATAGACATACATTGCAATTAAACATAGACTTTCATGATAAAGCAAAAATGTCATGGGAATTTAGATATGGTCTTTATAATGACACAAATTGCTAGTCCCATCGTTTTAAGGTTTATTTTGAATTTGCAAGTGATAACTACAAGTACTTGAACAGCAGAAGAGAAGTATAAGAAGATATTTTCAAAGTTATCAGATGAGTCAACAAGAAATTAAATACCAGTAACTTCCTTATCTGGAATGGATATTCTAGATAGTATGTGTGTGTGCACCTACAACAATAAAAATACATATATAATACACTTACATAGGAAACACTTACAGATACATAGATAAGACATTATGAACATATTTTAGAACCAATGAAAAATGGAATCTAAATCGTTCACGATGGTTATAAAAAAGGATAATATAGGTGCTACATTGTAGACAGATCAATATTTAAAATTACAATTCTTTTAAAGATCATATACAGATATTGTGTAGATGACAAAGATATGGGGTACTGATACTATATTTATAGTCTGAGGGAGGGGGTGATTTTTTCCTTTACTTCCTGTTTGCTGAACATCTATCTCATAGTATTATATTACCATTTCCCACAACACATTTTGGAACTATAACAGGAGTCTCTGAGAACAACCTCCTTCCATTTCCCTGGACATTTATACTACTGTTGTCATCTGCATCATATCCAAAGCCTTTGTTTCATCCCAGCACCAGGAATATAATTAATTCCCAGCCAGAAGCTCAGTTTTGCACTACCTGAACTCTGTACGGTTTGTATAAAATGGACCAGTATTGTACACCTGTGTAACAGGTATAGAGCACGCCCTTAACATAGACGCACTGCATTTACATGTCTATAAATCCACATGTTATTACCGGAGTATTAACATCAGAAAAATGCTCAGAGCCCATTTGTGATGAGCTCTGCTCTGCCTTTCCTTTCCCTCTTTGGCTCCACATCTGGAGAGGTTGCTAGGAAAGTCGATACTGCACCTGCATATTTAATGTGAATGGGGGAACGTGTCCAGCTCCCATGGATGCCAATGTTCTCAGCCTCTAAACAAGTTTACCCACTTCCTGGGCTTTGGCCAACTCTGGTAGACCCGCCAACACCCGCGATGCTTTCCTGAATTGCTATTTGAGCCCAGTATTCTCTCCCAGTGTTTTGCTATGTGCAGTCTTATCAGTCTCAACATTTGAAAAGAATGATCCAAAACACTCAACTGGGAGAGAAAAAAATAGACAATTGGGGAAAGTTAATTCCGTCCTTTAAAGATGAGTTTAAGCTAGTGGTTCACAACCTGTGGGACAAGACCATTTGGGGTTATATACCAGATACCCTGCATATTACATATTTACAATATGGTTCAAATAATAGCAAAATTACAGTTATGAGCAACAACGAAAATTTTCAGGGTTGGGGTCACCACAGCATGAGAAACTGTATTAAAGGGCCCCAGCATTACTAAGGTTGAGAACCACTGAGGAAGCTGCGAGGCAGAAATATACTACGGCATTATGTGGTTGTTATCATTCCAGCTAAGATTCTGACATGAGGTTCCCACATACCTTTTGAAAATGAAGTGGGTATCTGTGGGGTGTTGTACAAATAGCCATTCAAGATAATATTTCAACATTATTGTATTAAATAATTGCTTTGGTTATAAAAGTAAGTCAGATGGTTTTATGTACCAAACTGGTATATGGGAAATACCCACATGTTATGGGTTCTCTTTCCTTCCTACTGCTAGTCTCATTAAAAAAGGGTTTCCTAAGAAACCCCCTAGGCCACTGTTCTCTCTTTGCAAGAAAGCTTCAGAAGAACACATAGATACAGGTTGCTGTGTCCTCTCCAAATCGCACAGTAATAAATAAAAAAAAAATATTTATTACAATTTATTTGCTTTGTATCCAGATGTAGCCCTCTCTCTTGTCCCTTCCCAATCCAGCCCTTTCTCCCTCTTCTCCCATGCTCCTTCCACAGTCCACTGATAGGGAAGGTCCTCCTCCCCTTCCATCTGACCCTAGCCAATCAGGTCTCATTAGAGCTGTCTGCATTGTCTTCCTCTGTGGCCTTAGTACTTTGTTTGATAGCCTAAATTCTCAGCAAAGTGATTCTTTGTAAAGAGGAAATGGGGCCAACAAAAACATCATGCTATTCTCCCTTGAAGAATCTCTTCCCTTCACTTCCTGTTCTTTGCGCAACCATCTTATACCCAATGTTTAAATTTTGTAGTCACTTCTCTGTCTATTCTAAATGTGCACATATTTCAAGTGACTAGCCAATTTTCTTTTTGTTTCAGGAAGAAAGGCAAACATATGGGGAAAGAAAATGGATGGGTAAGTTGAAGTACATAAACCTCCTCACGGCTGTCTCCCTGTGTAAAGGGTACAAGAGAAATTTGTTTGTTTTATTAATCATTCTATTTTAAATCAAAGAACCTGTGCAAGACAAACGAAGGATGTCAGCAAGGACGACATGACAAAGAGGCTAATCAACTGCAGAGTGCTTATACCACTGAGAAGAGACAAATGGCATAAACTGCCTTCTGGGGATGGAGCAGGTAGCTAAGCCCAGGCAGGTCATCCCAGGAGGCCACACATTGACAGTGCAGAAGAAGCAGAAGGATACCAAAATAGTTCACAGTGCAACAATGTGCTAACTGCTTATGAATCATGTCTTTAATAGAAGATAAACGTCCTCATTTCCAATGGCTTATCTTGCATTACTCAGATCAGAAACCACGAAGCCTGTTGTGAGTGTTTTCAGCTGATGGTGTGGTCGATAAATCAAGACAAAGGAACAAAATTTTGTGCCTTGTAACATGCACCATAAAACCTTTTTTTTTTTACCCTAAAAGCACACCATAGCAATTTAAATTTCACACCCTCTGGCTCCCTTCTTGCATAATTTACATTATAAACAAAACCCCCCTGTTTCTATATATCTTTGTCTTTTACAAACATTGTGTTTCTCTGTTTTCTGGTCTGAGTTTGCAGCCTTATCGGGGAGAGAGAAAACCACTTTGTACTGTCTAGTCACACATCCGCCCGCCTTCTCAACCAGCTCTGCCTGACAGTGCAGAACAGTGCAGGGCTGCCCACGGACAGTTACCTTCTTGATGGTCTCCAGCATGGACCGCCCTCCCTGCCAGGGCTTCGAGTTTTTTCGGATACACGACAAGCTCGCCATGCTGTGCCACTTGCGGTCCTCCAGCTTCTTATGAAAGGCATTCGCAAGCAGCAGCACCGTGTCGTAGATGTAGAGGTTAGAAATCTGGAAAGACACGAGGCAGCAGTCGTCAGACCCCGTTCTAGACCCCGCTCGGAGCGAGGACGGCGCGGCAGCTCTCTCATGCCATCCAGGCGTGCTTCCCTGAGTCACTGACTAAGCAGGAAATTCCTCTTGTCATTCCTCAGTCATTTTTGCCACTGAGAACAAAGTCTATCAGATGGCACACCTCAACTGCTTTTCCCACTTATTTGGGTATGAAAGAGAAGATTAAAAATGAGTTGCTTTGACAGAGGCAAGGCTACTGTCAGTGTCAGTACTTAGAAAATCACCTGAACTTAATTCCTCTCTGAAGAGGCAGACACCCTAAGAGACTGGGATTGGAAGGGACACTGAATAATAAGGTTCCTCAGTATATCAAGTTTCTACATTTTGGTTACTCATATGGAATCAACTATCAATGTATCAAATCTGGTTTTATATGAATGGTCATAGACCCAAAGGGAAAGCAGCCATATTTGTGTGCTTGTGAGAAGTCTGTAATAAGGAAGGACAGTTATCAGGAGTATTCATAAACATCAGAGTGACAGAGCTGTAGTGATACACAGACACCATGAAATATTGCCAGGACAAAAGCCGCAACCAGCTTGTAGCACACGCCTGTGTACTCATGGTAACTGTTTTGTCTACAGTAACCATACTTTCTGCTCTGATTCCTAACTTGAATTACAGCTGAGTTTTCCCCAGGATCTATTGCAATTCTTAAATAACTCTTGCCAGGGCTACTATCTACGCTATCAATTGCCAGTGCTGCCTAGTTTTTAAGAAGAGATTAGAACTTATCCAGGAAAAAATGACCATGAAAAGAGGTAATAGGTCAACGAAAGCTGCCAAAGTTCCATAACTGCCTCTCAGAAGGAAAACGTAATAGAAAATAAAACTGAGCAAGAGAGGTAGTGATAGAAGCTCCTTTCACCTTGAAGCACTCTGGCTTTCTTAGGTCTTATAGTGTCATATTTTCACAGTTTTTTATTTTTCCTCCTGAAAATGGAACAGTCTATGCAGATTGTCGGTGACTGTAATTAATTTAGAAGGAAATTCACAACGTCGTCTCTGCACATTACAGAATGCCACAGAGATCTAACCATCAGGATAATTAGAGTTTGATACTATGCACAGCCGTTAGACAATGCCCTAACAATACCTGTAGGTTTCCTTTCACATCTTGGAGAATCTTTCATCATCTGTGTTTACTAGGCATCATTTTATGTGCAAATTTCTAGTAGAGGTACACCAGTAGATGTGGGTATTTTTTTAAAAGGTATTGAAGATGCTTGTGTACTCTGTGAGAATGTAGTAATTTTTATACAGAAATATTAGGGTGGGCTGTTGTTAATATCAGCCCACGCAGGTAACTGTTTAAGGAACTAGGTTAGATTGGCTGACCTCTGTTATGTATGAAGTGTAGAAGTAGCCCATGCCTCCAAATTCATGCAAGAATGAGCATGCAAGGATCCAATACAAAAATATAAAAGACACATAAAAGATGAGTGGGCCATATCTGATAACCCAGGGTAATCTTTTGACAGAATTTTCAAAATGATGTGCAATGATGTGCCCTTCTCAGCCTCTGCTGGACCACTCCTCACACCTGCTTCTCAGGCTATACGAACTACTCCTCACCTGTTTCCTTCCTCTCCATCTGTAATTTCCTTCTCCCTTTGCTTTGTGTGAAATGACCTGGCAGACTACTTCCATGTCCCTTTTCTTTCTCCAAATAGTTAACTTCCTTCCATTCTGTGCAAAGGTTACACAGTAGGAGACTCCTTCCCTGGGAATCCTTCTTTCTGTCTGATGACCTGAGCAGTCCTTTAAAAAGTAATTTATTTCATGACAGTTTCAGAGAGGAACATAACATGTACCTGGTCCCACTAATCTTTCCATTCTCTTTTATCGTCTTCCAGTCCTGACCACCCATCCTCTTACTCTCCCCAATTGCCGATCTCATTTTCATGCATTTTTGTTTCTTCCTTGATTAACTGTGATTAAACAGGACCACTCTTCTGTACATGGTAGGAAGGTATTTATTAAAGCAGGAGTAGCTATGTAATTCCCTAAAGACAGTGACTTCTCCTCCACTAAAGCTCTTGACAGTCATCTTTTCTGTGGCTCCACGAACACCCAGTTCATTTCTCTGCTGAGAACTGCTGTGGTGCTAAGGTTTTTGTAAAGTAGTGAGTGGAGATGCATGCTGCATGTCCTTTATTTCCCCGTGCTTTTTCTTTTCTTTTGCCTTTTTGTTAAATTTCTTTTTGACTTAACAAACAGCCTTGAACATATTGTCTGTTAAGTCAAAAGGAGATAAAGAAGAAAAGAAAAGAATGGCTTCCAATAAACAGTTGTCAAAATAAGTCAAAGAATGGGACAAAGGCAAAAAAGAACGTCAAGTCGAAAGTCAGTGGAAGATGACAGACGTTAAGACATAATAAATTTGGGCATTGGACAGCCCCCCTATACCTGAGACATGTTTTCTGAGCACCTGTGCTCATCATAAAGGCAAATGCCTTGAACCTGACACAAGATATATGTTTTCAGTGTCTGTCCGCTTCCCTCCATTTGTCCACGTTGCAAACAGCTGGTTCAGAAAAGCTGTGCTGTCATCCACCCAAAGAGCATCAGACCCGTCCGATACCTTTTTCTCAGAGGCATCAGTACAAAGTCCCAATTTATTTCTAATATCAGAGATCAGACCTCTACTCTTGCCTGATGCGTCTAAAACAAAAAGGGGGAACTGTAGAGAGCTGCGTAATGCCGCGCCTTAAAGATGGAGCTGGTTTCTGCCTTCCACCTTCCCAATGGTGAGTGCTCTCTGTCACGAACAACTCCACATTTGGCTAAGGCTGAGAATCTGGCTTGCTTCCATGTATGTGGACCTATTTGCATTGCCCACGTGGCATGCTGGGGTTGGCTACCCAGAGGCTATTTAAGCTGTGGGCTGGCTTTCCCCAGGGTCAGATGATTGTTCAAGATTCCTGAATAAACTGCATTGAAAAAAAAGAAAAGAAAAGAAAAGAAAAGCTGTGCTGACTTTCTCTGAGCCTTTGGCTCTCCCAGTCTATTCCTTCTTTCTCAAGCAGGTGCTATTCTTCCTTGGGGTTCTCTTTCCCCCATCTCCTTTCTAACATCACCCACTGTCATTGTCTTTATGAGTCTTTGATTCCTCCCACACCGTGGTGCCAACCTGTCTCCCAGCATTTAAAAAGATGACTTCAAGCTTTATACACATGTTCATCCCATGAATGACTGTCTCAAAATAGGAACATAACCCATCTCTAACAATTTGAGCTCCAGCATCCATTCATTCTCCCATAAGTGATTCTCTACACTTTTCCTGCCACCACACTTGTTCCCTGATACCAGCAAAAACTCCAGGAACCATCTGCTACTCGCCCTGAAACACCCTCTCTCTTTCTGTTGATCACTGCCAGGTACAGATTCTAGGCTGCTTGCCATGTCACATTTCTTCCTTTGTCAGTCTCTTGTTTCTCCTTTCCATAAAAAGTTTAGTAACTAGAACTGACACATTAATGCAGATGTGAGCTTTCTAGGAGACAGGAGTGGGAGACAGTCTCTCTCTTGATCTTAGCAAAGTGCTTCTGACACAGAGTCCAAGACTGTATTAAAGTGGTTCACAGCAGATTTGACTTGCACTGTGATCATATTGGATTTGCCTTCAAAGGAACGATTTTGAGCAGCTGTCACACCAGTGCTCTTCCACGTACATTTTATGTAATTGACTGTGAAACTACTTGGTTTCTGGGGAACTTCAATGTTAAGGATTGTTACAAGTCAATACTAACAATTTTGACCTTGATTATGTAATATCATTTCTCTCATAAGTTTATGTCTTTTATAGTTGTGATCAAGTGGAGATTGACACTTGAAGCATTAAGTTGGAGACAGAAGTTTGTGAATACCCATCCAGAGGGTATTTACTTAGTCAAGCTTGAAGGTCCTGGCTTCACACTTCTTAAACTGACAGTAAAAGAACATCTGGTGGCAGGCTGTAGCCATCAGAATGTGCTCAGTGTCACAGAATGCATTTAAAGTACATACTAGGTACATAAAAACTTAGAGATTTGATTGACATATGTAGGTAATTCAGTTTCACTTAGTGACTTAGAGGAAAGTAGTTTGTTTGACGGGTTAGTTGAAATATTTTGGTTTTATAAAATCTTTGATATTATAACTTTCTAAAATAATGATAATATTTTTAATATTTCAACTTTTTTCTATTGACAGAATTTATTCTCTTTTTATCCTAGGACTGATAATGTCTAAGTGGTATCCAAATTGCTGGACTTTTTTGTTGTTTTTTTATTATATATATTTATTTTTTTAATATTAGTTACAGTTTGTTAACTTTGTATCCCTGCTGTATCCCGCTCCCTCATTCCCTCCCAATTCCACCCTTCCTCCCTCTTCTCCTCCCTGCCCCTTTCCAAGTACACTGATAGGGGAGAACTTCCTCCCCTTTCATCTGATACTAGACTATCAGGTATCTTCAGGACTGGCTGCAAAGTCCTCCTCTGGGGCTTAGCAGGGCTGCTCCTCCCTCAGGGAGAGGGGTCAAAGAGCCCATCATTGAGTTCATGTCAGAAACAGTTCCTGTTCCCCTTATTAGGGTACTCACTTGGATACTAAGCTACCAAGAGCTACATCTGAGCAGAGGTTCCAGGTTACATCCGAACATGGTCCTTGTTTGGAGAAACAGTCTCATAAAAGACCCCTGTGCCCAGATATATTTGGTTTGTGGAGCTCCTGTCCTCTCCAAGTCATATTAACTCCCCCCCATTTTTTTATGATTCTCTGCACTCTGCGAAGATTTGGTTATGAGTCTTAATATCTGCTTTGATACACTGCTAGGTAGTCTTTTAGAGGCCCTCTGTGGTAGGTTCCTGTCCTGTTACTTGTTTGTTCCTATATTCCATGAACTTCTCAAAGTCTTCCCTAAGGATTTCTGAAGAAAATTGTCAAATATTATATAAACTCAATATGTAATGCATAACACCAGTAGTCTTCCAATTTAGTATGCAGATAAAAAGGTGTTTGAGAAGGTTTAGTTTGACTTTGCTTGTTCTAGAAAAAGCCCTGTTTTCTTATGTGTAGTACTCAAAAACCTACTAACATATTCTACAACTTATATAAACATGCTTAGTATTGGTCACTATTAAAACTTAGCATATTTTAACTAATATTAAAAGAACTGTTCTCCTTTGTTTTGAAGACGGTGATAGTAAATCTCCCAGACTTAGATGTTCTTCCCAGTTTCCCTTTTCTTTCTAAACAACAACATCGTGGTATTGTGAACACGTGTGCTAGTTTACTGGTTACTCTGGACAGTTACTTAACAAGCTTTGTTTAATCGTCGAGGTATACTCTTAAAATCTTCAAGTACAGGATGGGAGTGGTAATGCAGGCCTTTAATCCTAGCACTTGGGAGGCAGAGGCAGGAGTTCAAGGCCAGCCTATTCTACAAAGTGAGTTCCAGGACAGCCAGAGCTACACAGAAAAAGCATGTTTCTACACCAAACAAAATAAAACAAAACAAAATCTTCAACCTCCTGTGTTTTCTAATCCACTGAATTACATTTACAATGACTTGCTCTTATAAGGCTACGTTCCTCCCTCTAAATTACATTCATGGCCCTAACACTATCAACACTCTAAAACTTGGAAGACAGGTTTTCTTGGGGAAAAATAAAAAAAGAAATTTCTTTTTTCTCTCCATTATCACCCAAGCTAACAAAGCCTCAGCATTCAGGGAGAGCTGCTTCCCTCCAATTCCATTTCCGCCTTGTCATCGTTACTTATTATGCAGCTCCAGCCTATCTGCAGTTATTAGGTTCTTGATTACTAATTTAAGATCTATGGAATTTGTCATCAGTACTTTCCAAACCTGTCTACCCTCTCTAAATATATTTAAAAGGCAACAGCCAGGAGACCACCATACGGGCCCACGGTTCCTCGTCTTTCCTTAGTGCAGAGATGTGATGTTAGAATTCAATTTCTAGCTTTGGTATGCACCTGGGCCCTGTGTGCATACTTGTATTCTTAGGCTTTGTTTCTAACTAGACACTCCAGGATGACGAGATAAAGGTCTCTGTGGCCCAACTTTCTGTTTTGTTTTGCAGAAGGGAGCTGAGAGGGCTTCTTTTCCTAAGGAGTGCCCTGCACTTGAACTCCCAGCCAGTGAGAACCTAGTGAGAACTTAATGAAAATGATGATTTGATTCAGTTGCTCACTCTAACTATAGTGAGATAAAGCTTTATACTAAGTACTCTGCTTTTAGTGGAATCCTTTAAACTCAAGAGCTCTGAATTCACACTCTTAATTATGTAAATCTTCCCATATCAAAGTCTCTGTCAGTTTTTTTTAATCATAAATATTTATATAATTCTATCATAAATAAGAGGTAAGTTAATACCTAACAACAATTTCTAAAAAAAAAAACTTAATTGGCTTTTTCTCTTTCGTGTGTGGATTTGAGGACAAAATGAAGAAATTATTAAGATGGGGAGGTGGGTCTGTACACCCCCATCCACCCGTAAACACACAGAGAAAATACTTGTTCTATGCTTACCTAAGTTAAGGGTTATAATTTCAGGCAAATGCACTTGTGCTTTCCACAAATGACAGTCACTGATGTTTCTTATGTGTTTGTTTATATTTCCTGCTCTTTAGAAAAGAACAGATTTTAATATTTCATAATTTTCTAAATTAAGGTTATTTTATGTTTTTCTTCACTTAGACTCCTGTAATTTTCATGTGTTGCTCATAATCAGTTATGATGCAGAGAATACATCCGAACACAAAATTAAAAGCGGCACTCATATTTAGACAGGCATGTTAAGGTTTCAGGGTAACTTACATGGAAAAGGCTAAAGCTAAACTCCCTTAAAATCTAGTAAGGAACAAAAATATGAATTGCAATAATCTTGGAACCACGAGCCTAACACTAATAAATATGAGGAAATGCTAGGGTAAATGGCAATCTTCTAAATAACCTATAAGTGATGGGGACTGTGGAGTTAGTTATCAAAGATGTGGTTCTACATATTACCTTATGAGACATTATTTGAGACAAATTAGTCTTCCTAAGGTTGTATTTCCACATTGTTCAGACACTTCTAGGTAGTAAAATATTTCCTATACTAAACATTTTAAAGGGTTTGGTTTCTGGAATATATTATAGTTTCCTGGTTTGAAAAACTGATGCTGACTAATCTTTGCTGATGTCTAATGTCCCCTCTAAATATCCTCAGATACCCACATGGCGCTACTGCCGCACACTGAGGATGACTGTATCATACACATTTGTTTTTTCAGTTAAGCCCTCTGCTGACCATGTGTACAAGTATGTCTGATTGATTCTTCCTTCCTCCTGTCTTTTGCTGCCTGGAGAACTTCCCCTGCCCCATGCTGCTGCTCCCTGTGTTCACTAACACTGCTTCCAAATGACAGATTGAGATGTCCAGTCCAAAAGAAAAATAGCTGATAGAATTTTTCTTTAAAAAGAAAAAAAAATAGGTTCTGAGAGTTGTCCAAAGGACAGGCTTCTGAGGAAGCTTCATGAACTTGGTGCTCTCTAGTCTCCTATTCAGAAATTTGAGTGTAATTTGAAATTCTTTAGGTATTTTTGATGGTAAAGGTCCTGCTGTCTCTTGTGTGCAGTGGGTACAAGCATCACGTTTTGAATTTTAAGTAAGCTTTCTTCTTTTTTAAGAGTTAAAGTTCTTCAATCTAGAAATCCTTTAAAAAGAGAATAAACATCTATGCTTTTTATGACACAGAATTCAAGCAATTCTGTTCACTTAATACTCTGAAGCGTAGCCTTGTGTGTGTCAATCACAGACCCCATTCCAGGAAATGCCCTGTATCTGCTTGCTTAGAAGGAAGGAAGATTTACTTGCTGTATTTTATTAAGGAAGTGGGCACTTTTTTTTTCTTTTCTGTATTAGGATCAAAGGGATCAAAGACAAAGGCTCTTTCACTCCCTGCCAAAGGCACTTAGATGTCAGAAGAGCGAATGTGCCCAAGAATAGTACTCTATGCCCTCCCAGTCCAGTGTCACTCAGAGATGTCACCCCAGGCTCCCAGAGCTGCCCACACCCCGGAAGATGCACCCCACCCTTTAGCACACACCTCCATATTCTGCGCAAAGGGATCCTTGGGATCACACAGCGTTGAAGAGATCCGATGGTTGCCACGGAAACAGCGCTGACTTATATTCTGGGGGACTGGAAATGTCTGCCGGATAATTGTTAACCTTCCGATGGACCTTCTGACAAGTTCCTGGACATCCACATCATTTATTTCCTAAAAGATAAGAAGTGGGAGAATTAGCAGTTCTTAAATATAGTAGCAGGAACACAAAAGAATTGCTGACCAGTTATCTGGAGGAACAAAGGAATCTGTTGCTCTAACACATCTGCTTCGTGTTTAGCCAGCCTTCCATGAAGATTATGTGCATTTATCAAAATGGTGAACTCAGTCATTCTTGCTCTCTGCTGCTTTAAATTATGTACACTAATGCCCAAACAAGCCTACATGGGCCATGTGGCTTAAATACACATTATTAAAAGCAACTTAACAATGGATTATGCTGAAACCATAAGAGAAACATATTGAAAGTTCAGCAAAAGAAGATTCAATTACAGCTTATGATTTGTGAATAGCTTTTAAGACATTTTATGTATCTACGAAGGGTGATGCAATGTTAAGATGGATCCATGTTTTTCGCAATGAAAACTGAGGGTTTTAAATGAACTAAGTAAAGAAAGCAGAAGGAGACACTGTTTTTTAAAAGTGTTTTCTTACTGGTGAAAGTGCTAAATTCTTGCTGTGGTCATTGTATAAATTTGCATAGTTCCGTTGGTTAGCTTGGACTAAGCCATGGCAATGAAAGCTAGCACTAAGTAAATGACAGTGACTTTGTGTAGGTATGCTTGCCAAACTCTAAAAAATTCATTCTCTGCTCTCTTCACCTTCATTCTCTGCTCTCTTCACCTACATATTCTTATTCTGAAATTAGATTTGAAGATTAGGCTCAATAACAAACATAAAAATAACACGAACTGATAATGTTTAACATATACACATCTGTTTTACTTGGAATTAGAGCAAAAGTGACAGATATAAATTTCAGTCTCCCAGCAGTCTTTACTAAGGCAGTTTGTGCTCCATCATGGCCATTTGGAATCTTTTATGCCCATAAAGCTTTTGCGATAAACAGATTATTGATGTGAATCAATTTTTAATGCAATGAAAATAAATGATTTGACATAGGATATTATGGACTGCGTTGTGCATTCCTATGTCTCTATCCAAAGAACCAATACTAAATGATGAAGATAAGCAGATTAAGTAAGCGTTAACTTTCTTCTTTTATCTCCCATGATAATTACAAATTCTCTCTCTCTTTTTTTTTGTTCCACATTAGTTGGGAAACTCACCCCTTTTTATATTGGTTATGACATATAGGTTTTTCTAAAAATAAAACAACACCTGCCATCAGCTGTATCCACAGTAACATCAGGAGGTTCTGGGCGATTAATCCTTAATGCACCATAAACAATGGTTTTTAGCAGCTTAAATGTCGTCTTTTCCCCTTAGTCTGTGTCATTTCACTGGCCACATAAACTCTGTCTGGCAAAAGCCTCATACTTTGAATTTTCCGTTATCTGCTCACAAAGCTAA
This sequence comes from Meriones unguiculatus, assembly GCF_030254825.1. Classification (NCBI taxonomy): domain Eukaryota; kingdom Metazoa; phylum Chordata; class Mammalia; order Rodentia; family Muridae; genus Meriones; species Meriones unguiculatus. Next base: position 9,042,804 of record NC_083368.1, on the reverse strand, counting down.
ATTAAACAGTGTCCAGTTAATTCTGTTTTAATACCTGCTATTAATGTGGAGTCTTTTAAAGGGAATTAATATCAACATTGCTAATCATTTTTTTTTCAGCATTTTAAAATGCCGTATTGTGCAGCCATGAAGTTTCATGTAGAAGACAGTAAATGATACATTGATTTCTCATGTTAATATGTTGCTCTTATTTTGTAAGCAGATAAATATTTATCCAAACTTACCAAACTCTACCATCTGCATCTGTATGTCACATGATGATGAGCTACAAGCCAGCATATTAAAGTCAAAATCTATAGATAATAAATGCCTACATTGTATCAGACACAATCCTAGCTCCTTTTCCTGGTATCTCATTTTCTTAAAAAAAAAAAGACATTGAATCCCTGTTTTATTAGCACTTTAGAAATAAAGAACCATGAAGATTCACAGGTATTCATTCAAATTATTTTTATTCAAGGAAGATTTTAGAAATGTTATGATATAAAAAAATGATATGCACTAATCATATAAGAAGACATATTTCTTTAATGAAATCACTTTGGTGAGTTTCAAGAATGATGGCAATGAAGATGGCTGAGAGCTCCAAAGGAGTAAGACCCTCTGTTCTGAGACCTGCCCTAAGCCGTCCACCTGAGACAACTGCTCTACAGGTGGTCTCCAAACACAGAAAGTGCTGGTCACACTAGAAGGTGTCCTAGATGGAGTTCTCACTTGTGCAACTTCAAGTGAAACTGAAGAAATGCCAATTTCAACAGAATATATTTTGTCTGCTATTATTTGAGGAAGAAACTGAAGACATTTTTCTGAGGGAAACTAACAGTCTGTCTCAAAAATTTTGCTTGTAATTCGAGTTTTGACACATGATCTCCAAAACCTATTCAGGGTGGGATGGCAGCTTGATCAGGAACTTCTTTGTATTGACAGGAACTGCATTTCATTCTTCAAGAGTGACCGACACAAGGTAATATAAGCATCTATTAACAACTGATCAGTTAATCTAAAACAGAAATCCTTTCAAAACAGGAAAAAAAGTCCCTAAGAAAATGGCTGTATCAAAATACTAAGCTCTTGTGCATTAAGGGTCTACATTATTTTATTCATTTTTAAAGCAATATTTAAATTATAAAGTTTTTGAAAACAATTTCACTAGGAACTAATTTATAAAAAAGAAATGCCTCTTTAAATGCCAGCACCACCAGACGTACTAATTGTTTTCTGTAAAGGAACAGCAAAATATTCTGACTTTTAAAGACTATGAAGAGTCAGAATTCTAACATTGTCTTTTTAGTCTTCACCTGCATCTGTTAATAAACATAGAATTAATATTGCAATAAAAACAAGCAGCATGGTGGACTTTCATTCATATGCTGCAGTCTTCTATGGTGTTAGAAAAGATGTTTTCCTAGTATGTGTGTGTTCTCCGTGCTGTGGCAGAGATACCCTTGTGAAATTTCAAGAAAGTCCAACACTAAAAAGAAGTTTTATAAACACTATATTGGAATCTGAAATAAAATCAATATGAAGAGAGACTGAATGGTAATTTTCTTCTTGATTACTAATAATCAAGAAGATTATTATTAACTAATATAATAAATAATTAATAACATTATTAATTAATAACATTATTAATATAATTATGTTGATATAATTAATATAATTAATAATATCATTAATATCTTGATTGTTAATATTATAATAACCAAGATTGTTATTAATTAATATTATAATTAATTATTATTAATTCAAAACTAAACTACAAAAAAGTACAAAATATCTACCATATGTCTAAACCTTAAAATTTCAAAACAAGAATCTAAACCCCCAAACTAATGGCTTCTTTTCTACCCTGCTCTACCCTAACCACAGTCCTCACAAATGGTTTAAACATGTTTTAAGTCATTGGAATGACATGAGACATTGATGGCTAGGGTCAGCATCATGGAAGTCAGAAGCATTGCACCTGAACCAGGTGGGCCTCCTATCTAAATTTTGGCTTTTGTAAAACAAATAAAGCACCAAGGCATTTGCTTCAGGGCCCTAAAGGGATGCTATCACTGAAATGGAAAGTCTGTTGTGAAATGGATCAACTGAGTGCAGGGAGGATAGGAACACCATTACCAAATCCCAACTTGATTGATTGCACCCTGTGAGCTGGCATAGCTTCTCTTTAGTACAGTGTACTTGATGAAAATTAAAATGAAATGAATTGTTTTCAAGTTTCTACAACTTGTGCCATAATGCACAATGTCAACTTTGATTTATAATCCCTCTCTATGAAACTATTGGTGCAATAAGATTAAATAAATTTTGCAAACCCTTTTTAAATTAGCTACTAAAGCATAGTTATGCAAAGTGGAGTAGACAAAATCACTTTCTCCATGTTCAGTCAAATGGGCATTTACATGTCTGTGAAGATTTTGTTGTTACTTTGGGATATATTCAGAATTCATAGTCTTAACAAATTTGAAAAGAAAACAATTCCATGTTGTTGTTTTTTTAATTGAGAGTGGGGTAAATCATGCTTCTTCTATTAAGTTTTATAATAAGCATGTCAATGAAAAACAAAAACAAAATCATGAGAGAGAAGGACATGGTTCCTGAAGTAGACTTCAAGAGAATGAAGTGCCTGAGTGGAAATGGATAGAAGGAAAGAGCTGGCCTTGGGTGCACTGGCTGATAATACTTTTCCTTGTGAACATGTTCATTCTTTGTGCATCTGTTTGGTCCAGATAAAAGCAACAGCTAATGTAAATGTAGACTTTGTCTTAAAGAGTATTGACTTGCTAGAGAAACATGGTACTTTCTTCAAGGACTAAAGATATGATAATGAGTTAAACACAGTGAGAATTTCAAAACAGTAAAGAAGCTAACGTTGCAAGCATTTACAGCAATGTCTTCGGGTTGAGAAAATAATTATGGTCTTCATCACCTTCTGTAGTGCTAATATTGACTGAGTAATTGACCAACTAAATTTCTTTGTTAATTGGTTACTTTCTTTTGCAACATGGTAGCTAAGATGCCATCAAGGAAAGACATGTTAGTCTCCTCAACTATTTCTGGATAATAGAGATTGTAATATAAAGATGAAGAAGGGAAACTTTCCTCGGAAGTACTAGTTGACCTTTGAATGGTAGAGAAACGCCCACCCTGGTTTTGGTTTTGCTGCCCATGTTCAGGATTCTAGTATCACTGTAAGTGCAATATTAGAGATGGGAAAAGAAAGAATGTAAGGGTTTGTTTGATTACCCTTTAAGGAGGCAAGAAGCCACTTTTTCTTCCCTGCTTTATTTGTGTTCCCTATTCTGTGGACACAAACAAGTAAAAGCTCTCTGTTTAATCTTCAGAAGAGAAGCTGGCTGTGAGGTTGAAACAGGGATGATAAGAATTCGTCATTAAAAAAAAACAAAACTACAAAATAATTAAACTAAAGACAATGGAAATTTGGAAATTTCAAAAACATAAATCAAAGGAGAATTATCAAAAACAAAACAAACCCAAAAGCAACTGAAGCTTTCTTTACATTGGTAAGACTGCTATTAAAATCTCATTATTTCCACTTAATAATTTTCTAATCTTGGTGGATTATTTAATATCTTTAGACTTTATTTTCGTTTTAGGAAAAAAAATGCCTATCTGAAATTTCATGAAAGTTCACTAAATTATTTTTCATATTGCTTTTCTTTCTAGTTCAATGTATAATCATTTAGATGGAAACTAATAGGCATGATCAAGAAGGTCATTGGGAAGAGATCCAGGGTACCCACACTGCCTGCAAAAATCTCAAAAAATTATGAAAGAAATATAGTGACAAATCACATAAGCCTAAAGATTGACACTCCCAAATCAGATGGAGCGATGGCTCCAGTATCTCTATTCTGAGCTAAAAAAGAGTGAAGCCTTGTGTAGGTTTTTGCAATAAGAATATTTTACTTTTTTGTAATAAGAATAATTTATTTTTTGTAATGAGAGTATTTTATTTTTCTGTTTGGAGAGGAAAAGCATTTATCTTCTACAGACCTGACCCCCAACACTCTCACAGTCAGTCGTGTTACACGTGAGAGTGGGGTGTAGCAGGAAAGATGTCTACTATGGCACAGTTTTTGTATCCCTCTTCAGGCTTTGTTAAGATAATACCTTTTTGAATTTTTTTAATTAACTGCAGGACAAAAAATGTACATCAGGAAGGTTGTAAATGTTAAAGTTCAAGGAAACACCAGTTCCCCAGACTCCAAAAGGTAATCCTGGATTATAGGTGGTTAGTATTTTTTACACTTTCTGGCTCCTCATGCCCCAGCTATTTCTTCTTATAAACATCACTCTCTGTGCTTTCTCTCTTACTTTCTCTCTCTTCTTCCTCACTCTCTCTTCTTTTCCAGTCAGATCCAGTCTGTAGGCTTTGTTTAGTATACTGTTCTGACTCTGCTCTGGACTCTTACAGATGCCGCTGGCTGTTCCATCTCTCATATGTAGAATAAAGACCTTCCTCTTAAACTTACCATGGAGAGGTCATGTTGTCAGTCTGTACAATAAGTCCATTGTCACAGATAAGAATCCAAGGTAAAATCTATTCTGTTTTGTTGGCTGCAGAACCAATACTTTTATTCAAAATGCTATGTTGTTCCTAAAACAATTTCTTATAATTGAAATATATAACATCTTATATATTATATAAAATATAACATCTTATAATCCCATCAACAGTATCAGTACATAAATAATACACTATTTATTTATTTATTAGTAATAGGCAGGGTTGGACAACACACCATTCTGAGGACATATCATGCTGCCAGGTGCAGTCATACTCTTTGTCCAGGTCTAGTCTGTTGCTGTTTTTACTGATCTTGACTGGCAAATGATAAGGAAATAATCTTCTCAGATTGAAGCACACTCTGAATCCTTTGTATTACCTTTGCAAAATGTTAAGAAAACTTTCTAAAGGAATTTGACCACTCTGGAATTTTAAAACAGTTGTATTTCTTTGTGGGGGAAAAACTGTCCTTTATTGATTCATGTTCCTATACTGAACTGTAAAATTTTCTGGTAGGAGACAGATAGAAAGGTTTTAAAAAGACATTAAAATACAAATGGAATAGAGACTCTCCCCTGGGAGATTCACATTGCTTACAAAGACGAACTGAACTTTTCATAAAGAGAATCTCTCTAAGTAGGAAGTGCATGCAACAGGAAAAGCTAAAAAGCATGAAGTGGGGAAGGCTTTCTCCACTTATTTAATTCAGATAAAAACCTTGGTTCTATTTTTGTTAGAAAGCATTCATGCAGGACACTGAGCCTTTACTTCCTGCTCTGCTCCCTCTTAGAGGTGAAGGCCTTCTGAGACTCCATGAGTGAAAAAGTGATGGTTGAGAGCAGGGGAGTGGTGGGTTTACCTCATTTATAATGATCCAGTGACAGTCAAAAGCAACCAGATTTGTCTCCACCACCTAGAAGAGAAAGCAAACAAGTCATCAGGGTTAGTCATGAAGAGGGAGCTACTCTAAAGGCATCCACCCTGTAAATGGACTGTTAGAAAAGTTGTAGATGGAAACCCATCAGCCAAGCACGCAGATACAGTTGTGCCTGCTGGCAGGCTCCGGAGACACACTGAAGAAGCTTGAAAACTGCATCCATCAAGGTTAGGAAAATGCAAATTTCAGAAAGAAAAACATTTAAGTGATAATGTGTCTAGAGTGAACAGATTTCAAATCTCCGATCATATCCCTTGTTCTAAATACATTTCAGTGCTGTTATATTTTAATAAATATCTAAGCAGTGCTCCAATCTCATCTGTTTATAGTTTAACTTTTTATCCTTGCTGCGTGTATGCTACTAATTTGAATAAAATCTGTTCTGAAAAAAATGATTTTGTTGTGTGTATTTGAAGTAGATTCAAATAAAAAAAAAGAGAAAGAAAGTAAGAAAGAAAGAAAGAAAGAAAGGAAGGAAGTGTTGATATGTAGATATTTTGCCTGGTATTGTGGTGCACTTTAATCCCAGCACTTGGGGAGAGAGAGGCAGGTGGATCTCTGTGAGTTTGAGGCCAGCCTGTTCTACAAAGTGCATCCAGGACAGTCAAGGTTACACAGGGAAACCTTGTGTTGAAAAACAATAAAAAAGGAAGAAAAAAAGAAAATGGAAGGAAGGAAGGAATAAAGGAAGGAAGGAAGGAAGGAATGAAGGAAGGAAGGAAGGAGCAGTAGATTCAGTTCTAAAGTTAAACTGTAAAACAGTAAGAGCTATTTATACTATAGTCACAATATGTGTTGATAGGAAATTTTTATAGCTTTTAGGCTGATAAAACCAATTAATACTCTGGCTGGGTGACATGCAGTACATTATATAGACCACATTGGCCTGGAACAGTCAGAGATTTTACCATTTTCCTTCAAATGCTGGGATTAAAGATATGGACCACCACTCCCGGTGGAATAGCAACCTTTGTTGATGAACTTTGAATATTTGACATAGGCCAAAAATGAGCTTAGTAGGCTCTGAACGAACATGTGCATGTATCTCTCGCTGTGTTTATGTTTACATATATAGCTATGAGTGTAAGTGCATATGTGTGTAAGTGCGTATGTGTAGCTTTTGTACCAAAGTTTCCGTCTTACACATAATAATAAAGTTTCCTATTATACATTTTCTAAGACATGCTGTTACAGTTTATGTCAAGAGCAGCACATAATGAGTGAGGATGCTCTGTAACAAATTATTGCTGTATTTTTAGTGGTAATATCTATAGACTAGGCATGGTCACAAGTGAAGATGCTTTCCATGAACTGCCAAAGATGTCTCAAAGTATTAACTGGTTTTAGGGATTGTTCTTGGTCCTAGGGGGAAACACCGTTGCAAAGGTGTCTTGAATAAGGAGAAATGTAATTGGGTGCATATTTGTTGTACCGTAAGATTTTTTTTCAATTCAAAGATAATTATTTGCACCTGTTTTAAATATTGATATCTTATGTGAGTTCAATATATGTCTTTTGAATACCATACACTTGCTGAATAATACAAATAATGAGTTATCAGAAAAATGAAGGTTTGTTTTCTACTTTCATGATTATTTTAATTTATTTTTTAGGGTATATACATGATCATTTATAGGTGAACTTTTTAATAAAGGATATGACATGTGACAATTTCCAGTTTTAACTATAGAAAAATACCTTTTAACTTTATATTAGTAATAGCAAAGTTTCTTTTTATACTTTTATTTTCTTCATTAATAGTTTTAGAAGCATATCAATGATTTAGTAACAATGAAAAGCATTAGAAAGTAAGTGAAAATTCCATCAGAATTTACAAAAATAGAAACCCAACATTTGGTTGTTAGGAAAATCTATCTCTGTATAAAATGGAAAAACGCTTGTACATATGGGGAAAACCCTTAAAACATGGATTAGAAAAAAGTTAAGGCCAAGCTGCAGGTAACATAGAAGGAAAGCACTTCTAAATAATATTAATATCAAAAAAGAAAGAAAAATAGGTGAAATTGCCCTTTTTAAGGCAGTCTATGCATGTGGACACATAAGAAAATTCAAGTAGGAGAACTCAACATTGCACGTAGTTACTGTTAAGAAGTAATTTTGTCGCAAGACTGAGGGATCGCTAAGTGTTAATGTGAATAGTTTGTGCAGAGAGTGAAAGTGATCTTTTACACCACGGCTTGAAATAATCAGGAGAGAGCACAGAACAGTCTGGAACTTACACAAGGGAAAAATACAAGCATCTCATCCCAGACCATGAACCAATCTTCTCATCTCAGATCATGATGCAACTGTCCCATCCAGACCATAACGCCAGCGTCTCATCCCAAACAATGACGTGAAAGTATCATCCCTGACCATGATCCAATCCTCTCATCGCAAACCATGATGCAAGCATATTACTCCAGACCATGGTGCAACTGTCTCATCCAGACCATGATCCAATCTTCTCATCCCAGACCACGATGCAGTCCACCTTCGTTCATGGACAGTAGAGAAATACTCTGCCATTTCTTCATTTCCCCCAGAAACATTACTATACAAAATTATTTCAGCAGTATAAGTTTGAAACAAGGAAGAAGCTATTTGCATTTACTACAGATAAACATATCAGTTCATTTTCAAATTATGAGCTGAGGCCTCTTCCCCATAGGTGGGCCACTATGTGTCCCTCGGTTTGAGTATGTTTGAGTATTCCATCTGAATGCCTCATGTGCTTGGAAGACAGTGTCTGTTAGGGCCCCTGTGAGGCTTTCAAATTGGCCAGTCCTCTGCTGGTGCAGTTTTTAAAATCATTAGTCCCATCTCTTTCTTTTTGCCCAGATGATGGGAGCAGAAGTGCGGCAGGACACTTCCACACCTGTGTGCCTGTGTGTCTGTGCCTGCTTGCTCAACTGTACAGCATGTGGACCAGGCCACTGTGCTGTGCCCAGGGACACTTCGCCAGTTACGCTGGCTCCAGTGCAGAGAAGAACTTTTCTTCACATTCTCTGCTGTCACACTGTGCTAATATGAGGCACTACATTTTGGGTTTACATACAGCAGTTCAGCATCTCTTGCCATATACCTTCTCTGTACCTATTTATCATCGTAAATTTTAATTAACAGAATTACCAGAACAACTTGAGCTTCTGTAAATTGATAAAGACTTGATCTGAGAATTATGAGTTTTACCCTGTGCATTTTAGCGGATATTAGATATTTGAGATTTTTTTTTCTATAAGTGTAGTTTTGATTGTAGAAGGAAAGAAATTGCTGTTAGGATGACACTTAGTGATGAAAAGTCAGTGATGTCCTGTCCCTTTAACCGTATGATGAAGAATATGTATACATACAAATCCATGTAGTACTGAAGCAGTAAGTTTCAAAGAACCACTTTTTTATTTTTTACTTTAATACATACAAAAATTTATCTGAAGAAATGACCACTAAAAGGGGAATAGACTTTCTTTAGGTCAAGGTTAATTTGTTCATGAATTAATAATATCACATCTCTTCTTGGATTTCTTGTTTTAACTGAATGTTACTGAAAGAAGGCAATATTTTAAAGTGATTAGAAAGCTGGAAAGATCATTTGGAAAGCGGCATAAAAGAGGATGGAGCTCAACAGCCAAGACATTAGGAACTTAAATGACTACTACCTGAATTATAGTAGAGGGCACAAGTGGTATATCAGAGACCGTGAAACCCACCAGAGAATTAAAGGAGAGTCAGGGTGACAGCGCTACCCTTCTCCTAGACTAGCAGCCGAAGCTGACAGCGCTCATTCCTAAAACAGACACATTTACGAAAAGGGGACTCTGGAGGTGAGTGTAGATAAGGAATGACAGATGATCACTGGAAATCCAAGTCACATTAAATATCTTTAATAATATTAATTTTTTACATATAATAACAGTTTCAAAAATATTGCATCAAATTAGTAGCATTTCTGGTTAAAGGACCAAATTCAGGGTTTGAGACATCACTATTTTAATTATTTCAGGGCATCCTAGAATTTCTAAGTTCTTTGTATTTATATAGTTATGTTAAAATTTAATTGAGAGAGATTGTTTTTTTGCAATGCTGTCTTCGCATTGTCAACTTGACTGGATTTAGACTCACCACGGAAACGTATCTCAGCTATGTCTGTGAAGTTGTTCCCGGAGACGCTTATCTGAGTTGCAAAGACGCGCCATGAACGCAAGCGGCGCCATTGCATAGTCTGGGGCCCCGAGCTCTGCCTTCCCAGGGGAATCCATGCTTTTAAAATAAATACAAAGTTATACTGACATACATATGTAACGGGAGAGTGGAGAAAAAGCTCAGGAGTTAAGCGCATGCGCTGCCAGTGGGCCTGGGTTTGTTTCCCAGCACCCACACTGCAGCTCACAACTGCTGGTAATGCCAGTCCCAGGGAATCTGATGCCACGTCTGGCTCTTGCAGGTCCTGGGCTTGAGCATCTCCCCCCCAAAAAAACTTCTCTCTCTCTCTCTCCTGACTTCTGACACATCCTCCCTGGCTGCCACCCTGGCTTCTCAGCTAAAATGGACTGTGTTGCTTCTGACACACTGTATCAAAATTGAACCCCCTTTAAAAATCTTTGTCAGGTTTTTGCTTTAATTTTATTTACATATTTATTTATTATAATTTATTCAGTTTGGATTTCCACTACAGCCCTCTCCCTCATCTCCTCCCAGACCCACCCAGTCTGCCTCTTCTCCTTGTATGCCCTGTCCCTTGATAGGGGAGGACCACCTCCCCCTCTATCTGACCCTATCGTATCAGGTCTCATGAGGATCTGCTGCATTATCTTCCTGGGTGGCCTGGCAAGGCTGCACCTCCCAGTGCGTGGTGATCAAAGAGCAGGCCACTGAGTTCATGTCAGAGACAGCCCTTGTTCCTAGACACTAGGGTGTCCTAGTAAGGGGAACAGAGTGGCCAATGGGCTTCCTCTGAACAGGGGATCTAGTTCTCTCCATACACAGTCCTTAGTTGTAGTATTGGTCTCTTCTCTGAAGATTCCTGGGCCCAGGTATTTTGGCTCTGTTGTTCTCCTTGTGGAGTTCCTGTCCCCTCCAGGTCTTTCTATCGCCCTCTTCTTCCATAAAGATTCTGGTTTTTGTCAGAGCAACTACAATAGTATACATCTTTCCCCATCTGTCTTACTTGAATAGCACAGCTCACATTTTACTGGATTGAAACTCCCCTCTTCTTTTTAAATTTTTAAATTTTAATTTACCTATCACCCATCTATCTATCTATCTATCTATCTATCTATCTATCTATCTTATTGACTGACCAATCTATCGATCTATCATTTATCTATCTATTTAGGTAATAAGATCTCTTTCAAAGCCAAGCAAACCAGTGTTACAATTCTGAGGTCTCATTGTGTGGGTTATTAGTAAATTCTAGTTGGGTTTTTTTAAACAAAATTTCAAAAATATTATGTCATAACAAAATAGTGAAGTATTCATAATTCAGTAATAGCATTTATTACCATGATGAGTCAGAAAAGCAGGCCTGAAAGACTACATTGCCCCTGGACAGCCCAAAGCAAACAGCAAGTCATAAGGGAAAGCTGCAAAGCAGAGCAAAGCTATCCAGTAGAACAGCAACTGAACTCAGCAGAGGGACAGGAGCTGTGAGAATAGGGGCTTTTCTTGCTAATATATTTTGAACATCCTAACCACGTGAGTCTCTTTCAGCATGAGACATGGGAACTTAGGAGTGTACGGAAGAGCCTGTCCCCCACACAGTGTGGTGCTGTGGAGCCCGGTCCACTTCTACATTTAGCGATGTGATTATAACAAAGGAGACCTTCCACCTTCCTCAAGGCTGAGCTTACTTTAAGTGAATTCAGCAAAAACGAAGGTGAGGAAGGAACCAAGCCCTGTCAGGGAGACGAGCCATGAGTAAGGACAGACCATCTGTCACTGGCAGGACCTTAGGACTTCTGAGTCTTTAGTAAGGCCCAACAATTTATCATCATGTCTTCCAATGTTCGCTCTCAAATCCTTACTTGTGTTAAATAAGATAGTCTGAGGCAAAGGAAATCAAGCACACTGCCGGAGCGTGGATCTCACTGGGATTAAGTGCTGAACAGATCTACAAGTACAGAAGACAATTTAATTGACTAAATAATAACAGCAACATGCTGTTATTTCACTCAAGCTTGTGGCTCAACTGAATTACACTTGTTTCCTTTTCAGGAGGCACTGAATATTTAGACAAGGGTTTGCGGTGCACCACAGAAGCCAGGCTAGCTGCTGTTCGCTTTCCTCTTCCTACCTATGCCAGACGCAAGGTGGAAGTCGGTGAGGGGAAGGCTCCGAGGCTTATTCCAGAAAAGGTAGCCAGAGAAAAGTGGAAGAGCTACTCCCTTCTGCCTCCTCATCTGCAATAACATAACTTGAGTCAGCATTGCTAGAACTGCATTCTATGCAACAATGTTTCACATTCCACAATGTTAGCCAATGTTCTACAACCAGATACAGTGAAAATCAGGAGGTTCAATGAAGCTGAGCACAGTTAGTAGTACATGGTTCTTCAAAGTGCCCAACATCGATTCAGACGTGTAATGAACAGGAAAGGCACTAATATGTAATATACTTTAGATCATATTATGGAGCTCCATATTCCTAAACATCAACTTGAAAGTCAGAGTCAATGCTTTCATTGTATCTTCTTCATGTAACCTTGCATAAACTACCAAGTTGGCAAGCTTCAGCTTCTCCGTTTGTCAATAAGAATAAAGACAGTTCCTGTATAATCCTATCATCAGGAGGATACAACACAGTGGACCATGCTAAGCTTGCAATGAATATCAGCTCCATGTGGCTTAATGGAAGTGTTAATGGTCTCTAGGGTGAGAGGTTCAGACTGACAAAATTCCAAAATGGATTTTATAAAGAATCGTTTTCTCATACTGTAAATGTCATGTGATTAAAACATTTTGAGAACTGGAGTTAATGTCAATGTGACCATACATTTCCACAACCTCTAAAATTCATTGAGATACTTTGCAGTCTGCGAAAAGAGCTCCACAGTAGGCCTACAGAATGCACAGGCATTCTGCTTTCAGAAAGAAAGAAGAGCTGGTGAACTTCTATGTTCATGTAAGTCCCAAATCAGACCTAGCAGTTTAGGCCATTTTGTTTCCACAAACAAACAAAGAGACAAAACCAAACCACGCCACCGTATTTTTTCCAATAAAGTATATAAAGAAGGTAACAAGAGGTAGTTAGTTCATAAGCGATTTTCTGAAAGGAATTTTTGATTGAAGTAGAAACTCTCCATCCCACTGTCCCAGTGGTCCTTGAAGGTCAACCTGGCCACAGAGCAAGGTCTAGAACAGAAGCACAGTGCACCTGAGGCTAGTGACTGCTCAGCACTATGCTCTGTTCTTCCTAAGGCTCAGTAAACACGCTCACATTCGGGTACTTGGGAGTGCCATTTCTCTAGCATGCTTCTCTAGCACAGAAGCAAGCAATAAGGGGGCAGTGAAGTGCTCACACACATGTGATCTGAAGTCCCAATTTGATCCAGCAGATGGCACCAGAAGTCCTCAGTAGATACTGGGGAGCAGGGGGCTTTCCACAGCTCACTGTCTTGTCTGTGGTTCTGAGCTCAGCATGGAGCCCTGGCTCTCTTCTGCTTTCTCCAAGCAGCCACTATCTGCCATCCCACTTTCTGCCTTTTGCTTTGGAAGCTGTGCTCTGATCTTCCAGCTGGAAGATCACAAACACTTCCATCCAAATCCTCTTGCCATTACTGCCAAAGTTATTTCATAAACGGATTTGCCAGATTCATTGTTTCTGCTGTGCAATTCGGTCTTCCCACACCCCCTGGGAGATGGAATCAAGCCACGGAAGAGAGGAAGAGAGCTGGCCAGCACTGTGATACCAACTGTTTCTAAATGTGTAAAGATGGGTGCTATGCAAGAAAACACACTCTGCCTTCATCACATCATGTAGAGCATCTTACTGTGTCCTGTACGGTTCAACAAAGACTGAACGGTGACTAAAAGTAAACTGAAAATTTCAGTACTTTGACAAGAATAGAAAGTTTGATGATTATCATTAGGTCGATGGAGTACTGTATTATCATTTCTACTTCTCTTTTAAAATCATTTTGGTTTTGCCTATTTGGCCTTGAATTCAAGAAACAGCTAAGGTTGGCCTTGACCTCATCTTCTTTCTCCCAGATCTTTAGTGCTGGGATAGAGACATCTGCCATCACAATTGCCTCTATTTAAATTTCTTTCTTTAGTTTCTGTTGACATTACAGGGTTCTTGTGTCTTTGCTGTATCAATCAAAGACATACTGTGCCAAGATTGTGTGTGTGTGTGTGTGTGTGTGTGAGTTTGTGCATGGGAGTGCAGGGTTGGTTTTGCATCTTCCTCAGTCACTCTTTACTATATACATTAACTGTATATAAACTTTATTTTTTGTGTAAGAGTGTTTTCCTGCATGGATGTCTGTGAACCAGGTGCATGCCTGGTATCTATCTGCAGAGGTCAGAAAAGGTAACTGGATAGGTTGGACCTAGAGTTACAGGCAGTTGTGAATCTCTACAGAATTAAAGCCAGATGTTCCGAAAGAGTAGCCAGTGCTGTTAACTGCTGGTATATCTCTCTAAAACTCTCTCGATTCTTCCTTTGTGTGTGTGTGGAGGGGGTCAGGGTTTCTCTACATAGTCCTCTATATAGAACTCACTCTATGTAGACCAGGCTGGACTTGAACTGACAAAGATCCTCCTGCTTCTACCTATCAAGTGCTGGAATTAAAGGCATGTAAGATCAGGCCCAGCTTTCCTTTTATGTTTTGAAGCAGGGTCTCTAGTTGCATGTAGACCTGTCCAATTCTGCCAGACTGCCTGGTCAAATACAGTCCAGGGATCTTCCACCTCCACTCCCTACCTCTGGGATTAAAGCGTACAGTGTTACCTCTGGCTTTTTATGGGGGTGCTGGCCACCTAATCAGAGTCTCTCATGTTTGTACATGCAGCACTTTACCAATGGAACCTGCCAAGACTCCAAAACTATTTCTAAAATTCTGACACAAAATGGCACGTCCTTTTTCCTTTCATCACATTCTAACATGCTGACTTTAGAACAACTAGGAAACACTGTTAAAGTATTTAATTATTTTTAATGGTTAAATGATCATTGGTAGGATAAATTAGTTCCTTGGTGTGACTGACAACATAAATGAGTGAGCCTTTAGTAGGAGTTTGAACAAGATTTAAAATGACAGTTTGGGGGCATATTGGTGCTGAACTGGCAAGATTTATAAAGTTGTTTTTTTTTTTTTTCCTAGCTCAAAGCAAACAAAAAGGAAAGACAGGGAAGAAGGGGAAATGGAAGAAAAGAAAAGGAGAGAGAATATAAAAGAGTTTCTCAAAGGCAAATGTGCTGATAACAGCCAGAGCCACAGATGGCCCTTCACAGAGAGAACTTTGACACCTTGGGTTCCTTCTTCTGATTTCTTCTCTATCTTACCTTGAATAACCATTTTTCCAATAGTTTCTCTTTTTTGTCCCTATCTCTATTGTGCAAGGCAATTTTATTCCACCTCTGAGTTACCTGATTCTATGACTCAACCTTCATCAGCCCTGAGGAAATTGTACTTATTCAGAGTTGAGAGAACATGTTGCATTTTATGTACTGTCTCATTGCTTTGGTAAGCTTCCCAAGAATAAGAGCACCATTTCCATGCCTGCCTGGGATGTCCTCTTCTTTAATCAGTCATGAATGTAGCATTTCCATAAATCTGGTGCTAAGATCAACAACATATTTTACTAAACATAGTTTAGTAAATAATTTTTGTAGTGCATCAGTTATTAAAGTAATGCAATTTAATATTTGTTGAGTACTTACTATGTGTGAGGCACTAGATAATTAAATATATATATATATATACATGAATGCTCTGAGTTTTAAATATAACATACACACATTCTGTGCATGTGTGTATATGTGTTTGCAAATTTTGTCTCCCCAAGAAAATTATACAAGCATGAAGATTAAAATTATGTATGTATAAATATTTTGCTAAATCCCACCATCTTTATCATTTAAGCTCTACAGTGAGCATTATGTATATTAATAAATGCACACATATGTATATAAGGAGTGGGAGATAGCTCAATGGTTAAGAGCACTTGCTCCTCACGCTAATGAACCAGACATGGTTCCCAGAACCAACAGGACAACTCACAACTATCTTTGCCTCCAGTTCTTGGGCCTATGAAGTCCTCTTCTGGCGTCTGTGGGCTCTATACTCACATTAAACAAATACATACGTTCAAGCAAACACTCATAAAATAAAATAAGAAGAATAATAAGAAGAAAATGAGGGGAAAAACATTGAGTAATTGATTAAAAGCTTAAGATTAGGAATAAGTAGAAAGCAGTGATTTTTCATAGTTCTTACATGAAAATTTTTCCTAGCTCTGTTTCTCGTAGTTGCAGAAATTATTATGCCGTTTTATAAAATGAGAAATGTGGTCAAACTGAAGGCTGCAGAACAGTCTTCTGGCACACCTCAGTCCTCGTTATTTACATCAATTCATGATAACTTGTGAACTTGTGTACATCTTGGAGAGGTAAGGAATAAACCATAGAAGAACTTGAGCAGCTTCAACACTTACACTATTGCTCCAACCCATGCGCGTTTTGTGCTGATCTGGTGTAAGAAAGTCTGTTCATAGGTCTTCACATTCCTTTCTGATGTGTGTAATCTGCTACAATATCAACAGATTATTAATTATAAAGCTTCATACACATGCCTATGTTATATTATTTAAGGTTTTATATCCTTTTATAAGAGCTTTATACACATCTGCTCAGTGTAAGTATGCATTCACGTTTGTTGTGTGTCTGTGTTTCTCTATCTTATCCTTATCCAAAGAAACTTATTACTGCAATTTCATCACAGCATAGCTATGCAATTTTACCACAGAAGGAAGGATCAAATGGTGGGAGAGGAGAAACTCAGCAATGATTTCCCGGGACTGTGCCACACAACAAAACGACTAGGCATCAAGTGCCTACATTTAGGCAGGTTATGGGTTTCCTGCTGTTTAAACAGTAGTGAAAGCCTCTGTGTTCGCTGGGCTCTATCCGCTATTATTCATAACTCCTCATTGGTGAAGCTGATTACTTACTCTTATTCATTATAAGACATGTCATTCAACATTTCTGTTATCTTTTAGCTCACTCTATATTATATGGAGACTTTGCTTTCAAGAAGTTTCGAGAATATTAGATTAGTGACTAGAATGACAAGATGTCAATGTAATCCTCATTGGTTACAAACTGTGTAAAAGAAAAAGAATACAAATACAAAATGTGAACTTCCATGGCCATCAACTGAACTATTTGTGGCGTCTGTCATCCTCTAAGTGTTCATATGTTTACTTGAAATTTGACCCTTAATCCTCCAACTCAGTAATCAGAACATTACACTGTCCTGCATTTCACAGTCTCTGAAGCCATTCCTTCTGTTTCTCATGCCGACAGTAAAAACAGTTGCCATGGTGTCGGGTTTGGCAACGATGGGCAGTATCCAGGGTTCTAAGCAGCTGGTCTCCTCCTCTATGCCACTTCAGGATGGCAGGTATGAAGTATCTTTTCTTTTCTTTTCTTTTCTTTTCTTTTCTTTTCTTTTCTTTTCTTTTCTTTTCTTTTCTTTTCCCTTTCTATCTTTTTTAAATTTTATTTTATTAATTACACTTTATTCACTTTGTATCCCCTCATTAGCCCCTCTCCCCTTCCCTCCCAGTCCCACCCTCCCTCCCCCTTCTTCATGCATGCCCCTCCCCAAGTCCCTGATAGGGGAGGTCCTCCTCTCCTTCCTTCTGATCTTACTTTATCATATCATATCAGGAGTGGCTGCATTGTCATCTTCTGTGGCTTGGTAAGGCTGCTCCCCCCTCAGGGGGAGGTGATCAAAGAGCAGGCCAATCAGATTATGTAGAGGCAGTCCCTCTTCTCATTACTATGTAATCCTTGGACACTAAACTACCCTGGGCTACATCTGTGCAGGGGTTCTAGGTTATCTCCGTGCATGGTACTTGGTTGGAGTATGAGTCTCTGGAAAGATCCCTGTGTTCAAATTTTATGATTCTGTTGTTCTCCTTGTGGGGTTCCTATCCTCTCCAGATCTTCCTATTTCCCACTTCTTACATAAGATTCCATGCACTCTGCCCAACAGTTGGCCATAAGTCTCAGCATCTGCTTTGATAGTCTGCAGGGCAGAGCCTTTCAGAGGCCCTCTGTGGCAGGTTCCTAGGTTGTTTCTTCTTCTTCTGATGTCCATCCTCTTTTCCTTTTAGGATGGGGATTGAGGGTTTTAGTCAGGGTCCTCCCTCTTGATTAGTTTCTTTAGATGCACAGATTTTAGTAGGTTTATCCTATGTTATATGTCTATATGAGTGAGTATATACCATGTGTGTCTTTCTGCTTCTGGGACAGCTCACTCAGGATGATCCTTTCCAGATCCCACCATTTACCTGCAAATTTCATGATTTCCTTATTTTTCCTTGCAGAGTAATGCTCCATTGTGTAGATGTACCACAATTTCTGCACCCATTCTTCAGTTGAGGGGCATCTGGGTTGTTTCCAGCTTCTGGCTATTACAAATAAAGCTGCTACAAACATGTTTGAGCAAATGTCCTTATTGTGTACTTGAGCCTCTTTTGGATATATGCCTATAAGTGGTATGGCTGGATCTTGAGGAAGCTCTATTCCTGAATTTTAAGATGCATTAATGAGTCCAGCTGTCTTCAGGACTCATTAACACATCTTAAAATTCATTACTCCCTCTTTCTTAAAAAATAGAATACCCCCTGCATGTTTTTGGTGCCACTGCAAATAAATAACTTCTAACCTCTACCAGACCCTTAATTCTGACTACAATTCTTTTTCATGTATACTCAGTTTTATTCTTTTTCCATTCTCCCAGGTAGTCACATTCAAACTTCAACCAGTTTTGTTAGCCTGTGTTCCTAATAAGGACAAGTAACTTTGCTCATTATAAAGATTCAAAATTTGACAAAGCTCAACAAGTGCAGATGGTTCCCAGATTCTGCCCTTTCCAAATCAGGAGTGATTAAAGCAATCTTCATTCAAAGCAGAAAGGCTAGAATGTGATGGGGAAGTATCATAAAGTAAGTGCAGGAATAAACTCAAACATATCCTAGAAATGGAGCAAACGCTGGGACTGCTGAAGTCAAAGCTCACCAAATGGGGAAGCAAATGAATGCCTTCACCTTCTTCCTTACAAAAGGGTGATTCTAAAGCTTGGAAAGCCCGTGCATATCTGGACATTCATTCTTTCAATGATAGTGCACTTAATTCTTCATCCAGGAAACCTCTGAAACCACTTAAGGGACAGTTCCGCTTCCAAGAATGGAGATGAGCAGAAAAAAGCAGCTCTTCTGAGTTATGAGTTTTGATGTCAGAAGTTATGAGTCCTCGAGATAGACCTTGATGGTAGACCACACACACACACACACACACACACCCCACACACACCTGAAAGAAATCATGTAATCTATGTAGAGGTGACATGAACATGTACACATATAAAAAGAACCCTAGTGTCTCCTCAATATCTCCCCTCTCCTTACAAACTCACCCAGCCCTGGCTCCTCCAGAGGGTCACAGCTTTCTTCTTCAGCTTCTGGCTTCCTTTGTTGTTTGACTTGCTTTGAAGTTTCTTCTCTCCCATGGGCTGGCTATAGTACTGACTTCTATGCACTGGACACCAAGCACTTTCTGGATGCCAAATTTGACATCTATTACATAAGCAGTTTTTTACAAGCGTCTTCCTCAGATGGAGCCTCATCTGCCTACAGCCATATCCCATTTTTGGTAAGACAGTCTCGACCACCTTTTGTCCTTACAGTTTCTCACCATAGTTTCTGGAAGTCCTCCTTAATGAGCCTTCTCTACGAGAATACTTGTCTCAGAATCTGTTCCAGTAATTTAAACTGAGTCAGCCTTCCCACACAAAACACACAATTGTTTCCATGAAAAGACAATGGTTCCTAACATGAAATGAGAATCTTAAGAACAAAATTCTTGAGACATTAAAGTGATTCATAATGTATTCTAAAATAGTACTTTCTATTGTAACCCATTAGCACACTCTAAAATTCCAGTAAAACTATGTGCAGTGTATTGGGAATTCTTCACACCAGCAAGTGTCACTTTAATGTATATGAGAACCACCTAAAGAACTTTGTAAATCACTTTGCGGGGCCTACTGCAGAGTTAGAAGGTCTTTAATGAGGGCTGTGAATGAACACTTCTGAGAAGTGCCTGAGTGATGTCATGCTGAGGACGTTGTGATGATAGGTGATGGCTGGTACCTATCCCTTTACAAAGAGCTCAGTCAGGCTTGGACAACAATGGCCTGACATGGATGTGCACTACCTAAAAGGTTTAAGAAAATAATTAGACCTTTCAGAGTCACAGAGATCTACCATAATCAGTGTTTCTGGAAAGGTTTGGATGAGAAAGGATGATGCGATCTCTGTCCAAAGAGAACTCCACTGCTGTTGATGGGGAATCTGGAAAAGATGGCGGTGTCGGCCAACCTGCACAAGAGAGTGTGTCAGAAGTAGCTGAGGAAAACACCCTCCCAAAGATGGAAGGCCCCAAAAACCTTGATTAGAAAGAACACTGCCTTTTAAGCATATATTTTAAAATATCTTGTAAGCTCCATAAAGCATTGCTATTGATGCTTCAGTAACTGCATTGCAAACCTTAGCTTTGCATCAATTACTTTGATTTCCCTTATTTTCCGTGTGGGATAATGTGTTACTGTTTACTAGAATTGAGTTTTTTTCTACTTGTAAACATTAGTAACTTTATTTTATTGTCATGTTGTGCCTTCTTTCTTCACTAGAGATAAGGTCTGTCTTGGTTACAAGTTATTTCATCATTATTTATTAGATGCCATTTCAAGTTAAACAGTAAGGAATTATTTCTGCTAAGCTTTTAAATATATGATATATAAAAGCTTGTTTCAACTTGAAATAAAGTAAAAAGACAGAAATATCCAGAAGACTGCCACATACAGCCTGTCCTTTAGTTGGCTTTCATTTTGAGAAACTATCTTATCAAGATCTATAAATTCTGACTCGAGTGTGTTTCTCTCACCAGGGCAGAGCCCATGGCGCTGAACAGTAATGTCAAGTCCATATGTCATAAAGTCACCTGGAGAATTGTCAATATTTCTCTGGGCGATTTTACAAAGCACAAAGAACTATTGAATTTCTCATATATTTCATAGCTTGCTCAAATACTTTGCATTATTTCACAGAAAAATTTGATAGTCAGGGCAATTTACATTTTTCTTTGGTCAGAATATAAAAGTAGGAGACAGAGACTTAATCCTGTTTAGGAATGCTCTTGTTGCTTCCTTCAGACTCTAAAACATGAGCTGACAGCTACAATGCTGAGTGCCACCACTGTTCTTCCATAAAACAGTTTGAAAGCATCCTGAAAAGATAGATTGATAAGCTTAAATGCTGTCTTTCCAGGGTGGCTTGATGTCAGAAATGTTACAAGATTGTCTTCATGTGACTTAGACAGTAATTACTTTTGGAGGAGAACAAGAAGTAAGGCCCATTCTGTGGTCTGAAGATCACAGTTGTTGAAGGGCTCTTGTGTTTTTGTGTGACCTGTTTGCTTTTGTTTGTTATAAACACTGGGGGATCGATTGTGGAGTCTTAAAATGTCTACTGCATTCTACAGACTGAGTCTTCGTTGGCCACAGAAGCATGGTGGGCAGTACATGGCTTTCATAGGCTTGCTTTTACAAACATGCGCAAACCACTTGCAGTGCAGTTTGCATGGTGGTTAATTCTGGTTAACTGTGTGGTTAAGTCTTCATATAAGCAGAACATTTCTGTCCCCTCTTCGGCATGGGGGATTCAACCCAGAACCTCACTCATGTGAGGCAGTGCTCTAATTCCTCTCGGAGATGTGTTGCTCTATTGCTTTTTTTCTTTCTTTCTTTTTTTTTTTTAATTACAAAATGATAAAAATAAAAAAGACAGGCTGATTTACATCTTTATAACACACGCTCTAGACAATTCACTGCACTGCTTATCATTCAAGGTCTTGATTAAATATTTTAGAATATAATGTATTTACTATAGGGGCCTACATTTCCCCCAAAAGTATTCTGGCCAATGATAAGACTTCATTTTTCAGCTTCTTTAGGTGATTTATGAACTTGTTTTAAATAACATTTTTTTGTGGTTGTTTTTTTTACTTTGTTAAAAAGTTAAGAAATGAGAATTATGTTTCTTATTCAGTTCTTGTCCAGACAAATTACTGTTTCTCTTTTTCAAAACCATGGTTATTTTCATTAGACACTACTCTTAATAATACACTGAACTTAATTGTTCAATCACCATGATCTTTAAACATAGAGTATATGGGACAGAATACGAATGCTACAGACATATTAAAAAGGCAACATGGGAGGGGAGGAGGACTTTTCCTGTCAGTGGACTTGGAGAGGAGCATGGGAGGAGATGAGGGAGGGAGGGTGGCATTGGGAGGGAATGGGGGAGGGAGCTACAGCTGGGATACAAAGTGAATAAACAGTGGTTAATATAAAAAAATTTAAAAAGACAAGTGAAAACACTGATTGTCTACCAGAGATGATGTTATTTTGGGTATAATAGAGAAGTTTTTTTTAATTAATTAATTGAATAATTCACTTTACATCCCAACCATAGCCCCCTCCTTTCTCATCTCCCAGTCCCACCCTCCTCTCTCTTCCTTTATACCTTGCCCCCTACTTTTCAGAAAAGGGGTGCCCCCTCCCAACCCAACCAGCATATCAGATTGCATCATGACTGAGTGTATCCTCTCCCCCTGTGGCAGTCAAGCCAAGGGGAAATGATCAAATAGCAGGCAACAGAGTCCATGTCAGAGACAGCCCTGGCTCCCCTTACTAGAGGACCCACATGAGACATGAGGTCTAAGATGCCCTTTGGCTACATCTGTGTAGGAAGCTTAGGTCCAGTCCATTGTATGGTCCTTGGTTGGTGCTTCAGTCTCTGCAAACCACTCTGGTCCCTGGTTAGTTGGTTCTGTTGATCTTCTTATGGAGATGCTGTCCCCTCCAGGTCCTTCTATCCTTCCCCCACTTCTTTCACAAGACTCCCTATGCTTTGCCCAATGTTTAGAAGTTTCGTGTTTGCAACATTCGAGACAATATTGCAAAGAGAAACCTTTCCTGACACCTGTTGTTGAACAAAATATGCTTTAAATGAACTTTGAATCAATGAAACTCAGGGACTAAGACTCAGAGGCTGGAGACATTGACTGATGCAGAGAAGTGGTACAGTAGCATAGACTTGTCTTACACAGAACACATTAGTGACAGAGATTTAGCCACACACATATTGGCAAGGGTGTCCAACTAATTCTTTTGCAGCTATTTGTTCGATGCTCTCCTTAAACTGTCCCTCTCTCTCCCCTTGTTCCCATTCCTCTCCCTTCCTCCTTCTACTCCTTTATCCTTCTTTTGAGGTGATTTAATCTAGGGCCTTGTGCATTCTCAGCAAGTGTTCTATTATGTAGGCACATACCTACCCTTTCAATTTTTTTTACATAAGTTTTTAAAAACACTCTTAGTAATGAAAAGATATTTATATGCTATTCTGTGTATAATTTATGGTTATTATAAACTATTTTGCAAATTTATTAAATATTATCATTTAAAATCAAAACATGAATTCAGTTTTGTTCAAGAGTTTACTATTTCTAATTACTGAAAGTGAACCTCGAGCAGCCCTGTGTACACTCGAGAAGTGTTGACCAGAGGAATAGAGTTTGCTATTTTAGTTCAGATTATTGTGGGAAGATGTGAGTTAAGATTTGAGTGGGAAGGAGATGACAAGAAGCATTTTGTGCCAAGTAACATCTAATGTGGATGAATCTTTTCTTTTTAAAAAATAAAAAGCAAAAATAAGCAATTTAATGACTATTGTCATGTTTGATATATTTTCTTAGATATGTGAATGTAAATCATGGTTGAAAGTGAACTATAGCTCCTGCTTAGGCATGCCTACGTGGTCCAGTAGTCTTCCTCCAGACAGCAGGCATCTCCTAGCCTCCTGTAGAAGACTTTTGCTCCAGGAGTCAAGCCAGCACAGTCGCCCGCACCAAGTAAGGAACGGAGGCTTCTGCAGTGCGCACTTCCCCACACTTCTTGACCACCCCACCCACACACAGGACCCCAGCCTCACTGTAGTGTGCACACAATGTGAGTCTCGGCACCATCTGAGGTCATCTTGCTCACTTGGAAACCTGGATCCAGACACCAGGACCCATCCAGTATTTTAGGCCATGCCTGGCACAGTTCCAGTTAGTTTCACACCAGGATCGGAGTCTTCACCAAATAGTAAATCTTGCCTGTCATGAGCAGGCTTATCTACACTGGCCAAGAACGACCCTATTAAACTTAATGTTTTCTTGAACTTTGTATACCCCTACAGTGAAAGAAAAAATGTGACCTTAACCAGAAGGAAAGAGAAAGGAAGGAAGGAAGGAAGGAAGGAAGGAAGGAAGGAAGGAAGGAAGGAAGGAAGGAAGGAGAGTGGGAGGGAGGGAGGGAAGGAGGAAGGAAGGAAATAAGGGAGACAGGGAGGGAGGAAAGGAAAGGAAAATTAGGCAGCAATGGAGGGAGATTTTTCAAAGATATTGAAAACCACATTATCATTTTTTTTCATTAAATTTACTTCATGAAGAATGACGGTCTCTGTAAATAAAGAACCATATCCAAGATCCAACCTATTCGATAAAAATTGCAATTAAAAATTGACAGAAAGGAAAAAATAGATCAAAAGATAGTATAGCTTCAAAGCTGGAAAATGGGATCATTTGGTTAAGTCATGAGTGTTCTTTCTTTCTAAAATCCCTCTATGGAAAAGTCATCTCTTTAGCTTTAAATATGACTTTAAGAAACTTAAGAGAAAACCTTTTAAAACAAAAGTTGTTCTCAGAAAGCAAATAGGTGCTGTTTTTAAGATCCAACGTCAGTGTGATTTGAAACCAAAGAATATTGGATGTTTGCTGGTGGAAAGCAAAGTTGTCAGCTGGTTCAGCAGAAGACCAAAGGTCTGTTCTTCTGCCAAAATCCAATCAGTTGAAGATAGAGCGAGTCTTAAATAAAGGATATATATCTAAAGAACTGAACTAAACCTCTTTATAAAGTCAAAGACCACTTTAATCTATTGAATTAATAATGGTTATCAAGATGTAGTTTAATAAAATTAATAAATGATATTAAATTCTAATGTTATTAAAGCTATAAACAAAGAAGCCTTTATAAACACAGTGGAGTTTGTTGTTTTAACAAAGCAGAATAGAAGCTGGAGACTCTTCTCTTTCTTAAAATATTTTTATTTTATAGAATTAACAATGATAGGAATAGAAAATGAAGTTGTGCCACCTCAGCTATACAAAACTTACATGGCAAGCACATTGAGTTTGTAGCTCAGTTGTCATGAATATGTTCATTTATAGACAACTCTGGAAATAAGCAGCATCTGTGTCACTGAGTTCAAAGAGAAGAATATAAGGGAAGCAAAGATTTTGGCTCTTTTAGTTTACTTACGAAAAATCTACTTATCAAGAGCCCTAAATAGTAGTAGTCAAACACACCTGAAAGAGTAGCACTAAATGTTCATTTTGAAAAATTCCAATAAATGTTAGGTGGTAAGTCTGGTGGTGAGGTATGTATACTAGCTATGGTCTGCATACCAGTTACGATTTGCGTTTATTTATTTATTTATTTATTTTTAAACTTTTATTAATTGCACTTTATTCACTTTGTATCCCCCCCATAAAAATCCTCCCTCCTTCCCTCCTGATCCCACCTTTCTTTTCTCTTCTTCACACATGCCCCTCTCCAAGTCCATTGATAGGGGAGGTCCTCCTCTCCTTTCTTCAGATCCTAGTCTATCAGATCTCATCAGGAGTGGCTGCATTGTCATCTTCTGTGGCCTGGTAAGGCTGCTCCCCACTCAGGGGGAGGTGATCAAAGAGCAGGCCAATCAGTTAATGTCAGAGGCAGTCCCTGTTCCCATTACTATGGAACCCACTTGGACACTGAACTGCCATGGGCTACATCTGTGCAGAGGTTCTAGGTTATCTCCATGCATGGTACTTGGTTGGAGTATGAGTCTCTGGAAAGACCCCTATGTTCAAATTTTCTGGTTTTGTTGCTCTCCTTGTGGAGTTCCTGTCCTCTCCAGATCTTACTATTTCCCACTTCTTTCATAAGATTCCATGCACTCTGCCCAACAGTTGGCCATAAGTCTCAGCATCTGCTTTGATAGTCTGCACGGCAGAGCCTTTTAGAGGCCCTCTGTGGCAGGTTCCTAACTTGTTTCCTGTTTTCTTCTTCTTCTGATGTCCATCCTCTTTGCCTTTCGGGATGGGGATTGAGCATTTTAGTCAGAGTCCTCCCTCTTGATTAGTTTCTTTATGTGTAAACATTTTAGTAGGTTTATCCTATATTACATATTTCTATAAGTGAGTATATACCCTGTGTGTCTTTCTGCTTCTGGGAAACCTTATTCAGGATGATCCTTTCCAGTTCCCACCATTTACTTGCAAATTTCATGATTTGCTTGTTTTTCATTGCTGAGTAATATTCCATTGTGTAGATGTACCACAATTTCTATATCCACTCTTCAGTTGAGGGGTATCTGGGTTGTTTCCAGCTTCTGATTATTACAAATAAAGCTGCTACAACCATGGTTGAGCACATGTCCTTACTGTGTACTTGAGAATCTTTGGATATATGCCTAGGAGTGGTATAGCTGGATCTTGAGGAAGCGCTATTCCTAGTTGTCTGAGAAAGCGCCAGATTGCTTTCCAGAGTGGTTGTACAAGTTTACATTCCCACCAGCAGTGGAGGAGGGTTCCCTTTTCTCCACAACCTCTCCAGCATGTGTTGTCACTTAATGGAGAAAAACTTAAAGCAATCCCACTGAAATCAGGGACAAGGCAAGGCTGCCCACTCTCTCTATATCTCTTCAACATAGTTCTGGAAGTCCTTGCTAGAGCAATAAGACAGCTGAAGGAGAGCAAGGGAATACAAATTGGAAAGGAAGAAGTCAAATTATCACTATTTGCAGATGATATGATAGTATATATTAGTGACCCCAAAAATTCTACCAGGGAACTCCTACAGCTGATAAACACCTTCAGCAAAATGGCTGGATACAAAATTAACTCAAAAAAAAAAAAAATCAGTAGCCTTCCTTTATACAAAAGACAAAAGGGCTGAGAAAGAAATTAGGGAAACAACACCCTTCACAATAGCCACAAATGACATGAAGTACCTTGGTGTAACCCTAACCAAGCAAGTCAAAGACTTCTATGAAAAAAATTTCAAGTCTCTGAAGAAAGAATTAGAAGAAGATAGCAGAAGATGGAAAGATCTCCCATGCTCACGGCTTCGCAGGATTAACATAGTAAAAATGGCCATTTTACCAAAAGCAATCTACAGATTCAATGCAATTCCCATCAAACTACCAACACAATTCTTTACAGACCTTGAAAGAAAAATTCTGATCTTCATATGGAATAACAAGAAACCCAGAATTGCTAAAACAATCCTCTACAATAAAAGATCTTCTGGAGGTATCTCCCTCCCTGATTATTTGCTTTTTATAACCAAATCTGCTGAAAAAAAGCTTATACACACACACACACACACACACACACACACACACACACACACACACACATATATATATATATATACCAAACCTGAAATGAAAATTATACATTTTTTTAATAATTTTTTCCATCTGGGCTGATAATGTTTCATCTAAAAGCCCAAACCATCTAATATAAACTGCAAATCAGGCATGAAAATCTCTCTTTTGAGTTCTTAGGGTTGCCAAAAAGACTTCCAACAGTGTTTATTTCTGTTGCCTTTGGTTTTCCACAAGAAGTGGAACGTAAATTCCTACTGCTTTTAACAGCATATACAGAAATAGGGCCCAGAGGCTCCTGCTCTAAAATGATGGAGGACTGTTTGAAGACTAGCTTACAGGATATCCAAGGTGTCATACATGCTTCCAAGGGAGAGAAGCAACCAACAGTCACCCAGTTATGAGTTCTGTGAACCACAGCAATAACCTATATGGCATGATAATGCTAAGGGGACAGTAATGCAGAAACCTTGCCAGCCCTCTAATTAGACTTAAGGCAGGTTGAACAAAAGGATAATCAAGCTTGCTACTAGAAACCTAGCTATCTACCTAGGGCTAGTAAAATTTGGGATCTTGAAGGAAAACCTATAACCACCACTTTCCTAAACCAGCATAACTGCTAACTATATTCTAAATATTTGTTCTTATACCCAGAAATAAGCATAGTTCTTTTCCCTCATCAAGGAAACTTCTCTTTGCAACAGATAGAGATGATTACAGAAAACCACAACTAACCAAAATTCAGAATGGTAGAGCACAAGCCCAATGGATACATCTATCTCAAGATCATTGTGAAAGAGAGGGTTGAAAGATTATCAGAGTCAAGGATCAAGTCTGTTGAGAGACTGTCTCCTAGTAATGTCAGAAGCTACCCTCATAGTCTCACAATCTGACTGCCTAAACATGAATTCTGAACAAAGGCAACGCAAGAGATTTGCTAAAGCAGACTGTGGAAAGGCCATGAGGACTCAACCTTACACATAGAACTATAGTCAACTATGGTTTGCTGAGGGCAGGAGAAATAGTCTTCCCCTGAGAATAGCACAGTCAGTTATCAAGACCAAATCATCGGCCCTGGAAACATCAGTCTATAGTATATAGACTGAGCTGGGTATATTTATGTATTTAAATATATATGTACACATATATGTATGTATATATATATATACATATACATATTATGTGTTTAACAACAGTTAATGGGAAAAGGCCATGGATTTGAAAAGAACAAATAGGGGTATATGGCAGGGTTTGGTGGGATGAAAAGGAAGGGGAAAACTTTAATTATATTATGATCTCAAAAACAAAAGAATTAATAAAACTATTTGGAAAATAATACCAAAACAACAGTAATAAAAAGTGAGGATTGCTTCCACTAACTGGAAAGAGTCTGCAGAAAAGAGTAGAACATAATTTTGCTTCTTGTCCTTGAGTGGCCTCCAGGGGTTTCCCTGATTAGAGCAGTTGGGAAAGGATGAAAGGACAGATTAGGAGACACAGGAACCTGCAGGAACCCTGGAAGTTCAGTGTGTTCAATAAACACAGTTGAACAGGGCAACGGAGCTATTGCATACAGCTGAACAAGGTGTCAGATTTATCTAATCTCGGTAGGCAGTCTTTGTTGGGGAGCAGGTTTTAGGGGGGATGCGGTTATGCTGGCCAGTTTCTGTACTCACTGTCAACATTTGCACTCAGACCAGAGGAAGGCCTTGTCATTCCTCTGAGCCTCACCTGGGCAGTATTTGCCAATCACATGAGTCTGACTCATTGATTCTCAGCACAGCTAGTTCAAGTCAACACCGACACCCACTCAGGACTTCACACAGTCTGGGCTTCCTCTAACCCCATAAACTTCAATGACTGGGTTTAAAAATAGTTAATAGTTTTGCTTATTATAACCCACATTTTGATAAAATGAAAGTTAGATATGTACCACCATTTCACCACTGTTACTAAAAATGTAAATTTAAAAACAATCCCTAAGAATATGTTTTAGTAAATATAGTTATTGATTCCTTGAGAATTTCATAATCTTACAATGCATATTGATTATATTTACCCTAATTCATTCCTCTTATTCCTTCCAGATTTGCCTCTCCTTCATTCCCTCTTACCGATTTCATCATCTTTTTAAAAAAATGTTAGTTATTTATGTTAGGTTGACCACATGAATGTATGTTGAACCTAGGGTCTCATGGATTCTAGGCAAGAACTCTCTTATTGACTCTATCTCCACCCCTCCCCCAACTCTGCAGCACAGTGTTTTCTAAATAAGTTTTGTTAAATAGTGTTTAGAAATCACACTGAAATGTAACCAACGTTTGTCGCTTTAAAGCATAATTTTTCAAAGTACCATACTTCACATTTATATCTTGAACATTAAATATCTCTCTATGAAAGTAAAGCAATATCAGCTTCCTCTCTTGCTGACCTTGTCCTTTGTCTGTAGATTAAAAAATCAATTCAAGTGTCTGCAGTCAATTAAGACGGTGATATCCTATAGAGAAGGTTGATTATTTTCGTGCTGATTTTATTACCTTCTTTAGGAACAATGACACTTTCCAGGGCAGACAAAACATCTTTGGGGAACCACTATTCTCTCATAGGAAATTCTTTTGAAATTCACAGAAACCAAAAGTCAAAAATGTTTCTTAGTCTGGAGAGGAGAGGGCTTTAACAAAAGCACTATTGAAACTTCATCTAGAAATCTTCTCCCAACTATATAAGGGGGACTTGGTTCAAATTTAATAGAGAAACAAACAAAAATCCACTGCAGTTAAAGATAGGCCAATCAAATACATCTTTTATTCAGATGATTTACTGACCGGGATAACCTTCAAATAGTTCTTCAACACTAATTCTGGTTAACTGTTCTCAGCCTTTTTTCAGAAAATGACTGTTCAAACCCTGCGGCTATTCACACTGAATGGGCTCTGCGTCTCCCCAGATGCGGCCATGTTTTTCTGTCACACAGCAGCAGCATAGAGTATCAGGGGATTTGACATTCTTAGGAATCGGTTCAGCTTTAGTATCGTGGGGAATTATGGTAGACTGCATGTCAGCTCTGGTTTTGGAGACAGTGTGGCTACAGAGCTGAATCCTGCAGAGGAACAAAACAGAATAATCTTGATGATGAATGATAATGCAAAGCTGGATTCAGAGGAGAAAGGCCAACCATGTCTGACGCTGGCCAATAAGACAAGGATACAGATAGCAATCTTATTGCCCAAGAGCTAAGTAGTTCTATTCTCCAGTCTCCATTATTCCTTATGTGTCTGTTTGGGCAAGGAAAATCCTTTGTTGCCAAGTAAAACCTTTTGTAGGCTTACTGAGCACCCAACCATGATGAGCAGACATCATTGCTCTACTCAATAGAGTCTATTGGACACACCTTCTTCCTTCCTGACTGGATTCTTCTATGTGTGTTTGTAACCTGGAATAGTTTCCTCCTGTACCTACAGTGAAGCCTCCAACCCTGACATCATCCAGTGGACATTGGCAGTAGGCATTTACTAGGCAAGCTTCTCTTTCCATCTACAGTTAATGTTGACTTTATAATCTCTTGGCAATGGTACACATTTAGGCCCTTACTGTATACTTGTAGGAACTTGTTGCTTCTACTTTATATAAAAAGCCTTTATTTGCCTGCAAATTTCATGATTTCCTTGTTTTTAATTGCTGAGTAGTATTCCATTGTGTTAATGTACCACAATTTCTGTATCCATTCCTCCATTGAGGGACATCTGGGTTGTTTCCAGGTTCTGTTATTACAGATAAAACTGCTACGAACTAGACCTATAGCATAGGATAAACATACTAAAATCTGTACACCTAAAGAAGCTAAACACGAAGGAGGACCTGGGGTAAGATGATCAATTCTCACTCAGAAAGACAAACAGGATGGGCATTGGAAGAAAGAGAAAACAGGAAACAAGACCAGAGCCTACCACAGGGCCTCTGAAAGACTCTACCCAACAGTGTATCAAAGCAGATGCTGAGACTCTTAACCAAATTTTGGTCAGAGTGCAAGGAATCCTATGAAAGATCTTGGCCCAGGGGTCTTTTCTGAGCCTGATACTCCAACCAAGGACCATTTATGGATACAACCTAGAACCCTTGCTCAGATGTAGCCCATGGCAACTCAGTTTCCAAGTGGGTGTACTAGTAAGGGGAACAGGGACTGTCTCTGACATGAACATAGTGGTTGGCTCTTTGATCACCTCCCTCTGAGCGTGAAGCAACCTTACCAGGCCACAGAGGAGGACAATGCAGCCAATCCTGGTGAGAGCTGATATACTAGGGTCAGATGGAAGGGGATCCCCATATCAGTGTACTTGGAGAGGGGCATGGGAGGAGATGAGGAAGGGAGTGTGGGATTGGGAGGGAGTGAAGGAGGGGCTATAGCTGGGATACAAAGTGAATAAACTGTAATTAATATAAAAAATAAAAATTTAATTATTAAAAAAGCCTCACATAGAAAGCACAGGACTAAACACTCCTTTGATTCTAATCTCATATCCATCACCTCTTTTTCTAAAGAATATTAGTAAGATTTATATATATGAAGACTATTTATCCTTATTAGAATAGATGGAATAACGCAATTTCCTTGTGTGTGTTTCGTAGTATGGAAAAATGTTTATTCTTTCCTTTTTTTTTTCTTTCTTTTTAATTGCTGGTCTTAGGAGATAGAATTGCCTTGTCTTGCTTCCTGTCCAATGTCTAACTAGCAAACAAATGCATAATGGGCCTTCACTGAAGTGCTTGTGCTAAAGAATCAGTCAGCTGGGTGTTGTGCGGTGTCCCCGACAACCCCCTGTTGCTCTTAGTGGCTATAAGAAAAGCATGTTTCCACACACTGGAAGAAATCCTCACAAAATCGCAATTGGGTCAGAGCTGTCTTTTTTTTTTCAGTATCTTTAAAAGACCAACAAAACCATTATCTTCATCTTAAAATATAATGCTTGATTATGGACAGGCACAAAGCAGAGAAACAAAGCCATCGTGGAGGCGCAAAAACCTTGCCTGGTCTGGGGGGATTACCAGGTTTTCCTTAGGTAGCACCTCAGTACTGTTTCCTGATTGATAAACTGGAAACTTGTGAAAACTGGATATTATGTACATGGGTATGTTTCATGCAGCAACTTTCAGAAACTCATGATTACTTATAAGAAGGAAATACGTGCTTACATTTGGCCATTTCTTGCATTGGTATGATTCTGCTTAATTGAGGCCGAGGAGAGCTCATGAACTACCAGTCGGCTTTTTGGGCTGCTGCAGTAATCCTCAGCGACCACACTTGCTTGCAAACACTGAAGCTGGGCTCCATTGCATGGCCCTTTCCCTGGGGCCAAAAGCTTGCATTTCTAACTCTTAACTGACAGTAAAAATACTCTTCCTTGTTGGGGTTAGAGGTTTCATTAAATTTTAGTAACAATTTCCAAATGTTGAATTGTTTGTAATAGAATAAGTGTCTAGGTGTAAAAATTCAAATTTTCTAATCATTCAAAACCTGATGTTTGTTTACATGCGCCACAGCTTTAGTGGCGACTGGTTCTCTGCAGCCTTAGAAGCGCTGGCATCTTCCCCTCACAGCAGACAGCTTCTCCAAAACTAGGGAGAATCAGAAGGCGGCCATCAAAATTATGAAGTTGGAAGCAATGCGAAGGGATTCGGTGGGCTGTGCTTCTTAGGTGCTGGAGAAGTATAACCTAGGAAAGAATATTACGGCCTATATCAAGAGTTTAACAGGAAGGACAACCTCACCCAGCACTGCATTGCGGAGCTTGGATAGTTATGGGAGACACGAAACCAAATCCTTAACCTACTTCTACCTGGTCAGGCGGCCATTCTTCTGTTCAGACGTGGTTAAAAGCATGACCTGTGACAAACATCCAGTGATCCTGAAAATTCTAAATCACAGAGACGGAATCTTCACCTTTGCTAAAGGAACACCCCGTTTGAATCCATTGTGTTTTGTACAAGGCCTCATCGTCTGCTATGAGTTTGTAGTTATAAAATAATTAGCAGAAAAGCTTACGTTTGTGTTTATTTTCTAGTCCATACTTCTGTACCCTATTGTCTCCTGCTGGAGGCCATTCCTTTAAAAATAAATCTGTCGGAGATGTGGGAAAAAAATCTTTATGTTTCATATTTGAGCAACCTGAATATTTAGATCATGTGGACTAAGGTAAACTTGTCTTCAGGTATATTTGTAAAATCTTTGATTTCTAATAGTGTAATATTATGTCCAAACAACTAAGTTTATATAAATGAGGTACAGGGAAAATTCAACTTAATTCTAACCAGGAGTTGGCTATTTGGCTATTTTCAATCATTCTCTTCTAATTTGATCAGTTTTATATTTGAATTCATAATTTGGCTTATTTCAAGGCTAATAAGACATATTTGCCTGAGTAGGATCCTTTCATACATAGAAATCACATATTCAGGGGGTTAAATTAGATTTATTTGTTATGTTTGTAGGGCATGCTGCAGAGACATAACATCATTGGATTTTATTTTTTGGAAAAAGCTGTTAGTGTGATCTACATAGCAAGTTATTTAAAAAATAGATTTTGACAATTTAAGAGGAATTTAAATAAGCCTTCATGAGATACTTCAAAGAGTCCACATTTAAAGGAGATCATTATCCAGTGCACTACATCCTAAACACTGGGAAGTGCAATAGCACTTTGAATTTGAATCAGAATTGAGAGTATCTCAATGCCACTTGAATTCTCCAATGACAGACCAAGTGGAACATATATTTTGGTAAGAAGGGTCTGGAATACTTGGTAAAATTCACTGAATTCTCTTATGCATTTACCTCTTGACAATCTCACACACTCTTATGTTTTGTAAACATCATAAATAATTATGCTATTTTATAGAAGTTTTATGAACTATACTTTAGTGATTACTTTTTATTTCTCCATATATATATGTGTGTGTGTGAATAGACAGGTTCTGCTTTTGGCATTGTGCACATGATGGAAGCTGCCCTGAGGATTCCCTGTCCTGAGCCTTTGCTAGTTTTCTCTTGCTCTTCTAAAAACTATCACCTAAATTAAGCAACTTAAATATTATTTCTTATCTTTTCACTCATGGACGTCACAGGGCTAAATTCAGCAAACTGACAGATCAGTAGGCCTTTGCTCCTGTCTGGGAGTCTTAGTAGGGCCACTGCTTTTATCCTTCAACTCACTGGTAACACGTAGGGCAAAGGGCATGGCCTCTTTGCTGACTGCCATTGCCTGCCACTTACTGCCCTGTGGCTCCCTCCCCCATCTCAAAACGGAGCTCCTATCTGATTGACGCTGTGGATAGACTGCTGCTGTTAGTGAGAGTGGTTCCAGGTTAAAAGGCCCAGATTGGTCCCAAGCCTTTCTCTCCATCTAGGGCACACTCACATGTCTGTCCTGAAATTCATGCAGTAAGAAGGCCTTCATTCAGATGTATCCTTTGAGTTTGTGATTCCCAGACTCCAGACTGTGTGCCAGACAATCGTTTATATATTTGTGTTAATTGCTCAGTCTGTGGTAATTTGTAACATACGATGAAACAGACAAAGTCAGCAATGACAAATTGACTCCTTTTCCCACTCTGCCTAGCTCCTGTCCCTTTCTGTCCCATCTCTCTAAGTCAACAAGGAAAAGATCAGTTTTGAAGGCCTCGAATAATTAGGCCAGATGAACCCAGGAACAGTGTCTTCTGTCTTAGAGTTTGGATCTCCAATCACCCGTGGGGCCTATTGGCCATGAAAGGCATTGGCAGACTCTAGCTCTAATAGTCCTTAGTAGAACTATGGAGATGTTATTATTTATAGTAAGACTTTTTTAATTTTAATTTTTATTAAAATTTTTATTAAAATTATTCATTTGGTATTCCCCTATAAGCCCCACCTTCCTCCCCTCCCAATCCTACCTTCCCTCCCCCTTCTCCATGCTTGCCCTTCCCCAAGTCCACTGATAGGGGAGGTCTTCCTCTCCTTTCTTCTGATCTTAGTCTATTATATCTCATCAGGAGTGGCTGCATTGTCTTCCTCTGTGGCCTGGTAAGGCTGCTCCCCCATCAGGGTGAGGTGATCAAAGAGCAGGCCAATCAGATTATGTCAGAGGCAGTCCCTATTCCCATTACTATGGAACCCAGTTGGACACTGAACTGCCATGGACTACTTCTGTGCAGGGGTTCTGGGTTACCTCCATGTATGGTACTTGGTTGGAGGGAAAGACCCCTGTGCTCAGATTTTTTTTGGCTCTGTTGCTCTCCTTGTGGAGCTCCTGTCCTCTCCAGATCTTACTATTTTCCACTTTTTTTCATTCCATGTACTCTGCCCAAGAGTTGGCCATAAGTCTCAGCATCTGCTTTGATAGTCTGCAGGGCAGAGCCTTTCAGAGGCCCTCTGTGCTTTGCCTTTCTGGATGAGGATTGAGCATTTTAGCCAGAGTCCTCCCTCTTGATTAGTTTCTTTAGGTGTACAGATTTTAGTAGGTTTATCCTTTATATGTCTATATGAGTGAGTATATACCGTGTGTCTTTCTGCTTCTGGGATAGCTCACTCAGGATGATCTTTTCCAGTTCCTACACTTACTTGCAAATTTCATGATTTCCTTGTTTTTTTATTGCTAAGTAATATTCCATTGTGTAGAAGTACCACAATTTCTGTATCCATTCTTCAGTTGAGGGGCATCTGGGTTGTTTCCAGCTTTTGGCTATTTTGAAAATATCCCTTGATCCTGCAAATGACTATACTTTTGGAAGACCTCACAGCAAAATTAACCATATACTGTGAAATCAGCTAAGATTATGTACTTAACCTGTTAACATACTGTGTACACAGTCTGTTTAAGTGTAAACTGACTTTAAAAAACAATGTAAGCAAACTAAATATATATGTCTTTGATTTCCTATGAAATTATCTTTTGCCTAGATTTAAACTTTTTTTAATTTAAAATGTTTCTTTATATTTTGATACATACATTTCTGCTCATGATAGATGGAAAATGTCTACTTAAAATATAAAAAGGTGTTTAGACCAACAAACTTACCATGTCAAGAATATCTATTAATAAAAATTTTCTCATCAATATAAATTACTTTTAATATTAACTTTATACTCTTCCATGCCCCTCACCCAGAATAATGGATGTACATTTGTGTGTGTATATGTGTGTTTTGATTATTATTTACTAAAAGCAGCCAAAAGCTTGGAAGCAAAATTATACAGCATGAGTGCTTGAAGCAACCTGGGAATGTAGCTTCATAATGCCTGTTTTCAGTCCTGACAGCTTCTGGGAGCAGTTTGGTTCAGTAGAATGAGTTCTTCCTTTGTAAAACTCAGGTACAATGATCACTGTAAAGAATTACTTGGCTCTTTTCCATGACATTTTTTTTCTGTGCTGTTCAACAGAGCAAAGACCTTTGTTAGAGTCAGAAAACACATTGGCAGACATAGGTAGAGTCACGATTAATAAAGTAGAGAATCAGAGGCAGCTCCTCCAGGAGTAGTGATTGAAAAGCAGGAAACAGAGTCCATGCTAGAAACAGACTCCACTTCCTCTACTAGGGAACCCACATGAAGACCAAGTTCCTATTGGCTACATCTCTGTAGGGGGCCTATATCCAGTCCATCCATGGTCCTTGGTTGTTGCTTCAGTTTCAGTGAGCCTCTCTGGGCCTTGGTTTTTTGGCTATGTTGGTTTTTGTGGAGCTCCTGTCCCCTCTGGGTCTTTCTATCCTTCCCCCACTTTTCCACAAAATTCCTTCTGTTTGCCCAAAGTTTGGCTGTTAGTCTCAGCATCTGTTTTGATCCCCCTGCTGGGTAGAGCCTCTCAGAGGACAGCTATGCTAGGCTCCTGTCCTTGAGCATAGCACAGTATCCTTAATAGTGTTAGGGGTTGGCTCTCTCCCATGCGGTAGGTCTCAGGTTGGGCCAGGCATTGGTTGGACATTCACTCAATATATGCTCTATTTTTAAAAAATAATTTATTTAACTTTATGTGCATGTATGTGCATTAATGTGAAGGTGTCAGATTACTTGGAACTGGAGTTATAGAGAGTTGTGAGCTGCCATGTGGGTGCTGGGAATTGAACCCAGGTCCTTTGGAAGAGCAGATAGAGCTCTTAACCCTTGAGCCATCTCTCCAGTCCCTATATGCTCTATTTTATCCCTGCACAAATTGTAGGCAGGGTAAAAATTTTCGGTTGAAGTTTTTGTGGGTGGGGTTAGTGTTCCCTTCACTCTACTAGGAGTCCTCTAGTGAGAGGGAGAACTCTTCAGGCTCCATGACCCCTGCTACTAGGAATCTCAGCTAGAGGTAGCCCCAGATCCTCACTGGAGCCTACCCTGTCATAGGTCTCCAGCTTGTCACACACATGCTGCTATCTACTGTTTCTCTTCTCTCTGCAAGCCCTCTCTCCTCTTGTCCCCACTCTCCCCAGGTCTGATCTCCACACTACTTTCTTTCTTAGCTCCTTCTCCTACCCTGTTCCTTCCCTTCAACAGTTTCCCCTGTGTATTCTATTGCCCCTTCTGAGTGAGATTTAAGCATCGTTCCTTGGGTCCTCCTTGCTACTTACCTTCTTTGGGTCTGTGAATTGTAGTATCCTGTACTATATGGCTAATATGTGAACTTCTTTTTCTAAGTCGTTTTTTCTGTTTATTTATTTATTTATTTATAATTATTCACTTTACATCTTGATCTCAGCTGCCTTCCTCCTCTCTTCCCAGTCCCACCTCACACCTCCCCCCATTCCTCCTCTCCTTCTTTTCAGAGAAGAGGAGGCCTTAAAGGGTACCAACCTACCCTGGTACCTTAAGTTGCAACAGGACTAAGCACATTCACTACCACCGAGGCCTGACAGGGCAGTTTAGTCAGGGGAAAGAGACCCAGTGGCAGTCCTTATTCCAACTCTTAGGGGATACAGAGATATAAACAGGTCTAATACAACCAAGAAGGGATGATGAAGCACTGAGCAATGACACAAAGTAGCAATCACATCCACTTTTCAGCTGAAACCCAAATGGAGAGAATTATGTTACAAGCATAAGCAAGGTTTGCAGCTGGAGAAAAAGCCTGGAGAATACTGATGAAGACACATGTAGTCAGTGGAGATTAAAATATCCACACCTGCTCAGAAGTAGCCCATGGCAGCTTAGCATCTAAGTGGGCTCCCTAGTAAGGGGAACAGGGACTGTCTCTGACATGAACTCAATGGAGGGCTCTTTGATCCCCCCCACTGAGGGGGGAGCCTTATCAGGCCACAGAGGAGGACATTGCAGCCAGTCCTGATGAGACCGGATAAACTAGGGACAGATGGAAGGGAAGGAGGACTTCCCCTCTCAGTGGACTTAGAGAGGGGCAGGGAGGAGATAAGGGAGGGAGGGTGGGGTTGGAAGGGAATGAGAGAGGGGCTACAGCTAGAATACAAAGTAAATAAACTATAATTAATATAAAAAGTAAAAATTAAAAAAAAAGATTTACATGTCTTTCTTGCTGTCTGTTAACTCCGAGATACTTCCAGTGAGCAATCCAGCCTGTAGCCAAGAAACAATGGGCTGTCTGAGACAGTCTATAGAGATCTGCCTGCAAAGCCTTAGAGTTGTAAAAGAGATTGAATGGATTTGTGGCAGAGAAAGCAAAGAACGTGCCTAGTACAGGAGTGTTGTACTAGAGAAAAGCATGGGGTGGGAATAAAGAAGTGCAAGAAAGAGAATTATGTTCCACCAGGCAGGCAAGAAAAGCCTCTCAGGAAAACAGAAAGCTGAAAGGAAACAGGGATCGAGTCATGCTGGTATCTTCTGCTAGAAAACTGCTCACTTGGGGAGTAAGGAATGTCAAGTATTTGGACTCTGGAAAAGGAATACTTTGTAGTCTTTGAGGGATAAGAAGAGGCAGTTTCCTGGAATGCAGCTAGGGAGACCAGAGCTAGCCAGGTGGTACAGATCACTGATGACATGCACACTTGCAGGTTGCCTCTTGTGGGATAAGTTATGACTGTTTTTACCAGGAGAAGAAAATAGTAAGACAAAAGCTGGGAGGACATTGACACAGTCTGTTCAATTACTGCAGCTTAGACCAGTGACATTGAGTTCTAGACGAAGCAATGATAGCTCAGGTACACTTGATAACAAGAAAATATTGAGGTTGTTGCTGGCTTTTGTGTGACAGTGTGATGGCACAGGAAGGCAGCCTGTGCTGCACAGGAAGGGTTAGAGGCTGAGTACACTGGGTGAATGATGCTCCTGACTGCCTTCGAAGTCAGTTTGAAGCTTCTTGGCGGGGGGTTAAAGCAATCAAATGGAATGTAAATTTCAGATTCGGAACATACACTACAGCCAGGGAGTTATTGGAATTTCCTTAGATACTGTTGTGAGGGTCAGAGGGTGAGGGGTAGAGCCAGTGTCAACAGTACTGCCAGCTTGTGCTTCCACCCATCTGTTATGGAAGGAGCTTCTCATTGGCACTTCCAGCGGTAATTCTAGAGCAGAGCTGGATCAGCTCAGCTACCTCCTGTCCTCCTGTCCGGGGCACCTGCCGTGAGTTACTCCTTCCTTGCTTTGTTCAACATTGATACTCAGTTTTAATACTTCTTACTATATTGGACTGTTTTAACAATTAAGTGAGATTAATACACATAGAATATTCAGTGAAACCTGGTTCATTGGAAGCATTCAATGAGGCTAACCTTGGGTGCTTAAGACATGATAACTTTTGGGATAAGTCATTACCAGGAGACACCTCACCATACTGCAAACCATTAGCCCACAACATATAAATGATTAAAGAAGCTATATTTCTTACTCCTAAGTTTTGAATAACAAATATTAGGAAAACTGGCATTTGCGCTGTTATTTCATGTTTAACCTTCCATATTACAGTTTCCAGATGAAATTGTTATTACTGACCTTTCTAGAAAAGATAGAGCTTCCGGGAAACGCAGCTGTTATACTAGCTTTCACTTCCCTCTACACTGGCATCAACTGCTGTGCTGTCCAGCAGTGTCTGTGAATGAGATCCCAAACTGATTTATGCAGGACCCAATGATTTAAGACGGAACAACAATAAAAAAAATGTGATTCCTCTTCACTACAAGCTATTGTAGAAGTTATGCTCAGACCCCACTATTAACAGGCCTTGATCAAACTGACAAAATTTGAATACATCTGTTTTCCCCTGCTCTGCCTTATAGTATGCTGCTTCCCTTTGGGTGTCGTATTTCTGAAGAACAAAGCAGTCGACGTAGGCACACATAACACAGCCCGGAAAGGTTTGGTTCAGACCAGTTGGTATTCTGCCTCTTTACTTGAGTAAGTGGCCCACTTGTTACTCGGGTTACCCTCCTGAACTTGCAGAGCCACTTTGTAGAAATGAGAAAACACAAGGACTGGGGAGGGCAGCCATGCTACAGCGATGGAGACGATGCAGGAGGAATGATTTCCATCCCAGGATGCCTGGACGTGAGGGAGATGTGCTGGAACCTTTGCCAGTACTCAGGGTATAAAGGCTTATACATTTGTCTCTTCAACATGAGAAAGAGTGGAGAGAATCTACAGACAGGAGGGATAGGCAGCACAGAGGAGTTAAAGGCTCCAGCTGAGAGTACAACATTGAAGAATTAAGGATTAAAAGGGCAGGTATAACAGTTAATTTGAGTATTTGAGTCTCCATTGTAGATTATTTTTGACAGAAGCTCACATAATTATTCAATATTAACTTTGTTTTATTTAAAAAGTACCACTTGATTTGAAATCATAGTAAACTAATTGAAAATGGTAAACTTCACTAAATGACATCAAAATGGAGTTTTTACTTTTTAAAGTAGCATTGTTTTCAATGCCCTTTTATAATTTTACTACATACCTGTATAGAGGTAGTCTGTTAAAAATCAATAAATCACTCCAAACCAATGGTCATTTAAAATGCTGGTACTTGCTAAAATTCCTGAGTTATCTCTTTTAAAAAATGCCTTTTTTTTACAAAGGGCAAAGAGAAATAGAACATGGATAGTAAGAGAACTAAAAACATAGCTTAAGTATCTAGTTTTAGTGCAACAAATTTTGTTTTGCTGGCTGGTAATAAATTACATTTGGGAGTAATTTCTTTATAAAATTATTTATATGCTGTGTCTATGGTACTCAGTTAAAATTTGTTTAATTAATATTTAATTTACAGTTTGTTTCTGAAGCACTGAGAAGGTTTTGACATGAAAAGTAGGGACACCTTTGCTTTATAATCAGATGAACATGGGTTTGAACGTGAATTCTTCTTCCAGCTGGTTCTTCAAGTGCTCCAAGCTGCAATCCTTCACACACTAAGGGTATTGCTAGCAAGCATTGGTGACCACAAAGGCTGCTGGTCTGAAAGCAGCTCCTAGACAATCAGTGCAAGGAGCTTCAGATATTTTCATTTTTGTTACTCTCCTTTTTAATTCACTCAGGGATGAGAAATGTGGGTCACCTTGGGCTTCTGCCATGAAAGTTTACAAGACAACAAATAAACAAAAACATCAAAAACAACAAGAAAAAAAACAACAAACACAAGCAAAACCAAAAGAACAAAATGAACAAGACAACAGTGATATTTTAAAAGATGGATTACTTTCTCTCAAACACTAAAACCAATGATCTCGGGTAAATTCAATATTTTCTACAGATAAATTCAAAATTGTATTATCAGGATATTAGGAAATGTGTAGCTATATGACGGCCATATCATGAGTGTACTAGACTTCATGGCTTGGCTCTCTGTCTCCTACCTTTAGGAGCCTAACA
Source organism: Meriones unguiculatus (assembly GCF_030254825.1). Lineage (NCBI taxonomy): Eukaryota > Metazoa > Chordata > Mammalia > Rodentia > Muridae > Meriones > Meriones unguiculatus. The sequence goes on along the minus strand of NC_083368.1, from coordinate 9,000,790 downwards.
TGTCAGTCACCCATGCCTCATGCTACTGCTAACAATGCAAATCCTGCGTTTATTCCCACCTGGAATAAATTCCTATTTGGGTTTTTATTGCTTGTACTTAGTAATGCTTCTCATTAAGCAATGGTGAGTCAGAATGAACTAATATTCTTTAAAGAACGAAAAGAATAGATTCTTTTGCATTTGTATTTTCAGTTGTTATTTTACTTTGTCCTCAAGACATAAAATGAAACAAGCAAGAGACAGGTAAAATTTCTTATTGCTTCCAACTAACGATTTCATTTATAGCTTTTGTGGTAAATACTTATTTCCAAGGCAACTTGTAAATGCTAAGATTATTTTCTTTAACTGAGGTTATGGTTGTCAAACCTTTTTAAAATCAATTTCAAATGCTGACATAGCACGCTTTACTTAAATATTTGTTATTTTCTTATTAACTGTTGATATTTTTGGAGCTAATTATCATTTGACTTTATGCATCTTGCTATTGGGAATGCTACTAATTCTCAATTTAGAGGTATCTGGGAAAGACACTTAAAGACAAGGTCACAAGTTAAGATTTGTGGGATTCTGAAGAAGATGAATGTAAATGTTAGTAATCCTCCTGTCGTGCTTTGTGGAGAACAGAGGGGGAACTACGTCTTCAGGATCTCCAAAATGGCTACTCAGACAGATTATGTGAGTTCACTTACTCCTGAAATGACAAAATGCCTGAGACAGAAGACGGAATTCAGGGTTGACCACAAGTTAGGATAAGTGTGCAACTTGGCATTGTTTCCTACATTTCACTGAAATTAATTAAAAATTCAGAAAGAAATGTCCACAAGGTCCAACTTTACACAAATGAAAGCTGATTTTATTTTTAATGTAAAATATTAAAATGATAGCTTTATAATTCATCATAAGTTGTTATTCCTCTAACTTCAAAATCCACAATAAGTGTGGCATCCTCCGCATTGTTTGGATTTACAAATTTACTTATTTTATTGTATGTGCAAGAATGTTTCATTTCATGTACGTGCACCACACATGTTGCTGAGTGTGACGAGGGCAGCGGATCCCCTGGAAAGTGATTTACAGGTGGTTGTGAGTTACCATGTGGGTCTGGGAAACCAATGCATGTCCTCTGCATGAGCAGCCATGCTTGTAAGCACTGGGCCATCTCCCAGCTCCAGAGCCCACTGTCCTTCATTTCTGTTTCATTTTCTTTTTCCTTGATGGTTGCTTGTGTCCTCGCTCTTCTTCCTTCCCTGCTTTTCTACTTCATGCCCTCCTGTCATTTCTTTCTTTACTAGTGATGTTCACTGTGTAGAACACAGAGAAAAACATAGATAAAATGACCTAGGAAATTACATTTCAGCTACAAAATAACAGGTGACAGACTGATAACTTATCTCTCATTGTATCTAGTTTCAATGTATTCTATGACAATTTAACTCATCTTTCCTCCAGTAAGTTGCTGAAAAGTAGGGAGAATAAAGGAGTCTTTTATTTTTTACCTTGAGAAAAAAATTTATTAGTGCTCCATTATCACTAAAGGAAAAATATATCAAAATAAAGATTTGATTTTTCCAAAATTAAACCTGAAAAATGTTTATTTCAAAATGTAAAACAGAAAAATTTTTGATGAAGTGATAGTTTTTAGCAACATGCAAAGATTTAAGGTAATAGAAACATTTCATTACAATCCAAGGTGTATATATATTTGTATTCAAGATAAAAGTCACAAATGTTAGAGTGAATCAAATCTTCCTTTTGAATACCTGGAAATACTACAAAAATTTTCTTCTTTTTAAAAATTTATATATATATATATATATTTATTTATTTATTAGAGTTTATTCACTTTGTATCTCAGCTGTAGGTCCCTCCCTCGCCCCCTCCCAATCATTCCCTCCCTCATCTCCTCCCTGTCCCTCCCAAAGTCCACTGGTAGGGGTGGTCCTCTTCCCCATCCTTCTGACCCTAGCTTATCAGGTCTCACCAGGACTAGCTGCATTGTCTTCCGAATGTAAACTTGTGCAACCACTTTGTAAATCAATCTGGCGCTTTCTCAGACAGTTAGGAACAGTGCTACCTCAAGATCCAGCTATACCACTCCTAGGCATATATCCAAAAGATGCTCCAGTACACAACAAGGAACATTTGCTCATCCATGTTTGTAGCAGCTTTATTTGTAATAGCCAGAAGCTGGAAACAAACCAGATGTCCCTCAACTGTGGAATGGATACAGAAATTGTGATACGTTTATACAATGGAATACCATTCAGCAATTAAAAACAAGGAAATCATGATACTTGCAGGCAAATGGAGGGAACTAGAAAAGATCATCTTGAGTGAGGTATCCCAGAAGCAGAAAGACACACATGATATATACTGACTTATAAGTGGATATTAGACATATAATACAGGATAAAAAGACTAAAATCTGTACACCTAAAGAAGCTAAGCAGGAAGGAGAACCCTGGTTAAGATGATTAATCCTCACTCAGAAAGGTAAACAGAATGGACATCTGAAGAGGGAGAAAACAGGCAACAGGACAGGAGCCTACCACAGAGGACCTCTGAAAGATTTTACCCAGCAGGGTATCAGAGCAAATGCTGAGACTTTGGGCAGAATGCAGGGAATCTTATGAAAGAAAGGGGAGACAGAAAGATCTGAAGGGGGCAGGAGTTCCACAAGGAGAGCAACAGAAGCAAAAATTCTTGCCACAGGGGTGTTTTCTGAGACAGAATAATGGACTCTTTTTACTTTAATACAGAAAATCTTCTCCCGAGTCTAGCCTTGAAAATTAGTGAAAGAACTCTACTATATTAATTTTATATGTAGTCTCTTAAATATATTAAGAAAACTCAATCATCCTTTTATGTTACTTTATCACATTTAAACACCACTGTTTCTTAGCTGTATAAAACAAGCCAATCTCCCCCAGGAATAACTGTACCCCAAAATCACATATACTTGGTTTTAAAGCTTGACACGGTATCCTACTCTGCAATAAACTATGTTCACTGTGGCACTTTCATTCATAAATAATTATACTTTGTCCTTATTTGCTCCCTATTGGTATATCTATCTACACATGGTTATGAAAGCAATGCATTAGTATTTTTAAGGCAGCATAATTTTCCTTCTAACTCTTTGATCTAGCTAAAGACTTAAAACTAAAACATTGTTGAGAACACAAAAACAGTATTTTCTGCATTGAATGTGCCCCACTTCTAATCAGTGATGTTTTCCTACAAGAGAGAAAGTTGGCAGCGCAACAGTGAGCCACTGAACAAGAAAACAAAATGAGATTAAGACAATGTCTTTTAAAACATGTAATTCAAACATTCAATCCGATTTTCAGTTAATATTATTTCCCCAAACTTTAGAAGTTTGGATTCATTCTTATGAGGCTCATTCAGTTTGTTACAATTAGTTTTTCCTATCTCAACTTAGTCTCTTTCTTCACTAGAATGTGAATCTTTAATGTGAATCTTTGCTAAGTGTTGTTTTGAGATTAACCATGGCTGAATCAGGCTCTGACCTGATGCAACTCATTTCAGATTGTGTAAAACTATGTTGCTTTCAGACTGTGCTTTTCCCTGGGAACCATACTTCATGGGTAGTTCCTGACTCCATTTTGAGTCAGGAACTATTCAGACTTGTGAGTGATTCCATCTATTTTCACCACCCACATAGATGGTTAAGTAACATTTCCCTCAAGGTAGGAAGTGTGTCATATTTTATATAAGTTTATTGAGGTGAACTGGTTAACAGTATGTGGGAATATTAAAATCCTACCAGGAATACCAGACCTAGAGGACTTATCACACAGACACACAAGCCTGAAGAAAAGGCCTCACTCTTTTCTCTGAATCTTAAAAGGAGGTTGACTTCTAGCAGGGCAATGCTGATAACTCCAGTGATCACGTGTGTGTGTGTGTGTGTGTGTGTGTGTGTGTGTGTGATGTGTGGTGTGTGTGTTGCATTTGTTTGTGTGTACGTAAGTATACTGTGTGTATGTATATGTTTTGCATGTATTTGTTGTGTATATATGTGTAGTGTGTGTGTGTGTGTGTGTGCGCGTGCATAAAAAGGAATGCACAGACAAAGGTCTCCCAACTGATTCAGCCATGCCAAGTGACCTTGCTCCCGGTCCCTGCCATTGGTCCGGCCTGCCCAGTTGCTGTCTGACCATCCTGCTGTCCAGCCATCCGGTCTGCTGTTCATCTGACCTTCTTATCTGGGCTCAGCCCTGCCCTATTGCATACACCACTGGCCTCAACTTTATACGTCAACTCTAACCCTGCAGCCTGATTCTACAGCAGGCAGTTGTAGCATCTCCTTCAGAATGCTACAGTTTGATTTCTGTTTGATATATCACACACAGAAACTATATTTATGTTTAAGTCCGTTTCCCAATTCCTTGGGCCTGGAAATTTCTTGAACTAACTGCAGTCCTTTATCCTTTATAGCCATCTGGTAAACTACACACACACACACACACACACACACACACACACACACACACACACACTATAATGTGTGATCCAAGCTAATTAAAATTGAAATAAAACAACCTGTATTTGCCTTGGCCAGTGCTATCAAGGAAATTTGGACTGTCTGTTGAATTGCTGCCATGTGATTTCTCTCCCTTGTGAATTTATTCTTACGTCAACCCTAGCACTCACAGAATACAAAGGCACCTGTCTGTGTTCTTGATATGGCACACTCACAGTAATTGCTGTGCATAGCTAGTGTGGTGAGTGGGTATCAGGGTGCATCTCTATGCTTATCATGAGTTTGGGATTAGATATAGCTTCTCCAGAGCAATTTCTGTTATTTTCATTGAAAATGATAACTCATGTTCTTAACCTTACAGGTTCTCCAACAGGTACCATGACAACAAAGCATCAGGCAACCATTATCAGGCCTTTATCACGCCAGAAAATTCAAGAACACGACAACTGCAATTTAACTTTCAGGAGTATTTAAGCTGTTTTATATGTTTAAACCTTCACGGGAAAATGAAAGTTGATTGACTTGAGATCGTGAGGCAGCACGATAGCTCAATTTGGTCCAGATTTGTGTAAGACGATGTATGTGACCTTAAGTAGTCTGCTGGAAGGCTCATACTAGGATACAATTAAATGAGAACCTAATAATTTTCCAATTAACAAGTCAGCTCACAGCTATGTAGCGTGAGCATGACTCTCAGTCCCTTTCTGAACACACCTCAGGTCATGTAGAGGTTTGAAGAGTGTGGATTTGATTGTGTAGCGCTTAAGTTTCATTTGGGTCTTCCACTAATTATTTATATGACCTCAGAAAAGTCAAGTGGTGCTGAATACTAGTTCATTTATTTTTGAAACAGATAGTACTATGTCTACATGGCAGAATGTGACTAATTCTTTTCTGCCTTCATGACCCTTGCCCTGGCCTTCCCATGGTCACATGGCATGGTTAAGTGGATCCTTGGTAGACAATCTACTATTTCCTGAAATGCTTCTTACAAAGCATTTGATTTGGAACAAAACAAAACAAAAAACATCAGTGTGCTTATAAAATTTACATTCTAGTGAAGTGTGCATGTGTGTGAGTGTGTGTATGTGTGTCTTTTTACTGAAGTTAGTCACTTAGGAAGAGATAATACAACTTCCAAAGTGTGAACACACATATTCTTCCATCTACCTAAGCATTGTTTGAAAGCAGTATTTGAAGCTTCTAAATAATACCCCAAGTCACATACAAGAAGAGTCACAGTACTGCTTCTTGTTTGAAACGTGAAGTTGACCTGGAACTATAATGATAAAGCAGACATTCTTGAGTTTGTGTTCCTCTTTGTTTACTATCCCGCCAGTGTTCTTTTACTTAGAGTCAAATGAAGCAACCGCCCATTTTCATCATTGATAATAAACGTATTTTATACTCTAAGATATGTTTATTTTTAAAAGAACTAGAATAACCACATTTCAGTAGTAGTTATATAAAAAATGATTTCTTAAAGGATATAGTTATATTTCTAATTCTCTTTTTTTCCTGTTCAATCCTGTATTTATCTAGAAGATTTTTTTTCTCTCCTTATATGAGGAAAGATTTGAAGTAATCAACTCTCATGACAGGTTTTAAAAGAGCATTGTTGTTATTACAAAAGAAATAACTGATGCAATCTTATGATTCACTACCTACATGCATTCTTCTTGTCTGACTTACTGATCAACCTTTTCTTTTCTATTTGATCATTTTTTTTCTACTAAGAAACTAACCATGCACATGGCTGTGTGTGTGTGTGTGTGTGTGTGTGTGTGTGAACGCACACAGTTTTGTGGACTGTAATCTTGAAGACATAAAGCTATAACTAATAAAATCAATTGGAGTGAACTGCATTTATCTATCAAGATTTAATATTAAGTTTCTGAATCATACTTCTTGTTTTGAAGACTTTCAAGTAGTTACAAGGTTCATAGATTATTGCATCAAACCCTCAATTATCCATCGCTCACTCAGCTTCGCCATTCATCGACTTGGTAATCTGAGTCATGAGGTCACAGCATACAGTTAGTGCCACCACCTCGACTTTCTTCTAATCATATCACAGACATCTTACACAATCCATCCATAATATGTTTCAGAATGTATTTCTAAACACAATGAAACTTAAAACACAATCTAAATACTAATTAATATCAAACCTAGTAAATTAAAAAAAAAAGTGTCATTGGACTGGGAAAATAGCTAAGTTGGAAAAGGCCTTGTCTTGTTAGCCTGAGAAACTGTTTGGTTATCTGGATCCTATGGAAACAACAAACTCACACAAAGAAACACACACACACACACACACACACACACACACACACAGAAAACATGGCATGGACAGGACAATCGCTGGGACTCACTGACCTGCCTGCCTTGCCAACAAGATAAGTTTTAGAGAAATGAGAAACTCTGCCTCAAAGAACAAAAAGGTGGACTGTACCTCAGAAATGATATTTGATGCTGTTCTGTCTCCACATACCCACATACATGTGTACACACCACACAAACACACACACATACACAGTTCCTAAACATTACACTTTCAATAAATGTAATAGTTATTGGATAACTCATCACTCATACAGAGCTATTTTTGCATCTTATTTGAATCAATATACAGATAAGATATATGGGATAATATTCTTAAAATCTGTTTTAATCTAGAGGCTTCTCCTCTTCAATGTATTCATTTCTTCTGCTATTGTTTATATTGGTGTAGGAAAAAAAAAAACACATGTATTTTCAAAAGAGGACCATACCCAAACTTGAGCACATTTAGACAGGCATACTTAAGGTGAAAATGGTTTCCAACAACTATTGTGGAGAACTACTAAAAGAATTAAAAGACAAAAACTAAGAAATAGATTTTATAGTCACTGTTAATGCAAAAAAAAAGAAAGAAAAAAGAAAAAGAAAATTAGTATTACCTAGACAGCTCTGTTTGGAAACATATCTGTCTCCATGTAATTGTTAAACAATCAGAACCATCAATGAGGAAGGGGTGCTTCTTGAGTATGAATCTTTCTCATTAAAGTAATTCAACTGCATTTTAAGAGAACCATAAAATTTCTTCTAAAGAAACAGAAAACAGTAATTTCTTAGTGTGCCTCAGCAGGGAAAAAAAAAAAACCTTGAATCAAGTAAAATTTTATATTTCCTGCCTAGTATAATTTTCTCTCTCCTTTCTCCTATTTCCACTTCATCTCCTTTGAAACACATATATGATTTCTTCATTAGTTAGAGAATACTTCAGTAGTTTCTTTAATTAAGTCTGTATAGATTAATACCTTAAAAACTTTGCACAATGTATTACCCATAGACAAAATAAAAACAATAAGTTTATCATTTCTAGACCACTATACTTAATTTCTGTACAATGCCAACTCAATGGAGTAAACTGGGTAGGTTTTTCCCCCTAAGTTGACAGCACAATTAAATTTCTATATGCTCCAATTAGAAATATATTTATATTTGTATAACAAAAATAACTGTATGTCGTGCAACAGTAGCAGCAACAGATTTTCCAGAATCTACAGATATCTGAGCAAAACTATAGAGACACTGGCATTCTCTCCCAAAACTAGACCAACCTAAACCTCGTAGAGGACCTGTGGCTGGGATGGTCAAAGGCCCTTGGAAGGAAAGTGTCACACTGTTCCGAATTACTTATCATTATACCCTCAGATTAATGTAGCTCTCAGTCCTCATTATAAAAACTTTAAAAAAATGAATGAAAAAACAGCAACGAATGAATGGTAGTTAATACAGATACTCACAACTGGTCAAAGTGCAGAGAATAAGCAATTCAATGAAACATTTATATGACACCCCTCCACCTACGGGTACATGACAGAAAAGGGGACAGAAATATGGTTAAGAGCCAGAAATTAGGAAAGATTATTATGAAACAGTGTCTTCAAGACAAGACAAGGTCAATGCACTTGGGAATTCCGTAGCTGTGGTTGCCTCCACAAGTATAAGAAAAGATCAGTTAGCATGCCATCATTAAGGGAGCTCATACCCAACCTTAGATGACCAGCTCTTCACAGTTGGATCAGGGTTCAGTCAGGTTTCTTCAGGGGTCTAGGTTGCCTCATGAATGGCCTCTCACTCATGTACAAGTGGGAAGTACAAACTGGACTGGGAGCATGAAATTGAAAGGGATATGGCAGTTGGTAGACTCAGGAAGAGTTGGAAAGGAGAGTAAGGGATGGATATGATCAAAATACATTGTATAAATGTGTGAATTTCTCTAAGAATATTTGTTTAAAATACACTAGTGACAAAAACAACCACAAAATTCTTCCAGAAAAACACTGAAGTTCATTACTGTTGTAGTAACTACAACAATTTTATTTTTTTAGATCCTCAGTCATCACTTGATAGAAACTATTGTAATGTAACATCATTATAGTAAAGTCTGATAAAACACAGACTTTGTACAATTACTACACTGTAAAACAGATACAAAATATTTTGCACTCAGAGTAACACAGAACTGTCCTACACCCACAGTACTAGAAGATACGACTCCTTTGGGGAGTCTTGATTCTATACTTCCAGCAAAGAGTAAAAGCCATAGCTCTGCAAGCAAACACCCTCTCCTACAGAGCTTCTTTCCTTTAATGGCATAGTTCTAAGTATTCGCTCCTGTATGAACATCAGCTAAACATTTTTAAAAATGAAAAAATAAAAACTTAAAAAAAAATGGGAAAAATAGTCTCCAAATAAAACAGCAATAAAAAAAAAGTTCACAACAGCAACTCTCTACTGTTGTATTTACATAGAGATGAGAGAGTAGAGGTAAGCAAGACTCAGTCTAACTAGCATTTCACCAAATCAGTCACGTTTTATGGTGGGTTAACCCCAGCTCTAAATACATATAAACAATGACTTTGCACACTTATTAGTAGAGGCAAACAGGTTAGTAAAATAGTGGCCCATGCTCTGCCCCTCTTCCTGCTTATCTGACACCGAATTTGAATCTTATAACTAGGATTCATTTTCTGTAATCCACATAAATCCTGTGCTATACCAACCTATGCACAAACACACTTGATTTTATTGTAAAACCTGATACATTCGAATAGGAGATCTTACTCACTATTAACCGTGTAATACATTGGAGGATTCAGACAAGGAAAATGCTCAAAGAAGCAGAGAAGATGAGTCATCCTGGCAGCTTCCAGATACCCCTTCACATGTAAAACAAGCACAACAGGTCAGAAGAGATCAGGCTATGAAATAAGGCTTCTGAACCTCCTAACCTCATAAAGCAGCCAGGGTTGAATTCTACAAAATGTTCACTTTATACTCCAGACAGTTCCTGGCTGGCATGTAATGTGCTTGACAGGGCAGGTTATAGTATCTTGGCCAGGACATCATGCTGAGAGCATTTCACAGGTATTACTCCAAGCAAATATCCTTAGCCTGCTCTCCTGTTGACAAGAAAAATCACTCTTTTTTTATTAAAAAAAAAAAAAAAACAACAACCAATCATTTAGCTATTCACTTTACATCCCAATCATAGACCCCTCCCTTCTCTCTTCTCAGTTCTACCCTCCCTCCTTCTTCCTCCTCTACCCACCCTTATCCCTCAGAAAAAGGGAGCCCCCTCTAACCCACCCCAGCATATCAAGTTGCATGGCCACCAAGCACATCCGCTTCCAAGGTGGCCTGGGAAAGCAGTCCTGCCGGGAGACGTGATCAAAAAGCGTGAAACACAGTCCTTGTCAGAAACAGCCCCTCCCATCTCTTCCCCCACAAGCCCCGTTTCCCTTACCAGGGATGACACATGAGGACCAAGCTGCCCATCAGCTACATCTATGCAGAGGGTCTAGGTCCAGTCTATGCATGGTCCTTGGTTGTTCTTCAGTCTTTGCAAGCTTCCCTGGGCCCACGTGAGTTAGTTTTTTTGGGGGCTTGTGCGGCTCCTGACCCCTCTGGGTCCTTCTACCCTCCCCCACCTCTTCCACAAGGCTCTCTGCTTTCTGCCCAACGTTTGGCTCTGAGTCTCAGCATCTGTTTTAAGCCATTGCTTTTCTTTCCCTCATCTGCTGAACCCACGGAAGGGAGTGGGGTTCAGCACTGGGTACTTCAACTGCTTTCCTTTCTACCGTTTGCAGCGGTTTAGGGAGGTATAGATGGTTAATGCTCAAGTTCTTCTACCATTTTTTCGGTAAACATTAGGAGATTTCCCGAGTTTGTCTTTATTCATATGTGATTCCAATCTGTCCTCGCCAACAGGGGCAGTCATGAAATGTGCACCCTGAGCTGTTTCCACTTACTTTTCATTTGCTGATGTCGACTGCAAGATACCATTGTTATATAACATAGGGCTATGTTTTGTAATTATCTATACCGCACGTTTAAGCACTTTAAGATATCTATCTATCTATCTATCTATCTATCTATCTATCTATCTATAATTTTTCCTTTTCTTCTACTGCTGATATTATAACAGTGCAGATATTCCGTACAATATTTGTTGAGTAAATGCACAAACACCAATGATGTCTTTCTAATTTTAAGTGGTGAGGGTTCTACTTCCTGTCTTTGGCTCTCAGAGATGGGATTTACAGTCTATCAACCTTGAAAGTTTTAGCAAGCACTGCAGTTTTAATTAAAGGACATTCTTTAAATTCTGGAGTGGTCTTTCCTTTTAGGCTTCTTGCATGGATATGTGGGGTCAGCTTAGACAGAGAGAGAGACAAGGAGGGGGAGAAGGAGAAGGAGGGAGGAAAAGAAGGAGGGCTGAGAGAGACCAAAGAATTAAAAATTAGTTTTTTTTGGGGTATTGGTTTAAAGTTTAAAGCACAAGCCTGAACAAAAGCCAGAGAGGTGGAGAAATGTCCAGCCACCTGCAGAAGAACCAGCCTTTCTGCATTCTTTTCTTGCCCACTAGAGATACAGTTGCTAGGAAACCCTAGGACAGCCAAACAAGGGAAAACAGACGATTAACAGTTTTGGGGACCTTCCTATAGTCAATCAATTAAAAATGCAACATCCCTTTTTGTGTTTCAACCAATAGACATTTACCAGGCAGGCATCTCCCTGCTTTGGGAGCACTGGGAGGAACCAGACTCTTTAAATCACCCACCTAATTTGAGCATGAGGCTCTCCACTCTCAAATGCTATGGTGGTAAGGGTGTATGAGCCCAAGGTATAGCTTGTAAGTAAAAAGATTGTAATGTGCTTTAGAAAAAACTCAACTCCTGGTGTTCTTTTGGGGGCTTGCCAATCAGGCACAACAGATGGAGGGAAGAAGGGACAGAGAAGAAAAGTAAAAGAGAATAGGAGAGAGAGAGACACTGACTGAGTCTTAGAATCAGCTAAAATTTAGCAGTTTTATGCCTTTTCCTTTGGTGCTTCCCTGTTAGTCAGACTCCTTGGGAATCTAAGCAACAGGTTCAGGGAGATTCCAAGGTCTATTTTGCTCTCTTGAACAGCCTCCCCTCATAATTTAGATTTCCTTCTTTATTGTTATAAGAAAGAGGGAAGGTAACTCTATTTGACCTTTAGGTTGTTGTGCCAGGCTGTTGTGATTCATGGGCATTATGGCTTACTAGGGCTGTCACTCTCTTTCTCCTTTGGAAGCCGTGTGGTTTTTTTACGGTGTCATGGTTAGTAGTCAGGGAGAAGGTTTTTAGGTCAGATCCAGCTCAGATACTCTGAGTCCTATGTCAGAAGTACATCAAGTTTTTAGCAATATGGACTTACCTTCTACCTCTCAGGAGCAACCAAGGGCAATACCAATGACCTACAAAATTTTGGAAGTCTCTTGGCCAACCCTAACAACTCAGAAGAGGGGTCCTCATGCCTTTGTCAGGATTTTTTGATAGTTTGACTCTGATGGAGAAAATTGGCAGCCCAAAATGGTAAAATTTCATTTCAAGTTTGTATTATAGGTATTTTTAAGAAGTTTGCTTTGCTGTGAGACTGTGTTCCTAGAAATGTCAGAAGCTACATTGTTATAAACTTAGCAACATAGCTGCTTAAATATGATATTAAAAAGAATGGTTCCAATAGATTTCTCCAGGGAAGAGCAAACCAATTGGTTATCCAGCACCAAATGGTCAGCTCTGAAAAGATACATAAAAGTAACATTACACAGACTAATCAAGTTGTATTTTTGCATTAGTGTGTGCATTCAAACATACACACAAAGTAAAAGAGGATATATATTTGAATAGGAATCAGGGGCTGTTGTACATGGGGGCGGTTGGTGAGAAAATGAAGGGGGAAATGATATAATTATAATCTCAAAATTATTAGTGTAGGTAAATGAATTCCAGTCCCTACGTGGATTCTAGAATCCCTCTCTTTTTAGTCCTCTGTGTCTTAAGTCTACCTACTATAGTCCTAGAAAGCCTAGATCTTGAAGTCAGATCTGTTCAGGTCTTTCTTCTCCTGTTTGCAGTCAGAAGTATCAGGGATGACATCCACCCACAACTACATTCTTTGCTCAATTTCCCTTTTCTATCTCTGTTGTGAGCTGCCACCTCTCAGAGACTTGCCGAAATTTGTATTACCATCTTCTTAGATAATTTAAAAGTGGGAAACTCAAAATAGTTTATATTCTTTTTACATGCTTTCAAATTTTGCCATGCTTTTTATATTGTTTCTCATTTTATTAGTTTTTGAGAATTTTGTTTAACGTGTTTTGATCATATTCAGCCTTCTCCCAGATCCTCCATGTTATATCTCCTCTTCCCTACATCAAACTTTTTGTCTTTTTTTTTTTTTTTCTAGCAAGTAGTGTTTATGCTGCCCGTATACTCTTGGGTGTACGGCCTTCACTGAAGAGTTGTTGACCCACCTCGATCACAGCCTTAAAGAAACTCACTGTCACTGTCCCAGAAGCATCAAATGTCAGTAGCTCCCTAGAGAAAGGTTTACAGGTTACTCTACACAGTAAGGTTTGAAGTACAGAATAAAAATGAAGAGGAAGCTTCCCAGTGAGTGTGACTATGGGGATGTTTCCAACTTCTGGTGTCTTCTTCAATTTCCATTTTCATTGTCTTATAGTTTCAGTGCACATGTCTTTTAATTCTTTAATTAGATTTATATCACACAATAGATTTTTTCCCCAAGTCTATTGTAACTAAAATCATTCCCATGATTTCTATCTGTATGGTTGTCAATAAGAAGTTAACAATATTTGTGGGGTAAATTTGTATCCTGATAATTTGTTGAATGTATTTATCAGTTGCAGAAGACGTCTGGTGCCAATTAGAATCTTTTATGTATAGAATCATATCATCTGCAAATGGAAATCCTTGGACTTCTTCCACCCTCTGGGAACTCCTTTCATCTCTTTCAGTTTTCTTATTGCCCTATCTAGAATTTCAAGTACAGTATAGAATAGGAAGAGGTAGATATCAATGTTTTATTTCTAAAATGGTAAAACTGTTTTGAGGTTTTCTGCTCATTTAGTAGTTGACCATACACTTGCTATCTACTGTTTCTATTTTGTTGAGATGTACCCCAAAGTATTTGTAGATTGTACTATTTTTTATGTCAACTTGATACAGGGTAGAGTCACTAGAGAGGAGGAAGCCTCAATTACAAAAATGTCTGAATAAGATAGAACTATTAGAAAGCCTGTAGCTTATTTTCTTAATTAGTGATTGATGGGGGAGTGTCTAGCCATTGTGTGTGTGGGGGCTATCCCTGGGCTGATATTCCTGAGTTCTATAAGAAAGTAGAGTATACTCTTTGATCATCTCCCCCTGAGGGGGGAGCAGCTTTACCAGACCACAGAGGAAGACAATGCAGCCAGTCCTGAGGAGACCTGATAGGTTAGGGTCAGATGGAAAGGGGGGAAGACCTCCCCTATCAGTGGACATGGAGAGAGACATGGGAGGAGAAGGAAGGAGGTTGAGATTGGGAGGGGATGAAGGAGGGGGCTACAGTTGGGATACAAAGTGAATCAACTGTAATTAATAAAAATAAAGAAATAAATTAATTAATTATAAAAAAGGAAAGTAGGCTAAACAAACAAGCCAGGATGCAATGCTTCTCCATGGCTTCTGCACCAGCTCCTGCCTCCAGGTTCCTGCACTGAGTTCCTGTCCTGATTTCCCTCGAAGAGCAATATGGAACTATAAGCCAATTACAACCTTTGCTCCACGAGTTGTTTTGGTGTTGATGCTTCATTGTGGTAATAGAAATCCTAACTAAGACTTAGATTTTTTAGTATTTCTATTATAAAGGTACGTTAGGTTTTGTTAAAGGTCTTTTCTGTATCTAATGAGCTGATCATGTGGTTTATTTCTTTGAGTCTACCTATGTAATCGATTACACTTCTTGCTTTGCATATGTTGAACTACTATAACATCTTTGGAATAAAGCCAACTTAATCTTGGCTTCATGTACTCTTGAATTCAGTTTGCACGTATTTAATTTAGAATTTTTATGTTTGTGTTCCTCAAAAATATTGGTCTATAATTTTCTGTTGTTGGGCCTTTAGTACCAGGGTGATACCAGCTTCATTAAAAGAAATTGTAGATGTTCTTTCCTTTTCAATTTTACATTTTATAGAATATTTGAAAAATATTGGCATTAGCTTTTTTTTTCAGGTCTGATAGAATTCTTCACTGTGATCTGACCACGTGCTTTTCAGGGGGAGAGAGAATAATTCCCAATTCTGTATCACTGGATGTCAAAGATCTATTTAACTTGCTTATTTAGTCTTGATTTGGCTTTTGGTAGGCTTTGCTTACCTAGAGCTTCACCTATTTGTCTTAGTTTGGTAGAATATACATGTCTAAAGTCTGGGTCTATGATTCTTTGAATTTCTTCAATGTCTGTTGTAATGTCTCCTTCTTGTATATTAGGAAGTATGTTAATCCTCTTCATGAGTTACCTCCCTTAATCATTCAAATGACACTGTTACCTCCACTTTCTGTATGAAGAAAATTCCTTCAGAGATGTTGAAATATCTGCCCCGGAGTTATTTTTCTAGACAAGAACAAGGACACTGGTGTGTGAAACATCAACCACTCTATCCATCTTACATTATGCCATATCTCTACAAAAGGGCTGGGCACCTGCTGTCCAGATATGCTATTTCAAGAAACAAAGCAACAGCAGCTCGGCACACACTGGAGTCCAGCAGCCAGCCTCTGTCTGCTTACACACAAGTCACTCTCTGGCTTGCCTCTGTACGTTGTCTCTAAAACAAAAACTGAAAACTCATGGAAAAAATGAGGTTTTCACTTCATTTCTTCTGGTGCTCAATCCATTGTTCAGATATAACTGATACTCTCCTCCCCCAACCTCACCTTAATTTTATAAAAAAGTCAACAAAGAATATAATAAAATCTGACTTCTCTATAACCTTATTTCTAGACTAATTGAGAAGGGGATAGTCAGAGAAGCATACATTTTTAAAGACCCCAATTTTATTCCTAAATTAAAAGAAAATTGCATATTTTATGAATATCTCAATTTCATTAAAATATTTCAAGTCATGAGGTATGTTACGATTCTGATCTTAGTTTGTCTATCAGTAAAATGTGGAACCTTTCCTTCTGTCACTGCGCAGTACTGCAAACCTGAGTCATACAAATCCATCTGACGTACTCTTAATTGTTATAGTGTCAGAAAAATGTTAGTTTGGTCAGAATGTTGTATTTAAAAGGTTCTTTTTTTGTGCCTCTTAGCCATTTCTCATTTCTGTTACATTGTCCTTATTGTCTGTCCCCTCCCCAACTCCATCCGCCACCCACTCATCTTTTTTTCTAATTTGCCCACCTTGTTCTTATGAATATTAGGATTTCACCTCTTACAATCTAAAGCATACTAAGGCTTCATCTTGATTTACAAAGTGGTTGTACAAGTTTACACTCCCACTAGCAATGGAGGAGTGTTTCCTCTTCTCTATACCCTCACCAGCCAGCATCTGCTGTTGCTTGAGATGTTGAGCTTAGCCATTCTGACTGGTGTGAGATGGAATCTCAGAGTTGTTTTGATTTGCATTTCCCTGATGACTAAGGAAGTTGAACATTTCTTTAAGTGCTTCTCAGCCACTTGAGATTCATCTATTGAAAGTGCTCTGCTTAGTTCTGTGCCCCATTTTTAATTGGGTTATTTTGTTTATAGGTGTTTGATTTCTTTGTAATCCCAGAATCTAGAAACAATCCAGATGTCCCTCAATGGAAGAATGGATGAAGAAACTGTGGCACATTTACGCAATGGACTACTCAGCTACTAAAAACAAAGAAACCAAGGAATTTGCAGGCAAATGGATGGAACTAGAAGAGATCATCCTGAGTGAGGTAACCCAGATTCAGAAAGGCATGCATGATGTGTTCTCACTTATATACACATATCCAGGATAAACATACTAAAATTCACAGACCCAAAGAAAAGATAAGCAACAAGTAGGACACAAAGGAACACGCATAAATCTTACTTGGAAGGTACGATAGAATAGACAGAGGTAGTGGCTGAAGAAAGGGAATAAGGTAGGAGAGGGGACACAGATCAGACCTGCGGAGAGCAAGGGCAAGAAGACAGAAAGCCTGCAGAGAAAAAGAGAAATGGAGGGTGGGGGTATTTCTGTGACAAGCTGGAAACCTAAGTCAGGATAGGCTCCTGGGAGGATATGAGGGGGACTCAAGCAGAGACTCCTAGTATCAGAGGCCATAGAAACTGAAGAGGACACCTTCTACGAAGACTAGCCTCCTAGTAGAAGGAGGGAAACTCCGAACCACAAACGAAAACTTCAACCCAAAATTTACCAGGCCTACAAGATGTGCAGGAGTACAGATAAAGCAGGTTAAACAGATGAAGGAATATCCAGCCAATGCCTTACCAAACCAAAGACTTACCTTTTGGGAGAGTGCCGATCTCTGACACTAGAACAGTACAATGTGAAGCTTGCAGAAGGTGCCTGACAAAGTTGTCCTCTGAGAGACTATACCTAGCTGTGCCTCAAAACACATGCTGAGACTCACAACCAACAACTGGGCAATGCTTAGGGAATCTTGTGGAAAGTGGGAAGAAAGAGTAAAAGACCTGGAGGTGACAGGAGCTCCACAAGAAGACTAACAGGGCCAACTACCCAGGGCACAGAGAAGCCTGTGGTGACTGAAGCATCAACCAAAGATAGTGCATGGACTGGACCTAGGTCCCCTACAAAGATGTAGCAGATGGACAGCTTAGGCTTTATGTGGGTCCCCGAGAGAGGGAAATGGGGACTACATCGGACAAGGATTTACTTGCTAGCTTTTCGATCACTTCCCACTGGTGGGACTGCCTTAACAGGCTACAGGGGAAGAGGACATGCTCAGTTCTTATGCAACTTGATGAACTATGTTGGATAGGAAAGGAAGCTCCCCTTTTCTGAGGAACAGGCTAGGGATAAAGAAGAGAGAGTGGGACTATCAGGGGAGGAGGGATGGGGCTACAACCAGGATGTAAAGTGAATTTAAAATTAATTAGTTAAAAATATTTTTCTCACTCTTTCTTACGAAAGAAATAAAGAAGTATAATCTTCATATCTTGAAATAGCCAATATTGATATTTTAATCTGTTTCAGTTAATTCTTGAAAGAATTCATGTAAAAGATCCTTCACTGGGGAAATTAAATCTCATTTTAGGGCCTTTAATATACACTCTATGTATTTAAACAGCACATTTTGTTTGAAAAGTTTTAATGTAAATTTTAAGATGTATGTATATAATAAATATCTATACCCTAAAGACAGTGTATATATTTCAACCATAGAGTATTTTTTGCTTAAAAATATTTCTTAGATTTATTTAAAGCAAATTTAGAAAAAAAGAAGCTCCAGCTTGGGAGACTTAGTGAGACCACGGGAGGCTGTGGAGGAACGTGGAGGATGTGGGAGGGGTCGGGAGGATGTGGTGAACTGGTCACTGTGTGGAGCATATGAACAGCCACCGTTCCCTTGTCTCTTCATTTCAGCTCTAGACACTGTTCAGCTGTGTCCTGAGTTGTTCATCTTGACTCAGGAGTATTCATTCCATCAGGTTTTTGTTTTGTTTTGTTTTGTTTTTTTAAATCTGGCCATGATGAAGACATACTTCTTCCTATTTCCTCCTGAGTTGTTCCTTCTTTGTCACTGTTTGTAAAGGCATCGCTCTTTCTGGCATAAGCTTTTCTAGATAGTGCATTTTACCATCCAAAGGAACACTAAAGGGAATCTTACGCACAATAGATAAAACTGATATATTAACACCTTTTTATAAACAATTTATGTGTAAAAGAATAATATGATTTAACACAACAATAACATAGTTTATATTTCCAATTTAACCCTGTGTCTAACCTGACATGGCCACTGCCATTTTGATATCAGAGTAAGCTATGATTATCTGCATGACTCCCAGCCAGGACAAAGGGTGTCATGTCTCTAACATTTCCTCACAGAGGCAGGTTAGGAAGTGTCCCACACTGTATGACCTGAGATTGCAGCCTCCAGTCCCTTTTGTTGGCCCCACTCCCATGGCTGCACAGTCTTCTCCTCCTTTACGTGGGCTGGTGATGTGTTAGAGCACAGAGGAGGCAGAACATTGGCTGCAGTAGGCTTTTAGTGATAGCTGGGAGTCATTTTGCATCTCATTCTTTTTCCTCTCACAGTGATAAAATACTTGGACAGGAACAACTTAGAGAAGAAAAGTTTATTTTAGGTCCCAGTTCAAGGCACAGTCCATCATGGTGGGGAATTTAAGGCAGCAGTGGTGTGAAGCAGCTGGCCACAACATGTACACAACCAGGGAGCGGAGGGCAAAACAATCGGTTTGTAGCCTCCTTTTAGATACCTGAGGATTCTAGTGAATGGTCCCTTTCAGCATCAGTTACGCTAATCAAGATGGCGTTCTGCAAGCACAGCTAGAGAGGCTCATCTCCCAGGTGATTCTATATGCTGACTTATGCCCCTGTAATTTCTTATCCATGTTTCCGGAGGAAATCTAATGTTGGTGGTTTACCAAAACTTGCTTGGACAGAACTGCTCAACAGTTTGGATAAAATTATTTCTTTTTCAGTCTGCCTAGAATTGTTTTTTTTTTTTTTTAATTCAGGAGGACTCAGAAATGTAATCTCTGAATTGAGACAGAATAGAAAGTTTTTTTTTTTTTTTTTTTTTTCTGAAACTGAATGTGGTATGTTTTCTTACCTCCCCCTGAGGGGGAAGCAGCATTACCAGGCCACAGAAGAAGACAATGCAGCCACTCCTGATGAGACCTAATTGACTAGGATCAGAAGGAAGAAAAAGAAGACCTCCCCTATCAGTGGACTTGGAGAGGGGCATGCATGCAGAGGGTGAAGGAAGCGAGGGATTGGGACAGGAGGAGGGAGGGGACCACTGGGGGGGGATACAAAGTGAGTAAAGAAAAAAAAAATTCTGTTCATAGTTTGAGAAAATACCTCTGCTGGCTAGTTCCAAAGAAGTGCTAATAGAATTACAAGAAATGTTGCAAGGATTAGTTTTGCATGATAGTTTAGGAGCTGACTAAATTGCTGTTACTGTAAAAAAAAAAAAAAAGTCCATAAAACAAAGGCAGAATGTAGAAAAAAGGATTCTAATCTAAATATGACTTTAACTTTAGAAAGAACATTTAATTCTAGTGAAATTTCAAAGTAATAGAGAATTTATTGTAACTTTTAAACCAAAATTTTACAAAGCGTCTTAGTTACTGTTTTATTGCTGTGCTCAGACACTATGAGCAAAGCAATTCCTATAAGAGAAAGTATTTAATTACACTTCTAGAGGGTTCATCCATGACCACCATGGTGGGAAGCAGACTTGCATGGCATTGGAGCAGTAGGCAAGATCTTTACATGAGGACTTAGGGAGAGAGAGAGAGAGAGAGAGAGAGAGAGAGAGAGAGAGAGAGAGAGAGACTGACTGAGCCTGGTATGGCTTTCTGAAATCTTAAAACTCCCTCCCAGTGACATACCGATTCTATCAAGGCCACTTCTCTTAGTTCACCCCAAACAGTTCCACTAACTGGAAACCATGCAGGCAAACAAATGAGTGTATATGAGCTATTCTCTGTCAAAGCACCACAAAAGAAAACTGAAAATGGAGACACAAGAAACTGAGTCACAAAAAGTAGGGTACATTTTTCTTTCTTTCTTTCTTTCTTTCTTTCTTTCTTTCTTTCTTTCTTTCTTTCTTTCTTTCTTTCTTTTTTCCTTCCTTCCTTCCTTCCTTCCTTCCTTCTTTCCTTCCTTCTTTCTTTCTTTCTCTTTCTCTCCTCTCCAATGTCTGTTTAACTCGATTTGTTTTCAAAATGTGTTTTAAGGACCAGACCATATGCATCCTCATCAGTAGTCAATATGTAGAAATATATAAGCATGCATATACAGCGGTTACTGAAGAAGTGTGAGAGATGCTGATAAAAGAGACCACAGGACACAAATGCTACAGGAGCTGGAATCTCAAATCCCTTCCTCGTGATAAATATTAATCAAAGCCTCCATTATGAACAGAGTGAACCATGTATGCCCATTTTCAAATTCTCATAATGATGAAAGATGTGAAGAAATTCAGAAAAGGTCAAATAAATGATTAAAGATTGGAAAATTAGATTTTTGTTCTAATGCCAGTAGTTAAAGGCAATGCTGCACTTGAATGATCTGATGTAAAAGAGGTCAGACTTCTACTACATACAGACAGGGACTTTCTTCCCCTCAGTCTCTGTCCCTGTGTCTCTGAATAGAAACTCTTGGAGTTTGTGTTTTTGTGCCAACATTTTCCAGTAAAGTTAGAAGAGCTTTTGCTAAGGTCTAACAAAATGACTAATATGCTAGTGCAGTTCGAAAGGCTTTTAGCCTCACCTTTAGCCCATATGCTTCCCTGGAGGTTGCCCTGCTGTGAACTTTGTATCCTCAACAAATAAGTCCTTTTTTTATACTAAGGTATTATGGCAGTTAGGGGATTTTCTTCCTAGCTATTAGTCAGCAGCTGTCATTATTTGGACACCAAGATTGTTTTCAAAGTTTAAGGAGTGTAGCAAATTCCTGAGCAATTGTTAAAATTCAGATTCTGGTTCTGTAGCCTGAACTGAAACCTAGGAATGAATCACTAGCTCAAAACTGCAGTCAGGTGCTGGCTATGAGTAGTTGTGGCCCACGCTGATTGCTGCACATTAGCCTAGAAGCACAGGGTTTATTAGTTGCCGCCAGAGAAGGGTCCACATGCATATAGAATGAAACCATCCTGGGTGATTAGGTGGAGAGGGATGGTCGGTAGCTGAGTGGTGGCGCTGTGTGACTGCCCTCAGGGATCTGCTCATTATTTTTGGTGTTTTGGTGTGCTAAAAACTAAATCCATTAGTAGGGCATGAAAAACAACAGAAAGTCAGACCTGGAAAGAAAAAGAAAACAAAAAATCCTATTTATTTGGTTTTAAGTACTTAGAAAAAAATAATGAAATTAAAAAACCGAGCATCTATGTCTTAAAGCTTAGGCTCTCCAATGAAAATCAATTACATAGATAATTGAAGTGCATGAAAAAAAGCTGGCTCTTTCTCCCAAATCCTTTTTCAAATCACTAGAAACAGATGAATGGGCATCATATCTACAATATAAGAAAATGACCAGAGGATTGAAAATATCGACTTAATTATAATGAGCTAATTTTGAGCTGCTTAGAAGAATTGCTGGGTTCTACAGATAGTCCTGGACCCAGCATTTCCTTGGATATGGACTGTATACAGAATTAGACACTCAGAAAAAACTGTCAGTCAATACCTTACAGAGGCAGGCTTATTGATCTTATAGTAATTGGTCCAGTAGACATGCAATCATCTATCTCCTCAAGCTATTTCATTCTTCTCCACTGTAGATGGAGATCAGGCAACTACTAGAGAAAGAAACACATTTTGAAAGATATATTTTCTAGACACGGATTCTGCCAATAGTAGGGAAAAGAAAACAAATAAATGGCACAAACAGATGGTACCATTAAAATATTTTTGCCAAATCATTGCATAGTATAATCCCTACTGGAACAAATAATGGCCAATCAATCTCTGTGCCAAAGCAAACTAGAAGAATGGTTTTTGAAGGTAACTTTTGGAGTCTGTCTAAAAATCAAATCTATGCTCATCTTCACAGCACCGATATCTTGAGTATTCAATGTAAGGCTCAGTTCTCTGATGGCTGAGGTATTGATAAAAATAAGCTTTGTCTTGTAGTACCTGAAAATATGACATCCTTGGCTCATGGAAACCCAGATTTAGCTTTTAGGTAGTTCTGAAAATCTTCAATTTTAGAAGACTACTGCCTGCAATTCACATTATAAATTCATAAAACACTATTTTAAGTTTACACAAGCATGTAAGATGCATGTTGATTTCAGAAAAAAATGTTTTAAAAGTCTTAGAATAAAAAAAAAATTGAATTTGCAGTTTGTTTCATTTGATTCTTTTTAAATGTCTGTATTGAGCCAGGGCTGACTTGGAACTTATTATGCAGACCAATAACAAGGCAATACTCTGGCACTGCCTCCTGACTGCTGGGATTGCAACAGGCATGTGCAGCCATGCCCCGCAGTCTCATCCTGTTTTAATGCAAAGTTTTCAGAAAAGTCACGAAGCAAAATATAGGAAAGTGTGTCAATATACATGAACCTATGCTTGTAATCATTACAAAAGGCATCACAAAAAGTAGGAAACAAGTTTGCATGATTAAGAATAAACGTTTAGAGAATTGAAAAAGGGAAGCTAGTTTTGGGGATATGGCTCAGGTGGTGAAGCGGATGATGGACAAGAGAACCTGTGTTCAGATCCCTAGAGCTCGAACAGGAGCTGATTGTGGTGGCTTGAGTCAGAAAGTCCCAGTTTAGGGGACAGAGATAAGCAGATTCTGGAGGTTTGCTTACTACCAGTCTAGACAAAAGGTTGAGCTCATGTCCAGTCAGACTCTACCAAGGAGGATGAGGAGAGCTATTGAGTAAAAATCTCAACAATAGTTTTTAAAGCTATGGATCGAGCTCTTACTCACTTTTCCCAAATGTAACCTGGATGTGGAAAAATATTAAAGATCATGCAACAAAATCCGGAGAGACTTATAGAAGGCATATCTGGTCCCAATAAACCCCCTTCCTTTCCTTCCTCAGTATCTCTACATGGCAGGGGCAAGAGAAGTGCTGTCAGATAAGGGCACTGCTGGAGCTTTTGTCCATTTCAAAACTATGCTAGGAAGAGAAGGAACACACCAGGGATGAATCCCAGTAACCAAGGGAAGAACACAGGGAGCTGCAGGAGTTCCGCAGCTCTTTCTTCCCCTCTGTAGCCAACTGGCTAACAGAAGAACAAGCCTTGCAGAAGGTGAAATGAAGGTGACATAAAATGACCCAACGATGTTGGCCTCTTTTTGTTGCCAGGTTAACAAAAGTGCTGTGTGGCAGAGGGGCGCGTGACACAGGAGAAGCAGTTTATACTCACTGCTAATGTAGGGTTTTTTTAACAGCTAAATGTAATACAAAGCATGCAACTGAGGAGTAAAGAGGAGCCCCTCCCCGTCATCCCATTGCTTGTCTTTATATTTCTTGCTGCCTTTTCAAATTGTCTATGTTGGACATCCAAAGGTGAGGCACTGTAGTATAGGAAGAAGGCACAGGATAGAAGGTCAAACCCAAGGCCAGTTTCACTGATGCACAGTTGAATGTGACTCAAATTCAGAAAAGCCCTGAGCTTGATTTAATGCTGTGTTGCTGCTGTCTTGAAATTGTGGTGATTTTACGTTTGAACCTGAGTTTTAAAACTGAAGTTTGAAGTACAATGAAACATGAACCCAAGGAAATATGACAGTGTTCCAGGACCATTGGTCACTCTGATGTACTATTTGCAGAGTCCCAGGGTGAGTCTATGGGCAGTAAGTGCAGAGTGAGTTCAAAGCCCTTCGTTTATGCTGAATAAGTCAGCTCCGTCCTCACTGAAAGGCTTGCCATTTGAGCCAAAATGCAATTCAACTGAAAATACAAAGCAAAGTAACCATTTAGTATTGGCTTAAAAAAAATGGTGTGTTCTTTCCTGGGGAAGACTATTTTTCCTCCTCTCAGCATTCCTTAGAGTAGCAGGAATGTGGGAAGGGTTGAAGGGCAGAAAGGAAGTGGGGGAGGATGATGTACTTATATTATAACCTCAAATAAAATTTATAAAGCCATCCAAGAGACAAGTGGCTGAGGAACTCTGTCATACCAGTTTTATGTTAAAGGTAGGAGAGCAACTTTTCTCCATAACCCATGCTGGCCTTGAATGTTCAGTCCCCCAGTCTCTGCGCCCCAAGTGCTGTGACCACAGGCAAGTGCCACCATGATAAAAGAACTCCACCATATCTCTTCTTACACCTGTTTTTTGAAACTCTGTTAATCAATCTATTAGCTGAAAAAATGTGACCCAAAACAAGAAAGAAAGTTCACGTGGCTGTGGATCCCTTCTCATCTGGCATTCTTAGCTATTCTTTGGTAGAAGTTGTTGTGAGAACACTCATGCTCCAGGGCGACAGTTAAAACAGCCTGTAGCAGTGGCTCTGGCCAATATGAACCATGTGTGTGTGGAGCTGAGGAGTGTGAGAAAAGAGACCCTGGCGCATCCACCAGTGGCAAATATCCTCACTCTTTCATTCAAAACCGGTATTTCAGTATGTGAAGTTGGATGAGGTGATTACTATTTTATTTTTTATTCTTTATTCTTTTGACACAGGGTTTCACTGTGTCCTGGTTGTCCTGGAACTCACAGAGAAGTGCCTGTTTTTGCCTCCAGAGTCTGTAATTAAAGGTGTGAGCCACCACCTCCCAGCTTACAGTTTATTCTTTAAACAAAATAAAACCTAATTTTATAGTTTGGCATTTGTGGGGGAGGACGGATGTGATGCACATCTGGGCCTATGCTCTATGGCATGCACACAGAACTCAGGACAACTTGCAGGTATGATTTTCTCCTTCCACTGTGGGTTGCAAAAATTGAACTCACACTTGTGCAACTAGCAACTTTTCATCTGCTTTGCCATATTGCTAGCCCAAACCAAAAAAGTCTGAAACATGAAAATAGAGGATGCGGCCATGGAAGAAAAGATAATGATTTTTTTTGGTGGTGTTTGTTTCTTGTTCTCTGAAAAGCCCACAGTTTTCACTTGTTCTGGGTCTCACACATAGCACAGCCAGCCCCGAATATAAGGAGGATGTATAATACACAGGCCTGTCTTAAAGCTTAGCTTCACCCTCTATCGAGAATACCAGGTACACAGGAGCTGGGGCTCATTGGGAAACACAATTTCACTTCAGCAGACAGGATGGGTTCAAGGAACCAGGCAAAGCTTCTACGTGAGTAGGGGACCCAATGATTCCTTTGCACCAGTGACTAGAGAGTGCTTCAAATGATGTACAGTTTCATTCACTTTGGATTCCATTTTCCTCCTCCCTCAAGACACCACCCTTTATACTGCTGGGCTTGTGAAACCCACAACTGTGCTTTCACTCCTCCTCCCTGCCTGAGTTATCACAGTTATTCTGTTAGTAGGTAGGCACTGACAGGCTGGTGAGTTTGAAACAGGCATACCCAGTTTGTCTGCTCAACACTCACCTCTGCTTCGCACTAATGTGCTCAGCAGCCTACAGGCATCTGCTCCACATCCTCCACATGTCCCTCAAACACATTGGCTGTAAAACAGAACACCACCGCTTCCCTCCAGCTGTTGGAAAATGTTGTGTGCTTCTCTCCACCTTGTTAACAGCTCCAGCAGTCTAAGCCAGAACCTCAGGCTTAATCCAAATGCCTCCCTTGCTTTCATGCTTCATATCCAAATACACATGGTGCCCTGCCCTGTCCATCACACTGCCACCAAGCCTTTGCCTTGCCTCATTTTTACCTCCCATGCCCATTTTAAAAATTAAGTCATCTGTTGTTTGACAATTTCATCCATGTATTTATGCATTCTCTATCCTCCTTTATCTCTGTCCATCCCTACTGACTATCCTCACTCAGACCTACCATTCCCTTTCAAAGATTCATGGCTTTTGGTTTTGTTCACTGACCCCTTTAGCTTAACCAGCACCATCTGAGTGACACTTATTGGAATTATCTACAGGAACATGGTGAGGTCACCAGTGAGTATATAACTGAAGACAATGACTTTGCCTTGGCCTGAATGTATCAGTAATATATAAGCCAGCACTGATGAGTGGGAGTCTCTGAGCCTGTCTTCCACTCATGCTTGGCTTGGGATAGGCCAGCACCATTGGAAAGCCATTGACATAAGAGCATTACTTGTTAACTCTTCCTGGACCACTGTTCTCTTCTTTTACTGTCATGTCATGCCAGTGATCCTCAGCACTACACTATTTGAATGATGTTCATGGAAGGCAGACTGGGGCATTAGAATTCTCATAGATAATATGAGTCAAAATAAGAAGGACAGAGAACTTGTTTCCTAGGCAATGCTGATAGGAAGGATGAGAGAAGATAATGAGCCCAACACACTCCTTAAGAAGCCACAAATATAGAAAAAAGGTAATGGGATATCTCTAAAACTTTTCAAATACACAGTAGAAGCCAATTAGACAAAAACCTCATTTCATCATGCTCAAGTATCTTCCCTTCCAGGTTAGCACAGCCTTATTCCTTAATCAATTCCTGTATGGACATTTGTTTTTACTCATTACCATCTTGATGGATACACTATACATTACTGCTTCAATGCTACACTAAAATATTTATACATTTTTTGCAAGAAGATGTGGTTGAACAGTGTAGTCAGATTTCTAGAAGTGATATTCAAATAGTTAAGCACTGGAGTGCCAAAGGCCCAAAAACTTAGAACAGGTAAAGGCAAAGTTCATCTGCAACTTCCATACTAAGAAGGCATGTGATAGCCACAAGCATTGTTAGCTGTAGAATCAGTAATATTTTATGTCAAGATCTTAGAGCTTTGTTAGGGCCTGAGGTACAGGTGACAAAACCTCAGAGTTTAAAGCTGTAGGTATCCATGAGCCACTGTAGGTATCTGTGAGTTTCTGTGGTGCCATTTTTTTAACTACTAGGGTGATCAGCAGCTCCAACACTTAGTGAGTATGTGCATATCAACACTGCGGTGTAGGGATTCATCCAACAATCATCCCTGCAAGCTGGTCTTTAAATTCACAGCTATAGCAGAGAGCGGAGAATGGAACTTCAGCTAATAGTAGAATTCTATTTGCTGAAAGAAAAGTAGTTTGGGATTCTTTTGTTTATTTATTCACTCAAAACTATATAAGTTCCTATGCAGAGGGGTATGTGCTTTAGTGCCAGAGAGCTGATGTGCCACACTTCACCAACAAACAACACTGCATTCTATCCTTGGTCATCTGTTGATCCCACGTGATACTTTTGCAACAAAATAAGAATAGAAAAACCCGCTCCAAATCTTTAGTTATGAAAAAAAATCATAAGGACTCCCAACTCTCAATATTTCATGTGAAACAAAAATAAAAAAATAGAAGAAAGTTAATGGTAAGAGCTTACAATGAAGGAACACAGACCCCCAGGGTGGCTCTTGCCTGTGCCTTAGGTCAGCACAAACTGAGACCCTGCTATCCTCAGCATGTCACCACAGAGTATGCCAAAAGAGCAAATGTGCAAGGTCCTACTGTCAAGAAGCATGTGACACTCCATTATGGCAGCTCACCCAGAATCCACATGAAAGACAAAACTAACTCTGAGAGAGGCTGGGAAATGGCATCCACCACTGTGCTCTGGGAAAGGATGAAGCCGGTCTGCGTTTAGCTATGGTTCAGTAACTTCTTGGAGTGGAAGGGAATACCATACTTTATGCTATATCTTGAGCATTGAAAGTGCAAGAAACAAATGCTAATGCTTGAAATTACCTGATATTTGGAAGCTGGCAATGAAGGACAGATGGCAATATTCAGTTCTTCATTTGGCTTTGCTAAGAGATTTTAAGCACTTTACAGGGCATTTATGAAGATGCATGCATCCCATCTTCAGTTATTTTAAATGGACAGTTGTTCCAGGTTCCCTGGTATCACGTTATAGGACATAGGAGGCTTTCTACTTCCTTCTGCTATTTGTATATGCCATCCATTTCTAGCTTGTAAAATTTAGCTCGATTACTATTGAACAGATATTTCATTATTCTAGATTTTGCTCGCTAATTCCTACCTATGCTTTCCTTTTCTTTGACAAAGTCACTGCTAGGATTGAACAACAGGAGTGAAAGCAGGAGCAATTCCAGGAGCCTTGCTTCAGGAAAACATGGACAAACAAGGCATTTCCTTGCTTTGATGATATTGTCCTCTTTTCTGAAACAGGATTTTTGCAAGTTTTCTTTGAGAAAATATTTTATATTTTATAGATTTATAATTTATAAATTTAAATGAGGTCACCTCTCAGATTTGCTCTTCGATACTGTTTTACACTGAGGTGGTATTCCATCTAGAGCTACCAAGAGTAGCCATGCACAGTGGTCTACACCTGCAGCTCTTGGGCTGCTGACAATAGAGAGTTGGACCTGAACACCATTTAGTTTTGGAATCTGGCGTGAAGCAATAATAAACAATTTAGCAACTTTGCCTACACAGTGATCTCACATGCTAACTTTTATTTATACACCTATTCAAAGAAGCTGCAGAGATTATAAATATGCCATCCTTCTTTCATCATTTCTTTCCAGGAAAGGGATGCATCAACCTCTCGCGTTTCACACTCGTTTTTGGAAAGTTGAGTATGAATTGTTTGTGCTTAACTTTCTAAACCAAGTGTACACCTTCCTGAGTCATCTCTACATAGTTTTAAGATGTTTCTCCTTTCTAATTGCAATTGCCTTGTTTCTTAAAACTCTTTCATAATGTGAAACCTGCTAAAATTTAAAATCGATAGACAAAGAACTTGATAGTTCACAAGCAAATCCTTATATTTTATCTTAGAGTTTTAAGATAGTATTGTACAGACACATTTCATTATTTTGAGACTGAAGCTAAACAATAGAAAGGCAATGAAAGGCAATGAGTTTCCTTCTATCCTTTGTCTATTCTTTGTTCCTTTGCATATACTGAAGAATAGTGTTCACCTGTACAAGTGTTTATCTAGCTAAGGTAAGGCACTCAAAATGAACTAAAAATTTTGTACACTAAAATCTGTCTATAGAGCCATCATTTACAAAATTGGAATGCAGAATATCATTACCAATTTTTATTTTCCTTTGCAGTAAAACACATGTAAGTTCATTTAGTGTCATTGTTTGTTTAAAATATTATCTTAAGGTCTTAAAATTACTCCTTTCTAGAAATCACACTGTATCTTGAAACGTCAGCTTTAGGAAAACAAATGATCTTTTGGGGTTTTAACAGTAGTCTTTATTTTACATTACTAAGAGTGTAGAATTAAATGGTTTCTCTCATTTTTTTTTACAGCTGTCATGATTGTACTGTTATGAACTGTGTTTGAGATACAGTAGTATTTTCCTTACCAAGAAGTATGCTTGGATGACCTAATCTCACAATTGCACAAAGTAGACATTACTCAGTTCTGCCTTAATTGTTGTGGTGAAGGCTGGGGACACCATTGGAGGTGAGGCCAAAGTTACACTTGTTCATATTTTTACTAATAATGTGGCATCATTAATCCCGGTGGGTCTGGATATTGGGAAGTGGACAGAAATGTTTGTACCAGTTCGTAACTTCTTTATGACCACTGAGATTCTCTCCCAGGTGTACAGGAACTTTGATTTAAACTTTGTAATCTCCCCACCCCCGAAGGGAAGAGCAGTCCTGTTAGGCCACAGAGGAGGGCTTTGCAGCCAGTCCTGAAGATACCTGATAAAACAGGATCAGATGAATGGGGAGGAGGTCCCCCCTATCAGTGGACTTGGAAAGGGGCACGGTGGAGATGAGGGAGGGAGGGAGGGACTGGGAGGGAATGAGGGATCGGGACACGGCTGGGATACAGAGTTAATAAAATGTAACTGATAAAAATAATAATAATAAAAAAAAACTTTGTAGAAAAACCCATGTCTCTTAAGCACCATGTGAAGTCAAAGATGCCCAGACTTCTGGCCATGACTTCTGGTTTTATTTTGAATGCAAACATGCATGGGTTCTTCTGAATGTCTCAAAAAAGTTTTGTACTAAAAGAGCCATCAGATGTTTAAGTATCAGTAGCTTCACAAACACACAGACACATACACATAACTTCAAATCGGTAAAAAAAATTTTCAGACAAGATTTTTTATCTCATATTGCTCTGGTTGGAAAACTTTTTTTTTTTACTTTTACTGATTGTTTGTTTACATATTAAGGTTTCCAATTTTGTGGTTTTTATGGGCTTTGTATGTAAGTGTTTCTCATATAATTTATTTATTACTAAATTCTAGTTTTTGAAAAATTTTGTTTGTGTATTTGCTTGAAGAGAGAGCAAGAAAGGGTTTGGAGCTGGGTGGGTTGGAAGGCAGGGTGGATGTAGAAGGAGTTTGGAAAGGGGAAACATTGATCAGAATATATTGTATAAATTTTTTCAATATTTTTTAACATTTAAAGGACAGAAGGATAAATTTTATAATAATCAAAAGTGCATCTAATTACTTATTAGATTATTTTATTTTTTAACAACAGATCATCTGTATCTCCATCCCCGATCTCAAGTTGTACTACAGAGCAATAGTAACAAAAACTGCATGATATTGGTATAAAAACAGAAAGGAGGATCAATGGAACTGCATAGAAGACCCAGAAATAAAGCCACACACCTACGAATACTTGATTTTTGACAAAGAAGCCAAAGCCATTCAATGGAAAAAAGACAGCATCTTCAACAAATGGTGCTGGTCCAACTGGATGTCTACATGCAGAAAAATGGAAATAGATCCATATTTATCACCCTGCACAAAACTAAAGACCAAGTGGATCAAAGACCTCAACATAAAACCAGATACTCTAAATCTGTTAGAAGAAAAAGCGGGGAACAGCCTAGAACTCATTGGCACAGGAGACAACTTCCTGAACAGAACACCAACAGCACAGGCTCTAAGAGCAACAATCAATAAATGGGACCTCATGAAACTGAAAAGCTTCTGCAAAGCAAAGGACACTGTTATCAAAACAAAACGACTGCCTACAGATTGGGAAAGAATCTTCACTAACCCTTTATCTGACAGAGGGCTACTATCCAATATATACAAAGAACTAAAGAAGCTGAAAAGCAGCAAACCAAGTAATCCAATTAAAAAATGGAGAACAGAGTTAAACAGAGTATTCTCGATAGAGGAATATTGAATGGCAGAGAAACAGTTAAAGAAATGCTCAATGTCATTAGCCATTAGGGAAATGCAAATCAAAACAACCCTGAGATTTCACCTTACACCCATCAGAATGGCCAAGATGAAAAACTCAAGTGACAACACATGCTGGAGAGGTTGTGGAGAAAGGGGAACCCTCCTCCACTGCTGGTAGGAATGTAAACTGGTACAACCACTCTGGAAATCTATCTGGCACTTTCTCAGACAATTAGGAATAGTGCCTCCTCAAGACCCAGCTATACCACTGCTAGGTATATACCCAAAGTTTGCTCAAGTACACAAAAGGGATACTTGCTCAACCATGTTTGTAGCAGCTTTATTTGTAATAGCCAGAACCTGGAAACAACCCAGATGTCCATCAATGGAGAAATTGTGGTATTTTTACACAATGGAATACTACTCAGAAATCAAAAAGAAGGAAATCATGAAATTTGCAGGCAAATGGTGGGATCTAGAAAAGATCATTCTGAGTGAACTATCCCAGGAGAAAGACAAACACGGTATACACTCACTTATATAGACCTATAAGATATGATAAACATAATGAAATCTATACACCTAAAAAGATAATCAAGAGAGTAGACATGGGGTAAGATGATCAATCCTCGTTCAGAAAGACAGATGGGATGTGCATTGAACGTATGACAGGAGTCTACTGAGCGCATCTGAAAGACTCTAACTAGCAGTGTTTTCAAAGCAAAGACTCATGACCAAACCTTCGGCAAAGTACAGGGAATCATATGAAAGAAGGGGAGTTAGTCTGATGGGGAAAGGATAGGAGCTCCACAAGGACCAAATATATCTGGGCACAGGGTCTTTTCTGAGGCTGACATTCAACCAAGGATCATGTATGGATATAACCTAGAACCTCTGCTCGGATGTAGCCTGTGGTAGCTCAGTAACCAATTGGTTTCCCATAGTGAGGGGAACAAGAACTATTTCTTTTTTTTTAATTATTTTTTTATTTTATTATTATTTTTTTATCAGTTACATTTTATTAACTCTGTATCCCAGCCGTGTCCCGATCCCTCATTTCCTCCCAGTCCCTCCCTCCCTCCCTCATCTCCACCGTGCCCCTTTCCAAGTCCACTGATAGGGGGGACCTCCTCCCCATTCATCTGATCCTGTTTTATCAGGTATCTTCAGGACTGGCTGCAAAGCCCTCCTCTGTGGCCTAACAGGACTGCTCCTCCCTTCGGGGGTGGGGAAAAAGGACTATTTCTAACAGGAACTCAATGACTGGCTCTTTGGCCTCCCTACCCTGAAGGGAGGAGCAGTCCTGTTAGGCCACAGAGGAGGGCTTTGCAGCCAGTCCTGAAGATACCTGATAAAACAGGATCAGATGAATGGGGAGGAGGTCCCCCCTATCAGTGGACTTGGAAAGGGGCACGGTGGAGATGAGGGAGGGAATGAGGGAGCGAGATATGGCTGGGATACAGAGTTAATAAAATGTAACTGATATGAAAAAAATAAAATTAAAAAAAATTTTAAAAAAAGGAGACAGAGTTTGATGGTTTTGGGGGGTAGAGGTGAATATGATAAAAATAATTGTTGCATAAAATTCTCAAAGAACTAAAAAATATATATGTAAAAAAGAGATTCAGAAGCTGTTGCATATTCTATACTACAACTCAAAACTTTTGAGAAAACCAAAGTCCCATGTTTCAGAACAAACTGAAGACCCCATTTAGTGGCGGGTCACCAATGGAGAAGAGAAGGGCATAGTAGCTATGGATATAAGAAAAACATGAAGGATTGGATCGTAATGGCTTGTACCCACAGGCCATGCAAGGACACCCATGTGGCTCACCACACCTCCAACATGAGCTCTCTGGAACACACAAAAGAGGCCTGTAAACTCACACCCGCCAGATGTCATTCAGGAGACGTGTATGTACTGGCATGTATAATCTAATCAAGGCTTGGTGGCAGTTCTAAGGATACACCCAGATTCCTTTTTCTTATCCCCTCTCTGTATCTTGTCTTTGTTCTAGGAAGTGTCTGCAAATACGTTATTTTCTTAGAGGTCTATCTTAACGTGATCTCCAATTTCAGTAGCATATAATAGAGATACTCTTTTAAAACGTTGTCTTAAAACAATGTACTGAACCAAATATTTCATTTAAGTCATCTTAAGCTGTTCCTTCGACTTTTTCACTAAACTTCTAACACTTGCATCTGCACAGCTCTTCTTCCCTGATGACTCCAAGTCACCCTTCATCTAGGCGACTGCAGCCTCTAAGAACACTTCTTTAGCTCTGAGGTCAAAACTGTGTTCTTAGGGGCTGGAGAGATAGCTTAGAGGTTAAGAATACTGGCCGCTCTTCCAGAGGTCCTGAGTTCAATTCCCAGCAACCACATGGTGGCTCACAACCATCTATGATGACATCTGACGCCCTCTTCTGGCTTGCAGGCACAATAAAGATAGAACAATATATACATAATAAACTAGTTTTTAAAAATTGTGTTCTTAGAAACTGTGTTTCTAATCATATTTTTGCCTTCTGTTGATGTGCAAAATCTCCTAATTGAATTTCTTTTGACGGAATTTAAGAATCCAAAGATATTCATCGTGTCTTTCAAATCTCTTCCTTGGGATAAACATGCAAGTCCTCATTGGTTTTCCTGGGTTCTCTTGGAGGTGTTTGACATCAGTGGGAGGAAATAAAGCTTTTGAATTTTACTTTCACTGTTGATGCAGTAGTTTGGATAAGCAGTATGTGTTCTGAAATGTCTGGTAAGGTCTGGTGCCAAGAAGCTATGAAGTGGCATCATGCCATTAGGAGTATATAGAATTGGCAACCAGGGACTTTGGCACTGGAAAGAATGACTCCTTCTGTTTCTTTTCTTTCTTTTTGTTTTTAATTATTATTTCAGTTTATTTATTTTACATCCCAGGATGCCCTTCCCTCCTCCCCTCCTAGTCTACCCTTTCTTTCCTTCCTCCTTCCATTCTCCCTTTCCCCCTGAAAGGGGGAGTCCCCTCCATCTACATCAACCCTCCCCAGCACATCAAGTCATGTGAGGACTGAGCATATTCTCATCTCCTTAGGCCAGGCAAAGCAGCACTGTGAGGGGGTGTGATCCAAAAGCAGGAGAGTTCATGTTAAAAACAGCCCTTCCCCTTCCGCTTGCCAGGTGACCCATATGAAGGTCAAGCCCCCTCAGCCACATACATGTAGGGGCCTCCTTCTGTTCTTTACAAAGACGTAATTGATGATGCTTTTTGCCCAAGCAAACAAACAAACAAACAAACAAACACAGGTTGTAGAACTGTTTCTTTCTGTGATGTTGCCCAAAACTAGTTCATATCAGAAATGCCAAAACTCTAACTGCATATCATTCTTCACATTTGTTGCTCTGTAGACAACTTAATGAATAGGTACAATTTTTACAATATGCCCTAAGTACAACACAGCTAACCGTGGATAAACAGGCAGACACCCTTGCCCTCATGGAGCAAACAGTTCAGTCATGTGTTTAAGTCATAAGTAATTTTACCAGTAGCTGCATATGGTTATGGATGATACTGGCCCATTCATGAGACCAAACACGGCATCATGCTACTTGGTGCATTTGAAGTAATCTTACTCAAAGCACACTCCAAAATACAGGCTGAATCTGGAAATATAGCCATGTGTTATAATTGAGAATACAGTTTGCTGTGTAAAAACATGCAAAAAGGATTATGTACATAGGATTTTGATTATATATGAAGTATTTAATTTCCTTTCACAGGGTGTCTTCCACTTTAAATTTTTTTAATTAATTTTTTTATTTCTTTTTATTAGTTACAGTTTATTAACTTTGTATCTCAGCTGTAGCCCCCTTCTTCATTCCCTCCCAATCCCACCCTCCCTCCCTCATCTCCTCCCTGCCCCTCTCTAAGTCCACTGATAAAGGGAGGTCCTCCTCCCCTTCCATCTGACCCTAGCTTATGAGGTCTCTTCAGGACTGACTGAAATGTCCTCCTCTGTGGTCTAACAAGGCTACTCCTCCCTCGGAGGAGGGAGAAGGTCAAAGAGGCAGCCATTGAGTTCATGTCCTGAAACAGTCCCTGTTCCCCTTACTGGGGAACCCACTTGGATACTGAGCTGCCATGGGCTACATCCGAACAGGGGTTCCAGGTTATATCCATGCATGGTCCTTGGTTGGAGAAACCAAGGGTAAGATAATCAATCCTCACTTAGAAAGACAAATGGGATGGGCATTGGAAGTAGGAGAAAACAAGTAACAGGACAGGAGTCTACCATAAAGGCCTCTGAAAGATTCTACCTAGCAGTGTATCAAAGCTGATGCTGAGACTCATAACCAACCCTTGGGTAGAGTGCAGGGAATCATATGAAAGAAGGGGAGTTAGAATGACCTGGAGAGGACAGGAGTTCCACAGGGACCAAATATATCTGGGCACAGGGGTCTTTTCTGAAGGTATTCTTGGAAAGGAAATTGGAACTATTAAAGAAAGAAAAATAGAAAAGATGCCTTGAGTGCATTTTTAGAACCTGTCACATCTCACTCACTTTACACCCCATGTTTGAATATTTTCCCTTAAGGGACAAAAGTCTTTGGATATACTGCTTCTTCATGCTGCCTATAGCAATATGATTTCCTAGATCTAGTCTTCCACATTATTTTCATTGTTTTGTATGCAATAGTCACTAGGTGTTCTTATTTAAAAATGTTATTTTCTGTTTTAGAGTCTTAGAGTGAAGTCTTAGATGGCCTGATGCTCCCTATGTAGGCCATAGTGTCCTCCAGCTCACAGAGACCAACCTGCCCCATCCCCTCATGGCTGGGAAGCTGGGCACCACCATGCTCAACTAAGCTCAGGAAACTAAAAACAAAACAAAACAAAAAAATCAGTTTCTTGACAGGGCTGTGTAGGACTGACATTGTTTTCTGTGCAATTTGGGAAGCTGGTAGTGGTGTTCTCTAGAGATTTTCTTGGAGCACAACATATGAACATTTGTACATGCATGCACACACAGATATTTTAACTCACCCAGAGGCTAATGGATGTATGAGCTGGAGTTGGAATAATGTATTACTGAAGGACCTCGGAGCTCTGTACTGTGTTTCTTATGCTGCATATTGTATTGTGGCTTCCATCCTTCCACAATATTTAATTTGTCATTCAGGAAACTGCTGATCATTCACAAAAAGAATATGCCAGGTGCTAGTATTGTCATCAAACACTATCCATGCGCACAGTTGGAAAGCCAGCATAAAATCTATCATCAGGGAAATCCAATTCCTGATTCTGATTTGTGTCTGTAGAAATCTGTGCTTAAAATTGGGGAGTAAATGAACATAATTAAAGGATAAAAAATTGAGCAATTTTTAAAGCAAAATATCTCAAATTTTCCATGTCACGAAGAACACAACTAGCAAAGGGCTTACTGAATGTCCTGTAACAGAGCCCTGGAGTAGAATGAAGTATTATCCTCCAGAGAAGGCAATAAATCTCTCTTTCCTCTCTTCTGTAGCCACCAGGCCCAACTCCCTTCTGCACTGATGTTGGGAGCAGAACCTGGACCTGGAAGCTAATGGCTCATGGTATGAGCCAGTGGCCTTGTTAATGATTCCTCTTTATTCCCCATAGATCCTTACTATGGGATCTCAAAAAGTTACCAGCACTATGAATTT
The DNA here is from genome assembly GCF_030254825.1 of Meriones unguiculatus. Lineage (NCBI taxonomy): Eukaryota > Metazoa > Chordata > Mammalia > Rodentia > Muridae > Meriones > Meriones unguiculatus. The sequence goes on along the minus strand of NC_083368.1, from coordinate 8,963,351 downwards.
ATTGCCACTATGTCTCAAGCGATTTCTAGATGCAATGGTTTCTGTTTGTCTATTAGTATGAAATTTAAGAGGAATTATATTTTTAAAAATCTATAAAATTCAGAGAATGGTCCTGAGATTGTTTTTGATCAAGATCCACATTTGAAGAGAAATCATTTAATGATCATATGTTACTCCACTGGTAATATTTTAGAATGCACAGTCCTTGCCTCCAAGGCAGGCCATCTTGTACATTACTGGACAGACACCTACAGTCATTAGCTGTTCTTCTGCAGAGGTAGGTGTTAAGCCTATAATTCACTTGTTAATGCCCTCCCCACTGCCACACACATGCAAGTGTAAAGCACATTTTCAAAAATTCACTCCTGGCCTACAGTTAATACAATTACGTGCAACTTCTGATGACTTGTAATTCAATTCTACAATCTGAGACAGGGATTCAAAAGTACAGAAAAAAAAATCCCTGTTCAAGTCTGTTTAAAACACGTTTTGAAAGTCGTAAAATCACATTAGAATAAAGCATTAAACTCAAGAAATAAGATGCAGACTGTCATGGAATACAATATATAAATATCACAATTTTGTTTCAGATACTTTCAAAACCCTGATTGTTTCTTTTTTTTTCTTTTTCTTTTAGAAAGTAATACAGAAATTGAAAAGTTTTACGTATTTATAGGATCTCAACATAGAGACTACTAACCAGTAGAGAGCAGGTATCGAGTAAATGCATTATCAAGTGAGCAGCGAATTAAAGCCCACAAACAAAACACTGAAATATTTCTGTTTCATGTTCATGAACACTGAGAGGACCTGAGCAAGCAGGCAGCTGTCTAGAAAGCCAAAGCAAGGCTCTGTGGGTGCACCGCATCATGTCAGGATGCCAGTGTCTAGAAGACTCGGGTCTCAGTGCTTCAACCATTTCTTGTTTTCATCTCTCTCAAGTTTAATTCTATTTTCACATGCTCATTCACATACAAAGCAAATTCAGAGAAACTCTTGGAATCATCGTGAGTACTATTTGAACACATTCAATTTGGACACATACTCTATTTTAAAAGACCGATCATAGAACGCTTTTGTTCCTCAGACACTTAAAATTTTTTTTTTATTAATTACACTTTATTTACTTTGTATCCCCCTGTAGTGCCCTCCCTCCTTCCCTCCCAACGCTTCCCTTCCTCCTCCATCTCCACACATGCCCCTCCCCAAGTCCACTGAAAGGGGAGGTCTTCTTTTCCTTCCCTCTGATCCTAGTCTTTTAGGTCTCATCAGGAGTGGCTGCATTGTCTTCCTCTGTGGCCTGGTAAGGCTGCTCCCCCCTCAGGGGGAGGTGATCAAAGAGCAGGCCAATCAGTTCATGTCAGAGACAGTCCCTGTTACCATTACTATGGAACCCACTAGGAGACTGAACTGTCATGGGCTACATCTGTGCAGGGGTTCTAGGTCATCTCCATGCATGCTAAACTAATCAAGAGGGAGGACTCTGGATAAAATGCTCAGTCACCATCCAGAAAGGCAAAGAGGATGGATATCAGAAGAAGGAGAAAACAGGGAACAAGTTAGGAGCCTGCCACAGAAGGCCTCTGAAAGACTCTGCCCTGCAGACTATCAAAGCAGATGCTGAGACTTATGGCCAACCTTTGGGCAGAGTGCATGGAATCTTATGAAAAAAGAGGGAAATAGTAACAATGGTGGCTGTAGTTCCAAGATCCCTTTTCTGTCTGAAGAGAGTCATAGCGCGTGAGGGGCATCAACGGGCACAGGCACGCAGTGAGGCATGCGAGTAACCAGGGCATACCTAAATTTACTAGCATTCCAGCATTGGGCAAAAAAGCAAGTATCATTACCACAATTACTTGGCTCTATCTGGCCAATAATGAATAAAAATGGGGGATATAAACAAACAGGTGTGGACTTATAGGAAATATTATGAGAAGCCTTAACCCCCTTGTTGGAACATCCTGCATCAGTTCTAGAACTAGCAGTGGTGGTGTCCGAGGTCTGAGTAGGTTCAGGAGACCATTGCCCCCAGGGGTGAGACTTGCTCCATGCCAATTGACTAACTCCATGTTTTCCTCCACTTTTGAAAGTCATTTAAGGTTCTTAAATTATTTTTTCCCTTTCTTTTTAAATTTTTCATCAATTACACTTTATTCATTCTGCATCCCCCCCATAAGCCCCTCCCTCCTCCCCTACCAATCCCACCCTCCCTCTTCCCTCTGCTTGCATGCCACTCCCCAGGTCCACTGATAAGGGAGGTTCTCCTCTCCTTTCTGATCTTAGTCTATCAGTTCACATCAAAAGTGGCTGCATTGTCCTCTACTATGGCCTGGCTACCACTGGGGCATTAGCCATGAGTCATACTGGGCAGACTGCTCAGACCCTGAATAATCATTTAGCCAATGTAGCTCATGCCTTAGTTGTACAAAAAGGAATTAATGCTCAACTAAAAGGAAGCTTGATGGTGTTCAATCAGAGGATTGACCTCGTGCAGGAGCAAATTGATACCCTATGGCAAATCGCTCAACTTGGCTGTCAATGAAAATATGCTGGACTTTGAGTCACTAGCATATAACATGAGAATATTTCCTGTGCTGCAAATCTGTCTAAACAATTGTCGAGCTATATTTTAGGTAATTGGACTGGAGAATTCGAAACTATGATGGAGCAGCTGAGAGTGGCCATTGTCACAGTAAATTCTACCAGGGTGGACACAGGACTAGCCACAGGATTATCATCATGGATTGCTGCAGCCATGAATCATCTGAAGGAATGGGCGGGCATGGGAGCGTTAGCAGGCCTTCTGGTGTTGGTCACCTTGGTTTGCCTGTGGTATATATGTAAGATTAGAGTCTCACAACAGTGTGATGCAGCCATGATCATTCAGGCCTTTACAGCCATTGAAGCAGGACAGTCTCCCCAAGCATGGTTGGCTACCATAAATAGCTGAAATGTTATGCCCAGGATGCGAGGCTAAGCACTGCACTCAGGGTCAGCTGCTTTGGACCCAGAGAAGAGCATGTCTGATTGCATGCGGGTTGATGCCCCAGGTCCCGCCTCTGAGAAAAAGGTATCGCACGGGTCTGATGCTCTTTGAGTGGATGACACCTAAATGAACATCAGTACAAAGTCCCAATCTATTTCTAATATCAGAGATCAGATCTCTACTCTTGCCTGATACTTCTAAAACAAAAAGGGGGAACTGTAGAGAGCTGCGGAATGCTATGCCTTAAAGATGGAGCTGGTTTCCGCCTTCCACCTTCCCGATGGTGAGTGCTCTCTGTCACGAACAATTCCCATTTGGCTAAGGCTGAGGATCTGGCTTGCTTCCATGTATGTGGACCTATCTGCATTGCACACGTAGCACGCTGGGGTTGGCTACCCAGAGGCTATTTAAGCTGTGGGCTGGCTTTCCCCAGGGTCAGATGATTGTTCAAGGTTCCTGAATAAACTGCATTGAAAAAAAAAAAAGAATAATAATAATAAAAAAAAATAAAACTTTGAATTAGAGCTATAAAAACTATCTCAAGATGATAGTTTACTTATGTATGTTTTCATTAGACTACGTTCTTATAATTTCAGTAACTTAATGTAGTATTTGAAGTGATGTGTATTATATATGTAAATTTTATTTATAAGCATTTTTCATTATAAAAAGAAAAACATTAAAATGCTTACTATGAAAATATAAATTTCTGTAATTTTCCATTTCCTGTTCATTAAACTACTGTTTAGCTAAAAAAAAAAAAGAGGGAAATAGTAAGATCTGGAGAGGACAGGAACTCCGCAACAGCATCAAAATATCTGAGCACATGGGTCTTCCCTGAGACTGATACTCTGCAGATACTTCTAAGTCACCATAAGATTTAACCTTGTCTCAAAGATGACGCTACATCTGAGTTTACAAGACATTGTTTTCATTATAGATTCAACATTCTTTCTTATTGGAAATGGACTTTTCATGAAAAGTCTATTTCCAATAAGAAAAAAAATATATTTATTATTATATTATATTACATTACATTATATTATATTTGTTATATATTATTTATTATATAATTATATATTAAATATATATTTACAAATATATATATTTATTTATAATTTCCCACATCTCTACTTCTCCCAATTTCTCTCCACCTTCTTTCACATCTAAATCCACTCCTATTCTGTCTCCCATGAGAAAACAAACAGGCTTCTGAGGGATAATAATAATAAAATAAAATAATATGTAATAAGATTAAGCAAGAACCAACAGTTGTTCACACGAGCATCTGAGACTAGATAACTCAGAAACCTAGGGTAAAACCAAAGACTACTTATGTAAAAAGTGAGTTGTGATAAAACGACTCCTTTTGGTATTCTGCTATATTCATAGATCAGAGCCTTAGTCAGTCATCATCACAGACACTTCATCCTTCAGCAGATGGGAGCAAATACAGACACTGACAACCAGAGGGCCCTTGGAGCACTCAGCTCTAAATGGGATGTCTCCCTCAAATCCCTCTTTTCACAGGGCAGGGAGGTCTATAGAAGAGGAGGCAGAAGGAGTTAAGGGGCCGTGAGTAGGGAGGGCACCAAGAGTTCAAGACCCTCTAAGTCAACTGAGAAAAATTCCTATGAACTCACAGAGACTAAAGCAGCAAGCACAAGGGCCTACATAGATCTCTGCACCATGTCCTTTGGTGTATCATAGTTTTCCACTTTAGTGTTTTATGGGACTCCTGAGTGTTGAATGAGTGGGTTTCTGATTCTTATGCCTTCTTTTGGGCTCCTTCTCTCCTGTTGTTTTGACTTGTCCAACTTTGATGTGATAGTTTTTGTTTTATGCATTATTTTACTTTGTTATGTTTTGTTAGTATCTCTTAGAAGCCAATTCTTTTCTAATGAGAGACAGAAAGGGAGTGGATCTGGATGGAAGGGAAGATGGGAGGAGCAGAGGGAGGAAAAACTATAATCAGAAAATATTTTATTTTCAATAAAAGAGAAAAAAACAAATATTAATGACAATAAAAATAGAAGCATACTGGAAAAGAAGCAGTCATGGTTGTGTCCAGAGATGAGGCATAACCTTGTGTGCCTCTCTTGGACCTGTGCTCCAGGACTACAGGTAAAATGGAGAAGAGGTGCCTTTGATTATGACTCTGATTCTAAGGCTTAGCTATGAAGAGTCTACTTGATACTTTGTCTATGTCCTTGTCAGAGTAGTATGTGATTAATAGTGCTTTTTATGGCCATTCTTACAAATGCATCATTTTAGACTTTTATTGGGCACGAAGCACAGAGTATAGCATTTCAATCTCCCCTATTTTGATGAAGAAATATTGTTATTTACTCTAAGTAAGAGAAATCAATTTTTTTTTTTCAGTATGAAAACTATGAAGGGACATTGGCTCTGACTTTGGTTTTCCTATCTTCCACCCTGTCCTATGTGCTGTGTAAACTTCTCATGGCTGTCTCTGACCCAGTGAAGGCACTACACTTTAAGTCCTAGCTCCTGGCCAAGCTTCTTCTTGCTGCTTACTGGAAGGCCTGGGCTACACTTCGCTCTCTGGATTCACTGCCATCACTCCCATTTGTTTTGTAGAGTCCACAGCCTTCATGGATGGTGAAATCATTTTCTTTCTTTTTAAAAAAATTTTGGTAGTCCTTTGTTGTCCTCTATACAAATTTTCCTGCTTGTATAATCACGCAGTTTGGAATTAGGCTCTCACTGAAAACTCTTGGGGGTTTCAATGTTGTGGTCTTAGGTGATTCTTTAGCCTCACTGAGCTTCTATTGTTCCCTTAAAAAACAATGACTTGATGTATTGTTCCCGTGTGGGAAGTGTGTGGGAAATTGCCACACACCAAGACCTCATGGAGTGTACATGGGCTGCTGTTTGCACTGTCTTCATCACCACAGCCCCTTTTCCTTTCACCAGTGTCTCAGAGAAAAGCTCCTGGACCTCATCCAGTATAACATCACCAACAACTTGTTAGATAGCGTTCTCTGACATTTCTGATCATGACCCAGGGTATGACCCTAGAAGCTACATTCTGCTAAACTCTGCGATTCAGATCAATGATAACTCTGCATAAAATGAGATGTGTGACATTATTCTGCCCATTCTGCATTGTTCATGATTAAGCTCCTTATGTATATGGTAGAAGGAGTAGTTCAGAAACCTACAATGTCCTTTCAGAAAAAGCTTCCCAGAGTGGTTTCTGAACAAACCACTTATACTTAGAACATAGCTTAAGCACTATATACAAAGGTAGGATAGACAAGAAAACTATATTTTCTACTCCAAAATATATCTACTTGATCCATATGTGAGAGCACATTCTCTAAACACTAGCAGGGCAATTAAGAAAGGTAACATTGTTCTTGTGAAAATTTTCTATTATTCAAGTTTAATAACAATTAAATAGAACTGCAAAATGAAACAGTAGTGATGAATGGATTACATGATACTGTATAAATTTAAGAACTTATATACTATTCTGAAATAGATGCAATAATGGCTAACTGACTAAATTATTATTTCAGTAAAGTTAAAACATTTTTGATTAAAGAAGCAGCCAAGATTTTCACCACATGAATGGTGAAAGCTTTCCTTACCATAATTCTCCTTAGCCTGTGAAACGCTTTATGACATGTTTGCCTCCTATGTCAGGATTGTTTTAGAAAATGCATTAATCGCATATCCAGACCCAGGCTCCTTCAGAATGCTTGGATGTGTAAAGAATGGTATCTAATTAAATAATTAAAGTGGAGAAAGTATTCAGTTGTAATATAGAAAAATTAGAGTATCTTGTCCTTAAATTCTATTACTACTAATTTTTAATCATATTTCTTAGTAGCAGAATATTTTTCTTAATGTAATCTCTTAAAAAATTAAAAATAAACTAATTCCACCAGTATTTTATTTGCATAAATGTTTTAAACTTATAATTATAATGCATATTATCTCTCACTTTAAAATCAATCAAAAGCAATTAAGTGTATTTAGGTAAAATTAAGAGACTTAAACTGAGCTATGGTAGTGGCTCTCATCTTCAACGCCAGGATCAGGAGGGAAATAGGTAGATCACTGCAGATGCCTTTGAGGCCAGTATGTTTCCACAGAACAGTGGTTTTCAATCTTCCTAATGATGGGACGTTTTAACACAGTTTCTGATGTTGTGGTGACCCCACAACCATAAAATGATCTTTGTTGTTACATCATAACTGTAATTTTGCTACTATTATGAATCATAATGTAAACATCTGTGTTTTCTGATGATCTTATGTAACTAACTCCTGTGAAAGGATCATTCACCTCCTAAAGGGAGGTTGAGAACTGCCAACAGGCTGAAATTGAGACTCATTAAAAACTATAAAGTAATGTCAATGTCTTAGGTCAGTTTATAGTCTTACGATGTACCGTATTTGTATTTGTAGCTAGCTTCAGCTGCAAGGCAGCCTACAGCCACAGGTACAAACACCCTCTAAATTATTATATCAGGAGATAACATTTAGGATCACAGTTAAAATGTGAGGGTGAGTTCCTCATCATTTAGTTTAGTGTCTGTGGTTACTCTGTTTCTTAGAGCTGTAAGGGAAAACACAAGGTTCCGGTTTTGGAGACTGGCCATTCCAAGACTTGCAGTTCCATGAATTTGTTCTCTGGTGAGGGCCTCCCCATTAGTAACACATCATGGCTGAGTAGAGATGTCATGTCCAGATTGAAAGTCAGAGAGTAAGAGTGAGTCAGACATGCTTGTTGAGAACTCATCCCATTTCATAAGAGGCATCTTAATCTACTTATTTTTTGGCGGTTCCTCTAATGGCTCACAATTTCTAATCAGGCCCAACCTCTTAAGATTCTGCTACCTCTCATTACTATGCTGAGGATCACACATACAAAACATTAACCCTTGGAGGATTAACCACATCTCCACAACAGAGTTTTAAAAATGGACTTCAGAGAGCACTTTCACTCTTTCTTCCAGGACAAAAACATGGCTATCTAGGAAGTAAGCTCTCACCAGATGCCTTTAGGTTGGACTGACTAGTCTTCAAGATTGTAAAGTATGAAGGTCTTTCAATTATAAAGTACATAGTTCAAAATACTTACTAATAGCATCATGAATAGATGAATGCATTTGTCAATACATTCCAAGGGAACATTGAAATAGAAGTGTTTTTTAAGGGCTAAATCACAAATAGTACTAATCAGCTATCCAAATCTTTTTGTCATATGTAAAAAAAAAGGTGTGCAGGCCACTTACAGTGTACAACTGACACTGGTCGTATTTATGACATGACAAAGTAGTATCAAAATACATGTTAGTATGTTGGTGTGGTGGCTATCATTCCAGCAAGTAGAAGGTTTAAAGCAGAAAAACTGCACATGTTTGCGTCCAGCATGTCCTATAGAGAGACAATAAATTGAACCATCTAATAACATAAAGACATGAATATAGCCATCTCAATATAAAACAAAAATTTGGATCATACTTCATGAAACCATAATACATAGGATCACTTAAATGCCTTTTTTTCCTGAATCTTGAAATGCCATATGATATAAATTTGACAGAGAAGGATGGCAGAGTTCCCGAATCATATGCACGACATTTGGGTGAATTTATCTCTTACTTCTATTTTCTAATTTTCTCCTGTAAATATGTGCTTAGGTATTACACTTGGCCATATGGTTCCCCGTCATTATGGTTAAAGTCCTATTGCTAATCATGCCATGATGATCACTGCTAAAGGTCTTACAAAGAATCTCAAGATATTTTGTGTGTTTTCGTTTTATAACATGTACAGGCGGCTCATGTTTGGTCACCTGCTGTGCAACCAAATGATGAAATTTTGTAGTGTGATTTCAATTAATTTAAAACTGTTTGATTTTAGTGTGTGTATGTGTGATTGTTTGTGTGTGTTTGGTATTGGCATACTTTTCAAATGAACAGTCTGGATATTGAGAAAAAAAAAAAGACCAACAGCACAGGCTCTAAGATCAACAATCAATAAATTGTACCTCATGAAATGGAAAAGCTTCTGTGGTCAAAACAAAACGACAGCCTAGAGACTGGGAAATGATCTTCACCAACCCTATATATGACAGAAGGCTAATATCCAGTATATATAAATAACTCAAGAAGTTAAACAGCAACAAGTCAAGTAACCCAATTAAAAATGGGGTATGGAGCTAAGCAGAGAATACTCTGTAGAGATATATAGAATGGCAGAGAAACACTTAAAGAAATGCTCAATGTTCTTAGCCATCAGGGAGATGCCAATCAAAATGACCCTGAGATTCCACCTTACACCCATCAGAATGGCTAAGATAAAAAACTCAAGTGACAAAATATGCTGGAGAGGTTGTAGAGAAAGGGGAACCCTCCTCTATTGCTGGTGGGAATGTAAACTTGTACAACCACTTTGGAAATCAATCTGACACATTCTCAGACAATTAGGAATAGCGCTTCCTCAAGATCCTGCTATACCACTCCTAGGAATATATTCAAAATATGCTCAAGTACACAACTAGGACATTTGTTCAACCATATTCGTAGCACCTTTATTTGTAATAGCCAGAACCTGGAAACAACCCAGATGTCCTTCAACAGAGGAATGGATACAGAAATGTGGTACAATTGTGGAATACTACTCAAAAATTAAAAAAAAAAAAAAAAAAAACCAGGAAATCATGAAATTTGCAGGCAAATTGTGGGATCTAGAAAAGATCATCCTGAGTGAGGTATCCAAGAAGCAGAAAGACACACATGGTATATACTAAAGTATAAGTGGATACTATACCTATACAATAGGATAAACATATAAAACTCTGTTCACCTAAAGAAGCTAAACAAGAAAGAGGACTTGGGGTAGGATGATCAATCCTCACTTAAAAAGATAAATGGACTTTGGAAGTAAGAGAAAACAAGAAAAAGGACAGGAGCCTACCATAGAGGGCTTCTGAAAGATTCTATCTAGCAGTGTATCAAAGCAGATGCTGAGACTCATAACCAAATCTTAGGTAAAGTACAGGGAATCATATGAAAGAAGGGGGAGTTAGTAAGACCTGGAGATAACAGAAGCTCCACAAGGACTAAATATATCTGGGCACAGGGGTCTTTTCTGCGACTGATTCTCCAACCAAGGACCATGCATGGATATAACCTAGAACCTCTGCTCAGATGTAGCCAACGGCAGCTAAGTATCTAAGTGGGTACCCTAGTAAGTGGAACAGGGACTGTCTCTGACATGAACTCAGTGGCTGGCTCTTTGACTCTCCCCCCCCCCCCCCGAAGGAGGAGCAGCCTTGCTAGGCCACAGAAGAGGATATTGCAGCCAGTCCTGATGAGACTTGATAAACTAGGGTCAGATGGAAGGGAAGGAGAAGCTCTCCTATCAGTGAACTTAGAGAGGGGCAAGGAGGAGATGAGGGAGGGAGGATAGGACTGGGAATGAATGAGGGAGGGGGCTATAGCTGGGATACAAAGTAAAGAAACTGAAATTAATATAAAAAATAAAAATTTAGAAACAACCTAGGAACCTGCCACAGAGGGCCTCTGAAAGCCTCTGCCCTGCAGATTATCAAAGCAGATGCCGAGCCTGATGGCCAACTGTCGGGCAGAGTGAATGGAATTTTATGTAAGAACTGGGAAATAGCAAGAGCTGGAGAGGACAGGAACTCCACAAGGAGAACAACAGACCAATAAAATTTGAACACAGGGAACTTCCCAGAGACTCATACTCCAACCAAGGACTATTCATGGAGATAACCTAGAAACCCTGCACAGATGTAGCACATGGCAGTTCAGTGTCCAAGTGGGTTACATAGTAATGGGAAGAGGGACTGCCTCTGACATAATCTGATTGGCCTGCTCTTTGATCACCTCCCCATGAGGGGGGAGCAGCCTTACCAGGCCACAGTAGAGGACAATGCAGCCACTTTTGATGAGAACTGATAGACTAAGATCAGAAAGAAGGAGAGGAGGACCTCCCCTATCAGTGGACTTGGGGAGGGGCATGCATACAGAAAGGGGAATGAGGGTGGGGTCGGGAGGGGAGGAGGGAGGGGCTTATGGGGGGATACAAAATGAATAAAGTGTAATTAATAAAAGTTTAAAAAATTTAATTAAAAAGACAATATAATAAAATTACTTTAAAACTTAAGCTAATTTAGGTCTTATGGAAAAGAATTAAAAGAAAGAAGAAAAAAGGCTTTCCTGGGGCCTGCACAGGTATCTGGATGGTAGCAAACATGGGTAGTAGAAAGTAGAAACCTCTCTGGACTATAGGAGAAAAAAATTTTTTTTGTTTCTGGACACTTATATTTCACCACCCAGATCCACTACCCCTCATTCCCATTTCCCAGCTTTATGACTTAAAATTCCATAGAGACCAGGGCATTTGCACAAGCTTTGGACTTCCAGTGGTTCTAACCAATGGGAGAAGAATGTGTTCAGCATAGTGCTTCTATTTGTCTTTTCTCAAATGATTACTAAACTTTAGGGTCACTTGTCCTCCTCAGCCACCCTCTCTCTAGACTTCTCTTTCACTCGGATCTAAGATTTTTCTCCCTGTGCCTTTTGGGACAAGAATTATGCTTGTCTTTCATTATCCTAGATTATGACATTAATGTTTATGTATTTCCTGTATCTTTTATAAGCTATTACAAATATCCATTGTAATATATACTGATTGAAATATAATCTGATATGAAAGCATTTTCTAGTGAGAGCCTGGATTTATACACCTGAAGCTAAAAGCTTAAGTCAGAGAACAAAGGATCATATACTGTCTAAGAAGAATAGCAGAGAGTAATAGAAGATGAAGGTAAAAATGAGTTATATGAAACCTGTATCTAGGGAGGCTGGCAAACTTAATAAACACTATTAAAATATTTCAGGCTCATGTTTATGTAGCCATAAACTGGAAAGGGGATTTTGAGAGGGGAACAAGGGATCTTAAAGGAGGTAGGAAATATAGAAATCAGAAAATCAGAAATAAGAAAGCAGAAAGAAGTAATTAATAAGGGGAGAAAAGGAACCAGCAGGAGAGAGAGAAGACACGCTTGGAAGGGCAGTGGAAGTGGAAGATAAGTGGGAAAAGAGTATAAGAGCACAGACATACGATGATGATACCTCATGGAAAAACATTGCTTTGTATGCTAACTAAAAAATAATTAAATATTTTTTTTTGCGTAATGGTAGAAGCAAGAAGGACAGAAGTTAAATTTTAGATTCTATTTTATCATAATGATATGATACTATATAGGAGTAACTATATATTTTTAAAGAGATACACAAGAATTATACAGGGAGTAAGAACCAAAGGATCTACATTTTTAAAGCATTTCCCTAGAAAAAAGGTCAGGTGGAGTAGGCAGTTGGTGAAGAACCTTGATAATAATAGTATCTGTAGAACATCAGTAGTAGGTTTACCATATGACTCTCTGTTTTTAACCTTTTTTATTATGATTTTTAATTTTTTTATTATTGTAATTTATTCACTGTGTATCCCAGTTGTAGACACCTCCCTCATCCCCTCCCAATGCCAACCTCCCTCTCCCTTCTTCTCCCATGACTCTCCCCAACTCCACTGATAGGGAAGGTCCTCCTCCCCTTCCATCTGACCCTAGCCTATCAGGTCTCACCAGGACTGGCTGTATTGTCTTCCTCTGTGGCCTTGTACAGCTGCACTCCTCCCAGGGGGAGGTGATCAAAGAGCCAGCCACTGAGTTCATGTCAAGATAGCCCCTCCTCCCCATACTAGGGCACCCATTTGGAGGCTGAGCTGCCATGGGTTACATCTGAGCAAGAGGTCTAGGTTATTTCCATGCATGGTCCTTGGTTATAGTATAGATCGCTGAGTCCAGAATTTTTGGTTCAGTTGCTCTCCTTGCTCCTGCCCCTCCAGGTCTCTCTATCTTTCATTTCTTTCATAAGATTCCCTGCACTCTGCCCAAATTTTGCTGTATATTGTCTTGACTATGTTTAGGTGTGTGCCTTGTATCCTTGATTTCTCCAACATTTTAAATATGAATGGGTGTTGGATTTTGTCAAACACTTTTTCGACATCTAAGGAGATAATCATGTGGTTTTTCTCCTTCAGTTTGTTTATATGGTGGATTACATTGATGCATTTCCATATGTTGAACCACCCCTGCATGCCTTAGATGAAGCCTACTTGGTCATAGTGGATGATATTTTTTATGTGTTCTTGGATTCAGTTTGCGAGTATTTTATTGAGTATTTTTGCATCAATATTCATAAGAGAGATAGGTATAAAGTTCTCTTTTTTGTTGGGTCTTAGTGTGTTTTTAGGTATCCAGGTGACTGTAGCCTCATAGAATGAGGTTGCTAATGTTCCTTCTGTTTCTGTTTTGTGGAATAATTTGAAGAGTTCTGGAGTTAGCTCTCCTTTGAAGTTCTGGTAGAATTCTGTGCTGAAACTGTCTGTCTCTGGACTTTTTGGAGGTGAGATATAAAATTTTTAAAAATTTATTATTTTTTATTAATTATAGTTTATTAACTTTATATCCCAGCTGTAGCCCCCTCCATCATCTCCTTCTAATTCCATTCTTCCTCCCTCATTTCCTCCCATGCCCCTCCCCAAGTCTACTGAGAGGGGAGGTCCTCCTCCCCTTCCTTCTGACCCTAGCCTATCAGGCCTCATCAAGACTGCATGAATTGCCTTCATCTGTGTGGAAGGAAGACTTTGATGACTGCCTCTATTTCCTTGGGGGATATAGGACTGTTTAATCTATTTACCTGATCTTGATTTAATTTTGGTAAATATCAATAAAATTTTCCATTTCATTTAGATTTTCAAATTTTGTTGCATATAGGCTTTTGTAGTAAGACCCAATGATAGTTTGGATTTCCTCAGTGTCTGTAGTTATGCCCCCTTTTCATTTCTGGTTTTGCTTATTTGGAAAGTTTCTTTCTGCCTTTTACTTAGTTTGGCTAAGGGTTTGTCTATCTTGTTGATTTTCTCAAAGAACCAGCTCTTGGTCTCATTTTTTATGAATTGTTTTCTTTGTTTCTAATTTATTGAGTTCAGCTCTGAGTTTGATTATTTCCAATAGTGCACTCCTCTTGGGTGTGTCTGCTTCTTTTTTTCCCTAGTGCTCTTAGGTGTGTTGTTAAGTTGTTTGTATGAGATGTATCAAACTTCTTTCTGAAAGCACTTAATGCCATGAGCTTTCCTCTTAGCACTGTTTTCTTTGTGTCCCTTAAGTTTGGGTAAGTTGTGCCTTAATTTTCATTGAATTTTAGGAAGTCTCTATTTTCTTTTTTATTTCCTCCCTGCCACAGGTGTTCATTGAATAGAGAGTTGTTTAGCTTCCATATGCATTTTTGTTATTTCTGTTGTTGTTAAGGTGTAGCTTTGGCAATGGTGTTCTGAAAGGATAAAAGGGATTATTTTGATCTTCTTGTACTGTTGAGGCTTGCTTTGTGCCCAGCTATGTGGTCCATTTTGGAGAAGGTTCTGTGAGGTGCTAAGAAGGAACTATACTCTTTTGAGTTTGGGTGAAAAGTTCTGTAGACATCTACTAGGTCCATTTGATTTAGGACCATTCTTGGGAGAGATGAACTGGACTGTGGCAATGAATTTGAGGGGTGGCAGAGTGATTTCCAGTTGTGTGGTTTGAAAATCTGAATGGATGGAGATTTACTTACCTGACAAAGTATGTAAGAGATGTAGGCAGATATGTAGCAGAAATAAAGTTTCAATGAGCTAATTGCATGTAAAAAGTCAGAGGGTGAATTAATTATGGTGCAAGTGGTAGCCGCATATGGCAAACATTTGGCTGGATACACCATAAAGAAGTAACATGGAAACTTGATGTTGTAGTTTGAGAATGGGCTCCATACTGTCATGTATTTGAGTGCGGGATCTCAAGGTGGTGGAACAGTTTGGGAAATGATTAGGAGATGTGACTTTGTTGGAAGAGATGTCTTATTAGAGGTGGGCTTTGAGGGTTCAAAAGCCTCTCTCTCTCTCTCTCTCTCTCTCTCTCTCTCTCTCTCTCTCTCTCTCTATCTGCCTTCATCTGGGGGTTTCGGTTGTGGGTTCTAAGCTACTGCTCTAGCTGTTACCATAATAGTAACAGACTTACTCTCTGGCCCTAATTAAAATGCTTTCTTTATAAGCTGTCTCAGTAATAGTGTCTTTCTCAGCAATTTAACAGCAACTGAGATGCTTAACAATGGATTAGCAGTTCACTTACAAGCAGCAAATGTAAGGAATAACAGAGATATGACAAAATCTTTGCTTTTAATCTTTATGTTGTTATGTTTGGGTTATAATAAAAACAAGGTGCAAAAATATGCTCAAGGCCTTTATATGTAAAGTCAAGGAAAATTTCTTAGTGATTAATATTCAATATTCAAAAGTTAAACTCTACGTGGATTACAAAACAATTAGAGTTGGAAGAGAGGGCACTTCTTTTTCTAATTAAGACAAATGTGTATCTTATTTTTGAAGATGCTACTGCGATAGATAAACATAAAACACAGTGGCTCTTCGTGGCTCCCTTATGTTCTCTTTATAATAAACTTCTGTTGAAGATAATACAACTGAAACATCACCATGACATTTTCTGAAATATACAGTTGAAACTTGTTTCAAGTACAATATTTTATATCTTGTCAATAATCAACACAACAGTATAATGTTATCTAAAGTGTGTCTCTGCCATTCCCAGGCCACACAGCAGCCTGGTTCACGCATCTATATATTTTTTTCTTTCTTGAGCCTCTGATTGCTTCTTTCTGTTTACTTCTTTGTTTATATGTTTTGTGTGAATGATGGCAGAACAGTGCTATAATCATCTACATAAGAAGAGCAAGCTGCATGAATGAATTCTCACTGTAATTCTATAATGGGTGAGCATGACCTTACCCAAATATCAAAAGACTGCAACTGGCAAATAGTATTACTTAGTATCTAAAATAACTAATACAGGCTAGAAATGTACTCAGTGGGTACCACCAAACCGGAGAGCCTGAGGATGATCCCTGACAAGAACATAGTAGAAGGTCAAAACTGAGGCCCCAAAGATGCTTTCTGTCTTCCACACAGATGCCATGTCTATCACACACACATGGGGGATATGAATCAAAAAATAAAATACCTATAATTTAGTCTTAGACTTTAAGGAATTCTGTTTTTAGTTTTCTATATGTTCTTACATGTTGACAATAACTGTGTCTGTCATTATATACAACCTTAGTTCATACACTGTCAACAAGCTATTACATGGGTTTCCTGTTTTCTCAACATGGTCTTAAGGAAAAATAAAGATTTAATTTTCTGTGTGATATGCTAAAAGAAGCTTCATTTCCTTAAAGATCAATGGTAATCTCTCCTCTGACAATTGTTAAAATTTTCACATCAAAAAATGTCTTGGGCAGTGAATGAAATCCCTTGACAAACACAATGATGTCTTATTCACTTAGTATTTTATTGATTTTAAAACATCAAGGTATTTTTAAAGAGGTAAATTCCAACACCAGCTTGCCTTTGTGTCTCTCTTCTTTTCCCTCTTTTCAACACATTCTCCTTGGAAGCTTTGGTGAGGGGTACCAGTGTCACTTCTAAACAGCTCATTATTTTTCTGATGATGCAGGGACTTATTAACAAATACCCAGCAATCCAGCATTCATCAGATGAAAACAGGGAATCTCTAACTGTTTAGTACTATCTAGTGTAGCCATTGCTAGCACACAGTGAAGGCATCTGGCCTGAGTTGAGCGGCAATGTCTGAACTCCGGAAGTCTAAATGACTCCCTGCACCTAGCATCTCCATCCGTAATGCAGAGTGAAAAGTAGTTTTTATATTGTTGGCTTCTTATATTTAAATGGCTTTGTGATTGAGCTTAATAGTTTTACAGTATATATAATGTCTGTTAAACTTTAAAATTTTAGTAATATTACTTATATTCAGGCATTCCTGAATATAAGTTTGCAAAATACAGAGTTTGAAAAAAAAAAAAAAAACACTATTAACACATTTCCATACTGTCTATATACAACAGATGATTTGTTTCTTTTGATTGGATTTTGAAAGCCAAACATAATTATACCTTATCTTAGATACTTATATCCAGAAACTCTTCTTGGTTCATTACTAAAATCAAGACAAAACAAAATATTTTCCTGATATCACTATACAAAAATATGACTACGGTTTAGTTTATTTTTCAAGTCAGATAGTATCTTTATATGCAAACGCTCCAGTCAGGCAAACATAAGCAACATCTGTTCACATGATGAAAACTTCAGAACCAGTGGAGAGCCTTCATTAACTTTCAGTCACAAAGCACATAACACAGTCGAGGAAATTCATAGCCATAGTTATCATTTGCATATTAATTCAATGTCATAAAATTCTGTTTGAAAATATAGTTTTAAAAGATTAAAAGGTGGAAAACACCTTGCATTGCTACCACATAGAACACAGGGATGATTCTCAATAGTTTTATCATCCTGGCCAATCACTTAAAGCAATAGCAAAGCTATGGTGTCAGTGGCAGCTGTCATGCAGTTGTTCTCTATTAAGTGTTTTGAAAATAGAAGGGGGAACATCTATGAAAACCTGGCACACAAACTCACACCTCACAGGAGTCAGAATCAAGACCTCCTATTGTTTAAGAATATTAAAGCAGCTGTTTTAAGACTCCACTGAACATTTTACTAATGTGTTATTGAATCAAATATGTTTGTACTTCATTATCTAAGTAGGCCAAGTAAATACAAAAGAATAATTGTTTAAAATTGATGCAAATCACCCAAACATTTTTTAGTTTATTAAAATAAATATATCATTTGAATGTAGGATTGCACAGTGATTTCCCATTCTAAGCAATAGCTTCTTTTTTCTATCATACAAATAGGAAGGCTAAATTCACTGTTATTTTTAGAAAGGGAGAACAGAGTGTGACTCTGTAAAAGACATTTTAATAGGCAGATTTTTATATACCAAACATGTGGTAGAAGAAGGAACACATTAATATCACCTTTCATAGCAAAACAATGACACAGTATTGTCTCTGAGAGCCCTGAGCAGAGTTAGGAAGTAGTCTCTGCTAAATGGCTGCCTTCCTAATGCTCTTAAAAATGTATATTTATCTTTTAAACTTTTTATTGATCCTTTGTGAATTACACATCTCATCCCTCATTCCTTCATATTAACCCTTCAAACTTGCAACCTCGCCCCCACCAAAAAAAATAAACAAATAAAAACAAAACAAAACAATCTCACCTTGGAAGCTACGGTATGTCATATAGTATAGCCCAATCCATAGAGGCTAACTTGTACATCCCAAATAGTCTTGGGTTGAGGTTATCACCTGGAAGGTGGTTGACCTACCAGGGGCCACAGCCTTAAAGAAAACTGACTATTCCTGTGGAAGAGTAGAAGGGAAGGAAGATTAGAAGGACCTGGAGGGGACAAAAATGCTGCAAGAAGACCAAGAGAGTCAACTGGAAGAGTTGGAGGGAAGGTTAGAAGGACCTGGAGTGGAAACAAAAGCTGCAAGACGACTAAGAGTTAACTAAAGTAGACCCAGGACAACTTACAGAGATGGAAGCACCAACCAAAGAGCATGCATGGACTTGACCTAGGCCCCTACACATATGTAACTGATGGGCATTTTGATCTTCATGTGGTTCCACTGGGAGGCTGATAGGGTGCTGTCTATGACAGCTTTAATTAAAAATGTCCATGGCAATGAGTCATTGGTCTGATTTAAGGCCTCTGGTTTGATTGCAGGAGAGCTGTCCCTGCCCTTCATCTGATGAGTTCACCCCTGTGCCCAAACATGGGGCAGGTGGGTGAACTACCCCAGGGTGAGAGTAGTGAGAGCTGGCTCCACCCCTGGCCTTAGTGATAGAGCTGGCCCTGGTGGTGCAGGCACAGGATCGCTGACAGGCTGACCAAATCAGTTTCCACCCAGGCCAATATCCAGGTTTCTGAGTTGTACCAACCCAATATCTGCCCCAACTATAAACTGCCAAAGCACATGAAAGGGTCAGTTCTACAGATCCAAAGCTGCAGGATCTCCACCAGACAGGTTTAGAGCAGGATATCTGTAAGGAGTCCTGGTAATGATCTAGTGTTGGCAGTGTAAAAAAAAAGATACTATTATTATAAGTTAACTTAGATTACCAAATGTCTGTTTTCATCAAAGTGCTTTAAGGTAGTATCTAATATTTGCACATAGGTTAAAAAAATTATTATGCTTGCCACACTGGGTATGTCATTCTTGTGAAAATATCACAGAAATTAAAAATAAATATAAAGAGATGAAAATCAAAATACAATTTCATCTAGTAAGTTTTCTTCATAATGAGGTGAGAATTACCTCTGAGTTGAGTATCATCCAAGGTCAGACCTTAAGGAATTCAGACTCTGAATCCTCAGATCTTACCAGAACATTTAGCAGCCTCCCTACGGCTCTGCAGATTTACATCGGCCAAATAGAGAGCAAGCTCTAGTACAAAATCACCCATGCTCTGTGAAGTTTCTGGCACACTCACATACACTGGAATAGAACAAACCTAGTCTAGAATATTCATTCATTTGCTTAATGTATCTTTGCTTTGCCAGTTAAATTAAGAAAATTATTTGGGGGACTAAAATTTCAAACAGAATAATATGTCGTGTCAACTTTCAGTGGCTTCCATCCCCAAACAGTCCAGATATGAGTTTTCCAGTGACATTTATATACAGGAAGGTACTTTGTCTTGGGGGCTGGTTGAATAGAGAAAGGATAGGAGGGCAAAGCACCGGCTTTGCATTGTCAGCTATTAAAACTGCATTTAAAAAAGACTCTGCTCCATTGCTGTGTGAGGGATAACAATTTTTGCCTTTCTATTTGCATATTGTCATACCATTAGAAAAGCTCCAGAACCACATAGAAGGAAAAGCACTGACAGTGTTCATTTTGCCAGGTAAAGTTTCACTTGCCTTGACCTCTGTTGAAAGAAGAGTGCACTAAAAGTATCTTCCAGCCAGGAAGAGACTTTGTATTGGCAATCAGGAGAAATGGACCCCACTGCCAGCTGCTTTCCTGGGCATAAACAAGCACATCAAACAGCACACTTGGATCACAACTGGATAATTGTTTTTAATGTACACATGCAAAATAAATGCACACCCTCACTAATAGTGTTAAGAAACACATACTCATCAGTGCTAACAGCATTTACAAAGGAAATATACACAAGTAAATATTTGCCATAATTTATAGCAGTAGTTGATAGCAGTAATTAAAGGCAAAGCATATTTTCCCATAAAAAATTCAAAACTGTCTGCTCAAGTTCAATCTTAAGCAAATCAGTTAATGGAAATTTCACTTATTATGCAGGATTCAACTTGCCAACTTAAAAAAGCAAGACAGTAATGAGTTCACCCAAGGTGAACACGGATCCTAAGGAACAGTACAAAGCCATAGAGTTTCTTAGACTCAAATTAATGCTCAAAACCGTTTTGTGGAGAAATGTTATCAAAATGATTGAAAAGGCACAGGGGAAAAAACCAAAACCATGTATCAGGGATAAAAAGATATCAGATCAAATAACACAGCAAGCTCTGCTATTTCAGTCATCTCAGAATAGCTTCAAACAAGACAATCAAGCTCAGAAAAATTGAGGAAGGTCCGAAAACACGAGAAAAGGAAGAGGAACAGAAGACAGAGACAAATAGATACACACAGAAAGACAGAGAGACAGAGATAGAAAGACAGAGACAGAGAGAGAGGGCAACCATGAAGAGAAAGGAGAGAGACAGGGAGAGAGAGAGGTAGGAAGGGAGGGAGAGGAATAGGGAGTAAGAGAAAGAGAAAGGATATAGAGAATGAGAATGATCTATTACAATGGCTGATTATATATTTTTCTACTACAAAACCAATGCCAATTTTCTTAATATCTCAAATCCAGGTTCAGTCTGAAAACTCAAACGGCAAAACATGTCTGCTTAGATGAGAAGTGAAGCCTATGAAAAAATTAAGTTAATTAGCATCCGAGTAATAGACTGCACAAGTTGAGTATTCCTAGCCGAGTGCTTTTACTAAGTAAGCATTCAACTCATTAAAGTGTGTTGGAAGTCGAAGCTCTCATAGCATGCTGGGTACTGTTGGAGCTAGCTCCACATGCATTAGATCACTTACCTGTGAATGCTCTGCCTACGTAACTGCTAATCAAGAAATGCCTTCTCAGTATGGAATTCTTTGGCCAATTAGAAATACCTTTAGCCTTTCACCTTTTATGTTTTAAAAGAATCAAGAAATAATAATAATTAGTGAGTGCATGTCCATTGAAGTGTATTTCTGCTAAGAAGCTATTTGTTAATCAGTTCCATCCCTTCAGGATGCAAGTTAAGATTTGGAAATTAGCAACCACACTCAGTGCTGCAAGAGTGAGACTGCATGGTATTGGCAGAAACAAATGGTGGATCAATTGAATTGAATCGAAGACCCAGAACTAAACCCACACACCTGCAGATCCTTGACTTTTGACAAGGAAGCCAAAACCATACAATGGAAAAAAGACAGCATCTTCAACAAATGGTGCTGGTCTAATTGGATGTCTACATGTAGAAAAATGCAAATAGATCCATACTTATCACCCTGCACAAAACTAAAGTCCAAGCAGATCAAAGACCTCGACAGAAAACCAGAAACACTAAATCTCTTAGAAGAAAAAGTGGGGAAGAACCTTGAACTCACTGACACAGGAGACAACTTCCTGAACAGAACATCAACAGCGCAGGCTCTAAGATCAACAATCAATCAACAATCAATAAATGGGACCTCATGAAACTGAAAAGCTTCTGTAAAGCAAAGGACACTGTAGTCAGAACAAAAAGACAGCCTACAGACTGGGGAAGGATCTTCACCAACCCTGTATCTGACAGAGGGCTGATATCCAGAATAAATAAAGTGTGTAGCATACTTAACTCTGGATTTCCAATGGTTCATTCTTACAGGTGGGGAAAACTGACAGAAAATGAAATAATTGAGAGGGGTGAGATCGCCAAGCTCTTTACAATTGAATCTAAATTCTTTTTTTTTTCTTTACGGAAAATTTATTAAAACATTCCAGCAGTGTATTACTTTTTCTTTTCAACATCTTGCTCTGCAGCTTCCTTCGCCCTTTTTGCTCGGATGCCAAAGAGCCGGGCATTGGCCCGGGCCATGCGAAGACTGGCAAAAGCCTTAAAGTTCTTTTCTTCTTCTGTGATGACTCTGGCTTTCTCCTTTTTGTAGACATTCCGGATGGGCATCAGAGGTCCTGATAGCTGGGCGGCCAATTTAAGCTCTTCAGCAGAACTATCTCCCTTCTTGGGAGCAGAAGGCTTCCTGGGGAAAAGTCTGAGCTTGGAGCGGTACTCCTTCAGGCGCTGCACGCTGGCCTGTAGTGACTCTGTGGACTTGTTTCACCTCCTTGGGTCTACAGAGATGCTGATGGTGCGAGCCATTTTCCTGTGGATACCAGCCACCTGGAGCTCTTCCAGGCTGAAGCCCTGCCAGCTCGGACCTTGGTGTGGTATGGGATTGTAGGGCACCTCACTGTGGGCCTGATGGGACCAGATGCGGGACAAGGGGCAATGCGGCGCACTTTCGCCTGCCGGGCCTTGCGCCTGCGGATCTTGCATGCCGGCTGGTTGAATCAAGTGTCCACTCGCCGCTGCCAATCCTTGTGGAAGTGGAGCTTCAGGATCAGGCCACTCCGGCTGGGCGCCATGGCTGCCTCCCGTGCAGGAGAACGGCCGAGCGGAAAGGGCGCATCTAATTTCTAACAGCATAGATTTTCATATATAATAGAAAACATTTGGATGTTTTTATATAGTCTAAAAACAGGTAACCATTTTTGTTTGTGCTCCATTTTTTCACAAGAATCATACAAACCATGAAGTGTTTATTGAGCATCATTTAGATAAAAGCTATGTCAAAGATTGATGCAAACATGCAATTCAAAACATATTGTGACCTGAATGTGTTCCTTATTGATTTTATTGGAAGTACAGAGCTGCATCTTGACCAGGATTGTGAAATGCAATTTTTTTCTTCTTAGACATAAAGTTTTCTATTTAAAGTAATGGCCTGTAGACCATTTTAGTTGGTTTTCGCCAATAGCTGAAATTAGAATCAAAATGTAGCACTAGGATGACGTCTAGTCCTAGGCAATCCCATTCCAACCATAGCTGCTTATAGTGTTCACCTCACATGTTGGAAACATGAAAAGCCAACAATCAATGTTTTCAGAGATGAGTATTGGCTGGCTCGCTATGTACTGTGTGAAACAATGTACTCAAATTCGATATGGCTTCCATACCTATGATTTAAAAGAGGATGTTACTTTCAAAAAATTGAATTCAATAATGTTACAGATAAATAAATATGTCCATGTTTTTACCAGTTAATTTAATGTCCCTTAACAACAACAAAAAATATTAGACCTGATTTTTTTTTATTAGTTACACTTTATTCACTTTGTATCCCCCCATTAACCCCTCCTTCCTCCCCTCCTAATCCCACCTTCCTTCCCCTTCTTCACACATGCCCCTCCCCAAGTCCACTGATAGGGGAGGTCCCCTTCTAGTTCCTTCTGATCTTAGCCTATCAGATCTCATCAGGAGTGGCTGCATTGTCATCTTCTGTGGCCTGGTAATGCTGCTTCCCCCTCAGGGGGAGGAAATTAAAGAGCAGACCAATCAGTTCATGTCAGAGACAGTCCCTCTTCCCATTACTATGGAACCCACTTGGACACTGAACCTCCATGGGCTGCATCTTTGCAGGGGTTCTAGGTTACCTCCATGCATGGTACTTGGTTGGAGTATGAGTCTTTGGAAAGACCCCAAATTTTCTGGTTTTGTTGCTCTCCTTGTGGAGTTCCTGTCTCTCCAGCTCTTACTATTTCCCACTTCTTTCATAAGATTTCATGTAGTTTGCCCAACAGTTGGCTATAAGTCACAACATCTGCTTTGATAGTCTGCACAGCAGAGCCTTTCAGAGGCCCTCTGTGGCAGGTTGCTAACTTGTTTCCTGTTTTCTTCTTCTTCTGATGTCCATCCTTTTTTCCTTTCAGAATGGGGATTGAGCATTTTAGTCAGGCCCTCCCTCTTGATTAGTTTCTTTAGATGTACAGATTTTAGTAGGTTTATCTTATATTATATGTCTCTATGAGTGAGTATATACCGTGTGTGTCTTTCTGCTTCTGGGACAGCTCACTCAAGATGATGCTTTCCAGTTCCCACCATTTACCTGCAAATTTCATGATTTCCTTATTTTTCATTGCTGAGTAATATTCCATTGTGTAGATGTACCACAATTTCTGTATCCATTCTTCAGTTGAGGGGCATATGGTTTGTTTCCAGCTTCTGGCTATTACAAATAAAGCTGCTACAAACATGGTTAAGCAAATGTCTTTATTGTGTACTTGAGCTTCTTTTTTTTTTTTGAAGGGGGGATATATGCCTAGGAGTGGTATGGCTGGATCTTAAGGAAGCATAGCATCTTCAACAAATGGTGCTGGTCTAACTGGATGGCTATATGTAGAAAAATGCGAATAGATCCATACTTATCACCCTGTATAAAACTAAAGTCCTAGTGGATCAAAGACCTCAACCTAAAACCAGACACATTAAATTGGTTAGAAGAAAAAATGGGGATGAGCCTTGAACTCATTGGCACAGGAGACAACTTCCTGAACAGAACACCAACAGCACAGGCTCTAAGAGCAACAATCAATAAATGGGACCTCATGAAAGTGAAAAGCTTCTGTAAAGCAAAGAAAAATGTCATAAAAACAAAACGAATGCCTACAGATTGGGAAAGAATCTTCTCTAACCTTTTATCTGACAGAGCGCTAATATCCAGTATATGTAAAGAACTAAAGAAGCTGAAAAGCAACAAACCAAGTAATCCAGTTAAAAAATGGGGAACAGAGCTAAACAGAGAATTAACGATAGAGGAATATTGAATGGCAGAGAAACACATAAAGAAATGCTCAATGTCATTAGCCATTAGGGAAATGCAAATCAAAACTACCCTGAGATTTCACCATACACCCATGAGAATGGCCAACATCAAAAACTCAAGTGACAACACATGCTGGAGAGGTTGTGGAGAAAGGGGAACCCTCCTCCATTGCTGCTGGGAATGTAAACTTGTACAACCACTTTGGAAATCAATCTGGCGCTTTCTCAGACAAATAGACCTGAATTTTAAGGTGTTTTTAAATTTAATCTCTTCATGGAAACTGTGCTCTGAAACATAGGAAGCACTAAGAGCACCGGTGTAGAATGTGAGAGGTCATTGAAAAGAAGAATTTCTTACTTCTAGTCATTTTAAAAAAATAACAAGTTAGCAAGATTTAGTCAGTTCACAATGGAAATCAAGATGAGGCACACAGACTCTCAGGAAGGGAGAAAAGAAGGAAGGAGGGAAGGAAACAGGGAAAGAAGGAAGGAAAAACGGAAGGAAGGAGGGAAGGCAGGAAGGTGAGAAGGAAGGAAGGAAGGAAGGAAGAAAGGAAGGAAGGAAGGAAGGAAGGAGAAAACCGGTGTGATTAGATGTAGGGCTTAGCTTAATATACATAATATGTGTTAAGCCTCTTAAAATCCTCACATCAAATGGTTTATAGTGAACAATAGTGAAAAAAAAATTCACCATTTTCTTTGACATCATTAAATACAGAAAATTAGTTTTCCTATCAGTGATAGCTAATGTAAGGTTTAAATTACTGTGATTAAGAAATCTATAAAATAAAAATGTCTCTAACCTGTAAGCTCCACTTGCCCAAGGATGGATAAACCTACAGGCCCTACTTGCCCAAAGACTGGTAAACCTGCAGTCCCTACTGGCACAAACCAGATAACTTCCGGGAATGCTGGAGGCTACTCTTCCTATATGATGACAAGACTTATGTTTTCACTCCTGTAAACAAGATTGGTTGCCACAGCTGCAGCAGGATGTGCTTGGTCACATCCGGGTAGGCAGGAAGCACAGCAGGAAGGAAGAAAGGAAGGAAGGAAGGAAGGAGAAAACCGGTGTGATTAGATGTAGGGCTTAGCTTAATATACATAATATGTGTTAAGCCTCTTAAAATCCTCACATCAAATGGTTTATAGTGAACAATAGTGAAAAAAAAATTCACCATTTTCTTTGACATCATTAAATACAGAAAATTAGTTTTCAGCAGGTTGTATGCCTGCCTCCTCAAGCCCCACTGGACAAAGGCAGGAAAGTTCAAAGCCTTGTGGATTTGCCTTTACAAGCACCAGAATAACATAATCAGCTGCCATTCTCTGAGAATCCCAGGTATGGATCTGACCCCTGTCTATTGTCGTGGTCAATATTAAATAAACTTGCTTCAAATTTGGCTCAAAAAACTGTGGTAGTTGTCTTAACATACAGTGTAGGCTTTGACGTTCAGCCTACAAAGACTTTGCTGTTATGAAGTTTACAGTCTAATGAAGAACAATGGTAATAATAAGCATTCTAATGAACATTCAGGGTGTACAGTATCACATATATGTATTCACTGAATGAAGTTAGAAATGTAATTTGATTAGTCATGAGGCAATTTACAATCACTCTTTAAAATGCCTTTTAGTTTTTGTTTCTAAAGCATTATTTGATTTTTGTCTCTTTCTGAATAAACATGAAGTGGTTATTTCATTTAGGATACCGTAACATTTTAAGGAGTCTTTAATTTTGCATAGAGTACTTCAACATGGCTTATGCCATGGAAACTCACTGAAGTCATATTATGTCCTAAAATTTTCCTGATGGAATCTGGGACTCTATGGCTCTAGAACTTGAATTCTACAATAATACATTAGAATATTTTTGAGTTGACAACAGGTTGCCTTAGCATCACTTAAGCATTCAGTGGAATATGGTCAGACATGGTCAAACCTACTACTTCACTTTGATCTGTGTGAAATGGAGCACTCTAAATTGGTATGACTTCGAGCATTGTGATCTAGGTGGAACATTACATTAAGATATAGTCTACCAAGTTCCCACTCTCCTTCTGTGCCTAAGGCTATGGAGAAGAAGGCTGAAAACACACACACACACACACACACACACAAACACATACAACACATGTGAAATGTGAAATAAATACCAGTTCAGTAGGTTTTTGTTGTTGTTGTTGTTGTTGTTGTTGTTGTTGTTGTTTTTTATAAGAATACAAAGAATCAGTGCTATTGACTCTGCTAAGGGACAGATGTTGATGTTGATGGAAATTCCTGGCAGTGTATTTGGGTTGTGGACATGCTTTGCTGTGTTGAGAAGACAGTGGGTGACAATATTGACAACAGCATAGTGGAGAGGGTCATAAGAAGAGGGAGGAGATGAGGGAGGGGGCTACAGAGTGAATAAAGTGTAATTAATTCAAAATTAATTAAGAAACTAGTTGTTGGCTACATCTCAGTGCAAGAACTCGTGAAGAAAGGTGAAGGGAGACATGAGTTTTGAAAAGCTACAGGGATCCTGCAGTTTAGAAAACCAGTGTACCAAACCTACAACTAGTGTATCTCACCAGGCAATGGCTCCTTTATTGTTATCTCAGCAATGAATCTGCCTCAGGCAGGTTGGCCAGGCAATTAGATACTGTTTGAAATGCAGTCAGGTAGACACACTAATTGCTAGAATTCTTAGCTATTTATACCCTATATGGAAGAAAACTCATTTATATTGTCAAATTTAGTCATCATTTAAATTCATATAAAGTTGTGCTTTTCTTCCTAAGTTTGTCTCCTTGCTTCCTTTCATCCTGTCTCCTCTTCTTACCTTACCTCCCCTCCCTTTCCTTTTCCTCTCTTCTTCTCCCCTTCCTTCCCTTCTGCTTTCTTCTCCTCCTTCCCCTCTTCTTACCTCCTCTCCCTTCCCTTTCTTTTCCAGTACTAATTTAAATGCATGAAGCAGGCTGGCCTGCTAGGCTAATGGACTCATTTTGTAGTTTTATGTTGCTTTCAAGACCCTCCTTTGATGTTGAAAAAGAACAGCAATGATGAGAGGAGCTGGGTAATTTAGGTTCTCCCTGAATTTTACACAAAAATAAGTTACAGAAATGCAGGCCTTTAGGCCCTATTTAATAAAGTCAGTTTTGAAACTGAGTTTATTCCAAAAGCCTGTGATGCCTTGTTGTGCATAGAGCTAAGGTCAAGTGGGTTGGCCAAGCTGTGAATTGCCTTCATGTACTCCTTAACTGATAAGGGAAGGGTGGTTATGAGTAGTGCTATAGCAGATGCCCCTTCTTGGACCCCAGGCATTCTGGGCTTCAAGCCCTGCTGCTAGTTTAGCTTGGCTTCCCACGAGCTGGCTGTGGGAGAGACACCGTTGCCATCTGTTTCCTCTGCAAGCCCAGGGTAAGGATGACTGTCATATTGAATCTTTTAGACTCAGCAGTATCAGCAGTATTCTTCCGTTCTTCCAGTCACATTCAGCATATCCAGTGACTTTGTCATGCCAACAATGAAGTATTATCTTATGAGTCACCAGGATTCTAAAATTCTTTCACTTCCATATACCTTATGGGTATAATACATAATAGTTTAAACACTCTGTTCTACTATGCTAAAGGTCACAAGCATAAGAAAATATATAACAATCATTGCAATCAATCCTTCCGTTACTTCACAGTTTCATTTTGAGAGGACAGTAGATATTTGAGACAGTGTCTTATTATAAAGCACAGATAACCCTAGATGTGTGCTCCTCCTTCCTTAGTCTTTCGACTAATTAGATTAACAAACTGCACAACCACACTATGTCTGTGGTGTGCTGAAAATCAATCCTAAGGGTTCTTGCATGATAGGCAAACAACTACCAACTGAGCTCGACATCTCCATGCCAAATATATCAAGATCAAAAGAAAGACAATGTTGTATTGTTTCCCATCCATAGTACATTCTTATGACTGTAACTTATGACAAAAGAAGGAGCTAGAATGCCTGACCCTATTGAATCTTTTACAAGAAGACGTGGTGCTATGAACTTTGTGTATAAGACGCTGTCTAAAATATCACAACCCACATCCAAATAAAACAAATCCCCTGAATACATATCCTTTAACTATTGCTTGCTGAAGGAACTATACTTAATCTCACAACATAGGTTAGCTTTAGTTACTTTAGCCATAAAAAGTAGCCATATAATGAATTGTTGGACTAGACTTGTAGTGATGATGAAGTGTATAAAAATAAAACATAAAATAGCGTCCAGAATACAAGAAAAATATTTAGATTGTCAGTTCATAGCCTGGCAACTACTTCACAGTATTTATAGTTTACTCATTTTTGCTGCCAGTTGGTGATACAATCTCCTTCTCTCTCTGACACACATATATATATACACACTCACACACACTCACACACACACACACACACACACACACACACACACACACAGAGAGAGAGAGAGAGATATGATAGATTCTTTTCACTTCTTCCCTCATCTAATGTTAAAAGTATTAAGCATACTGACCATCAGATGGTGTCTCGGTGTCTCAGATGACATGTTCAAAGATCGCAAATTAGTATTCACATTAAATGTTCTTTTATAGAGTTAAGTGTTAGTTTGAAATAAATCAGAGTCTGGCAAAATATATTTCCTGATGAACATATTTAAAAAGAGTGCAGTAAGTTGGAAAGTGATCATTACCTTAAAACATAAAGTAAAATGCAAATAATCTACTCAATCTAGATAAACAAATGTGCTATTAAAAATGTGATCATTTTCTGAAAATGATACTCCAACCAAGGACCATTCATGGAGATAACCTAGAACCCCCTGCTCAGATGTAGCCCATGGCAGCTCAGTATCCAAGTGGGTTCTCTAGTAAGTGGAACAGAGGTTGTCTCTGACATGAACTCAGTGGCTGGTTCTTTCATCACCTCCCCCTGATGGGGGAACAGCCTTGCCATGCCACAGAGGAAAACATTGCAGCCAGTTCTGATGAAACCTGATAAGCTAGGGTCAGAGGGAAGGGGGGCAGACCTCCCCTACCAGTGGACTTGGAGAGGGGCAGGGAGGAGATGAGGGAGAGAGGGTGAGATTAAGTGGGTAGGAAGGAGGGGGCTACAGCTGGGATACAATGAGGATAGACTGTAATTAATATAAAAATTAAAATTTAATTAAAATGTGATTATAACGGACTTATCTTTACAACTTTAATTTAATATCTCCAAATAATCACTTTTTGGAAAAAATGAATTATTTAAATAGTTTTAAAATAAGTATCATAGATATTTGAAGGGTCTGTTGATGACTAGAGATCTTTCTAAAACTATTGGAAAAGTTATCTTCCTTTGTTTCTTAACCTTCCCTGAGGCTTATTTCTATGAAGGTGCTTACACAGTTAAGGAAAGAACTATTCCTTTTTATTATTTTACAAATCAAAATTTTTCCATGACTTAGATATAATACAATAAAATGAAAAGTATTTTATAATATAGGTTTAAGGAATAAGTGTTATTATCCTCATTGTAGAGAAAAGAAGTTTCTGTAATAGTAGGGTCTGTGTCTGAAATTCTGACAAAGAAAAATCCAAATTGGAAATGATATCCATTGTTATGACCTACTTCTAAAGCATTGAAATTTTCAGATGAGTTTTCACTAAGTTGTTCGAGGATGGCCTCAGCTTCACTATGTAAGCTTATCTTGATCTCACAGCCCTCCCCAGTCTCAGTCTCCCCAGTACTGGAATTACAGGTAGGAACCATGATACCTGGGTTTTGATATTTCTAATGAAATGGAAAACAAAAGACTCATGGTCAAAACATCTTACTTTATGTAGGCAATACTTATTCTTTCTTCCAACATTTTATCTTACTAAGCAACCAGTGATATACTATTCCTATATAAAGATTTGATCTTGAAACATCATCTCAGTCCATAGGGAAATCAGGCCAAATGACTGATCTATTCTCAACATACTCATTTTAGGGACACTTACAGGCACACCTAGCTGACAGTTTGTTTGGAAGCCACGGTGGGTGGATTTGCTCAGCTGCACATAAATGCAATCCTTCCTTAAAGCTTTGAAGTTCCTGAATGAGAGGTGGAGCACTAACTGCAGACATTTAATGTATTAACTGTCTACAACTTCAAAGGAAGTATGATTAACTCAGTGACACACAATTGCTCCAGGGACAGGAAAAAAAAAAAGGCAGCAAACATAATTCATATGCTTATTCTTTTCCCATAGCAATTAAATGACAATGGTAAATGAGCAATTTCTTTTCTAAAACTCATGTTTTAATATAAAAATATGCTTTTAAGTTAGGAGTTCCATTGAACACTATCTAGCATCCCATGCAAGTTTATTCTATACTGTAGCAGTGGAGCTGGAAGCTGTGTGTGTGTGTGTCGGGGGGGTGCTCTGCTGGATAAGGTTGAAGTCAGTAGTCTCCCCGGATGGCCAATTATTTGCATTAGGTCCATGATGATAGACTCCCTTTTCTTGTGGGGTTCTAAAAGCCTTCTCTGATCTGGGTGACCCCTGGTCTTGTAAGGAGCTGTGGAGCATCACAAAGCCCTCACAGCAGATTACAGGCAAGACCATTCCCTGATAAAGAAACTGCTCTAGCAAGCATCTAGGAATTCCTAGAAATGTCTCACCTTGCTAAGGATCTTAGTCTTAAACAGTGACCTTCAAAATACTTGGAAATTCCCTCTCCCCTTCTTATTATTCCCTTTAATTATCCCCCTTAATTATCCCCAAAGGATAATTAAGTACTGTATTTTCCTTCTTCTGATAAGACCATTAAGTATCCTTGATCCTCTGACCCCAGCAAATCAAACATATTTACCCTTGAAAACCCTCCCTCTGCCCAGAGTTTATATTGCCCTTGATTTCACAGGAATAAAGGCATGTGTTTTCTCAGTTCAAGACCATCTGAGATTCTTCATTCATCCTCTGCTGGGTTGCATCTCATTGGGCCTGCCCTCTAGCCAGCTGGGCCTGGGCCTCACCAAGCCTGTGTCTTGGCTACATACCAATCTGGTATGGGTTTTGACCTGAACCTCTGTTGTGCTGCTGTGCTCAGCACAGCACAACCACTTAACAAAGATATATAAACCTTTGGAGGGGGATCCAAGATGGCGCCACCAGGAGGACACTCTTTCTGACCAGCAGCACAGCAGGATCTGCACAGTGACCAGCAGACAGAACTCTCGGTCCTACAACACCAGCGACCTGTGTTTCACTGGTGAGAGGAAACCCCAAAGTGTGGGATTCAATCAGCTTCAACTCGCCCAGCTAAACTGCGAAAGAGGTCCAGGTTCTACCAGGCACTTGGTTGCAAGCCCAGAGCCACATGCCAGCATGCTCTGACAACTGTCCCAGAATGAATTGTGGGCTCCACTAAAGGAGAGACTGGGATTTCCAGTTGAGAGAAAACCCCACGGTGCAGGAAGCCATCAGGACCGACCTTAGATCACCCAGACAATCCCTGGAAAAACCTGGGGTTCCACAGGCACCCCAGGAGCCAGCCCAGAGCTAGGGACACAGGTGCCAGCACAGAGTCCTGGCTGTTGCCTGACTAACTGCCCCAGATAGAACTGTGGGCCCCAGGGCTCCAGAGACTGAGTTTCTCTGTCGGGTGAAGCATAGAGAGGGGAACAGCAGGTTTGACCTCAGAGCATTCAGCCGACCCTCCTCCCCCAAACGTTCTTGGGAAAAGTTACAGTTTCAGCAGGCGTCCAGGCACCCAACTGCCAGCAAAGTGGAGCCAAGCACACCTGTGCCTGCGAGTTCTACTCACCATCCCAGAAAGAATTGTGGTTCCCAAAGCACAGTCTGGTGTCCCTGCCAGAGGAAAACCCCACAGCAGAGGGATCATCAGGTGCAACAATTAGGACACCCAGCTCCAGAAGACTTTCTGGGTTCACGCAGCCTCTAGGCTCTAGCCTTCTACTGCAAGCATGAGTGCCCTGCTCACCTGCCATTGATTACTGCTAGGGCACAGGGGCACACAGCTGCAACCTCAGACCTACAAAAGCCTGAAAACCACTAAAGCAGCCCTCAGATACTGGTCCAAGGTGCAACCTGTTATCCCTAGCTAAAGTGACAAAACTGCAGGACTCCCTGGTTCTTCAAGAGGGCTGCACCAAAAAAAAAAAAAAAAAAAAAAACAAAAAAAAAACCCAAAAAACCAAAAACAAAAAAACACACCTTAAGAACAGAAGCTGCTCACTAAACTCAGAGAAAAAAAACAAAACAAAACAAAACAAAAAAACAAAAAAACAAAAAAAAAAACAAACCAGAAGCAGGGCAGCCATCTCCTGGACTTCTCCTGATGAGAAGACAGCATTCCTGAACACCACAGTTACCACACAGGTCCATATGCCTGAGGTGAACTACGATAATTCCCGAGAAGCACCACCATTCAGTTGACCATACCCAAAATGCTGAGGAGATCTACTTTGGAACCCAGCCAAGGGGATTCTCCACACTCCAGGACCCAGCAGGTACCAGAAATTAACAGAAAATACCTGAGATAGCCAGATGGGTAAAGGCCAGGGTAAAATTACAATCAACAAAAGGCAAAGCAATATGGCATCACCAGAACCCAGTTACCCAGGGGCAAGTAGCTCTAGACACTATAACATAAGTGAAAATCAAGAAGATAACCTTACATCTATGCTTATGTAGAGGATAATGGAGGAAACAATAAAATGGGTAAAGAATTAGAGGACAATATAGTAAAACAGATTATGGCCATCTGTAAAGAAAGACAGGAAGATGCAGCCAAACAGTTTGTGGACTTCAGAGAAGAAATGATTAAATCACTGAAAGAAATAAAAGAAACAGCAGAATGTTTAAACAAATAAAGAATTTGGTTTAAACAAGGTAAAGAATTTGAAGGAAAAACAGGAAAATACAGTCACAAAGGTGAAGGAAATCAACAAAACGGTTGGAGATCTGAAGATAGAATTGGAAAAATTAAAGAAAACACAAGCAGAGGAAATAATGGAGAGAAAGAACACAGGAAAGAAAACTGGAACTACAAGAGGTAAGCATAACCAACAGACTAGAAGATATGGAAGAAAGAATCTCAGCTGTGGAAGATGCAATGGAATGCAAAAAATCTAAAAAATTCCTGACACAAACCATCCAAGAAATCCAAAACAACATAAAAAGACAAAACCTAAGAATAATAGGAATAGAGGAAAAAGAAGATTCCCTCCTCCAAGGTCCAGAAAATATTTTCAACAAAATCATAGAAGAAAATTTCCTCAACTTAAAGGAGAGGCCTATAAGAATACAAGAGGCCTACAAAACACCTCATGAATTAGACAAGAAAAGAAAATCCTCCCTCCACATAATGATCAAAACAGTAAGTATACAGAACAAAGAAAATATACTAAAAGCTGCAAGGGAAAAAGGCCAAGTAACATATAATGGCAAACCCATCAGAATCATCCCTGACTTCTAAACAGAGATTTTGAAAGCCAGAAGGACCTGAACAGATACCATGCAGACCCTAAGAGAACACAGATGTCAGCCCAGGCTACTATACCCAGCAAAAACTCGTAGTCCACATAGACAGAGAAAACAAGATATTCAACAACAAAAACAAATTTCAACAATACCTACACACAAATCCAACATTACAAAAGATACTAGAAGGAAAAATACAACCCAAGAAAACTAACTACTTTTAAGAAAACACAGGAAAAAAATAACCTCACTAAAGCAAAACAAAAAGCAGCCAAGCACACAAACACACTACCATAGACAACATCAAAATCAAAGGATCTAAGAGCCAATGGTCATTAATCTCCCTCAACATCAATGGACTCAATTCTCCAATAAAAAGACACAGACTAACAGAATGGATGTATAAACAAGACCCAACAATCTGTTGCATATAAGAAATACACCTAAGTCACAAAGATAGACATTACCTGAGAGTAAAGGACTGGAAGACACTTTTCCTAGCAAATGGACCCAAGAAGCAAGCAGGAATAGCCATTCTAATATCTAATAAAATAGACTTACAACCAAAATTAATTAAAAGAGATAGAGAAGGACACTTCATACTCATCAAGGGGAAAATCCTCCAGGAAGATATCACAATCCTGAACATCTATGCCCCAAATGCAAGGGCACCCACATTTGTAAAGGAAACATTAATAAAAGTTAAACCACAAATAGATCCCCACACATTAATAGTGGGAGACTTCAACACCTCACTATCAACAAAGGACAGGTCAAAAAAAACAGAAATTAAACAAAGAAACAATGACTCTAACAGAGGTAATGAATCAAATGAACCTAACAGACATCTACAGAGCCTTTCACCCAAACACAAAAGAATTTACCTTCTCAGCACCTCGTGTAACCTTCTCCAAAGTAGAGCATATACTTGGTCACAAAGCAAGCCTCAACAGGTACAAGAAGATTGAAATAATCCTTTGTAACCTATCTAATCACCATTGACTAAAGCTGCACCTCAACAACAGAAAAAGCAAAAAGCCTACACACACATGGAAACTGAACAACTTGCTACTAAACAACAGCTGGGTCAGAGAAGAAATAAAGAAATTAGTATTTTCCTAGAATTCAATGATAATGTTCATTGAAGATTTTCATGTCAACCCAAACTTATGGGACACAATGAAAGCAGTGCTAAGAGGAAAGTTCATAGCACTAAGTGCCTTCAAGAATAAATTCAAAATATCTCATTTAAGCAACTTAATGGCTCACATAAAAGCCCTAGAGAAAAAAAAGAAGCAGACACACCAAAGAGGTGTAGAAGACTGGAAATAATCAAACTCAGGGCTGAGATCAATAAATTAGAAACAAATAAAACAATTCAAAGAATCAATGAAACCAGGAGCTGGTTCTTTGAGAAAAATCAACAAATAGACAAACAAATAGACAAATAGACAAATCACCAAAATCAGAAATGAAAAGGGGGACATACTGACAGACACTAAAGAAATCCAAACAATCATTAAGTCTTACTTCAAAAGCCTATTTGCCACAAAATTTGAAAATCTAAATGAATGGACAATTTTCTTGATCAATTCCACTTGCCAAAGCTGAATCAAGACAAAGTAAATCAATTAAATAGTCTTATATCCCCTAAAGAATTAGAAGCTGTCATCAAAAGTCTCCCATGCAAAAAAAGCCCAGGGCCAGATGGTTTCAGTGCAGAATTCTACCAGACTTTCAAAGAAGAGCTAACACCAATACTCTTCAAACTATTCCACAAAATAGAAACAGAAATTACCAAACTCATTCTATGAAGCCACAATCACCTTGGTACCTATACCTCACAAAGACCCAACAAAAAAAGAGAGAACTTCAGGCCAATCTCCCTTGTGAACATCGATTCAAATATACTCAACAAAATACTTGCAAACTGAATACAAGAACACATCAAATATTCATCCACTATGACCAAGTAGGCTTCATCCCAGGCATGCAGGGGTGGTTCAATATATGGAAATCCATCAATGTAATCCACCACATAAACAAACAGAAGGAAGAAAACCACATGATAATCTCCTTAGATGCTGAAAAAGCATTTGACAAAATCCAAAATCCAAAATCCATTCATGTTTAAAGTCTTGGAAAGATCAGGGATACAAGGCACAAACCTAAACATAATAAAGGCTATATAGAGCAAGCCTATAGCCAACATCAAACTCAATGGAGAGAAATTTAAATCAATCCCACTGAAATCAGGGATAAGGCAAGGCTGCCCACTCTCTCCATATCTCTTCAACATAGTTCTGGAAGTCCTTGCTAGAGCAATAAGACAATTAAAGGAGATCAAGGGGATTCAATTTGGAAAGGAAGAAGTCAAATTACCACTATTTGCAGATGATATGATAGTATACATGAGTGACCCCCAAAATTCTACCAGGGAACTCCTACAGCTGATAAACACCTTCAACAAAGTGGGCAGATACAAAATTAACTCAAAAAAATTAGTAGCCCTCCTGTATACAAAAGACAAAATTGCTGAGAAAGAAATTAGGAAAATAACACCCTTCACAATAGCCACAAAGGACATAAGGTACCTTGGTGTGACACTAACCAAGCAAGTCAAAGATTTGTATGAAAAAAATGTACAGTTTTTGAAGAAAGAATTAGAAGAAGAAATCAGAAGATGGAAAGATCTCCCATGCTCATGGCTTGGCAGGATTAATATAGTAAAAATGCTTATCTTACCAAAAGCAATCTACAGATTCAATGCAATTCCCATCAAATTACCAACACAATTCCTTACAGAACTTGAAAGAAAAATTCTCAACTTCATATGGAACAACAAGAAACCCAGAATTGCTAAATCAATCTTCTACAATAAAAGATCTTCTGGAGGTATGTCCATCCTTGATATCAAGCTGTACCATAGAGCAGCAATACTAAACACTTCATGGTACTGGCATAGAAACTGACTGGTGGATCAATGGAATCGAATAGAAGACTCTGGAATAAATCCACGCACTTATGGATACCTGATTTTTGACAAAGCTGTCAAAACCATTCAATAGATAAAGACAGCATCTTCAACAAATGGGGCTGGTCTAACTGGATGTCTAAGTGTAGAAAAGTGCAAATATATCCATACTTGTCACCCTGCACAAAACTAAAGTACAAGTGGATGAAAGACATCAATATAAAACCAGACATACTAAACCGCTTAGAAGAAAAAGTGGGGAAGAGCCTGGAACTCATTGGCACAGGAAACAACTTCATGAACAGAACACCAACAGCACAGGCTCTAAGATCAAAAATTAATAAATGAGACCTAATGAAACTGAAAAGCTTCTGTAAGGCAAAGGACACTGTCCTCAGAGCAAAACGACAAGACGACTGCCTACATTGGGAAAGGATCTTCACCAACCCTATATCTGACAGAGGGTTAATAACCAGTATATACAAAGAACTCAAGAAGTTAAACAGCAACAAATCAAATAAACCAATGAAAAATGTAATACACAGCTAAACAGAGAATTCTCAATAGAGAAATATCAAATGGCTGAAAAACACTTAAAGAAATGCTCAACATCCTTATTCATCAGGGAAATGCAAATCAAAATGACCCTGAGATTTCACCTTATACCCATCAGAATGGGTAAGATCAAAAACTCAAGTGACAACACATGATGGAGAGGTTGTGTAGAAAAGGAAATCCTCCTCCACTGCTGGTGGGAATGCAAACTTGTACAACCACCCTGGAAAGCAATCTGGCGCTTTCTCAGACAACTAGGAATAGTACTTCCTCAAGATCCAGCTATACTACTCCTAGGTATATATCCAAAAGAGGCTCAAGTACACAAATAAGGACATTTGCTCAAACATGTTTGTAGCAGATTTATTTGTAATAGCCAGAAGCTGGAAACAACCCAGATGCCCCTCAACTGAGGAATGGATACAGAAATTGTGGTACATCCACACAATGGAATATTACTCTGCAATAAAAAAAATCAAAGAATTCATTAAATTTGTAGGTAAATGGTGGGAACTGGAAAAGATAATCCTGAGTGATCTATCCCAGAAGCAAAAAGACACTGAGGTTATACACTCACATGTAATATAGGATACACCTACTAAAATCTATACACCTAAAGAAACTTATCAAGGAGGAGGACTCTGGCTAAATGTTCAAACCCCATACAGCAAGGCAAAGAGGATGAACATCAGAAGAAGAAAACAGGGAACAGTACAGGAGCCTGTTCCAGAGGGCCTCTGAAAGGCTTTGCCCTGCAGGGTATCAATGCAGATGCAGACTTATGGCCAACCTTTGGGCAGAGTGCATGGAATCTTATGAAAGAAGTAGGTAATAACAGGAGCTCCCAAGGAGAGCAACAGAACCAAAAAATCTTGGCACAGGGATCTTTTCTGAGACTGATAATACAACCAAAGACCATTGATGAAGATAATCTAGAACCCTTGCACAGATATAGATCATGGTAGTTCAGTGTCCAAGTGGGTTCCATGGTAATGGGAAGAGGGACTGTCTTTGACATGAAATTATTGGTCTGTTCTTTGATCACCTCCCCATGAGAGGGGAGCAACCTTACCAGGCCACAAAGGAAGACAATGCAGCTACTCCTGATGAGATCTGATAGACTAGAATCAGAAGGAAGGAGAGGAAGACTTGGGGACTTGGGGAGGGGCATGTGTGGAGAAGGGGGAAGGAGGGTGGGATTGGGATGGAAGGTAGGAGGGAGTTATGGGGGGATTCAAAGTGAATAAAGTGTAATTAATTAAAATTAAAATAAAAATTGGAAAGAAAAAAAAATAAAACATTGGTATCCACTATAGCTTTGGAACACCCAAGCTTCCATCGCCACTGGTGACCTCATGCTAAAAGAGCTAAGCTTTAACAGTTTGTAGGAAACATTTTCCACACCCTGGCTTGGCACACTCAGGCCTCACCATAACATGTTCTAGCTGGCTCTGAGAGAAACTAAACCCTTGTTCTCCATCTAGAAGAAGAATTCTTGGCCCCAACCAAAATCCAGGCTTCCACTGAATGGAGAAAGCCAGCTATGCAGTTCGCCAAGAGCAGGGCGTCACTCATCTGCCTCCCCTTGTCTTTGGTGCTTGCTGAACTTAGCTAGTTTTCTGGCCTGGTCCTGTCCTTTCCTTCCCCCACCATTCCTATCATCCTATCCATCCAACCCTTTCAAGCTGCATTTGCTTTTCTATCCATCATGTGCTAAGTCAGTTTTACAACTACTTCTTTTTAATCATTATTATTATAGTATATTTAATTATATAATAATTATATATTATAACATAAAATAATAATAATAATAATAATAATAAGCACTATTATTATTAAGTCAGGGTCTCACTCTGTAGCCCTGGCTAAGCTAAACTCTTTGAGATCTACTTGCCTTTGTCTCTTGTTTACTGGGATTAAAGGCATGTATTACCACACTGGCAAACTGGTCTTTAAAATCTCTTTTATTTATACAAGTTTATGTCTCTACCTAGACATCCTAAAAATTATGAGTGGGAATATCCAACTCAAGAAAGTTAAAAAGAATCATCCTAGTGCCCAATCCTATTAAAATGTCAGAGAGACAGCAACTCTGAAAGGGAAAACAGGCCATTAGGAGAATATTTTGGATAAATGACTAAGAGTGAAGGCAGAGGAAGTGATGCAGCTGGAGAATCTGGAGGCTGATGCTAGGGACTAGACACTCAGAATGAGCAGTGGCTGAGGAAGGAGGACGCCATGCCGTGTGCTGGACAGAGCTCCTCAAACTGACACAAGCAACCTTAGCAGAGGAGAAAAAGCGGTGAACAGTGGAAAAATAAGAAGGTTCCTACCACTCCTGCACATGAATCCTATAAAAGCCTCTGAACACTGACTCTTGTGTAGTGACCCTTTAATTATTGCTTCTAATGGAAACACAGGTCCTCATTCCTCTCAGCTCTGACTCTACACATGTCTATGTAAAGGCACTTTACCTATATATATTGTTAATTTGTCAACACTGAACTCATGGCAAGCAGTATGATTGCTCAAGCTCAAACCCAGCTATTCTGAAGAAGCATTGCAACACTCTGCTCAGGAACACTAGTCCACACCTCAGCACTTGACTCAGAAACACACACATGCACACATGCACAAACATACACGCACATGCACACACATACAGCACACATACACACACCACATAGACCACACACACACACACACACATACACACAATCATCAACAACAAAATAGGCTTATCTCCTTTCACCATATCAAACCAAACAAGAACAACAATCGGTGTAGGAGGAGAGAGATGGCTCAGAGGTTGAACACGTGTCTTGCTCTTGCAGAGAACCCAAGTTCAGTTCTAGGCTCCCAAATCAGGTGGCTCACAACTACCTGTAACTATAGTTTCCAGGGATCAGAAACTCCTGCCCTCTGTGAACAACTGCACCAACATGCACAAACTCACACCGAGACATCATGCACACAGATAACTTTCAAGAGATGGCATAAGTGAGCTTTCCGGGAGTGAGCTAGAACCACCAACACTGGTGTAAAGAGGACATAAAACATGCCACACACACACACCCTTGACAACAGCGCCAGGAACAAGAAAACGTCCCAGTTGTTCAGTCTGACTGCTTGGTACCAGAGTACAGTGAGTCAATGTTGGTGATTTTCTCAGTTACAGAATGGGGGCGGGGAGAGCCATGTGACCAGGGGAGTCGGCCTGGAGCAAGAGTGAGGCGTGTCCAACCCCCAGAATCTCATCTGAGACTGGCAGGAGTAGGACTGATCTCTCACTGACCTGGACATACCTTAAACTCCCTACTTCTGTCACCCTTGAAGTGGTCATGTAGCCTGGTGGCTAGGTCACAGGTTAAACTTCCTCTCTACCCATTCCTCAAAAGTTTAAATAGCCTTTGCTACCCCAATTAAACAAGCTGTTTCACTGAAGCTGTCTCCTTAGAAGGCTGTTTCTCCTTCACTCACCTCTGACCCAGGTTCTGCATTGCACCCAACCATGCAGGTTCAGCCGCATTCTCTCCACTCTAGCTTGGCACACAATGAACCTGGTACAGCCCTAGGAGAGACGTGGATATGGGACAGCAGCAGGACACTTAATATGTTAAATGGCTATTTATAACTAACCAAATTACTCATTTTTAATTTCAAATATTTTTGAAGACTTATTTTTTTTTGTTTTGTATATGTACGCATGTTTGTCTGCATTTACATGTAAGCATCATGTGCATGCCTGGTGCCCAAGAAGCCAAAAGAGGTGTCAAGATCTCCTGTAACTGGAGTTGAGGACAGCTGTGTGCTGGAATCTGAACCTGGGTTCTTTGCAAGAACAGCAAGTGCTGTTAATCACAAAAAAATATTGCTTCCAGCAGGAAAACCAAATAAGCTCTTAAAATATAAATATAATATCTTTTTAAAAATAACAGGAAAAGCTATACAGCACATGCCTGTCTTTAAGAAGGCACTTGAAGATATTCCACAAAGGGAAGAGAGAGACAGAAAAACTGTAATGCAAAGGATTTAGAGCTACAGATCTGAAATGAGTGATGGGAACAAAATAAGAGAGAGAAAGAGAGAGAGAGAGAGAGAGAGAGAGAGAGAGAGAGAGAGAACTTAAGTAAGGAAACGTCCAGTCAAGAATTTGGAGAGGTTCAAGTAAGGACAAGACAACAAGACTGTAGAATTTAAGTAGGCAACAAAGATAAAAGAAAATTAATAATGAAAATGAAAAGCCAGAGGCTGAGTGAGAAAGTAAAAATCTTAAGCTTCTGCTGTGACATAAACATTCATAATGGTAAAGGGGTAAACATATTCATATATTTTTATTTTGTAGCATGAACTTTAGCCAAGACATAAAGAAATGAATTTATGTTTGCAAAGTAGAAGTCATGTACTTCTAATACTCTATATGAGTAAGGGGCTGTGATATTTGGGTTAGAGCGTGGATGGAGAGTCAAACAAACACTTAGGATCCTACACTGGATAACAGTACATGCCTTAGTGATAATGGGACGGAGAAGCATGTTGCAACTCCACTCACAGGTAGTGCAGATGTGGGTGGAGTAAATTAACTAAATCTTCATTTATCATATCATAAAAAATGAAAAAAAAAACTATCCAAAAATGCAATAAAAGTACAAATACAGCTAGCAATAATGTACTATATAACCACTAAAATTGTAAGTGACATTCTACAGATGTCAATGTAATAATATACTGAAAGTGATTAAGAAAAAAGGATAAGGAAATATATATAGTAATCATATGACTGTATCTATTAAAGGGACTGAAAGTTCTTTGTGTGTATCTTTGTGCTGATTCACCTGAAATGCCACAGGAGACAAATCATTTGTATGAAGAGAAGGAATTTTTTTCTGATGATCAGTGGCTGTTTGTTTTCCTTTTAGAGATTTAACACTTTGAAGGATATGAATCCATAGAATACGCTAAAAGTAGAAAAAACTTTAAAACTAAAAATGCTATTCTTTCTGACAGTGATGGTTGAAGTGAGAGATGCAGAAGGCAAGAAACTCATGTTTTCCAATGTGAAAACTCTCAGACAAATGATATCTGTTATCTCCGTCTGTTTCACACACTTGCTTGTGATTTTCTCTACATTGCTGGTCTGAAAAATTGTTGTTCATCTTTCATGGTTCCTGTGCAGACTCTGAAATCAGTGTCTATCTACCCTGGTCTATTCCAAAGTTACTTCTTCTTTCACTCTAACTTTAAAAGAATTTTCCTTAGTCCTAAGACTGCTTCCTCCAATGCATATTGCTCTTTGAATGTACTGTGAATGCAAAGCTTCAGGAAGTGGACTTAGGTGCCTTCAGCAGTGACATATTCAGGTCAGGGTCTTCCCACGGAAATCAGCACACTCCTAGAACTCGTGTAAGAAGAACCCTGGCATGGTGGCCTCTGAGAAGAGCTGTCTGAGAAACAGGCAGCACCAGGCAGCGTGAAGTGCACAGTGAAGTCAGGGGAAGGTGCTATAGCCTGGATTCTTCTTGCCGTTCCTTCACTTGTGCTCAGGTTGACTGTGGAGTAAACTTCTACATAAGGAAGTGTTGGTATAGAAAAAGTATATCTGAGTGGGAATCAACAGAGAATTCTCAAAAAAAAAATCACAAGCATAGATGTTGTATGTTTATGAACAAAGAGAAAACAGTAGATTATTGCAGAAATTGAAAATCACGGGCAAAGGCAGGGAATAAAGTAAGACAAAAACTCAAAATATAAGTGGTATTGAAATTGATTGTCAGCAACAGGGCAAGGTCAAAGAAACTGCTTTAACTAAGTCTGAACAGACTCTGTTGGCAATGTTAGGCTCCTGGTCCTGCATAGCTTTTCTACTAAGAGTCAGAAATTCTGGGCCCTTAGTATATCAATATCCCTTCTTCATTCATTTCTTCTACATCCTCCTATTTACTGGTTGCTGTCAGAAGACTATATAAAAGATTATATCATGATGTATTTTA
This sequence comes from Meriones unguiculatus, assembly GCF_030254825.1. NCBI lineage: Eukaryota > Metazoa > Chordata > Mammalia > Rodentia > Muridae > Meriones > Meriones unguiculatus. The sequence goes on along the minus strand of NC_083368.1, from coordinate 8,919,377 downwards.
ATGATGCAACATTTTCTGCTTCTGCTATTCATCACATAGTTTAAAATATTCACAATTTTCTTCAGTAAATGTTTCATGTGACTATGCAAAACATGCCAATTCATTTTTCCCCTGACTGTTCACAGAACTGCTCTATTTCCCACAGTTTTTCTTTGGTACAAGGTGTTTCTGCTGCTTAGAATGTCCTTCTGCCCTTTGTCTAGATAACATGACCTGTAATACACAACTCAAAGAACATCTCCTTCAGTACCCTACTAAGAGCTGTCAACACTCTGAATATCCCATTTCAGTGCTGCATAAAGACAGAGAGTGGCTCTCACTTCCCAAGGTGGCAGTGATCCACCACGACTGTATCTTGTTTAATGCTGCTGTTCTCTGTTCTTCCCGTGCACCAAACCAGAGGTTGAAGAAAAGTCCTAGATATGAGTGGCCATCTTCTCATTAGTGTCTAGGGGTGTATCTAGGATACAGTGGACAATAAATCTATGCTTATGAAAAAACAAAAACAAAATGGTACAGTCCAACAGCCTCAGCTTTGACCTTTCTCATGGGCTTCCATGATGCCCTTATTCACACCTTTTCTGGAAACCTCCATTTAGCACACAGACACAAGTGGCACACTGCTTGGTATCAGTCTCAAATCTACTAATTTATGGTTGTGTCCTACTGATACAAGCCTGTGTCTCTTGTCAACTTGAGTTATGCCCATTAATGACATCTATTATGGGGTAAAATGTGTCAGGGCAAGATGAAATCTTTAGGGTGAACCCTAATCCAAAATTTCTGCTGCCCTTCACAAACCGAAGTCAGCACACCCATGTAGGGGGCAATGCCAAGGGACAGGAGGAGAATACAAACATTTCTTCCTAAGACAGGAGGCTTGGCAGTGCTGCAAAGAGCTCTTAGAATGAAGTTGGTCTGCGGGTATGTTGGTTTGGTACAAGTGGACAGTGAGTTAGCACATTTCCAGTGTAGGATGGAATCACATTTGGTTAGTGAACCTCTAGCAAACTAATACTGCCCTACAGTCTCCTGGGACCTTGTTGTAAAATGCTCTCAGTTTTTCATTCCCAGCTACTGGAATTTTGATAATCTGCCAGTAAGTGACTCTCTCAGTTGGCCTTGCATCCCACAACCACCAGAAGATTAGAGGTCCTTATCTCTTCTCTCAGAAGGACAGCTGTTGCTCTCCAAGTCCTCCCACCTACTGGCCCTGCATAGCACACGTCCTGAGAATACTACCCCTTTTCAGTCCATTATTGGCACCGGCCTTTCTTAATATATGCCCAGCTGAAATAAAACCCTATCTCTTTATTCATCTTCATGTCATTTGCAGTTTAAAATGCATGTTTAAGTAGTTGGTGTATGCCAGGCTACTACTTAATAGAAAGGAAGAAAAAGGCAGACATCACTGTGAACGTTTCCTGTTTTTCTGGCCTCCCCACTGTTACCTTTCAGAGGCTCACCACCATATTATCTTACCATGCTCATAATATGTCAAAATCAACATTTTCATTTCATTGATAACCAAAGGAGTCTCAAACATTCACATGCACATAAAACCTGACCATATGGACCTCAAGTAACCTTAATCTCTCTTCCGTTCTATGATTTCTCCTGACGAATTCCTACCCACATTATCAAGTTCAAATTAAGGATGCCTTGTTAATCAAATCTCTGATCACCCCAGACAGAAACACCAGGGATATTTCAACTTTTATTTATTACTGCAGTTTCAGTTTTATGCCTCTGTGTACTCACTGTCAATTTTCTAGAAGACTTTGTACTTTTTAAAGGCTGCAGTTTGCATATAAATTGTCCTCTGATTGAGAGTTAATAAATAGTCCTAAATGCAAAGTTCAGACGTAGAATGATCAAGCTGTGAGGGCTCTTCCGCCTTTGATTAATCCTGTAACGGACCCTTCTTTGGTGGCATTATTGAAAACTGGAAGAAATTTTTCAAGCCTGAGGCTTAATTGCAGGAAATATTTGTTGTTAACTTTTAATACAGATTTTGTTACTCAACTCTGAAGGTCCTAGAGGGACATTTTCTTTGAGGCTATACTTTCTCTCAAGTCTGGTTTCTTGGCTTTCCTGCCTCCTAACTATTATGAGATGAGCAGATTTACATGGCAACCTACTCACAACCATGATGCTCAGCCTTCCCCCAGTCCTAGAGCTCACGGACTTCCAGCTCAGGAACCAGAAGACAAACATACCTGTCTGGCACTAAGATTTTTCCCGAGCTATTTTGTCACAGACAGGAAAGATGATGAAGCAGAGGGTGGACTGTAAGACTGAATACGGTTTTCTGTTGCAGAAAAGTGTAGTTCTTCAGCATGAAATTGTCATTTCATAAACCCCAAATCAAAGTTCTCTGTGTCCTTAAATTGACATGGCAAAATCTATTTTAAAATCCAACTGGTATTAATTGTCCGGTATTCAATTATTTGTACTCTGCCTCAAAATCCTTGCAACAAAGAACACATTTATCTAAATCTGGGTCTTACACAGAATTTAAGGAGTTGATGGAATAAAAGTAGAAAAACGAGGCAAAGAAATTCACCAATTGAAGCCCACAAAGCTAAAAGCAGTGTGTGAAAGTATGTAATGAAATGAGCAATGCTATCATTAAATGAAACTAAACACTTAATTAAGGTAGAAAAGGAAAAGAAAGGGTCTATTGCAAGGCAGTTGCAAACCTTTCAGGGCGCAGGAAGACCATTCGAATCCCTGCACTCACTGGGACTTTTAAGTTAACAAGCTAACATTTTGCAGATGTGGTGTCACCTCATGCTGAGTGGCCATCCCTCGGTAGTTTCCAGTAGTCTCACTTGCTTGCCTTAGTATGGATTCCCAGAGCTGTAAGGCAGAGCTGTGCTGTGTTTTCATTTTGCTTTGACATCAGAGTCTGATTTTTCTAAGGAACAAAATTTTCACTTGCAGTACCAACACCCATGACATAAAAGGATTAGCTGCACACTTGTGACTCTCTTCCTGAACTTGCTAGATCCATCAGATCAACAGCACTTTGAAAACTCATAAGGTTTCTGAAACTTGTCCTGCTCATGTGCCTGAATACATACAAGTACAGACATTCCTAGCCATTAGTTGGGGAATATGGGGTAAATGCGATGAACAAGCAATTCACTCTGCCTCCTCCATTAGTACTAATTAGAGTTGTACAGTTGATCCTCTCTTCTTTTAGTTTTAATATCCTCTGCGGAGTCCATTCCAAAGTATTTGCTTTTTGTACCATGCCCCACTCAGGACAATACTTACCTCACTTATAAAGGATTTGGCTGTAGCAGGGTTCATTATGAGGATGGCTCTCCTAAGAGTATCCCGGTAGCGGTTCAGCTCCTCTATCCTCATGGTGTCAAACAGGGTCGTGATCATTTTATTGATGTTGTTTTCTACTTTTTGAAGAGCAACATCCATTCCCTGCTGGGAGACTTTGTCCAGAAACTCCTGAATCCCACGGATATCTAGGAACATTACAACACAGGAGAGAGAAAAAAAATCTTTTCACTTCTGAGCAGTTTATTGTTTAAGAAGGTATAAATTCCCATATTTATTTATGATTTGGCTTAACTAATGTCCTTCCATGTAAAATTATCCCTATGGGATTTCTTTCTTTCTTCCTTCCTTCCTTTCTTTCTTTCTTTCTTTCTTTCTTTCTTTCTTTCTTTCTTTCTTTCTCTCTCTCTCTCTCTCTCTTTCTCTCCTCCCTCCCTCCTTTCCTCTCTTTCTTTCTTTCTTTCTTTCTTTCTTTCTTTCTTTCTTTCTTTCTTTCTTTCTTTCTTTCTTTCTTTGTGTGTGGGGGTTGTTTTTAGAGACAAGGTTTCTCTGTATAGCCTCTTGTGTCATGGACTTGCTTTGTAGACCAGGTTGCCCTTGAACTCATAGAGATCTGCCTGTCTCTGCCTCCCAGAATGCTGGAATTAAAGGCTTGCACCACCATGCCTGGCTAGAAATTTATTTCTATCCACTTATCATTCTAAAATAATTTAATAGTGGGAGAAGTTGGTACAAATGATAGAAAGGGGTGGAAAACAAGCTCATTTCCAAAAACCAGAGCTACTTTGTTTAGCACTGAAGAAGAAACCAAAACAATCTAGACTAATCCCTTCTGTTAAAAGCTTTGGTATTGGATCTCTGCGTTTTCATGGTGGAAATGAGGTAGATCAATCATCCAGTTTCAGCCTATCTTGTAAATGATTTTACTTTTACCTCTTCACATAGAGAAATGTTACAGTAGCATTGGAGGCCCATTATGGGAAACATCTGGATGAAATGTCTCTACTTCTAGCCTAGGTAGAGACCTAACATCCAAGCTATACAACAGCGTCTCTCGGCTTATAGACCACCCGAAGGAAAGCAGCTTCACCTAATAGCATAGGAAAGAGACGAGTGGAATAACTATCACCTTAATGAGGTAACATAGTTTCCTGTCGAGACCCTGTGTGTAATACAGTCGCTACAGGGCTGCCAGCACTCTGTTCCATCTTTCCAAAATCTGCAGCTTTAGAAGGTATAACTTCATTTTTCTCCCCTTCTGTCTCTTTCTTTTGGATGCTAGACACAGCTGAAGTATACTTTCTCTGTTACTTTGTTTTTTGTTGTTGTTGTTTTCTGTTTTTGTTTTTGTTTTTTTTGATCCCTCCTTCCCTTTTGCCATGTAGCAATTTGAAGAACCTCTATGCATAACACAAAGGCTTTCTCAGCTTCTCCTTTTCATAGTTCTCCTCAGTGCAGACACTGAAATTTACAGCCTTTCTACCCCAGAATTTTTCTTTTAAATTCTAATAACTTTTTCTTTGGACTTCAAAAACAAAATATACCGCTGTGTTTTCACTCCAATTTCTTATATCAAAAAGTCATTCATTTCGTTTATTATAATCTATAACCACAAAATGATTTACTATCATTAAGGTAAAGAAATAACGTTAGATCAATTATTAGAAGAGAAATAACTAAAAATGTGACATTTAAAGAGTGAAATAATTCCACTGATGACAGATAAATTTAAAAACATTTCTCAAAAAGATTAACACTGTCACCAAACCGATATTCATAATATAAATAGAATAATAGGAGATGTTTCTTTCCAAAGGTCTCAAGTTACTCAATATTTACATAAAACAAACTACATTATCAAGTATTTAAATCTGAATACCTAGTAGGAGATAATAACAATAATGATGATAATAATATAATAATAATAATAATTATTATTATTATTATTATTATCTTAGGACTCTGGAAGTGGCATCATATGTATAAAGTAGAGAAATTTTAATCCAGCAACATGGCTGCTCTGGCAAAGGATAACAGCCAAAGACCTTCTAGGTCTATATGATCCAGCTGTAATGCAGACACACTCTGGACTATAGTATGATCTGGCTGGAATTTAGACATGCCATTAGTACACACCTTTAATCCCAAACAATTACAGTAAAGTTAGTTTAAAGAAAGAAGCAGCCATATTTGAAAGTGAAATCTAATTGAGGGGCAGAAAAAAATGATGAATCAGAGAAAGGTCTGACAGAGTGAGTCAGATACAGGATGCTTCTAACTCTCAAGACAACAGGATAAAAAAGACAGGCTATTTTAAAGCAGCACAGGGAAAGAGAGGAGAGGGTTTTGTTGTTTGTTTGTTTTGTTTTGTTCGTTTTTCACCTAGATTATTTTTATTAGGACAGTTTTACAGAGACAGGTGCAGAGAGAACAAGCTAGACACAGGTGAAGACAAAACAAGCCAGAAAATGAGAATGATCCAGAAGATTTAAACATATTGACAGGCCTGAGCATATCCTCTTACCCTGTGGCCTGGAGCTGGGTCAGATGGGAAAGGGAGCTCCTCTTTTCTGAGGAATAGCCCAGGGGGAGAAGAGAGAGAAGGAGGCTGGGACTGGGAGTGGGGGGCGGAAACATGGGGCTACAACCAGTACATAAAGTGAGTAAAAAAATAAATTAATAATTTTAAAAGCTCATGATGTGTAAAACACAATAGCATTATCACTGTTGGAAGAATGCTTTGGATAGCTTATGAAAAAAAGTCAGTAAATAAACACAAGTTAGGACACCTAAGCCTTCCTGCTCTGCATTAAAAAAAAAAAAAAAAAAAGCCAGAATTAGTTTGAGGCCAGGAAGAGCAATTCAGTCAGAAGCCAGTTTGAATTAGTCAGCTTGAGAGGAGTTTTGAGCCAGTACAGCTAAGCTGAACCACTTAGCCAGAGTTCAGAAAGAGCTAGAAATGGTGAGTTAATTCAGAAGTTAGCCTCCAAAAATACAGTTACATTTGACAAATAAAAGATACTTTTACAATAAAGAAAGAAAAAAATGTATTTCAGCATTTTTGAAACTATTCTGCAAAGTTTTGAAGGTGTGGTGGCTTTCAAAATATTTATACATCAAATTCCAATATGAAAAGTTCTAAAAAGTTATCAAAATAAAAGTTGCGGGCTCATGTAATACAGGATAAACATACTAAAATCCATACTCCAAAAGAAGCTAAACAACAAGGAAGACCCTAGGGAAGATGTTCAATCCTCATTCAGAAAGACAAACATGATAGACACTGCAGGAGAAGACAAGAAACAGGACAGGAGCCTACCACAGTCTCTGAAAGACTCTACTGATGAGGTATTGAAGCAGAGGCTGAGACTCAGTCAAACTTTGGGCAGAGTGCAGGGAATCTTATGAAAGAAGGGGGAGATAGAAAGACCTGGAGGGGACAGGAGCTCCACAAGGAGAGCAACAGAACAAAAAAACCTGGGCCCAGCAGTCATTTCTGAGACTGATACTCCAACCAAGTGCCATGTATGGAGATAACTTAGAACTTTATCTGCACAGATGCAGCCCATGGAGCTCAGTGGCCAAGTGGTTTCCTAGTAAGGGGAACAGGGCTGTCTCTGACATGAACTCAGGGGCTGGCTCTCTGATCACCTTCCCCTGTGTGTGCAGCCTTGCCAGGCCACAGAGGAAGACAATGCAGCCAGTTCTGATGAGACCTGATAGGCTAGGGTCAAATAGAGGGGGAGGAGGACCTCCTTTATCAGTGGATTGTGGAGGGGCACAGGGGGAGAAGAGGGAGGGAGGGTGAGATTGGGAGGAGATGAGGGAGGGGGCCACAGCAGGGATACAGAGTGAATAAGTTGTAATAAATAATAATAATAATAATAATAATAATAGAAAAAAGTTCTGGGCTCATTTCATATTTAAATAATGGAAATAAAATATCAAAATAATTATCAATAATTAAACATAAAAGTTAAATATGAACAAATGCCTGAAATGTTACAATTTCTAATCTCCTACCATACTGGATGCTTACAAATGGGATCTAAACTAGTTAATAGGGCTGGAAAGTCCACCAAGCCAATGAAATCTCAGTATACAGAATTTATTTTTGCTAGTTCACAAATCATATCTTTCATTTTATGCTCAGGGCATGAAAAATTTAAAGCTAGAATAATCAGTTAAGAATCAGAAACAAAGGACTTAATACCAATGGACTTTTTATCAAACCTTCTAAATGTGTGTGATTGTACGGATGCTAAATTTGCCTCTCAAGTGGAGTAATTAATGTGAAAACAGTAACAAGCCCTTAGAACAAGAACTAAATAGCTCCTAACAGAGAGATCGTATTTATGCATAATAAAAATTTATATTTGCAAAGTTACAAATTAATTTTTAAAATCTGTGTTTTTATTGATTTCTTTTTAAAACTTCAGGGTAGTAATATGTTCATCTTTGTGATAGCTCTTTCTATGTACATTCTACCTTCCAGTATACATTTCTAATTATATTATGGGCCTGAGCTGTCAGCATTGAAGCAGGTTAAAAGAATAAAAGTCTCAGTGGGCACAGCATAGCAAGAGAGCAGGAATGAAGGCAAAAAAGCCAAGTCTAAAAGTATTTCATAGTTCAACACTGCCAGGCTGAGTGAACAGCATTAAATCTAATGGGTCATGGCAGACACAGGTCTATAAATGATATAAGAGTCTTTCTTGCTTTTCTTTCTTTCTTTCTTTCTTTCTTTCTTTCTTTCTTTCTTTCTTTCTTTCTTTCTTTCTTTCTTTCTTTCTTTCTTGTGGGTTCCCCTCTCTCCACATCCTCTCCAGCATGTGTTGTCACTTGAGTTTTTGATCTTAGCCATTCTGATCAATGTAAGATGAAATCTCAAAGTTGTTTTGATTTGCATTTTTCTGATGACTAAGGATGTTGAGCATTTCTGTGTTTCTCTGTCATTAGCTTTTCCTCTATCAAGAATTCTCTGTTTAGCTCTATTTACCACATTTTAAAATTATTATTATTTTTATATTAGTTATAGTTTATTTACTTTGTATCCCAGCTGTAGCCCCCTCCTTCATTCCCTCTCAACCCCACCCTCTCTCCCTCATCTCCTCCCTACCCCTCTCTAAGTTTACTGATAGGGGAGGTCCTCCTCTCCTTCCATCTGACCCTAGCTTATCAGGTCTCTTCAGGACTGGCTGCAATGTCCTCCTCTGTCTGGGATAAGATGATCAATCTTCACTTTAGGCAAATGGGATGGACATTGGAAATAGGAGAAAACAAGTAACAGGACAGGAGCCTACCACAGTGGGCCTCTGAAAGACTACCTAGCAGTGTATCAAAGCAGATGCTGAGACCCATAATCAAACCTTGAGCAGAGTACAGGGAATCATATGAAAAAAAAAAAAAGGGAGTTAGTATGACCTGGAGAGGAGGACAGGAGCTCCACAAGGACCAAATATATCTGGGCACAAGGGTCTTTTCTGAGACTGTTTCTCCAACCAAGTACTAAGCATGGATATAATATAGGACCTCTGCTCGGACGTAGCCCATGGCAGCTCAGTAACCAAGTGGGTTCCCTAGCAAGAGGAACAGGGACTGTTTCTGACATGAACTCAATGGCTGGCTCTTTGACCTTCCCTTCACTCCCCCCCAGGGAGGAGCAGTCTTGCTAGACCACAGAGGATATCAGAATTATTGATACACAAAGCAGATGTTCTCAAAACTTCTATGTCAATCACAATAACTTGAAAGAATTAAAAATCAAAACCCTGGGCCCATCTCAGAACACAGAACAAAAATTTAAAAACAAAATTTTTATTTTGAATTGTAAGGTTTTATTTTATTTTTTTATTTGAATTAATTAAAGGTTCACATAAATAAAACACAAAACAAAAAAGTACATTGAAAAGGATCTGAGACCTTCCAGAAGATTCATGCTCTAATCTAATTTTAATAGTAAAACATTGGTGCAACTGTTTACTCTTTCACTTGAAAAAAAAAAAGCTTGTTTAAGAAAATATTCAGTGAAATTGTAGATCCGTCATTGTCTAGTAAGAACATAACAGTCTCTACAACAAGGCAGCTAACAAACAAACACAAGACACAAAATATGTTCAGAAGGAACCGACACAGTCAACCACAGCATGGAGACAGGCCGGTATTAGCCAGAAAACACATTTGAGTTCCCTTTGCAAAACTGGACCTTGTCCTGGTCCCCAAAAGGTGAGAAGGCAGTGCTCATGAGAAGAGATGGGAGAAAAGAGGATAGCTTGGGAGTGCAGAAAGGTGCCTTCATAGGAAGAAGCTAGCATTTGGAGAACCCACAGGCCTCCTGGGTGGCTGCTGCCTGAGGCCAAGTAGTCAGGCAAATCTCCCTTCAGGCAGGATTCAGATGTTACAGACAGAGGCTCTTATTTTATTTCTAGTAAAATTTTAATGTCTTGAAAGTTTTAATTAGAAGACAGACTTAAGTGGGAGATAAGCTGTTTATGGAGAAAGAAATGCAGTGTACCCCTGGGTGAGGCTTTGTGGATGATGCAAATTGAGCTTTATGTGACTTATCACATTTTTAAAATGGATATGCCTATTTTTTTAAGTTTTACTTTTGGTCAAAAGATAAGCAGTATCCACACTTTCGCTTTGGTCATAATAGAATTCTTGGCTGCAGAATTTCAGTTGCTGCACCTTAGCTATAGACTTGCAGATACAGACTTACAAAATGTGTGGAAATTTATTCCTAAGATGTAAGTGAATAAATATGTATTGTATAAAAGTCTTCAAAGATCAAATTAGTAAATGTGTGTGTGTAGTGTGGGTGTATGTATATGTGTGAGTGTGAAAGAGAGTAAGGAGGAAAAGCAGGAGGGAGGAGAGAGAATGAATGAATATTTGACTGATAAGGAACTCCTGCTCAGTTCTTCAGGAGGCCACATTGCCTCAAATTTACTGATAGCTAGCCATTGGAAACAGCATTCAAACCAAGGTAGATTTCTGTTATAGAGGAATCAGGCAGTAAGTGTTTTCCTCATTTGAGGATGTTACAGCTGATCATGAGCAGCAACCGGTATATGTGAGCAGAGATGGGTCCCAGTCATGTTATTAGCGGCTGTGTATAAATGATTCATTAAAAGAAAGAGTAGGCCTTTGGGTTTGTTAATTAAACATGAACATAATCAACCATCTCAATTATTCAGCTACAGTATCTTCGTTCTGATTTCGTTAGTCATTGAGCTAAGTTCCAAAAGTTACAGAAATAAAAGCACATGGTTTTGACCTTAAGGAGCTGCCAGACTGATTGCCCCTGTCAGCTGGGGTTATTTATTGATAACAGAATGTTTCCCAGATGCTATTAGTTTTACTTACCAGATAAATACCAACAACAAGTGTTAGACAGCTCATCAACTGAGTTATTAAACATAAGATTATGAGCAAAGGAATTTCCCCTGAGCACCACAAAGGGATTTTCGGTCAGCAGAAGAGAGATCTCTTCTCCCGAGTGCCCACATCCTGAGCCTTGTAATCTGTAGATATGCTAAATTACATTGCAAAGTGATATCGAGCCTGAAGGAGTTACAGAGGTGTGGAACCCAGTGAAATAAAAATAGAAAGATAAACTACATAACTCGGGTAAGTTCAGTATCATCATGAAGACCTAAACTTAGAAGAAGGAAGCAAAGGAAAAGAGAGGAAGATGGAAGGACAGTTTTAGGAAAGGGCAACGTGGATGATTGATCTGAGGAAGATGTAAAGAAAGGTGGCCATCTTTGGAAGCTGCACAAGAAAGGAAGTGGAAATCCATGAGAATTACCAGAATAGAGCATTTCTGGCCCATACCTTGGATTTACCCTGCTAAGATTTGATGCCATGCTTCTGACCCACAAAACTCGACATAATTGGTTTTGAGACTCCAAAGTTGTGATACCCTCTTGTGCCAGCAATAGAAAGCATGATATTTGCAGGCAAATGGTGGGATCTAGAAAAGATTATTCTGAGTAAAGGGTCCTAGAAGGAGAAAGACACACATGGTATATACTCACTCATACAGACCTATAAGATATGATAAACAGAATGAAATCTATACACCTAAAGAAGATGAACAAGAAAGAGGACTTGGGGTAAGATGATCAATCCTCACTTAGAAAGACAAATGGGATGTGCATTGGCTGTAGGAGAAAACAAGTAACAGGACAGGAGCCTACCACAGAGGGCCTCTGAAAGACTCTACCTAGCAGTGTATCAAAGCAGATACTAGGACTCAAAACCAAACCTTCAGCAGAGTGCAGGGAATCATACGAAAGAAGGGGAAGTTAATATGACATGGAAAGGATAGGAGCTCCACAAGGACCAAATATATCAGAGCACAGGGTCTTTTCTGAGACTGACACTCCACCAAGGACCATATATGGATATAACCTAGAACCTCTGCTCCAATGTAGTCCGTGGTAGCTCAGTAACCAATTGGTTTCCCATGGTAAGGGGAACAGGGATCATTTCTGACATGAACTCAATGGCTGGCTCTTTGACCTCCCCACCCCACCCCCCAAGGGAGGAGCAGTCCTGATAGGCCACAGAGAAGGACTTTGCAGCCAGTCCTAAAGATACCTGATAAAACAGGGTCAGATGAAAGGGGAGGAGGTCTCCCCAAGCAGTGGACTTGGAAAGGGGCAGGAAGGAGATGAGGAGGAAGGGTGGGATTGGGAGGGAATGAGGAAGTGGGACATAGCTAGGATACAGACTTAATAAAATGTAACTAATAATAATAATAAAATAAAAATAAATAAATCCAAAAAAGAAATGAATGCAAAATTGTGTTTAAATCTTTTTTAATTTTTTAATCTATTTTTTTATTTATTACAATTTATTCACTTTGTATCCCAGCTGTAGTCCTGTCCCTCATTCCCTCCCAATCCTGCCCTCCTTTCCCGTGCCACTCTCTTAGTCCACTCATAGGGTAGGTCCTCTTCCCCTTCCATCTGACCCTAGCCTACCAGGTCTCATCAGAAGACTTCATTACCTTCCTTTGTGACCTGGTAAGGCTGCTCCCCTCAGGGGGAGGTACTCAAAGAGCCAGCAACTGAGTTCATGTCAGAGACAGCCCCTGTTCCCTTACTAGGGAACCTTCTTGGATACTGAGCTGCCATGGGCTACATCTGTATAGGTGTTCTAGGTCATCTCCATGAATGATCCTTGGTTGGAGTTTCAGTCTCAGAAAAGACCCCTGGGCCCAGATATTTTGGTTCTGTTGATCTCCTTGTCGAGCTCCTAGTCAGCGTGATTCTAATTACTGTCCACTGAACTTAATTTCAGAATCACTTGAGCAAGCTTCTGGGACTTGGTGGCTTTACCCCACTGCTGTGGACTCTGAAACTCTAGCGACTGAGCAAGCCTATGATGGCCCTTGAGAGAATAGCCTAGGAAATAGTTCTTCAGCTTGTGTCACAGGCTGAAAAGAATCATAAAGTCTGCAGATCTTATTTTTCCTAGTAAAGTAGACTACACGTTCTGCCGCGTTTCCTGGTTGTCAGTGCTGAGTCTAACAGACCTGCTCCCCTTAGGGAGATCAGCACCGTTCCCAGGTTAGCAATACTACGCCTAAGGAGGTCGGATTTGATGGTGCCTCTCTCCTCACATTCAGGAATCCACAGCTATCATTTTCATTCTCAGGTGTAAAATAACCTTCCAAGTCACTTCTATCCGACACTGCTATTTTTCTTTTAGGAAACAATACCTTTACGTTGAGAAACACTGCATGTGAGGTCGGAAATCTGGCTTAGGCCACTTGGTTGCTTCTACACAGTTCTGTTCTCTTGGAATCATGTTCATAATTGATGTCTCCTGTTTTCCCCTTTTCTGCTGTCTTCACAGAACAAGATGCCACTTTTTACATATGTAATAACCCTGTCTTCATCCTTCGTTTTCATATCTGTCCAGCTTTCTACATTTTACTTCCCATGATCCTATGCTCCCAGGCTGGTTAGCTTGAGTCCTTGGTTCTTATGAAACAAATGTAATTTATTAAAGCCAAAATGTAAATAAATGGCTTTTCTTGTATACTGAATTTTAATGATGTAGTTTTAGGATTATAAACGTCAGAGGATCTAGTCAGATAAGTGAAACGAAAGGCAGCTACACTCTACACTTAAACTCCACCAGTCAACTACAAATTAAACGAGGAGGAAGAGAGTAAGGAAAAAGAGGAAGAAGCAGAAAAAAGAGAGAAAGCTCTAAATTTTAAAACAGTGTTTAACACATTACATCCACATATGCAAATACCACACACACACACTACTACACGCACATACACGTACACACGCACCTACACACATGTGCACGGGCGCGCGCACGCGCGCACACACACACATGCACACACAGCGTAGTTGTTCTGTTCCTGTCTTTGAATGTTTCCAGTTTACAGACAGAACAAACAGACATTAAAGCCATATTTTAATCTTACAGTTCTTGATGAAAGGCAATGTAACAGAGAAGCCAACGTTTCGAAGCAGTACGAATCTCCATATACAAGCATCCATAGTTTTATATTATTTCACCCAAGTACTGGATTTTCTGATTAAAAAATAGAGTGGCTAAAATATGAAGGCAGTTATTTAAGCTTCAGAATTCAGTGCAACGTATATTTCAGTTATCAATATTTTAGTAACCTCAGTCAAATTTTCTGCCTTTATGTTTATTTTTTCTGTGAAAATTTTAAAAATAGAAAAAGTTCTTTTTCAAAATTAAAAAAAAATGTATTACCTTTGACATCCTTCTCACAGACCCCTCCCTCGTCTCCCTTCTATCCCACCCACCCTCTTCTCCCTCTCTTCCCTCCCCTTCTCCTTAGAAAATGGAAGCCCTGCTCCACCCCCACCATTATTTGCCACATCAAGTTGTATCAGGACTAAGAGTATCCTCTTCCACTGAGGCCCAGTTAGGCAGCCCAGCTAGGGGAAAGTGAACAAAGTCCAGTTCGGAGATAGCCCCCACTCTAATTGCTAGAGGACTATCATGAAAACCAGAAGAAAAAGTTTATAATAGGAATGACAGAGTGACATATCTATCACAGTGGTTCTCAACCTGTGGATTACACCAGAGCTTACCTAAGACCATTGAAAAATACATATATTTACATTATGATTCATAATAGTAGCTTTTCTACTGTTATGAAGTAGCAACAAAAATTTTTATGGTTGGGGGTCACCACAACATGAGGACCTATATTAAAGAATCACAATATTAGGAAGGTTGAGATCCACTGATTAATCAATTGTCTGTCTGTCTGTCTGTCTATCTATCATCTATCTGTAATCTATCTACCTCTGTCTGTCTGTTTATATCTATTTGTTATCTATCTACCCATCTGTAATTTTTCCTTCAATCAAACATTATAAGAAAAGCCAAGTATTGCAGCACATTCCTGCAGTCCCGGAACACGGAGGATGAGGAACAGGAGGATGAGGAACAGGAGGATGAGGAACAGGAGGATGAGGAACAGGAGGATGAGGAACAGGAGGATGAGGAACAGGAGGATGAGGAACAGGAGGATGAGGAACAGGAGGATGAGGAACAGGAGGATGAGGAACAGGAGGATGAGGAACAGGAGGATGAGGAACAGGAGGATGAGGAACAGGAGGATGAGGAACAGGAGGATGAGGAACAGGAGGATGAGGAACAGGAGGATGAGGAACAGGAGGATGAGGAACAGGAGGATGAGGAACAGGAGGATGAGGAACAGGAGGATGAGGAACAGGAGGATGAGGAACAGGAGGATGAGGAACAGGAGGATGAGGAACAGGAGGATGAGGAACAGGAGGATGAGGAACAGGAGGATGAGGAACAGGAGGATGAGGAACAGGAGGATGAGGAACAGGAGGATGAGGAACAGGAGGATGAGGAACAGGAGGATGAGGAACAGGAGGATGAGGAACAGGAGGATGAGGAACAGGAGGATGAGGAACAGGAGGATGAGGAACAGGAGGATGAGGAACAGGAGGATGAGGAACAGGAGGATGAGGAACAGGAGGATGAGGAACAGGAGGATGAGGAACAGGAGGATGAGGAACAGGAGGATGAGGAACAGGAGGATGAGGAACAGGAGGATGAGGAACAGGAGGATGAGGAACAGGAGGATGAGGAACAGGAGGATGAGGAACAGGAGGATGAGGAACAGGAGGATGAGGAACAGGAGGATGAGGAACAGGAGGATGAGGAACAGGAGGATGAGGAACAGGAGGATGAGGAACAGGAGGATGAGGAACAGGAGGATGAGGAACAGGAGGATGAGGAACAGGAGGATGAGGAACAGGAGGATGAGGAACAGGAGGATGAGGAACAGGAGGATGAGGAACAGGAGGATGAGGAACAGGAGGATGAGGAACAGGCTTTCAGTTTCAATGCTGGCCTGTGCAAGTTAGCCAGAAACTGACCACCACAAACAAGACAGAAAGGCATAAAAAACCAACCAACCAAACAAACAAATAAACAAACAAATAAATCAACACATGCAAAATCATCTTCAGAACAATATTTCATGAGCAATACTTTAATTTTTGTGACCCCCTAATTATGTTTGCTGTTTAGACCATCTTCCCTTGTTATCCCCTAAGATCTAATGGATAACTGGAGGCGATTGATTTATTCTATCAAATCTTGTAAAATGATGACATTAGTATCCCTAATGTAGAAGTAATCTTAATTGTCCCACCAAAATTATCGTTATTAAAGTAGACTAGTCTAATTAAATCCAGAATTTAATGTTAATTTATGTTCATAAAGAAACCCTAAGAAGAAACTAGAAATATGAGAAAATAGAACACTGTATTTAAGTTAAATATGTGATCCATTTGGTGGAACCTGTGCCAACCACCTATGTCAAATTAGATCAATTTCTTAATAGTCGTGGTTTATTGTATGCGAATCGCGCTAAAAAGTACTTCAAGGAAATTGATGAGAAAATCGAAGCAGTTGCTCTCTTTCTAGGAATTGGGATCTATGGCATCTGATGATAACACCAAACCTATTACTGACTGAAAAATATTGCAGTATTGTTCTTTTTAAAAATTTATTTACTTATTACAATTTATTTACTTTGTATCCCTGCTTTAGCCCCCTCCAGTAGCAGTATTGTTCTTTTTCAATGCAAATTGACAATTTAGCTAAACATAGTGGCTTTCTGTGAACAAAATAACAATCTGTAGTCAATTTGTAGTCAAACATCACCTTTAAAGTATTGAATAATAATAGAAAAAAGCTTTGTGTAAAGTTTCATTTTTAATTTTCTTCTATTCATCTTTTCCTCCTTTGAGTAGGCTAAGATAGTTAATCATTCTGATCACTTACTGCATTGAAGACCTCAATTTGAGCACGGAGGCTTCAGCATGGGACTGGCTAAGCATGGCATTTCTGAAATTATGACGGCATGCCAAGCTTAAAAATTAAAACGTAGGACCTTGTGACTTTTTTCTCCCGCTTTCTCATTTTACAAATTGGAACACTGCTTAGTGCTGAAGAGATGAGATAAATCACAAACCAGAACAGAATTTTTCCAATATTTGGATAGCAGTGTGCGCTCTCTGTGTCTACTTCCTGAGGAAAAAACAAGGCTTTTAACCATCAAGCAATTTTAAAAGTTTTGTTTTAAAGGAACTTAAAAAAAAATCATTGGAGTAATGTTCTTTTTGGCATTTTTAGATTATTTTATTTTATACTTAAAAAGTAAAGATAAGGAAATGCTGTGCTGGGCTTTGACACAAGACAGAATGACAATTATGATCTAGCACTGAGAGTTTACATTTGACAAGAGCTTGTCATTTGCGCATAAGCTTGCTATCTTTTACCATGGAAACCATCTTTAGAGTAAAGCTGAGAAATGTTTTTATATCACAAGCATTGATGTGCAAATCCTGAAGAGGAGAACCCACTGTTTTTACCCCTTTGACATAATATATACTAATGCAAATGAAATGGTTCAATAAACTGCTTGGATTAATTACATGTTTTATGATGCAGACTGGAGTCAAGGAGAGAACTGAAGGCTGGAAAGTAACCAGTGACTAATAAACAGCTTTCAGGCTGTAGGGAGAGAATGTCAGGATTATTATAGCTATCAGACATGAAAGCATCCTTGGGGCAATTATAAAGATTTGCAATCAGTTAAGAGGAAAGTGTCCATCTTACGGGCACTGATTAAATCTACACCAACTCTACATGGAATGTGACTCAGGACTGTGTTGGGAGGACTGCTCCCTAATCTACCTTTCAAAACTAAGGACTCTGCTTACATACCCCAGTCACCTGATTGTGTACTGAACCTTAACTTCAATTATTAAATGAATGTTTTCACCAGGCAGATGAGCATGAGAATAAAAGAAATTTGATTTCCTGAAGTAGAAATTGTTTTGTACAAAGAAGTGTTAAATAATATGGTCATGTGATTTAATTTGGTCATTTCCATAGGACTTCGTTATGTTGACACTTCATGGAGATTCGTCTCCAATTTTCAAAATGGTGAAGCAGTTATGGGAAAGATAAATGGAACCAACCTAGTTGTTCCATCAACAGATGAATGGATAATAAAAATGGAACACTCATATAAAAATGGAATACTACAGCTCTCGGGAAAAATGACATCACAAAATTTGCAGAAAAATGAACTTTGAAATCATATTATCAAGTGTTGATTCTAGCCGTGTGTGTGTGTGTGTGTGTGTGTGTGTGTGTGTGTGCGTGTGTGTGTGTGGAGAGATAGCTCAGCAGTTAAGAACACTTATTGCTTTTACAGAGGACCCAGGTTCAGTTTCCAGTACCTAAATGGTGGCTCACAGCCATCCAAAACTCCAATTCTACGTATGCAAACTTCGAGGACACCAGGCATGCAGTTCACATATCATGCAGGTGAATACTCACACACACAATAAAATAAAATAAAAGGATATGAAGATAGCTAAGGGAGACTGTCAAACAATATACTATATATTATATATGCATACAATATACATATATATATATCAATATATACTCATACAGATAAACAGATGTGCCTGTTGGAATGGCATAACATAGAAAGGAGAGAAAGTGAAGGTAAATATTGGCTGATGGGGAAGGAAGGACTCAATGAAAGTAATGAACACTTGACTCATGAAAAAGATATAAAGCAAATTTCCATTGTTTAGGTTCAGCTCTTTTTTTTTTTTTTAGTTTTTGGTGTTATATAATTACATAAAATATATTTGATTGTGAAAGTGCAAAATCCCACGTGAAGCTTCATAACTTCATAATGGCTGTTCTAACTGTACAAAAGTTAATTCAGATGTACAGACTGCAGGTCTGGTTAATTTTACTGTGTGAATTTTTATTTGTAAGTTCTTTATAATAACATATTAATGGACACAAAAGAATTAAGTGAGGAAAGATCTGAGATGCTCAAGTGTATTTTAAAAATAAATTTCTCATTCATTAAATTTAAGATGACAGTGAGCTAAACAGTCTTGCATTCACACTTTTTTCACATTTTATGCTATTTTTTATTGAAAACCAGTTTTATGACAAGTAAACTAGCCTTAGAATTTTCTGTTTCAAAATAAGTGTATATTTCATAGATTTCTTTACTCTTATATATAAATTTATTTTAACTAATTTCATAAGAAAAAATAAAAACACATTTGCACATTTGCATTAAATAATATTGCTGTACATGTTTTTGCTTTCTGTAACTGAAAAAAATTCACCCTTTTCCCCTCTCCCAACTCCTTCTAGATCTTCCCTTCTTCCACACCTACCTAACTTTATACCCTTTCTTTTTTCTTCCTTTCTTTCTTCTTTCCTTTCTTTGTTTCTTTCTTTCATTCTTTCTTTCAAAAACAACCAACCTAAAGCAAGAAACTCACAGTAACAAAGATTTATCTTTAAATGTCCAACAGCCTTCCAAAGTTTTAGCAGGATTCATAGAAGTCATAAGCATTTTATGAGCACAGACTTTGCAAGATCCTTTTCTAATGACCCATGCAGGCCAGAGTGGGAGATACAATCCCTTTATAATTTTTTTTGAAATATCCTGCAGTTCTTCTTGAAGATAAATACCAAAACTTGTTGCTATTAGAATGGTACTTCAAGATTCTAGAAGTGTGGAAAGAACCCATCAAGACAACTTTGGCTTATAGAGTTGGGGATGGCATGGAAGTTCTTAGTCTTTAAAAATGAATTTGGAACTTTTCTTTGTGAGATGCTCTGGTGAAGATCCTGTAACCTGGATTTAGTGCTTGTATTTAGTTTACTGCTGTAACCTGTATTCCTACCAGATGGCTCCACCACACTTTTACCATCAGTCCTGTAAACTGACCAATGAGTCTATTGCAAACGCAGGGAACACATCCCTGCCCATGTAGAATACTGGCAAAATTCTTGCCCATCATGTGGGTGTAAGAAGACACCCCACCTGTAGCTAGGAACAAAACTTACTACACCTGAAGGCTTGTGAGTTATACTGTTTCTTATTTGTTCAGCCTTGCTTGAAAGAAGCCAAGGGAAACACACAAATAAATGAACATGATTATTCCCTAAAAATGTTTTTACTAAAAGCCCTGCAGGCTATCAATGCAGATGCTGAGACTTATGGGCAACCTTTGGGCAGAGTGCAGGGGATCTTATGAAAGAAGTGGGAAACAGTAAGATCTGGAGAGGACAGGAACTCCACAAGGAGAGCAACAGAACCAAACAATCTAAGCACAGGGGTCTTTCCTGAGACTGATACTCCAACCAAGGACTATGCATGGAGATAACCTAAGACTCCTGCACAGATGTAGCCCATGGCAGTTCAGTATCCAAGTGGGTTCCATTGTAATAGGAACAGGGACTGTCTCTGACATGAACTAATTGGCCTGCTCTTTAACTATCTCCCCCTGAGTGGGGAGCAGCCTTACCAGGCCACAGAAGAAGACAATGCATCCACTCCTGATGAGACCTAACAGACTAGGATCAGAAGGATGGAAAAGAAGACCTCCCCAATCAGTGGACTTGGGGAGGGGCATGCATGCAGAGGGTGGAGGAAGGGAGGGATTGGGACAGGAGGAGGGAGGGGCTTATGGGGGGAATACAAAGTGAATAAAGTGTAATTAATAAAGAAAAAAATTAAAATTAAAAAAAGAAGTATCAGGTCCAGCAATAGCTTTCTGGAATAGATAATAAGGGCAAGTTTTCTGTTTGTTTGTTTGTTTGCTTGTTTTTAGACAGGTAGCTCTGGCTGTCTTGAAACTCCACTCTGTAGACCATGCTGGCCTCAAACTCAGAGATCTGTCTGCCTCTGCCTCCCAAATGCTGGGATCAAAGGAATGTGCCACTATCACCCAGCTTTCAAAATTGTATCAACGAACTTCAAAAACTTTCCTTTAATTAAGAGTAGATTTTTTTTTCATTTTATATAAGTTGAGTATTCTCAAATATTATAAACTGACAAGGATACTAGATACCACAGGTCTGTGTCCCATCTAGGTGAACCTCAGATGCCTTAGAAATAGCACTTCCAGGTCAGCACTCTCTTGAAGACACTGGACTTGCATATTGGAAATGGTCTTGAGATGTCAAGTGCTGAGGTAAGCTGCAGCCAGCAATGATATGTTTTAATGAAACCCTCTAAAGCAAAGCTACCCTTACTCATTTAAGACAACTTTATGGAACAATCTCTATACATTTTTGCTCAAATTTCACTGCAGTTGAAGATGTCCACTTGAAAACATTCTCTTTAATCTTCAGTTTTGGATGTCAGTCTATTCACCTTCGACCCACTGGTCAGGGTTATTATAGATAAGAAACTTTGTCCTTGGGCAATGGAATCTTTGTGATCACAAATAAATCTTTGTACCTAGATTAATCCTTTTGATACAGTGGAAAGGTATATGTAAGAATTTAAGGAAAATGCCATGCAATTTTTCAAAGAAAGTCTACCTGTTATTGGGACTTGTTTTATTCATTAAAAAGTTCACTATAGTCTTATCGAAAAAAGCAGTGAGGAAATGAAGTGGATTTGGTCCCAATTTCTGTCCTCCAGATTGATTTGAAGAATTGCAAATGTGTGGGAAAGTTGCTAGTGGCCAATGGTGTATAAGAGAAGGATCTGATGACAGCCATTGTCTAAGAAGCTCTGTGCACTGCACCTTTGACAGCGGGAGTGCTCAGGAGGAGGGAAGTCACAAGGGTTCCTCAGTGTAGGCAAGCCCACATCACACACATCGAACTGGTTTTGTTCACAGACCTGGGTGGACTTTATATTAAATCAACCAAAGATTAACACAAGACTCATGCTACTTGCTGTTTCATGAGACTTAAGATCCTCTCTCTGGTATGTGACAATGGTTAGGTCTTGATAATGATGGACTAGGTTATTTTTTATCCTAATTACTGTTCTGTTTCTCTGCTTCTAAAAAAATCAAATCTTTCTAATTAAAACGTGGTATAGTTTTCCTTTAAATTATTATTATATCTATGAAATTGGAAGGTTTCATTATGTCTCTTTAACAAAAATGATTTTATATAATCAGTGAACTTGGTTTTTTAACCTTCTTAGAAATTAATTTTATTTCCACAGTGTAAATTAAAATAGTGGCCAGAAACAGGAATAATAGGGAGACCACTGACGCATCTGGCTTCTTCTGTTGAAGTTGCTTAATATTTAATATTGCTGTTATCTAAAATAATGCTCATGATATTAACAGCTGCCTAAGCAGATGAATATGAGGATTTCACGAGATAACGCATACATTTGAAGAATTTAGCAAAGTGGCTTCATATAGCAAACACTCTCTAACCGTTAGCTGTTGTTATTATAGTCTTGGCATTAAATGATACAGTATAAAATACTCGCTCTAGTTCCTGGCAAGTAAAAAATAAGGTATTTTTAATATTTCAGTTGCTTTAAGACTTGGTCACATTTTTCTCCATAAAAGTGGCCATTTCTCACATATGCTGCCTCCCAAAAGCATCCCTAACCTTAATAACCAAGATCAAAGTCTACCCAGGAAGCCTGCTTAAGCACTGCTGCCAAAATTAAAGTCTTCATTACCTTACGCCAACATTCAGTCCCTGGAAAGTGAACTCACCGTTTCCTCTTTCAGAGGACATAAAAACAACTTCCCTCTTTTTATTAACTGTAAGGTTTTTAATATTTAAAGGTAAACACGTATTCTGAAGAACATTTTAACTCATGCTTTGTAATGTACTAAGAAGAACTGGCTATTTCACACAGTACACATTGTTAAAAGCTCAGCAACACAGCCTTCTTTTCAAGCCTTTTGGAGAATAAAGTCTTAAATTAATTCCTTCAACATAAAGTTTCCATACTTATCAAAAACTTTGATTCATTTACATAGAATCAATGATATGATTTTTTTGTTAGACTGCTTTAATCATAATTAACTACTTCAGAAGAGGACATCATTAATCAGCCAGATAGAGAAGCTTGAAATATACACATTCTCTCCCTCTTTATAAAAGATATATGCACATATATACATATATGTGTATATAATGTGTATATTTTAGAATTATATATATATATATATTATTGTAAGCAAATTCACCTCCAACAACCATGGTTCTCAGCATTCTGCTTGATTCCATCCAGTAATGATACTTAATCCATTCATTAATGGAAGAAATTCCTCATAATCAAGATAAAAGTCAAGTCTAATCCACTTAGAATGATGTCCCCGATGGATGACCAGATGTGAACACATTAGCTCTCCTCCAGGTACAAAGCCTCTGGGAGCTGTTGATCTTGGACCCCAGCCTAGTCTTTCCCTAACCAGACTGATTGTAAACATTAAAAGAAAAGTTTTCTTTTACTAAATAAGAATTATTATTGGAAATAATCTTGATGATCGTAGCAGCGCTGGTTTTCAGGACTCTAAGTAAGTCTAAGGCAAGTTTACCAACAGAGTCAGGGATTTTTTACTTGTTTGTTTGTCCTGTGTTTAAATGGAGACCAAATCATCCTTGTGCAGTTGTAGTGCCAGATGCACTCCAAAGCATTTAGAGGAGAAAGGGGGTTCTCAAGGGTAAGTCGATGACTGGGACTGAGGGCTAAGGGGACACTTTCAGGACAGCATTCAGCTCATCCATAAGGACAGTGTCTTCTCTTATAAGAACCCCATCTGTAATTCTCACGGGGTTTAAAAATAAAGTGTAGTAAGTGATTTTGTATCCTACAGACTTTTACAATCAAAGGCTAAATTTCCCATTCAATGCTGAAAAGTATCTTCATCAGAAATCACTCTTCTGCTGCTTATTTTATTAGACTGTTTTCTCCCATTAAAGATCTGGATTTTCAACATTCATGATTTCAGCTAACACTTGATCAGAGGCTGTGAACACCATTTAACATTGGAAAGGAACACATTCTAATAGGCGAAAGCGGACAAAGGCAGTAAGAGTGTTGATTCTAGAGACAGTGTTGTGTTTAAACATCATCTCACAGCTTTTCATGCTTCAATAGCCCATCTTTTTTTTTCTGCTGATGAGCCAATTGTTTTCAATATTGTTTTTGTTTCTGTTTTTCATGACAGTCTCTTAATCCTCAATCTGTGACCCCTAAATAATGTGACTTTAGCAACTAAAATACTAGTTTCCGTCTTGGAGTCAAAAAGTGTGTTTCCAGAGAGTCCACAGATTTTGGCTCAAGTTTGTCCGTTGAGTTCTGGGATTCTGCCTGCCAAAAGGCCAGGCCACTTTGACCACTTGGGTCTAAATGTAACAGCTCCTGTCCCTCTTCCTGGCCCGCCCCAGGGGACTCTCCTTTGTTGCTTGCCAGAATTTTGCCAACCTCCTGGCATTCAGCTTTGTCTCCTTGTCTGCCTCTGGTCTGACTTTCACAATAAAGCCTGAGAAGAAAGAATTGCTTTGAATGTTTGTTTGTTTTCCATGCTTATTAACTTATTTGCCAAGAAAAACATTCTTTTGATAAAAATGGAAAAACAAGACCCAGAAGAGAAACATTTTAGAATCTTCAAAGGAAGAACATTTCTAAATGAATCCTTCATTTGGGGATTTATTTAATCTCTGTTGGTGATATCCAGCTCCAGTCCCTGCTCCCACTCCTCACGAGCATAAGGGGAGAACCACGTGTAAAGAGCTTGAGACTCATTAGAAACTGAAGAGCTTCAGAAAAGAATTTAAACCAAAATGTTATCTTCTCTTAATGTGTTAATGTATCACAAGCAAAGATTCTGAGGTAGATTGTTTTTTCTCCGTGATACAGTGCACTCTGCGCACCACAGTAAGTGATGTAGAAATATTGGTTCATAGCTCTTTGTAGGCTTTAGTGCACCTCATATCGAGTAAAACATGCAGAGAATATTTTCTACTTCCATCAACCACAACGGGCAAGACATTAAGTTAGTAGTAATGTCACAACAGCTCTACAAACAAGCTTGTCAGGTTTTCATTTTTATTCAATAAAAGAAAAGAGGCTATCTTTCTACCAGTGTGCTATGATCATCCCATGGTTTCATCATCATCATAATCACAGAATTATGTATTTTAAAGGATTGTATTCTCTTTTTAATTCAAGATATTATAGTCAGACTACTTAGAAAGAGGTTTAAACAGAGAGTTAGGTGCAGACTTTTTGTTTGTTTGTTTATTATTTATTTAATACTAACAACAACTTGTTAATATTCCAAGCTAGCCTTGAACCCTCCATCTTTTCCCCCAGTCTTATAAGTGCTGGGATAACAAGTGTGTGTTATACATTCCAAGAGATGTTTATATTTATGCTTTATTTCAGAGGTATTTAATCAGAGGATGAGCTCAATAGCATTTAAAACAGTTCTGTTTGTTTGTTGCTGTGAGGTATAGTAGAAGGAAGAAAACCACAAATGATTAGTAAGTTCCTTAAAAACTTTTAGGATTTAATGCAGTTGCTTCTCATGCAAACATTACCTTATGACTCTCCTCAATCCCAATACTTACCATATTCACTGTCATAGAAGATAATGAATTTCTGCCATGCGTACTCTGTGACTACTCTTAGGATGACTTCATTCAAGTAGACAGGCGGACGAACTGAAAGAGTGTAGTCATCATTCCTGCTGCTCCGGGTGAGGCCACAGCCACTTCTTGGGGTCCCAGCTGTTGAGCGCTGAATGAAGAGGTGTGGGATGTGCATGGCATCTGCCAAGGACTGAAGGGACCCAGCTGATGTGCAACCAATGGAGCTCACCAGGGCCAAGATGCCCTGGTTCATAAGTTCGCATGCTGCAAGAGAGCACAGTAATGCCAAGGTCAGTGGGGTTTGTGTGATTTCTCCTTTCTGAGAACCAATAGCTTACAGAGTCATTTAAGTGCCATTTTTAAAAATATAAATATGCTGTATGAAAACACCCTTGAATTAAGAAGAGCTTCTGGAATCCAGATCAAAAGCTCTGCTTCCACCAGCTCCGCGGTGCTGCTCAAGCATCTATGGGCTCAATCTGCCCATATTAAAAGGGCAAAACAGCAGGAGGGATTACAGTGAGGATTAGCAATAAGCCAGTGTCTATCATTTGTTTCTCACATGGTAGACACCCAATTTGTCACAGCTAAACTTGTATAATTATCACTTCATGATTCAGAAGAATTCCTGCCCAACATATAACACAAGTTTTTAGAACGTATCTACTGTGTAAACTGATGAGTGACAAGGAAGACAAAGAGTTGGAAAGAGAAACTTTTGACCATCATGGAATTCCAAACCATGTGACATTTCTGTCTCTCAATAAATTAGAAAAATAAAATGTTTTTGCCCTTTTCTTTAAGAAAAAAAATCCTCAGAAAAATGAAACATTAAATTCTATCAATAATCTCATTCTGGCATCTAAATGAACAATTTACAGTTGCTACTATATATAATTCATATCAATTTATTTATATTTTTCTGTGTATGTAAATTCATTTACCTCATAGTTAAAGCTAGACCTAATATAAATATATTCAAATATAAACACATAGCATATGTATTTAAAAAGAGATAAGTACTGGTTTATAATGCCAGTATTTAAAGGTGAAAGGGCATAAATAAATTCAAAAGCAAATTCAAAAAAAGGGCAAAATATTTACATTTAAAATAATCAGCTGTAATAACTGATTCTCCTTTTATTTCATATTTTAGACTGTCTAGGCTGACCCAAAATTTAGAATTTATTAAAGGTTGGTTTACACAATCATTGAAAACTTAAATAAACAAGAAAAAAGGCTAACCTTTCTGTATAATTAATAGGTAATTTAGTGAAGGCTGATTTGAAGGGCAAGTTGAAGGCTAAGCACGTGAGTATCACGTGTGTTTCCTGTGATTAACAGTGAGTAATTCCATGCCTATAATGACAATCAATAATCACTGAGAACACGTTTTCAAGCACCAACTCATGAGAGGTTGCCTTGACTTCAACTCCATGTGCACAATCTCATTTGGGAGGAATTAAATTAGAATATAAGAGGCTGAGGTTGACATTTTGAAAAAATATCGCATATTCTACTCATGATTGTAACTTTAACATCTTGAAAAGTAATATGAGTTTATGCTCACTAATAGTTCCAAGGAATGTATGCAAAAAGCCCAGTCAAAAGTTTATTTCATTTCTATGCTAAATAAACCATTCACAAATGCAAATGAAAACTAATATTTAAAGGTTTTGTATAAAAGCTTGGCTCCTCTAGCCCAGAGAAATGCTTTAATGCATATACAGCTGGATTCAAATAAGGTATTGTAATCATTACAAGTAAACAGCAGTTTTTAACCATAAACCACAGAAGTTATAAAGTTCTAACTTTTGCCAGGCATGGGTGGCACACACCTGTTTTCCGAGTATACAGGGAGGCAGAGGCAGGCAGATTGCTGTGAGTTCAAGACCAGCCAGGTCTGCAAAGCAAGTCTGGACTTTAGTCAAAGTTACACAGAAATACCCTGTCTTGAAAACAAATGAACAAACAAAAAGTTCCAATTTTCAATCAAAAACTTCAGTTTGTTTATTATATTTTTTCATGTATGACAATATAAGAAAAGTGTTGGTTTTAGTCTTTAGAAATATAAATTTAAGAAGTTACATCTTAATCACACTCAGCTGCAAAACTTGTTAGAGCATGTCTTAGGTAGGGTAATGGGTTAATTTTATCTTATGCTTTTACATGACAGTCAGTTAATGAAGGAAGTCTGGAAAGGAACTTGAGGCAGGAACCTAGAGCTAGGATTTGATGCAGAAGCCTCGCTCTCCAGCCTCACTCAGCCTGCTTCATCTTCTTTTCTTAAAATATATATTTTTAATTTACTTTTCTCTTATCTCTTAAATCATGTTCTTTCCCCTCTCCGAACTCTCTCCTAGGTCCTCCTCTCCTCATTATCCACCCTACTTTATGTGCTCTCTCTCTCATAAAATTGAAATCACATGAATTAAACCAAACAACCAATAAGATGAAAAATATCAAAATTAAAAAAATATGCACGCATAAAAAAACAAAAAC
Source organism: Meriones unguiculatus (assembly GCF_030254825.1). Taxonomy (NCBI): domain Eukaryota; kingdom Metazoa; phylum Chordata; class Mammalia; order Rodentia; family Muridae; genus Meriones; species Meriones unguiculatus. Next base: position 8,891,597 of record NC_083368.1, on the reverse strand, counting down.
ATGGAGCCCAATTGTGTTTGTGGTGTATTGTTATGCCATCATTTATGTGTTTTTGTTTACTCTGTTTTGTTTTCTGTGCTGATAAAATATTCTGAAAATATCTCTCACATCTTAAGAGACTGGAACTTTTGTTGGGCCTCAGAGCCAAAGTCAATAATGCTTGCTGTCTGCTATTATTGTACGCTCAAACCCAAACTTCCCTTAAGAGAACAGTAAAATAGTTAACTTTACCTTGCCTTGAATTTCCCGTGAAATCAATGCTTAGAACCCAAGCTAATACACAGCTGCAATCTTATATCCTTTCATGTCCCTGCCCCAAACAATGCATGTATTTCATTTGCTGAAAGCAGCAAATACTAAAGTCAAAAGCCACTACATAAACTATGAAAACAATAATCGTATGGGTATGGGTTGATAAACAAGGATGTTTGTTGTGTGGGTCAGTTGGCATGTGTTGGAACCAGGCACTTATTCTCTTACAAAACTCTGTTAACGTGGCTTCTTTGACGTTTACACTAAGCTGAAGCGATCATAGCCTTCTACGTGGTTTCTAGCAACAGCGCAAGCTATAGAACTCAGCATGGCTTCTGTCAGGGGTGGGAAGGACTCAGCTTTCTTTAAGGGGCTGGCCACTGGGAGTTTTTGATCATGCACCAATGAGTATATGAGCAACACAAATTGCATACTTTTCTTCTTCTTTTAATTTGTGGGGTCCTTATAAGAGGGGAAAGTGGCTCTGGTAGGACTCGGAAGAGGGTGTGACTGGGATACATGATGTGAAATTCACAAATAATCAATAAAAATATTATGTTGAAAACAATCCAAAAACCAAACAAAAATTTTTAAAGATTTTTCTAAATTATCCCATTTTCCCATGTGATGCTCTAAATTTCCCATTTTCCTGCTCTTCAATAAATAAAGAGCAAAGCCCTTCGTTAGAGAAACAGACACCACTCACAAGAACACAAACGCACAGACACACAGACACAGCACATACAGAACTGGTCACACACATCTCATACAACAAACAGATATTCATCAGAATAGACACACACACACGGAGAGACAAATAGATTCATAAGACAGCCCTTCGGCAGGCAAAGGTTTAGTCTCTGTTACAGAGATAGGACAAATATATGAAAAATAAGAGAATTCAAATGTGGACTTGATTAAATGGCTCCAAGGTGAAGTTCCTTTATTTTCCTTAATGTGATACCGAGGCGCAATGGGTAATTCGGATTTAATCGATAATGTATTACAATCTACACAGTGTTTGACACAGCCTTCCTGTAACTCCGGTTGCCCTCGGACTTCCTATGAAACAGAAGATGACCTTGAACTTCTGGTTCTTTGGCTTCTCTCTCTCCCAAGTGCTAATATTATATCTATGTGTTGCTACACTTTGTCTCCATTTCATTATTACTTTTATGTCTTCCTATGTATAATAAGACTTATAAATTAATTTAAGGTGGATATTGTAATTTTGAGATGATACAGTGGAAGAGTAAAGCTGTTGTGCTATGCTTTACTGCTGAAGTGGCAATATAAAACAGCATTCTGGAAAAAAAGACTCTGAGGGAAAAAACAAACAAACAAACAAACAAAAACAAAACAAAACAAAAAAATAAAATCATTTTGGGAAATTTTTAATAGGGGAAGACTGGAGAGTTACACCCTGTGAGTAATGAATGTTCATTCTTCTTATAAAATTTCCAACCTATATAACTTAATCCCCATTTAGAAAGGCAAAGAGGATGGACATCAGAAGAGAGAGAAAACAGGGAACAGGACAGGCACCTACCACAGAGGGCCTCTGAAAGGCTCCACTCTGCAGGGTATCAGAGCAGATGCTGAGACTTATAGACAAACTTTGGGTGGAGTGCAGGAAATCTTATGAAAGAAGGGGGAGATAGTAAGACCTGGAGAGGACAGGAGCTCCACAAGGAGAGCAACAGAACTAAAAAATCTGGGCCCAGGAGTCTTTTCTGAGACTGATACTCCAACCATGGAGATAACCAAGAACTCCTGCACAGATGTAGCCCATGGCAGTTCAGTGTCCAAGTGGGTTCCATAGTAATGGGAACAGGGACTGTCTCTGACATGAACTGATTGGCCTGCTCTTTGATCACCTTCCCCTGATGGGGAGCAGTCTTGCTGGGCCACAGAGGAAGACAATGCAGCCACTCCTGTAGAGACCTGATAGGCTAGGGTCAGATGGAAGGGGAGGAAGACCTCCCCTATCAGTGGACTTGGGGAGGGACAAGGGTGGAGAAGGGAGAGGGAGGTTGGGATTGGGAGGGGAAGAGGGAGAGAGCTACAGGAGGGATACAAAGTGAATAAACTGTAATTAATAAAAATAAAAGAGGAAAAAATCCACACATACAAAGATTTGAAAAAAAAATACATACATATACTTTAAGAGTGGGAAGAAGGTAGAAAAGTCTGGATCTAAGTAATGGTTGAAGATTCTTTATACCCTCCACCATAGAAAGCAAACAGAGAAATTTCATATGGTTGAAACTGACAGAGTTCTCCATAGGGAAAAACACTAGAATTTGTCTATGTCAGTACTTAAGGGGCAGAGGATTTCTTGTAATTAGCTGCAAGAAACACTGACCAAAAGGGACTTGGAGAAGAATTTATTTCACTCACAGGTTACAGTTCATCATCAAAGTAAGCCAAGGCAGGAACTCAAGCAATGAAGCAGAAACCACAGAGGCACTGCTTCCTAGCTTGCACTCCATGACTTGCTTCGCCTAGGACTGACACCTCCTACAGTGGGTTGGACCTTCTCAAACCAATCAATATTGTCCTTCAGACCCACAGTCCAATCTGATAGAAGTAATTCCTTAGTTTAGGTTCTCTCTTCCTTGGTGATTTGGGTTGACAAATACCTAAGTAGTCTTGTTGAAGACAGAAGAAAGAGGTTACCAGCCCAGACTGGATTGGAACTGGGGGACCCCAAAACCAAGTTTCATTGAGATGCATAAAACACTGTCTCTAGGGCAACCTTCTGCTGCCTCTTCAAGGCTGTAGTGTGAAACTGATTACCAATGCAAAATGCTGCTTGAAACACAGAGAGGAATTTAATTGTTCTGCCTTGTTCTTAGTCTGTTTGTCCTAGATGAAGGCCACTGTAAGGAGTACAACTCATGATAGCTGAGGAGAAACTATAAACGTATGGGGTTGCACAGGGAACGGAGAGAGTTTATGTTTGGCAGGAACATCAAATCTGAAGTTAAAACACTGGATCATTTAGTTTTGTTTCCATAAAATTGAGTTACCAGCACAGGAGGAAAGGGTGGCTACTGGATTGGGAAGATTAGAGGAGCCTCTGTTGTCTCCCCATTTAAGCCAAGGACTTCTCAGTGGCATATTCTTTTCTCTGATACTTCAGGCTGTGTGATTTTTATGTATGTAACTACATGCCATCCCCATCAATACACCCAGACCATATGCAACAGCTTGCTGGTTTATAACTCCATCTGTTCAAGATTTTACATCAGAGATGCTTGGAGCATGCTCTAATAGCTGAAAGAGCACACCTTTTAAAAAATTAATTCCATAACAGCATTTGCAATCGGCAATACTTTGCCACTTTTGGACTTTAAGCAGTTGTGGAAATGAAGTTGGCTGTGTAATTCCGTAATTCATTCAAGTCAAATGATGTTCACATACACTATTGTTCCTATTTCTAAATCTAGGCACAGTGTCTTTTTTCCTTTAGTGGGTAAAATTAAGTTAAAAATAAGATGTATAAAGCATGTAAAACTTGATCCCCAATGCAGTATTGTAGGAAGTGGGACCTAATGGGACTCATTAATGTCATGGGATAATGCCTTCAGAAATGGTTTAAAGTTGAAAATTAATCCTTCTAAAAGAATGGGTTTGGTTTCTCTTGTCCTCCTACTTCTTCTGCACCCCTTTCTATCAGATGATGAGTAAGAAAACCTCCATCCATGTTAGTGCCTTGATTTTGAACTCAGTTTCCAGGATTATGCGAAATAACTTATTGTAAATTACTCATTACTTTAATTTCTGTTGGGGCAGCAAAACCAGACTAACACAGTAGGAAAGACTAAACTTTAGAGTACTTCAATACTGTATTCTGTGTTCAATAATCTTCAGATATCAATTAAAGGTATAGCTATCAGTTGGTGGTCTTTCAATAAATCCATATTATTTATGGGTGGTATTTTTTTAAAGTTGATTTTAGCTTCTTGTTCTCAAAAGTCATTTACTATAGTTATATTAGCAAGATTGCATTAAACTATGAAAAAGAATATTTGGCTGAGTTCCACATTTAAATTTATAATTTGATTTTCAATACACAAACAGTATCTCAAAAAATTTCTTGCTGTCCTCAAAATGTTTGCCTAAAAGCCAGTGAAATTAATATTTAAACAGATTACAGTTATTGACAAGACAATGAAAATTAGCTTTCTGGTGAAGAAATGTAAATTCATAAACTAACATTGATTTCCATCTACTTGAACTAAACACTATAAAGTGTGTTTATAAGAAATTTAAAGTATAACTTACATAAATTAATATTAACTTTTTTGTTATGTATGAGTAGAATATCTGTCTTTAGTGTTACTTTTTCTTTATTTGGTTTTGGTTTTAAAGACAAGTTTTTGAGGACATAGATAGGGACAGTGGGCTAGGCAATAGTGAGAGTGTCACCTACCTGCTAATTTCCATTTATGTATGTTAAATATATAACAACATTTGAAGCTCTCCAATGGTTTGAAAATTACTGTACAAGTGGTCTCCTTCTTACCTGCTGTAACATTTCACTACACACGTGTTAGAAAGCCATTCTTCCTGCAGCCTGCAGAGTTAGAAAGGATCAGCTTGTTTCAAAACTCTCCCTGTCCTACACTCACTCACAGATGCAGCAATGTTATCTAAAAAACAGATTATGTGATAAAAAACACACCTTTATCTTCCTATTCCCAAATCACAAAAAGTGAAGATTAGGCATGATTTTGGTAATATTCAACATTGGAATGTACCTCTCACTCTGAAATTTTACCCATCATGTTATAGAAATTATAGGTATTTATGGTTGTGAGCCTTTCATGGCTGAGCCATCTCTCCATCACTTTCCCATGAGGTAGGTGGCAGCCTTACCAGGCCACAGAGGAGGACAATGCAGACAGTCCAGATGACAACTGAAAGGCTAAGGTCAGATGGAATGGGAGGAGGACCTCCCCTATCAGTGGGACATGGGAGGAGAATAGGGAGAGAGGGTGGTTGGGGGGGGGGGCACGAGGGAGGGGCTGTAGTTGGGACACAAAGTGAATAAATTGTAATAAATAAAACAAATGAATAAATAAAAAGAGAAAAAGAGAAAAAGACATTCTAGGTATTGATTTCCCAATTCTTTTTTTATGGGAATTTTCTTTTTTTTATTATTTTTTTCTTATGGAGCAGCCTTACCAGGCCATAGAAGATGACAATGCAGCCACTCCTGATATGATCTGATAGACTAAGATCAGAAGGAAGGAGAAGAGGACCTCCCCTATCAGTGGACTTTGGGAGGGGCATGCGTGACTTCCAATTCTTAAAAGCTGTAAGAATGGATTTTCCTTGTTTTTAAGCATGAAGAAATTCTAAATGTTGAGTAGGTTCTGAAGTAAACAGTATGCAATATATACTTGTATCAAAATGTTAAATAGAGTTAACATGCACAAGTTTAAAGTCATGCAATAATAAAAAGCAAATAGGTGCAGATGCTGTGGCTTAGTGGATAAAATGCTTGCCAAGCAGATGTGGGCACCATGGTTTGAATCCCCAGCTCCACATAAAGGTGAGCAATCATGGAAAGCTGCCTGTAACCCAAACCCTTAGGAGACACAAACAGGATCCTCAGGACAAGTTAGTTAGATAGACTAGCCAGAGCTGTGAGGTCTGGCCTCCGTGTGATATCCTGTCTAGTAAATAAGATTGAGAGCCATAGAACAAGACACCAGACATCAATTTCTGCCATCCACATGTATGATTACACATGTGTACATATACATACAATACATGGTTGCCTCTGAATAGGCACACATGTAGGAAAATATATTAGATATGTCAAAAGTATATTAGAATAAAATTATTATTCTGTATAATAGGAAATGTTTCGGATTCAGAGTTGTTTCTAACGTACAGAAAATATGTTTCAACAGATTATATCCTATGAAAATATAAACCAAATCATCCTCAAAAAGGCACACTGTGTTAGAACTTGGCTTGTAGCTAGCTTAGGAGAATGCTCGCTTAGAATATATAAAGCCTTTTATTTACGCCCTGGGTCTGCAAACTCAGACATGATGATGAAGTTCTGAAACACCAGCAGTTGAAAGGTAGAGGCAAGAGGATCAGAGCTTCAGTGTCTAGCTGAGCTAATTGGGGTGCTGGAGACAAGGATACATGGAGCTGTAACGCAAAAAAAAAATAGTGTGTTTGCTGTTGTGTATATGGAAAGCAGAATAACTGGTAACTAACTGTCCACTTTGCTTTTTCAATCATGGCCATTTTTCTACAGTAACAACACCAAAATACAAAGGTCATCTCTTCTGCCATCTCTCATGCCCCTGCCTCTCAAAAATGAATAACACTAACTGGTAATTGTACCTAAAACTATTCTTTCCTTGAAATGTTTTTCCATTTCTACATTCAGTTCACATATGTACTAATGTAGTTTACAAAACTTGCCAAGCTAGTGCTAATGAATAGTTCCCAGCTTACTCCCCACCCCCAAAATCATTATACCATTCCATTTTTTTTAAATCCTCAACAAAAGATAGAGACATTATTGCAACAGAAGAAGACCAAGGAGAAATGACAGACGAGTAAGATGCAGTAGCCCAGCAGGACTAGGAAGAGAACAGAAAGTATAAGTAAAAAGCTAATGGACCGTGAACAGTATAATTCAGCTAACAGCATGCCTCATGTTAATGGATTGTTCACCATAATTTAACTGTAGCTGTGTGAAAGTTAGCATTAGAAGAACCTGGGTGAGGAACATAGAGGACTCTTTACCTACTTTAAACCTAAAGCCAAATAACTCTCAATGGTTTGGAAACAGCCCACATTCTCAGGATTCATGAACTTCTTACAAGCCTGACCCTCTCTTCACGTCCACCTCCCTACGATGACTCCCTGTCACTGCACACAGTGCTGCTACGACGTGATCTCTACTGTATATTAGTAATTCAGTAGTCTATAAAAGTAAATGGTTTTGACATATTCGCAATCCTAGATCTTCCAACATAAATTCTTCATAGTGTCTTCTTTTATTTTTATCTTAAAAAAATTTTAACCATTAGTTTGTGGAGTTCAAGGAGTAGATCTTGAATTTTATTTTTCAAGTGTATTATGAAGTATTTAATACATTCATACATGATTGCAAATGTCACTTAATTTCTATTTTTTCTTATTTTTAAGATACAGAAGAACTTAAGTTTTTGTACTGTGACATTCTATTGTAAACTTAATTGCATGCACACTAGCTTCCACATTTGTATATTTTGTAGGATTTTCTGTATATGCAGTCAGGTTGTCTTCGAATAAAAGCAGTGTTAATTCTTACTTTTCATGTGATATACTCAAAATTTTTGTTTATTTTATTTTCTTTTTCATGTCATATTGAACTGGCTGTAACAAAGGGTCCAATATTGAATAAATGTGGTATAGATAGTGTTAATTGTGTCTCCCCATCCTTCATCTTTGACAAGTAAACTCATCACGTCTTTGGATCATATTCCTTATAATGATAAGGAAATTTGCTTTTATTTCTGAGGCCAGTTTTCCCATTACTCATGGTGCTCAGATATTTTCACAAAGAATGAAAGTAAATGCTATTCCTAGCATATGATTTTTGGGTTAATCACTTGTCATTGGATAAACAATGAAGGGATTGTTTCTTGAGAGAAGACTTTTTCTCCCACTCTCAGTATTCCTTAGTTTCTTGTTGTTTATGTTGTGTGTTTGTTTTTGTTTTTGTCTAGGATTGAGGCCTCATGAGATTTCTACCTTCCAGGTTAGCACATCTGTGTTACCCTTGTTCAGGCCATGTTTAGGCTGCCTGAGTATATTATATTTCTATATTTAAAACACACACGTACCACACACACACACACATACACACACACACCACATCAGCAATGATTAAGAAATATACATCATACAGTTTGGTAGAGCATGCAAAGTGATAGATGGAAACAGTTGAAAGGAAGAAAGGAGATGAATTATACTTTTCTTTTAAAATATTAATTTTTGTCTTTTAAAACAAAGTCTCAGATCCAGATGGCAGTGCTGGGAGGACATTCTTTCTGACCAGCAGCACAGCAGGGATCTGCACAGTAACCAGCAGATGCAACTCTGGGTCCTAAAACACCAGTGATTGTGTTTCCCAGGTAACATTCTCCAAAATAGAGCATATACTTGGTCACAAAGCAAGCCTCAACAGATACAAGAAGATTGAAATAATCCCTTGTATCCTATTTGAACCCCATGAACTAAAGCTGGATCTCAACAAGAGAAATAGCAAAAAGCTTACACACACATGGAAACTGAACAACTCACTAATCAATGACAGCTGGGAAGAAATAAAGAAAGAAATTAGTGTCTTCCTAGAATTCAATGAAAATGAAGTCACATCATACCCAAACTCATGGGACACAATGAAAACAGTGCTAAGAGGAAAGTTCATAGCACTTAATGTCCTCACGAAGAAATTTGAAACATCTCATTCAACCAAGTTAATGGCTTACCTAAAAGCCCTAGAAAAAAAAAGAAGCAGACACACCAAAAAAGGAATAGATGGATGGAAATATTCAAACTCAGGGATGAAATCAATCAATTAGAAACAAATAAAACAATTCAAAGAATCAATGAAACCAAGAGCTGGTTCTTTGAGAAAATCAACAAATAGACAAATCCTTAGCCAAACTAACTAAAAGGCAGAAAGACACTATCCAAATCAACAAAATCAGAAATGAAAAGGGGGACATAACAACAGACAGTAAAGAAATCCAAACAATCATTAGGTCTTTCTTCAAAAGCCTATACACCACAAACAAAATTTAAAAATCTAAATGAAAGGGACAGTTTTCTTGATCGATTCCAGTTACTAAAGCTGAATCAAGACAAGGTAAATCAATTAAATAGTCTTATATCCCCTAAAGAATTAGAAGCTGTCATCAAAAGTCTCCCATCCTTATTTTTCATTGCTGAGTAATATTCCATTGTGTAGATGTACCACAATTTCTGCATCCATTCTTCGGTTGAGGGGCATCTGGGCTGTTTCCAGCTTCTGGCTATTACAAATAAAGCTGCTACAAACATGGTTGAGCAAATGTCCTTGTTGTGTACTTGAGCCTCTTTTGGATATATGCCTAGAAGTGGTATGGCTGGATCTTGAGGAAGCGCTATTCCTAGTTGTCTGAGAAAGCGCCAGATTGATTTCCAGAGTGGTTGTATAAGTTTACATTCCCACCAGCAGTGGAGAAGGGTTCCCCTTTCTCCACAACCTCTCCAGCATGTGTTGTCACTTGAGTTTTTGATCTTGGCCATTCTGATGGGTGTAAGGTGAAATCTCAGGGTTGTTTTGATTTGCATTTCCCTAATGGCTAGTGAGGTTGAGCATTTCTTTAAGTGCTTCTCTGCCATTCGGTATTCCTCTACAGAGAATTCTCTGTTTAGCTCTGTTCCCCATTTTTTAAGTGGATTACTTGGTTTGCTGCTTTTCAGCTTCTTTAGTTCTTTATATATACTGGATATGAGTCCTCTGTCAGATAAAGGGTTGATGAAGATTCTTTCCCAATCTGTAGGCGGTCGCTTTGTTTTGATGACGGTGTCCTTTGCTTTGCAGAAGCTTTTCAGTTTCATCAGGTCCCATTTATTGATTGTTGCTCTTAGAGCCTTTGTTGACTCAGCAATGAAAAATAAGGAAATCATGAAATTTGCAGGTAAATGGTGGGATCTGGAAAGGATCATCCTGAGTGAGTTGTCCCAGAAGCAAAAAGACACACATGGTATATACTCACTTGTATAGACATACAACTTAGGACAAACCCACTAAAACCTGTGCATCTAAAGAAACTAAGCAAGAGAGAGGACCCTAACTAAAATGTCCAATCCCCATCCGGAAAGGCAAAGAGGATGGACATCAGAAGAAGAAGAAAACAGGAAACAACCTAGGAACCTACCACAGAGGGCCTCTGAAACCCTCTGCCCTACAGACTATCAATGCAGATGCTGAGCCTGATGGGCAACTGTTGGGCAGAGTGAAGGGAATTTTAGGTAAGAACTGGGAAATAGTAAGAGCTGGAGAGGACAGGGACTCCACAAGGAGAGCAACAGAACCAGAAAATTTGAACACAGGGAACTTCCCAGAGACTCATACTCCAACCAAGGACTATTCATAGAGATAACCCAGAACCCCTGCACAAATGTAGCCCAGGGCAGTTCAGAATCCAATTGGGTTACATAGTAATATGAAGAGGGACTGCCTCTGACATAATCTGATTGGCCTGCTCTTTGATCACCTCCCCCTGGGGGGGAGCAGCCTTACCAGGCCATAGTAGAGGACAATGAAGCCACTTTTGATGTGAACTGATAGTCTAAGATCAGAAAGGAGAGGAGAATCTCCCCTATCAGTGGACTTGGGGAGTGGCATGCATGCAGAGGGAGGAGGGAGGGTGGGATTGGGAGGGAAGAGGGAGTGGCTTATGGGGGGATGCAGAAAGAATAAAGTGTAATTGATGAAAAATTAAAAAAAAAGTCTCCCATCCAAAAAAAAAATCCCAGGGCTAGTTGGTTTCAGCACAGAATTCTATGAGACCTTCAAAGAAGAATTAAGACCAATACTCTTCAAACTATTCCGCAAAATAGAAACAGAAGGAACACTACCAAACTCATTCTGTAAGGCTACAGTGACCTCGGTACCTAAACCACACAAAGACCCAACAAAGAAAGAGAAATTAAGGTCAATCTCCCTTATGAACATTGATGCAAAAATGTTCAACAAAATACTTGCAAACCAAGACAAGAACACATCAAAGATATCATCCACTATGACCAAGGAAGCTTCATCCCAGGTATGCAGGGGTGGTTCAATATACGGAAATCCATCAATGTGATCCATCATATAAACAAACTGAAAGAAAAAAGCACATGATAATCTTCTTTTTTTTTTTCAATGCAGTTTATTCAGGAACCTTGAACAATCATCGGACCCTGGGGAAAGCAGCCCACAGCTTATAATGCAGAAAAAGCATTTGACAAAATCCAACACCCATTCATGTTTAAAGTCTTAAAGAGTTCAGGGATACAAGGCACATACGTAAACATTGTAAAGTATATATACAGCAAGTCTATAGCCAACATCAAACAAAACAGAGAGAAACTTAAAGCAATCCCACTGAAATCAGGGACAAGGCAAGGCTGCTCACTCCATATCTCTTCAACACAGTTCTTGAAGTTCTTACTAGAGCAATAAGACAATTAAGAGAGATCAAGGGGATACTGATTGGAAAGGAAGAAGTAAAAGTATCACTATTTGCAGATGATATGATAGTATACCTGAGTGACCCCAAAATTCTACCAGGGAACTTCTACAGCTGATAAACACCTTCAGCAAAGTGGCTGGATACAAAATTTACTCAAAATAAAAAATTAGTTCCCCTCCTGTATACCAAAGACAAAAGGGCTGAGAAAGAAATTAGGGAAACAACACCCTTCACAATAGACACAAAGGACATAAAGTACCCTGGGGTGACTCTAACAAATATTTTTTTTATGAAAAAAATTTCTAGTCTCTGAAGAATGAAATTGAAGAAGGTATCAGAAGATGGAAAGATCTCCCATGCTCATGACTTGGCAGGATTAACATAGTAAAAATGGCCATCTTATCAAAAGCAATCTACACATTTAATGCAATTCCCATCAAATTACCAACACAATTCTTTACTGACTTTGAAAGAAAAATTTCCAATTTCATATGAAATAACAAGAAACTATGAATAGCTAAAACAATCCTCTACACTAAAAGATCTTCTGGAGCTATCTCCATCCCTGATCTCAAGCTGTACTAGAGAACAACAGAAATAAAAACTGCATGGTACTGGCATAGAAACAGACTGGAGGATCAGGATCAATGGAATTGAATCAAAGATCCAGAAATAAACCCAAACACCTACAACATCTGATTTTTGACGAAGATGCCAAAACCATATAATGGAAAAAAGATAGCATATTTAGAAATGGTGCTGGTGTACAAGAAAGAAAATAGATCCCTATTTATCACCCTGCACAAAGCTAAAGTCCTAGTGGATCAAAGACATCAGTATAAAACCAGACACACTAAACATGTTAGAAGAAAAATTATGGAGGTGCCTTGAACTCAGGGCACAGGAGCCAACTTCCTGAACAGAAAGCCAACAGCACAGGCTCTAGGAGCAACAATCAATAAATGGGACGTCATGAAACTGAAAAGCTTCTGTAAAGCAAAGGAAAATGTCATTAGAACAAAACAACTGCCTACAGATTGGAAACGATCTTGACCAACCCTGTATCTGATAGAGGGATAGTATCCAGAATATATAAAGAACTTAAAGAAGTTAAACAGCAACAAATCAAGTAACCCAGTTTAAAAAAAAAATGGGGTAAAGAGCTAAGGAGCTAAATGAGCTAAAGAGAGAATTCTCAATAGAGGAACATTGAATGGCAGAGACTCACTTAAAGAAATGCTCAACATCCTTAGTCATCAGGGAAATGCAAATCAAAACAACCCTGAGATTTCGCCTTACACCCATCAGAATGGCTAAGATCAAAAACTAAAGTGACAACACATGTTGGAGAGGATGTGGAGAAAGGGGAATTCTCTTCCACTGCTGGTGGGAATGTAAACTTATACAACCACTTTGAGAATCAATCTGGTACTTTCTCAGACAATTAGGAATAGTGCTACCTCAAGATCCAGCGTAAGCACATCTAGACTCAAGTATACAACAAGGACATTTGCTCAACCATGTTGGTAACAGCTTTATTTGTAATAGCCAGAATCTATAAACAACACAGTTGACCCTCAACTGAGGAATGGATACAGAAATTGTGGTACATTTACACAGTGGAATACTACTCAGCAATTAAAAACAAGGACGTCATGAAATTTGCAGGCAAATGTTGGGAACTGTAAGAGATCATCCTGAGTGAGGTATCCCAGAAACAGAAAGACACACAAGGAATACACTCACTCATAAGTGGATATTAGATATATAATATAGGATAAACATACTAATATCTGTATACCTACAGAAACTAATCAAGAAGGACAACCCTGGGTAAGATGCTTAATCTTTATTCAGAAAGGCAAAGAGGATAGACATCAGAAGAGGAAGAAAACAAGCAAGAGGACAGGACAGGACAGGAGCCTACCACAGAGGGTCTCTGAAAGGCTCAACCCTGCAGGTTATCAAAGGAGATACTGAGACCTATAGCCAAACTTTGGGCAGAGTGCAGGGAATCTTATGAAAGAAGTTGGAAATAGTAAGACCTGGAAAAGACAGGAGCTCCACAAGGAGAGCAACAGAACCCAAAAATCTGGGCCCAGGGGTCTTTTCTGAAACTGATATTCCAACCAAGTCCCATGCATGGAGATAATCTAGAACCCCTGCTCAGATGTAACCCATGGCAGTTTGGTGTCCAAGTGGATTCCATAGTAATGGGAACAGGGACTGTCTCTGACATGAACTGATTGGCCTTTGATCACCTGCCCCTCAGAGAGGTGCAGTGTTACCAGGCTACAGAGGATGACAATGCAGCCACTCCTGATGAGGCCTGATATTCTGGGATCAGAAGAAAGGGGAGGAGGACTTCCCCTATCAGTGGACTTAGGGAGGGATATGGATGTGGCAGGGGCAAGGAAGAGGAGAAGGGAGAGAGCTACAGATAGAATACAAAGTGAATACAGGACAAGAGCCTACCACAGAGGGTCTCTGAAAGACTCTACCTAGCACTGCATCAAAGCAGATGCTGAGACTCATAACCAAACCTTGGGCACAGTGCAGGGAATCATATGAAAGAAGGGGAAATTAGTATGACCTGGAGAGGATAGGAGCTCCACAAGGACCAAATATATCTGGGCCCAGGGGTCTTTTATGAGACTGATACTCCAATCAAGGACCATGTATGGATGTAACCTTGAACCTCTGCTCTGATTTAGCCCATGGTAGCTCAGTAACCAACTGGTTTTCCCCAGTAAGGGGAACAGGGAGTATTTCTGACAAGAGTTCAATGGCAGCCTCTTTGATATCCCCATTCCCCAGGGAGGAGCAGCCCTGCTAGGCCACAGAGGAGGACTTTGCAGTCAGTCCTGAAGATACCTGATAAACCAGGGTCAGATGAAAGGGGAGGAGGTCCACCCCTAATAGTGGACTTGGAAAGAGGCAGGGAGGAGATGAGTGAGGGAGGGTGGGATTGGAAGGGAATGAGGGAATGTGATATAGCTGGGATACAGAGTTAATAAAATGTAACTAATAATAAAAATTAAAAATTAAAGTTAAAAAAAGAAAATAACAGAGAAAAAGAAAAAAAAGAAAATGACAATCCTACCAAAAGCAATAAATTGAAAAATATATATTAAGAAAAAAAAAGAATAAAAAAGAAAAGAAAAAATAAAACAAGGTGTTTCTATGTAGCCCTATGTATCCTGGGACTCACTGTGTAGACCATACTATCCTGAAACTCACAGGGATCCATCTGCCTCACTGTACTAAATGTTAGAATTAATGATGTGCCTAGTTTAAAACTTTTTTTTAAAAAGAATGAATGTTGAATTATGCAAAAATATTTTCCCACACTTATTAATACAATCACATTATTATTTTTTTATTTTACTAGTGATTATTATGAAATTAATTGTCTTCCAAATGTTAAGCTGAACTTTTTGGAATGCTGCATGTCTCAATAAATAGTAGAAGGCAGCCACAGTTTTTTCTGGTTTCTAGAAGTGTGTGTGTGTGAGAGAGAGAGTGTTTACTTAAGGCCACTTTTTCCCTAAATGCTTGCTAGAATTCACCAATGAAAGTTCTTCAATGTAGAATTTATAATTACAAATTTTCTTTAAGGTACTTATGGGGATAGTCATTTTATTTCCACTTGGGTGAACTTTGGTAGATTGTATACCTCAAAGAACTTTCTCTTTTCACCTAAGTTATTAAATTTGATTAAATTAAAGGATGTATAGTATTTTCTATGGTAATTTACATAACTCGTTGCTCCTGATCAGTTTGGCTAATTGTTTTTCAATTTATCAATTTTCTCAAAGAAACTACTTTTTATTTCTTTGATTTTCTGTTTTAGCTTTTTTGTTCTGCTTATTGACTTTCATCCTAATCTTCATAATTTCCTTTTTTTAGGTGAGTTTGAACTCAGCTGGAGATACTTCCCATAAATGTTAATTGCTCTGTTTAGTGATTTAAAAAGATTTGCTTTTAATTTATGTAGATGAGTGTTTGCCTGAATTCACATATGTGCACTGTGTGTGTGCATGTGTGCTGCCTATGGAGTCCAGAAGACACCAAATCCTCTTGGACTGGAGTTAAAGACAGTTATGAGTTGTCATGTGCATCCTGGGTTCAATCACTGCCTTGCTGTAGGTGCCGCAAATGCTCATAAACACTGAGCCATCTCTCCAACCTTGTTACAAAATTTAAAAAAAAAATCCTTTTTCTGTTTATGCCCTCCTGTTATTCCTATTAACTACAGTGAGTTTTGCAGTACCATTTGCTGGTGCAAATACTTAGGCAGTAATCAATACACAGTTTTTGGTCTTCCTTCTGTTGGATAATACCCTTGGGTCACACGGAACTGAGGCTAACTTAGCTAATAACTTCTGGACACTAAAGGTTGCTTGGCCTCAGACTGACCATTTCATTCCACCTGCAGAAACAACACGCCTGAGTATTGAAAACAGCCTACCAGCCTTCTATCAGTTAAACCAGAAAGAAAAATAGCTTTAACCTCTTGGCAGCTACCCATGTACACTTGTGAACGTACATACACCTATTTCCCAGCCCCGCTAAATGTGTTGGATCTTTACCCAAGTGGAGGTCCCCTGCAGGTCCAGGCTCAGCCTGTGGAGATGGAGCCGGCCTACCTCTTTGACTCATTTTTTTTCTACACTTTCACATTTTGACAAAGAACAGCCTGTATTTGCACTTGAGTATGTCTTGTGATTTCATACGGACTGCTGTAGGGACTGCAGAAAAGTGGAGGCCATTGGTGCCTCCTTCCAGCGTGCGGTTCAGCCAGGAATTCAGCTGCTCGTAATTGCGTGGTTCTGTTCTGTTTTCATCTCATGCCTAATTTGTTCCAGTGCACATGTCCATTGTATTTCGGAGTGGGCTGAAATGTTAGGGATTCTTCTGGGAGTGTGTGCGTGTGTGTGTGGGGGGGGAGGGTCTTCCTCACTTTTCCTCTTTCCTTTTAGAGTCTTACTAAATGCAAGTCCCTTAGGAGCCACAGCCCCACCCTAGGCAGCCTGTTGTTACCATACTTTACACCTGGTTCTCTGCTGACCTAATCCATCCAGCTCAGTCCCAAATCCATTTGCATCAAGCAGCTACTTGGTATTCCCTGTGCTTGCCACTTGGAAGTAGTGGTATTCATTGGTAATGGGATTAACATATGTAAGCCTCGAGGGGAGACCTGCCATTGCTCTCACTCTCACAGGAGCTTGGTGTGCAGAAGACTTCAATACGCGTCTTAAATAGTCAATGCATTATCCTGAGCAATGCAATAAAGCATGCCATTCTTTTTTTGCATACTGTATGCTTCTTGGAAGCTTTTTTGGCATTTTTTTATTATTATCATTTATTACAATTTATTCACTTTGTATCCCAGCTGTTACCCCATCTCTCATCTCCTCCCAATCCAACTCTCCCTCCCTCTTCTCCCCTTCTGCCCCTCCCCTAGCCTAGTTCACTGATAGGGGAGGTCCTCCTCCCCTTCCATCTGACCCTAGCCTATCAGGTCTCATCAGGACTGGCTGCATTGTCTTCCTCTGTAGTCTGGCATGGCTGCACCCCCCAGGGGGAGGTGATCAGAAAGCCTGCCACTGAGTTCATGCCAGAGAAAGCCCCTCCTCCCCTTACTAAACCCACTTGGAGACTGAATCTATGGGCTACATCTGAGCAGGGGCTTAAGTCCTCTTCATGCATTGTTCTTGGTTGAGGTATGAGTCCTAAAGAGACTCATTTTTGGTTCTATTGGTCTCATTGTGTAGTTTCTGTCCCCTCCAGGTAGTGTAACAGCAAGTCTGCTATCACTTTAGTCTGTAAGCATTCATTTTTAAAGTGCCCACAATTTTATTTGATTAAAATTACTCAATTTAAAATTATGTACTGAATTAGGTTTTTTTTTTCTAAAATATCTATTCTAGTTCAATGTATCTGTTGGCAACTATCCAAACTCATGATTATTATAATGTGATATATTTCTTTCAATTCATTGCAAGGTGATTTTTAATGTTTGTCCTCAGTCTTTAATTTGTTACTTTACCTTGATGAATAAGTTGGCCACAGAAGGGAGATCACACTTACCACTCATGAATCCATTACCACTACCACTGTGCATTCATAATCACAGGTCAGGTGGCATGAAAAGCACTTGGATTTATTCTCCTTTGTCCCCTGGCATCTGCCTCCACATTGCGGCTTCACTTATGCCTCTTAGCACAGTCTCTCTAGGGAGGAAGTTCTTTGTGCTTTCCAAGATGTGCCAGGTGTATTAGTTGGGTAGTTAGTTTGGCTTTTGCTGGCACCGATTGGGAGGCAAAGGGAGATAATTCCCAAGTACTGTAGCATGAAATTTGAGATGAGTTTTTCAAAAGACCAATTCTCAGTAAGTCATGTACCTTCTTTCTCTTCCATGTGTATTGTTGAAAAGGCATGTGTTTATATGTATGTATATATATATATATGTTTATGCAAATATATATATACATATATATATGATACTTCTTTGGTTAAATTCAGTTAAATATGAAAAATAGTATTTTTTTTCAAGAAAGTTATAAATCCAAACACAGGCTGACATAACCATTGACACCAGCAAAAAAAACAGCATCAGCAAGCCTAGCATTCATAGCACCTTTGCTCCCATTACACAGCTTGTACATGATCTCAATAAGTGTGTGGCTATTCCACTCCCTCCCCTTTACTTCTCCCTAAAAGAGAAAAATAAAAGTTCAAATATTCTTGTTAATAAGAGTTTTCTTTTTCTGTTTTAAAGACATGACTTTGAGAAAGGACTTGGGTTTTATGTTGCTGTGTATCAAGGCCATCATCGCTAGAAACACTGCTTCTCATGGCAACACCCTTTTTCCTGGGGTTTGCTAGAAGGCATTTCATGTATTACACTTGACAGCATCTGCTGTGATACACCACTTGGAACATTTCCAAAATGGTACCCACAAAGCATTTTAATAAGAGTCACGTGGTTCTCTTGAAAAAACAAAATAAAACAAAGAAAACCTTTTATCTGCAGTAGTAATAACATGACAGCAGTTTTCATGTTTTTTGAGACTTCATCTCTACTTTTTCTCAATTTCATTTTGGCATCTCAGACACATGTGAAATAAACCATGGCCATAATGTCCTAGTCATCTTGCAGGTTTCTGATATACACAGATGACAGAGATCTGCCTGCACTTGCAAAGGCAAAGCTCTATTAATTTATGTTGTCATTATTCACTTGATTCTACTCTTTTACTTGAGGGGAATGATTGTAGAATTGAAAGCTGGAGTTTAAAGTCCACATTCAGGTGTTCCATCGACTAAGTTAGGCCAGAGCAGAAAATATACGTGTCAACGAAGGTGCCACCTGTCTTGGAGAGGAAACAGTTTCACTAAATGTCTAGGTCACCAGGTTCTAATCAAGTAGACACAATGTGTTTACTTAAAAATATGTCCCTGATCAAGGGGATACAAATTGGAAAGGAAGAAGTCAAATTATCACTATTTGCAGATGATATGATAGTATACTTTGAGTGACCCCAAAAACTCTACCAAGGAACTCCTACAGCTGATAAACACCTTCAGCAAAGTGGCCGGATACAAAATTAACTCAAAAAAATCAGTAGCCCTCCTGTATACAAAAGACAAAAGGGCTGAGAAAGAAATTAGGGAAACAACACCCTTCACAATAGCCACAAATGACATAAGGTACCTCGGAGTAACCCTAACCAAGGAAGTCAAAGACTTGTATGAAAAAAATTTCAAATCTCTGAAGAAAGAATTAGAAGAAGATATGAGAAGATGGAAAGATCTCCCATGCTCATGGCTTGGCAAGATTAACATAGTAAAAATGGCCATCTTACCAAAAGCAATCTACAGATTCAATGCAATGCCCATCAAATTACCAACACAATTCTTTACAGACCTGGAAAGAAAAATTCTCAACTTCATATGGAATAACAAGAAACCCAGAATTGCTAAAACAATCCTCTACAATAAAAGATCTTCTGGAGGTATCTCCATCCCTGATCTTAAGCTGTACTATAGAGCAACAGTTTTAAAAACTGCATGGTACTGGCATAGAAACAGAATGGTGGATCAATGGAACCGAGCAGAGGACCCAGAAATAAACCCACACACTTATGGACACCTGATCTTTGACAAAGACGCCAAAACCATATAATGGAAAAAAGATAGCATCTTCAACAAATGGTGCTGGTCTAACTGGATGTCTACATGTAGAAAAATGAAAATAGATCCATACTTGTCACCCTGCACAAAACTGAAGTCCAAGTGGATCAAAGACCTCAACATAAAACCAGACACATTAAATCGGCTTGAAAAAAAGTGGGAAATACCCTAGAACTCATTGGTACAGGGGAAAACTTCCTGAACAGAACACCAGCAGCACAGGCTCTAAGAGCAACAGTCAATAAATGGGACCTCATGAAACTGAAAAGCTTCTGTAAAGCAAAGGACACCATCATCAAAACAAAGCGACCACCTACAGATTGGGAAAGAATCTTCACCAACTCTTTATCTGACAGAGGACTCATATCCAGTATATATAAAGAACTAAAGAAGCTGAAAAGCAGCAAACCAAGTAATCCACTTAAAAAATGGGGAACAGAGCTAAACAGAGAATTCTCTATAGAGGAATACCGAATGGCAGAGAAGCACTTAAAGAAATGCTCAACCTCACTAGCCATTAGGGAAATGCAAATCAAAACAACCCTGAGATTTCACCTTACACCCATGAGAATGGCCAAGATCAAAAACTCAAGTGACAACACATGCTGGAGAGGTTGTGGAGAAAGGGGAACCCTTCTCCACTGCTGGTGGGAATGTAAACTTGTACAACCACTCTGGAAATCAATCTGGCGCTTTCTCAGACAACTAGGAATAGCCCTTCCTCAAGATCCAGCCATACCACTACTGGGCATATATCCAAAAGAGGCTCAAGTACACAAAAAGGACATTTGCTCAACCATGTTTGTAGGAGCTTTATTTGTAATAGCCAGAAGCTGGAAACAACCCAGATGCCCCCCAACTGAAGAATGGATGCAGAAATTGTGGTACATCTACACAATGGAATACTACTCAGCAATGAAAAATAAGGAAATCATGAAATTTGCAGGTAAATGGTGGGATCTGGAAAGGATCATCCTGAGTGAGTTGTCCCAGAAGCAAAAAGACACACATGGTATATATTCACTCATATAGACATACAACATAGGACAAACCCACTAAAGCCTGTGCATCTAAAGAAACTAAGCAAGAGAGAGGACCCTAACTAAAATGTCCAATCCCCATCCGGAAAGGCAAAGAGGATGGACATCAGAAGAAGTAAACAGGAAACAACCTAGGAAGCTACCACAGAGGGCCTCTGAAACCCTCTGCCCTACAGACTATCAAAGCAGATGCTGAGCCTGATGGGCAACTGTTGGGCAGAGTGAATGGAATTTTAGGTAAGAACTGGGAAATAGTAAGAGCTGGAGAGGACAGGGTCTCCACAAGGAGAGCAACAGAACCAGAAAATTTGAACACAGGGAACTTCCCAGAGACTCATACTCCAACCAAGGACTATTCATGGAGATAACCCAGAACCCCTGCACAGATGTAGCCCAGGGCAGTTCAGAGTCCAATTGGGTTACATAGTAATGTGAAGAGGGACTGCCTCTGACATAAGCTGATTGGCCTGCTCTTTGATCACCTCCCCCTGGGGGGGAGCAGCCTTACCATGCCATAGTAGAGGATAATGCAGCCACTTTTGATGTGAACTGACAGACTAAGATCAGAAAGGAGAGGAGAACCTCCCCTATTAGTGGACTTGGGGAGTGGCATGCAAGGAGAGGGAGGAGGGAGGGTGGGATTGGGAGGGGAGGAGGGAGGGGCTTATGGGGGGGTGCAGAATGAATAAAGTGTAATTGATGAAAAATTTAAAAAAAAAAGGGAAAAAATAATTTAAGAACCTTAAATGACTTTCAAAAGTGGAGGAAAACATGGAGTTAGTCAATTGGCATGGAGCACGTCTCGCCCCTGGGGGCAATGGTCTCCTGAACCTACTCAGACCTCGGACACCACCACTGCTAGTTCTAGAACTGACGCAGGATGTTCCAACGAGGGGGTTAAGGCTTTTCATAATATTTCCTATAAGCCCATACCTGTTTGTCTATATCCCCCATTTTCATTCATTATTAGCCAGATAGAGCCAAGTAATTGTGGTAATGATACTTGCTTTTTTGCCCAATGCTGGAATGCTAGTAAATTTAGGTATGCCCTGGTTCCTCGCATGCCTCACTGGGTGCCTGTGCCCATTGATGCCCCTCACACTATGACTCTCTTCAGACAGAAAAGGGATCTTGGAACTACAGCCACCATTGTTACTACCATCTCATTGGCGGCTGTTGGAGCTACCACCGGGGCATTAGCCATGAGTCATACTGGGCAGACTGCTCAGACCCTGAATAATCATTTAGCCAATGTAGCTCATGCCTTAGTTGTACATAAAGGAATTAATGCTCAACTAAAAGGAAGCTTGATGGTGTTCAATCAGAGGATTGACCTCTTGCAGGAGCAAATTGATACCCTATGGCAAATCGCTCAACTTGGCTGTCAATGAAAATATGCTGGACTTTGAGTCACTAGCATATAACATGAGAATTTTTCCTGTGCTGCAAATCTGTCTAAACAATTGTCTAGCTATATTTTAGGTAATTGGACTGGAGAATTCAATACTACGATGGAGCAGCTGAGAGTGACCATTGTCACAGTAAATTCTACCAGAGTGGATGCAGGACTAGCCACAGGATTATCATCATGGATTGCTGCAACCATGAATCATCTGAAGGAATGGGCGGGCATGGGAGTGTTAGCAGGCCTTCTGGTGTTGGTCTCCTTGGTTTGCCTGTGGTATATATGCAAGATTAGAGTCTCACAACAGTGTGATGCAGCCATGATCATTAAGGCTTTTACAGCCATTGAAGCAGGACATTCTCCCCAAGCATGGTTGGATACCATAAAAAGCTAAAATGTTACGCTCAGGATGCGAGGCTAAGCACTGCACTCAGGGTCAGCTGCTTTGGACCCAGAGAAGAGCATGTCTGATTGCATGCGGGTTGATGCCCCAGGTCCCGCCTCTGAGAAAAAGGTATTGGTCGGGTCTGATGCTCTTTGGGTGGATGACACCTAAATGAACATCGGTACAAAGTCCCAATTTATTTCTAATATCAGAGATCAGACCTCTACTCTTGCCTGATGTGTCTAAAACAAAAAGGGGGAACTGTAGAGAGCTGCGGAATGCTATGCCTTAAAGATGGAGCTGGTTTCTGCCTTCCACCTTCCCGATGGTGAGTGCTCTCTGTTACGAACAATTCCACATTTGGCTAAGGCTGAGGATCTGGCTTGCTTCCATGTATGTGGACCTATCTGCATTGCCCACGTGGCACGCTGGGGTTGGCTACCCAGAGGCTATTTAAGCTGTGGGCTGGCTTTCTCCAGGGTCCGAGGATTGTTCAATGTTCCTGAATAAACTGCATTGAAAAAAAAAAAAAAGTTGTTGTGAGTGAATAAAGTGTAACTAATAAAAGTTAAAAAAAAAAAAAAGAACATAAAAAAAAGTTGTTGTGAATGCCATGTGTCCAAATGGTGGCTTTATGGCACTTAAGAAAAGTATCTGTTGCTAATGTCCTTTGGATCACACAGTTGAACATCTTGGAAAAGTTTCTGTTTTTCAAAACCATTAGGCTTGGGTGGCTTTTGTGTTTTATTTTTAATTGCTGAAAAAAGCCTTGAGCATTCCAAGAAAGTAAGACTGAAATAAAAAATAATGATATTAAAGTGAGCTTCTATTTGCTGATACATCCTTTGAAGGAGAGTGACTAATGTTTGGGAGATGAATCATCATAACAGAATTGTGGGTGGTAATTTCATCATAGTCTGTGAACTAATTTGCAATCAAAGAACACTTTTATTTCTTTGTTTTATATAATCTAATACTGAAATGTAAGAAAAATTTAATAAATAAAAAATTATATGGAAAAAAAATATGTCCCTGAATATGTGAATGTTACATGGATTAAAGCTGGCCACGTGCTGTGTGATTTACGTCAATGTGACTTGAATTGACTGTGGAAACTTCAAACAAGGAGATGTGTATTAAGTGTAGGCAGAAGAACAATTCCTATGGTTTGAAAGTGAAACATCTTCTGCAAAGGTGTGTCTGTTGCAATGCAATCCCACTGCTGGTGAGCCTATCAGATACCTGACATATCTGCTCTTTACATTATGATTCATAACAGTAGCAAAATTACAGTTTTGAAACAGCAACAAAATAATTTTCTGGTTGGGTATCACCACAACATGAGGAACTGGATTAAAAGGTTGCATCATTGGGAAGGTTGAGGACTACTACTCTCCAGCCTCAAGTGTTGAATGTTCTGTGATGTAGTCCTAACTAAAGGTAGTCACTGAGGATGCGCACTGAAGGTCTTCCCTGGTCCCCGGTTTCTCTGTTAGTTCCACTTTCTGTCTGCTGTGATGTAAAGGAATCCCTCTGTTACACCCCTGATGCCATATTGTGCCCAAGCACATGGAACCAAGGCAACTTAGCCTTAATCTTCTCCAGCTGTGAGGCAAAACAGACCCTGCCTTCAGTTATATCAGAGATGTTGTCAGAACACTGAGGACGGTGACTAATCCAGTAACATCTTAAATTAACAGATAATGTTTAAGGATGGTTAAGGTTTGCAGAGTGAACATATAAGACATATTTTGAAGGAAGTTTGATTTGGAAAGTGAGAAGGAATGAAAAGAACACTTTGAGAAGAAAGAACTATGTTGGATTCAGTTTAGCAGCTTTATTCTTAATATCCAGAACCTGGAAACAACCCAGATGTCCCTCAATGGAGGAATGGATACAGAAATTGTGGTACATTTACACAATGGAATACTACTCAGCAATTAAAAACAAAGGAAATCATGAAATTTGCAGGCAAATGGTAAAACCTAGAAAAGATCATCCTGAATGAGATATTCCAGAAGCAGAAAGACACACATGGTATATACTCTCATAAGTGGATACTAGACATATAATATAGGAAAAACCTACAGAAATCTGTACACTTAAAGAAACCAAGCAAGAAGGAGGACCCTGGGTAAGATGATCAATCCTCACACAGAAAGACAAACAGGATGGACATTGGAAGAAGGAGAAAACAGGGAACAGGACAGGAGCCTACCATAGAGGGTCTCTGAAAGACTCTACCCAGCAGTATATCAAAGCAGATGCTGAGACTCATAACCAAACTTTGGGTAGAGTGTAAGGCCTGGAGAGGACAGTAAATCCACAAGGAGAGCAACAGTACCAAAATATCTGGGCACAGGGGTCTTTTCTGAGACTGATACTCCAACCAAAGACCATTCATGGATATTACCTATAATGCATACATAGATGTAGCTCATGGCAGCCCAGTCTCCAAGTGGGTACCCTAGTAATGGGAACAGAGACTGTCTCTGACATGAACTGATTGGCCTGCTCTTTGATCACCTCCCCTTAAGGAGGATCAGCCTTGCCAGCCACAGAGGAGGACATTGCAGCCAGTCCTGACTCTTTGATAAGCTAGGGACAGATGAAATGGGAGGAGGACCTCCTCTATCAGTGGACTTGGAGTGGGTCTTGGAAGGAGATGAGGGAGGGAGGATGGGGTTGGGAGGGAAGGAGGGAGGGGTCTACAGCTGGGATACAAACTGAATCAACTGTAATTAATATAAAAATAAATTAAAAATAAAATTAAAAAACTAAAAGAAGGAAGGAACCCAAGAAAAAACTCTTTGAGAAAGAAAATAAAGATAAGAGGTAGTACTTTTTTACAGTTTGAGCTGAATCATATCTACTTCAGTCTGAATAGATGTATTTCCTATAATTCATATGTTTGTATTGAAATCTCATGGTGATATTAGGTATGTAGGGGCTTTAATTACTTTGTGAGGGCCGAGTCTCCCACCTTAATGAGATGACCTTGGTGAAATCAGGTCTCTTATAAAAGAAGCATGGCAGAGCTTTCATGCCCTTTCCATCTGAAGAATGGTAGATACCCAAATATTCATGGATGGGACCACCTCCAACTTTCATTACACATCGTTTTATTCAATCAGGAGCTACACCCTTGGGGAAAATTGTCTCTTTTATTGTTCTTAAACACTAAATTACTTTTAGAGTATCATTTCCATTTTTAATACAAAAAAAACAATTAAAAAAATCCTTTATTGGACATAAGAACAAATTAACTTACTGTAAGATTATTCCTCAATTGACTCATTACAGATAAAATTAAGTTAGTGATAACTACACTAAAACAAATGTCACTGGCTCATTAGCATGAAATATCTTCAAATATGTGCTAATGTATGTAATCAAAGACTGACACCAAGCACTCAAGAATATGAGAGAAATTTCTTGGAAAATTATGTCAGTCATTTCATTCCAATTAAAATTTTGGATGTGACAAAAAAAATCTCTTTTTCAGGGAAAAGGGAACTGTAAATTCAGGTTAATGCAGTCATTAGTCGCTCACTGGCTGTGTTTTACTTTTTTCAACTCTGTAATGTCACCTGCTCTGTTCTTTATGGTTGTCTTTAGTGAAGGTTCTTGACTTTCAAGGAAATACTCAAGAAAATGGAGCTACGTACAGTGAACGAGTGTACAGTCTATAGACCATGCGGCTCTGAGTTTAACTAGTGTATCCAGAAATAGCCAGTGAGTGCTGATGCAAAATAATGGTATTTCTAGAAAACAAAATTCTGTCTTAACAAAATTATAATATTAGTATTCATGTCCAAAGACCAAAGGATCATGATGGCATCTTACTCTAATATTTCAAAACAGAAAAAAATTCAAACACTTGAAAAAGTACATAGAAATTATTATTATTATTATTATTTATCTTATTCTCTGTATTCATTTTTGTGTAACAGCACTATAACATTTTCTTCACTTTTTTTTAGAAGACATGGTGTAATGTAGACCATAATGGCCTTAAATTTTACTATGTAAAAAAAAATTATGGCTATGTATGTCTAATTCTGACATAAATCCAAGACTTGGTACATGCCAGGCAAGTATTCTGGCAACTGAACTGCATCTTCAGCATAATAATGTTGTATTTTAATACATTAAATTATATAGTGTATTTATTAGTGTCATATATACTATATGTTTACTATTAAATATAAAAATACTACTTAGAGGACTTAATCTTTTGATATAGGACACTGTAAAACTGACTCTAATTAAGCAAACATACTTAGAATCTGTAGTATGAGATAGATGAACAAAATGATAATCATGCATTAGAAAATTTTATAAACAATGGGGGAAGAAACAGCCACAATAATACTGCCAATATCAGTTTAATCACCAGGAAAATGCGGGTCATAGAAATAGGCTAGCTTAGAAGTTATAAAATAGCCAGGTGGGGTGGTGCACACCTTTAATCCCAGCACTCAGGAGGCAGAGACAGGAGGTTCTCTGTGAGTTCAAGGCCAGTGTGGCCTACAAAGTGAGTCCATGACAGCCAGGGCTCTCACACAGAGACACCCTGTCTTGAAAATCTGCCCCCCTCCAAAAAAAGTTATAAAATATTTGAAATATTTGAAAGTGATAAGCAGCTGTATAGGTAGAGAATACATGCCTTCATTGGTTTTAGAAATGTGAAAGTATTTAGGTAAAATTGTAATTATACCCAAAGAAGAAAGTAATTATTTAAGAAGTGAGTATTGCTTTCTTTTTCCTGTAATAATAAGCAGCTAGCCATTTTCTCACACTCAGGTAAGATCTAATGGTCTGTAAACATAAATATAAATTTGGTGAAAATTTTAAGTGGAAATAAAATTTCCAAGATCTCTAGAGAAATGAATTACACACTGCTTATTCTGAATAAAGTATCTGAGATTTACTTCATCACCAAATAAGCATATTTTGTGCAGCATCACCTACTGATATTCCTCAAGGACTATGTTCACACAGACGCTACTGCATTCAGAAATAGAAAAATGTCCCATCTATGATATTAGTTATAATATTTGAGTGCAACCACACACTTGCTGCCAATCTCTCTTAATTCAGGACAAAATGAGACTGCCTAATTCCAAATTCTTCCCACAGGGTGAATTTTTAATATTGAGTTTCATCTGTCAAAAAGAAAACTTTTGTTCGTCAAAATCGAAAGCCTGACAGAAAGCCACTTATTACTGCTGCCAGCTAAAAGGCCTTGAGGTAGAACACCCTGTGCACTATGGGGGTGAGGGGCCATGTGCTATAGAAATCAGTTTTCCTGAAACTGATTTACTGGCATACATGTAGGATTTCATTCCGTACTTTTAAAGATAGTAATGATCTAACTGAGAATAACACTGTGTCAAAACTAACTTTTGCGGCCTCGAGGAATAACTCAGAACCGAAAATGTGGAGTTTAGGTATTCGAGTTTATAAGCTTGAACACCTGTTTCATGTCCACTGCAGATATGGTGGCTCATTCTTGTAATTTTGGGGTGAGGGAGGGTGAAACAGGTGGATCCCCAGGACTTACTGGGATCCTTGCTTAATGATGCTGAGGAATGATACTCAGCGCTGTCTTCTGGCCTCCACATATGCACACAAGAACAAACACACACACAAACACACACACACAGAAACAATTTAAAAAAATTGCTATTGGAATTGTCTGTTTATGTGATTATGAAAAACATTTTGTAGAAAAAAAAAGTCCAAATTTGCACCTTTGCCCAATTTAGCTCATTGGATCAATTCTAAAATTACCTAAATATCGGATTTTAAAATGTAAAGTGGAAGGTAGTTTGAGCTCTTTTTCTGTCAGAAGCACCCTTGGTGGTTTGTACTGCATTTTTTAAAGTTTGAATGCAAAGATTAGAGTGGAAATCATCGTGAGTTAACGATAAAGATGCATAATATTGTCTTAGTGTCGTATTCCTAATATTTAGAGATGGTAAATGGTGAAACACTTCCATCACCTACAACAAGCATGTCAGTGAGGTTTTCAGTATCCAGATAAAAGATGCTTACCGATGGGATATCGTACATGCGTGTTCAGGCACACATGAACGTATACCATACATACACATATTACATCTGCATACACACAGATGCATCAAGGACATCTTTATTCATTATTAGTAGATTACTCTTTCTCAATTGTTTCTTGTTTCATTATTAATCTTGGAAGATAAAAAAATACTTCAAATTTTAAAATAAGGTTGATTTTGCAGCTGTTGTAAATGATGTGGATGTTATTGTAAGAAACAATGTTAAGCCAAGGTACTCTTAAAATAGTATTTGCTATGGGATTCCTGAGTGTACAAGCAAGTCAGTGTCTGCATCTGTACCTGAATGTTGTGCCATTTCTTGCACTTTTCTGCGTGTTTGTGCGTTTTGTCCAATTTTGTTGTATTTGTTTTTACTTCATTTTATATTTTATTTTAATCCCGTAGGTGACTGTTTGTTTTTTAATAAAAACAGAAAGGGAAAGCATCTGGATGGGAGGAGAGATGGAGTGGAATCTAGGGGAGTAGATGAAGGGGAAATAAGTTGTTTGAAAAAAATATTTTTAATAGAAAAATATAGTATTTGTTAGATTAGCCCTGTAAATTCTTGGGAGTTAAGAATATAGAATAATGCTTTAACTGCCTCAATCTTTCCTAGAAGATCACAATATCAGTCTTAATCAGACTTCCTCATAAAATCCTCACAGTATCAATCTAGCTGAGAGGGGGACAAGAGAGGAGATTTAATCTCAGAGTAAACAACATGTTGTTTTCAGGATACATAGATTGCTTAGTGCAAGCAAGTAGTGTCTGCAAACAAGCCTGGCATGCATGGGTTTTTAGGTTGTAGTAATTGGGAATGAAGTTCTAAAGTGCTATTTTAGCTGGTGCAGTATGAGTCCTCTAGGAGGCATCGTAAAAATAATCTGAATATGTTCCCTCGTTTTCTTTTTCTTTTTTGAAAAATTATGTTAGTTTATTTGCTTTACATCCCAAGGTGCCCCCTACCTCCTCTCCTCCTAGTCCCCCCTCAAATTAACCTCCCCCAGCACATCAAGTCATATCAGGACTGGATGAGCATACCTTCATCCCCTGAGGCCCGGCAAGGCATCCCTGCCTGGGGGAAATGATCCAAAATCAGGCAATAGAGTCCATGTTAGAATCAACTCCCCCTCCACTAGCCAGGCTCCCCATAGGAAAACTAAGCCTCCCATAGGGGAGCCCCATGCGTTCAGGGGGCGTAGGTCCAGATGATGCATGCTCCTTAGTTGATGCCTCAGTCTCTGAAATCCCCATTGACTGGGTTAGTTGGTTTTCTTGTGAGGTTCCTGTCTTCTCCAGGTCCTTCAATTTTTTCACCCAACACATCCACTGGACCCCCATAGTTCCCTGCCATGCTTGGCTGCAAGTCTCAGCATCTGTCTCAATATACTGTACTCTGGATACTTGATTTTTGACAAAGAAGCCAAAACCATACAATGGAAAAAAGAAAGCATCTTCAACAAATGGTTCTGGTCCAACTGGATACCTGCCTGTAGAAAAATGCAAATAGACCCATACTTATCACCCTGAACAAAACTAAATTCCAAGTGGATCAAAGACCTCAACATAAAACCAGACACACTAAATCTGTTAGAAGAAAAAGTGGGGAGCTCTAAGTTCGACAATTAGTAAATGGGATCTTATGAAACTGAGAAGCTTCTGTAAGGCAGAGGACACTGTCAATAGAACAAAATGGCAGCTGACACAGTGGGAAAAGATCTTCACCTCTTTTTCTGTTATACTGTGAGGAGTATTGGTGTCTTCTTTGAAATACAGTAAAATTCTGCATTGAATTCTGCTGATCCTGGATTTGTTTTTGATTTATAATTTTTAGGTTACTGTTTCTATTTCTTTGGTTGTTATGGGTATTTACTTTAATAGACAGGTACTGTGTATCTAGAAGTTCATAAATTTCTTTTAGATTTTCCCATTTGGTGGAATACAGATTTTTAAAATGTGCCCTTAAGAGTCTATCAATTTATTAAGTATCTACTGTAATGTAACCTATTCCATCTCTAATTTGATTTAGATCATATCTCTCCGATTCTCTTTCTTTTGGTTGATTTGGCTAAATATTTATAAATCTTGTTAAATTTTTCAAAGAGTCAGCTCCTCATTTCATTGATTCTTTGTATTATTTTCCCTTTCTATATCATTGCTTTGATTATCTTTTTGGGAATCTTGTTTGATTTGGTTTTGCTAAGATCTCAGGTACTTAATTCATTAATTTGAGATTTCTGGAATATTTTAACATAGGCACATAGTGTTATAATCTTTTACTTTATAACTGCCCTCATTGTGTTCCATAGATTTTGGTAGGTTATGTTTTCACTTTCATTCAATTCTAGGATTTTAATTTTATTCTGGATTTATTCTTTGACTGAATCATCATTTTGTAGTATGCTGTTGAGTTTCTGTGAATTTATGTAATTTCTGTGGTTTATGATTGCTATTGATGTCCAGTTTTTTTTCTATATAGATAACTGGATAAAAAAATGTGAGTTTGATTTTCCTACTATATTTGTTGAAATTTGTTTTGTGTTCTAAAAAATGATTCATATTGCAGAAAGTTCCATGGTCTACTGAGGAAAAAAAAGTATTCTTTAGTGTTTGTGTGGAAACATCTGTAGGTATCTGAAAGGTTCATTTAGTTCAGGATGTCATTTAACTTCAGAGTTTCTCCTACATCCTTTCAAGTCACCTATCCTTCGACTTGGGGAGGGGCATGGGAGGAGATGAGGGAGGGACGGTGGGATTAGGAGGGGCTGAGCGAGGGGGCTACAGCTGGGATACAAGTAAACTGTAACAGCTTATTTTATCATAAGGAAAAAAATTCCTTTATGAAATACCACAAGCTAATAAATAAAAAGCCCATGCCAGATGGACTTATTGGAGTTACAGATCAATGCCATTGCTCTTTTGGCTTGCCCACTAAAACTTGAGGATAAAACCCGATCGCTGAAGACACTGCATAGTTTAGTCATAGAACATGAAGAAATCAAACTTGAATGACAAACTGGTGTTGACATGGAAGCATCTTCTCCACTGGTTAGCTTTCCAGGACTAAAAGGTGCTATGCATGATATCATGAGGCAAAAGTAAGCATCAGTCTTACTCAGCCGAGACCCCTGTGTGCTATCGTAAAGCCAACCTTGCAGCCAATGCCCACTAGTTCAAAAGTGGCATGAATGTTACAGGAGTAACTAACCTTCTGGTTGTATTTAAAATCTGCTTCACACTATGGAGTCATTATCTGGAACAGTTGTTGTGAGTTAATAGAAGGAAATATTAATTGTTTACTTCTAAAAGTCATGTACATGTACAAGACTTACTTACATGATATAAATACATGACTTTTGGGAGTAAACATATTTATCCAGATGTGTAGATTTTTGAACAAGATATACCAATTAATATTTTCTTTTATTTGCTAGCAGTTTGTAGAAAAAATACAACTGAGCATGATACATTTGCTAGCCTTACAAGTTGAAAGAACTGAAGGAGGATGAGAAAGTACTGTTTCCTTTAAATTTGAAGTACCCAGTCTGTATTTTCACAATTAAGCAAATTAAGTCAACACAGTTTTGACAGCCCACCTTGAGGTGGCTTCAAATTGACAAGGCCCAGAGAATAGAGCTGCTGCTAACCTCATTAACTGGGGAGTCTAAAAAGTTGATGAATTACAGATACAGAGACGTTTACCAACAAACAGCAGTATCTCATGGCAAAACAAACTCTGCCCATCACATGCCTCACTGTAACTTGAGTAAACTAAAAAAAAAAAAAATCTATAGATCTCAATTTAAATTGAAGAAAGATATTTTTGAATTCTTATTTTATGTGTATGAGTATTTTGCGCGCATATATTTGTATTTAATGTTCATGCCCAGTGCCCACTTGACCAGACAAGGCCATTATATCCTCTGGACCTAGAAATTAGTCACAGTTATGTACCATCATATGGGTACTGGAAATCCACCCTGAGTCCTCTGGAAAAGGAGCCAGTGCTCTTACACACAGATCCATCTCTCCAGGCCTGAAAATGTTTTAAAGCCTATGGCAGTTCAGTGTCCAAGTGGCCTCTATAGTATTAGGGACATGAACTGATTGGCCTGCTTTTTGGTAACCTCCCCCTGATGGGGGAGCACCCTTACTAGGCCACAGAAGAAGAAAATGCAGCCACTCCTGATGAGACCTAATAGACTAGGATCAGAGGGAAAGGGAGGAGGACCTCTTTTATCAGTGGACTGGGAGAGTGACACAGGTGGGGAAGAGAGAGGGTGGGATTGGGAGGGGAGGAGGGAGAGAGGTACAGGGGGAATACAAAGTGAATAAACTGTAATTAATAAAAATAATAATTAAAAAAGAATACCAGATCTGGTTTTATTCTAATTTTTTTAAATTTTTATTAATTACATTCACTCACTTTGTATCCTAGCTGTAGCCCCCTCTCCATCCCATCCCAATCCCACCCTCCCTCTTCTTCTCTTATGCCCCTACCCCAGTCCACTGATAGGGGATGGTTCTCCTCCCCTTCCATCTGACCCTAGTGTATCAGTTCTCATCAGGACTGGCTTCTTTGTCTTCCTCTGTGGTAAGTTTGCTCCCCCTTTCATAAATCTTTCATAAGATTTCCTGCACTCTGCCCAAAGTTTGGCTATGAATCTCAGCATATGTTTTGATAACCAGCTGGGTGGAGTCTTTCAGAGGCCCTCTGTGATAGCCTCCTGTCCTGTTCCCTATTTTCTCCCTCTTCTTATGTCCATCTCATTTGACTTTCTGAATGAATATTGAGCATTTTACCCAGAGTCCTAATTCTTGATTAGCTTCCTTAGATGTACAGATTTTAGTATGATTATCCTATATTATATGTCTATATCTACTTAAAAGTGAGTATACACCATGTGTATCTTTCTGCTTCTGGGATGATCTTTTCTAAATCCCACCATTTGCCTGCAAATTTCATGATTTCTTTGTTTTTAATTGCTGAGTAGGATTGCATTGTGTAAATGTACCACAATTTCTGTATCCATTCCTCAACTGGGACATCTGAGGGACATCTGAGCTGTTTCCAGCTTCTGGCTATTACAAATAAAGCTGCTACAAACATGGTTGACCAAATGTTTTTGTGTACTTGAGCATAATTAGGATATTGCCTAGGAATTGGTATAGCTGGATCTTGAGGAAGCACTATTCCTATTTGTCTGAGAAAGTGCCAAATTGATTTTCAAAGTGTTTGTGAAAGTTTACATTCCCACCAGCAATGGAGGAGGGTTCCTCTTTCTCCACAACCTCTCCAGCATGTGTTGTCACTTGAGTTTTTGATCTTAGCCATTCTAATGGGTGTAAGGTGAAATCTCAGGGTTGTTTTGATTTGCATTTCCCTGATGACTAATGAGGTTGAGCATTTCTTTAAGTGATTCTCTGCCATTCGATATTCCTCTATTGAGAATTCTCTGTTTAGCTCTGTTCACCATTTTTTAATTGGATTACTTGGTTTCCTGCTTTTCAGCTTCTTTAGTTCTTCATATATACTGGATATTAGCCCTCTGTCAGATATAGGGTTGGTGAAGATCCTTTCCCAATTTGTAGGCTGTTGTTTTGTTCTGGCAATAGTGTCGTTTGCTTTACAAAAGCTTTTTAGTTTCATGAGGTCCCATTTATTAAATAAAAGAAAAGAATACCAGATCTCAACAAAACCTGCATTCTACATAGTCATCATCAGAGACCAGAGAGACTGCATCCAGCAACTGAGGGGCAGGTACAGGGTCCCACATCTAAGTGTTAGGTGGAGTGTGGGGATCCTGGGGAGGAAGGGAGGAAGGGCTGGAGAAGCTAGAGGGATCAAGGACACCACCAGAACATGGCCCACAGAAACAACTGACCAACTGACTGGGACTCAAGTGAGCTCATGGAGATCAAAGAGCCTGTGTGGTCTGACATACCAATCTTTTCTATAATGCAGTTATTTTAACAGTCTGCACTTGAACTAAATTCAGTGGGTAAAGAAACTTACTAATTTAAATGAGCCAACTAACACATACCTTTTATTGTGGCATTTAAAAACGGTTTTTAAATTTAATTATCTTTAGTGTAAATGGTTACTTTAAATTTGTTTTCTATTGATTCTCAAAATTTTTATATATAATGCTCATTAACGAAAGTAAGTATACTCTTGTCAGAAAAAAATTATATACAATATAGAACTTTATAGATTTTGGAAGGGATTTATATTTCCTGAAGTTAAAAAAGTTAACCTGTAAAAATTAACAATTTTATTGATAAATCCATTATCTCTCATTAGTTGAATTATTATAAATGTAAATAAAAATACATGTTGACAACTATAAATATTCCTAGACTCCAAATGTAAATTAGTAGGAAACTGGTGAATACTATTAAGTAGGATAACACAGAATAAATACAATTAAATAGGATAAAACAGTATAAAAAACTCTCTTGAACATTTTTTCTATAAAAAGTATTCACTGAGAAAAATGCAAAGAATGGAGTCACTCTACTGTGGTGCACTGATCCCTAAACAGGCATTCATTGTACTTATCTGAAAATGCACAAAGAGCTGGTTTCTGATGATGAAAGGACTCCTTTTAATGTACATTGTGTTAATAGTGCCAGAGAGGGAACTACCTAGCACAGCCATTCCTGTTAGCTTATTAATCTAATTGTTCAGAGTATAAAAACTTCATATACCACAATTTGTGCATCCATTCCTCCACTGAGGGGCATCTGGGCTGTTTCCAGCTTCTGGCTATTACAAATAAGGCTGCTACAAACATGGTTGAGCAAATGTCCTTATTGTGTACTTGAGAATCTTTTGGATATATGTCTAGGAGTGGTATAGCTGGATCTTGAGGAAGCGCTATTCCTCATTGTCTGAGAAAGCGCCAGATTGTTTTCCAGAGTGGTTGTAACAGTTTACATTCCCACCAGCAGTGGAGGAGTGTTCCCCTTTCTCCACAACCTCTCCAGCATGTTTTGTCTCTTGAGTTTTTCATCTTAGCCATTCTGATGGGTGTAAGGTGAAATCTCAGGGTCATTTTGATTTACTTTTCCCTGATGGCTAATGAGGTTGAGTATTTCTTTAAGTGTTTCTCTGCCATTCGATATTCTTCTGCAGAGAATTCTCTGTTTAGCTCTGTACCCCATTTTTTTAATTGGATTACTTGATTTTTTGCTGTTTAACTTCTTTAGTTCTTTATATATACTGGATATTAGCCCTCTGTCAGATATAGAGTTGGTGAAGATCTTTTCCCATTCTGTAGACTGTTGTTTTGTTCTGAGGACAGCATCCTTTGCTTTACAGAAGTTTTTCAGTTTCATGAGGTCCCATTTATTGATTGTTGCTCTTAGAGCCTGTGCTATTGTTGTTCTGTTCAGGAAGTTGTCTCCTGTGTCAATGAGTTCAAGGGTATTCTCCACTTTTTCTTCTAAGCAGTTTAGTGAGTTACTCAGCAAGGGAATCATGAAATTTGCAGGGAAATGGTGGGATCTGGAAAAGTTCATCCTGAGTGAGCTATCCCAGCAGCAGAGGGATGCACATGGTATATACTCACTCATATAGACATATAATATAGGATAAACCTACTAAAATCTGTACACCTAAAGAAACTAATCAAGAGGGAGGACTCTTGCTAAAATGCTCAATTCCTATCCAGAAAGGCAAAGAGGCTGGACATCAGAAGAAGGAGAAAAGAGGGAAGAAGTCAGGAGCCTGACACAGAGGACCTCTGAAAAGCTCTGCCCTACAGACTATCAATGTAGATACTGAGACTTATGGGCAACCTTTGGGCAGAGTGCAGGGAATCTTAGGAATGAAGTGGGAAACAGTAAGATCTGGAGAGGACAGGAACTCCATAAGGAGAGCAACAGAACCAAAAAATCTGAGCACAGGGATCTTTCCTGAGACTGCTATTCCAACCAAGGACTATGCATGGAGATAACCTAAGACCCCTGTACAGATGTAGCCCATGGCAGTTCAGTATCCAAGTGGGTTCCATTGTGATAGGAACACGGACTGTCTCTGACATGAGCTGATTGGCCTGCTCTTTAATTACCTTCCCCTAATGGGGAAGCAGCATTACTAGGCCACAGAAGAGGACAAGGCAGCCACTCCTGATGAGAGCCAATTGACTAGGATCAAAAGGAAGGAAAAGAAGACCTCCCCTATCAGTGGACTTGGGGAGGGGCATGCATGCAGAGGGTGGAGGAAGAGAGGTATTGGGACAGGAGGAGGGAGGGAACCACAGGGCGGGGGGATACAAAGCGAGTAAAGTGTAATTAATAAAGAAAAAAAAACCTTGAACTTCATGTGTTATAACAAGTAAAACATATGTGAAAACTTGTGAGCCCACTGAAGTATACTGACAGGTTGTTTACTGTTGTTTGTTTTTCTGGGCAGAAGAGACTCTGAGAACAAAACTGTATGTGGAATACATGGAAGGAAAAAAGAAAGAAAAAAATTAACACAACCTGTATATCAAGTGCCAATGCTGTTGACTTCCTAAAATTAGAGGGACAGGATGAACTGCCTAAAAGTCAACTGTGAATACACCCATTTTTTGTCAAGAAGTAAAAGCTTGAGTTGTGTGACCCTGCTTCAGGACACTCTGTATTGGTGAGATATGAGGAAGATTAAATAGAGAAGAATTACAGCAGGGCCCAGGCATTGGGGAAAAGGATATCTTTCCAACCATTCTTTTTGGTTCCCTTCCACACTTTCAAGACTGAAACATAATTGGCTCCTCCCAGAATACACCCCAAGTTGTTGCCATGAGACTAAGATAGTTTTGTGATATGTTACTGGTCCTGAGAAAGGATGTTGTTGCTTATCTCTTTCTGATGCACTCTGGAATTTACTGTGTCGTTCCTCAATTGAAATACTCTTCTTCCTAAGCAATGTGTACTCTGACTTGGTTGCAGCCAACATATGACATTCAAACAACTTCCTGAACCAAGTGCGTGAGGTTTTCTTCTACTAAACAATACTAGAGTATTATCATTCATATTAAAACGGAAACCTTGTGATGTGAGCCTGTGGACTGCCAATACTCTAATTCTGTATTAGAAACCCGTTATTTACATGGAAGAAGTTTGCTAGGTAGTCACTCATATACAAGAGCATACATACTTACACTTGTTACAGATTGTTATTTTTATGATGTCCTTGATTGTCATACCAACTTACTCTTCAGTTAGGTACAGCTTTGTCTCGTGTAATTACCTCCTTTTTCATTTAGATTCTTAATCTCTTTTTTTGTATTTAGTAAAGCTAAATACTATTGTTTAAATTTTTATTTTTGAGAAAGCATCTTTTCCTGTCATTCAGATAAAGCTGGAACTCACTGTGTTACTCAGACTGGTCTTGAGCTCTCAGTACCCTTTCTGTCTCAGTGTCCTGGGTGCTGGGAATACAGGTGTGAGCTCCCTATGTGGCTCTGAATACTTTTTCTTAAGATATATCAATCCATGGACAGTATATTAAACACAGAAACTTCTTTTAGTTTTAAAAATCCCGTAGTACGTTTGCATTTTACCTGGGAAAACTTTAAAATAAGGTAAATTCATAATTTTAATTATCTTATAGTAATACTTCAATTTAAACATTTGTGAATGCAGTTGCCCGCACAGCTGTAGGTAAAAAGCACTAATGAGTCAGGAGGTAATGAGACCTATAATTCATCACTGTGTCCACAGCTGACCCTAGGAAAGCAATTTATCCAATAGCTTGAGGTCAACGATACATATTCATCAAATGCAAATGTAGTTCCTACAAGATTAAACTATCTTCTCTAGGCGACTTTGCTCTCCTGTGTTTCTCACTTGGGTATTTGCTGAAATTAATGCCATCAATAGTGGTATGGTGCTTATTGTCAGCTCACACTAATGAGCTTAAACCTACAGTTCTCACTTAAAAAATATTAGTATAGAGCTATAAAATCAAATCCTCTTCCCTTCCTGCTTTGCGTGCTTCTCAGTGAGATTACTTAGCTATGTTTGTATACTCTTGAGTTTCCTATTTCATTGTAAACTGTATGCTAATTCTAGCTGTCATCAGCAGTTTCTAAGTACTATTTCAGTATCCTAAATGCTAAAGCTTATGAAAAAGAGTATAATCCCACCAAAGATACACTAAGAATGAACACAGGATTTGTAACTGGCAATGGGTAGTAAGAGATTGGGGCGGTGGGTCCAGGTTCCTATTCTCACTGTAGGTGAAAACTC
Source organism: Meriones unguiculatus (assembly GCF_030254825.1). Taxonomy (NCBI): domain Eukaryota; kingdom Metazoa; phylum Chordata; class Mammalia; order Rodentia; family Muridae; genus Meriones; species Meriones unguiculatus. Next base: position 8,852,739 of record NC_083368.1, on the reverse strand, counting down.
AGGAAGTCCTATTCAGAGGATCCTTTCAGCCACACTGGAATTTTGAGATGAGCTACTCTGCCATTTGATTAATTTTTTTTTTAGCTCACTCAGCATTAAAGTGCAATTCATTTTCATGCATTTATATTCCTGTTTCAATCATGTACTTGCTGATTGTGATTTCTACGCTATATTGTTTGAGAACAGGAGGTTTATAATCAAGAAAATGATCAGCATGTTTCTCTTCCCAGACCTCACAAAATTGTCAATAAGTCCCTATGGTCAGGTACCTCTTAGCTGCTAATGGAAAGCAATTGGTGTGCAAATCTGACCTCCATCAACTCACATCAACATTTCAAACATATGCTGCTTTTATGTTCCAAAATACTTTTCCTTTCCAGTTTAGGGAAGACTAGATAGACTCAGTTTCATACCAACGGTCCATCTTTAGCAATTATTTGTCCCTGAACATTTCCAAAGTGCTCTGAGAAGTCAAGATGTCACTGCAACATACATAAACCCATGCAGGACCATAATGAGTTCAGAAGATGATGGTATCATTAAGGCAGCAAGAATGCAAAAAGCAACATGCAAAAAGTAGATTAGGGAAGTGCATTCCAAAGGTAACTATTGCAGAGCAGAAAAACATAAAAGGGTGTTTCATAGCTCCATACATTGCGATGAGTCACCACAACTGCTCATGGCTAAAAGCTAGCTTCAAAAAATACCCTTGCCATTTGTCTTTTCTAACACACAATAAGAAACAATCTTAACATTTTATTACACGGAAGAATGTACATCTGTGCTTGTTGTTTGCTTACAGCTTGGCACCCATACAGCACTACAAATTAATTTATTTAATAAAATGATTTTAAATGCAGAATGACTCATCAAGGCTGCCAGGTTGTGTTGCAAAACGTATTATACTTTTCTCTATATTGGAAAAATATGATAAATTTCATGCCCAGTTTTAAAGGGGGCTAGCTATCAAATTCATTGTCAATTTTAAGGCAACCTTTCCTTTTCTGTGTTAAGGTTAGCACAGAATTATGAAACCAACCTTGTTTAATCCCCACCAACAATGGCACAGTCCTGTGATGTGTTGGGAGAGGTTGAACCTGTGAACTGAAGATACCAGCATTGTGGAAAACAGTCTGATGTGGCTCACAGACTCTGTTCAACTTGGCAAAATGGGTCACAAGAGGAAAAATAAACCGCATCGTAATCATCTACCTAGTAAGTAAACTTTTGAAGTATCTATTGAAAGGCAATGGCCAGAGAGCGTAGAAGAAAGCTTCGTGGATCTGTCTTGCTTAATGGCTGTCAGCATCAATAAGGGATACCCGCTCAATTTTAGAGTACCATCAAACTGGTCACATAGTATGTATAAAAGATACTAAAGTGAGAGAATTTAGAGAAAAAGAAGCATTTTTATTTGAATTTCATGTGTCAGTACAACACCACCTCTTCCCCCTTCTTTTTTCATCATTATTATTATTACTATCATTACGAATTACAATTTATTCACTTCGTATGCCTGTTGTAGCCCTCTCCTTTAGCTTTGCTCTCTCCCTCATCTCCACCTGGTCCCGCCCTGTTCACCCCTATGACTCTTCCCTAGTCCACTGATAGGGAAGATCCTTCTCCCCTACTATCTGACCCAAACCCTTCAGTCTCATCAGGACTGTCTAGACCTCTTCATGGCCTAGTAAGGCTACCTCACCAGGGGGAAGTGATCAAAGAGCAGGCAACTGAGTTCATGACAATGACTGCCCCTGTTCCCCTTTCTAGGGAACTCCCATGTATACTGAGCTGCCCATGGGCTACTTCTGAGCAGGGGGTCTAGGTCCTCTCCATGTGTGGTTCTTGGTTGATTCATCAATCTTTGCAGGGCCCCCTATGCCCAGATTATTTTGGCTTCTGTTGCTCTCCTTGAGGATCTCCTGTCCCCTCCAGGTCTTTCTATCTTCCACTTCTTCACTAAGATTCCCTGCACTTTGCCCGAAGTTTGGCTGAGTCTCAGTATCTGCTTCAATACCTTCGCCATCCCACCTCCTTAATGTGATCCAGAATCTTAAACTTTTTATTTCCCTTTGACTTTTGAAAAAAAACAAAACTTGATTTTTAATGACACTTTTTTTCCAGTCTTGAAAGGAATGTGATTTGTTATTGTTATGTTGACTTTTCCAACGTTATTTCAAAAGTTTAAATCTAAAACTGCCTTGGTAATTGTTAAATGTAGTGCATACTGAAGAAAACAAATTTAGTAATGAGTCATAATAGTACAACAAGCTGACATGTCACATATTTACACTTTCTATTAAAAACTTTCATTCTTTGTAATAAAAAATATGAGAATTTAAATATGTCAAAATTAGCCATGAGAACTCTGTTATACTGGGAACAATTGTGGTCTTGTCCAACAAGATGAAACTTACATTCCTGTTTAGAAGTGAAAGGAATAAGTTTTGAAAGTTTTGTAAATTACGGAGGTTAACTCGGGATAGGAGCAAAGACACAGCGCGTTGCTGGCAAAGGGCCGTGTGACATCAGTGATGCTCCTCTTTCTTGCAGTTCATTTCTTTCCTTACTCTCCATACGCTGGCGATTCTGCAACACTTCGGAGAGTTGATGTGGTCTGGCATGGTAGAACGCTGGCATTTCTGCTCTTTGGTGTCAGAGTCCTTACCTTTGCTTTGCCCATCACCTAAATACTCTCTTTACTTATACAAATGTAACACTTCATACCCATGATTTATCGGAATAACCTTTTAATTGAGCCACATGCCCAGCACTCCATCGGAAGACTACAAACTCATTAATTCACGTTATTTTCTAATTAATCTAATTTAGGTAAGTCTGTGTTGCTAAAGAAAATTAATGTTCTGAAAAATTAAAGCTACCATTTACTACAGTCTATACATCCACACAAAAGTGGATTTTCAAGACAGTATTTTTTATTTGTTTGGTTTTTTGTTTGTTTGTTTTAAATCCTCCTAGAGGCTGGTTTAAAGGAGTGGCTGCTGGAAAGATCTCTGAGCTGACCCTGTGTTACTGTCACAGAACTGCAGAGGCCTGAAAACTGTGTCCTTCACAATTTTCAGGTGATGTTGCTGTGCTCAGGAACAACCTTAGACACCCTTCAATTGACTGGTCCTCGAGGACAGGGTAATAGTGAAACTACTCTGCCCTTGGGGACATTCATGGTCAACAGAACTATATATTATACTGCCAAAATGGTGGTGGGCTCTGTGACCTTGTGTGGCAGTCGTGATCTAAACAATGTGGAGAGCGATAGATTCCCAAGGCTGATGATAAGAAAGAAAGAGATGAATCTCTTTGGAGTGGCTGAGCAGCCCTGCTGGTCCTCTGGAGAACTGAGGAGGAGACATTAGGAGAAAGTATGATGTAAAATTTGCAGATTTAATAACTGAAATATTAATAAAGACATCATTCTTTGCCCCCCCATTTATCATTAGAGTTGTTTAAATGGTTTACCAATAGTTGATTTGTCCATAAAGCAGGCATGTATCACCTTCCCCTGAGGGGGGAGCAGCCTTACCAGGCCACAGAAGATGACAATGCAGCCACTCCTGATGAGAACTAATAGACTAAGATCAGAAAGGAGAGGAGGACCTCCCCTATCAGTGGACTTGGGGAGGGGCATGTGTGAAGAACGGGGAGGGAGAGTGGGATCAGGAGGGGAGAAGGGAGGGGCTTATGGGGGGTTACAAAGTGAATAAAGTATAATTAATAAAAGTTAAAAAAAGCAGGCATGTAAAAGAAGGGCATTTCTTGTGCAGTAATTAAATTTTTTTTTTACATTTCTTTTAGAATTTTAAAATAAAGATGAAGTCCAAAAGAAACCAAACTATTTTACAAATAAGTTCTCAGGAATATGTACAAGCTTTTACTTAACATTATAATTCAAAATATTACATATGAGTGTGTGTGTATGTATGTTCATGTGTGTGCACATGAATGCCTGGGAATGTGTGAAGGTCTCTGGACAAGTTATAGGAGGAGATGATCTCTCTCCTGTAACTGCATCCCAGAATGAACTTCAGACTGGCAGGACTGGTGGAAAGTGTCTTTCCCCTAGGTTCCATCTTACCGGCTGAACTTACTGGTTCCACATGTTTTAACCTTTTTCTTTTCCTTTTATTCTTTATTTTTTAAACATAAAACTAACACACCATCATTTTCCCTTTTGTCATTAGCAGGAACTAAGTTAGTAGGTCTAACTTTATAGAAAGTCTATGAAGATAATCTTCGTGTACATTACTGAATAAAACAGTGGCTTTCAAAATGCTACTGTCATTTAATACCGTTCCTCATGTTGTGGTGACCCCAAACCATAAAATATTCTGTTGCAACTTATTACCTGTAATTTTGCTACTATTTCGAATTGTAATGTAAATATCTGATTGCAGGATATTGGATATGAGACTCTGTGAAAGGGTCTCTCAACCCGCAAGCTAAGCACTGCTGTTATAATCTCAGATAAAAGAAACTGTGCACTAAATGAATGACAAATTCATACTGCGTCTTTAAATCTGCTTCTAAATAAAGCCAATGAGCACTGACATGGTTTCCAGCTTTACTGGGAATGATCAGGAAGTGTACTTGGAGAGAAGCAATGACTCCTTGATACAGAGGAGGAAGACCACCTCTGCAATAGTAATGAACATTTTAGGAGCAGGAACACTACCTTCAAAACAGGCAAATGAGCAAAAGGAATGTGTGAATCCATTGGTAAACACATTCATTTTTGTTTCTGTCACTTGAGACACAATACACAGTGCCACTAAGAGACAATGCTGCTTCTTTCTCTAGCTGTCTCCAACTAGGGGTCTCGTGGCCATTCCCTAACTCCATTCCAAATTCACTGAGTCAGGACGAAGTCACCCTGTTCTGAGTAAATTCTGATTTCTTCTCTGTCAATACTTTGTTCAGCCATCTCAGACAAGTCACTGAACTTTCATGCTGTTTCCTCAGCTGGAAACCTGGGAGAATCACGTTGACCTGTCTCGTGCGGTTGATGAAGAAAGCAGCTGGCAGAAAACAGCAGCATGCAGGCTTAAGATGAGAGGCACAGGAAAAAGGGCCACCCACCCTCAGCAAAAGGTTAGAAAGAAAAACAGCACCTTTCCCTTTGGCTTGGGCATTGGCACACAATTAGGCCATGTGTCCCAAACTGGTTCTCTGCCAACAAAAGCAACCACTTTTATTTCTCATTAATCAGGAACACTTTTCCCCTTAAAGGTTTTCACAACCAAAACAAAACGTCAATCTAAAAAAAAAATGAGCTAATTTTTATTATTGATAAAGACTTATTCATGAGTTTAAGTTTAATCTTTGTCTGTAATGGCTGGTTTCTAATCAAATTACCTGTCACGACCATTGCATGTGCCCAATTAAGATGCTCAAACACTGCACCTGTCAATTTAAAACTATATTTGTGTTGAACAAGACCAAGGGGAAGCACTTCCTAGTCTGTATCTCTTTACGCACTCTTGAAAATCCCTCGGTGGGCTGACCTTTACACCTAATGTTTCAAACGCTCGACAATACTTTCCCCCGGCAGCTTACAGAGGGAGATGATTCTTTCCCAGGAGAAAATAAAATTAGAATGCTGCAATGCTTTTTGGAAAAGGGAAGGCAAGGATAATGACAGCCATGATAGGCCAGATAATTATTCTAATTGTTTATTTGTTTGCAAAGTAATGCTTTCAATATTTATTCTGTTCAGTTCTGGTCTAATCAGGCCATTTTCATACCTGAAGCTTCTTGAATAGTATGACTCTCCTGCCCCAAGTGAGAATCAGTTTGCTCTGAACATCACGTAATAGTTGAAGTCATTCCTTTAGCTTTAACTTAAATATCTAAATATGAGCCATATGAGAGACCTTGAGCTATTTTTAGTCATCCTTTGTAAATTGTTGTTATGCTCATGCATAAAACACACATGCATGCACACACACATACACTCTCTCACACACACACACCAGGTATTATTCTTTGTCTGGTCAAGGACTGACTTCATGGTTTCCATGGCAACCCAGTTTGCTCAGTGCTCTCTTTCAGCAGCTGCTGATTACACTTTGAATTTTATTTGCATCCATGATTAAGGAGGAGTATAAAAGACTGAGGTAATTTTTTTAAACAGTAAGAGGATAAAAGACATTTCAATCAATGATTCTCTGTAGCTTTAATGAAAAATGAAAGAATAGAAGAAGATACCAGGATTTCAGAAACTTTTATTTAATGGTTGACTAAGTCTGGCAATAATATTAAATAAAGGCACCTTCCTGAACTTCTGCAGTTTGCAGGATGTACACCGCTAGCTACCAAAGGCACACAGTGAAGTTTGTTTTCTAGGCATCATCTGTCAGCCTTCAGCAAGTAATCAGTATGAATTGCTAAGTCTGGACTAAGACAAAAGAGTTTACAAATATTTAGTATGGTATAATTTGTGTAAGTCATTCAATGTACTTATACAGCCAGAATGTTCTTTGATATCAAATGTCAATTGTCCCTGTACTCTTGGTTTTGTAAAAATGTCTAATTGAAACATGGGAGAGGGAGAAGATAGTAATTATTGACAATTACTGGAATAACAGAAAAAAGAAAAATGCGTGTAACCATGAGACCTCATCTTACAGGGCAAGACAGTATAATGGTAAAGTACTAGCTTATTTATATATGTGCCCTACAAGTTATAACTGTTTATGAATTAAAATAGCAACACATTGCATATTTATGAATAAACATAATTGTACAATTAATTCATTACTTTCAAGCTTTTCTTGATTAAATTATTTTTAAATTTTATTTTATTTTTATGAGTATTTGCCTGTATATAAAGATATGCATATCTCTCTCTCTCTCTTTCTCTCTCTCTCTCTCTATACACACACACACACACACACACACACACACACACACACACGTGCAGTGTGTGCTGGTAGAGATAACTGGAACTGAAGTTGCAGATATTTGTGAGTCTCTGTGTGTTCAGTAGGAATCAAAACCACGTCTTCTAGGAGAGCAGTTCTCTTACCTGCTGAGCCATCTCTCCCACCCTAAACTTGCTTAAGTTATTTAATAATATGTCTTCTTTGATAATATATATATAATTGCAATTAACAAAAGGGGCGTAAGGAAAGCAGAAAATTATATCTATGTAAATTTTGTGGTATTTTGTTATTTGTACATGGATGAATCTTCTTATACACATCTGTAATATTTGGTTTTCATTTAGTTTATGAATGTTCTTTATTTTTAGTTCCTATACAACAACGTGAAGCTGTTGATTGTTGAGAGAGCTCTATTATTTCAGGATAGATGTTTAAGGGAAAAGGGAGTACAGTTTTCTTCCATGGTGCAGCTCCAGGTAAGTGACCTTTGCTTCACTGCTTAACCTCCAAGCCTGGCTCACACACCAAAATACATGAAAGAGAATAGCAGAAAGGAAGTGTGCCAGTGAAAGAGGGAGGGCAATGAGGGAGCAAATGTCTCACATCACTATATGATGTATGAAGCTATCAAACAATAAAAATAAAACCATAAGAAAAAAGCCTGGACTCATGTGCTAAAAATAATAAAAATACAAAAAGTTTTAAAAATAAACTATATTTAGTGGCAGGCTCTCTGATCACCTCCTGCTGAGGGGGGTGTCCAGCCTTACCAGGCCACAGAAAAAGACAATGCAGCCAGTCCTGATGAGACATGATAGTCAGATAGAAGGGCAGGAAGTCCTCTCCTATTAGGGGACTAGGGGAGGGCATAGTGGGAGAAGAGGGAGGGAAGGTGGGATTGGGAGGAGATGAGGGAGAGGGCTACAGTCAGGATACAAAGTGAATAAATTATAATAAATAATAATAATTAATAAAAATGCAGAAAAGAAAGTTTAGAAAAAATTAACTATACTATTTAATACATAGCTCTGAACATTCCTATTTTCTTTAAACTTTCCACTTTAAGAAACCATAAGTGACTTTAAAACATAATTATAGTAGTATATACTGCTATGACATATTTAAAAATATGCCAAACATATGACACATCTGTATCAGTATGAAAGATATTTATTTGGGGTAAGGGAAGCAGAAAAGACTTAGAGCCTGATTGAGTCATGAGGGCAGAGACAGAGGGCCAGAGATGGAGAGGAGGGACAGAGAGACAAAAGCAGAGAGAGCAAGAGATGAGAGCAAGAGATAGAACTAAAAGGGGTCCTTTTATCCCTGGCCCCTGTAGGCAGGGGCCAATGATGATATCACAGGTGCCTAAGCAACCTGGGAGTTGGCTAGTGCATCAGGATTTATGAGCTAACATTCCTCCTTTTCCTATATTTAAAAAAAAAAAATGAGGTGGCCTAGGGAGGAGTGTCAAGGTGGCAATGAAGACATTGGACTGTTTCTCATGCAAGCCAAGTTAAAGTATGTAAATGTAGGTTCATTGGTAGCAGCTCTTGGCTGCCATACAAGAAGGTGTGTGTGTGTGTGTGTGTGTGTGAGAGAGAGAGAGAGAGAGAGAGAGAGAGAGAGAGAGAGAGAGAGGAAAAAGTAAGAAAGTAAGAGTACCAATGAAGAGGAGGGGAAGCCCCTGCCCTGGAAAGTTCAGGGTAGAGGGTAGGGTTGCCAACCACGCCCAGCAGCTGGTAGGGGCTGAGGAATGCTAGGAGAACTTGGAGCTGTTCCTGAGTTTGAACATACCATTCCAGCCTTTTGTTGATACGTGAATAAAGGGCAAAGAATTTCTTTTGGCTACTTCCTGCTGACACTAGGGCAGTGATAGGGAGGCCAAAAGTCTGAATCATTAGCCAAGTCAAGGAAGAGCAGGCTGTTGTATTTGCTGTCTAGGATCTGCAGCTGCGAGGCAAAATGCTGGTCCTGCTTGATGCAGTCTGTGAGGAAATCAAGATAATTTTATGAGCCAAAAATGCAGAAGGCTAGAGACTGGCAGGAACCCAGAGAATGATCCCTGACATGGGCTCATAGCCCATGGAGAGTTGCCACAGATGACTTAGTAAAATGGACATAGGGGCACCATAATACTCAGTGGATCTCTTGGCATGTTCAGTGTACACTATTTACTGAAAAATCCATATTGAATAGCCTGTTTTTCTAGATGACTTCAGCAAACTTTGTGAGATTATGATTTGCAGGAATTTAAAAAAAGAATACTATTAAGTATCTACCTAAAATGCCTTCATACATGTAAATCAGAATATAAATACACACATATACCTATCACTTAAATGAAAATGTCCCATTTGGGCTCACAATGTTTTCTCCAAGCATCAACAACCACCTAACAACTAGTCATGAGAAGCTCTCTATTGAGTTGTTGGTTAGGATTGTCCAAGAAAGTCTCAAGACATTATAAACTATTGCTCTTGCTCTTGCCCTTTGCTGCCCTTTGGCCATGGCTGTGAAAGGTAAGTCTTTATTCCTAGAACCACCACACACTTTAGAAATAGAGGCTAGAGGCTCATGAGGTGGAAAGAACCTGAACACTTCCTCCCTGAGGACTAGCTTTCATGATATCAGAAGGCATTATGCAAGCTTCCAAAGGAGGGAGGCGACCAACAATACTACCCTGCTATTACGTCTATGAACCTCAACAATAACCAGCACCCTGGGAACAGTAGTGACGTGCAGAACTTGATAGTAACCAACAACTATCAAGTGAATGAAGACTAATGCAAGAGGGAAACAGGGCCTGGTATTAGAAACTAGCTAACTACCAGGAAGAGTGAAGTCATAGATATTGAGATGTAACTGCTACTTAACTAAAACAGCATGATACCAAACAACATCATAGATATTTGTCCTTATGCCCACAGCTAAGTGTAATCATCACCTTTTATCAAGGAAATTTCTCTTTGCAGTTGACAGATCCATTATATAAAAGCACAACCAATCAAAATCAAAGATATGTACAAGATCACATCAAAGATATCATCCACTATGACCAAGTAGGCTTCATCCCCAGGTATGCAGAGGTGGTTCAATATATGGAAATCCATCAATGTGATCCACCATATTAACAAACTGAAAGAAAAAAAACCACATGATAATTTCCTCAGATGCTGAAAAAACATTGGACAAAATCCAACATCCATTCATGTTTAAAGTCTTGGAGAGATCAGGGATACAAGGCACATATCTAAACATAGTAAAGGCAATATACAGCAAGCCTATAGCCAATATCAAACTAAACAGAGAGAAACTTAAAGCAATCCCACTGAAATCAGGGACAAGACAAGGCTGCCCACTCTCTCCATATCTCTTCAACATAGTTCTGGAAGTCCTTGCTAGAGCAATAAGACATTTGAAGGAGATCAAGGGAATACAAATTGGAAAGGAAGAAGTCAAATTATCACTATTTGCAGATGATATGATAGTATACGTGAGTGATTCCAAAAATTCTACCGGGGAACACATACAGCTGATAAACACCTTCAGCAAAGTGGCCAGATACAAAATTAACTCAAAAAAATCAGTAGCCTTCCTGTATACAAAAAACAAAAGGGCTGAGAAAGGAATTAGGGAAACAACACCCTTCACAATAGCCACAAATGACATAAAGTACCTTGGTGTAACCCTAACCAAGGAAGTCAAAGACTTGTATAAAAAAAATTTCAAGTCTCTGAAGAAAGAATTAAAAGAAGAAATCAGAAGATGGAAAGATCTCCCATGCTCAGGGCTTGGCAGGATTAACATAGTAAAAATGGTCATCTTACCAAAAGCAATCTACAGATTCAATGCATTCCCATCAAATCACCAACACAATTCTTTACAGACCTGGAAAGAAAAATTCTCAACTTCATATGGAATGATAAGAAACCCAGAATTGCTAAAACAATCCTCTACAATAAAAGATCTTCTGGAGGTATCTCCATCCCTGATCTTAAGCTGTACTATAGAGCAACAGTTATAAAAACTGCATGGCACTGGCATAGAAACAGAATGGTGGACCAATGGAACTGAACAGAAGACCCAGAAATAAACCCACACACTTATGGACACTTGATCTTTGACAAAGATGCACAAACCGTACAATGGAAAAAAGACAGCATCTTCAACAAATGGTGCTTGTCTAACTGGATGTCTATATGTAGAAAAATTCAAATAGATCCATACTTATCACCCTGCACAAAACTAAAGTCCAAGTGGATCAAAGACCTCAACATAAAAACAGACACAGTCAATCGGTTAGAAGAAAAAGTGGGGAAGAACCTAAAACTCATTGGTACAGGAGACAACTTCTTGAACAGAACACCAACAGTACAGGTTGTAAGAGCAACAATCAATAAATGGGACCTCATGAAACTGAAAAGCTTCTGTAAAGCAAAGGACACCATCATCAAAACAAAACAACTGCTTACAGATTGGGAAAGAATCTTCACCAACCCTTTTTCTGACAGAGGGCTAATATGCAGTATATATGAAGAACTAAAGAAGCTGAAAAGCAGCAAACCAAGTAATCCAATTAAAAAATAGAGAATTCTCTGTAGAGGAATACTGAATGGCAGAGAAACACTTAAAGAAATGTTCATCATCATTAGCCACCAAAGAAATGCAAATCAAAACGACCCTGAGATATCACCTTACACCCATCAGAATGGCCAAGATGAAAAACTCAAGTGACAACACATGCTGGAGAGATTGTGGAGAAAGGGGAACCCTCCTCCACTGCTGGTGGGAATGTAAACTTGTACAACCACTCTGGAAAGCAATCTGGTGCTTTCTCAGACAATTAGGAATAGCGCTTCCTCAAGATCCAGCCATACCACTTCTAGGCAAATATCCAAAAGAGGCTCAAGTACACAACAAGGATATTTGCTCAACCATGTTTGTAGCAGCTTTATTTGTAATAGCCAGAAGCTGGAAACAGCCCAGATGCCCCTCTACTGAAGAATGAATACAGAAATTGTGGTATATCTACACAATGGAATATTACTCTGCAATGAAAAATAAGGAAATCATGAAATTTGCAGGTAAATGGTGGGACCCGGAAAGAATCATCCTGAGTGAGCTGTCCCAGAAGCAGAAAGACACACACAGTATATACTCCCTCATATAGACATGTAATATAGGATAAATCTACTAAAAGCTATATATCTAAAGAAAATAATCAAGACAGAGGACTCTGACTAAAATGCTCAAACCCCATCCTGAAAGGCAAAGAAGAAGGACATCAGAAGAAGAAGAAAACAGGAAACAAGCTAGAAACCCACCATGGAAGGCCTCTGAAAGGCTCTGCCTTGCAGATTATCAAAGCAGATGCTGAGACTTATGGCCAACTGTTGGGCAATGTGCATGGAATCTCATGTAAAAAGTGGGAAACAGTAAGATCTAGAGAGGACAGGATCTCCACAAGGAGAGCAACAGAACCAGAAATTTGAACACAGGGGTCTTTCCAGAGACTCATACTCCAACCAAGTACCATGCATGGAGATAACCTAGAACCCCTGCACAGATGTAGCCCAGGGCAGTTTAGTGTCCAAGTGGATTACATAGTAATGGGAAGAGAAACTGTCTCTGACATAATCTGATTAGCCTGCTCTTTGAACACCTCCCCTTGAGTGGGGAGCAGCCTTACCAGGCCACAGAAGATGACAATGCAGCCACTCCTGATGAGATCTGATAGACTAAGATCAGAAGGAAGGAGAGGAGGACCTCCCCTATCAGTGGACTTGGGGAGGGGCATTCGTGAAGAAGGTAGTGGGAGGGTGGGATTGGAAGGGGAGGAGGGAGAGGCTTATGGGGGGATACAAAGTGAATAAAGTGTAATTAATAAAAAAAAAGAAAAAAAAACAAAGATGTGAAGCCCATACAAAAAACAAAATCATGGATGGATTTCCATATGTTGAACCACCCTTGCATGCCTGGGATGAAGCCTACTTGATCATGGTGGATGATATCTTTTATGTGTTCTTGGATTCGGTTTGCAAGTATTTTATGAGTATTTTTGCATCAATGTTCATAAGAGAGATAGGTCTGAAGTTCTCTTTGTTTTGTCAGGTCTTCGTGTGGTTTAGGTATCAAGGTGACTATGGATTTATAGAATGAGTTTCTTAATGTTCCTTCTGTTTCTTTTTTGTGGAATAGTTTGAAGAGAATTGGAGTTAGCTCTTCTTTGAAGGTCTGGCAGAATTCTGCATTGAATCCATCTGGCCCAGATCTTTTTTTGGAAGGAAGACTGTTAATGACTGCTTCTATTTCCCTCAGGATATAGGACTATTCAGTCTTTCTACTTGATATTTACTTAATTTTGGTAGATGGAATCTATCAAGAAAATTGTCCATTTCTTTTAGATTTTCATATTTTATGGCATATAGGCTTTTGTTGTACAGCCTAATGATTATTTGGATTTCCTCAGTGTCTGTAGTTATGTCCCCCTTTTCATCCAGCCAAAGACCATGTATGAATATAACCTAGAACCCCTGCTCAGATGTAGCCCGTGGCAGCTCAGTATCCAAGTGGGTACCCTAGTAAGGTAAACAGAGACTGTCTCTGACATGAACTCAGTGGCTGCCTTTTTGACCTCCCTCCCTCCCTCCCCAAGAGAGGAGCAGCCTTGCTAGGCCACAGAGGAAGACATTGCAGCTAGTCCTGATGAGACCTGATAAGCTAGGGTCAGATGAAAGGAGAGGAGAACCTCCCGTATTAGTGGACTTGGAAAGGGGCACGAAGGAGATGAGAGAGGGAGGGTGGGATTGGGAGGGAATGACTGAGCAGGATACAGCTGAGATACAAAGTTTATAAACTGTAACTAGTATTAAAAAAATAAAAATTAAAAAAGACTTAAACAAAACCAAAACAAAACAACAAACAAAATATCCACAACTGCACCTGAAGCTCAGAGCTCATTTAAGACGAGAGGGCTGAAAGATTCTTAAGACCCAAGGAAACATTAAGTGTTCTGCAAGTTTGTCCCACCTAGAAGTGCCTGAAGGTACAAGTGTAAAGTCCCATCAACAAGATTGTCTAAATATGAGCTGAACATGGGCTACCACAGACATGCTAATGTGAATAAGGGAGAACTCATGAAGTCTCAACCCTATTCAAAGTATCACAAACAACTAAGAATTTTTGAGAGCTGCAGAGATAGTCTTTCCCCAGGGAAGAGCACCCCAGTTGTGGTCAGCTTTAAAAATAGTCATATGAGTTGTTGTAGTACGATCTAATGATGACATCTGCAGGCAAATGGTGGGACCTAGAAAAGATCATTCTGAATGAGGTATCCCAGAAAGAGAAAGACACATATGGCATATACTCACTTATATAGACCAATAAGATATGGTAAACATACTGAAATCTATACACCCGAAGAAGATAAACAAGAAAGAGGACCTGGGGTAAGATGATCAGTCCTCACTTAGAAAGATAAATGCGATGGACATTGGATGTAGGAGAAAACAAGTAAGAGGACAGGAGCCTACCACAGTGTACCAAAGAATATACTGAGACTAATAACCAAACTTTTGGCAGAGTGCAGGAATCATATGAAAGAAGGGGTAGTTAGTATGACCCAAAGAGGACAGGAGCTCCACAAGGAGCAAATATATCTGGGCACAGGATTCTTTTATGAGACTGTTTCTCCAACCAAGGACCATGTATGGATATAACCTAGAACCTCTGCTTGGATATAGCCCATGGTAGCTCAGTATCCAAGTGGGTACCCCAGTAAGGGGAAAAGGGATTATTTCTGACATAAACTCAATGGCAGGCTCTTTAACCCCCACCCCCCTCTGGAGGGAGTAGCAGCCCTTATAGGCCACAGAGGAGGACTTTGCAGGCAGTCCTGAAAATAGCTGATAAAACAGGGTCAGATGAAAGGGGAGGAGGTCCCCCTATTAGTGGACTTGGAAAGGGGCAAGGGGGAGATGAGGGAGGGAGGGTGGGATTAGGAGGGAATGAGGGAGATACAGCTAGGATACAAAGTTAATAAACTATAAGTAATATTCAAAAGTAAAAAAGTAAAAAAAAAATTTAAAAATAGTCATATGAACTGAGCAACTTGTACTTTTCTCTTCTCCTCTCCTCTCCTGTCCTGTCCTCCCCTCCCCTCCCCTCCACTCCTTTCCCCTCCCCTCTTCTCCCCTCCCCTTCCTCTCTTCTCCTCTCCTTTTCTTTTTTCTTCTCTCTCTCTCTCTCTCTGTGTACTTAATGAAAAAAAAAACAAGTTCTCTCATGAACTTGAAAGAGAGAAAGGAGAACTATATGGGAGGATGTAGAGAGAGGAAAGGCAAGGCAGGACTAAAATGATTACATTATAATCTCAAAAATTATAAATGTATCCCCCTTGGATATAGGCTTTAGTAGTATTGCCTCTGAGCTGCAGTGGGTCACAATCTTTAGTCTCAGAGTTCCACTTTCTCCTCAGATACTTTTTCAAAAAGACTTCTGCCTCACTAATTAAGGAATCAGAACACCTACACATGAAGGGTGTTTGATGTTAAAAATCTGTGGGTAACATTTCTTTCAAGATGTAGATAAAGCAAGTAGGATCTGGCCATCTGTAAGGTGAATCTTTATTTCCTATAACACTGAATGAATGCTAAAGTTGTTTTGTATTGATGAAAATTATAACCATACTCTTCTATGCATAGTAATTCTGACCTGTTTTAAAGCAAGCATGGGAAAGGTTAGTAAATTGTGAGCAAAGCCATTGTTCATTGCAAAGCAGAATAAGCATGGGCCATGCAAAGCACTGCAGTCCACATAAGACACTACACACCAATTGTGAAATAGTGGTGTGATTGTTATTGGGTAACCAATTGCTCTCTAGCTAAATTGAAGGCCAGCTTCACAAGACAAAACTCATATTTCATACCGTTAACTCTGAAATGAAGCCCTGCGCACATAAACCATGAACCTTAGGGGAGGGCTGAGTACTATCATTTTACTAAATGGACAAAGTATTAAACTAACCATTAAGTACTTATGTCAATTCTCTTAGATTAGTACAACTCTAATTCCTAAATGGAATCTTCTATATTATACCCCCTTCTCCCAAGATTAATGGATGCTTGCAGATAAGAGACCAAAGGTTTTAAAACCTAGAGGTAAGGATTTTGTTTGTTTGTTTGTTTCGCCGTGTACTTGCACACTCAAGTTCACATAATCTATGCCTGCATATGCAAGTCCTCTGCAAGATCAACTCAGACAAAGTTCACATGGAGGAGAGAGGAGGTCACAAAGTACCATTCTTGGCCAAAGAATGATTGGCAATTGATGTCTGCTAGGAGAGGGAAGAATAAGTTTCCTTAATGATGTGACCCATACTACAGTATAGGAGTCCCTAATCCCACACTAGCACCACTAAGAAAATCTAGAAGTTTAACAAAACAACACATGAAGTTAGGAGGAAAAGGTGTTAACGGAGAAATTAGAGGAGAGGGAAAGGGGGTTGATATGATCAAAACATGTTATATGCTTATATAAGATTATCAACAATATTTTAATGCAATACATGGATGATTATTTCAAAATATTACTCAGAGGATTACATTTGTCTTCATTCAGTGAGACATTTAAAAATGGGTATACATCTAATCAACAATTTAACTAGCTGAAATAAACTTTCTGAAATTTTAGAACACAGAATTAAATAAATATCTTTAAATCACAAATTTTATTTTAAACACTTTATTTCATTTGAGAAGGAGAAGGAATCTGTGACATCAAAAGAGAACTTGGGAGAATTATTATTCTCCTTTTTTTCTTGTGGGACCTGAGAATCAAATTCAGATCCTAAGACTCACAAACTTTAATTTTAAAATCAACTTTAGACCTACAGAAATTAGAAAATTCTTCTCATGAAGTTTCCATATTATTAAACTGAATTATATGCAAAATTTAAAGAGCTAAGTCTCATCCGGTATGTTTTTTTGCAGTCTATAACTTATTGAGGTATCCATAACTTTCACTTCATGACCTTATTCTGAACTAAAACCCACACCACTATGCCATATCAGCCTTTAGCTGTCATGTGTCCTATGTCTCGATGATATTGATGCCTAAGCATCCCTTACTTTTATAGATATGTCTATATTAGTTACTTTTTGCATCACAGGGAGAGAAATACCTAAGAGAAACAATTACAAGGGAAAGATTTATTCCAGCTATTTCATCATATTAGAGAGGGTGTGATGAACCAAAAGAAAAGCATGTCATGATGAACAAATAAGCAATGAATGAGAAGCATTGCCTCTCACTGGCTTCTCCCTTCCTCCTTTGATCCTATTCAGCTGGTGACTTGGACATTCCTTGAAACTTTTAAGGAGGGCTATGGAGCTTCTTTGCTTTAGGAATCCTACTGCCAGTAAACATCTGTTTTGTTTTTTGTTTTTTTGTTTTTTCACAATAAGAGTGGTGTTACACATGCCCCTCCCCAAATCCACTGATAGGGGAGGTCTTCTTTTCCTTCCTTCTAATCATAGTCAATTAGGTCTCATCAGGAATGGCTGCATTATCTTCTTCTGTGGCCTGGTAAGGCTGCTCCCCCCTCAGGGGTGGTGATTAAAGAGTAGGCCAATCAGTTCATGTCAGAGATAGTCCCTGTTCCTATTACTATGGAAACCACTTGGACACTGAACTGCCATGGGCTACATCCATGCAGGGGTCCTAGGTTATCTCCATGCATGGTCCTTGGTTGAAATATCAGTCTCAGGTAAGACCCCTGTGCTCAGATTTTTTGGTTCTGTTGCTCTCCTTGTGGAGTTCCTGTCCTCTCCAGATCTTACTGTTTCCCACTTCTTTCATAAGATCATGCGTGCAGAGGGCGGAAGAAGTGAGGTATTGTAACTGGAGGAGAGAGGGAACCACAGAGGGGATACAAAGTGAATAAAGTGTAATTAATAAAGAATTTTTAAAAAAGAATGTTGTTACATGTGATTGTCTGAAGACCACAAAGGACAATGCCATTTTTAACCACACCATGTCATCATATTATATACACTTATAATAGCCAGCTATAATTCTTATTATGAAAGTTAATGTGCTTTTTGTTTACTTGGCTGTTGGATTTTAACTTTCCTTATTACAGTTCTCCCTTCTCAAATCCTTTTTTTCATATTTGAGACTATGGAAAATAGGCACTGTGCTATCCCTCTCCCTAATAGAAGAGTAGAATAAATCTTAAATAAATAAATATTTAAATACTTCAATAAAGATTTCACATTTTGTCTCTTTCTCTACTCATTCACTTTTAATTGCATTATAAAATTTATTTTGTGAGATGTGGGGGAATCACACATGTATCATGGCATTCCTGCGCGGAACAGAGGACAACTTTCAGTGGTCAATTCTCTCCTTTTCCACTGTGGGTTCTGTGGGTTGAACCTGAGATCATCAGAATCGGTGACAAGCACGTTTGCCCGATGAGGCATTTCTTTTCATCTTTCCGTTTACTAAGGTATTAAATCACATATTCCACCATAGACATGTTGGTGTTTATTTTATGCTTAGGCAATGGCTTGAGGAGTATAAGCAACAAAGCTAAGTTTCTGAGTGTGTGAGTGATTGCATGGCTCATGCTCAGTGAGTCTAATTAAAAACCTCACTTATCAATGGGAGTGAATGTTCAGAAATGAGAGGTGTTTCCTGATAGGAACAGTGAAAAAGTATTCAAGAAGATCAAGCTGAAGCTACTCTGAAGAGAGTGACATTACAGGTGATTAGTCACAGTGATTGTTCTGACATAAAGCAGAATATCAAACATAATTTATATATTATACAGATGTTCCAATCGGCTGCCATAAACTCTATACGTGTTTTGTATAGGCATAGCAGGACGCATAAGTAGCATGTAAGAAACACATATGTTAAAATTCTTTCAACATTTAAATTTTTATCAAGGTATATTTCACAATTTCTGTCTGTCTACACTGCCCTTTAGGTTTTTAAAAAAAAAAGAATGTGAACTTTAAAAGTTCTCAGTTGGGAAGCTTGGCATTTTTATTACAAAAGCTAGATGTGTAAAAATGAGTGACAGAGATTATTATTGCCTATCGTTGGTCATGGCTTAAATGTGTAAAAGATGTAATATCTACAGAAAAAGAAAGTGAGGAACATACGTGGAGCTGCAGCCCTACAGGTGCTTTGGACAGTTACAGGAAAATCTGATTTTCTTTCACAACAGCCATGATGGTGAACACTTACTACATAAATTCAAACACATGAAAGATGTGGTGCTCTCACATCCGTTGCCTCACCTTCTACTTGGTCACCAACTATTCAGCATGTGTTTTTACTTTAGCTTGCATCTTTTTCACTGAAAATATTTTTCCACTAGATAAGCTCTACCGAAACCAAACAGTTCTCTATTTTCCTGATATGACACTGTGTTTTAAAATGTCAGTTCATGAGGCAGTGCCCACACCTACTTAGGAAATAACCAAAGTTTAAATAGTCTTTATCTCCTAGGAATGTTCACAAAACACACATATATATTAAGAGCACAAAGATTAAAGGGTCAAATTATACATTTTTACATATCATAGTGAGAGGTAGGAGGCTCATATAGAATAACGATCTAATCTACAATGCTTGAAAAGGGGAAAGAACGGCTGGGGATGTGCATAATCACAGTAGAAGACTCTAAGGTAGAGTCAAGTCAGTTGAAGTTTGGCGCCTTTGGACTACAGTGGAGACTGACATGAGGCTAGAAAAAAAAAAGGGAGGCAGATACTTGAGGAACAGAAGGCCAAAAAGACACTAGAATAAAAAAGATGAAGAGGGAACACAGACAATGTCAGGAGTGTCATTGTCACTTTATGACCTTTAGATATTTCTGAGTGCTAAGTGCAGTGCCTTAGAATTAGGACACATATCTCTAAGCAGGCAGAAGAATGAGATAGAGCCAGTGTCAATACTGTGTCAATTCCCCTAAGTTAGATAGAGTGACCTAGGTGTAGATGAATCCTAGAATTACCTAGGATCATTGGGCCATGATTGGGCCTTTAGGGGAAAAAAATGACCAAAATTAAATAGCAACAAATACTGTTTCTCAATAACTACAGCATAAGAAAGTGCATCTGTTTAAATCATTATAGGCACTTGCTTAATTGCAATTCTCTTCTGTATGTCCAGAAGATAGAAAATAATTGCTTCCCAGGAAGCTGCTAATGTGTGTCTTTAGGATATACACTGAAGTGCTGCTACTCTCCACGGAGGTAATGACACCTCACAGTGATCACAATGATCGCAGTGTTCAAAAGCAGGCACAGGCTGGTGCACTCCTTTTCATGCCAGGAGGCCAGCTACATGCCTTGGACACTCTCGATGGTCACTAATACCTCTAGAAAAATGCCCAAATTCCTCTCAGAAAAAAACAAAAGCACTAGAAACAGTGGGTTACTCAGCATGCTTGGAGTTGCTAAAACAAAAATAACAACAAACCTTCCATTTGTATACTTTATCAACATTAATATAGATCATAAAACTAGTAATTCAGGAGACTGACCATAATAATTTTGAATGGTTTATCCCCTATAATGCTATATTGCATGCATTTCCTTTTTTTTTTTTTTTTCACTATCTCTGTTTCTTACTTTATGGAGATCCTGACAGGTCTCCTTTTCATGTCTAAGGACAATAGTGACCTTCAGTTAACTGTTCTTTGGTAAGAGAAGCAATACCTTCTTTTTTTCCACGATTTTTAAATACTTTTTATTATTAGTTACAGTTTATTAACTTTGTATCCCAGCTGTATCCCTCTCCCTCATTCCCTCCCAATCCCACTCTCCCTCCCTCATCTCCTCCATGCCCCTTTCCAAGTTCACTGATAGGGGAGGACCTTCATCTGACCCTGTTTTATCAGGTATCTTCAGGCCTGGCTGCAAAGTCCTCCTCTGTGGCCTAGCAAGGATGCTCCTCCCTCAGGGGTTGGGGGTGGAGTGGGGAGGTCAAAGAGCCAGCCATTGAGTTCATGTCAGAAATAGTCCCTGTTCCCCTTACTAGGGTACCCACTTGGATACTGAGCTACCATGGACTATATCCGAGCAGAGGTTCTGGGTTATCTCCATACGTGGTCCTTGGTTGGAGAAACAATCTCATAAAAGATCCCTGTGCCCTGATATATTTGGTCCTTGTGGAGCTCCTGTCCTCTCCTGGTCATATTAACTCCCCTGTCTTTCTTATGATTCTTGCACTCTGCCGAAGGTTTGGTTATGAGGATTTTGTTTCATCAATATAACATCATACGTTGCTTCAAACATTGCAGAAACATAGCAGTGTTTGTTGCTATATTTCTGTCTTTAAAATTCCATAAAGAGTGACAGGAAACTTTTGTAAGCCAAGTTAAGACTACATATAATTTCTTCAAGGTTTTTTCATGTCAACATAAGAGATAACATATTGGAAATCAAGCTATGATACTGGGCATGCATAGTTAGAATAATAATTCTTGGTTTTCTGCATTTATCAGAATAACTCTGTGATGTAAAAGGACATTTGGTCATGCCAGCACTTCCCTTGTTTTTTAAGTCATATTTAATTTTCTAATTTTATGATAACTACTAATTTTGTTTTACTAATTTTATGATAACTGCTCACAGTCCTATGGTGAGTAGAATCTATCTCATAGCAGAAAATACACTCTGTTACTTACTTCTTTTTCAAAATTTTACTTATTTTTAAGAATGCTTGAGGGCTGGAGAGTAAACGCAGCCTTTAAGAGCACTTGTTCTTGCAGAGGACACGGATTTAATTTCCAGTACCCACGTGGCAGCTCACAAGTAGATGTAATTCCACTTCCAGGGCTTCTGACCCTTCTTCTGATGCGTACATATGTGCACATGTTATGCAGGCAAAACACCCATGCACATAAAATAATAAAACGTAATGATAAAAAGAAGAGCGCTCTGGAGAGAAGTCGGTGTCTGTGTTTGCTAAGTATTCAGTGAAATGCATTGGCCCTACATTTCCTTATTTTCTCACTGCTGAGTCAACACGCTAGCCTCAAATTTGTGTTTCTCCTGCCTCGGCATTTTATGTGTAGGGATTACAGCTGTATACCTACACACGTGGCAACCAAACAATTTTACAGGAGCTTTTCAAATGTTTTCTGAGCCTGGCACCAGCCTTCTCCTAGTCTTTGCTCCTGCCTGAGAAAACACCCCTTTGGCCTTTGCTGCAGTGACTGACAGGGATGTCCTCTTCAGAGGTAATATCAGCTTGTCTACGTGTCCTGCTCCATCATTTCAGACTCCTCATCACCCTGCACCTTCACTTTTGTGCAATTCAGATGCGCTGGGTCATCTATGCCCATTTCACTTCATCTAAACTGCCAATCTGTTGAGTTTAGGGATTGCTTCTTCAATCCTGAAGTTAACTATACTTTACACAGCTTTGTGAAATCATCAAACTGTGGGTTTCATGAGCTTTGGATGATCTTAAGAGTCTCCAGCAAACACCTAATTGCTAATCCATACCTCATTTTCAGTAAATTGGAATTAAAGGACTTCAGTCATTATAGTTATGGTAATTTAGTTCATTAACTATTTTTTTACATCTTTCTGCGAACTCTCTGCTGAGGTGGCTATTAATATTTTCATCTGGAATCAATAGTCCAAACCACTGCTCTTCTCCTTCTTTTATAATATGTCCCTCCATTGCTAATTGGCAGCTAAAGTACCATCTCAACTTCTCATGATCTGATTATAGCAAGAACAAAAGCTAGCTACACAAAACAAAAACAAAAACAATAGCCCATCTGCTTCATTGCTGCTCTTCTTCTTACGTCCCCGGGTGGGTACTTTTCTTAACTCCTGATAAACTGGAGAAATTTGTGGCGACAGTGTTGGCACATGTGAATATATGGAATATTTTTTCATAAAAAGTCAGAGATAGTAAAAATAGTTACATTATATTTCTGCATGTGTTAAAAGTTGCAGAGTTATCCGTCTAAAACGAAACAAAATATGGAGAAGTTTAAAGAAAAGTAAATACGCATTATAAACACAAAATACTCCATATGTTTCTCTTAGCTCTGAAAATGTAGACAGTACTGAATTTTCTTTTACACACACTTATTTTCTTAACTTCTCTTGAGTGAATTTCATTGTATTCTCTTGCATATAATCTACTCACAGCACCTCTCTAAACTTTTTCACTGTTTAGGTTATTCCTATGGAAATAATAGAGTCTGTTTATAGGATTCAAATAGCTAAGAATGATCACATTTGGTGAACAATAGTTTTAGTGTCTATTAACCTTCTTGTAGAACATCCCTAACTTCTGTATTTCAGTTGAATTTTAATTAAAGAAATAATCATAGAATTAAGATATGTGGAAAAACATTTATCAAGATAAAGTTTCTTGAGGTTGAAAAATCTTTCAGTAATTCTGTACAGAACTAAGCATGTGAACAACACAAATCTTAACAAGTCAGATTTTTTGATAATTGAAATACAAATTTAAATATTTTATTATCAATCAGGTAAATATGATTTTTTACTCATGAGTATTAAGACAAATAACAACTTCTTTGAAAAATATGCTAGGTTGGTCTTAAGCAAGTTTTACTAACTTATTTAGAACATAAGTTTAGGGAAGGTGGGATTGGGAAGGAATGAGGGAGCGGGATACAGCTGGGATACAGAGTTAATAAAATGTAACTAATAATAAAAATAAAAATAATAATGCGAAAAAAGGACATAAGTTTGTTTCTTTGTTTTAAGTTTGTCTGTTTTATACACCCCAATTGACACCTTAAATTCTTCTTTACATAAAGGCAAAGTTCTCTTTATAAGAGTTAAATAAGAAATCAATAGGTTAAGTCATATATCTGTAATGTCAGCTTCCAGACAGAGAAGCTTCTTCAACAGGTGACACTTGACACTAATCTAATTAGAGGAACTAATATGTACACGGAGGTGATATGTCAGCCAAAATGATAAGCAGAGTGTTTCTGAAAATGTAATTAAGGAGGACTTAGAAAGAGAACCGGGCAGAATCAATAAGTTATAGAAATAGCATTTACACGTACTTGTTCATCCGTCTCTCAGGGCTAACTTGATTCTCTCACCAAACACAGGTAGAACAAGATACATGTTTTTTCCTTCAACACTATCTAATTTATTTATTTATACTCTAATAATTACATGTAATTTCAAACCTTTAATTTTTATTTGTAATATCAATTTTACATTTACTCATTTTTAGAATTTCAGGGTTTTATAGTGTTTCTTGCAATGTTTCTGTTCCATGAGTCACTCCTTATAGAGGCTCTGATACAATCAGCAAGAAATACATTTCCTTGGCACACGCAGAGATACCAGGAATATGAGACCTAGTCTTTGTTTTTTATAATCAATCACAGTGAGTTTTTGTTTTTAAATAATTTTTTTTTGCTTTGTTTTCTTTTGGTTTTCACAACGATAGGTAAGGATAGAGAAGCTGAAGCTGTGTGAAGGGAGTTAGCGCTCCACATGTTAAATTATGTAATATTCTATGTCAATGTACAATCTGAAGAATGAAAGTGGGCAGTTGTTCTGCTCAGTGTTACGCTTATCTTTATCAGGGTAAGAAACATAATTCTGTTTGCTTTTCTATTCCAGACTTACACTAGTAGGAGTCTAAGCTCTTTTAAATCCCAGGAAAGCTTTTAATAGATTCTAGGCTGAAGGGTTAAGGGAAGACTCTATATGAAATACAGATTCATTGTTAATCAAGGCAAATGAAAGCAAGAAGCCTTGTTTTTCTTTCAAAGTAAACAAGTTTTATTTAATAAGAAAATTTTACTGTTTTATTTAATAAGAAAGTACTCATTTGTCCAGTTTCCTTGAGCAATTTTCCTTCAATAATAGCTTTACGTTTTTGAGGTCCTTGTATCTTTTTAAAAATTTATTATTTTTTATTAATTACAGTTTATTTACTTTGTACATGAGATGTCGCCCCTCCCTAATTCTCTCCCAATGCCACCCTTCCCTCCCTCATCTCCTCCCATGCCCCTCCCCTTGCCCACTGATATGGAAGGTCCTCCTCCCCTTCCATCTGACCCTAGTCTACCAGGTCTCATCAGGAGTGGCTACATTGTCTTCCTCTGTGGCCAGGTAAGGCTGCTCCCTCCTCAGGGGGAGGTGATCAAAGAGCCAGCCACTACAAGAAGTCTTTGGCAGCTAGAATCCATGAACATCCCCAAATAAGCAACGCATCCCTTTGTAAAATTTTCGTAGCCCAGAGATGCTGTGAGCAGCAACCTCTTAGGCAGATCCTGTTACCTAGTTACCATAGATGTCTTGGTTTTTTCTCTAACTTCAACCCCTCTCTTCGTGCCTCTGAAAAAATAGCACAATATTATGTTAGGCTTTCACTCCTGTGATTAGGTTACAAGAGAGCTCTGCTTCTGGTTTGAACCTTTATCTTTCACTTGCTGAAGGCAAAACAAAACAACAAAAACAACCAGCTGTTATCATATGATGCCTTTCCTATAGCTAGGTCCTTGTGGCAAGGAAATACATTCTCTGGTTAACAGTAAGTGAAGACTGGAGGCCTAGCTAGGTGTGAGATTGTGCACACCTACTCACTGTGAGCCCTTACTACACTCCTGTATGACCTGCTCCAACATGAAGATTTATTATGACAATACTGGCCATTTATCCTCCAAAATGTGAAAACATATGTACAGACAGACTGAACAAGATATGTTTAGGATATACATATGTATATATACATTCATATGCATACTTGAAATAATTTAATACATGCATTAAATTAGAAAAAACTGAAATATTCTGCTACTTAAACATATAGATTACTAGTTTAGAATAAAGCAAGTTCAAGTAATTGTCATATTCTGTCCATGTTCCATCTGAAGAAAAAAAATGAAAAATGGTTTAGTGGTTTTTAAATAATCTATTTTAGCTACAATGTTTACAGTACTATCCTATAAATTTATTTGTGACATAGTGACCATATAGATCACAGGAATGGCTACATAGCTACATATATATAGGTTATTAAAGACCAAGATAAACACAGAGTTGTTCGTGTTCTCATGTAGAACATGGAAAGAAAGATAACACTCACTGAATAAAGTTTAAAATAACAGTCTGAGCTTGGAATCAAGACACATATTTTCATTACATTTTAATTTGTTCACATACTGTTTTGATAATCTTTTCTGTAAAAATGTTGGATTGCATAAGTTCTAAGCCATGGTATTCAGGGAATATTTTGCCCAGGGAAGAAATCATAAATGTTTGTTTGGTAATTATAGAAAGCATATAGTCAAGAGAGGAAACAGCTTAATCCCAACTGACATGTAGCATAGAAGTTGTGTCCAACAAACGGTATCATTAAATTTTTCAAAGCGTTGTGGACAGTACCAGGGTTACTAGCTTTCTGGTTTGTTCTCTACTCTTCTGCCTTTACCCCCTGACTACAAGTTTATAGTCTCATTGCAGAAAATATGAGAACACCACACAATTCTGACAACACTGTAAGGGCATAAGAAAGACATCCTTGATTGCATTATTGCCAAATATAGTTTTAACAACTGCTTTTTAATGGCTGAATTTTCTTTTCAATGCAAGTGAATTTTTGTTCAGTATTGTTAGAGACCTGTTGTATTACTGTAATGCTGTTGTTGCTTTTCATGGGCAGAACTACACATCTTACTATATACTTTAAATTCAGTTTAATAACATTCAGACTAATTGAAAGGAAACTCAAAGGTTCCCTCCTTGCGGTAACTACTTTCTCCAATAATGTGATCACTCACTTGGAGAAATAGTTGTGTGGCATAATTACAATCCTATGACTATAATCATCTTTCGCAATTATCTGTGATCTATATCCAACACAAGCAGCACAGAACATAGTAATGACTTACAAAAGCTTTGATGACTTAATATAAAATGCTTAATAAAATTCTTTGACTCTTCACTCTTTTCTTTTTTCTTTCTTCTTCTGTGTGGTAATTGCAATTCCTGGTATGGCTTTTAAAATCAGAATAGCATCATTTGAACTAGTCAAGTTTAAGACTTCGAAATTTAGCTGGGTTGAAAGTCAAATAATATGTTGGTTGATATTAATCTTGGTGGCCTTATAGTAATGAATTCTTAATTTACTGCAGTGAGGTCTGAACATTACCCTCAGCTGCTTGGCAACCTTTAGACCCTGGAAGTGTCACGTCCAAGACCGGGTGAATTTATTTTTCTGGAGACCTTGGGTTACACTCTACAGTCTCACAATGTCATTTAGTGTAGAGGATGACTGAGTCATAAAGATCAAAAGTATAATGTAGGATAAGGTAGTAGTTTACAGTTAGTCTACCTTAGCTAGCTGTGAAAGTAATTGTTCCC
Source organism: Meriones unguiculatus (assembly GCF_030254825.1). Taxonomy (NCBI): domain Eukaryota; kingdom Metazoa; phylum Chordata; class Mammalia; order Rodentia; family Muridae; genus Meriones; species Meriones unguiculatus. The sequence continues at coordinate 8,825,435 of NC_083368.1, read as the reverse complement.
TTAAAAAAGTAAATAGAACCAAAAATCTGGATGCTGGTTCTTGGGTGAGGTTTCCTGTTTGGAAGCTCATGTGTACTCCTAGGACTGATGCTAAGAAAATGAAACTCTCCTTTTTTGTAAAAGCAACCATGGCAACTCAACGTTTGATGTCTTACTGTACTCTGACCTATGTGCTACTTCCTGGAATAGCAATTATAAATAATTTCTCCTGCGTAATCCATATCCATGAATAAAATAGCCTTCAATAAATTCTGTGAGTTACTTCAGCCAATTATTAAACACAAAGAGGTCTGTACATTACTCCCAGTAATTATATGTGTCAGTAGTAAGAGAGGTTTTGTGCAAACTGTTTCAACTTCACACTTAGCTGCATCTTTCCAGAGAGACAAATGAGGCAATACAAGTTGTTTTTTCTTTGTGTACAGTATTGAGTATAGATGTATAGTTATGGATTTGAAAATATTTCTACCATATATATTCATGTGCTCCATGTCTTAAGGATTTCAATTAAATTAAGAAGATGTCATATTTGTATAATAAGATAGTGTTTAGTCATTTCCATAAGGGTTAAGGGAGAAGTCTACATGAAGAAGCTGAACTATGTCACTTCTGAGGAAAAAAAATTACGATTCTGTGAAATAAAAACATCGCTGCGTGAAATGCCTCACTCAAATAATCTTAGCACTTGTGAAGTGGGAATAAGGGGATAAGGAGTTTAGAGCCAGCATCAAACTATACAGTAAGTTTGAGACCAGCCTGGGCTACATGAGATCTGCCTCAATAACAGCAATAATAAATATATATTCATAACTACAGGAGAACAGGGTACACAAGCAGATCCAAGTGGCAATGTTCTCCCACGTAGTCACATCCTTCCTTCTTTACTTTTTATGCAATTTTAGACCACTAGGTACTAGGAATTCCACCTAGCTGCTTTAGAAGAACCATGGCATATTACTTGAATTAGGCTTAGATTGAGTTCCTCAAAATGTAATGATAATTTTCCAATTCAAAGTATTTCATTACTATGCAATGGTTCAAAATATTCATTTTAGGGCATTGTTCCTCTGCTTTAGGATAGTCCTGGTAGCACATCCTGTGCATCTGTGCAGTCAGGTGACTCCCTGGATCCTAGTTGGGCCACACTATCCCCAGCTCCCAGACCTGTCTTTGGTCAAAAGCCTGTGTGCTGGCCTAGCCTGGTGAGTATTAAAGACTCTGGCTCAGTCACACATTCCTAACATTCCTATAACACAGCAAACCAAAGCATAATCAGCCAATTTTCTCATTTGCACACTTTCATAGTTATCACTGAATTAATATCACCTCCATTCTACCAATAAAAATAAAAATCAATACAGAGTATATTAAAGATTAACATACCAGTAACTTGTTTTTGATCTGAGATCAACCAAACTTGAGCAATAGCAAAATCAAAATGAAATTTCACTCAACAGAGATATCCAAGAAACTCACGTTAAACACACAATCAGTTAAAGATTTGTTTAATTAATTGTTTACTTGTTTAACCACAAAAAAATCATGAAATCCCAGGACCTTATGATGACCCCACCTGACAATTTACTAGTCCTATAAAAATACCCTCCAATGAAAATAATTTAGATTAATTTAAAGACATGGGATTTAAAAGATTTATTTAAAATTCTTTTGTTTTACAGCCAGTCCTGAAGATACCTGATAAAACAGGGCCAGACGAAAGGGGAGGAGGTCCTCCCCAATCCATGGACTTGGAAAGGGGCAGGGACAAGATGAGAGAGGGAGGGTGGGATTGGGAGGGAATGAGGGAGCAGGATACACCTGGGATACAGAGTTACTAAAAGTAACAAATAATAATAAACAATAATAAAAAATCTGAAAAAAAGGAAAGAATAATTATAACCAAATATTCTAAGAGTTTAAAGAACATACAAACAAACACTTGAAGCGGACATTAATAAACTCCTAAGTCATGAAAACACAAACTATGTGGTTAAAAAAAATACCAAGAATATTCAGGATTTGAAATCTATACTCAGTAAAGAGATAGAAATACTTGAAAATAATCCATGCTAAAATAAAAATAGAACTGATGAAATAATTTGATTAGAAAATAGAAACAAATTTAAAATTCAAAACCAATAAATTCAAGAACTAATTATTTGAAAAGACAAATAAAATTAACAAAGCTTTATCAAAGTTAACAGAAAGAACAGAAGAAAGAAAAATGCAAATAAACAGAATTACAACAGCTATGAAATGAATCCTGGATTTTATTTGAATACTTAAAACTTTATAAAAATAATTGTAAAACTTTCTTTCATTAAGTTAAAGAAAAAACCCTGAAAGAAATAGAAAATTCTCTATTCACCTCAACCAGCAAGGTTAAATCAGAAGAGATAAGAATTAACAGTCCCTGGAAACAGCCCAGATGCCCCTCAACTGAAGAATGGATGCAGAAATTGTGGTAAATCTACACAATGGAGTATTACTCAACAATGAAAAATAAGAAAATCATGAAATTTGCAAGTAAATGGTGAAGCCTAGAAAGGATCATCTTGAGTGAGCTGTCCCAGAAGCAGAAAGACACACATGGTATATACTCACTCATATAAACACATAACATAGGGTAAACCTACTAAAATATGTACATCTAAAGAAACTAATCAAGAGAGAGGACCCTGACTAAAACGCTCAGTCCCCATCCTGAAAGGCAAAGAGGATGGACATCAGAAGAAGAAGAAAACAGGAAACAACCTAGGAACCTGCCACAGAGGGCCTCTGAAAGGCTCCACCCTACAGAATATCAAAGCAGATGCTGAGACTTATGGCCAACTGTTGGGCAGAGTGCATGGAATCTTATGTAAGGAGTAGGAAATAGTAAGAGCTGGAGAGGACAGGAACCCCACAAGGAGAGCAACAGAACCAGAAAATTTGAACACAGGGGTCTTCACAGAGACTCATACTCCAACCAAGGACTATTCATGGAGATAACCTAGAACACCTGCACAGATGTAGCCCATGGCAGTTCAGTGTCTAAGTGGGTTCCACAGTAATGGGAAGAGGGACTGCCTCTGACATAATCTGATTGGCCTGCTCTTTGATCACCTCCTCCTGAGCGGGGAGCAGCCTTACCAGGCCACAGAAGATGACAATGAAGCCACTCCTGATGTGATCTGATAGACTAAGATCAGAAGGAAGGAGAAGAGGACCTCCCCTATCAGTGGACTTGGGGAAGGGCATGCGTGAAGAATGGGGAGGGAGGGTGTGATAGGGAGGGGAGGAGGGAAAGGCTTATGGGGGGGATACAAAGTGAATAAAGTGTAATTAATAAAAAAATTAAAAAAATAATAAAAAATAAAAAAAGAATTAACAGTCCCAAAACAAAGCAGCAAGTTGAAAAAGTAATAAAAATCTCCTGACTAAAACTAGCCCAATCCCAAATGGATTCACAGCAGAATTTCACCAGACCTTTAAAGAGCATACCAATTTTTCTTCAAATAATTTTATGAGAGTATAAATAGGAAGAACACCTCCAAACAATTTCTATGAAGCTAGTATTATCCTAATACCAACAACAGGAATAGCACAACAGAGAAAAACAGCCTCAAATCAATACCTCTGATGAATAGAGATGCAAAAACCTCAGTAAAATACTTGCAAAACAACATAGGCATATATCAAAAAGATCACCTACTGCAATCAAGTTGGATCTATGCCACAGATACAGGGATAGCTCAATATACAAAAGTCAATAAATAGAATAAATAATAAAAAGGGACTTAAAAACAAAATCTCATGATCATATTAATAGATTCAGAATTGGTCTCTGATAAAATCCAACATTCCCTTATGATGAATGTTCTGGAAAAGACTAGAGAGGCCACATGTCAGCATAATAAATGCTATACATGACAAAGTCACAGTTAAACTCACTGTAAATGGAGAAAAACTGGAACAGTCCCACAAAAATCAGGAATAAAGCAGAGCTGTCCATTATTTTCAATCATTTTCATTATAGTGCTGGAGGCAATAGCTGGAGCATTACAAAATAGCCAAAAAGTGGGTCCAGGGAGTCATATAAAGGCTGATGAATCAACCAAGGACCATACATGGAGAGGAACTAGGCACTCTGTTCAGATGTAGCCCATGGGTAGCTCAGTCTCCATGTGGGTTCCCTCGTCAGGGACCAGGGGCAGTCACTGCAATGAATTGGTCACCTCCCCCTGGCACATTGGCCTCAGTAGGCCACACAGTAGATCCAGACAGTCCTGATGAAATGTGACACTCCAGGGTCAGGTAGAAGGGGAGAGGACATTCCTTCTCAGTGGACTAGGGGAGGGCCATGCGGGGAAGAGTAAGGGAGGGTGGGACTGGGAGGAAATGAGGGAGGGGGCTACAACCAGGATAAAAATGAAAAAAATTGTAATAATAATAATAATAATAATAAATCCACCACATGATCCGACTATACCACTCCTTGGCATAGTCCCAAAGCACTCCACATTCTACTCCACCGCTGTTTGCTTAGCCATGTTCATTGTTGCTCTGTTCACAAGGGTTAGGAAGTGCCTAAATTTCCTTTAAATTATTAAAGAATAATAATTTTGCAGTATATATATATATACCGCAAATTTTATATATATATATATATATATATATCCGAATTTGATTCAGATGCACAAGAAAAACAGAATCATTGAATTTGAAGGTAAAAGTACAGACCTGGAATATACGGAGTGAGGTAATTCAGACCACAAAAGACAAGCAATGCTATGTGTTCTCTCTTACTCTGTGTTCCTGTTTGAATCTGAAGATTTGAATATATAACTTGAAGAATGTGAAGAAACCAGGAAAGAAGATAGGATCCATGGCACGAGGGATGGAAAAGGAGCTCTAGAGAGGTCTTAGGCTCTTGCACAAGGCAGTGGGGGAAAGTGGTGGCAGCTTTAACTGAGCATGGAGGAGAAAGTGTAGCATGGGAAGAAGGAAGGAGAGATTAAACTAAGAATTTTCTATAGGAGAGGGAGTAAGAAGGAAAACAGGGCTGGGAAACAAGGGTAGAAAGCAGAACTGGGAAGAGCGGGGGCAAGAGGACAGAGGGCTTGAAGAGAGAAGAGAAACTGTGGGAGGGGGCATTTCTCAGACAATCTGGAGACCTGCAACACAGTAGGCTCCAGGGAGGATGTGGGGGTGACTCTAGCTTAGACTCCTAATAGCGGGGGTCATGGAACCTGTTAAGGTCACTTTCTAACTAGATTGGATCCTAGTGGAGAGAGATGGAACACTAACTCACCCACAAAAACTTCGACCCAAAATTTACCCTGCCTACAAGACGCATAGGGATAAAAATAAAGCAGAGATGGAGGGAAGGTCCAACCACTCTCTGCCCCAACCTGAAACCTCCCCTATGGGAGAGAGCCAACTCCTGATACTAACAATGACATACTTCTATGCTCTGAGACAGCAGCCTAGCATAGCTGCTTTCTGAGAGGCTCCGCGCAGCAAAGGATCAAAACAGCTAAAGATTGGGAAAAGAGCATTGAAAAGTTGGGGAAAGGACAGAAGGACCCAAAGTGGACAGAAGCTCCACAAGACCAACAGAGCCAACTAACCTGTACCCAGGGGTTGCCTGCGGAGTCTGAAGAGGCAGCTAAGGACCATGCATGGACTGAATCTAGGCCTCCTACACACATATACCTGATGGGCAACTTGGTCTTCTTATGAGTTCCCTAAGCAAACTGTTGCATGCTTTTTGATCACTTTCCCCCTGAGGAGGCTGCCATGACACCATCGAAGAGGTTATGTTCAGTCCTGAGAGCATTTGAAGTGCTAGGGTGGGTTACTGAGGATTTCCCCTTTGCTGAGGTGTAGGGAAGGAGGAAAGGGAAAGATAGAGGAAGGGTGGAAACAGGAGGGGAGGAGGATGGGGACTAAGAGGGGGATGTAAAGTGAACAACTGAAGAATTAAATTTAAAAGTAGGGCAACAAATTATTTTATTTTATAAGCCTAGTTAAAATGCATGAATTCATAATGTATGCATATATCTGTATGTGCATATATTTAATGAATTATATGAAGGTATGATCATCACTATCCCAGTGGCAGGCATGGGAAGCCTCCCTATGCAGTTAGGAAGGAATAGAAAAGTGTTCCCAAACACTATGGACTATTGTCATTGTCCTTGGTTGCCTTTCCGATATTGAAGGAAAGATTCTGTTGCTGAAAACACAACACACATCAGACCTAGGACTTGGAGAAAGCTATTTGAAACTTGAAGCCTGCTCTCTGAGGACTGGTGCTCATAATATTGGAAGTCACTATGTGATCTGTGAAGACAAAGAGAGCAATTAGTAGCCCTATGCAGCTGTAAAGACTACAAACCGCAACAGTGACTGGACTGGTGAAATATCCACAATAATGAAACAGTGGCATATTTATCTTAGGGGTAAACAACAGATGCCTAATTGGCCCACTCACAATAGAAGAGAATTCATCTCTGGAACTGTAATCCTAGCCACTAACCATGGCTGGAGAGGTCACAGACCTGAGAAGAGAACCTACTACTGTTGTTTTCTTCACCAACATAATTTCTGTTTTTCTTTACACCCACAGATACGTGTAACTCTCGTGACTCATTAAAAAATTCTTTATGCAACAGAAGATTATTAAAGATATCCCACAACCAGTCAAAATAGAGAGAACAAGGGACTGTAGAATGCCCACCCTCAAATGATACACATGTGATGCAACCTCCAGGCTCATGGAAAGTCATGGATTAAAGGACATCCATATTTAAGAGCCAGAGCCAAGAATTCCTGTAGATAATGTGCATAGTACAACAAAATGCACTTACAAAATCTCAGCGATATTTTTGCCCGACTAAAGCCAGTATATTGACATGTTGACATGCCAACAAAGACAAGGGAAACGCCATAGATTCCATCTCTGTCAGAGAGGCCAATGGCTTACAGAAGAGGAATGATTAGTTTCCTTCAAGGATGAACTCCTGCAACTTTTCCATTCCAAAGTGAATACGTACATAATTGCAATGCTAAATTGACTCAGTAGGTTTTGAACATGCGTGTGCATGTGTGTGTGCATGTAATAATAATAATTAAATAAGAGACTATGCTATAGGAGCGAAGAGACATGGGAGGAGTTTGTGGATTGGAGTGATGTTAATAAAATGCTTGTACACCAAATCCTCAGAAACATAACTTAAAAATAAAGTGAAAACTAATATTGGACGTAGGAAATGTGAGCACTGTTGCAGCCTGACTCTTTGGAGAAGTGGGCTGTCTAAAAAATTCCATGATTTAGAACAGGAAGAAAAAAGCTGTTGAAGAATAGGTTTTCAGGGTCACAGTTCATGAATTGCATTCACAACAGCAGATGACAGAGAAAATTTGGCAGCATTTTTAAACATTTAAAAATACTTATTTGTTTATTTTTATTTTATGTGAATGTGTAAAAGTCTGCATGAAATATATACTCCATATATGTGCCTGGAGCATGCAGAATGCAGAAGAGGATGCCATGTCCCCTGGAACTGGAATTGCAGGCTGTTATATATGAGTGCTGAGAACTGTACCCAGGTTCTCTGCAATAGCAGCAAGGGGTCTTAACCACTGAGCCATCTCTGTGCTCTGTGATGATGGACTAGCCATAGTCTCTGCAAAGCAGTACTCAAAAATAAAATTGTACAAGATTCCTCCCATCTGTTTGAAACCTCTGTGTCAGTGATTGAAAATAATCATGCTCTCTCTCTTCACCTTTCTTTCCTTTCTCTTCTTCTAACTCTTCTTCCTCTCCATTCTTCTGCTGCCATTTTTCATTTAAAAAATCTCAGCTTGTCCTTGATTTAAAACATCTCTGTGTAGATGTGAGGATGACCTTGAAAGATGGAGTTCAGTCACTATATCTTCATTTCCATTATTACTGACCTAACCTGTTAACTGCATTGTCTCCATAAACTTGGGCCAAGGGAAAAACCTGGTAGGTGCTAAGGAATCTTTGCGAACAAACAAAAGAAAAAGAGGGAAGGGGACGAGAAGAGATAGTGGCAGAAATACAGCTTTAAATTTTAGAAAAATTCCTGTTGGAATTCTATAACATCGTTATGTAGTTTCACAGGCTTTCCCCTTTCAGAGGGCACAGCTTTAAAAGTGTTTTGGGAGTAAGAGAGGGAGAATGAACTGGGCTTTTCAAAGGCAGTGGAATTACATATGTATTACTAAGCGTCTTCCTGGTCTGTTTGATTCACCAAAGATAATGCTCTGCACTTCTCTCCAGCTGTGCTCCCTTAGCAGAGGAGACACGCGCTCCGAGAGCAGCTGTTTCTTCACATGCAGTTTTATTTGCATTGCTGGGAAAGAGCAGCCTGGCCCATGAATAAAACATACTTCTCTGCCATGCACTCCCAGCTAAGTTACCTCAGCTAAACTTTTTAGGTTGGAATACAAGCAGCTAGTGAGGCAGAGTTCTAAAAAAAAAAATCTCATAAATATTTTACAACTCTGATATGTAAATAATCTGGGGTATTAGGGATTCATTAAACATTGAAAATATACATAATATAATTATTTTCCTATTGTCATTCTAACACAACGATTTTCAGTAATCCTATGTCCTAATTTTGCACTATAAATATTGTATCATTTAAAGATATTTTCACTGTGAAAACACAAGTGTATTGGTAATTTTAAATTTTAGCTCTAAAAACAATATGGTTCAATATCAAATACATCACACTATAAAGATTGTATGTAATTCACCCAACAGGGGATTGAAGTAGATGCTGGAAGAAAGGGGTGGGAATAGAGGCACATGGAGGGGACAGGAGCCCCACAAAAAGGCCAACAAAATGAAAATGAGTCCAGGGGGTTCCTGCAGAGACTGATGTGCCAGCTAAGGACCATGCATGGAGAGGACCTAGACCCCCCGCTCAGATGTGGCCGATTGACAGCTCAGTCTCCATGTGGATCTGTGAGTGAGGGGAGCAGGCGCTGCCTCTATCATAAACTTAGTAGACTGCTCTTTGAGCACTTGCTCCTGATTTTGCAGCCCTGGCAGGCCACTAAGGACAAGGATCCAGGCAGTCCTGATGAGACTTAACAAGCTATGGGCAGATGGCAATAGTGGAGAACTCCCCCCTTCAGTGGACTGGGGAAGGGGATTGAGGGGGAGAGAGAGGGAGGGTGGGACTCAGGGAAGTCCCGGAGGGAGAGGGCTTCAATCGGGCTATATAATGAATAAATTGTGAAGAAACATAATTTAAAAATATTGTGTGTAATAATAAAATAGGATATTACTAGTAGTGGCAATGAAAAGGAAATCTTTACCATCCCTACTCTGTCCAAGCCTACACTTTTGAAATTGTTACTATGTCTTCAAGTTCAGAACCATCTTGTGTTTGTAAATCTACTTTATAACTGTAAATATATATATATATATATTATTCATAGGAAAGGGGTCAGCTTTCATTTACAAAAATAATTGAAGATAATAAATCTTGAATTGAGCAATGAATTTCGAAGAATATAGAGTTGTCTTTTTATTTATCATTTCTTGGTTTAAAAGATATGAGTTGCTGCTTCCTGGGAAAGTTTATAATTTATGTGCCACCTTCCTTGTTCTAATCATTTATCACTGCCTCTCTCTATATACCTAATGGGAGCCCTTGGTGTGATATTTATGAAGATTAATAACACAGTGTTAATTTACAATTCTCAGAAATTCCACTCACCTCTGTTAATCTTCTCACCACATAGGATCAGCACATTAGCTTATTATCCCTCTGCTCAATTATATTTACATACATGAAAAGTTTCTTTTGAAGTAATGGGTTTCTAATGTTTTTTAAGGCTCAGAGAAATAAAGTCATGCTTTTTAGCCGAATCATTTTTATCATCGTTTATGTCATTTATATCATTATACCTTTCTCATCAAAGAGGAGGAAGATGAAGGTCAAGGTCAGAGCTATAGGAATTGGTGTTATTTCAAGACATAGATTTGGAGTGGGAGATATATAAGAAAAAGTTTCAATAAGGATTTTCAATATTTAAGCAAGCAGTATTTATTTATATTTAGCATACGTAGACTAATCTGCAGGGTTGATGCACTTGCATTCAGCTTAGGACTTGGAAAGTTTAGAATGGGCTTGTGACACATTTTGTAAATTGTGATCATTACTCTATAAGGGATGCAAGGTTTGAGACTGGACTCTACGTGAGGATTGAGTTAGAGTGGTGGAAGGACACGGACAGGTGGTTCAGAATGGATCTCAGTTTGCTAGAAAATTATGAGAGTGGCATTATGAATGACAGCCCCAAATGAGGTGTCAGTGTGTCATGTGACCATGCCTTCTGCTGAAATATACTCCTATTTGAAGATGCATAGGTTACTCTAAGTTCTCAGGCTGCTTTTGTTCCTTCAAGTTTTACTTTTGAAAGTATTCCTCCTGCTTTATTTATTTATTTTTTGGCCTGGTGGATACAATACTGCCCCCAATTTAAAATACTTGTATACATATGTTACACCCATACATATGTACATAAATATAATGAAAATAATAAAGGAGGTAGAATATGGACAGGGTAAAACAAATACCACACAAATACAAACAAACTAAAGATCCATCTCCTACTCTACCCTTCATGAAACTTGATGTCTTAGGGTTGCTTAGTCAAAACCCCATAAAAGATTTTACAGACAATTCTCTCTCATTGTGCACATCAACAAAGATAGCTACACTGCCTCAAAAATACAATTCCCAGTTGTGATTTTTCTCTGATAACCATGTCTTTCGTTACAGTCTAGGATCAAATCATCTATTTTTAAAAATGTTTACTTATATATTCTTCTAGCTTCATCTTAAAGACACCGTGTTGTCTACACTTGGAAACTCACTACAGTCTCATATTCTACAGCCTTGGCATTTTTTTTTGTTTCTTTGTTTTTTGTTTTTCCTTTTTAAATTTTTTTTAATTTCAATTTATTCACTTTTTATTCCAGATGTAGTCCCCTCTCTCATCCCCTCCCAATCCTGCCACCCTCCCTCTTCTCTTCCCATGCCTCTCCCCCAGTCCACTGATAGGGGAGGTCCTCCTCCCCTTCTATCTGACACTAGCTTACCAAGTCTCATCAGGACTGGCTGTATTGCCTTCATCTATGGCCTGGTTAGCCTGTTCCCCCATCAGGGAAAGGTGATCAAAGAGCCAGCCACTGAGTTCATGTCAAAGACAGTCCCTGTTCCCTTTACTAGTGAACCCACATGGAGACTGAGCTGCCATGGGCTACATCTGTGTGGGGGTTCTAGGTTATCTCCATGCATGGTCCTTGGTTGGAGTATCAGTCTCAGAAAAGACCCCTGAACCCATATTTTTTGGTTCTGTTGCTCTCCTTGTGGCACTCCAGTCTCCTCCAGGTCTTTATATCTCCTCCTCTTTCCCTTCACTCTGCCCAAAGTTTGTCTATGAGTTCAGCATCTGCTTTAATATCCTGCTGGGTAGAGTATTTCAGAAGCCCTCTATGGTAGGCTCCTGTCCTGTTCTTTCTTGCTTCTTTGAACAAACGAAGCCTTCCTCTCTCTTTTGCATCATATAAGCCCATGTGAAGCCATACACTCTTGGTTCCTTCAAATTTCTGTTTCAAATATATTTTCTAAGTATCTGTCAAATCAACCCTCCCTGTCGCCTCTGGATACTGTATTTTTAATAATTCATGACTTGCTGGTGTTTTCTACCTTCCCCACTTGTACGATAGCATCCAAAACTCATGGGCTTTGTCTAACTTATTCATTGTTCTAATTCCCAAAATAGTGCTTGGCAAATTAAAGGTACTAAATGAATATTTGTTAAATGAATAAATTAAAGGAAACCCCTCTGAATAGAAAGAATCTATCAGCAATATTTTCTGGTCTGCATTAGAAATCCCATAAGCTCAGTGGTTTTCAAATTTCATAGGTAGAATGTGAATTAGAAATAGAAAAATCCTTAAATACACTTAAAATAGAAAAATCCTCATAAATTTAGAAGTATTACTAAAATCAAAGCAAACTAATATTTTTAGTTAGAATTTATGATTATCTCATTGGGAAAAAACTGTGTTAAGATTTAAGTTTTGTATACTTTTTTTTACAAAATAGGATACATATATTTAATCATATTTAATTTTCATGAAAAGAATTTGAAGACAGATAAAATGTATCGAGTTAAGATTTCACTGTAAAAAGTGAATATTTTCATAACTATTTTCTCCTTGTTTTCAAAGATAAGATAATGGCATATGAAAATGTTTTGAATTAGTGTACATTCTCAGTATAGGTGGATAATATTTTTTAAAAGTATCTTGTCTTCACGAAAGTGTAAAAACAAGTATAAGAGTGTAGCACAATACTCAAATACAAAACTCTTCTTCTCAGCCCTGTGTTTTGCCTGACATACCTTGGTTAAGGCCTTTCAGTCAGTGTAAGAAGCTGTACTACCTCACCTCACAGAATGGAGTGTGGGAAACAGCATTCAATGGTTGTGCAATGGGGACACAGAACAAGGCAAGTACACCGGTCCTAGCACCACACAGGGCAATAGAACCCCGTGACACAGGGCTGTAAATGCCAGCACATGTGGACATTAATAAACATCCATTTCTTGACACACTTCCAAGAAAGCTGGACCCATGATTTAATGATAACTGCAGAACTCTCTCTTGATTGCATTCAGTGGTTGCTTTGCTAAAAGTGTACTTGAAGAGGCATTATTTTTTAGCACTTTTCTTTCCAGTGCTAACATCTGTAGTCCACATCTGTACCAATGTCCTTTTCATCTTCAGAGCCTTCCCAATTCTATTTTACCTACTAAAAATGGAAGAATTGAAGCTAAACATTCTGTCTTTGTATTTTCAGAGATCAAGGAATTAAAAATGTGCACTAATGTAAATCCTAAACTATGTATGACTGATACATCACACTGGTATGGTGAGTACTACCACATAAACACAATTCTAGGAGAAATTCACTAATGTTACTTTTATCATAAGGATAAATGACATTTATCATATTCTTAAATTCAGGAATTCACAGACATATTCTTTCCAACATTAATAATTGTGTGTGTGTGTGTGTGTGTGTGTATTTTGCCTGCATAGGAGTATGTGCACAGTGCATGCTGCATATGAGGTCAGAAGAGGGTGGAGGATCCCAGAAACTATAATTACAGATGTTTGTGAGTCACCACTTGGGTGCTGAGAACCAAAGTCTGGAGCTCTGCAAGAATGACAGCTCCTTTAACTCTAAAGCCATCTCTCTAGCACCTTGTAACTGTTTTTGTTTTTGTTTTTGTTTTTTTTTTTGTTTTTGTTTTTTGTTTTTTTTCAGTGATCTTTTGCACTAAGGGTTTTTATTCCCTTATTTTTCATCCCATTTCAGGTAACTAATACAAAATAATGTTTAAAATACAATCATTACAATTGATTTTAGGCATTGTTTTCTTTCATATATGTGTGGCTCTATGTCTGTAATTAAAACTGTCAATATGTGAATCAGGAAAGGTGAGAGACCGTCCAGATATACACATTTAAAAATAACTGAAGAAATACTTAGTAGAGAGATACTATTTCACTTTTTGATAAAAGTTTGATCACAGATACTATCTCAAAGGAAACTGTTATGCTGATCCCATATCATTTAGCACATAAATTGAGATTTTAAGCCCATTTCTCTTTTTGCTTTTTAAATTTATTTTCATTTTTTTAATTTATTTTTTATTTATTACAATTTATTCACTTTGTATCCCAGTAGTAGCCCCCTCCTTCGTCCCCTCCCAATCCCACCGTCCTTCTCTCTTCTCCTCCAATGATGCCCCTCCCCAGTTCCACTGATAGGGGAGGTCCTTCTCCCCTTCTATCTGACACTAGCCTATCAGAACAGCAGAACAGTCTGTACTGTCTTCCTCTGGCGCCTCCCACTTCAAGGAGATCCAAGAACCAGCCACTGAGTTCATGTGAGAGACAGCCCCTGTACCCCTTACTAGGACACCCGCATGGACACTGAGCTGCCATGGACTATGTCTCTGAAGGGGTTCTAGGTTATCTCCATGCATGGTCATTGGTTGGAGTAACAGTCTCAGAAAAGACCCTTGAACGCAGATTTTTTTTTTTTTTTTTTGGTTCTGTTGCTGTCCTTGTGGTGCTCTGGTCCCCTTCAGGCCTTTCTATCTCCCTCTTCTTCTATAAGGTTCCTACACTCTGCCCAAAGTTTGGCTGAGTCTCAGCATATGCTTTAACATCCTGCTAGAAAGAGTCTTTCAGAGGTCCTCTGTGGTAGGCTCCTGGCCTCTTGCCTGTTTTCTCCCTCTTCCAATATCATCCCCTTTGCCTTTCTGAATGAGGATCTAACATCTTACCCAGAGTCCTCCTTCCTGTTTTGCTTCTTTAGGTAAACAGGCTTTAGTATAATTATCCTATAGTATATGTCTAATATCCACTTATAAGTGAGTATATACCATATGTGTCTTTCTACTTCTGGGATACCTTACTTAGGATGATATTTCTTAGTTCCCACCATTTGCCTGCAAATTTAATGATTTCCTTGTTTTTAATTGCTGAGTAGTATTCCATTGTGTAAATGTACCACAATTCTGTATCCAACCTTCAGGTGAGGGTCATCTGGGTTGTTTCTAGATTCTGGCTATTATAAATAAAGCTGCTACAAACATGGTTGAGCAAATGTCCTTGTTGTATAATTGAGCATATTTTGGATATATACCTAGGAGTTATGTATCTGGATCTTGAGGTAGCACTATTCCTAATTTTCTGAGAAAGCACCAGAATGATTTCCAAAGTGGCTGTACAAGTTTACATTCCCACCAGCAGTGGAAGAGAGTTCTCCTTTCTCCAAATCCTCTCTAGCATGTATTGTCCACTTGAGTTTTTGATCTTAGCCAATCTGATGAGTGTAAGGTGAAATCTCAGGGTCATTTGATTTGCCTTTCCCTGATGAGTACAGATAATGAGTATTTCTTTAAGTGTTTCTCTGCCATTCGATATGCCTCTATTGAGAATTCTGTTTAGCTCTGTACCCCATTTTTTAATTGGGTTACTTGGTTTGTTTCTGTTTAACTTCTTGAGTTCTTTATATATTCTGGATATTAGCCCTCTGTCAGATGTATTGTTGGTGAAGATACTTTCCCAATCTGTAGGCTGTCATTTTAGTCTGATGACAGTGTCCTTTGCTTTAAAGAAATGTGTTAGTTTCATGACGGTCCATTTATTGATTGTTGATTTTAGAGCCTGTGCTGTCAGTGTTCTGTTCAGGAAGTTGTCTCCTGTGCCAATAAGATCCAGGCTCTTCCCCACTTTTTCTTCTAACAGCTTTAGTGTGTCTGGTTTTGTGTTGAAGTTTTGATCCACTTGGACTTTAGTTTGTGCAGGGTGATAAGTATGGATCTAGTTTCATTTTTGTACATGTAAACATCCAGTTAGACCAGCACCATTTGTTAAATATGCTATCTTTTTTTCCATTATATGGCTTTGGCATCTTTGCCAAAAATCAGGTGTTGTAGGTGTGTGGATTTATGTCTGGATCTTTGATTCAATTCCATTGATCTTCAAGTCTGTTTCTATGCCAGAACCATGCAGTTTTTATTACTGTTGCTCTGTAGTACAGCTTGAGATCAGGGATGGAGAGGATTGTTTTAGCTACTCTGAGTTTCTTGTTATTTCATATGAAATTCAGAATTTTTCTTTCAAAGTCTGTAAAGAATTGTGTTGGTCATTTGATGGGAATTGCATTGAATCTGTAGATTGCTTTTGGTAAGATGGGCATTTTTACTATGTTAATCCTGCCAAGCCATGAGAACAGGGAACCTGATCATCTCCTTAGAGGCTCAAAAGACATTTGATAAGATCCATCACTTGTTTATGTTTAAAGTCCTGGAGAGATCAAGGATACAAGACACATACCTAAACATAGTAAAAGCTATATACAGCCAGCCTGTAACCAACATTAAATTAAACGAATAGAAACTTAAATCAATACCACTAAAATCAGGGACAAGGCAAGGCTGCCAACTCTCTCCATATCTCTTCAACATAGTTCTTGAAGTCCTAGCTAGAGCAATAAGACAATTAAAAGAGATCAAGAGGATTCAAATAGGAAACAAAGAAGTCAAAGAATCACCATTTGTAGATGATATGATATTATACATATGTGATTTCCAAAAATTCTACCAGGGAATTCTTACAGCTCATAAACACCTTCAGCAAAGTGGCTGGATACAAAATTAACTCAAAACACAATCAGTAGCCCTCCTGTATACAAAAGACTGAGAAAGAAATTAGGGAAACAACACTCTTCACAATAGCTACAAAGGATATAAAGTACCTTGGTGTAAGTGTAACCAAGCAAGTGAAACTTCTATGAAAAAAACTTCAAGTTTCTGATGAAAGAAACAGAAGAAGATATCAGAAGATTGAAAGATCTCCCATGCTCTTTTTGCTTTTTAAATTATTTACTGCAATGTAATTTCAGCCTTAATGCGAGGAATATTAAGATCGAGATACTTCAGGATGTTATCTGGTAGTTTGTACCAGCTGAACAGTCTGAGGTGCTAATCTACACATAATTAGCACTGATGTTGATTTTCTTAAAACTTTTTTCAGCAAATATTCACAGCATCAACAGTTGACAACTAGGAGGTTTCATTTGTTAAAAAAAAATTTTAGTGGACAAATTTAATGACAACTACACTTTGAAAGTAATTCACCAGTGATATATCTCACCAGTCCTAGGAGAGGACTTACATGGCCTGGGCTTTTAGTCTCTTACAGTATTATTAAATATCTTTTAATTAAGTCAATAAAGAACATACAACAAAAGTATGCAGCCTAACTTCACAGAAGAAAATCCTATGATATTCTGCTCTTTGAAAACTCAAATATTTCTCAGTTCTTTCACTCCACAGTTCAAAATTTCTACCTCCCTTCTCATATTTTCTCCCTCTCTTCTTCCTGCTCTTCATTCTTCCCTGCCTCTTCCTTGCTTTCTTCCTCTTTTTCTTTCCCTCCTCTTCTTCTACCTTTTCTCCATTCCTTCCTTTCCATCCTTTTTTCTATCAACAAATATTTATTTACCAAATGTCTAAGCTTGCTAAATTTGGTCTGAAGGACTTTTTATTATTTATGGTACCAGTTTTTGTTGTTGTTTTCTGAGACAGGGTTCCTTTGTGTAGCCTTGAATTTCCTGGAATCACTTTTACAGATCAGGCCGGCCTTGAAATTAAAGTAATCGACCTGTCTCTGCCTCCCTGAGTGCTGGATTAGAGTCCTGTTCAGCCGAGCCGGTTATGGCACACTTCTCATATCACTTTATATAATAAGGATCAAAAAGAAAATGCCACTTCAGTGATAATTTCTTTCTTTTACAGATGAAGTGGTTAAGCCATTCTTTTATGTTTTCTTATTTAAACCCCTTATACATTGAAATATGGGATATTTGATCTCCATGAACAAATGAAGTACATTTTATGAATGCAATTTTAATTATTTTACCACAGCAGTAGGTAGATGAGATGTTCTTGAGATTTTAGAAATACAGAGGAAGATTTAGTAGCATCTAAGGTATTTCTTTAATTGAGGTTAAATTTACATTTAATACATGAAAACCCTTCATTTAGTGCCTCAGTATTGACAATTTTATCTGCCATAAAAGGCACTACACCATTTGGCTATGAAAAGAACAGAACATTAAGCAGACTCCCTAGTAAGCCAGTCTACTAGTATAAACTACAGGAGAATCTATAATAATTAAATGTGTCCTTTCGAAAACATTTGTGGGTTTTGTTGGGTTATAGAATTTAACTGTAAAATAAAAATGCTAAGGGCAAAAGTTGAACTTCATAAATGAATTTTAAATTTCTAGCTGCCAAGAAATTAGAAACTATTCTTAAATTATTTTTTAAAACATAAAAGAACCATTTCCAAATTAGTTTTTTTATTTAGTTTTGAGATTTTATTATTCCCATTTTTTCTTTTCTCATTACTATTATTATTATTACTAACTATAAGTTATTTACTGTAGCTCCTTCCCTTACCTCTTCACAGTCCCACCCTTCTTCTCTCCCTCTTATCCCCTATGTCCCTTAGTCCTCCTCCCCTACCATCTGACCCTAGCTTGTCACTCTCATAGGACTGTCTGGATCCTCTTTCTCTGTGGCTAGAAAGGCCACCTTGCCAGGGGAAGATGATCAAAGAGCAGGCAACCAAGCTCATGGCAGGGACTGCCTCTGTTCCCCTTACTAGGGAAACCACACGGACACTGAACTACCCATGGGCTACATCTGAACAGGTGATCTAGGTCCTCTCCATGGGTGGTCCTTGGTTGGTTCATCAGTCTAGGCAAGGTTCCCCAGGGCCCATATTTTTGGCTCTGTTGGTCTAATTGTGGAGCTCTTGTCCCAGTAGGACTTTTTATCTCCCTTTCTTCACTAAGATTTCCTGAATTCTGCCCAAAGTTTGGCTGAGTCTCAACATCTACTATGATGCCCTGCTGGATAGAGTCTTTAAAGGCCCTCTGTGGAATAATATATTATTACATCCTTTCTTCCTTCCCATTTCTTCTCTTTAAACCCTCGTGTATATTCCTACCTGGTCTTTTCCTCTAATTGTGCTTATGCACATACATGTATCAAATTTGGTATTATCAGAAAAAAACCCAACAACAACAAAAAAGAAAATTGCAAAGTAATAACTCTGATGAACATAAATATAAAATTCTTCATAAAATGCTTACAATAAAAATTAAAAATATAGCAAAAAAATTGTACACATGATCAGTTTGTCTTGCTCCCAGATGTTTAAGAATATTATAATATATATATATATAAATTGGTAAAGGTAATCTCCTGCATAAATAAACTAGTGGATGGAACCACATGATCATCTTTTAGATATAGAAAAAGCCACTAACAAAATCCAATATCCATTCGGCGTCAAAGTCTAGAGAATCTATGAATTCAAGTGACATAATTTAGCATAATATAGTCAATATGCAGCAAGTCCACAGTCAATGTCAAATAGGACAACTTCAAAGCATCTACACTAAAACCAGAACAAGGAAGAATGTCCAATTTTTTCCATACCTGTTCAATACAGTAGTCAAAATCTTGGAAAAATAAGATAAATAAATGAGATAAAAGAGGACACAAATAGGAAAGGTAGAATTTTAAGTATCTGTATTATCTAATTATCTAAGATGTGAAGGAAAAGTGATAATAATGTAATTTTATTATAATTAAAAAATTTGTTTTGGTGTTTCTTTTTTATTTTTATTTTTATTTTTATTTTTTTATTAATTACACTTTATTCATTTTGTATCACCCCATAAGCCCTTCCCTCCTCCCCTCCTGATGCCACCCTCCTTACTGTAGCTCCTTTCTGCATGTATGCCATTCCCCAAGTCCACTGATAGGGGAGGTTCTCCTCTCCTTTCTGATCTTAGTCTATCAGTGCTCATCAAAAGTGGCTGCATTGTCCTCTACTGTGGCCTGGTAAGGCTGCTCAAAATATTTAAAAAAAAAATGTTGGTATAATGTTCTTTTGGAATGTATATAATTTACCCTTATTCATTCAAATGCTGATTTCTCTCCCCACTATCTGGTTTCAGTCTGGACATTGCATTGGGATGCTTATTCTGAGCATCACTGGACTCAAGTTTGTGTAAACATGCCATCATTTGTTCTCTGTATTGTCAATAAAACAACCAGCCAATGCTGAGCAATGGAGAGAATAGGGTAGGACATCCTGGTCAGAGTGGGAGGAAGAAGAAAGAAAGAGAGGAGGGGAGGAAAGAGAATCCACAGGAGTAGACTTGGAACCACGTGATAAGATGGGACTAGGCCCAAGATATGATTAAAAGCAAGCATAATGGGTGAAATATGAATGGGAGGAAACTATGTGGGCTTAGAGGTTTAGGATGGAATAACTATTGCCCAGCATTGTGCTCTAGGTTAATTATGTAAATCCCATTCATTGTGTGGTGATTTTGGTATAGAGCTGTTTTAGGAATAACCACTATTTAACTAAATGATAAATCAATAATAAATATTAATAACTACAACAAAAATAAAACAGGAAACTAAACAGAGTTCTCTAGAGAAGAAATACAAATTACTATCGAAGTTAAGCATCATTAGTCATTAGGTAAATAAAAATTAAATCATTTTGGAGAGTTTTTCTTATTCCAGAATAGCTAAGACAAAAACAAAACAAACAAACAGAAAACAAATATAGATGATAAGTGCTGGTGTGGATACAGGGAAAAGGAATGCTACTCACTGTTGTTCAGAGTGCAAGGTGGGAAAGCTACTATAGGGTCTCACGCAGATTAAAATTTTATCTATCACAAAATCCAGCAACATTTTTTTCAGCATACTCTCTAAAGACTGCATTCTACTACAAAGATACTTTTTTGTCTATCAATGATATATTGACATCCAGAAAATGGAAATAATATACATGTCCATCAGTGTTGATTTTATAATACAATGGGGTATAAATACACAAAGAAATATTATTCAGCTGTTAAAAAATTAAAATCAATAAATCCTCATGTAAAATGATGCAGTGGGAAATATTCATTCTTTGTGAGGTAACCTAGAACAGAAAGATATATGTCAGGTGTATTTTCTCATTTCTAGATTTTGTTTTAAATCTTTGTATCTGTGTATTCATATGGAATACAAATTAATAACGGCATGATGGGGATGGCCTTTCAATGAGAGAAAGAACACAGTAATGAAAAGAAGGAAATAAAGGAACAGGAATGGTTACATGTGGTGGAATTGGAGGATAGAGTAGAGAAAGAAATATAAGGAGAGATAAATAATAGTAAAGATCATTTGAAACATTTATATAAAAACCTAATACTGCATAAGCTTCTTAAAAATAATCATATACACATATAAAATAGTTTTAATAGAGTTATTCTATAATGGATATGGAACAACACTCTCAGGCTGATTTAAAAAAAACAAAGCAAAGAATGTGTTACTTTTATTGGAATTTTTGTACAATGAACTCCTATAAATCCTTTTCAATATTTGAGGCTATTTTCAATGCTCTTGGCTATTCTTCACAACTGGATGGTAAGAATGCATTGCTAAAGACAGCACACACTTAAGTCGTAGAACGTGGAAAAATCAAGCTGGTAATGCCCTGAAAGCCTCATCTCTAATCGTTAACTTTCACAGTTTTAGAAGAAGTTGGGGTGCATGCTTCCATGGAAGAAAAGTCCTCACCAATGTTATCAGTCTGTGGACCCTGAAAATCAAAAACAACTGGTCTTTTAAGACATGGTCTCTGTTGCAATAGTGGAACATATGCCATGATAGTAAGCCATGGTTGAGTATTTAAGGCTACTCTACAATATTGAACCTACATCTGACATAGTGTTGGGAGCCATAAATCATGGCTAGAGGGGTTTTAGTGGTTTGAATAAAAATAATCCCTTAGTCTCATGTATTCAAATGCATAGTCACTAGAAAGTGGAAGTGTTTAAAAGGATAAAGGTGTGGTCCCATAGTAGGTGTGGCTTTCTTGTAGGAAGTGTGCCACTGTGGGTGGCCTGCGACATTAAGGAAACCTATGCTAGCCACCCTCCTTTCTCTTCCTCCTCCTCCTCCTGCTTCTCCTTCATGGTCAGGATGTAGTTCTCAGCTATTTCTTCAGCACCATGCCTGACTGGCCACTATGATCCCTGTCACCATCTTCCTTGACATGCTGATAATGGACTAAGTTTCTGTAACTGTAATTAAGCCCTTAATTAAAGATTTTCCCTTTTAAGAGTTCTATGGTCATGATTTCTCTTCACAGCAATGGAGCAGTGACTAAGATATAATAAACACCCTATGGGAGAACCAACTATTATTGCTTTACTAATGGGATATAGTAATAAATTATCTCCTAAGAACTTATTTCTTATATCCATTGACTTGTGCATCAGACAGGATTGCATTTCAGCAGATGAAAATTAGCATAGAAATAGTCAACTGGTCAAGGTTCAAAGATTAAATGAGTATAAAATATTGAGTCTTAAACTGGGCATGTATTACATACTCTTTCTCCCAAGATTCATGCATTGTTATGAAAGAAGGATTAAAACAGTAGTAAGATACAGAGTTGGTGACTGACTACAAGAATAGTGTTTTCTGGTCAAAATAGAGAATTTACATAGAAGAGATTACTGTGTCACTTTGCATGCACAAGACCTATAAATTCATACTAAATTTTTTTAATGAAATTTTTATTTTTTATTTTAATTACATTTATTTGCTTTGTATCCCAGCTGTAGCCCCTCCCACATTGCCTCTCAATCCCACCCTCCCTCCCTCATCTCCTCCCTGCCCCTCTCCAAGTCCACTGATAGAGGAGGTCTTTCCATCTGACCTTAGCTTATCAGGTTTCATCAGGACTGGCTACATTGTCCTCCTCTGTGGCCTGATAAGGCTACTCCCCACTGACAGGGAGGTGATCAAAGAGACATCCACTGAGTTCATGTCAGGGACAGTCCTTGTTCCCCTTATTAGGAAACCTATTTGGAGACTGAGCTGCCATGGGCTACATGGTGCAGGGATTCTAGGTTTTATCCATGAATGGCCCTTGGTTGGAGTATCAGTTTTAGAAAAGACCCCTGGGCCCAGATTTTTTGGTCCTGTTGCTCTCCTTGTAGAGATCCTGTCCTCTCCAGGTCTTACTATCTCCCCCTTCTTTCATAAGATTTCTTGCACTCTGCCTTAAGTTTGGTTATGTGTCTCAGTATATGCTTTGATACAGTACTGTGTAGAGTCTTTCAGAAGCCCTCTATGGTAGGATCCTGTCCTGTTTCCTGTTTTCTCCTTCTTCCAATGTCTATCCAATTTGTCTTTCTAAGTAAGGACTGATCATCTTATCCAGGGTCCTCCTTCTTGCTTAGCTTCTTTAGGTGTACAGATTTTAGTATGTTTATCCAAATTATATGTCCAATATCCACTTATAAGTGAGTATACGCTGTGTGTGTGTTTCTGTTTCTGGGACACCTCACTCAGGATGATATTTTCTAGATTCCACCATTTGCCTGCAAATTTCACGATTTCCTTGTTTTTAATTGCTAACTAGTATTCTATTGTGTAAATGTACCAAAATTTCTGTATTCATTCCTCCATTGAGAGCATCTGGGTTGTTTCCAGGTTCTGGCAATTACAAGAAAAGCTGCTATGAACATGGTTAAGCAAATGGCCTTGTTGTGTGCTTGAGCTTATTTTGGATATATGCCTAGGAGTGGTATAGTTGGATCTTGAGGACGTACTATTCCTAATTGTCTGAGAAAGTGCCAGATTGATTTCCAAAGTGGTTGTATAAGTTTACATTCCCACCAGCAATGGAAGATGGTTCCCCTTTCTTCACACCCTCTCCAATATGCATTGTCACTTGAGCTTTTGATCTTAGCCATTCTGATGGGTATAAGGTGAAATCTCAGGGTCGTTTTGATTTGCATTTCCCTGATGACAAAGGACATTGAGCATTTCTTTACGTATTTCTCTGCCATGCTATATTCATCTACAGAGAATTCTCTCTTTAGCTCTGTACTCCAAATCTTACAATGAAGACTTGAGGTGGAGGTAGTTATGTACTCCCACTCCTAGTTTAAGAAGCTATTGGTAATTGATAGCTACAGTCAGCCAAAATTCTAACCTTCACCGGTAAAAGCAGCGCTATCTTAACTCATTGTGAAAATAAAGACAAGCATGATGAGTATGGAATAGGAGCGTAGCTCAGGAAGAAGATGAGGGAGTAGGACAAATATAATGAAACACTATGCATGAGAGTCTCAAATAATTAAAACTATATGGAAAATATATAATACGTTTGTTTTCTTTTTTTTAATTTTTTTTTATTTTTGAACAATCTTTCTTTTTTTTTATTTTTTATTTTTATCAGTTACATTTTATTAACTCTGTATCCCAGCCATGTCCCGATCCCTCATTCCCTCCCAGTCCCTCCCTCCCTCCCTCCCTCCCTCATCTCCACCGTGCCCCTTTCCAAGTCCACTGATAGGGGGGACCTCCTCCCCATTCATCTGATCCTGTTTTATCAGGTATCTTCAGGACTGGCTGCAAAGCCCTCCTCTGTGGCCTAACAGGACTGCTCCTCCCTTCGGGGGTGGGGAGACCAAAGAGCCAGTCATTGAGTTCCTGTTAGAAATAGTCCCTGTTCCCCTCACTTTGGGAAACCAATTGGTTACTGAGCTACCACAGGCTACATCTGAGTGGAGGTTCTAGGTTATATCCATACATGGTCCTTGGTTGAATGTCAGTCTCAGAAAAGACCCTGTGCCCAGATATATTTGGTCCTTGTGGAGCTCCTATCCTTTCCCCATCAGACTAACTCCCCTTCTTTCTTATGATTCCCTGTACTCTGCCAAAGGTTTGGTCATGAGTCTTTGTTTTGAAAACACTGCTAGTTAGAGTCTTTATACGTTTGTTTTCAAAAGTCTTGTAATCCTTTTGCCAAATAAAATATTCAATTATACCAAGAGAAAGGTACACCTTGACCCCTAAGTCTTCTGGATAGAGAAAAATATAAAGCAATAATTCCCTGGTTAAAAGAACAAAAAACAAAGACAAAAACCAAACCCTTTTGAGGGGGTCTAAACCTAGGGATCCTATAAAATTGTTTTTATTTTATTTTTCTTTATGTTACTATAACTGTAGCCTAGCCGTCATTTGAAACAAGAAACTTGATACCTATAAAGAAAGAAAAAATAAAGAAGAAGAAAGAAAGAAAATAGAAAGACACACACTATATTTACTTTAAAGGTCACAGAGGAGGGCTTTGCAGCCAGTCCTGAAGATACCTGATAAAACAGGATCAGATGAATGGGGAGGTGGTCCCCCCTATCAGTGGACTTGGAAAGGGGCATGGTGGAGATGAGGGAGGAAGGGAGGGACTGGGAGGAAATGAGGGATCGGGACACGGCTGGGATACAGAGTTAATAAAATGTAACTGATAAAAAAAAAAATAGAAAAAAATAGAAAAGGAACAATAAAAATAATGGTAGGTTTTTAAGGGGAAAAAGAAAAGAATCAAGAAATGTTTTGCTAAACTAAAAAGAGAAATTGGAGAATACTAAAATAGCGTAAGATGAAATAAAATTAGAAATGAGAAAAAAAAAGATTCAAAGCACATTTGGATATTTAGTAAGCTAAAATCTAACATAACCAATGGAAAAAAATTAATCACGCAAACTGAAATGTTTTTCAGTTATTTTAATAAATACTACAGAAGTATGTCTTTATCAATGCAATGTCTACTTCCTAAGATCTATAAGAAAGAAAACCATATTTTGACATTAAAGTTTCTATAAATCTGTTATATATTCATAAACCAAATTGCTATGCATTTGTCTCCTGGAAAAATTTGTCTCATACATTTGGACAGTGGCTGCATAGTGCATATTGGAGTTTCATTAAAGAGGGTTTCGGGAAATAAAATAGTATTAGTAGGGTTTAAAATTATGACATTTACAAAAAGAAATGACAGAATTTGAATCAATGAGGCCTAGAATATCATTTCAAAGTTGCCTCTTTATTCTCTTTTGCAAGGATCAAATGACATAAAGTAAAGACATAAAATTAATTGAATTTTTTTTGCAAATTATCATTATGGATTTTATCTTTTTTCTATAGCTAGAAGACCAGCTTCAATGGAAAAACAATCACAAGAAAAACAATTGACTATTTGTATTTAGATATTTCTTTGCTAAAGAACTGTATAAAATTTTGTATTCTTAAAAACTTTTGAGTATAATTGTAATCACACATTATAAAATATCATTTTATGGTGTAAATTATTTTAGTTTTAAAAGTTAATTTACTCTTCATTTCTCTATATTTTAAGAAACATAAAACACATGGCTTATTTTACTTAAAGGAAAGCAAAGTAACCTGTGGCCATTGTCACACTAATATCCAAATTACTAAAGATCCAACAGAGTAAGGGAATCACAGACCAATATCCCATATGAATGTAAATACAAAAGATAAAAAAAAAAAAGTTCCTGCAAAACAAACCAAAGAACACATCAAAACCATTGCCCAATGTGGCCAAGTAGGGTTCATCTAGGACATTCAGGAATGGCACCCCTTCACATAAGCAAACAAACAAATGAACAAACAACAACAACAACACAAACAAAACTATATAATTATCTCATCAGATGCAGAAAAGCTCTTTGAAATATAACACTTCTCCATGATAAAATTCTTGAGGCAATTAGGAATACAAGGAATACATACCTCTACATAATAAAGGCAGTTTATACCAAGACGATAACCAGGATCAATTAAATGGAGAAAAACTCAAAGCAAATCAAAAGACAAGGTTTTCCACTCTCTCCCTGCCTAATCAATACAGTACTTGAAGTCTTAGCTAGAGCGGTATGACAAGTGAAGAAGATCAACGGAATGCAAATTGGAAAGAAACAATTCAAAGTAGCTTTATTTGAAGATTCTATGATAGTTTATATAAATGACCCTAAAATTTCCAACTGGGAAACTCATACAACTGATAAGCACTGTCAGAAAAAGTAGCTGAATGCAAAAATAAGTAACAAGAATCAATAGCTCACTTGTATATAAATGACAACTGGACTGAGAAAGAAATCAGTGGAACAAATCTTTCACAATAGCCTCAAATAATATAAAATATCTTGGAATAACTCTAACCAAGCAAGGAAAGACTTATGTGCGTCTGAATGAGGATTAAGCATCTTCCCTAGGGTCCTCCTTCTTTAGCTTCTTTAGGACTTAGATTTTAGTATGTTTCTCCTACTGGGAGAAGACAGGGAAGAGGACAGTAACCTACCACAGAGAGCCTCTGAAAGACAATACCCAGCAAGGTATCAAAGTAGATGTTGAATCTAATAGCCAAACTTTGAGCAGAGTACAGAGAATCTTATGGCAGGAGGGGGAGATAGAAAAACCTGGAAGGCACAGGGGCTCCACAAGGTGACCAACAGAGTCAAAAACTCTAGGCTCGGGGGGTTCTACAAAACCAATACTCCAACCAAGGACCATGCATGGAGAGAATCTAGATCCCTAGTTAGGGGAGCAGGGGAAGTCCCTGGCGGGAACTTAGTTGTCTACTCTTTGATCACCTCCTCCTGGCAAGGTGGCCTTACCCACCTCTAATTTGGGCTTTCTGCTGGAAATGTCTATAAGGACATGGAAGAATTTGTTTTTTTTTTTTTCCTTCTTGCTTTCACCTTGCCAGGAAATCCATTTATTCACCTGCTTCTTTGAGATTCAGGCTTTTACTGAGGACCAACTGAGAAATCCAGCCTCATGTATTCTTGGACCTTCCATTCATAGGCAGCCATTGCTAGAGGCTAGACCACAACCTGTAAGTTTTGTCGCTCTAGAAAACCCTAACTAATGTAGGTATCCCAGACCCAAAAAGACAAGTATGATATGCATTCATTTATTTGTATGTGGATATTAGCTGTTAAGTCAATGATAGCTAAGCTATAATCCATAGACCCACAGAGGTTAGATATAGAGTAAGGTATAGAAGGGGGCAAGTAAATATGCCCAGGAAAGGGTAACAGAATAGCTAGTTATGGATGGATGCTGGATTGGGGTATTGAAACAGAGGAGTCAAATGAAGAGGGAGAAAAGAGTGGCAAGAGTGAGAATTCTACAAGAAACAACTAAAAATTAAAGGGCATTTAAGGAGTAGTGATGAAATCTAATACATAGAAGCTGCTTAAAATATATACATACATGAAAAATATCTAAATGAAATCAGCAAACAGTAAGGGAGACAGAATTCCGACTGGATAACTCTTATGGCCAAATAAAACTTGCAGAATTGGGTTATGATTGAGTTATATGATTGAGTGGTTGGCTCAAAGGGCTCATGTGATTCCCTAACAGCACAATCTGTTGACAAGACTGTAGGTTTTTCCCCAGAAATGACTGTATGGCCTTATGGCTGAAGGCAGTACCTACACAGCTCATTAGACTAGCTGACCTGGTACCTACATAGAACATTTACATCAATGTTGTAGTGTTTTTGGTACAAGAATGTGCTCTCCATGCTAGGAGAGAAGAACCCTAAACATCATCCCAGCCACAAACCTATTGATCTACAAATCTGTGCTGCCTGCAAGATATGGTAATACAATAGTGGTGCAGAGTGTGTGAGAATGAGCAACCATATCTGGTTTGACTGAAGGTCCATTCCCTGAGAATGAACCCATACTTGACACTGCTGAATAGACAGCCCAGGGACCCAGGGCAAAACCAGATACCACTGTTCAAAACGGAAACCAACCACCATCAAAAAAAGTTTCAATAAAATAACTTAAACAATAACATTCTGCTATACTCACATCAGTGCCCTGATCAATTATCATCAGAGATGCTTCCCCTGCAGCATATAGGACCAAGAACAGAGGTACATAATACATAACCAGACATATAAGAGAGTGAGAGATCTCGGAACACCCAGTCCCCAAAAGGACGCCTATATCAAATACATCTCCTCAGTGTTGTGGAGAAAAGAAGGAGGAAACATTTTAAGAGCCAAAGGAGATGGAGGACATCAAGAAACCAAGGCCCTCTGAGTCAAGGCCATCCATTGTTGAGCCTTCACAGAGGCTGAAGTAGCTTACAGTGTTTGTAGTGGTCTGCACAATTGAGATTATACAGTTGAAAGAAGAGGACAAATGTCCCCATATGGAACCCAGCAACAATCTACAATTAATAATCATTTGCAAAAAAAAAAACACAAAACAAACAAACAAACAAAAAAACAAAAAACAAAAACGTTTTTGTCCTCCAAGGGATTCTCCCTGAGGAAACAAACTGCTCTGTGCCTGTGCCGCATGCCCAGCAGTAGGTGGACAGCAGAAAACAAAATTAGCAGCCTCCCTGGAGGTTCCTCCTCTAAAAATGTGCTCTCAGGGTCTCCCCCCCCTTTTAGAAAAAATAATTTGTCTTACTTTTAATTTTTAGTTTTATTTATAGATTTCTTCTTTTTCACCCTGCAGGTTCTCTGCATAAAGAGGATAGTTTATTATATAGAGTTTTTATGAAATTCGTGAGTGTGCAAACAAGTGGGTATCTTTTTCTTGTGTTTCTCTTTGTCTTTTTATTACTTCTCCTTGTTTGTTTTATCTAATTTCAATATTAGTTTTGTTTTATCTTTTCATATTATGTTATTATTATTATTCCATAGAAGTCTGTTTGTGTTCTAATGAGAGATAGAAATGGGTTGGAGTCACATGGGAAGAGAGGTGGGGAAGAACTGGGAGGGATAGAGGGAGTTGAAATGTTAAATGGGTTGAATTATTTGAGAAAAAAATATTTTTCTTTTTTTTAAATATTTTTCAATAAAAGGGAAAAAAGAAAAGAAAACTACTGCAATGTCTTAGCTCAGTCCCAATTTACCACTGCTTTCAAATATGTGGAATAAACAGTGTAGATTAATTGCAATATTGCCTTTTCTCCTTAAAATTTATAAATTTAACTCTTGTCACATAGATACAGTGTTGGTTTCCCTAGGAATTATATTAAATGAAAGGCCACTAATTATAGATGCAAAAACAGTTCAACCCACTAATGATTACTGTCAAAAATGCACAATACAGTATACACAAGTGTTCTGTAGGTCCTTAATATCTTTATTTGAATTAAATGAATGGGTCCATTATTTGTGCATTGTGTCAATAGATTCATTTTGTCTTTGTTGCTATCAAATAATTCAAAGAATTTTAAAGGCTTATATTGAAAACATCCAATTAAAATAACCACAATTTAAAAATTAAATGCAATAACTGAAAATGTTATAAAAATGCAATGGGAAAAAAAAATTAACTTGTAAAGGGCCCCAATGTTACTAAGTAAAATTTGAGAGAAACATGACAAGTAAACAAAAGTTTAACAGCACATAAAAACAGATATATAAATAACAACCATAATTAAGGAAAAGTGGATTTAAACATGTTAAATTTTAATACACCAACTTGGGGTTTTTAGACATAATAATGAGAAAACACTTTTGATGAAAAAGGTCTAGAAAGTAACTCAGCAATAGCTTTCAATCAGTGGACTAAAAAATTCTAAACCAGAGGTCACATATGCCCCTAACACATATGCAAAACTAAACCATGAACAAAAACACAAAAAGCTTAGACATCATTACACTTTGAAAACTTCACAGATAAACAGCCTTTCTCATCACCAGTAAGTAAACATGTGAAGAAAAATATACTGTATTTTAAAGACTTTCACAGATCAAGTAGATGTTACAATTAATTTGTAAACAGTTTAACTCAAGACTTGACAAAGAAACTTACAAAACTAATTCAAATCAAAGAGAAGAGAATTACCAAAGTTAACAAAATAAATTTGCGTGTTGGTGTAAAGAACTGAAAATAGAAAGGGAGAATTCACCAAGTGAGAGAAAAAGTATCCCATAGAGATTTTTGAAATGAAAATATCAATCAAATAACACAACAGAAAATATTGCTATAAATATAGTCAGTAAACGAGCATGAATCAGGGTTGAAAGACATCATTGAGACATTGAAACAGACAGATACAAAGAGAAAAAAATTACAGAGCATTAACACAACTCTAAATATTCTGAGACAAACTTTGCTCAAGGACCAAAACACAATGAAATGAATGAACAAAAACCAATGAATCCATAGACCTGACAAAGAGCTGAGGTAGTATAATGACCTTCACAGGAGTTTCACTATATTTCTTTTTCCTCTTCTTTCTTTATTTTCTTCTCTCTCTTTTTCTTTCTTTTTTTTTTTTTTTTTTAAGACAGAGTTTCTTTGTGTAACCTTGGCTTCCGTGGCCTTTCTTTTATAGACCAGGCTGGCTACAAACACACAGACATCTGCTTGCCTCTGCCTCTGCCTCCCCAAGTGCTGGGATTATAGGCGTTCACCACTGGGTCTGGCTAGCTGTGATTTTCTTAAACATAGAGAAATAAGTAGCTCTCTAGTACAGAAGCATGTAGAACACCCAATAAATATGAGTAGAGAAGATGTCTCTAAAACATCTCACAAACAAGATGTCAAAACTGCAAAGCCAAAAAAAAAAAAAAAGAATTACTAAACTGAATAGTAAGCACCAATTAAGACACAAAAGCAGAGGCATCAGAGTAATGGCAGACTTGTCTAACTCTAAAACCTAGTAAAACATAGAATGACATATTTTAAACCCTGAAAGGAAATTCTTGACAGCCAGGATTTTTATAAACATAAACATTAGGTCTAAAATATGACCAGGCAGTGGTCATATTTGAAGCCAGGCACATGGCTTCAATCCCAGCACTTGGGAAGCAGTGGTAGGCAGATATCTGTTGAGGGGGAGGCCATTCAACCGACCACCACCACCACCAACAACAACAAAACGATATAGAAATAAAAATATTTTAAGATACAAATTTAGAAAATTCATGATAATGAAGTATATTCTTAAAGAAGAAAGACCACGATACACACAGAATACAGTTTATTAAAGAAACAGATTTACAGAGAATTGAGAAAATCCCTCATTTCTAGCCCAGTACACCAGCAAATATTCAGCTTTAACACAGAGGAAGTAAAGAACTAATAAGCAACTAACCAGAACAACAAATAAAGTCACAGCAACAGCAAATCCTTCTCAATCAGAACCTTGAATGTAAAAGAAGACTTCAACATGAACTCAATGACAGGCTCTCTGATCACCTCCCCCTGAGGGGGAGCAGCCTTACCAGGACACAGAGGAAGACAATGCAGCCACTCCTGATGAGACCTGATAGGCTAGGGTCATATAGAAGGTCCTCCCTTATCAGTGAACAGGGGAGGAGCATGGGAGGAGAAAAGGGAAGGAGAGTAGGACTGTCATTCCACCAAATGGAGACGATCACAGAAAACTCCAATTTGGCACAATTCAGAGATTAACAGACTGTGAAGAACCAAGCCACAATGGATATATTGCTATCAAAGCTCCTACATCCATAACTCAGAACAACACAGAAGAAGGGTGGAAAAACTGTAAAAGCCAGAACAGCAGGAAGTTATCTGTGAAACAGTCTCTCATAGAAATGGGTGTACAAACAATGCCAGAGCAGTGGCAACAGCCATGGGCATGTTAATGAGAAAGAAAAACAAGATCACTGTGTCCCACACCTAGACAAAGAACTATAGGCAACTAATGACTATTGAGAAAGGAGAATTGGCCTCACCCAAGCATGAAACCCTTTATTTGCTGTTCAATTTAGAGTGGTAAACTCTGAAACCATATATACACAAGTAGCAGAATTGACTCAGAACATTGAATTTATCTACATTGGTGTATACATTTAAATACACACATACACACACATACAGACACACTAATAATAATCAAAGAAAACAAGGCTACTAATTTGAAGGAGGGAGGAATGGGTTCAGGAAGGGTGGCTGAGAGGGGATGGCAGGGGGGGCATTTAAATTGTACATAAATACTTAAAGATTAAACAACACATTTTTCAACAAAAAGTAAATCACTGAAATATCCTGGCATGGAGATTTAAAGATTCTGAGAGTTTACAAACAGTACCAAAATCTGGGCCCAGGGTCCTCTTCAGAGACTGATGAATCAACCAAGGACCACTTCTAGAGATGGACCTAGACCCCTTAGATGTAGCCCATCTAAGCTGAGATTGGGCAGCTCAGTCTCCATTGGGCTTCACTAGTAAGGGGAGCAGGGGCCGTCTCTGGCATGATCTCAGTTGCCTGCTTTTTAATCATTTTTCTTGGTGAGGTGGCCTTATTAGGCCATAGATATAGAGGATCCAGACAATCCTGATGAGACCTGACAGGCTAGAGACAGACAGTAGGGGAAGAGGACCTCCACTATCACTGGACTAGGGGAAGGACATGGGGGAAAGTGGGAGGGAGGGTGAGACCTGGAGGAGATGTGGGAAGCGGCTACAGCAGGGATACAAAGTAAATAAATTATAGGAACTACTACTATTACCACTAATAATAATACTAATACAAATACTACTAATAATAATAATGAAGAAAAAAAAAGAAAATACTTACCAAATCCAAAGGAGCTTCTGAGATAGAGCTCAGGCAGTCTTAAAAGGACTGCTTATATCTACAGGTGATCATAGTGAAAAGTCAGAAAGAACAGAAATCAATAATTGAATGATGCTGCGTAAGTTCTAGAAAAGAGATAAAAAGCCAAGCACAAATGGAACAGGTGGGTAGAGAACAGCAAGACTCATAACAGAAATGGAAGAAATAAAGACAAAGAAAACAACATAGAAATAACAAATGACTTGATTAAAAAAACGTTTAACAAGATTGATCAGCCTATACCCAAACTAAATGAAAAACTTGGGGATGAAAAAAAGAGTTGTTACAACAGATTCAGTGATATCACTAGGGAATATTTTGAAACTTATTTTAGAAAAAAGGGGAAGATATAGATGAAATGAAGAAGTTTTAAAATGTATTTATTTATTTTCTTTTATTAATTACAGTTTATTCACTTTGTATCCCAGCTGTAGCCCCCTCCCTTGTCCCCTTGCAATCCCATCAGCCCTCCCTAATCTTCCATGCCCCTCCACAAATCTACTGATAACAGAAGTCCTCTTCCCCTTCCGTCTGACCCTAGCCTATCAAGTCTCATCAGGACTGACTGCATTGTCTTCCTCTGTGGCATGGTAAGGCTGCTCCCCCCTAGGGGGGGTGATCAAAGAATAATTTTAAATGCATAAGACATGACAACTTTGAATTAGAAGATCTATTGCAAGCAAGAGTTACACAGAGAAAATACAAATACAAAAATCTCTTTTTAAAGTATGCTAGAAATAGACAGATCATAGCTCAAAATAACAAATGGTGCATAAAAAAACTACAGTCAACATTATGGTAAATTAAAAAGATAACACAGAACATTTCTTTTAAAATACGTCATGAGAGATTGTGCCTATCTGTTCATTTTTTTTTCCAATATAGCACTCAAAGACTCAGCTAAGCAAAGGTGTGAAAGGATGAACATCAGAGAGGGAGAAGTTAAACTAACAGTGTGCACAGGTGACATTTCAGTTCTATACTTAAAAGACTTGGGATCTGGGTTCATGATTTTAATTTCAGCACTTAGGAAACACAGGCTGGTATATCTCTGAATTGGAGGCCAGCCTGGACCACATAGAGTTCTGGGATAGCCATGGCTCCTATGTAAAGAATAAACAGACATAAGTACAACAACTACAAAAAGATTAAGATTCTAGCAAAAATCTTGTGGTTCTGGTATTTTCAATAATGTAGCAGGACACCAAACAACAGAAACAACAGTTGTTTTTATATATACTCACACTAAACCTGCTTGGGAGTGAATCAGGAAATATATCCTTTCCACAACAATCTCAGAATGACAGCAGCAGTAGTGGCAGTAAATCTG
The DNA here is from genome assembly GCF_030254825.1 of Meriones unguiculatus. Lineage (NCBI taxonomy): Eukaryota > Metazoa > Chordata > Mammalia > Rodentia > Muridae > Meriones > Meriones unguiculatus. The sequence goes on along the minus strand of NC_083368.1, from coordinate 8,790,941 downwards.
TTAATAATCTAAGCAAGGCAGTGGCCTCTGTAAGGAAAGCTTTAGGACCCTGAATAAAAACATTGAAGTACACATCATCCAAGACGATAGAAAGACCTCCTGCTTCCCTAGGTTTACAGAAAAAATATTGTGAAAATGACTATAATACTAAAAGGCTAGTACATATTCAAGGCAATCCCTATCAAATTCCAAATCATATGCAACAGTACTATTATGTCTCTGAGAGGGAGAGCCAGTTTTCTCTAAGAAAGAAACCCTGGATAGGTCAAGTATGCACCAGTGAAAATCTACACATCCAGTAATGTATGAGCAGCATGAACTGGATTTGATCAGAAAGGAAGAGAAAGACGGAAAGAAGGAAGGAAGGAAGGAAAGAAAGAAAGAAAGAAAGAAAGAAAGAAAGAAAGAAAGAAAGAAAGAAAAGACAAAATTGAGTGGGTAGTGAAGAAGGTGAATATAGGAGAATCTGGGTGTAGAAGTGAATATGATCCAAGCACAATGTATGGGATTCTCAAAATGTTATTTTAAAAGTATTTTTATCAGGTCTCATCAGAACTGGCTGCAATGTCCTCCTCTGTAGCCTGGCAAGGCTGCTCCTCTCTGGGGAGGGGGTGTCAAAGAACGAGTCGCTGGGTTCATGTCAGAGACAGTCCCTGTTCCCCTTTCTAGGGAACCCATTTGGATACTGCGCTGCCATGGGCTACATCTGAGCAAGGGTTCTAGGTTAACTCCATATTTGGTCCTTGGTTGGAGTACCAGTCTCAGAAAAGACCCCTGGGCCCACATTTTTTGGTTACATTGCAGCCAGTCCTTATGAGACCTGATAAGCTATGGTCAGATGCAAGGGGAGGAGGACCTCCCCTATCAGTGGACTTAGAGAGGGGCATGGGAGGAGATGAGGGAGGGAGGGTAGGATTGGTTGAAATGAGGAAGGTGGCTACAGCTGGGATACAAAGCGAATAAAATGTAATTAACATAAAACATAAAAATTTAATTAATAAAAGTATTTTTTTAACATCTCTGGGCATTAGAGAAATGCAACTTAAAATTATTTGAGATTCTGCCTGACTCTAGTCAGAATGGCAATCATAAAGAAAAAAAGGAAGAAAATAAATTGGACAACAAATAACAATTGTTGAGCATGTGGGGAAAGAGGACCATTATGCATTACTGATGGTTTGGTGAACTAGGATAGTCTCTTTGGAAATCAACATTTATGCTTATAAAAATGCTAAAAATAAAACTAACACTTGCTCCAGCTATACTACTCCTGGGCATATATCAAGGGAATATTACATTCTACCACAGAGACACTTACAAACAAGTGTCACCACTTCTCTTTGCACAGTAGCAAGAAAATGTCAACCAATATATTCATCAACAGACAAATGGATAGGTAAAATGAAAAGTATAAGAAAATGGATGAAAATTGAAATGTATATTTTGAATAGAATTTTGTAAATGAAGAATATGTTTCTAGAGGTTACCACAAAGTTTTAAAATTTAAATTATTTATTTAAAAAAATAAATACAGATCAATAGATGATTGATAAATCTCTTGTTAAATGTCTGTACAGTCCTCCAAAATGCAAGTAAGTATCTGAGTTAAGAGAACAAAAAAAAATTTTTTTAGTAGATTTGGTATATTGAAAAGAAAGCTATTTCCCTCTTTTTGTACCCTTGCTGATCTTTACATATATGTGAATTTACACATACACATGTAATCATATGTTCAATTAAAATACATTTATTCATGAATACATCTAATATTTGTAAAGACATATAGAAATGTTATACATCTGTTAATAGGGTCTTGACACTTCAGTGAAAGAATGTTTACTGGTGCTTGAAATTTTTACAGTAGCCCAGTCATTACATCATAAAGAAAAGATAAATGTGGTGAAAGGTCCCAGGACTTGAATGCACCAAGACAAAGGAGGCTATAGAACCATCTGTTTGTGAATCAAGTAAAAACAGACACTGATTTCTTCTTGGGCCAGTAGGTGAAGTATTTTAAAAAAGAATAATTAGTTCCAGATTTTTTTTTCTCTGAGCTAGTAGAAATTGCTATTGCTTAATTTCACCAAATAAGATAAATCATCTTACCCTTTTCAAAAGCTAAGTGACCTATTCATAAATGTCAATGCAGTTTTCATGTGGTAACCTCACTTATCTTCTGGTATAAAAATAATTTTTCTTTTTAAGAATATCAGTAACCAATTGGTTTCCCAAAGTGAGGGGAACAGGGACTATTTCTAACAGGAACTCAATGACTGGCTCTTTGGTCTCCCTACCCCCAAGGGAGGAGCAGTCCTGTTAGGCCACAGAGGAGGGCTTTGCAGCCAGTCCTGAAGATACCTGATAAAACAGGATCAGATGAATGGGGAGGAGGTCCCCCCATCAGTGGACTTGGAAAGGGGCACGGTGGAGATGAGGGAGGGAGGGAGGGACTGGGAGGGAATGAGGGATCGGGACACGGCTGGGATACAGAGTTAATAAAATGTAACTGATAAAAAAAATAAAAAAAATTATTTATAAAAAAAAAGAATATTATTAGCGCTAATCTGGAAATTATATTCTTTGAGTTACATCATTTTTGTATTTTGTTAGTTACAGACAAAAACACCACAAATTATTCCACCCATGTGTTTTTGTAAGTTAGTACAAGTTTCCACTGAATAAACACCCTTCTTACCTTCAAAACCATTGCTACTGTCCTTGCTACCAAAATACTAAAACAAGTAAATCTCTTTCATATCTCTTGACAATTCAGAAGAGATCTTTAACAAAGGATATGGTTCATTCAAAATAAGGACATACAGTCTTTTAGATCTAAAAATAGATCACCTCATAATCGGCTCTCCAATTTTAGGGATGTTCTAGTTACCTGCTATGATGTGTGACCTATTATCACGTGATAAGACATCTCCCAAAGGCTCTCATTTACTCTTTTAATTTTCTCATGACAAACATTAGTTTACTTTTATGTGTTTGTGTTAACTCAAGTAGCTTGCTATTTTACATGGCCTGAGACAGGAAGTATAGCTTTGAGCCCTCACTAATTTCCATAGCTTTGGTGCCTGTAAAACAAAATCCATCTCCTAGAGAAACACAGAAGGGGTAAACAGTGCAGTGTAAACTGTCAACTGACCTATTCTGTCGTATATAGATCCATTAGCCAAAGAGACGAATTTCAAAATTACATCAACTTCTTAAATGATGCACTTTATGTGTATCTAGTGTACAAATTTAAATGCATAGGCACAACATTTATACAATAAAAATTATTTCCTACAGAGTTGAAGCCCCAGAAAATCAAATTTAAATTTTCTTTCTTCATCTTTGACAAAAATATCCTCTTCTCTGATTTTCACATAATATAAAAATAATATCTTGTGTTTTGAGCCTCTTTTGGGTATATGCCTAGGAGTGGTACAGTTGGATCTTGAGGAAGCGCTATTCCTTGTTGTCTGAGAAAGCACCAGTTGATTTCCAAAGTGGTTGTACAAATTTGTGTTCCCACCAGCAGTGGAGGAGGGTTCCCATTTCTCCACAACCTCTCCAGCATGTGTTGTCACTTGAGTTTTTCTCTTAGCCATTCTGATGGGTGTAAGGTGCATTTCCCTGATAGCTAAGGACATTGAGCATTTCTTTCAGTGTTTCTCTGCCATTTTGTATTCCTCTGTTGAGAATTCTCTGTTTACCTCCGTACCCCATTTTTTTTAGTTGGATTACTTGATTTGTTGCTGTTTAAGTTTGTCAGTTCTTTATATATTCTGGATATCAGCCCTCTGTTAGAGAACATTTGCTCAACCATGTTTGTAGCAGCTTTATTTGTAATAGCCAGAATCTGGAATAGCCAGATGTCCCTCAGTTGAGAAATGGATACAGAAATTGTGGTACATTTACACAATGGAATACTATTCAGCAATGAAAAATAAGGAAATCATGAAGTTTGCAGGCAAATGGTGGGACTTAGAAAAGATCATCCTGAGTGAAGTATTCCAGAAGCAGAAAGACACACATGGTATATACTCACTTATATAGACCTATAAGGTAGGATAAACATACTGAAATCTATACAACTAAAGAAGATAAACAAGGACCCAGAGTAAGAAGATCAATCCTCACTTAGAAAGACAAATGGTATGGAAATTGGATGTAAGAGAAAACAAATAATAGGACAGGAGCCTACCATAGAGGGCCTCTGAAAGACTCTACCTAGCAGTGTATCGAAGCAGATACTAAGACTCATAACCAAACCTTTGGCAGAGTGCAGGAAATCATAAGAGAGAAGTAGGAGTTAGTATGATATGGTGACAATAAGAGTTCCACAAGGACCAAATATATCTGGGCACAGGGGTCTTTTATGAGACTGATACTCCAACCAAGGACCATGTATGGATCTAACCTACTCTGCTTGGATGTAGCCCGTGGTAGCTCAGTATCCAAGTGGATACCCTAGTAAGGGGGACAGAGACAATTTCTGACAGGAACTCAATGGCAGGCTCTTTGACCTCGCCTCCCCTGAGGGAGGAACAGCCCTGCAAGGCCACAGAGGAGGACTTTGCAGCCAGTCTTGAAGATACCTGGTAAACCAGGGTCAGATTAAAGGGGAGGAGGTCCTCCCCTATCAGTGGACTTGGAAAAGGGCAGGGAGGAGATGAAGGAGAGAGGGTGAGATTGGGAGGGAATGAGGGAGTGGGATACAGCTGGGATACAAAGTTAATAAACTGTAACTATCCCAGCACCCACATGACAGCTCACAACTGTCTGTAACTCCAGTTCTAAGGGATCTGACACCTTCACACTGATGCCCGTAAAATAAAATGAACTATTATAAACTGTGACTAATATTAAAATAATAAAAAATAATATCTTTCACAAATATTTGTATTAAATATTTATTATCTATATAATAAAAACATGTCATTAAATAAATTTATTTTTAAGGATTATGTAAATGATTCAAAACACTATTTGAGTTTTAGTAAAATTATCTTTTACCTTATCAATTTCCAATGGTATATTAATTTTGGCTTAGTATGTGTAATTTTCAAGGTAAAATTACCATGGGTAATGCTCATAAACATAAACCGTGCCTCAAATACACATATTGGATAACAAAAACAATAGTTATTACTAGTTTTCTCTTTCCTAAGAAATTCTACAAATATAATAATTTTGGCTATTGTATAATTTTAGAATTTTTATAATAACAAATAATATTTTATTTATATGCTCCCTTTATTTTTTGTTTTATTGTTCATAATCAATAAAATTATACAAACTTAAGGTCTTTACCATTTATTAACTTTCTTTTTCTTAGTAATGTAAATCTATTTGCCATCATGGTATATAAATGATAACCTTTAGTGATATTGAGACACAACTATATTATTAATGTGTATTTGCAAACTGGATTCCATTATATCTCTCCTAGAACCAAAAAATAATAATTACACAGCTGTTAAAATATTCACCTGCAATCCTTGACAGAATAGTTGTGTGGTGATATTATAATTTACTGTCCATTTTTGTTGGGCATGCTCATAAACCATTAGTTTTATCCTTAATGCTACTAGGGGCAGGACACTGAAATCCAATACCACTGTAATATTGCTTTAACTTCAGTCTCAACCAAATTACATGTATTAAACATGAATACTTGTGTTTTTATTCAGTCAACAATGCATTCACACTAAATGCAGCTTACAGCTCCATATTCTAGAATTTGAACAGTGACACAGAAGCAAAATGCCAATGTATGTATATATATATATGTATATGTGTATATTTATATACATACTATATACATGGTTTGAAGATAAAATCTCATAAAGATTCTTGATAATACAATTTTAAGAAGGAAACTCAGTCTTGAAAACAGGAAAAGCATTTTGTCACTGGTGAAGAAACAATAGAATTACCCCTCCCCACGCCTGCAACTCTGGAGCAAGAAACTTTGTTTCTTCCTAGCATACTTGATTTATGTTTTATAACTTATTTTTTTAAGGTAAGGCATTTTCTTTTCTTTTAAAGTTTTATTATTATTTTTATTTCTTACATTTTATTCACTTTGTATCCTGACTCTACTTCTTCCCTCATCTCCTCCATCTCTTTTCCCCCACTGTGTCCCCCCTCTAGTCCACTGATATGGGAGGTCCTCCTCCCCTACTATCTAAGTTTTCATACCAGAGACAAAAGTAAAGTAAGTCTGCTCACATTTTATTCAGTGTTATACCCCCTTTCTATTTTTCTTTAGACAAAAACTCAGTCTGAAAAATACTATCCAATATAAAGAGTTTCAGTACTCAGACCAGCATTTCCTTTTCATAGTCATCTGATTTATTAAATCCTTAACTAGGTATTATTATGGAAACCCCCTTGTTTTGACACAAAACTAACCATGAATCTTCGCTCTAGTATTGAAAGTTTTAGCTGGCCACGGTGGCACACACCTTTAATCCCAGCACTTCAGAAGGCAGAGGCAGGCAGATTACCGTGAGTTCAAGGCCAGCCTGGTCTGAGTCCAGGACAGCCAAGTCTACACATAGAAACCTTGTCTTGAAGGTGGTGGGGGGTGGGGAGAAAGTGTAGAGGAAGTTAGTCTAGAGAACACTTCTCACTTGACTTAGTCTTTTACTTTGGTAGAGATGAAATACCATTATCTTCCCTTGAGTTTTTGTAGTGACGATCTCCTCTAAGCTGATGGGATATTTAGTGTTTCCCCAGAAGTGGAACAGTCTAAGAGGGAAGCTCATGAGAATCAGGAAGCTAAAGCAAACTTACAAGACCTAGGAAGCTGGGAAGTAACAGCATCCATAACCTTCTTTGCCAAGGTCTGGCAGCAAGCTGTCAACAGCTCTGAAGGGAGAAGAATGTTTTGGGTAGAGATGCCCAGCAGTTAAGCAGTCACACAACTTTGCTGACCGTCACCCATGCTTTGCAGGGACATCTCAGCAATGTGGCTGCTTTTGCATTACCTTGCCTGTAGAAAAATCCTCATACATGCTCCTTTAAGGAACCACAATAAGCCCATCAGTTCACCAAAGCAGGGTAAGTTAGCACAGTTATTTCAGATTTGTTGCAGTAACTTGCATCAGACGAATGGATATTTGTTTATTCATCATGTCTTCTAGAAGAGTCACACTACTCCTTAAAATTATACCACTGTGCTAGACACAATTGCAACAAGAACAGAATAATAAGACAGAAATCTAATCAATCAAACAACAGCAAAAAGGGGACTGGAGGACTCTTAATTTAGTTTCTCTTTCAGGCCAGTAGTGAAATTAGACTTTGATTAGTCAGTTTTGGATGCCCATTATTACAACCTGGTGAGCTGCCCTACTTATATGCACAGCTGTCTCCAAACCAACGTTACAAATTACTCAAGAATGGAATTGATCTCCTGTTGGTTGACGTACTGCAAATTCTTCATTAGCGCAAACCTAGTGATGGATGAATAATGACTCAAAATAAATAAAACCTCTGCTTTAATCTACGATGTCAACATTCTCTCCTACAAGACACAGAGCCACATAGACTGATCGTCACTAGTTTCTTTTCCATGTTTCTACACAGGAGGAGGGCGCAGTGAACAAGGCTGCTGTGGTGAGAGCCAGATGCGGGTGCGCAGGGTCACGTCTATGGTGGTCACCCAGCCACACATTAGTCCAGAGGAACTCAGACATTCATCCAACTACTCCCTGATCCTCCTTACCCCCACGCTCACCCAACTCCATGGATTAATTCTCTCTCTTTCTCTTCGGGAAAACAATCAGGCAAATAAAAAAGGAAAAGAAAAAAAAACAAATTTAAAAATTACAAAATGAAAGCAGAAGAAACACACACATGCACACATGCCCACAGGCACACACACATACACTCAAATAAGCACACACAGCCTATAAATATTTTAAGACACCATAATACAAAAGTGAAAAATCAGTAAGACCAAAAATTGCCAAACAAAGCAATATGAAACAAGACATTAAAATACTTTGGTTTTCTTGTTGGTTTGTTTCTGTTGTTTTTGAGTTTCAAGACAGGGATTTTCTGTGTAGCCTTTGCTGTCCTTCACTCACTTTGTAGACAAGGCTGACATTGAGCACACAGAGATCTGCCTGCCTCTGCCTTTTAGAGTACAGGGATTACAGGTATGCACTGCATCCAGCTGAGAATTAAAATTCTTAATAAACTGCATTGTAATGTCTTTTCTTAGAAGATGACACATTCCATAACCTAAAAAATTATGGTTGTCTTTTTTTTTTAAGAAAAGTCAAATTAATCCTGTGTAATGTAAGTCTATAGAGTATAATAAAAGTCTATGATCTCAGTGGCTAGCTCTTTGACTGCCTCCCCCTGAGGAGGGGAGCAGCCTTGCCAGGCCACAGAGGAGGACAATGCAGCCAGTACTGATGAGACCTGATAGTCTAGGGTCAGATGGAAGTGGAGGAGGACCTCCCCTATCCCTGGACTGGGGGAGGGGCATAGGAGGAGATGAGGGAGGGGGCTACAGCTGGATTACAAAGAGAATAAACTGTAATTAATATAAAAATAAAATTTTAATTTAAAAATAGTCTATGATGCCCTCCCTTTCCCTGTGTTGTAATTAAAAAGTGCTAACCCACTCAGTCTCTCCGACTTGAGGAATAACCAGCAAGAAAGGCTTCCATGAGAACTGATGCCATGTATATGACAGAAGTCTTCAAAGACTACTCAATAAGCTGCAGTCATGAGAGTAGCAAGCTGACTCAGAATCATCTATTGGAGTGATGGACCATCCTTTGTTGATGGGAATCCAGGGCTTTGTTACAGCAATTTAGATGAATTGTGAAGAAAAAAGTAAGAGTGGCAAGCAAATTAAAGATCATATTCATTAGTTTCTTCCTTAACCAAGATAACCAAGATGAGTACTCGTTTGCTACATTAAGCAAATAAGTATATTGCAAATAAGTATATTATTGAAGACTGAAGACTCTACATGTTTCCATGTTATATTTTTGTTTCATTTTTTTTATCAAGACAGGATTTCTTTGTATAACAGCCTTGACTGTCCTAGACTCACTTTATGGACCAGGCTGGCCTAGAACTCACAGAGATCCTCCTGCCTCAGCCTTCTTGAGTGAGGGATTACAGGCGTGAGCTACTGTGTCTGGCTTTCCATGTTAATTATAACTCTATCAGATAAAAAGTGGCTTAATCCTTAGAATTCTTATTCTGTTAAACTAATACAGTGAAATATTCCATTCCTAAATTTCATCCTTTTCAAGTAATTAATAAGATATCTGACTTTTTTGATTCCTAGGTAAATAGAAAATGTAGAAAATAAAATAAAATATTTCATAGTCTATCAACACGTCACATTTGTCTTGAATATGGCAGTAATGAGAGCTCATTATTATGTTCCAGGAAAATGGTTCCCCAAATATTCTCATATAGAAGAAAAAATCATTTAACTTATAGAGTTAACGATTTTAACAAGTACATAACTATTGAGAAATATATACATATATAACACTCACATTTTTGTTTTTCTCAAATAATCTTAAAAATCGCCAATGAAAACTAAGGTTTTCATTTGAAACATAGTATTTTCTGAAATACATAAGAAGTTTAGAGAAATAAAGAATTTTTAAAACAAATTCCAAAATTGAATAATTTACTCATTAGTCTTATTGTCTATAACTAAGTATTCCTAGCCACGTTGTGTCAACGTGAGTTTTTCTAAGGTGTAACTGCCTACTGAGCAACAGAGAAATTGTAGAAAAAAAAGGCTGTAAGTTTGCAAACCAAAAGTTGTCATGGAAGTTAATTTCCAAATAAACAGACAAAATTTCAAACTAATATTTTGATAACATCTCCTAAAATAAATGTGCCAAAAAGAAGACTAATATTTTAATGGTACATGTAACTTGATTTCCCCTTATTTCTCTGAGACTACTTTTTTCTTACTGCCTCTTGCTCATTTTTATCTTTTGTTTGTTCCCTTGCTTCTTACCTTAACCCCTTAGCAGCTCTCAAATTGCTCCCATCTTTTTGTATCACTTTCTCCTTTTTCATCCAGCTACATTTGAAGACACTGTTCTACCTTCCCACATCACCACTGCACAGAGAGTGGCATGCCATGCATAGCCTACTCCAGGGATTCTCTTTCCCCCAGCCAGGAGAGGACAGCTAACCACCTCAGTGAGTTCCAGATTGTAAAGGAGCTACATGGATGGATTCACATAAAGCACTTACAACGCTACTGCCTACATAAAATACACACCCTTTTATTTACAAAGATGTAAGTTTAATTGTCATCTTTGGAGCCAAACAGATGTGAATTAGCCTTAAAACTCCTCTGTGTAATTATCTATATGTCCTTTAGCAAATTACAATTCTAAAACAAAATAAGTTAGGATAATGAAGCAGACAAAATTGTGTGTTCATGTGTATATAGATAACTCGTAATGCATGTTAGCATATGGGCACTCCAAACTTAAAATTCAACAAATAATCTCAGTGTTTTGTTTTGTTTTAACAGAAAATGTCCCCATCACATTGGCCTATGCCTGTTTCTTTAAGAAAGGCTCTTTGGTATAAATGGACCACCATATCATCTCCCTTTAGTACTATGCTCAGAACATGTCCTCTTTATTATCATTCAAATTTAGCATTTTAAAAGTCAAGTTTCTCACATCACAGCACAGTTGGAAACATAGCCCGGAGATCTACATTCTGCTGCTCTGGGTTCCAGCTCTAGAGCAGTCAAAGTTGGAGATGTTTCCTTCAAATAACTCTGGTCTTTGCATGTGCCATAGTTTCAGTCAACTTGATATTGTTGGGGAGAAGGAAACTCAACTGAGAAATTGCCATCTCTTTGGCATGTGCCTATATCCATACAGAATGTTCTTGTTGATTGGGTAACATGGGAGGGCCCGGTCTACTGTAGGGGGTGCAGTTCTAGAGCAGGAGGAACTGGGCTATATACAAAAATATGTGAGCAAACCTGGTAAGTAGTATTCCTGTAAGATCTATTCTTCAGTTCCTGTCTCTAAGTTCTTGTCATGACTACCTCCATGAAGAATATAGACTGTAAGCAATAAGTTGAATAAACCCTTTCCTACCCCTAGTTTCTTTTGGTCAAAGTATTTTTTATCACAGCAACAGAAATCTCACTAGAATAGAAAAAGACACCATGAATGTGGTATTGCTGTGATGGAATTGACCACATTTGTTTGGAGAGGATGGTAGAAGCATTTGGAAATTTGAGCTACAGAAGCCATTTAGTGCACAAAGCTTAATGGGCTGTTCTGTTGGCTCTTGGATAAGAATGCTGGGAGCAGTGGGAACATAGAAGCCATGGTGGTGGGGCTTGCAGAATTTCACAGGGCACAGACTCCGTCAGACCCCTCATGTTATAGCTAAGGTTCTATCAGCGCTGCTCATGGGATAGCTCACACTCTATCAGGGACACGCATACAATATTTGGGTCTGTGGAAGTGAAACATTGACTTTATTGGAACAAAAAAATGATCTCTGATTAATGAGACAGAATCATTAACAAGTAATGTTCTGGGAAGTATCTCCTAAGGGGCGGGACACAGTAGCTGTAATGCTGAGATGGAAGCTGGCCTTGATTATGTGCTAGAATCACACAGTTCTTGTGTTTTTATAACAGCAACAGAAGCTTAACTAGAACTTCCCGGTATTTGTGCATACAACCTTTCAAGAGGACCAAAATTTTCTCAGGGGTATAGGCTTTATGTTAGTTGTCTGTCAAAGTCATATTTAAATCCTAAGCTACAAAGTGATAGTATTTTTTATTACAATGGAAGAGCTACCAGAGACAATCTATGCTTGTATAAAGGAGGCTGGAGGCTGCAGCAAGCAACTGAAACTATGGACAGTTAAGAGGCTGTCTATCACACACTGCAATCTGCTACCTTCTCAGTACTTAACTCCCAGGGTTCCAGTAACGTAAGAGGCACACTTCTGTTGTTTATAAGATGCTGATCCCACAGAATGGGCCTCTTATAAACAACAGATGTGTGCATAATGGATCCAGTATTTATAATAAAATGTTGTGATTCATGCAAATATCTAACAATATTTTGTTATTACTCCCCTTCCACCTTTTTCTCCTAGCCCTACAATAAAGCCTTGCTTCATAATATAATGTTTCATAAATGCCCTCGGTTAAGTATCTTCTAATTATATAATATTTAGAAGTAATCACATTCGTTGTAATACATTCACACAGTTGTGAAGGGTGGAGGAGCTAGTAGCAAATAGGACTTAGTATGAGAGTGAAGATCTGACCTACATCCGTGGTAGAGTTTCTGGGGATGGCTCCAAACCTCTATTACCAAAATGGAATCTCTAGTGAATCTTCCCCATAAACATATAAACTTTTCTGTAATTTAGCATTGTTGCTAAAAATCAACATATGGATAGTTTATGTTGGGTTATTTAAAACCATTTAGCTCACTGTGAAGTTCAGTGAGCAGTACATCAACTAAATACCAAGCCATCCTGTGTTTACCTAATATTAGCATATGGTGTCAATAAACATCAAGTTATCTTAACAAATATAGAATCATAAGATTCAGCTAACAAAAGAAGGCTGCAAACAATTCTCATCTCCATCCCTGCCATCTCTCAGGACCATCTGCCTGATTAACAGACCGTTTTCATTACATTGACTTTTCTACCACTACAAAGGAGGAGCATAGTTCATGCTGGGGATGAAAGGAAGGCATCATTCTCTAATCATGACCATAATTTTGAGAAGTTCAAGGTGGTTTGCAGATGATTCTATCATATAAACAGTAATTGTCAAATTCATCCCACAAGGTAAATAATTATAAAGAATCTCCCATTTGACATTCAGTAGAACTGCAGGATGTTAAAGAACTTTTCTTCTAATCTAACTACTCTGTAATCATTTCAATTTCATGCTCAATGATAATAACGTAGATTTTATACACTAATGTATAAAATTACATATGCATTCATTCATATGTATATATTCTGGCTAAGCTGCATGTTTGTTTGTTTTTTCATTTCTGCAGTACTGTGCTTTATTTCTCCATAATAAAAATTATTCCATGGAAGAAAATTAAAGGACAAAACTATTTAAATTCAGAATTACTCAGTCTCTGCGTTTTAGTAAAAAAAAAAAAATCATTCACTGAATTATCATAATATCTTATGTTCTTCTCATTAATATGTTTTTCTCAAAAGACTCAGGGCAGTTTGCTGTACTAATTAATATTAATATATAAGAAGTTCTCGGTCTGCCTCCGGTTGGCACAAATTATCGATGATTGCACAGGGATGAGTTGCTAGCATTTTCACAGTGCAAGTGCACCAGGCTACTCAGGACAAAGCAGACCAGTGTTGCTTTTTAATGTCAATGACCAGTCTTACTTCTCTGTGTGTATCAAATACAAACAATGAAACACTTCCCACAGAGCATGAGAGTCATGTTAATGGGATGTCTATCTTGACAAACATATGCATGCAACTTCCCAACTTGGAGTAAAAGCATTTTTGTCTCTCATGTTCTGATCGACTTAAGAAAGTGAGATGTAAGGAAAGTGTCATCAAGGATGATTTACCTCTCTCTAGAAGAGTTCAAATAAAAACTGCTCTCTAGACAAACACATGTTACTGTCCCTTTATAGCTAGCAAACTTTCATGTGCACTCACATTTTCTTTCTGCATGGGAAATCACTGAGTTTGTGACGATCCAGAATGCTTATTTCGGTGCTTGTGAGCACACCTAGTGATGTGGTGTAGGAATGGATACAAGCAAAGCGTTAATGTAAAGAAAGGTGGTGAACAGTGAGTGAGATTAAAACGAGAAGTATATCAGGTGTAGAAGGCAAAGCGACAACCAGGAGATAATCCCAGTGTTCTGCCTCCTTTTGGCTATAAACTGGTACTCTCCTGCAAAAAGAACTTAAAATTACTTCCACAACCTAAGTAGTGTATCACTTCCAGTCACAAGTCTCCCTTTATCTTTTGTATAACAAGACACATCTTCATGTTATTTTTGAGACCCTTAAAAAGTGTCAGTTTGATTAGATCCTGTCCTTATTTGTGCGAGGTAAGTCCCCAGAAACCACGGCTTGACTTTAGATAGTTAGTATACCACCAAATTCAAATTCCGTGTATTCTATAGTTTGCTGTACATCTAAACCTATAATGAAGTTTATGTTGGGTGTACAAAGAGACGAATCCTAGTAATTGTTAATGAGATACATCACTTATAATAACATACACTGGAGGAAGTTATTTTTTGGATGTAGTCTCTCAAAGGGTCTAACTGTTCCTAATGCCCTTCTTGTTGTGATGAGCTGACACAGCACAGTGCTCCCATGATGTCACAGAGTGAGCAGAGTAAAGGACCACTTATATGTGCATTCAGTTACTATACACGCGGGTTACTAATAGAAAAGCAATGGAAAAGTAGTGCAGTGTCTCCTTGCTGCACAGGTGACACAGCTGCTAAATTAATAGATGAGAAGATTATTAAGCTTAAATAGTACATCAGATGTCATAGCATTTTCATGTAATCACTGCACATCCTTTTGTTACCTTTAATTACAGAAGGAAGGTTGTGCTCCTCTTGCCATTGACCTTTCACCTCCATTCTTCCACCTGGTTATCCTTGAGTGGCATCCCTTTGTAACAATTTAATAACTAATCTCATATGTAAATTGTTTTCTGTCTGTGATCCAATCCAAGTAATGATCAAATCTTCTGGAGTTTCGCAGCGTTTCATAGCTGTCTGGCTTAGTGTTGCCTGGGCTTATCAATGAAGTCTGATGCAGAGGTTCTGTTAAAGGACTGAGACCTATACTGTGGATCCTGTGCTAACTGCAGTTTTGGGGGTGAGAATAAGAAGAAAAAATGATACTGTAAGGCCCTTAGTTGTCATTTGCTGACAAATGGATAATTGCTTGGCCTAGAAAACAACCTTACACATCTGCTGTCAGAGTATCCTGAACAGTGAAAGAAACAGTTTCCTTTTTTTTTCAGTAGTGTGTGTTGAAAAATGCATAATAAATTAATGCTATTTTTGAAACTTTAAAAACCCAATAAATGAAACAGACACTACACATATTTTGTGTTAGGTATATATACACATAAGCATGCATGTAGCCATATAATGTACATATGTTTATAGGTACACACATTCTTTGCTTTTACAGGAATTCTTAATGGGACTGATATGAATATTCAAAAGATAAGTTGTTCTGTGATTAAGGTTATGAAATGAAAGTGGGCCCTAGACTCTTCTATCATCTATTAACTATTAGCGAATGACATTAATTCAAGTTATTAAGATTATATAATAACTTTTTTGTAAAATGTAACTGCATAGTTGTAGAAAATAAACATAAGAAGCTGTTAGTAATGTGGCTCTTCTCTGCATCACTGGAAAGGCTGGTTGATGGTAGCTTGACGATTTATACTAACATTTTGTGGATTCTAGCACCTGGGTAGAAAGCATATGAAATTTATCCTCAGACATCCCAAGGAAAGCTTAAACTACAGTCTTTGAGGAAGACCTCAGTAAAGATAGAGGACATTTCAGATATCCGGGTCACCGAGCTGGATTGTGCTACAGGCTTTAAGCAGTCTACAGTAAACACTGACTTAAGACCTTACAAACTCAAAAATAAGAGCAGAATACACATCTTCTACAAATACCTGAAAATAACAAGGAAAACAAACCAAACGCTCCAATTCCAGGTAGTGTTAAAAAAAAAAAGCAAGTAAATTCAGGTATACTACAGAATTTTTCTCTATGAAAACAAACAGATCAAATTCAAGTCTGTGGAGTGGCCTGGCAAAGAAGAATAAAGATAAATACAAAGGTACAAACACCTCAAGGCAAGCAGAACCACAGATTCTCTGTTACGCAACTTCAGTAAAACCACGCAGGACTATTTTGCTTCTAAAGTAGGTTTATTTCACTTAGCATAATGTAATCTAAGTTCACTAATTTTGTTGCAAATAACAACTATCCATCACTGATTGGCTGAAATTATTCACTTGTGTAGTTATGTTACATTTTCTTTAAAAATATTTTTTATATTTAATTATTTATTTTTGCAGTGTATGGCATACATATGGAGGTCAAAGACACATTATGACATTTGTTTCCCTCTTTTCACTGAGTAAAGGCATTGTTGGAGTTTTGAGGAAAGACACATAAAATAAATTGCATTTCAGAAAGAGCATGCCTCTGGCAGCTGAAGGATGACCGTTAGGAAAAAGAGAGATAGTAATCTCAGTGTTGGGTAGTTAACTGGATAAGAGAGCAGCAGCCATTTTGAAAAGTGATGGAATTTGACATATAACTTACAGAGAGTGCTATTGACACTTATACAGTATAGGGGTGGGGATATAAGTTCATCTGTTGTTGTTTTTTTTAAGAGAGAATTTTAAGTTTGTGGACTAATCATTGTGATGACTGAGCATGCCATTTATTGAGATTAAAAACTTCAAGACAGTAAAGAAACAGTTTGGGAAGGGAAAATCAGCAGCTCTCATCTGAATACATCTATTTTGAATTCCTAGTAGAGAGCCCACACAGATTAAGAGGTAGTAAGCAGGTTAACACTATTTTGCAAACTGTTTTCTGTTTTCTATCTATGAACTTTTACGTGACTGTTTTGTGCAAACCCAACTCTTCTTTGGTCTCCTCACTCACTCTGCCCCCTTTACTTGGGGACCCTGGAGACCATGGGTTGTAGTGAGGTTTTCCGTGACTATTGTACATGAGGAAATATAGACAATTAATATAGATGTCTGCTTATCTGGAAAATACATCTTGTTTTTTTTTTTAAAATTGGCCTTTGTGCGGAAGCACAAATCAAAATCAGGTTTGATACAGAGCTGCAGGCTGGACATAGCAGAGTGATTTGAAGTGACTGGCTTTATTTTAAATGCTGTCATAATATTGTGACATTAAAGTAAATATGTCTACTGAAGTGATAAGTGCATAATTGCGGGCAAAACCATTCCAATTTTGTATTTTCAAATTCAATTAAATATTTACTTTATAAAATGTTAAACATTCTTGGCACGTTTATTATGTTTTCACAAAATATGATACATACACATGTGTATGTGAAATAATTTTAGTTAAATTAAGTGAAACTATTAATTTACATTATAATTAATAGATTATTCTGATGTTCTAGAGAGAGTTAGCTAAAGAAAACTTTAATAATTTTTTCCTGTTAAGTTACTAAGCTATTTTTGTTCAAAGGATGGTACCTCTATTTGATCAAATCAGAGTTAATTAGACTTCTTATTGAGCTACAGTTTTTTTTTTCCCTCCTGAGAAAGAAAAGCTCATTGAGAACCCTGATCCTGAAGTTCAATTCAAACTATTAAATATTTCTCACCCAAGTTTTAAACTCACTTTGAGAATCTGATACTCACTTTTTAATCTTTTCATGAAAAGTTAGAAAGGACTCGGCTAATCTAACCTCTCATGTCTGGCCACAAAGGAAGCTGAGCTTCATTGCTCATTCATTCACAGCTGACTCACTGCAGTGAATCAGCTAAGGGGCTACTAGATCCCTATCTGTGAGAATCCCATTCTTTAGACTGTATGGTAAGTGTCTTGGCTGAGAGAAATTCAGATTTCAGAGTTCTGAATTGCATAGGTATGAGTGGTTCACTAACAGTTTGCTGATCTTGTTACACTGAACTGATATTCACATTGCAATTTAAGCAGCTGCCTTTTCTGCCTTTCAGACTGATTCTTCAGAAAGCTGGAGAAAACTGATCAACAGACAAAACTATCTTTGAACAATAAAGTTTTCTCTAGTTGACAAAAAAATAAAAGATATTATGTGTCTCTGAAACTTACTCCTCTACAAACTTATCTCTCTGCACAGCAGCCTGATCATGTGCTCCCGCGACTAAATCATCCCAGCAATTCCAAACCTTATGACTATCTTGCAAAAATGATCATGCCCATCAAACAGATGTTACCAGGAAGGATAATTTTATTTCCATTTACATTGGGTTGGGAAATGTGTCAAAGCCGAAGCAGCTTTATAGATTCATAAGTGGTTTTTATATTTCTTACAGCCTACCACAAAGACACTTGCAATCCATGTTTAATCAGTGTCTCTCCAATGGCCTAGACATGAACCCAGGGCAGATGTCCACCAACACATGAACACAGAATAGAAATGAAGTACATAGACAAAACCGAATGTTATTCCTCCATAAAATGAAATGAAACCTGCAGAAAATGAATGGGACTGGAAAAATCTCTGAAGTGAGGTAACTAGGAACAGAAAGGCAAATGCTACAAGTTCTTTAACATGTGGGCACTAGCTTGTAATATATGAGTATGAGTTATTATGTAGGACTGAATGTGGGTAGATTGCCGTGAAAGTAGGAAGAAAATCACAGGGGAAAGAGACACTTTAAGGAAGGGAGACAAATGAGTAGGAATGTATGCAACACAGAAATGGAAAGTTCACGTGTGATGTAGAAGGGTATGGGCAGGAATGAATACAGGAAGGCAGGGAAGAGTAGCTGAGAGCTCAGCCTAAACTATGTGCGAAAATGCCTTAAGTAGGCCTACACTTTGTATACTGATCAAACATTTCCAGAATGTACTACTGAAAAACTTATACAATGAGATGAAAAACATAAGGTATGAAGCCTTTAAGACACAGCAAATTTAAAACAGACAGCTCTACATATTAGATTTGGTGCTAGCCTATGCTTTTTTTGATTTATCTTTACTTCTGTCACTGACTACTGGGAATTCTATGGACAAACAGATTCTCCAGGGTCTGAGGTTTTCCTTGCCAAAAATACAAGGTCTTTGACTTTTACAAGTTCCAGATTTATAAACCAGGAGATTTGGTCATCTATTTTAGTAGCAATCAGACAAATGTTTGGTAAACTAGTTAACAAATATGATTACATTGTATATGTGACACAATTCAAATATCAAATTTTATTTTATAGAAAGTCAAATAGGAATAATATATGTAAATTTGAAAAAATTATTTTTTGTTGTTTTTTAAAATATTTTTATTTTTGTGTTTTTTAACTATTTATAATTTTTATTTTTATTAATTAAAGTTTATTCACTTTGTATCCTCCCTCCTCCCTGTAGCTCCCTCCCTCTTCCCCTCTCAATCCCACTCTCCCTCTCCCTTTTCCACCCATGTCCCTCCCCAAGTCCACTGATGGAGGAGGTCCTTCTCTCCTTCCTACTGATCCTAGTCTATCAGGTCTCATCAGGAGTGGCTGCATTGTCTTCCTCTGTGGCCTGGTAAGCCTGTTACCCCCTCAGGGGGAGGTGATCAAAGAGCAAGCCAATCAGTTCATGTCAGAGACAGTCCCTGTTCCCATTACTACGGAACCCACTTGGACACTGAACTGCCATGGGCTATATCTGTGCAGGGGTTCTAGGTTAAGAAATAAAGTTTTAGTTCATTTTTAACAATCTTTTCTACTCCTCTATACACTAAGAGTTTCAAACTGAGATCTATTTCAGAGACCTTGCTTTCCTAAAATCACAGGCCCTGGGTTTGATTCCTTGTACTGTGTATACCACAACTGCCCCCTCCCCTAACATCACATTTTCCTGTAAAAAATACTATTAACACTTGAATTTAGCTGGCAGTTTGAGACACCAAAAGGCATCCAGTCAGAAGGACATTACAAAGTAAAAACACTCTAAGTTACATGATTTCCTTGATTTTAATTGCTGAGTAGTGGTGTTCCATTGTGTAAAGTAGCTGAACGCCAATAAACCAAGTAATCCAATTAAAAAATGGGGTACATATCCAAACAGAGAATTCTCAATAGAGGCATATGACAGAGAAACACTTACAGAAATGTTCAACGTCCTTAGTCATCAGAGAGATGCAAATCAAAACGACCCTGAGATTTCACCTCACACCTAACAGAATGGCTAAGATCAAAAAACTCAAGGCATGATACATGCTGGAGAGGTTGTGGAGAAAGGGGAACACTCCTCCACTGCTGGTGGGAGTGTAAACTTGTACAACCACTTTGAAAATCAATCTCCCTTCTTTTTTACTCCTCCTTAATCTCTTTTAAAATTGTGACCTATTTTTTATTAATTGTTACTGCATTCATTTATACATAGATACATATATTCCTATACATATATTATAACTTGCTGAGACAGTATGATGTTACTTTTATGTATGTTTTCAGGACTGACCATTTGGTTTCGGATGACTGTGCCCTTCACTGGGAAGGACTGTTTATCCTGCTGTCAGCATTCTTTAGTTGGATGTAATTCTTTTGTGTTTTAATAAACTATTATAAATGTTCATAGAAACACCAAAAGTCAGTTCTAAGAGGGAATGTTTAAATTTCACATTGCTCTGTGTGTATTATGCTTAATACTAACATAAGTCTAATAATCCTTCAACTTTTTAAAACTCATGTCCCTGCGATCAGTGTTTTCTAAGGCTTTACGATTTTCAGAAACCAAATAATCTATTTCATTAATTTTCAAACAATTTAAGGTCTTAGATCCTTTTGATAATCTGATAAGAATTTGACCCTTCTTCTCAGAAATCCACACACCTATACAATCTGTAAGCCATTTCAGCTCTTTGCTGTGGATTTCTGAAATAAACGTGTCAAAGCCACCTGTGGCTACTGCTCTCGCGAGTACACCTTCCCATGCATGTGATGACGCTCTGTAACTAAGAAAATGCATCCGTGAAGAAGATGAAGCAGTAAGTCAGGCACTTCTCGGGACAGTAGCGTTTCCTATAATTAAGACTAGAAAAAAACCTCTGCATTAGTTTGAAAAGCAAGAATGTTGGAGCTGCATGTTCTAAACTTAAAACACACTGTGGATTGAAATTACAATGGTGTTTCTTTCTCTGTCACACACACATGCTCACACATACAGATGTGACACTTACTTGAACAAATAAAAACCTTTAATATCGCATATTTCAAATAGGCTTTTATGGGGAATATAAAGATATATATTCAATAATGTCCAAATTCCTGTAATTTCAAGGATGTAAAGGCTGGGAGACTGAAGTGTGATCTGGGATGCCCGACAGTTTTCCTAACCACAGGGCTGGCCCAGGAAGCATGCAAAATCATTTAGTTTAATTAGTCCAAAGTACTTGAGTGTGAGGACGGATGAAGTATTAGCTTTCAGAGGCCACCTACAGAGACTTGTAATTAGAAGTCTAGTCATGTGGTTTGGGCACATTTTTGTAGTGTCCACAAAATGTGAATCATAAATAGACCATTTTCCCCCTCCTCTCTTATTTTCTCTGGACAAACAAGAGTTAAATTCACAGATATTTTTGAGCAGGAGTCTTAACTGCTACGCTAATTCCATAGAACTAGTAAATGAGACCACTGGGATTCCAATCCAGCACTCTCAACATTGAAACATGTATAATTACTTTAAATCCATCATTAAAAACAAAAAAAAAAAAAAAAACAAAAAAAAAAAACAAA
Organism: Meriones unguiculatus; assembly: GCF_030254825.1. Classification (NCBI taxonomy): domain Eukaryota; kingdom Metazoa; phylum Chordata; class Mammalia; order Rodentia; family Muridae; genus Meriones; species Meriones unguiculatus. Next base: position 8,769,425 of record NC_083368.1, on the reverse strand, counting down.
TAACCACAGTGAGAAAATGGCTTGCCTAGTGTTTTCTGAAATTGCCCTCCCCTTCATGTTGTGGAGTAGGGCTAGTCCTCTTAGCAAAACCAGTCCAGGGCTCACATTTCCTCACCTGACTTCTCCAGTAGCCCAAGAACAACAATGGCCTCCAGTGCTCAGTTTCCCTGCAGAAGTTCAGCCAAAAAAGCACATGACCTCTGTCTAATATGTGTTAACAATTATATTCTAAATCTGCCCTCTACATGCGCTGCCCTAATCAAGAACCACTTTCTCAATGTCAAGTGATAGCACAATCACGTAGGTTACAAGCCTCAGCTAGGATTGGAGACTAGTCATTTTAAATATATTTATTTTATTCCTTTGAATATAATACCTTTCTAACTTGTATTTCACAGTAGATACCAGCCTTTGTCTACTTTGCATATTGTAATAGCAACCAAGTTCTGTTTGATTTGTGCAGTGTAGTAGCCGCCAACACTTGCGGAATTTGCGTAGTACAGTCGATACTCGCCCTGTCTAACTGAAGGTCGCGGTAGATAGCACTCACTGACTTATTTGTATATCACAGAAGATGTGACCTTGTCTAGCTCGTAGAGTCTAGTAGACACTGACACCTGTCTACCTTGTCTAGCACAGCAGATGAGACCACTCATTGTCTAAGCTGCACATCATTGTAGGAACCAGCTTTTATAAGCTGGAGATGATGACCCCTTGGACACCAGTTTTTGTATTTCCTTGACATGTATTGATTTTGTGATGATAATATTAAATCCATACACAGACTCTTTTGTAATACAAAAATGTATTAAAAGGCATCGGTACTTAAAATTGAAACAGAAAAAATTGCTACAAAGAGTAAAACATAGCAAGCCAGCAAGGCTGTTTTATAGTCACCTACACAGTAGCACACAGCCTCTTCAAAGGCTCTCAGTGTTAGTAGCCTGTCTCTTTTAAATAGTTGCCTTTGTTTGGATAGTCTGATGACTAGGATGCTCGCCTGCTCACTGAAGACACTGTCCATCAGATAAGCATGTAAGAGACAGGAGCAGAAAGGGTCAGTTGGAGGAGAATGCATTCCCTATCAATCTGGCACTCAGAGTGATGCATTTAGACCCTCGTATTTGCTACAAGACATTAAACCTACTCTGATGGGTGCCAAAAGTCATAATGATCTCTTGAAAGTACTTTATTTCAGACCTTGAAAATATCTTGGAGAAAGGTAATTTAGTTGATGGAGTCAGAATGATCTAAAAGAGTTTGAAATATCCTGGCTTCTGACTTGTCATTGCCCATCTCTAACTTATTAGATGAGAATTTTTATCTCATCATCAGACAACTAGAATGTGCAATTCAACGTATGAATGTTCTGAACTATGAGGTGAAGTTGTTTATTCCAGGGTCTTATGCTAAGATTTAAGGATCCAGCTCTTGTATGTTGCTGCCTGTCTGATGGCTTAAAGAAGGGGTGCATAAATATGACTGTGTGCTTGTGCAGTATTTGAGATGACATTTTCTGAAGGTAAAAATGAGTGGGCCTTCAGCAACAAAGTTGAAGATTGATGTTAATGTAACAGATATGTTGTCTGTTTTAATAAAAGAAACTTACACATCAGGTAAGCTGTGGTTATTGCTCAGGGTTACATCATTTGCTTAGGTTAGTATTGTGTCTCCACAATGAAGACAAAAATACCTGAAAACAATTGTGTGTCCCTACAGTTTGCAATAGTGGTTTGTCAAGTCTCCTGAAATCATGAAAACTAAGAGTATGGAGAACTGATTATAATGTTCACTCAGCAGAATCCATAGTCATATTGCAAAGTCTCAAAAGAAAAAATAAAACAGCAAGTGTTTTATTTGATTATGCCAAGTTATTTATTAATAATGATATATAGCAGAATAATTTCCTGGTATCATGACATGATACAAAATCAAGTATAAAATATAGTTCAATGTATCAAGAAAATGAATATATTTAAATGCATAGTATTTACAACAACTATATTTTTGGCTTTATATAATAAATGTTTAAAGTCTTCATCATCTCTTCTGTTAATGTCATTTCTCTTATTTTTCGAGATAAGTCAGCATACACACTCTTTGTAGAAACTTCTTCTCATCAGCCTCTGCACTGAGCAGTCTGAGGCCCCAATCATTTAGAGCATCAGTTAAGAATTGGGCTTTTCAGTAAAAAAATAATCAATGACACTCAAAAATTTCAAATACATGACCTTATTTAAAGAGACACTGTCTAATATTAAAAGTATTGATTTTATAAAACTATATTTTAAAATTCAAAATGTATCATACTTTTAGTTGTGTCTGTTGTAACTTTCAAATTTGTTAGTTTTATTTGTTTTTAATGTATATTCTTCAATTTTCTCATTTAAATGAAATGCTGGATTCTTTTTAGCGGCTTCAAACTCCAAATTTCTCTTTCACCATCCACATATTTCAAGGAAAACAATACTATATGTGAGATACTTGGTAAGCTATTGTGAAAACAAGACAGAGATTTTAATCCTCTGAAGGGACACGACGACTGGACACACCAGTCAGTTATCCTCAGTAACATTTAGAATCTAGATATCTTTATTTGGAGACAAAGAAGAAAACAAAGGGAGTAGGCCTGAAGACAGCACTGAAGTACAAATTGTTCATCGGCACAGTAGGTGAGATGTATTTGTACACATTGAAACACCTATAAAGAGGATTTTGAGTATTTCCTGAATATTACTAACACAGAGAATGATACATCTTACAACATGGATACACTAATTACCTGATTAATTATATAATATACACTATATATGTGTTTTAAAATGTCACACTGCAGCTCATGAGAATGTAAAATTACTATGTGATAATTAAAATTGGAAAAAACATAAACATGAAATGTTTATTGGGAAAACCATCAGATTTAGCTATGCCTGAAAGAACAGAATTTGTGCTTATGACAGAGCATATTCAAATCACAGTAAGCCTCTAAAATTACAAGTTCCTGTGTGTTTTACAAGCTTCCTTATATATAGGTTCCAAAATAGTGTCTACCTGGATTCCTGTGTATGTTCAAAGAATTAGTTGAATCTACTTACATTCTATTGACTACATGTAGAGTTATTCCAAACTTACAAAATAATCAGAGTGTTAAGATCCCTGTGGAAATAATTAGGCAGTTATTTTCTTTAATGCCTGACAGCCACTTCCAAACTGTAGAAAGAATGCAGTCTAGCGATTTCATATTATAGGAATAGAAATTGGGTATTTTAGAAGCAGGCAAAGATGACAGGTCCACTTACAGAGGACCAGCAGTGGGTTTCAATAATAGCTTTAAATTTTGGGGAAAAAAATGGCTTGCTGTAATCTAACACAATTTTTTGTTATACTCTCCACTGTTTAACTACTTTGTTCTGGAACTATCATATCTGTGCCCTGATTCTTTAAGAACTAATAAGCATAGGTGATCAGAGAAACATACACATCAAGTTCACAAAATTACAATTAAAAAGAAAACTCAACTCTTCCTTCGATGTTAGTTTTACAGCACAGGAAAAACTTTTTAAAATTCCTTATTAGTCTTATACCTCGTAATGCTCTATTTTCAAGAATCTCTAAATAGATTTTGTAAAAGAATCTTCCTTGGTGATTTTTTCATTATTACCATCACCACTGTTATTACCAATATTGATTCAAATTAAAGCATACACAAGGAAAAAAAGATACTCACTCAAAAAAGCCAGCAAACCTCTTGCAAGGCCATCTGTTTCAGGCTCAAAGTACCATGACGTGGAAGCTGTACAAACGATGCATTTAATTTCTCATACTGAGCACATTGATTATTTTATTTAATATTCTGCAGAGTAAAGCCAGTAAGGCTTACTCTAAAAGTAGCTGCAATGGGAGGTGACATGAGTTTTATTACTGCTAGATGGTACCTAGCAGAGAATTGTAAAAAAAAAAAAAAAAATTCCAAGCAGAAGGGTGTCATAAAAATTTATGAGACACAACAAAAGAAGCACAGGCACACTGCAGGAGGAAAGGTGACAGATTCCAAAAGGGATCTCAAATATAAGTTTAATGATGTTCAAGTCTGTGACATTTCATTATTATCTGCTGGCAAATACAGCAGAAAGGCTGAAAGTATTTACTGCTTATTTGTCCACAAAAATCATTATTTTGCAGGTAAATCTAAAACTTGTATAGGTAAACATGTACAGCCCAAGCCTGAATGAAAATTCTGGCAAATAAAGAAGTTTCACTAATGTGCACTAATTACCCCTGGTTCTATAGGATTCAAAACTATGGTAGAATGCAAAACTGAAATGAGGAAAAGTAGAAAAGATGCATTTTATTTTACAAGCACAATACCACATGGGAAATGTGAAAACTTCCACATAACATTAAGCCCAGAAAACTATTCCATGAGGGCTTAGTTATACGAAACATTAACGAGGAGGGCTTGCTGCCCCGTCGTCAGAGGTGTCTGTGCCACACCCTAGCTAAGCTGTACCAATTGAAGAAGTTAGGCAAGTCCTTGATGCAGCATTTGGGCTTAACTTAAGTTATGAAAGTGGAAGACAGGTGATCTCACAAGTAACTCGGTGTTTATTTTCTATGGTTTTGTCTTATTTTACCTTTTCATTCATTCTCCTCTCATAGATTACATCCTGAGTGCGGTTTCCCCTTCCCACTCTCCTGCAAGGCCCTGCTCCTCCCACTCCCGCCTTTCTCCGACCCACTCCCCCTCCATTTCCCTTCAGAAAGCAGCAAGCCTTCCAGGGCTAACAACCAAACATGGCGTATTATGACTTTAGTCCACATCAGTTTGAGGCTGGAAAAGCTTGGTTCTGAGGCTTGAATACTCAACTGCAACCTCCCACTGTATTTGTCACTCAACAAAGACAGTTCTGCAGTGAAAATACAAGCAACCAAAACTTGACAGTCTATCTAGCTTTTGACGTGGTAAGGTCTTCTTGTTTGTTTGTTTTTGTTTTTTAAATTAATTTAATTTTTATTAATTACTATTTATTCATTTTGTATCTCAGATGTAGCTACCTCCTTCCTCCCCTCCCAAACCCATCCTTTCTTCCTCTTCTCCCATGCCCCTTCCCTAGTCCTCTGATAGGGTAGGTCCTCCTCCCATTCCATCTGACCAAAAGTGTTACTTGGATTAGATGTCTGACTTCTGCATTTGCATTCAGCTCTAGATTCCTGGCAGTTAACCTCTCAGTATCCTAGTCTGAAACTTTATTCATTAGTTTTTATAGCCTATGGCAAACTATAACATTTCTTTGAAGACACTCAGGGCCACAAAAATGTCACAGTTCTTAGCCAAAGCACTTCACTGTTTTGTAATTATTTCTTACTCTACACTTAACATTCCTTTTCTGAGAGTTATAAGTTTAGCTAGCCTGAGAAAGTAGAATCAAACCCTACTCACCCTTTAAGTGGATAAATAGCATTGGTTATTTTATGAAGATAACTTTTTTTTGCCTTTCTTTTCTTTTCTTTCTTCTTTTCTTAGGTGAATTAAAATGTATTTATTTTATGGTTCTGTTGCTCTCCTTGTGGAGTTACTGTCCTCTCCAGATCTTACTATTTCCCACTTCTTTCATAAGATTCCATGCACTCTGCCCAACAGTTGGCCCTAAGTCTCAGCATCTGCTTTGATAGTCTGCAGGGCAGAGCCTTTCAGTGGCCCTCTGTGGCAGGTTCCTAGGTTATTTCCTGTTTTCTTCTTCTTCTGATGTCCATCCTCTTTGCCTTTCAGTATGGGGATTGAGCATTTTAGTCAGAGTCCTCCCTCTTGATTAGTTTCTTTAGATGTACAGGTTTTAGTAGGTTTATCTTATGTTATATGTCTATATGAATGAGTATATACCATGTGTGTCTTTCTGTTTCTGAGACAGCTCACTCGGGAGGATCCTTTCCAGTTCCCACAATTTACCTGCAAATTTCATGATTTCCTTTTTCATTGCTGAGTAATATTCCATTGTGTAGATGTACCACAATTTCTGTATCCATTCTTCAGTTGAAGGGCATCTGGGTTGTTTACAGCTTCTGCTATTACAAATAAAGCTACTACAAACATGGTTGAGCAAATGTCCTTTTTGTGTACTTGAGCCTCTTTTGGATATATACCTAGGAGTGGTATGGCTGGATCTTGAGGAAGCATTATTCCTAGTTGTCTGAGAATGCACCAGATTGCTTTCCAGAGTGGTTGTACAAGTTTACATTCCCACCAGCAGTGGAGGAGAGTTCCCCTTTTTCCATAACCTCTCCAGCATGTGTTGTCACTTGAGTTTTTAATCTTGGCCATTCTGATGGGCATAAGGTGAAATCTTTCCAGAGATTCATACTCCAACCAAATACCATGCATGGAGATAACCTAGAACCCCTGCACAGATGCAGCCCATGGCAGTTCAGTGTCCAAGTAGGTTCCATAGTAATGGGAAGAGGGTCTGCCTCTGACATAAACTGATTGGCCTGCTCTATGATCACCTCCCCCAGAGGGGGGAGCAGCCTTCCCAGACCACAGAAGATGACAATGCAGCCACTTCTGATGACATTTGATAAACTAAGATCAGAAGGAAGGAGATGGGGACCTATCAGTGGACTTGGGGAGGGCCATTCGTGAAGAAGGGGAAGAGAAGGTAGGATTAGGAGGGGAGGAGGGAAGGGTTTATGAGGCGATACAAAGTGAATAAAGTGTAACTAATAAAAGTTAAAAAAAATGTAATGTGTTATAGTTATCAAAGTGTTTTTGGGGAAAAGAGCTAATAAATTATCTCCACTGATTATCCCAACATTTGGAAATGTTATAATGCCATTCCTCATCTATTGCTGAGCAAAAATAGAGGCATGATCTATTTCAATAAACATCAGCATGGTGAATTGTGAAAAGAAAAAAACGTATTTATTTTATTCCAGGAAGTTTTTTGCTTGTTATTTGTTTTGTGGTGCTTTTACAGAAAGAAAAACATGGGTTAACCACTTAATTGCTTGTTTTACTATTTTTGAGTACCGGATGAGGGATGGATGCCTTTCTTAATTTTCCGAGTGTGATCTCTGTCAAGGACAGCATCTACTTCTTCATGACTTCACATTTACAATCATCCATGATTTTCTAAATGTCACAGGTTAAAAAACATAGCAGGTTTTTTAAAAGCTTAAATTTTTTAAACCACAACATTTTTATAATTTATTCATTTTCTTTATATATTAAAAACAGTCATTAGCTATATAGTTATGAAGCTCAGATTCTGTGAAAGTTAGGCAGAGTTGAAGATTTATCTCCCTTCTCTGTGGACTTGGACTAATTACTAAATATTCATTAGTGTCAGGTACCTTTAATTCATAAAAGGATTGTTATATTAGGCAAATTATAGAGTTGTTACTATGAATAATAAAGATAAGGTATAAATAGCATAACTTGGGGCTTCAGGATGGTGCAGCAGTTACATAAGGACATGTGATTTCAATCCTGATGACCTGAGTTCCTTAGGACACACCTGCTGGAACCAACTGCAACCCACAGATAGAGCAAGTTGCCCTCTTACCTTTACACATGCAAACTGGCATTTACATGCATCAATACACATTGATACCTACACATAAGAACACACATACTACATTAATAAAAAGGTCTTTAAAATTAGCATAGTTCCTGGTGAAAAGTTAACATACATCGCGGTCACTCTAATCATTCTAATAATCAATTTCCCAAATCCTCATTTATTTCAGTATCTCCAATATCTTTAAGCCTGTTTTGGGATGATTTGAATTGAAACCCACTGAGATTTGTCTTTTGTGAGTGCTATTAATCTATCGGGACATTTTATCTCATGAAGGAAACTAATCCTTTTCTATAGAGTCTGTAACACTACTAGCTAGATTTTACAATTTTCTCTTGAGTTTGATAGTAGAATAATTTGAAGTGGATATACTTTATACATTTCAGACTTGATATTTAATATTTCTAGCACATTTCCAATGTATTGGAAAATATTATGCTCAGTATCCCCCTGCTTTCTTTTGTTATATACCAGTTAGGAAAAGCCTATTTCCACATCTCTGGTTCAACTACAAAAGCTTATTATTTACTTCAATTGTGATGAACTTACCTTCCAAACCCCAACCACTCTCCATTCTCTCTATAAGAATATTTCACTATTCTTTGTATTGCCTATACAAAAAAAAAAAATACCCAAATTCATTCTGTAATGCCTAAGTTTATTTTGTAAACAAGTCAAACTTTATATTGTTTTTATCTATAAATATGTTTCTGTGTTTTATGTTTCTAATGTGAACTGAAATACAGACACAGATTTACTTTGTCCTAGATTAATTTAAAAGAATATTCAGTAAAGAGATGGTGCACCTGCAAGCCATAAATATGTGTCACCACAGTAAAGCATGATGAATTGTGTGCAAGATTTTGACTTCAAAATGCACCAGGATCTCATTATACTGTCCTAGTGTGTCTGATGCTTCTAATGGTGTACAGTTATTGAGGGTCATACTGTCCATCTTTTATCTCAGTTAGCACTGATTTGCATCGACATATAGATTAAAATAGATGCATTGATGATGATATAAATGAATCACATACTAAGTAAAGACATATAAAACAATACCTATCCTATCTTTGTATTGAAATTGAAATCTTTGAGATCATCTTAATTATATATTGGGTCTTGTTATCATATCACTCATGAGATCCATGTTATTATCCTCTCTTTCATAATCTCCGCACATAAATTTTGCACAACTATACACAGACATATTTAAATAAGCCTATTGATTTTATATACATATTTATATATATGAAAGAGCAATTAGATTCGTAAATCCAATTTTCCCCAAGTTCTTGCCGATTGAAGTAGACCTAATACTATTAACGTTCACGGAAAATGCAAACATAGCTTGGTGTTAGTTGTGAGGTTGTTTCCTATGTATATCCGTTGTGTATAATTGATACACATACACTGACTGGTGCAAGGTGCAGTACATGGAATGTAGTAAAGTGGTCGTACATTACTCTTCACTTTTCGATATTCTTTAAAAGATTGATCATAACTCTTGGATTACAGAGATAAATAATTATATTCTAAATCTCAAATTTATGTAATTTAAATAGGTAGTTCCCAACCATCTATGATTTGTGTTCCTACAATTCCCTCTCATATGAAGGTTAGATCCATTGAATGGTTTTAATGGCTAGGCTGTGGCACAAATAACAGATGACGCTTCTAAGACTTGATAGGTAGGGGACGCTCATTAGTGTCTTTCTGGATCTATGTGGTACCTCACATTTTTATCACAAAGAAATCAGTTAATGTGTTGTAAATAAATGTGTTGTTCCATTTAAGAGGGTCTCCAGATCTACAGGAACCCCACAAGGAGAGCAACAGAACCAGAAAATTTGAACACAGGGGTCTTCCCAGAGACTCATCCTCCAACCAAGTACCATGCATGGAGATAACTTTGAACCCCTGCACAGATGTAGTCCATGGCAGTTCAGTGTCCAAGTGGGTTACATAGTAATGGGAAGAGGGACTGCCTCTGACATAATCTGATAGGCCTGTTCTTTGATCACCTCCCCCTGAGGGGGGAGCAGCCTTACCAGGCCACAGAAGATGACAATACAGCCATTCCTGATGTAATCTGATAGACTAAGATCAGAAGGAAGGAGAGGAGGACCTCCCCTATCAGTGGACTTGGGGAGGGGCATGTGCGAAGAAGGGGAAGGGAGGGTGGGACCGGGAGGGGAGAAGGGAGGGACCTATGGGGGGATACAACGTGAATAAACAGTAATTAATAAAATAAATAAATAAATAAATAAATAAATGAACATAAACATAAGAGGGTCTCATGGGTCTTCAGCTACCACCAAGCAAGAAAGGATGTAAACTCTGAGTTCAACAATCTCTGTAAACCAAATTTTGCCAGCAACCACCTGCATAGGGATTTATTGCAAATGCTGGTAGTGCAATAGGAACATGACAGTCCTCGAAATGGCAGTGAGTACATGTCACTAAAGCTGACCTGCAGTATCCCAATCAGGACACCACTGGATTTACCTCATGCCTCATGCTGTGGACATGTGCTGTTGCTTCCCTCAACAATGAGGAATCTAAACACTTAGTTCGATTTATGTCATTAAAACTCCTGAGCCATGTTCAGATTTCTTCCTTCTAAACTAGTAATTCTTTCCTTTCAAAGCAAGAATAGTTGGCACACAATCAGCACTTTATAAATTCTAATTAATGGTAATCCATTCTACAGAGACAACATAAGGCCCATTCTTTGTATCATATATATTGAAACCTCTCATTAAGGTTTGTTCAATGGAAAATACTATTTTCTAATTAAATCCTGAAAGGAATTCAGGCACTAAGCATATTTATGTGTGCGAAATAATAGAAGAAAAAATCAATATATTATTTTGTGAAGTCTGTCTCACCTTTAAATTTTCTCAGTTGAGCCCTATTTTTTTAAGTGTGTGATATGAGTCTTTCCTTTTACTAATGGTATTAGTTTTGATCAACTGGTTTCAGGTTCCCTGACTGTAACTCTCCTACCTTTTCTCCTTATGTAAGTGTCAAACATCTGGGAAGAAAAAGATACTGGGAGGGCATTAATATCTCTCTTCATCTTTTATGCCCTAATTATTGCAATGATGCATTCCAATGATGATATTCTGGTTTTTAATTTACTTCACTTTATTTTGATGCCTCATTATGATATAAATAGTCTTACAGTTATCATCTCCATATACTAAGTTAAGTAGTAATGAAACAATTTTTAGTCTACTGAAGTTATTCCTGCTTTTACACTTATTTTTTTTTGTTAATGTATGCTATCACAGAACACTGAAAAAATAGTAAGGATTTTTTCTTCTATATCCCTGATATCTATCTATCTATCTATCTATCTATTACTCACGGGATACAGGAGGTTTTGTTGAAGCCTGTAGCAAGCATAATACAGAACAAAACAAAACATCCAACAATTGACTAAATAACTAGATAATAAAAAAAATAATTTGAGTTTACCCACTGCTAATAAATCAAATATGACTTTAGCTTAGGTAAATTTCCTATTTTTTTTTTTCATTTATAAAACAAGAAACTTTAAGCAGATGCACTTAAATTCCCTTCCTCCTTGATAAAAGTATTGATCAGTGCACACATACTTTCCATAATGATCCACTATTTTATGTGATATTTCACACAGAGCCTTTTTATGTCACACATATTGGTGATTTTCCATTTTTTTCAGGATGCACTTTCCTTTCTGCTTTACTTGAAACTCATACAGATCTTCCATTTCCTCTGCTACCACGGGGTTGTCTTAGTCCATAAGATAAATAAAAAACGTGGAGACACGCAAAAGCAACAAATGGAGGTGAGTTATCACGAGTCGCCCAGACAGCATGCATGCCCTCAACAGCATGGGAAAAGCAGGAACCATGTGCAGGCCCAGCGTCGGGACTGCAAAGCCCCAAAGAGCAAAAGATGGGGGGCGGGCACGCAACCCAGCAGCCTTGGAGAGAACAGGAACCCAAGAGGCCATTGTTCTTTAGGGTCTACAACCAACGGCAATAGAGCCAAAAATTCTGGGCCAAGAAGGGCCTGTAGAGACTCATGAATCAACCAAGAACCATGCATGTAGAGGACGTGGACCCTCTGCTTAGATATAGCCCATAGGCAGCTCAGTCTCCATGGGAGTTCCCTGAATAAGGGGAGCAGGGGCAGTTTCTGGCATGAACTAGGTTGTCTGCTTTTTGATCACCCCAGTGGGTATTCTTACTAGGTCATAGAGAAAGAGGATCCAGACAGTTCTGATGAGACCTGATAGGCTAGGGTCAGATAGTAGGGGACAAGGACCTCCCCTATCAGTGGACTAGGAGAGGGGCATGGGAGGGAAAAGAGGGAAGGCAAGACCCGGAGGAGATGAAGGAGGGGGATACAAAGTAAATAAATTTTAATAATAATAATAATAATAATAATAATAATAATAATAATTTTTTAAAAGAAAATGTGGAGAAAAGTTTAATAAGAAATTCAGATTCTGAGATTCACAGCCAAAAATTGGGGATAGCACAGGGAGTCTTGGGGAAGAGTAGCGGGAAGGCTAGAAAGACCTGGAGGGCATATGAGCTGGACAAGAAGACCAACAGTGCCAACTAACTCGAGCTCAGGGGGACTTGCAGAGAATGAAGTACCAACCAAAGACATGCCGGGACTAGACCTAGGACCCTTACACCTATGTAACAGATGGGTGGCCTGGTCTTCCTGCGAGTCCCCTAGAAAGGGGAGAGAAGGATGGCTCTGACATGGCCTTTGTTAGCTGCTTTTCGATTGCTTTTCCCTAATGTGGATCCCTTGGCAGGCCACAGGGGAAGAAGATATGCTCATCCCCGATGCGACTTGTTGTACTGGGGTGGGTTGGTAGGTGATAGAATTCTCCTTATCTGAAGAGTAGGAGAAGTGTAATGGGGAGAGAAGGAGGGAGGGGGCAAAGATTGGGATGTAAACTAAACAAACAAACATACACACAGAAACAATTCCACACCAAAGAAGAACCCACGATAGCTTATGTCAAGTGCAAAAGAAAATTTACCTGTCTAGTACATATGTCCTAAGATGGCAGCTTTACTTGTTTTGCATTTCTGTGTCTTCTATAATAGCACCTGTTCATCCAGATGCCACAAGAGACACATTATTATCTCACTGCTGTCACAACTAATTTCCAGGAGAGGAACAAACATCACTACCCCCCATGGAAGGGAAGAAACCATGGTCAAGAGAAAGTCATAGTTTCTCCAAGAGGCAGGTGTAGGACAGTACCTTGCATTCTGAAAGTTTACTATCCCGCTCCTGTGGGCCACAGAAGAAATTCTCTACACTTGGATAGCGATGTCATTTGTGAGTATAATGTATGGGACCTATAGATGCAAAGGCATAAACTCCTTGAGGATAGAGAAATTTTCTGTACATCTAAAGAAACTAATCAAGAGGGAGGGCCCTGACTAAAATGCTCAATCCCCATCTGATTATCTTTTAGTTCAGTTGCATCTAAAATTATGTTTGCTTGTTTATAATATGGTGTACTCTGCCTTTATATAGGCAAAGATTTTTTTTTAAGTCTCTTATTCTTTAGGTGTTTTCTTCTCTTAAGGATAAGAAATTTTAAAATTGGAGTTTAGATATGGCATTTAATCTATCATCTGTCAACATTGATCAATGCAAACCAAATTCAGGGAAGTGATCCACGTCCCTGAGGAAATATAAAACTCAGATTCAACTGCCGTTCTTGGATGCTGAGCTATGCTACATCTTCACTGTCTTTTATTCCTGAAAATGACTCATATGTCAGCTGCATGAGGATATAAGGATTAAGAGCTGCTTTTATGAGAATGTATTATAGATGCCTTCCTCCTCACATCTAGAAACTATTGCATATATAATCTATGGTATTACCTCCCTCAGCTTCTATAATTGATGTTGGACTTCAGTCAGGATCTCAATTTCTGGAGGATGGCTTGTGGTTGACTGACAGCAACTGACTCAGGATGAAATATTCTGGAGTCTGTGAAGGTGCCACAGCTCAGTTCCGGTATTAGAAATCTAATACTTTAACCCCCATTAGGGCAAAACATCTCAAAGTATTATTTTCATTAATCCTAGAAATAAAATTCCTACAAGTAAATAATTTTCATGCTTTCTATTAGATTATTTGTACTGTTGGATTTTAATTTTACAATGTACCAAACAATGTTGGCGCATGGTGCAGGCATATTCATAAAACTCAAAAAGAGTTAGGATGCCACATTGCATTACCATATCCACCTCAGTTATCTATCAATGTGGCTTCATTTGTGTGCTGAGCACCTCTACTTTCTTCACAGACCTCCTCTGTTTATGTTAGGACAGAAAGCCCCACTTCCCCTGAAACCTCATCAGCTGAGAAGAGTTGTTGCTGTGCTGACAAGCAGGGCGCAGCCTCCGACTCTAGGCACTCACAGCAGTACTTCTCTGCGATGTGAACTGCAGACGAGGAGGTGCACTCTGCTGCATCTTCCAATGATTTTTATAGGTTTTGATGAAATGAAAATGAAAGGAATTTTTTCTGTGATTATAGTCAACTGTTTACATGGCTCTGCATAACACCTAGCATAAATTCATCTGTACATTGGTCAAAAAAATATGGAATAGATGATCAGCCTCAGAGTGACCATGGAAACACTTGGAAGAATGTTGCTGATGAAGGGAATTTGAAACCAAGAAGAGAAAATCACAGAAATCCAAAAGAACTGCAAGGAACAACTAGCGATGGGGAAGAAAAGAGATATGGAAAAAAATCAAAACTAGGTATAAAATGGGTATGGAAGATGTGGATCTTAGCAACTAGATAGGCCTGTTTGGCAGAATTAAAGTACTCCTGCAATTCTTGATTGTTTGTGGAGCACTATATTGTATAAGTTATTTTGAACCTTTCTCAACTCTTTCAGTCTAAGATCATTAAAAATAAATACGTGATCTGTACATTATTATTATACTCCATGGGACTGTTATGCACTTTGTAACACCATATGTTCATGCTGATGCTCAGCAACTGATTTGTATTGAATTAGAGTTGAGAGCAAGAAGATTTGATATGCTGCTGTAGGGCAGGGCTGTGAAGACAGCAATGATGATCAATATTGATTTAAAAAGGATGAATTTTGATGGTTTCACCATCAAGAAGAAACAATAATATTGGAGTTGGCAAATATATTTATCTAGACTTAACTACTACATAATTATTATATGTATAAAAGTCATATGGCCATATGTATATATACAAATACATATATATGTATATACATACACACATATAGAGATAGATAGATAGATAGACAGACAGATAGATAGATAGATGAGGACATAGGCCAAAGGTGGTGTTCTATTATAGCATGTGGAAAGTACTAGGTTCAGGCCCACACACACACACACACACACACACACACACACCACACTGAAATACATGGATATCATATATATATATATATGAATGTATATAAACAGTTTAAATCTTTTCATGAGTGTTAAAATAAATTTAAATTTTGAAAGAGCTAAATCTTTTATTGCAGGAAACATTGAACTTGAGACTATGTATTTACCTCCCTTTTTTCTTCCTCGGTTTGACCATTTCACAGTTCATTATCACATCCTCCAGAGGAAAGGGTGGGAAAGAGTAAAAATGAGACTCCTGCTTATCAAGTAAGGTGTTGATTTGTGAGTCACCTTTTTTCATTATAAACAGCACATTAAACTGTGAAGCTACTTTCCCATAATAACGATATAACCTACATGACCCATGTGTCAGTACTTCTTCTGGTCCTGGGTAAATGCAGCAATGCTTACTTTCACACTGCGCCATTTAAAATCCTTTTGAGTTGATCTGCAAAGATATGAGTTTCCACAGCTCAGCAAAACACTCATGTTAGGATAATGCAGAAGGTTTATCCATTTTGTTATTAGTCTCTATGTTGTATTGATTGTCTGTACTTTTACAGATTGCATTCCCAAGATTTTCCTGAATTATTAAGACCATGTCTCTTTACACTCCAGAGAATCACCCTATGTATTTATATACCAAATATAAGCAACTATAATTGTCCCAATAAATTCAGCCTCAGCTCGCTGTGTATAATTTGTTGATGATGCAGTCACTGAGAGACCACATTAACTTTTAATCCATGAAGACACATTATAAAGAGAAAAAGGCCTTGAGAATGAGGGTTAGCTGCAGACTTAAGCTTTCTGCCTTTGATTAAAACTTTTGAACTATTGATTTTTTTGTGGGTTTATGAGCTTAGACACGAACGAATCCTAATAATAATTATAAGAATTACTCAAGTGTACAATTATTCTTACTGATATAATTAGATGATTGTCAATAATGCATAAGCATTAGCTTGAACACATGTGAGACACAGTGGTTATTATGTCGAGGGCTGTTTATTTCAATGAAGTTGGAAGTGATGCTTACAGCTTAAAAAATCTAAGTGAACAGTTTTAACTTTGGGACTGTTCATAACTCCAGGCATAAGCTCACATAAAACCACCAAGAAAACTGTTGAATTTTCTACACAGAGCAGAATTCAAAAAGATAATAACCGTGCTTTGTAATTGCATTTAACTATTTTTGATGTATCATAGTAGACCAGTCACCATAAGCCTCAGAATAAGAAATGAATCATCTTTATTTTTTAAAATCAATTCTGTAATTTTTTTTCTCAGAATTTCAAATTTAATATAGGAAGGGTGATATCTATTTCAGAAAATTCTATGATAAGCCATGTGTAGTAACTCAGGGTAAAGTTCTTTTATTTGGTAGCAAAAAAAAAAAAAAATCCTGGAAAGTGATTTATGTATCTTAGGGATGATCACCCAAATTTTCAAATGCATTTTCATTTTTTTTTTTTGCCAATGATGCTGTTATTTCAAGATAATTTTAAAGGTGATTTGAATTGTTCTTCTATTTGGCTGTGATAGTTCCAGTGTTTGTTGCAGTGGCTGACACGTAGGAAGAATGGTGTTTTACATTTCTGGAGGCTGTAAGTTGCTTGTACTTTTGTGAGATTGCAAAAAATAAAATGAATTAAAGTTTTGAGTCCTAAAATCTAGTTGTGGCTTCCAAAGACAGTACTGGATAAATACCAATGCATACTTCAAAATAATAAATACATATTGTCGAATATTATAAGAATTACTACCTTTTTTTAAAAAGTCAAGTTTGAATAAAAACTTCTGTCTAAAGACAGCTTCAGGATCATCCATGTGGTCATCAAATTGCCTTCAATGATTTTCTAAAGCAACAATGTTATAAAAACTAGGTAATTACAATGAATGATTAAATAAGGATTTATTTAATTGGTAATTGAGCCATTATCAAGCACATATGTCTAGACACTATGACTATGCATAAATATACTTAATATGAAGATATTAAAGATTTACTTCAATTTTAAAATGTTTGTGTGTGTATGTGTGCAGGTGCCAATCAGACCAGAGAGGAGGCCAGATCCTCTGAAGCTGGAGATACAGGCTTAACGTGGTTGCTGGGAACTGAACTCCGTTCTTCTGTAAGCATTGCACATGCTCTTAAGTGCTGAGTCATTTCTCCAGCCTGAAATTTAACATTTTATAAAACAGTAACACACTCACAATCTTAACTAAATATATCAAGAGATAGGAGTAATAAAATATATATCAATGTCAAATAGTTAATAATCGGCTACAGAATTTATTCCAATAGTGTATGTAATTAGTATGCTTAGAAAAATATTTATTTCAAAGAAAACATATTATACTTGAGGTAAAATTGAATAAAGATTATAATTTAAGCAACAAATAAAATCAGATTCCTGCCAGGCAAATCTCTTTAAAATCACACTGTTGTGATAAAGCTCAAAAACAGTTTTCCTGCTTGCATTCCTCCTGGCTACTCTAAGAGTTATAAAGAAGTTTTTCACATTCTGATGAGGACTTTTTTTTTTTTTTTTTTTTTTAGTAAGCACCTGCTGAGCTAAGCTTGCTAAATGCAAATCTCTATAGGTAACAAAATGCAGAAGCAATGTGAGATGGCCTTCCCTTGTTCTAAAGTCAAACTACAGAACATGAGCCCTTGTTGTGGAAATGCAAACCCATGGCCAGCATGAGTTCACAGTGATATTAACCTCCAGTGCATCACTCCAGCTTTTGTGGCTTCCAGATTTCAGCCTGAATTACAATGGGAATGAGGCTGAATATGTCATTACTCAACAGCAAAAGTACACCTTGCCCTCCGGAGACTGAGATGATATATAGAACAGCACTTTTCAGACTTTAGCTGTATTCAAATTACATGATCTTAAAAAAAGAAGAAGAAAAACAAAAACAAAACAGATTCCTATTAATAGATCCAGAAAAGGGACTGAGATTATGCATGCATTACAATATCCCAGTTGATTCTTAGGCCAAAGTATGAGGTGTTGTCCTTGTAAATATAATTGTACTGTACAGGAAAATAATGGAAACTACACTCGCATTTTCAGTCTTCTAGTATTGCATTGACATTTTTAAAAAGGCGCAAGGAATTTTAATGGTTAAGCTCTTAAAACAATAGATCTAAATTTGTAGGTAAATGGTGGGACCTGGAAAGGATCATCCTGAGTGAGCTGTCCCAGAAGCAGAAAGACACACAGGGTATATACTCACTTATACAGACATGTAATAAACCTACTAAAACTGTACATCTAAAAAAACTAATCAAGAGAGAAGACCCTGACTAAAATGCTCAATCCCCATCCGGAAAGGCAAAGAAGAAGGACATCAGAAGAAGAAGAAAACAGGAAACAACCTAGGAACCTGCCACAGAGGGCCTCTGAAAGCCTCTGCCCTGCAGATTATCAAAGCAGATGCTGAGACTTATGGCCAACTGTTGGGCAGTGTGCATGGAATCTTGGGTAAGAAGTGGGAAATAGTAAGATCTGGAGAGGACAAGAACCCCACAAGGAGAGCAACGGAACTGGAAAATTTGAACACAGAGGTTGTCCCAGAGACACATACTCCAACCATGCATGGAGATAACTTTGAACCCCTGCACAGATGTAAGGGGTTTATGGCAGTTTAGTGTCCAAGTGGGTTACATAGTAATGGGAAGAGGGACTGCCTCTGACATAATCTGATTGGCCTGCTCTTTGATCACCTCCCCCTGAGAGGAGAGCAGCCTTACCAGGCCACAGAAGATGACAATACAGCCATTCCTGATGTGATCTGATAGACTAAGATCAGAAGGAAGGAGAGGAGGACCTCCCCTATCAGTGGACTTGGGGAGGGGCATGCGTGAAGAAGGGGGAGGGAGAGCGGGATCAGGAGGAGAGGAGGGAAGGGCTTATGGGGGATATAAAGTGAATAAAGTGTAATTAATAAAAAAAAAAGAAAAAAAAAGAATGGATGGTTGATAGTGTTTCCTCCGCACTAATCTTTGTCATCTAACTTTGCCACCTAGAGTGTCAATGCACTACCTGAACTATTGTTAAGTCTCCTGAGGCTAATAAACATTTCTTAACCACAGGAAAAACAAAACAAAACAAACAAACAAAAAAAAACAATAAATGTAACAATGTACAATGTATCTAATTAATAAAGTTTTGGAATCTCAGATACTTGTATTTTCTTTTTTCTTTCCTCATTTTTTTTTCGTTATTATTAATTACAACTTATTTACTTTGTATTTCGGCTGTGGCCCTCTCCCTCATCTCCTCCCAGTCTTACCCTTCCTCCCTCTTTTCTCCCTATGTCCCTCCCCTAGTCCAGGGGAGGAAGATCTCCCCTACTATTTGACCCTAGCCTATCAGGTCTTATCAGAACTGTCTAGATCCTCTTTCTCTGTGGCCTAGTAAGGCCACCTCTACAGAGGGAGATGATCAAAGAGCAGGCCGCCAAGTTCATGCCATTGACTGCTCCTGCTCCCCTTAGGAGGGAAGTGACATGGAGACTGAGCTGCCCGCGGGTTACAGCTGAGCATGGATTTTAGGTCCTCTCCAAGCATGGCTCTTGGTTGATTCATCAGTCTCTGCAGGACCCCCTGGACCAAGATTTTTTGGCTCTGTTGATTCCTTGTAGAGTTCCTGTCCCCACCAGGTCTTTCTATCTCCCCCTTCTTCCTTAAGATTCCCTGCACTCTGCCCAAAGTTTGGCTATGAGTCTCAGCATCTGCTTGAATAGCCTGCTGGGGAGAGTCTTTCAGAGGCTGTGGAAGGCTGCTGTCCTATTGCCTTTCTTCTCCCACTTCCGATGTCTATCCTGTTTGCCTTTCTGAATGAGGCTTAAGCAACTTCTCTAGGATTCTCCTTGTCGTTTATCTTCTTTAGGACTCTAGATTTTAGTATGTTTACCTTATATTTTATGGTTAATATCCACTACTAAGTGATCACATAAAGTCTGTCTATGTAACTGTGGCTATCAGATTTTTAAAGGCAACATGGATTGCTTGAATTCTGATATTATGTCCTCTTAAAACAACAAACAAAAGAAATGAGGGAGAAGGCTAGCCAGGATACAAAGTAATAAATTTTAATTGATAATAATAATAATAATAAAGAAAAATGAAAAATTAAAGAAAAATAACCATCGGTGATTCAAGACAAAAGAAACAATGGTATATACTCATTTCTTTTCTTTGTGTTAAAAAGTCATAATGTCATAATTCAAACATGTTGCCTTTATAAATTTGATAGCCACAGCTACATAAATAGATATGACTTGAATAAAAAAACCAAATTAAGCAACATTTTCTTCATGAAATATTAGCAGACCATATTTTTCTTCATCAGTGTGCTCTTTGCTGTTTCCATGTAAGTATTGTTCTATAAGTGCTGTTCTCTATGGGTAGCATCCATAATCAATGAGAGAGCCTCCCCTAAAGTTAGATTAGGTTACTGGAGGTCTTGAAGCAAAATAATCTGAGAAAAGTAGTCAGACCATGAGCACATGCAGCAGGAATGCAAATGAGCCCCTTCATCCAGCACTTTGTGGTCTATGTGCTGGAGATGAAATTACATCCGTGAATGGAAATAATGCCATCCTGTGGGAAAAATCAGTCATAAATCTCTCTTCTAGGAGAGTCAATGGATAAAAACACCCAGAACATTGGTAATAGGAAGGAAGGAATGGAAAAGTTTGGTTACATAGTGGGATTATGTCAATATCATCAGATTGAAAGAACAGTATTTGATGGCTACAGCATTAGACAGAATATAGGTTTGACTAAATATACAGAGAAACAGAATATTTGTCTATTTTAAATTTTCGTTTTTTGAGGTAAGAAAAAAAGAGCAATTTTGAGGCCTCTGAAATATATATGGAATGTATGTCATTTCTTCAAATTTCCAGGCCATTTTTAACGTACCCTTGTTAATTCATAGTACCATGTGCAGTACTGCCCTGATGTCCTTTTGTAAATACACTCTCCTATTCCACAGTATCATGCTGCTTAGTGTCCCTATACCTTTGACTAGTCTTCCCTAGTTTGCTCTCCTGCGTGCCCTCTGCCTAATTACAGAGTGCTTTTAAGTTGGCTTCAGGCATTCTTCTTTTCCTTACACAGACTGTCCGAGACTGTGTCTAGCAACATCGCCACAATCGGTCTCCTTGCTTCATCTACATTTCCATCTATTTTTATTCATTTCACAGAATTTCTGTTATTTTCCTATTCCTAGAAATCAGTTTCTCTTTTGATCACGAACACCTGGATCTCTGTGCCTACAGTGTGTCTTGTTCCTCTTCCATTATTTTTTTCATGGCTTGCTTCTTTTGTGTATTTTGTTTTTCACACTTAGTATCATTTCTTTAGGCAAAACTCTCATCCGTCCGTGTATGTAGAATTGCGTCACCACCTCCCTGTCATAGCGTACACTCAACACACAATTGTCTCTTGCATTTGAAGTTTTTTAAACTATTGCAATATGTGATAACTTTTCAGAGCTGGTACATCTTAGCAGAAATAATTAGCTGGGAATAATACTGAATGTTTTATGAACTGCACATGAACTGGAAGAATTGAGATCTGCTCTTAGGTTAATTTACAGACTAGAAATTAGAGTCTGTCAGTTGGTATAAGACGGGACTCTCAATTTTTCAGTTGTAAAATAATAACCATAATATGCATTTACAGTTTACCAGGAGTTTGTGATTTCATTAAATGAGAGCATGGAACTCTAAGAAATAGGTACTGGGAAGACTTTTATAGATATTCAAGCCAGCTGGCCAACAGACCCATGAAATCACTCATCTATGCTGGAGCCCACATTCTGGAATACTCAGAAATAACATCAATTCAATTTTCTCTGCTGATACATGGGGAAATGCATACATAATACCCAATGACATATTTTTTACTATTGCAATTATGTTTTTCTTTGATAATGCTAAATGGTCTTGTGGTCTCTAAGCAAACAAGACTTAAAAAATGAAAATGTCATTCCTAAAACTTTCTAACCTTTATTACAGTATATCTCAGAAAAAAGCAAAACTAATGGAAATTCATATGCATTGAGCAATAGACTATGTATCTAAGATAATATCAGTTGTATAGCACACACAGCATAAACCTTAGATGTTATGAAGTTTGTTAAGTATTTCTATTTTTGCAACTTACTATGCATGAACTGTTTGGTGCAAAGAAATGCATGACATGAATTATGTAAACTTTAACAGAGGATTTGCATCTTTTGTGTGTGTTCCTTTAATCATAAAAGTCATGTCTTGTGTTTTCTAGTGCTTCATTCATGCCTTCTCCATGCCTGTTCTTTAAATGAATACATTAGTCATATGGAGACACACCATCTTTATTGTTTCTTTACTTGGTTATTTCCAATGAATTAAGAATTATGGATCCTTAATCATTGCATATGACCAAGGATATGACATATGACCAAAGCAGATTATTCTAATGTCCTCTACAGGGGAACAACATTTCAATGGAGGGAAAAATAAACCATAATGGAAAGAAAATACTGTGCTTTATTTGTGTAAAATTCCATAGTTTAATCAATCATTAAATCAATTACCTTAAACCAAATCTCCAATATAGAATTCAAAGAAAAAAAAACAAAAAAGCTAGTATTTTTTGAAATTACACAAATGTCTTAGAGCCTTAAATTACTCAGGATCTAAAAACAAAAACAAAAATCAGGTGTCCATAGGTGTGGCGGACCATGCACAGAAAGTACATAGACCCTCCCCCCCCCGAACATAGGCAGCCCATAGATAGCTCAGTCTCCATCCAGCCAGTCCTGAAGAGACCTGATAGGCTTGGGTCAGATAGAAGGTGAGGAGGACCTCCCCTATCAGTGGATTAGGGGAGGGGCATAGGGGGAGAAAATGGAGGGAGGGTGAGATTGGGGGGAGACCAGGGAGGGGGCCACAGCCAGGATACAAAGGGAATAAATTGTAATAAATTATAATAATTAAAATGAAATATTTTAAAAAGTGAGCTCATTTTGACACTGAGCTTTGAAGGAACAAGTCACGAGGTCCGCATTCAGAACTGAACATATCTCCCACAGGTCTGTAAGAAATATACATGTGTGCCTGTCTTCTGTTTACGCACGATTTAGTTATGGAGCCTTTGACATTATGTCCCATTCTTTTTTTTTCTATTTTCTTCTTTTTTTCTTTTTTATTATTATCAGTTATTACAATTTACTCATTTTTTATCCCAGCTGTGGCCTCCTCCCTCATCTCCTCCCAATCCCACTCTCCTTCCTTCTTCTCCCCCTATGCCCTTTCCTAGTCCACTGATAGAGGAGGTCCTCCTCCCCCTCCATCTGACCCTAGCCTATCAGGTCTCATCAGAACTGGTTGCATTGTCTTCCTCTATGGCCTCTATGCACCCCCCCCCCCCAGGGGGAGGTGATCAGAAAGCCAGCTCCTGAGTTCATGTCAGAGAAAGTCCCTGCTCCCCTTACTAGAAACCCCACTTGGAGACTGAGCTCCAAAAGGAGACCAACAGAGCCATAAAACCTGAGCCCTGAAGCCCTGAAGAGAATGATACCCCAGTCAAGGACAATGCATGGAGAGGACCTAAAACCCCAGCTCAGTTGTAGCTTCATAGACTCATCTCCAAGATGTTCCCATCTTAACTCCTTCCTGAAGCCACAATTTAGGCTACTATGGTAATTTTCTTCACTTTCAGTGCTTCACAGTGGGATTAAGTTTCAACAAGTTCAAAATATAAACTCTCTTAAAATTCATGTGAAACAATTACTATGCAGTATAACAGTGGAACATGATCCATACTGCCTTTGTTAGTAAAAATAATATTTATTATCAATAATAGAATTTATGAAGCAAAAATTAATAAATAATAAAATAGAAATTGCCATAATCCAAACATAAAACATGCTTAGTATATATTTTTACTCTTAGAAAGAATCGATCCACTTTGCCATAAAGTATTTTAATGTGTTATTTACTTGTTTTAATTAAATGTCTTTTAATATTTTTCATTATTTGATAGGCTAGTATTTAGGACTTAATATCAATTAAACAAACTATGAAACATGTTTAGTTCGCTTAATTAATTCACTATCCTTCACATGGCTGGTGTAATACAATTCGAACATTGATTCAAGGAAGACATCGACTTAAAATGTTAATTTGAGCACACTGGATGACTTTATTACTCATTGCTTTAAGTGTGCAGACTGCATAAAGCATGGGTATGTTCTGTCAATAGACTACCTAAAGGCAGGTATACTCATCTCTTCTGATCTCTGGACCTTCAAGGAGATTTGTAAGTGTCCTTAAATTTATATCCTAACTTGGACATGATATTGGTGCCTATGTCACATACTACTTAGGAATATTACAGGGTTGAAGACAACATGGAAAACACAGCTTTCATTATGTCTGTGATTTCAGTTAGAGAATGGCATATAGACCCACTAACACTTGAATGTAAAATGTATATGACTGTGAGTTTATAAGTTGATTAAATTTTTTTCTCTGAAACTTAGGTGAAGGGATTCAACCTCTGCGTAATAACCCTGGCTTCCTTTTGATCACTGTTGACCCTTCCCTTCAACTCTGAACAAATTTTATACTAAGGTACATAGCTTTTATGGCAAATCTTTCTTAGTACCACGCATTTTTTTTATGTTATAACTTGATGTGTAATGTTTAAGCATGCTTCTCCTAAACAAAAGGTGACTTTTTTGGTGAAGGTCCTTGCATTGCTTTTTTTAGGAACTTGGAAGCACCTGGTATGACCTGCAAGTACTGGAAAACTAGCCAACTATATGGGGCTACTGAAGTTATGAGTCTTGAAAGTGAACTTACAACTGCCACAATGAAAGAAAGAAGGAAAGGAAGGAAGGAAGGAAGGAAGGAAGGAAGGAAGGAAGAAAGAAGGAAGAAAGGAAGGAAGGAAGGAAGGAAAGAAAGAAAAAAGAAGCCTCTTTGCAATAGACAGAACCCATCACATAAAAACCCAAATGATTAAATGGAAGGAACAATTCCTACATTAGAAAGAGGGGTCAGAAATATCATGAAAGCCATAGGAACAGGAAGTTTGCTCTGAGATTATTTCTCCTGGATAGGTCAAAAGTTGATACCCATGATGTGCCATCAACATGGATGAGGGAGGTGGCTACAGCTGAGATACAAAGTGAATAAACTGTAATAAATAAATAAATGAGGGGAAAAAAAAGACTTCAACATTGTTAACATCAATGGACACTCTCACAGGAAAGGAAGAAGCCTCAGGGGGCCTCAACAATGGACAGAATGACAAGCAACTGGAGACTGCTGAAAGTAGGAGAAAGGGTCTTCCTTAGGCAGAGCCTTCCACAAATTGATTATTGAACAGTAACTGGTCATCTCTGAGATCGAACACATCCCGTTAACATTATTCAGATAAAGCATGTTGTATTTATTTATTTTAACAAACAAAAACATATATTATACACACATATTTATTGTTTATGATAATATATCATATAGACTATATCATAAATAATTTAGATATACATATGTACATTTATCATTAGTATTATATATTATTAATATTCATGTTTTTGTATATCATAAAGAAAAAAGTGACGAATCTGAGAGGAGACTGCATGTGAGCTGTTTGAAAAGAAAAAGAGAAATGATGTAATTGTACTTTCAAACATGTTAAAAACGGAAGTCTCTGAATGTGTCTTCATGCACAAATGCTGATTAGTGAAAGAGCTGTTAAGTAATTCCTCTGGGATTTAACTTTATTACATTCTGAGTCACTGAACATAAGAGCTATATTTCTTGTATTTCTAAGACTAACCTGCTTTTTTACATATGTAAGGAAATTTTAAATTCAGTCCATGCACAAATATTTGAGAACCCCTGCACAGATGTAGCCCATGGCAGCTCAATGTCCAAGAGGGTTACCCAGTAATAGGAACAGGGAACATCTCTGGCATGAGCTCAGGGGCCTGCTGCTTGATCACCTCTGCCTTAGGGGGAGCAGCCTTACCAGTCCACCGAGGAAGACAATGAAGCTAGTCCTGATGAGACCTGATAGGCTAGGGTCAGATAAGTAAGGGAGGAGAGCTCCCCTTTCTGAAGACTAGGGGAGGGGAATGTGGAGAAGAGAGATGGAGGGTGGGATGGGAAAGAGATGAGGGATGTAAAATGAATTAATAAAAAAAGAAAACCCAGTAGGCCTGAGAGCCAAAGCACATTGATTTTCATTTTTAAGGATTAGTCAGCTCAGATATCAAGACTGATCACATGTGTGAGGCGGTTTTCAGAGGTAATGTTACTGTTCATGTTTGGTTCATATAATGTGATGTGGAACCTTCAGCTGCTTGGGATTCGAGAGACTCAATGACTAGGAATAATCGATTGACCAGTTTGCTGTGAATTGTCTCCAATTGACAGACATGAGCTGTAATTCTATTTAAGTTTTACTAAGTGCAATAAAGCTAATCACATAAAGGAGTTGTTTCTTGCCTATGTCTGTTATGAATAAAGGGAAAATGAAATACAAAATTTGCTTTTTGCCAAGTTTATTTGCCAATGAAAACAAGTTGCATGAATTTAGCTCAGTTTGAATGATCTTGTTTTAATTACTCAATTTATTTAACTACTAAGGATGTTAATATTTATAGTAGACTCCCTGCTAATGATGTAATTATACATTACATAAAGCTTTAGGCATATATTGTTTATAATTAAACTATAAGCTAAAAGTTACTTTGGTTCCTTACTGCTGTAACACCACTGAGCTACAAGTTAGAGCTGTGAAGCTCAGACTCTGTCTCTCCAACACAGTAATACTCTTTCTCCAAAGAAAAGAATTCTCAAGATGGTTGGAGAAAAAAAAATGTTAAGATAAGAAACAAATCTATAAACAAATTATGGTTAGTATAAGTATCTTGCATGTGAACTTGCTAGTATTCTCAAAGCAACAGACCCCACAGATGAAACACAATCACATTCCTTAATAAAAGGAAATAAATGATTTTGGTTCACCTTAAAGTTTATATTTGGATATACATACATACATATATATATATATATATATATATATATACACGTATATATGAAATAAAGGCATACTAACACATGTGTATGTCTAAGAAAATGGAACCAGAGTCATGGACAGACTTTTGAGGTTGAGGTCTAGAGGAGAATCAGATTCTGCTGCCATGGCCATTTAGCACTCTGTCAGAGGAAGAGCTATCTGTGAGAACCCAGTTTCTTTACAGCCTGATGCAGGAACTTCCTAAGTAGCTAGTGCAGCTTTTTAAGTGTCAGGAGAGGGAAATAATGACTAAAATTGGGCTAAAATGTGTGTTTGTGTGTAAAACAACAGGTTTTGATGTTTTCATATTCCCACTTAATCAAAAGTACTAGGATCGTAACCCATCAGCTTAGGTCATAGAGTCTCCGTCATTTACCCTGACCTTGCGGATGGAAATGCATTCTTTGCTATTTTTGTCCAAGATTTACTTTACTCTGTCGGTTCAAGAATCAATTCAGGTCAGAGAGGAAATCACCAAACACCTATTGTGAGCTGACTGGCAAAAAAATTAGACCACCTGTTGTCTGAGTGCCTGAGGACAAAATACTTTCTCCTTTGCAGAAAATTCAAGCGTTAGTGCCATACAGACTAAATCTGTCATGTACACGATTGCTTCAGCACACAAGCAAACGGGATTTATATGAAAGTGATTTGGGCTACCTCTTTATTGACTTACTTTGCTTCTCTTGAACTGTCACGTAAAAATTGGTATTTCTTTGCCCTAAACACACATTGCCATCGCTGCCACAAAAGAGCTAAAGACTGGCAGGTTAGCTGAGTGATGGCTATGATCAGGCTGTCTGCCAGAAGCTGACTGATCTCATTAGATGCTGAAGACTATATGATAGAAAAGCTTTAGGAGATAGTCTCTCCCTGTGTCGTACTCAAGGACACAGAGAAACACTCTCGGTGCAGGACAGGCTCACAAGAGTTCAGTTTTAATATTTTGGAGGGTAGTGGGTGTCTGAACTACTTGCACCTCCATACATGAAGATAGTTGACCTCGGAGAAGCTCAGAAGAATGTTCCAGCAGAGAAAGGTTACAAAATGCACCTGAAAGAATCCATCACTTCCAAACTCGATCATTGCTAAAGCAATTACTTTTTCTATTTCCCCTACTTCTTATCACAGCCCAGTCACATTTAGCTCCCTGCGTGGACTCTGCTGGCTCTGTTGGAAGAGAGTGAACCAGGAAATAAAATTCTATCACCGCTGAAATAGTAAAAGCTATTACAGCTTTTCATTCAGAAATTATTTTTTTCTGAAATATTATGGCCTCCTTTAATTTTCCTCTTAACATTTACATAGACATCAACTAAGTACAAATACAAGTTATCCTTAATCTGTCTTGTCCAAAACAGTTCTCTCTCTCCACCTCTCTCCCACACACACCTCTATTGTCCTTAAATTAATACTAATGATGTCTGATAAGATCAATAGACAGAAAAGCACATTAATACCAAGCACACACAAACACATGCTGTATTTAAAAATCAGCTGAGTACAACAAACATTTATTTATCTAAATGTGTATTATATACTCAGAAGTTGCTCACAATTAATTCACATATACCTAACAATAAATTGAGAAATTTTTGTGGGAAATCTATTATATGCCGTTTTTCCCTTTTGTTCCTACATATTTTTCTAAACACATTACGCTTTATTTTGCAATCAGGAAAATTTTAATTTGGTAGGCTGTTAAAAAATAAACATGGTGACATCATTCTTAGTGAACCATATTTTATATAAGTAAGAGACTGTTTATAGCTGAGTACAATATACCCTTCTAGGACAATATTCTCAGTCACATACGAACTATAAAACTATTTATGCACTGATTACAGATTTAATGACTGAGCTTAAATTAATATCACCTTAGAAAATAAAACAGAGAAAGAGACAAGAAAGAGAATATTACATACCCACAAACACACAAACAAAGCCATGTTTGTCTTTTTAACAGCAAAGACTTAACAGAAAGATGCAGCTGTTACCAGATTTTTTTGAAGGGATATTATTTGAGAAGTATAAGAAAATTAGACTGATTTCCAAAGTTGTTGTGCAAGTTTACTTTCCCACCAGCAATGGAGGAGGGTGCCCTTTCTTCACATCCTCTCCAGCATGTGTTGTCACTTGAGTTTTTGATCTTAGCCATTCTGATGGGTATAAGGTTAAATTTCAGGATTGTTTTGATTTGCATTTCCCTGACGACTAAGGACGTTGAGCATTTCTTTAAGTGTTCCTCTGCCATTCTATATTCCCCTATTGAGAATTCTCTGTTTAGCTCTGTACCCCATTTTTAAATTGGATTACTTGATTTGCTGTTGTTTAACTTCTTGAGTTCTTTATACATTCTGGATATTAGTCCTCTGTCAGAAAAAAGGGATGGTGAAGATCCTTTCCCAATCTGTAGGCTGTCGTTTTGTTCTTGCAACAGTGTCCTTTGCTTTACCACTTTGAATATCAAGCTGGCACTTTCTCAGAAAATTGGAAATAGTCCTACTTCAAGATCTAGCTATATCACTTCTAGGCATATATCCAAAATATGCTCAAGTATACAACAAGGACATTTACTCAACCATGTTCATAGCAGCTTTCTTTGTAATAGTCAAAAGCTGGAAACAACCTATATATCCCTCAGTTGAGGAATGGATACGGAAATCACAGTACATTTATACAATGGAATACTATTCAGCAATTAAAAACAAGGAAATCATGAAATTTGCATGTAAATGGTGGCAATTAGAAAAGATCATCCTGAATGAGGTGTCCCAGAAGCAGAAAGGCACACATGGTATATACTAACTTACAACTGGATATTAGAAATATAATAAATGATAATCATACTAAAATCTGTACACCTAAAGAAGCTAAGCCAAAAAGGAGGACCCTGGTAAGATGCTCAATCCTCATTCAGAAAGGCAAATGGGATAGAAATCAAAAGAACGTGAAAACAAGGAACAGGACAGGTCCCTATCACAGAGGGCCTCTGAAAGACTCTACCCAGCAGGGTATTAGAGCAGATGTTGAAACTCATACCCAAACTTTGGGCAGAGTGCAGGGAATCTTATGAAAGAATAGAAAGATAGAAAGACCTGGAGGAGACTGGAGCTCACAAGGAGAGCAACATTTCCAAAAAGTCTGGACCCAGGGGTCTTTTCTGAGACTGATACTCCAAACAAGGATCATGCATGGAGATAACCTAGAACCCCTACACAGTTGTAGCCCATGGCAGTTGAGTGTCCAAGTGGATTCCCTAGTAAGGGGAACAGGGGCTGTCTGATATGAACCCAGTGGCTGGCTCTTGGACCACCTCCCCCTGAGTGGGGACAGCCTTAGGAGGTCACAGAAGAAGACAGTGCTACCAGTCCTGATATGCTAGGGTCAGATGAGGAAGACCACCCATATCAGTGTACTGGGGAAGGGGCATGGGAGAAGATGATGGAGGAAGGATGGGGTTGGGAAGGGACAAGGCAGGGAGATACAGCTGAGATACAAAGTGAATGCACTGTAATAAACAGAAAATGTAAATAAAAAGAAAAAGAAAATTAGGAAAAGAGAAAGGAATTTTAAATAAAATGGTCTGCATGAAAATATAAAGTCAAGCCACAGGATAATATAATAAGGGAAGAACAAATTACAAAATGCAGGCTAAAGAACAGAAAAATAGATATGTTTATCATACACAGTGAAAATTTTCAAACATCCTCAGGGAAGAGGTATACATTATAACAAGAATAAATTATATAGCCTGTCATTTTCTACAGGTTCAATAAATAAATTCCTGATCATCCAAATTTCTTTAAGAATTTTAAAAAATCTTAGGAAAACTTTTTTTGAATGTTATTGAAAATCAAATATAATTTTCCCTATTGTAAAATCTACACTATTAACGTAGTCATTTTAAAAAGCCATAAGTTCTAATGAATGAGGAAAACAAGTGGTTTTTAGTATATGAAGGGCTGCAAAGGGGACAGGAACTCCACAAGGAGATGAACAGAACCAAAAAACCAGGACCCACGGGGGCCTACGGGGACTCCAACCAAGGACCATGCCCATAGTCAGCTCAGTTTCTAAGTGAGTTCCCTAGTAGAGGGGCAGGGGCTGTCTTTTATATGAACTCAGTGTCTGGCTCTTTGATCACCTCCCAATAGGGGCTGCAGCCCTGCTAGGCCACAGAGAAAGACAATGCAGCCAGTCCTGAGGAGACTTGATAGGCTAGGGTCAGATGGAAGGGGAGGAAGACCTCCCCTATCAGTGGACTAGGGAAGGGACAGAGAGGGAGAAGAGGTTGGGTGGGTGGGACTAGGAGGAGATGAAGGAGAGGGTTACAGCAGGGATAAAAAGTGAATAAACTGTAATAAATGTATAAATAAATAATACTAGAAATATTATATATACATTCTTTTAAATCATTAAAGGAAAACAAAGGAAATAAAGCATTATTTTTACTATTATTACATTTTTATTAGTAAGTAATTTTCATTATTACATATTTTATTATTAAAAATAAAATTGTTAATAAAGGAAAAAAGAATTAGTATTGGCCGTCTTTCTAACTTTAGGACTAATTTAAATGAAAATATCAAGTTCTGTTTTTAGAACTATATTGTGATTTTGAGATTGAATGCATTCTAAGCTTTCCTAAAGCAAATAAAAGTCAAGATTATTTATAAAAAACACATTGATGTTGCTAACATTATATTCTTAAGTAGTTTCATGCCTTTTAAAAAAATGGAAAATGTATCAGAATTCTGAGGGAAAATTCAACCCAACACATTTCTTCTACTCTGAGCTTTCACTGGAGGTTTGGGAGAATGAAGTAGAGTTCATTATGCAATGTCTTAATTAAGGTTACTATCTCTGTGATGAAACCAAAAGTAAATTGGGTTTATTTGGCTTGTGTATCACAAGTCATAATCCCTTGAGGAAAGTCATGGCAGGAAATGAACAATTTCTACATTGAAAACTTTAAAATACTAACGAATGAAATCTAGGAAGATACTAACTGATGATAAGACCTTATATTTTCATGGTTTAGAAGAATCAATGTTTTGAAAATGACCATTCTACCCTACCAAAGGCAATCAGTCTATACATTCATTTCAACCCTAATCAAAATTTCAAGGCTATTCTTCACTGACATAGAAAAAAAATCCAAAACTGCAACAGTTTTTGAGTACTTTGCATATGAATAACTGCCCAAACTTCAGGACAGTGACATTCAATACCCATTAGAGAAGTTACCATGTACATTAGACAGAGGTTAATACAAAGACACAATAGTTTCAAGCTCATGGAAAACATGTCTGTGTAGTATTCAGTTTCAAAGAACACATCTCTGTTTTCTCTCCTGAACCTAAGCTTAGGAAAATTCCAGAAGAGGGGAAAGAAAAATTTCAAGAGCCAGACGTCAGGAGGACTTCTGTACTCCCAGCAGCTCTGGTTACCTGAACAAGGCTGCATGGCAGTGACAGCCTGGCATGGATAGCAGGGGCTCAGCAGACTCTCCTCTCATGGCATTCGGTGTCTGGGAGTGGATGAGTCAGTTTTCCTTAGGTGTGTCTCCCGAGGAGGTTGATATGGTGTGTGGTTTTACATGCACGCACATTTAAAGAATCAGAGGTTGGAGAGGTAGCATGGAAGGAGAAAGAATCTTGCCAAGTATGAAGAATAGGTGTGACCCTTATGCATTATTTATGTGCAGGGAAGCCTCAAGGAATAATTGCAAAATTAAAAAAAAGCATAAAATTTTAATCTGTGTTCAGACCTATGAAAGTCTGCTCCTTCCTCCTTCCTCCTGTCACACCTTTTTAGGTTTATTTCAGTTATGCTATTTTGTCAAACACACTTGGAAGTATTTCCTTTCTTAATATCTGATGATTCTGCCTTACATAGTGGTTGGTTTTTCCTCAAATACATAATATAATTCATTAACAACATTCTTCACACTTTGCATGGATACTTTGGTCTATAAATTCAATTTATTAAGTATGTTTTAAAGCTTCATTCCTTTGCATGTTGTACTTCTACATTACATTTCATTTTAAACTAAAACAACACATTTTTATGTTTACAGTGCACACTATTGTTCAGTTTCTATTTCACTCTATCCTAACTGCATCTTTAAAAGAAGGCTTAATTTTTAGTATGTGGAGAAGTATTTCTACATGCTCATTACACACAGGAGGAATCAAAACAAAAAACAAAACAAAAGAAAAGAAAATGACAGCAAAAAAGGCTGAAAGAATATGAGGGCCAATAATTTCATCCATTATGCAAGTCTTCTTGGTTCTGTCTTCAAGGTCCAGTTACTAATTTAATTTTAAATATCACCAATTAAAAGAGAATATAGAAATACATTAAAATATAAGGCTTTTCTAATCCCCTTTTATTACAAGACAAAAATATAAATAAGATTTAATTGAACATGCAAGTGTTCATACATTTTTGACCCATTTTCTATTTAAAATAAATCCTCTGAAGATGCGGGGAGAGGGGAAATGTTAGAGCAGAGAGCAGGTAGCTGATCCCACAATTTATGGTAAGTGATGCCGTATGATGCGGCTAGTGTCTGTGGGGAAATGAGACGAAAGTAACTTGACCTTTGTATCAGATGCCTGTGATGCAGCCTTTCATTCTGCTGTGGTACATTTTATTAAGTAATCTACTGCTTGTGGTTTCTTAATACATATTTTCTTGTTTTTAGGGATAAAAAACAGGAGAAAGAGAATCCTCCCAGATTATCACTGGCAAGATAACTGCTTTAGAGTAAAACACTAATGTTCTTTTGTAGTGTAGGATCTGTGACCCCCCAAAAAACTAAATTGAAACACATAACTTACATCTATGCTTACTTAATTGATATGTATTAAATAGTTAAATTCTTTTACAAATTAACTTTCTAACAAGTATGAGATATATATTTTTAAAAACTAATTTTCAGAAAGCAAAATAAGATCAAATGACAATTTAATACAAAAACTGCTAAGGGCAATATTTAACCTGAAAGTGTCTGGGATTCAAGTTCATATTTTCCTTAAAACAGTACCATCTCAATGTTGAATACATACTTTACTTGCACTAACAGTGCCCTTAAAATATAGTTACTTGACTACACAAAACTAGAGATAAAATGCTGTAACTTCCAGTCAGAAAAACTACTTGTTCTGCTTATAAATAAGTACATTGATTTTAAGAGTTACGGCTTAGTATTGGTTTTATTTCAATTTCATTCTTTATCAAGGAATTATTGCACTTACAAATTCTATAACTCATACAAAAAGAAATACAACTGTAAATATTTGAAGAAATGAACATCACTGACACCCAAGAAGATTTCAGCTTTCATCAGATCACATAAATTCTAAATACCTCTCTGTGGTTCCCCACAGATGAGGGCGGTTCTCACCCTTTAGCAAAGAAGCTTAATTTTCTAGCAGACAGAGAGTATTATATGATGTATAACTGGTCTAAATGCAGAGCATAAGTGACTGTGGTGTACCCCATCTCAACCTCTATATTTGCAATGCAACCTCTAAACCTAAGGTTCTAGGGAAAATCACACACGAAGGAACAGAAGATTGTTAGAACTAGGGTCCCAGGACACGTGTCAACAAGTTGGCCTTGACACAACATGTAAAAGGCGCCAGTAGACTTTCAACAATGTGGATGCCTGAATAAGCATAATGACAATACCAGTTTGCATGTCAATGCCTGCAGGAGATAGTCTACATGGTCTCACCCCTAGAGGAAGAGCTACAGAAGGCCAATGGTGACACACACACACACACACACACACACACACAGAGAGAGAGAGAGAGAGAGAGAGGCTTCTAAGG
This sequence comes from Meriones unguiculatus, assembly GCF_030254825.1. Lineage (NCBI taxonomy): Eukaryota > Metazoa > Chordata > Mammalia > Rodentia > Muridae > Meriones > Meriones unguiculatus. The sequence continues at coordinate 8,734,476 of NC_083368.1, read as the reverse complement.
CATTAAGTCTCATAGGCTGTCCAATACCAAGAGGTCATCTCTGAATGAATTCATATACCACATAAAGAAAACACTCGGAAGTTTATATGTATATTTTGCATATATATATTTGTCTCTACAGATATATACAAACATATATACGTACATATATGTATATAGGAAACAATAGTATCTAAAATGGAGATCATGCATTTGGGAGGAAGAGAGAGAAGTCAAAAGGGGGAAGGGGTGGGAGTCCTGAAAATGCAGTGCTCACATATGACAATCGAAAACAGTATTTTGAAAATAATTTTTTTAATTAAGTACACTTTATTCACTTTGTATCCCCCCATAAGCCCCTCCCTCCTCATCTTCTGATCCCACCCTCCCTCTCCCTTCTTCACGCATGCCCCTCCCCAAGTCCACTGATAGGGGAGGTCCTCCTCTCCTTCCTTCTGATCTTAGTCTATCAGATCACATCAGGAGTGGCTTCATTATCCTCTTCTGTGGCCTGGTAAGGCTGCTCCCCCATCAGGGGGAGGTGATCAAAGAGTAGGCCAATCAGATTATGTCAGAGGCAGTCCCTCTTCCCATTGCTATGTAACCCACTTGACACTAAACTGTCATGTGCTACATCTCTGCAGGGGTTCTAGGTTATCTCCATGCATAGTCCTTGGTTGGAGTATGAGTCTCTGGGAAGTTCCCTGTGTTCAAATTTTCTGGTTCTGTTGCTCTCCTTGTGGAGTTCCTGTCCTCTCCAGCTCTTACTATTTCCCACTTCTTTCATCATAAGATTCCATGCACTCTGCCCAACAGTTGGCCATAAGTCTCAGTGTCTGCTTTGATAGTCTGCAGGGCAGAGCCTTTCAGAGGCCCTCTGTGGCAGGTTCCTAGGTTGTTTCCTGTTTTCTTCTTCTTATGATGTCCATCCTCTTTGCCTTTCAGGATGGGGATTGAGCGTTTTAGTCTGGGTTCTCTCTCTTGATTAGTTTCTTTAGATGTACAGGTTTTAGTAGGTTTATCCTATGTTATATGTCTATATGAGTGAGTATATACCGTGTGTGTCTTTCTGCTTCTGGGACAGCTCACTCAGGATAATCCTTTCTAGGTCCCACCATTTACCTGCAAATTTCATGATTTCCTTATTTTTCATTGCTGAGTAATACTCCATTGTATAGATGTACCACAATTTCTGTATCCATTCTTCAGTTGAGGGGCATCTGGGCTGTTTCCAGCTTCTGGCTATTACAAATAAAGCTGCTACAAACATGTTTGAGCAAATATCCTTATTGTGTACTTGAGCCTCTTTTGGATATATGCCTAGAAGTGGTATGGCTGGATCTTGAGGAAGCGCTATTCCTAGTTGTCTGAGAAAGTGCCAGATTGATTTCCAGAGTGGTTGTTAAAAATAATTTTTTAGCAAAAACCTGTGAAGAGGTAAATTTATTCTGTCACTAATTATGTCCATGAGCTCTCATAATAAAATTTAAAGGCATTCTTTTTTCTTTAAAGGCATTCTTTAAAAGTGATAATCTTCAAATTATTTGGGGCTTTTGGTTTGATACAAAGCAAAACTTTCAAGTGTTTCTGTCAGGTTAATAGAGATACATTGATTACATTAATACTTATGTTAAGTTTAAGCAAAAACAAAAGAGTTGAATGCAGTGTTAGCCTAGCATAATTTAACTTGTTTATAATTGGAGATAGGCTAGTGAATTTCTTTTACCCATTAATTTATTACAGGGGGAATCATTCATTAATATGTCATCACATGTGCCTCTCAACAGTTAATATCCTTTGTACATTTTTCACTTGAATAACTACCCAAACCTCAATAGAACACTACAAACTGTGCTGGCTTAGGGTAGAACACAGTTTTCACATGTCCTGTTGTTTGGTTTGGTATTGTCACTTTAAAATAAAATTGAAAAAAACAATCAGACCTTTAGTTCAGTGGTTATTTACCTACTAAAACTAAATGTTAGTTTCTAATTTTCCTGGAAATTCCTCTACTATAGTAAATGGCAAGAATCTATTCCAACTAAATGATACATTAGAGTTGTATAAATTCAATAAAACTTGAAAATTTTGAAACATATTACTCTGTAGAAGTATATTTTCTACAAACTGGTCTGATAAATTGTTCTCATTATTTTATTACAATGAACTTAATTCTTCGAGTGTGAGAACATAAATATGTACAGAACTCAAACAGTAAGTATTTCTACTATCTCCAACTATTTCCATGTAACTCAAAAGCTCAGAATTTATTTGCCCCAAATCACACATTGACTTAATATTTAAATACAAAATGATATAGCAATGACTGCATGTAATTCAATATTTGTTTTCTTGTTTTTATTTTTATTTTTTGTTCTTTTTGCTATTTGTTTATTTCAATGTTGTGCTCCCATGCCTGTAGATACATTCTGAACAGGTACTTGGGAGGAAGGACTGTGGGTTAAAAACTCAGGTTCTTTTATATGTAAGGACTCCACTGATAGTTTCTGTGTCACCCACACATCTGTCTGTTCTACAAGTAAAGCTCTGGTAGCATATTGGGTTAAAACTATCCTTTAAAAATGCATAAGCAGACACTGAAACTCATAGGCAAACTTTGGGCAGAGTGCAGGGAGATGAAAAAAGAAGGGGGAGATGAAAGACCTGGAGGAGACTGGAGCTCCACAAGAAGAACAACAGAACCAAAAACCTCTGTACACAGGAGCTTTTCTGAGATTGATACTCCAACCAAGTACCGTGCATAGAGATAACCTAGAAGTCCTGCACAGATGTAGCCCTTGGCTGCTCAGTCTCTGAGTGGATTCCATAGTAAGAGGAACAGGGGCTGTCTCTGACATGAACTCAGTGGTTGATCTTTGATCACTTTCCACTGAAGTGTGTGTGTGTGGGAAGCCTTACCAGGCTACAGAAGAAGACTATGAAATATGGTCCTGATTAGACTGGATAGGCTAAGGTCAGATGGAAGGGAGGAGGTCCTCCCCAATCAGTGGACTGGGAAAGTGGTATGGGAGGAGATGGGGGGCAGGATTGGAAGGGGAGGATGGTAGGAGCTACAGCTGGGATACAAAGTGAATAAATTTTAATAAATAAAAATATATATTAAAAAATGCTTATGCCTTAACCCCCAACCATTTAATCCTTCTATGTTTAGCTTTCATTTTTTTCTCTTCATGTTACAATATTCTACTTCCTAAGAAGGCAGTGGAAAGCAGAGAATACAGTGAGGGAAAACTAATATTAAAAATCTTTTAAGTGAAAGACTTTTATGATGAAAATTTTAAGACATTGAAAAAGGAATTGAGGAAGCTATCAGAATATAAAATGACTTCTCATGCTCATGGATTGATAGGATTAATATAGTAAGAGTGCCATCCTACTAAAATCAATCTATAAGTCTAATGCAATATCCAACAAAATTCCAACTCAATGCATCAAGAAATTGAAAGGACAATTTCAACTTTATATGAAAATACAAAACAAGAACAAATCAGTACTACAGAACAATAGTAATAAAAAAAGCATGGTGTTTGCAAAAAAACAGATAAATTGATCAATGGAATTAAACTGAAGACCCAGACATAAATTCACACATCTAAGGACACTTAATTTTGATAAAAAAAAAAGACAGAAATACAAGTTGAAAACAGAAGTTCAAAAATGGTGCTGATCAATCAGGACAGCTGAGTATAGAAGAATTCAGAATTATTTGAATAGACTCATGCAACTTCAAATTGATTATAGATATTAGCAAAAAAAACCAGATACATTGAACCTGATAGAAGAGAAAGTGAGTGATAGCATTGAATTTATTTGGCAGAGGAAAAAAAAAACTTCCTGAGGAGAATACAGTTGGCACAGTTTCTAAAATCAACAATTAATAGATGGGACCTCATGAAATTTAAAAGCTTCTGCAGGGCAAAGGTCACCATCATGCCGACAATGTAGCAGATTAAAGGATGAGAAAATATTTTTACCAACTCTACATCACATAGACAGCAATATTAAAAAAAATTTAAAGGACTAAAATATTGGGGTATCAATAAAACAATCCAATTATACCTGTGGTTATGACTTGAAGAGAGAATTGTCAAAAGATGAAACACAAGCAGCTAAGAAATACGTAAAAAAAAGTTCACAATCCTTAGTCATCAGAAAAATGAAAATTAAAACAACTTGGAGATTTCATCTTACACTTGTCAGAATGGCAACAAAAATAAAACAAGTGGCAGCCCATGCTGGTGATGCTGTGGAGCAAGAGGGGCTCTCGCTCACTGATGATGGCATTGCAAACTTGTACTACCACTATGTAAATCAGCGTGGCGGCTCCTCCAGAAGATGGGAATCAATCCACCTCCAGCTTCAAATACTCTTTTTGGATATATACCAAAAGTACACTTATACTTCATCCTACAGCAGAAACACTTGCTCAAACATATTAATTGCCGTTGTATTCAAAATATCCAGAAATTAGAAACACCTTAGGTGTCCCTGAACAGAAAAATAGATAAGGAAAATGTGGCGCATTTACACAATGAAGTGTTACTCAGCCATTAAAAAAATGAAACCATGAAACTTGCAAGTAAATGGATATAACTAGAAAAAATCATCCTGAGTGAGGTAGCCCAAACCCAGAAAGAGAAATATGGGCTATATTTGTTAATTTGTGAATATTAGTGATTAAGTCTATGACAACCAAGCTACAATCCATTGAACCACAGAAGTTAGGTATAGAATAAGTGCTTGGGGAGGGAGAAAGTTAGATTTCCTCAGAAAAGGGAAATAGTTAGAGATGTGAGAGGCTTGAATGGGAAGAGGGAGTGGAAAAAGTGAGGGAAGTTGAGGACAGAAGAGGAATCTGGGGAGAGACAGCTAAAATCAAGGGGCCATTGAGGGATAGTATGTAAATCTAACGCAGTAGACACTTCCCAAAACCTATACATAGAAGAAGGCACTATAAATAAAATTCCCTAAAAATGGGGGATGCAACCTCAACTGGCTGTCTTTTGTCACCAGATGAAACTTCCAGTGTTGAGATTTTGCTATATCTGATGTTGACTAAAGGGTTCTCACAGGAATAACTAACAACTCAGTCTGTGTTCAAGACTATATATAGATTGCTCTCCAAACTGACAGCAAGGACCCATTTCTTAGGATAACACATACTCAACTCACTGAATCTGGAGAAGAATAACTGGTAGACTCTATAGAACCTTCACTCCTATGTGCTAGTGTCTTCTGTAAAGGAAGGTTTGATACAAGCTACAAAAAGAGAAGCATAAATGCCAACAAACCACCCAACCCTTGACTGGACAATGGTGGCCCCTTGTGAGATATGCTATGGTGGCGTATCAAAGCTTGTGGGCGTATCCAAGCCATATCTGATTTGACTCATGTACATCCCACTCCATGAAATGGAGCTTATACCTGGCATTGAGTGACCAAGAATCTGAGACTAGATAGCTCAAGGACTTAGGGTAAAGTAAAATAATACTTTTCTAAAAAGGTCTCCAAAGCTAAGGCTAATTTTCTAAAACTATTATAAAAGCTTTATGTCCCCAGTATCAAGACTTTTCTCTGATTCATGCACCTCAGTTGTGCATGAAAATCATCTGAGCCTTTTAGTCCCGCACATAGAGATTTGGGGAAAATGCTTATATCCAAGGTATGAGTAATGGAAATAATGGAATTCCTTAGTTTTATTCTAGAGGCTCTTAACTTCAAACAGCATCCAAGAAACAAACAAGCTACTTGTAATTTCCACATGTTGTAAAAGCAGAAGTATTCAATTCAGGACGGGCTACCCACAAATAAAGATAGAGTTCATATACTTTGTCTTTTCATGAGATAAAATTCTCCTCAAATGTGAAAATTATTGCTTTAATGAAAGCCTATACAAAATTGAACATAAACTCCAGTCAACCTGGTCTATATGGATTTAACCAAGCTGACAAAAGGAGCACAATGATTTAAATGAGTTGTCTTTTTTAATTATGCCAAATGCTATATGAAAATCAGATTTGGGAGAGGGATTTGGAGGTAAGGGACTGAAATACAATTAGTGTAAAAACTATTAAAATTAATTGTACAAAATTATTATTACAGAAGTGCCATTTACAAGTACATAGTAATACATTTGCTACTTCATTAAACAGGCCCCCTTTCAGCCTTCATACTTCAAAGGATATCCTTGATAATTTGGAATCACATTACTCACTTAGAAATCAAAGTACATGTGACAGTGTTTGCAGCAGTGCATTAACCCCCTTGGTGAGCAGTTTCTATGGCCCCCTGTAAGCAGCTGGCCACTCCCCACTATTCCTGCTGACTTGCGGGGAAAGTCATCACTGTCACTAAGCTGCAGAGACCTAACATCTCACCTCACTGACAAATGTCATTATTTTTAACCATAAATTAGCTATCTTGAAAACATTCATTAACATAAAAGAAAAAGAAATGCATTTTCCTTGTGGTTATTTTGTACAGCATGTGAGATCAATCACTCCTAATTTACTTGCAGCAAAATATCCAAAGGGCACAATTAATCTCTATCCCTGAGAAGGACTTTAGAAATGTCACTTAATAAAACATAGCTTTTTAGTATCATAACAATCTGAAATATTAAACCCTTATTTTATGATGCTCCTTGCTCAGAATGAATCTTGAACTCTGTGATTATAGTTGTTGTTGCACATTTATTTCTGATAAAAGTGTCTAGACTTACTGACAGGATTATTTCATAGCTTATATTATTTCCAGAACTCAATTTTATCCATTTGATATTGTGTTAGTAAAGTTAATGAAGTAAAATAATGTCATAATTCTAATGAGAAAGGCTCAATGGTGTTCGAATTCAATTTGTTTTTTTTTTTCTTTTTTATTGATTTATTATTTATTTTAATTTATTCACTTTGTACCCTGGCTGTAGCCCCCTCCTTCATCTTCTCCCAATCCCACCCTCCCTTCCTCTTCTCCCTCTTATGCTCCTCCCCAAGTCCACAGTAAGGGGAGGTTCTCTTCCCCTACTCCCTGAACCTAGCCTATCAAGTTTTTTCAGGACTGGATACATTGTCTTCCTCTGAGGCCTGGTAAGCCTGTCCCCCCACCCTCAGGGGAAGGTGATCAAAGAGCCAGCAACTGAGTCCATGTTGGAGACAAGCCCTACTTCCCTTACTAGGAGACTGCCTATAGTCTACATCTGAACAAGGGGTCTAGGTCCTTTCAGTGTGTGGTCCTTGGTTGAAACAGCAGTCCTCTCAGGCCCACCTGGACTCAAATTTTTTAGTTCTGTTGATTGCCTTCTAGATCTCCTGTTCCATCCAGGTGTTTCTATCTCCTCCTTCTTCAATAAAATCTCCTGCACTCTGCCCAAAATCTTGCTATTAGTCTCAACATCTGCATCATTACCCTGCTGGGTAGAGTTTTTCAGAGGCCCTCTAGGGTAGGCTGCTGTCCTGTTCCCTGTCTTCTCCCACTTCAGATTTCTATACTGTTTGTCCTTCTGAATGAGGATTAAGCATATTCCCTAAGAGCCTTCTTCTTGTTTAGCTTCTTAGGACTATAGATATTAGTATGTTCATCCTATATGATATGTTTAATATCCACTTATAAGTGAGTATATACCATGTGTATCTTTCTGCTTTTGTGTTTCCTCACTCAAGATGATCTTTTCTAGGTACATCCATTTGCCTGCAAATTTCATGATTTCCTTGTTTTTAATTGCTGAGTAGTATTCTATTGTATAAGTGTACCATGATTTCTGTATCCATTCCTCTTTTGAGGGGCATCTAGGTTGTTTCTAGATTCTGTCTATTACTAATAAAGCTGCTATCAACATAGATGAGCAAATGCCCTTGTTTCATGGTTGAGTATACCCGGGAGTGGTACAGCTGGATCTTGAGGAAGCACTATTACTAATTTTCTGAGAAAGCACCAGACTGATTTCCAAAGTGGTTGTACAAGTTTACATTCCCACCAGCAATGGAGGAAGGTTCCCTTTCTCAACATCCTCTCCAGCATGTGTTGTCACTTGAGTTATTCATCTTAGCCATTCTGATAGGTGCAGGGAAACAGCACCCTTCACAATAGCCACAAATAACATAAAGTACCTTGGTGTGACTCTAACCAAGCAAGTGAAAAACCTGTATGAAAAAAATCTTCAAGTCTCTGAAGAAAGAAATTGAAGAAAATATTGAAAGATGGAAAGATTTCCCATGCTCACAGATCAGTAGGGTTAACATAGTGAAAATGCCCATCCTGCCAAAAGCAATCTACAGATTCAATGCAATTCCCATCGAAATATCAACACAATTCTTTATAGATCTTGAAAGAATAATTCTCAATATTATACGGAAAAGCAAAAAACCCAGAATTGCTAAAACAACCCTACAGAATAAAAAAATCTTCTAGAGTTATCGCCATCCTTGATCTCAAGCTGTACTGCATAGCAAATAGTAACAAAAATGACATGGTACTGGCATAGGAATAAAATGGTGTATCAAGGGAATAAAATCAAAGACCAAGAAATAAATCCACACATCTACAGATACTTGATTTTGACAAAGAAGCCAAAACCATACAATGGAAAAAAGATAGCATCTTCAACAAATGATGTTTGTCTAACTGGATGTCTACATGAAGAAAAATGCAAATAGATCCATATTTATCATCCTGCCCCAAATAAAGTCCAAGTGGTTCAAAAACCTCAACATAAAACCAGACACACTAAATCTACTAGAAGAAAAAGTGGGGAAGAGCCTTGAACTCTTGGCACAGAAGAAAACTTCCTGAAAAGAACACCAACAGCACAGGCTAAGATCAACAATCGATAGATGAGACCTCATGAAAGAGAAAAGCAAAGGACACTATAAACAACTAAATAACAGCCTACTGACTGGGAAGGGATTTTTCACCAAACCAATATCTGACAGGGGACTAATATCCAGAATATATAAAGAACTCAAGAAGTTAAACACCAACAAACCAAATAATCCAATTTAAAAATGGGTTACAGAGTGAGGACTGATCATCTTACCCCAGGTCCTCCTTCTTGCTTAGCCATTTTTTTTCTAATTTTTATTTTTTGCAAAACACATGAGGATCTTTTTATTACAAATTATTACACACTGCAGCTTGTGGTCACACCCCCATTGCCAAAGCGTTGAGAGCTAAGAGCCTTGTGCTCACATTAGTTGGGTGATTTAAAGATTCCCGTCCCTCCCAAAACAGGGAGGATTCCTGCCTGGCAAGCATCTATTGGTCGAAACGCAAAAGGTATGTTGCATTTTGGATTGATTGGCTATAGGAAGGTCTAAAACCATTAATGATCTGGTGTCCCTCCTTAGGGGGATGGACCAGTTTCCTAGCAACTTTATTTCTAGTGGGCAGGAAAAGAATGCAGTAAGGCAAATTCTTCCCCTCAGAGCATTAAGACTGGACATATCTCCATTTGGCTTTTAAACTTTAAAATAATATCCACTGATTTTTAATCCCTTGGTCTCTCATTCCCCCCTTCCCATGATCATTTGAAGACCCAATCTTGGGTCTTCCAGATATGACCCCTTATATCCTACAGATTTACCTTTCCACAATGGAATCTGAATACCATTACTGTATTGCTCCCAAACATTTCTTCATGAGAGCCATCAAGCAATTTGAAATACAAGGCCCAAAGGTAACCAGATGCTTCTAAGGACTGCCGCATTACCCAGTCTTTGACTGGCATTTCAGACTTCCTAGCCCCTGATGCCAATGGTCCTATTGTCAAAGCTGAAGCAATTCCAGAACATGAGACCCTTGGCCCAAAATCCCACTGAGCATCCTGAAATGCTAAGTCAAAGGGGCCTCCCTGACATTAGCTGTTATCTTGGGGATCTGCTTAGCTGGAATAGGAACTAGTATTGCAGCAACTGGACTAAAAAGCTAGAGAGACCTAGAGAGAAAACATTCCAGAGGATGGTTTAAATCCTGGTATAATAGTTCTCCTCTATCCATTCTGAAGGGACTCCTACACATTTTGATTTTTACCTTGTTTAGCTTCTGTAGGTGTACAGAAATTAGTATGTATATCCTATCTTATAAGTCTATTTTCCACTTATATACCATGTGTGCCTTTCTGCTTCTGGGATACCTCACTCAGGATGATCTTTTCTAGATCCCACCATTTGCCTGCAAATTTCATGATTTCCTTGTTTTTAATTGCTGAGTAATATTCCATTGTGTAAATGCACCACAGTTTCTGTATCCATTCCTCAAACCATGGACATCTGGGTTGTTTCCAGGTTCTGGCTATTATGAATAAAGCTGCTATGAACATGGTTAGACAAATGTCCTTATTGTGTACTTGAGCATATTTTGGACATATGCCTAGGAGTGGTACAGTTGGATCTTGAGGAAGCAGTATTCATAATAGGCTGAGAAAGCACCAGATTGAATTCCAAAGTGGTTGTACAAGTTTACATTCCCACCAGCAGAGGAGGAGGAGGGTTCCCCTTTCACCACAACCTCTCCAGCACGTGTTGTTACTTGAGTTTTTGATCTTAGCCATTCTGATGGGTGTAAGGTGACATCTCAGGGTACTTTTAACTTTCATTTCCCTGATGACTAAGGATGTTGAGTATATCTTTAAATGTTTCTCTGCCATTCCATATTCCTCTACAGAGAATTCTCTGTTTAGCTCCTTACCCCATTTTTTAATTGAATTACTTGATTTGTTGCTATTTAACTTCTTGAGTTCTTTATATATTCTGGATATTGGCCCTCTGTCAGATATAGAGTTGGAGAAGATCCTTTCCCAATCTGTAGGCTGTCGTTTTGTTCTGATGACAGTGTCTTTTGCTTTACAGAAGCTTTTCAATTTTTTTGTGGTCCCATTTATTGATTGTTGAGCCTGTGCTGTTGGTGTTCTGTTCAGGAAGTTGTTTCCTGCGATAAATGGGATGGACATTGGAAGTAAGAGAAAATAAGAAACAGGACAGGAGCCTACCATAGAGGGCCTCTGAAAGACAACCTAGCAGTGTATCAAAGCAGATGCTGAGATTCATAACCAAACCTTGGGTAAAGTGCAGGGAATCATATGCAAGAAGGGGGATTTAGTAAGACCTGGAGAGGACAGGAGCTCCACAAGGACCAAATATATCTAGGCACAGGGGTCTTTTCTGAGACTGATACTCCAACCAAGGACCATACATGGATATAACCTAGAACTCCTGCTCAGATATAGCCCATGGCAGCTCATTATCTAATGGGTACCCTAGTAAGGGGAACAGGGACTGTCTCCTCCATGAACTCAGTGGCTGGCTCTTTGACCTCTCCCTCCCAAACCCACAAGGGAGGAGCAGCCTTGCTAGGCCACAGAGGAGAACATTTCACCCAGTCCTGATGAGATCTGATAAGCTAGGGTTAGATAGAAGGGGAGGAGGACCTCCCCTATCAGTGGACTTAGAGAGGGGCAGGGAAGAGATGAGGGAAGGAGGGAGGGTGGGGTTGGGAGGGAATGAGAGAGGGGCTACAGCTGGGATACAAAGTAAAGAAACTGTAATTAATATAAAAAAATAAAAATTTATTTATAAAAAATGCGATAGAAAGCTAAAAAGAGAATTCTCAATAAAGGAATGGCAGAGAAACACTTTTAAAATGCTCATAGTCCTTAGTCATCAGGGAAATGCAAATCAAAATGACCCTGAGAGAAAACCACAGTGAATACAGAGGGCAGGAAGAAGGCAATCAGTAAAGCAGCTCAGTGGGGAAAGCAGCATGTGGAATGCACCTTATTCAGGAGCTTCCATAGGAGGTGAATGAGGCTAAAAGAGAGAATTCTCTATCAGAGCCATGCTAATATAGGTGAATAGTTGGGATAAGAACTGTGCATAATACTTCAGCCAACCTTAAAGTCTAGATGGAAAGGTAGGTGGAGGGTTCCTTTTAGTCTTCAGAATCTCTGGGACATTTGGGTTAATGAGACAACATTCTTTCTCAAAGGTTTCTTTCTTTAGGCTACACGATGGTGAGTGTGGCTAGGAACAAAGGATTCCGGAAACAGCATGGCAGGACATCTGTGCTCCCAATGTTAGTGCTCTAAGGGCTTGTCTGTCCAGACTGTCATGTCATAAAAGACAATTTTTAATAACATTATTTAAGATCATCTTGAATGTTTTGATACTTTCACAAAATTAAAAAGAAAAGGTATTATTTTACAAATGTTGATCATTTGAAAAGAACATCTAAATGTATTGTAGTTCCTGATTTTGTGTTTTTTTATGAGTTTTGTTAGTGTATGTTTGTGTGATGGTTTTTTTTTAATTAATTCTTGTTTGTTTGTTAGTTTATTTGAATACCTGCTTGTTTTCTAAAGAAAGAAAAAAACGCAAGGAGTTGGATGGATGGGAGTGTGAGAGAATCTGGGAGGCAATGAATATAATTTAAAAAAAAAAACAGCAATTTTCAATAAAAAAATCTCATCTATGTATGTTTTCTAAAAGTAAGTTTGATATGATATGAAGTAAAAGAAATGATCAAGTATCAAGTAATCAAGTATCAGAATAAACTTGATTGTTTTTCACTAACAAAAATTAGAACCAAACTAATTAACTTCTCTGTCGGGACACACCATAATTTCATGACATAAAGACTGCTGCCTTCTGTTCTTTTATAGAGGAGGCAAAGTTAGCCAAGATCCATTGAGACTGATCCAGTGAAAACTGTGGAATTGGATAAAAACACATGAACCTAACATACAGTCTCTACACAGCGGCATTGTGTTACAATCTGCACATAAAAATATAATTAATATTATAAACTCAATGATATTTTCTTTAATGATTATGTATGTATAACCACTGCCCTAAACCAAGAGTGGAATATTACCAAGTTCCAGCACAAATGTTGTGTTCCTCTTGTTAACCATTCTCCTAATGAGTAAACACCACATATGAAATTTTAATTTTTTGAACATAATCATAAAGAGTGAGAGACCAAAAGATAAGCAGCGATTGTTATGTAGAGTAGGCGCGGTATAGCAGTAAGTTCCCTGAGGGGATAGCTACCTCGCTGCATTCTTTCCCGCCTTCCCAGTTCCTGGTGGGTACGTGACTCGACTCACAATCTGCCTTCCCGCCTTCCCTGTTCTGGGTACGTGGCTTAACTACGGCTTTGTTCAAACCACCCAATCAGAACCCTGTAACTGTGCTTCTCGCTTCTGTAACCGCGCCTCCTGCTCCCGAGCCCTATAAAAACCCGTCACCCCAACCGAGAGGCGCGCAAGTCCTCCGATAGGCTTGGTCGCCCCGGGTACCCGTGTATCAAAATAAACCTCTTGCGGCTTGCATCCGAAGGCTGGTCTCGCTGTTCCTTGGGAAGCGGGGTCTCCCAGTCTAGATAGGCTCCTGGGAGTCTTTCAAGAGAGTGCTTTGGTTTCTGTCTTCTTTATTCCTCTTTCTGAAATTATGACAGCCATGATTCACTGTCATCGATTTGTGATAGTCTATTGTATTGAGAGGCCAAAATGATTAAAAATTAGCAGCTATTATTAATTAATGCCTGAACTAGGTGGGTGGAGAAGTCCAGCCATGCCCTGAGGGGAAGAACCTGCCTTACTGCATTCTTTCTCCACCCACTAGAGATACAGTTGCTAGGAAACTGGCCCATCCCCCTAGGGAGGGACACCAGGTCATTAATGGCCTGGGGACCTTCCTATAGCCAATCAATTAAAATGTAGCATTTTGACCAATAGATGCTTGCCAGGCAGGAATTGCCCCTGCCTTGGGCATGCTGGGATGGACCAGAATCTTTAAATCACCCAACTAACCTGAGCACAAGGCTCTTGGTTCTCACCTCTTCGGTGGTGAGCGGGTGTGAGCCCAAGCTGCAGCTTGTAATTTGTAATAAAAAGATCCTCATGTGGTTTGCAACAGATTCGGCTCCTGGTGGTGGTCTTTTGGGGTATCGCCATTAGGGTACAACATAATAATGATTCTATAATTGGTATGTTTCATTTCAATTTAATGTACTGTTTGTTATTTGATTTTTTATTGTAACAGAAAATTTCAAGTGGTTTTCTTAATAATTTTATGTAAGAAGGATATTGAAAATTCATATCTTCATTCAAGACAAAACAGTTTTAGTGAGCCAATAAAAACAGGGAGCCTTAAGTGGGTAAAGAATAATAAAAAATTGCTTAGACTGTGCAAGCAGAAGTTCTTATTTACTGTAAGTGTATAGAACTCTTATGAAGAATAATTTAGAAATAAATACTTAAAAGGTTTAATATTTGAATTTATTCTAAAAAAGATGTTTGTATATACAAGTTTGTTACACTAGTGCTAACAGATAAGAAGGGATATACCCTAAATTCATCCTGACAAATTCATTAAAATTTACTAAGTATATACAGGCTAGAGGTTCAGTTCAAATTCAAAAATTCTGTATGCAATCTCTAGAAACCACAAAAATCGCATTATAACCATATAACAGAATGCTATGGAGTCTACACAGTGTGGAATATGTTATATGGGAATAAGTTCAACATTCATTTTTAAAATTTTTATTTTGTTTATATTAATTACAGTTTATTCACTTTGCATCCCAGCTGTATCCCCCTCCGTATCCCATCCATCCTCCCCCTTTTTCTCCTATGCCCCTCCCCAAGTCCAATGATAGAAGAGGTCCTCCTCCCCTTCCATCTGACCCTAGTCTATCAGGTCTCATCTTTGATCACCTCTGCCTGAGGGGGAAGCAGATTTACCAGTCCATAGAGGAGGACAAAATTCAACATTTTTACTTAGCTTTGTCAACTTGACATAGCCTGGGGCAGTGTCTCAACCGTTCTAGTGCTGCAATACTTTAATACAGTTTCTCATCTTGTGGTGACTTCTAACCATTGTTACTTCACGTCTGTAATTTTGTTACCATTATGGATCATAATGTAAATATCTGATATGTAAACCTTGTGAGGGTTAGCCTGAAAACTGCTGTCCTAGAGTCATGCAAAAGGAAAACCTCAGTTCAGGAATTGCTTGGAGGAGACCGGCCTGTGGTCATGTCTGTGAAGGATTGCCTTGATTATCAGTTGGTGGATGAGATCCACCTATTCTAGTACCATTCCTAAGCAGGTTGTAATGGGTGTCTAAAACCTCTACCAAAGCATGCAGCTCCGAGCTCCCAAGCCAGCAGCATTTCTTCACAATTTTTGCTCAACCTCTTGCCATGTCTTCCCTCAATGATAGACTGTGACCTGCAATAATAAGCCAAATCAACCCTTTCCTCCTCGTACTGTTTTTGGTCATGGTAGTTGTAACAGTAACAGAGTGAATCTAGAAAAGTTACTCAAACTTAAATACCTTTAAACAGGAAATGGAAATGCCAAAAGGTCATCTTTTTCTTCAATATAATTTATTCTGGAATAAAATAAGTTGTATTCTCAAGAAAAGAAGGGACCTTCAAAAAATACAGCACTACAGTTATTTTCTAAATTGTTAAAAGTATAGACTAGCAAAGGGTATTTATGTATTTATGTTGCATGAAAAGAGACATGGAAGTAATCACTACATATTTTACCCAAAAATATGTATAATAAAAATTCCAATTTATAATATATACCAACTCATAACTGTGTATGGCAATATAGAGGAATTATTAATTGCTTGATGTTTATGTGTATTTGTGTGTTCATATGTGTTCATACACAAGTGTGTGTGCTTGCATACTTGTGTGACATGTGAGTGTAGGTCAGATTCCCGCTGAGTTCATCCTCAGGAATGCTCTCTATTTGCTTAAAAATAGTTCTCTCTTTGGTTTGGCACTTACACATTAGGAAAGACATTTTGTCCAGCAGGTCTTATGGCAACCGTCTGACACTGCCCTCCCAGCCCTGGGGTTCCAATATGCACCACTGCTCCTGATATTTTTATCTGAATTCTGTGTAAAGAACTTGGGTTTTCATGCTTTAGAAGCAAGGAATTTACTGACAAAGTTACCTCAAAGCTCAATTATTGATTTTTAAGTGAAAATAACATATTAATACATGGCTATTATTTACTTAATGTAAAAGGAAGGTAATAAAAAATGTGTTTTGATTCTAAAAATCAAAGGTAAATCTGAAAATATGCTCTCACTGTCTTATTAGAAAACTAATTTGATCTGTCCTTTTGATAGAAATTACAACATAATTACAATTAAACTTTTTTTTATTACTAAAGCACTATAAAGACACAAAATGTCATGGGCAGTAGATTGAACCATTTACCAGTAAAGGACACACAGACAAATAAAAGTCATATAAAAGCATTAAAAAATTCACTAATTGTCACTGGAGAAATAACAAGAAGCATGCCAGGTATCATGTCTTCCCAATGGCACTGGCTAGGCTAAGAAAGGACAGAAATGAAAAATGTTGATTAGAATTTGGAGGAGGAGAAAAGGTGTCCTTCTGTTGTTGGTAATGTAAGTTAATTAGTACTACCTTTTTTGAATCCATAGAGAATTTCCTCAGTTAAAAAGGAAAAGCAACCATATCACCAATTTGCCAATCATACCTAGTCGTAGAAATAAAACTTGAGTTATGTGTGTTCATACAGAGGATAGAATTCTGTGACTTACAGACAGATGTGTGGTGCTGGACATCACCATCTCAAGTGGAATAAAACAGACACAGTAAGGACAAGTACCACATGACATGACCTCATTCACATGCATACCCTAAAAGTGTTGAACTCAAGCCTGCCAGCCAAAATGCTCAGCTGGACACATGAGCTCCACAAAAACTGCGGAGCTGTTGACAGCTGATGGCTGCTGAGGGAAGGAGAATCATTCTGGGAGGGTGTGGCCACACATAGGTTGAGCATGCTTCAGTGAATGACACTGTACCCATGAACCTGCAGGCGTCTCTAATTTGAATTAGTGGGTTATCAGAAAAAGGAGGAGGGTATAATAACTTTGAGTTGGGGAGTGTTAGGAAGGAATAGGGAGAGTTGGGTAAAGAGTGAGGGTTAGATGCAATCATATTGCATTGAATATGATATATATTTTTTGTTTGTTGAGCCAATTTAGGATTCACTATATCCTGCTAGCTTCTTTTTTTTCACTTATTCTTCTCTCATATTTAACATGCCACCAGTTTCCACCCACTCCTTCCAGTGTCCTCTCCTTTCTCTTCTCCCTAAGATGGACTTCTGTGTTTTTCTTCAGAAAATAGCAAGCCTCCCAGTGACATCAACAAGTTAGAATAAGGCTAGACACAAACCTTGATGTCAAGGCTGGATGAGATAAAGCAGTAGGAGGAAAAGAGTCCCCAAAGGAAGAGAAAGAGTCAGCTACACCCCCTCCCACTGCCAGGAACCCCAGACGAACCCCAAGCTGCATAACCATAGCTATATTCAGAGGAACTAGTACAATGAGATTCTGAAACAAACAAAGAAAAACTCTCTTAATAAACAGAAGTTGAACTCAGGTTGAGAGTATAACGATAAGTTAATGAAGACTAGAGAGTGCATTAGAGAAAAATTTAGGCCAAAACTTTGATAAAAGTACGCTAAGTAACACACGTCAGAGTTCTCTATTTTACATGTCCTCAGATTTTTCTCTATCATTATTATTTATTACAATTTATTCTCTGTGTATCCCAGCTGTAGCTCCCTCCCTTATCTCCTTCCGGTTCCACCCTCTTGCCCTCTTCCTTCTTAATTTAATATTTCTTAATCAGCTGAATATAAACAGTGAATGCATTCTTTAAATTGCAGAAGGCTGAAAGATTTCGCCATTTTTTCTCTGTTTTCTTTAAATGTTTAGCATGATTATAATATATACTTATATCTAAAATATATGATTTCCTCTGTTAATATATACTATTTTTATTTGACATGTAAAATAAGTGGAATTCAAATCATGTGAATCCTTATGCCATAGTTACTATGCTTTCATAGCTTTAAATCAATGAACCGCTAGCACCTCACAAGACTTACTGTTACTATGCATTTCTAAACGGAATTTATATTAGAAGAAAATTTATGAGGAGACACATTTTTTTTTTTGCTGATATTGTGTATATGTACCTCTTTTATTGTTGCTTGTTATTGATTTAGAACTACAGCTATACATTAATGTAACACATTTAAATAAGTTTCATAAAGAACAGCCACTTTGCAAGTTTCCTGCTTACATAAAAACAGTCATCTTGAATCAAAAATTCCTGTATAAATTTGATATGTTTGAAAAAATATGTATTTCATTATGACAAGATATTTACAGTATATACTGTATAGTTATCTAATAAAACTAAATATGTGTTGGAAATATTGTTTAATCAAATACATAAGAGCTCACAAAAGTAATTATGCATGTTTTACACTCTTCCAATTTTTGAAAGGTGTCATTTTTTTCCCAGAAAGGTAGTTCCAATTTCTAAATGCCTTTTAAATTTCTCAGTAGTAATGTTACAGACAACTCATTGGTAATACTTTCCTGTGTTACATGGTGACAAAATATCCCAGTTATTATAAATTGAAATTGTATTACAAAGACAGTATTTTGTATTTCAAATTAATTAATAATTGGATGCATCCAGAAAAGTGTATAATAAATAATCTCATTATTTGCAAAATCTTGCAGTAATAGTAAAAATCCAGTAACTGTGCTATATTTTAGCTTCATTACTGTATTGTAAGTCAGTATGAAATAAGTGATTAAATAAATATTCATAAAATATATCCTAAGATATGACAGAGGAGCTAATCCAGAGATTTTTAACCCTTACTATTTACTTTGATAAAATCTAGGTACATGCCTAGGAGCAGCATAGCTGGATCTTGAGGAAGCGTTATTCCTAGTTGTCTGAGAAAGCGCCTAAGAAACTAAGCTAAAAAGCTCAATTCCCATCCAGAAAGGCAATGAGGCTGGAAATCAGAAGAAGGAGAAAAGAGGGAAGAAGTCAGGAGCCTTACTCAGAGGACCTCTGAAAGTCTCTGCCCTGCAGACTATCAATGCAGATGCTGAGACTTATGGGCAACCTTTGGGCAGAGTGCAGGGAATTTTAAGAAAGAAATGGGAAACAGTAAGATCTGGAGAGGACAGGAACTCCACAAGGAGAGCAACAGAACCAAAAAATCTGAGCATAGGGGCCTTTCCTGAGAGTGATGCTCCAACCAAGGACTATGCATGAGATAACCTAAGACTCCTGCACAGATGTAGCCCATGGCAGTTCAGTATCCAAGTGGGTTCCATTGTAATAGGAACAGGGACTGTCTCTGACATGAACTGCTTGGCCTGCTCTTTAATTACCTCCCCCTGAGGGGGAAGCAGCCTTCCCAGGCCACAGAAGAAGACAATGCAGCCACTCCCGATGAGACCTAATTGACTAGGATCAGAAGGAAGTAAAGAAGACGGCCCCTGTCAGTGGACTTGGGGAGGGGAATGCATGCAGAGGGTGAAGGAAGGGAGGGATTGGGAAGAGAGGAGGGAGGGAACCACAGGGGGGCTACAAAGTGAATAAAGTGTAATTAATATAATTAATAATGAATTAAAAAAATAAGCTTGCAATGTCAAAGGGTAAAAAAAAAAAAATCTTTGTACAGTCCTTAACTTTTGTCTGTCACATTCAACAAAATTTTGGTTGACTATTTTATCTACAGAAGGCTTCCAGAATCATCATTTATTAAATGATGGCTCTTTTGGGGCATGGTTGTATGTTTCTCACACTGACAGATCGTAATCTCAAGGAGAGCCTTAGAAATACAAGAGTGGAACATTACTGGTATACCCTACAGCCCTGACCATCTCTCTGATAGTGGAGATGAAGGTGAGGAGGAAACATGCACTCTAAGCATCTACCCATAGGATTTTGATGAAGGTCTGAATACCAACTCTTTTCTGAGACACAGGCCATAGGGCAGCTTCTATTTGTTCAAGATTGTCTGTCAAATACTTTCTCGCTTAGTTTTATGTCAACTTCATACAAGCTAGAGTCATCTGAAAGGAGGGAACCTCAGTTGAGAAAATGCCTTCATAAGATGCAGCAATCAGGCAGTTTCTTAATTACTGATTGATGGAATGGGTGGTACCCATAGTGAGTGGTGTCATGCCAGGGCTAGTGTTCCTGTATTCGGTAAGAAAGCAGGCTGAGAAAAGCCATGGGAGCAACTAAGTAAGCAGAACCACTCTCTGACTCCTGCATCTGTTCCCACCTCAAGGATCTTGTCTTGCTGAGCTCCAGCCCTGTCTTTCTTTAATGATGAACACTGCTGTGGAAGTATAGGCCAAATAAACCCTTCCCTCCCCAAGTTTATTTGTTCATGGTGTTTCATCAAAGCAGTAATAACCCTAACTAAAACAATGGTCTTACCGAAAAAGCCAAAGTGAGAAATTCATTTTATGTTATAATATTCCCAAATTTCTCATCACACCCTCATAATTAATTATTCCCCTTTCACAGCGTCCTTCCTTCCTTCCTTCCTTCCTTCCTTCCTTCCTCTCTTCCTTCCTCTCTTCCTTCCTTTGTTCCTTCTTTCCTTCATTTCATTAGTATAAAGTCTAATTTTGCTTTAAAGGCCACACTTTGTTTTCCAACTTTCTTAATTATTACTAGTAAAAACGAATGTCCCAATCTCCCTGCTTTTAAAGACTTTGACCTTCCTCTTTAACAACCACGCACACACATTTTATTTCTTTGTTACATGTCAGTCTCCTTAAGAAAAAAAACAAAAAACCTGTTAACTGAGAACAAAGTATGCTTTATTGTACTTTCCATTCCCCTCCAAAATAAAAATAAAAGTTTTCAAAAACAGATACTCAGTTAAAACAATGAAATAAGTTTCTATTATTAGAGTTTCTGTTATATAAGCACAAATGTATTTTAGATTTGTGTATAGTTTATGTTTTTTGTTTAGAATATGGATATTAAGACAGTAAAATAGTACTTTGTGATAAGTTATCCTCTGGGGAAAGGAATTCCCCAGAGGCTGAGTTGAGTCTTAATTCACAAACAATGTATAGCAGTGTAGAGCAGTTAATAATTAAAACTGTAATAATAAAGATTTTTGTTAAAATTCTAACATGCACATGCACACTGAAGCTCTCTGTTCTTTCATTATTAAAAATTGCTTTCACATGTGAAAGATGGCGCTTATAATGAAATAGCTAGGATCTAAAATAAAATATTGAAAAGGTGTCCTTTTTTCATCAAACAGACAAATTGAAGTGTTGAGTATAAAACAGTGAGCGTCTCTCAGACTAAAGCATTGAGATAAAATTAGGTTTGCACAAGTAGTCTCTAAAGAAAAGAAAAGTGAAGTTTATGACCTGGATGTTCTTTGGAGCACTGGTAATTTAAAATGAATTCACCTCATAAACTTATTGTTTGTAGTCTTACTCTTAGAGGGATCATTACTCAAACAATGAAACAAACAACAAAATGATTAGAAAAACAAGCTAAAAAGAGTTCAATTACCAAATGGTATTTGGAAAACTTAAAGAGAAATTTAAAATTTTTCTAAGTATACTAAATCAGGAAAATAAAAAGGGCTTCAGAAAAATTAACTAACTAATCTGTAGAGATACTTTAAAGTTCCTAAACAATTTATTACCTACTTAAACCTCCAAGATATGGAGTTCTATAATAGCCTTGTTAATTTTGTTGTAATATACTTGGAGATGGAGGACAGCTTTAGAAATGTCTCACAAAATGTAGATGGTGTGCATTTGCTCATGTTGAACTAAGAAGGTACAAACACTCCCTCAGAACACTAAAAGTATGATTGTTTGTATATTTTAACTATTAGGGCAAAAACTTATTGATTGTTAAGTTACTAATGGAAATTAGCAATTTTACTCAGTGTGTTTTACTGATCTCTATAAATAAATAGTATCATGACATTGAGATGTGCCATACTTAGTTTAAAAAAAAATCAATGTACCTCTAATAACTGGCACGGTGATCATTTTAAATATACTCAAGTATACAAGGGCATTTTCTCAACCATATTCATAACAACTTTATTACTAATAGCCAGAATCTGGAAACAAACCAGATGTTCCTCAACTGATGAATGGATACAGAAATTGTGGTATATTTACACAATGGAATACTACTCAGTAATTAAAAACAAGAAAATTATGAAATTTCCAGGCCAATGGTGGGAACTAGAAAAGAGCATCCTGAGTGAGGTATCCTATAAGCAGTAGACACACATGATATACATTCACTTATGTGTGGCTATTAGACATATAATATAGGATAAACATACTAAAATCTGTACACCTAAAGAAGGAAAGCAAGAAGGAGGACCCTAGGTAAGATGTTCAATCCTCACTCAGAAAGGCAAAAAGGATGGATATCAGAAGAGGGAGAAAATAGGGAACAGACAAAAGCCCATCACAGAGGGCCTCTGAAAGACTCAACCCAGCCAGGTTTCAAAGCAGATGCTGAGACTCATAGCCAAACTTTGAGCAGAGTGCAGGAAATCTTAGGGAAGAAGGGGGAGATAGAAAGACCTGGAGAGGACAGGAGCTCCAGAAGTTGAGCAACAGAACCAAAAAATCTGAGCCCAGTGGTCTTTTCTGAGACTGCTACTCCAAGCAAGAACCATGCATGGAGATAACCTAGAACCACTGCACAGATGTAGTCCATGGCAGTTCAGTATCCAAGTTGGTACCCTAGTAGTGGGAACAGGGACTGTCTCTAACATGAACTCAGTGGCTGCCTTTCTGATCACCTCCTCCTGAGGAGGAAGCAGCCTTACCAGGCCACAGAAGATGACAATGCAGCCACTCCTGATTAGATCTGATATACTAGGATCAGAGGGAAGGGGAGGAGGACCTCCCCTATCAGTTGATTTGGGGAGGGGCATGGGAGGAGATGAGGGAGAGAGGATAGGATTGGGAGCTGATGAGGGAGGAGGTTACAACTGGGATACAAACTGAATAACCTGTAATTAATAAGAAATTAATAATTAAAAAAATAAATAAAATGATCAATGTGTGTTTTAAACTATGCTAACTTTTTTGCTTTCTCTATTTAATGGATTCAGATTAAAATTCTAGTAAATCTCTACATTGTTTCAATATCTTTGTGCAAATAAAGAAAAAAGTACTTGTCAATTTATCTTATTTTTACTTTAGCAGGAAGCATGATATTTCACGTAGTGTGGGTACAGTGGGTGTTGAGAGTATAAATAAGCTTAGTAATTATTAAATTACTTGATACCATTATCTTTTCAATACAATTATACTGAGTATTTTAAATGTTAAGAGACTGTGCTGATCTATAATAATTGCTGTTGAAAGGAAATGATTAACAGAACATCAGGGGAGATTGCACTTGACAGTGTAGTTCTTTCATCACCCTAGCATGGCTTCCACTTATTTAGGTGGTTAACTCCTACCTGATATTTACCAAATTCACCTGCGGTAAGAAATGGCTTTCTTGGACTAACTTATATAAATATAATATATTCAATGACATCTAGTTGTTTTTCTGTCGTAATGAATAAAACCCCCAGGAAGAGGCAAATCAAGAACGTGTTCATTTAGGTATATGGCTCTTGTCCACCACGGAAGTGAAAATATCGTACCAGAATCAGAAGGTCAACTAGTCCCATTAAATAGAGAGTCAGACAAGTGAGAAGAATGGATGAATGTTGTTGTTCAGAAACCTCTCTCCACTTACGCAGTCCAGGATCCTACCAGGGCATAATGCCAGCCACATAATGTGGGTCTTACTACCACAACATATACACTCAAACCATTACCCACAGGCATCGCTAGAGATCATCTCCCAGATAATTTTAGATGCTGTTGAAATGACAGTTAATCCTGAACATCACAGCAATCAATTAATCAGCACCTCATTTTCTACAGACAACTGTTAACTGTTATTGATTCTTGAAATTAAATGCATCCTTTTGTTAGTCCATAATCTCCAAGTGTACATGTAAAATAAAATGGATTTTATGAGGCACATTAAAGTAATCAAGAGCCAGTAAGATGGCTAGGATGGTAAAGGCATTTGCTGCTAAGCCTGATAACCCGAATTTGGTCCCAGGGATCATATAGCAGATAGTAGTACATACAAATATGCAATGGATAACAAAGAACCATAAGTGAATGACCATAGTAGAGAAGAAGGTGATCCAATATGTCGGCATTATTGATCCATATGACAAGATCCTGACTATTCCTTTATAACAGAACTTGATAATGACCTACAGGCAAGAACACTTTTGCCAGTATTTTTCAAAATATTGGTGTTCTAACATTCACATTGATTGAGAAAAAATATTATCAAATAGACACATTCAACAAAATATCATATATTATGTTGGCCACAATATTTTAATTAGTGAACTGTTAAACAACAAGATAAAATATTTATTTCATACCATACATGTCTTCTATGTATGTTTTTGTCTTATTTTGTTGACCGAATATAAAAAAATTTGAAGACCTGTCAAATAGTCCTTTATGTTGTATGCTTTGTGATACATTCAACAGGACTTGTTTTTGTTATTTATTCATATATAATTAAATGTTTGCAGAACTAAGTCATATGCAGTAACAATAACAAATCTGAACACAAGTGGTTTATGTGTAAATGCCAATTATTATGACAAAAACCCTGTCTAACAACAGGTAAGAAAGGTAAGCAAGAGGACTGCAGTTGACATCCTTGTTATTTCTCCTCTTTGTACTTAGATCAAAGTGTAAGCAGCACCAAAACAACTGATGATGCTATGCACATATTTTATATCTTGTTTTGTATATAGATGCCAGATAACAAAGGAAGGACAATGTTGTGAAGTATGTTAATTCAAAGATCAAAGAACAAATCCTTAATTTAAACTTAAAAATGAGAAGGGTGGATGGAAAAATGAGAGGAACAAGGTTTTATGAAAGAAAATTTAAAGCTTAAATTGGACATAAACACACCAGGAGAAATTGATAATATCAGAACTGGTACAAAATGCTTGTTTGTTGAAGCACATGCTTGTACTGTGTCAAGAGAGGGGAAGGCACCACTCAGTTGATTTTTTAAGATGTATGAAGAAGAAAATAAAACAGGGTGAGATGGAAAAGTAGGGAACAGGTTGTTTGTGGGTTATGAAATTGTCTGTTGAGGAGACGGTATCTATGCAGGTTCAATCAGTTATGAGGGAATACATGATCAACGGATGTTTCTTAACCTGTATGTGTTTGAAACACTTGAAAATTAATTACTTGTCAATTCTACCCAGATGGGTCAAACCAGAGGCCTGATATTCTGCATTTTCAAAAAGCTCCAATGTAAAACTCTACTTCAGAAAAAAAAAAAACTTTTATCAGGAGAGCATAAAAATAAGATAATCTGAGGCACAAAGGAAGAAAATGATGAAGCCTTTCATTGTAGGAGAAAGATTTAAGCCCTGAAAATTAAAGGTTGGTGACATGGATATGGCAGATTGGGCTGCTAGGTGGTTATCAAGCAGGGGGTGGGTGCAGGGTACACACCTCATCCAGTCAACCAGAGCTTAGGAAGGCTTAAGTCTGAGAGGCCTGGAGGACTGAGCACAATCCAGCTTCTCTGAGTCTGAGTGAGGGAAGAAATGTCAACGTTCTTGGGAAAGAGACTAGGGATATTTAAGCATGCAAAGCTGCACCAAGAACACAGACACTGAGCATGATAAAAGGGTAACCCGAGCCGCCTCTCCAGAACCCTGCCCAAGTTCTTCAGTTGGAATATTGCTCAAACCCTAAGAATAATCCAATTGCTACAAATGCTTCTGTGTTTAGAATAAGCACTATACTTCTTTTTCCATAATTTTTCATTGATGCAAAGTAGCCTTGCTACAGATATAATGAGCACGATAAACTCTACACATTTAGTGTGTATTTCCTCAGGTATCATTCAACTTGTTTTTGTCATCTCACAGGCATCTGGGCATCACCGGTTAGGCAAAGTCAACCTAACAGAAAACCCTATTCATTTGTTTCTAAACATGGATCTCCAGCAGTGAACTAGACAGTAATTCAAAAAGAATCACAGAAGTACTTAGCGTAAAGCGAATCAACAGCTAATGTTTGAAAGTCCCATCACACTTTGGCATAGTGAAGTTAGACTGACATGCTCTCCTTTATTTCCTTCCAGCAAAATTCATGCTGAGATCACAAAGCTTTATCATCACTCTTAAATTCCCATATTTATATGATGACACCCCAAGTCTTAATAACTCCAAATTGCCTCTCCCACAACTCATAAATATTTTACTCTTTTCACTCAATCCAAAGTCATTGTTTCTTTCAACTGATTCCATTTTATATCTTGATTCCCTTTCCTAATTTAATTTTTAAAGTTTTATGATCCATAACTTTATTCCAACTAATATATATAAGTATTATTTTCATGTCTTGCCTAATCATGATTTTCTCCATATTGTGTTCTTCATCTTCTGTGTAGTTTCATGATTTATGTATCATAATCTCCATTGCTGAAGTCACCCTGTGGACTTTATGCTTGGTTTGAAAAAAGAATATACTCTTTGTAGTAATAAAAGTTATTAATATAATATAAAATCTCATAGCACACTACTGGAAGCAAATGTTCCACATTGAGCTATTAAACCAATAATAACTGTAAGTAGAGAACAAATGTCAAGAACATGGTTAATTTATAGTTAGTGACAATAAAAGTATAAAATTATCTTTATCCTAAGTTATACATACATACAAAATATGAAGTAATTCACAGAAACCTAAAATGCTCCTGTACAGAAGTGTAATCAAACACTACATTGAAAAAATGTAAAGTGACATATTGATGATACATTACATTTTATTATATTTTTATTGCCCTGCAACAAATGACTCTAGATAGAAAAAATGAGGCTAAGTAAGGCAGTAGTAGCAACTCTAGATGCGAGTTGTGGATGAGCCAGAGAATATGATGTTCAGAGAAACAAAAGAAACTTGTACCTTGGTGGTTTGCAATCATAGTACTTAGGAAGCCAAGACAGTAGGAACTCTATGAGTTCAAGGCCGCCCTGGGTTATATACTGAGTCTGAAGCCACTATGATCTACACAGCAGTATAGTGCCTCAAATTCTAAAATGAGTAAGAAGGAAAAAAAAAGAAACTTAGTGGAGGTAAATGATGGTCATGATTGAACGAAAGTGAAAGGTTATGCTGTCATGGACACAATCTCATTCTCTGTAGCATAGCTTTTTCTGTGATTCTGGCTGCAATGTCAGAGCCGTGCTCACAGAGAGCTGTGTGTACGGGGAGTCACAGCGATTTTTATCTCAGGTGTCTAAATTCCAGTTTTTATGCCTCAGTTGGCCACTTTGTCAAGGCTTCACTAAGATGTACCCATCATTCTCCTGAAACATTTTCCTGCACAAGGCTCACCCTCTATCCAATTTTACACCATTTACTTATTCATCTAGCTTGTTATTCATTACATGCTTTCACCTTCAAAAAAGTGGCTCTCTCTCATGTTTAATTCAGTCATGTGTAAGAAAACATAACTATTGCCATGTATTGTTGCAGTAGAATTTCACACTTTGCTCAGTAGCCTTGTTTCTCTGTATTTTTACCTCTATGGAACCACAGCAATATCTTGGTAGAAAAAAAAAGTAAGAGTAAACCAAAATAATCCTTGTATAACTATGAACAAGTTTTAATAGAGTATCATTTAGTAACTTAAGGACACAGGGTTTTGCTGAGATCGCACAATGAAACTAGGTCAAGATTGTTATTAGTTCTCAGAGGTTCAACCACCCATAATATATGTCTTAAGACTGACCCAGAACTTTTCCCAGTTGGAAGAATGTACCAAACTAATGACTTTCCAAGATAATAAACCAAAAGAAAAAAAAATGCAAACAAAACCAAGCTAAGATGATCAAATTTTGAAGAGGAACATGCAAATGAAGAAAAAGAAAAAAGGAAAAAGGGAGGATTCATAAACTCATAATGTGAATTTGAATTTATTTGGAATTTGCAAATTTGTAGATTTTATACATACTTAGATAATTATTAATGTGCTTGACAATTTGGCATAATAGAATTTATGACTTTAGCCTCCCCATGTGCTATTAAGCAGAAATCCAAATCTAGTCAGGTATCTTTTCCTCTGATACACTGTTATATTTGATTATGAAATATTTGCATATTTGAAAGAAAGTGGTAGATTTAATGCATCACACATATCTATAACACACAATTATTTCTAATATAAAAATGCTATTTAAATTTGTAGAGATTGTTGATATTAAATTTTGACACACTCCTTACCCTGAGATTTTCTTTATGTATATCAGAGTTGAGATGAAGAAATAATGGAGAGACTGCTTTGCAGTTACCAAGCAAACTTTTTGTTGGAACCTGTTAAGAGTTGCACACTAGAATCAAAGGATAAAATTTGGTCTGTAATGTACTCAAGATCTAATTTACTGTACACTAAAAGCATTACATTAGCAATAATACACAAAGCTGAATCTCACAGGGTTAGCAATTTGCTGAAGCATCCAGAATTTTTCCTCTTTAAACTACCCAAACTTTTTAAAGTGCTCTCCTGTTTTACATCCTCCTCTGCAATCTTCCAATTAAAAGAATTTGTTCTTCTCCTGAAAAGCAAGGGGATTTAACAGAAGTTCTGTGCTACATTAACAGCTCAGGGAGTTAAGCTAATAAAAAAAGACTTCGAAGAGACAGGAATATGCAGTGCATGTTTGATGATGACATGCAATACTTTCTATTATCATTGGAACAAAATTATATTGTATTTTATGGTTTGCTGGTGCTAGAATCATTGGGGAAAGTGGTATTTTCTGTCTCAGGTCTATCAGACAGCTAGTTCCATATGTGGCCTAAGAAACTACCAAAACTCCATTCCTTTGTGGACTTTCTTGTTCTTTTTTTAAAATTTATTTTTGTAATTTAAATCTTTTGATTATAAGTTTTAAGACATAAGGCAAGTTCCAGTTCATATTTCAGTTCCCTTTCGTGGGAGAATGAGTTCATATCATTTATTTACTGCAGTCCTGCAGGTTAACATTGTTTTTGTCATAGGGTAATGACACACCATATCTTTACAATGGTTCAATCAATGATTAATAACTGAAATGCATGAATGCTTGTGTTACCTAGAACTTGTCTTGTATTTTTATTTAAGTAATATAGATCTTTTATCCTTTAAATGTATATGATTTTTAGATTAAGTATACATGAAACTGAAGAGAAGGTGTTCAGCTTATAGCTGAATTTGTAAACCTCTTCCTAAGTGACCAGTGTACTGTTTCACCTAGGCAAAGTGTTTACATATAAAACTGTCTCAGAACTATTACAATCTACCACTATGTTATATAAGAGAATAATTATTTAATTTTGTGTGGCCTTTCTCCCAGTTTTAGATGCTGGTATCTGCATATAAACCCTGAAAGACAGCACCAACAAGACTTAATTGAGTTTTTTTTATTGTCTTCAGGAAACAACACTCAGGATCTCTAAGACATAATATTTTTTTACATAACTATACGTATGTGTAATTTTTTTTTTTTACAAATGAGTGAATAGCCTAACATCCCCAGTTTAAATCTGGCAGTAAAATTTCTGAATACAATAACCATTCTAAAATACAAGAAATTTTAATGCGTTCATGTATAATTACCAGGAAAGTTTCTGAAATAAAATAATATTAATTTAAGAGACAGATAGGTGTTAAACTAAAAATGGATTTAGGTTCATTTAAATTTCTTTATTCAGTAAGCAAATATTATAGAAACTCAGCCCTTTACCAGCGTGTAGAACACCTTCTACACTCTGCCAAAGGCTGACAGCGTGATTACTGCTGAGCACATCTAGTCAGCCTGATCTGTGGAGTTCCCTGACTCCACACAATACCTGGAGGCAGATACTACTGATCCCTAAATATGTTTTCATCGATATATAAAAGTCTGTGCTATAATGTCAAACTAGATTCAGTTATTCACAAGAGTAACTAACAACAAAACAAAACCACACTGTGACAAAGGTAGAGTGTGCTCTCTCTCCGTACAGCTTGTTCTGGTGTACTTAACAGAGGATCGTCACACTCAGTCCACAGTGGAGCTAACTCACTGTTCCTATCTTCCTGGAGTGATGTGAGCTGGTGCAACTCTGCAGAGATGAGCTATGTAGGGTGATGGGCTCAGGCCTTGAGCTAAAGAACTGCCTGCCTGTCTACGAGCTCCTTGAGCACAAACATCATAGTAACTAGCCACTGAGTGTCTAAGTAGCTTCTTCTTGAACTGTAGTCGAAGGGGCTGG
Source organism: Meriones unguiculatus (assembly GCF_030254825.1). Classification (NCBI taxonomy): domain Eukaryota; kingdom Metazoa; phylum Chordata; class Mammalia; order Rodentia; family Muridae; genus Meriones; species Meriones unguiculatus. Next base: position 8,704,218 of record NC_083368.1, on the reverse strand, counting down.
GTTCCATCCTAGATAGTACAGAGCAGGGAAACTTGAGACGTTATTACCCAACTCGAATTATGGGCAATTTCGACTCATAGTATATTATATTTCATACATAAATATATGTGGAATGTATGTGTACATTTTTGTGATTTGTGTGTGTGCTTGTGTGCAAGTGCCCATGGCAGTAAGAGATGAGACAACATTGAGTTTTTTCTTTTGTTCTCTACATTTCCATCTATCTATCTATCTATCTATCTATCTATCTATCTATCTATCTATCTATCTTCTATCTATCATCTTATTTCTTCTTTCTTTCTTTCTTTCTTTCTTTCTTTCTTTCTTTCTTTCTTTCTTTCTTTCTTTCTTTCTTTCTTTCTTTCTTTCTTTCTTCCTATTTAACTTATCTACTTATTTATTTTGACCCAAGGTTTCCCACGGAACCTGGAGCTCACCAAGTGGTTAAACTGGCTGACCAGCAATCCTCAAGATTCCACTATTATATTCCTTGTACTGGAGGTGCTGACAAACTCTGTGACCAGATATCTCGTGTGTGCTTGTGATTTAAACTCAGATCCTCATGCTTACATGGAAAGTAGCTTGTTGATGACGCTGTCTATCTCCCAGACTTGATTCAGAAGGGGTGACTTCTCCAATTATTTATTATTTATGAATCACAATTGCCATTTATGAATGGCACTGGGGAAACGGGAACACATCAGGGGAACTATACAGTTGTGCTGCACCGGTTTTGAGATTCTTCCTCAGAAAGGAAATAATACAGAGAGGGTTTGTTGGGGAGACAGCCGTTTTAGAAGGGGAAACTTTCCCAGTGCAGAACAGCTGGAAGTTACACCATTAATCGCAGGAATACTATTCCAAAGGATATAGTAGGATTCATATTTCCATGTGGGAGAAGAGCCCAAAGACAACAATGATTCACCCCTAGACAAGAGTCTGCTATTAAACCACAGTCTCTTTGACCACACATTCAGTCTGAAAGACTACATATTGAATATTTTTAATTTTTTTTCTAAAAAGATTTATGATTCCCAGAAATGGTACAGTTCGATCTTATAGTAGTCTTAGTTTTAGCTTCTGTAAGAATCAGCATAGCAATTTGCATAGCGTGGCACTAATTTACACCCCATCGATAGTATAGATATGTCTTTTCTCCCCATATCGTTACCAGCATCTTCTGTCTTTTTTTTTTTTTTTTATGATAGGCATTGTGGCTGAGATGAAATGGCATCACTCAGGCCACCAGATTACTTACAGTATTTAAAAAATTGGAATATTGTCTTTACTTTCAGATAAAGTCAAAGATTATTAATTGGTAATACCATTACCAGCCAAAATTCCTTTGTACATTTTCCATCAGATCTCCTTTACAATGGGGAATCTGTATCCTGTGTCCACTACTTTCCTAATTCTCAGTTAGCTCATACCGACTTCTGTTATGGAGATCACCTATTGAGTCTTTGGGTGCTTTTTGCCCAGGATCTCATTTTGGCTTTCTCAGAAATTAGAACGTTTATTTTGCATTTTCATGACAGATTTTGTTTAGCTTTACTTTTTAGTAGATATAAAATTATGTTAGACTCACTGCTTAATTACACATACATAAGCATGGCACCTTTTATTTGTCATAGAATATACATACTAAAGTGCTTTTAGTGCATTTTTTTAAGTTCCATAAAGCCTTAGGGTACATAAATCAAAGGCAATTCAATTTTGGACCACATTAGTTCATAAAATAGTAAATCATAGCTAAAATCCCGATGAAAGAAGGGATTTTATAACTGCTTTGAATCCATAAAAAACCCAGACATCATTAGAATGGTAGTGGAAAGAACACTAAATGAAGCTTCTTGTGTTTGATGCTTACAAAGCTATATATTATCTTTTTTACTGCTGAGGAATTATTTGACCTTATTTCTCCTCCTTCATCAATTAATGACAACACAAAGTTGTCATTAATTATTTCCTGGGTTTCCAGGAAATGCCCAATGCAGAAATTGCTCATTGTTAGGACTTTAGCAAGAGCTCATTTAACAGATATTAAATCCTTCAAAACAGGATTCTGTGTTAGCTCTTATCACTGCAGAGATAAGCCTCTTTCCTTACTGGACACCTCAACTGGAGAATATTCTTTTGTTTTCAACTCTTTCTGTTGGGACCTTCAGTTCTTCTGAATTAGAGCACACGTTCTTGTATTCTAAATAAGGAACAGAATAGACTGTGAACATATGAAGAGTTTGTTTTTATATATGGTTTATAAGACAACTGCCTTACACGCTTATGTGCATGTGTGCGGCTTTGTTTGTGTGCATACGTATGGGAGAGATTCATGCTTTCCTATATGGTGTCTGTTGTTGACACTCTTTTTTTTTTGTCTCAGCAAAAATTCTATTTATTTTTTTATTATTTATTTCACCTATGCACTAGGACTGATCTCCTAGGTTTGCTATGAACCACAATCCACAATTTCAATTCTCCAAAGTCCTTTTAAAATCTCCAAATCATGTCTCACCTTCTTACCCATGTAGGCCTAATAAATTTCTTGATGTTACAGTATGGTAGCCCCAGATATGTGTCCTTATGACAGGGAGTCTAAAGAAAAAGAAAATATCTTCAGCCTGAATCACACTAATAACATCATTGGTTTCTTTGGGGATGGCAGTCTACAGCAGCACATGTGTGCTTGACTATAAGGTAACAGCCAACCAGAATGCGTTCTTCTCATCAATAGGATGTCTGCAGGGTCCTTCACAAAGCGTTATCTCCAGAATTCCTTTTCTTTCTTAGTGATGTATTTCCCAGTGGGGAGAAGCTCAGCAGAGTAGATCCCTGTCTGATCAGCTTATTTATGACAGAATATCATCCCACCATGGATATAAGAAATAAGAGTTAGGAGGCTCTCAATTCTCAGAAGGGGATATAATCAGTTAGGAAAGGAGGAAGGTGTGAACTGTGCCAGGTAACACAAACAAGCATGATATATTACCCACAGTTCTGAGAACTCACTCTAAGAGTCTAGCTACTTTATAGACTTATTTCAATTACCTTATATTTACCTGCTTTCCATATCTAGGCTATTATCATGAAGTCTGAATGACAAGATACAAAATGTCCACTCATGTAAAAGAGACACTTTCTATCAAGGAAGCCCAATCACCTTGCTATTCTTTAATAAACACTGCCAAGTTGCATAGCTCAGCATTCTGTACTGGACTAGCCTATTCAAAGAGTGGTGTTTTTTTTTTTTTAATTTTTAATTTTTTTTTTTTTTAGTTAATTTGAAATGTTAGTCTTTGCTTATAAGAGTTCTTCTTACTTAGTTCAATCTATCCTTCTGGCCATTTGATATAACTCTAAACATTTAGAAGTCAAGGATTAAATCACCATCTAGAACCATGAAAATGTTACAAGTCATAGAAATGTAATAAACAAACATCCTCTACAGAGAAAACAAGAGACTCAGAGAGATTGGGTGAGAGAGATAGAGAGACAGTGACAGAGACAAAGAGATAGAGAGAGAGAGAGAGAGAGAGAGAGAGAGAGGCAGAGAGAGAGAGGCTCAGTAGAGAGCCTTGTTTCATCAGTTGATTTATGAGAGAATATCATCCCACATCTCCCTGCCATATGGCAATTCTATAATGAGTGTTTTTTTAATGTCTTGTATAAATTAACATCCATTACTTTCTTACAGTCATTTGAGTAGATATAAATTATAACCAGAGGGATCATACTACCTTTTGGTTATTTATATTTCTGGTGTTCATTATTTATGTAATTAATCATTAAATTTAAGATTTTGACTCCATACCCACTGGCCTAAAGACTGGAGAATCGATAAATTTTCTCTTTGAAATTTATGATGCTATTGTACTTGAGTTATGCAGAACATGAGAACTTAAGATTCCAAAATAACACATCATCAACCCTACATTACCCTGAGCCTATTATCTGCATTTCAGCTTATCTTCATAAATCTCATTTTCAAGTTCTGACTTCTATAATTAAGCAGAGTAGGTGATGAGGTCTTACAGTGATAGTGAGCTCTTGCTTAATTTCTTTCACCTGTGCCAGCTGTGGCACAGCAGGGAATCTTTAAATCGTAATAATGAATTATGTCTGTACACCTAAGAAAAACATAGAGCCAGGATTTCTCAAATTTGAAAGACTAAGGAAAAAAAATGGGACTAGTGCATTGTTACAACTTAAAAGGTGGATAATTTCAGAATCATTCTCTTCCAGCCCCTTCATTTTTCACAAGAGGAAATAGGCTGGGGCAGTTCAGTGACTGTCTAATGTCTGATAGTTGAAAAGGATCAGAGCCAGGATGGGAGCTTAGGATATGTGTCACCTCAGATCCATTCCTATTTTGCCCAGTGTCCCTGGTTTAAAAGGAGATATTTCATCTGATAAAGAATAAAGACTCCTGAGGAAGTGACCAAGGAGGAGATGGTTAACTGTATTTAATCACCTGTCTGGCAATATACTCACTTTACTCCAATCACTAAGCACTCACTTCAGCTAGTCATTGCTGAAACTCAATGAGGGATAAATTGAGAAGGATAGGGACTGTTCTCAGAAAGGATTCTACAAGGTGAGTTTTAATATGCCTGAAGAACCCTACTATAGCTTCATTTAAGTTTAATAAAAGTTCAAAGTCATAGAGACAGGAAAAAAACCTCCGTAAATGTTTAAGTACCACATCTCTTTGTTCTCCATTTTTAACTTACATTGATTTATTTATGGCTGTGTCTATCAATTATTTTTGTCTTCATATGATCTAATTATGAACCCACCAAACACACACTAAAATTTACCTGTAAGTTCAGAAGTAACATAGTAACACAAAACATGTGCCTAGCATGTGAGAGCCCCTGATCTCTCTCTATCTCTCTCTCTGTCTCTGTCTCACACACATTCACAAACAAAATGATGTGTGCCTTTGATGTTACTCTTTTCTCATTTATTTATCTTGTTCACTTTACATCCTTGTAGCCCCTTCCCTTTTTCCTTCCCAGATCCACCCTCTCTCCCTACTTCTTCCTCTCCCATTTTCCCCAGAAGAGGAGAGCTCCTTTTCCCATCCACCCCAGCTCATCAAGATGCATCAGAACTGAAAGGTGACCTAATCCCCTGTGCACTAACAAGGCAGTCTGCCAGGGGAAAGTGATCTAAAAGCCAGCAAGTGAGTCTGTGTCCAAGGAAGTCCCTGTTTCCCTTACTAAAGGACCCACTTGAAGCCTAAGCGGCACATCTGCTACATCTTTGGGGGGGAACTAGGTCCAGTTTCTGCATGGTCCTTGGTTGATGCCTCTGTCTCAACAACCCCTTCTGGGCCCTGTTGTTTTTCTTGTGGAGCTTCGGCCACTTCCACGTGAGGATGCATAAATCTCATTTGGAAGGGGAGATAGAATAGACAGAGGTAATGGCCAAAGAGAGAGAAGGTAGGAGAGGGGGCACAGAAAGTTAAGAGGGTAGAGCTCAGACCTGAGAAGAGCAAAAGCAAGAGGACAGAAGGTCTGTGGAGAAAAGGGAAACTGAGAGCGGAACATCTCTCTGACAAGCTGGAGATGGAAGTCAGGGTAGGCTCCTGGGAGGATACGAGAGGCACTCAAGCAGAGACTCCAGGTAACAGAGGCCATAGAGACTGAAGAGGGCACCCTCTAACTAGACTAGTCTTCGAGTAAATGATGAGGAACACCAACTCACCCACAAATATTTGATCCAAAATTTACCCTGCCTATGAGGTGTGCGGGGATAACGGTAGAGCAGATAGAGCGGAGATTCCCTGCCCAACCAAAGACCCACACAGTGGGAGAGGGTCAAACCCCGACATTACGAAGGATACTCTGCTAAGCCTGCCGATGTGAACCTGTGAGAGTTATCCTGAATGTCAACCCAGCGGCATCTCAACGCAGACGCTGAGACTCAGAGCCAAACATTGGTTGACATGTAGGGAATCTTGGGGAATAGAGGGAGGAAAGAGAAAAGTGCACTTAGTGGTGTTACATGATGGTATTTTCATGCCGTTGAATGTTTTATTAAATATTTTTGGTGGTCTATATACGGAATGATTGCAACATTGTTCGCGTAATCATTATTCCAATGTTGAGCATAAGGACTTCTTTAGGCTTCAATTATATATGTGAATATTAAGATTGTGCAAAGCGAAGCTCTACCTTATGTTTTATTTATAGGATACCTATTTGATCACTCTTCTGAGTAATCCTGACACTTATCATTGAATGCACTGTCAGATAGTTAATCAAGAAGATGTATGAATTACTGTTTTTTTCTGCATTTTCAGCAATTTGGAGTCATTAGTTTTTAAATAAGCTGTAAATTAAGTAATTTACTTATATTAGTAACACACACACACATATATATGAGAGAGAGGTAGAGAGGGAGGAGAGAAATTAAAAGTGAAAGACGAACAAAATAATACTTTTTGTCATTTTAAAATTCACTCATACTCATTTTAATGTTTCTTTCCTAAAAAATGTGATCTCTTATAATTTTTTGTATAATGAAACGATGTATATACTGTTTCATCTTACAATGCCTGGTACATATCCATGAGCAATTCATTTTCTTTAACATCTGCCATTGCTGTTGAAATCATGCAATCATGTTACAAAGCTGGGGAAACCCATGAGCTATAACAGGATCACCTGGTAAGTTATTTCCTTATGTATTTTTCATCACTATCACATCTTAAACATTGTGAATATGCAAAAATTATTTTTTCAATTATTTTATAAATTATCTTTATCATTTAGAATTCATTTATCCAGCTACAATGTCAAAAGCTGGCATGTTTCCATGTACTAATCGATATGATAACTAATATTTGTGGCCTAAACTCTCTAACCAGTGCTTCCGGTAACAGATGAGCTGCCACATTTTCAGAGAAAGTACATTTCTTATTTCTATAACACAATCACACAGCTTGAAGAATTGATTTCCAGCACAAAAAGAAAACACAGAAAAACAAACTTAAAAGTAACAATCAATTACAAAATATAGCAAATTTTCTAATATGATTTCTTGTGTCTTTTAACAATTAAATTGCAGGAATCATCAAAACTTTAATAGCAAATCACAACCTGTGTATATGTACAATAAGATATAAGAGGTGTAATTTGGAATGAAATGTAGTAGGACTCTTCTAATGTTTGATATAATATTTAAAGAGTAGAGAAATTTATAATGACCTTATAAGTTGGAGTTTAGTAAACTGTTTTGTGCTGCTACACCAAACAGAAAACCGTTATATGAAAGTGTAACTTCAAGGGGGCTTTGTTGATGACTTTTAGGGGCAATTCTCAGGAATACATGTCTAAACTCAGCTTACAATCTTAGAACTTACATAAAATTCATTTAAAATTTTTTTTATATTCTTCCCCACTTACTTAACTTATAAAAACCAAAAACTGGTTGGTTTTAGTTAGAAACTGTATTACATTTTTAGTTTATTTATTTATTTAGTTAGTCTATTTATTTTTTAAATTAATTAGTTTATTCACTTTGTATTCCAGCTGTAGCCCTTCCCTCATCCCCTCCCAATCCCACTCTCTCTCCCTCTTCTCTTCCCATGCCCCTCTCCAAGTCCACTGATAGGGAAGGTCCTCCTCCCCTTCCCTCTGACCCTAGCCTATCAGGTCTCATCAGGAGTGGCTGCATTGTCTTCCTCTGTGGCCTGGCAAGGCTTCATGTGCCAGGGGGAGGTGATCAGAGAGCCTGCCACTGAGTTCATGCCAGAGAAAGCCCCTGCTCCCCTTAGTAAGGACCCCACTTGGAGTCTGAGTCTCTAGGCTACATCCATGCATTGTCCTTGGTTGAGGTATCATTCTCTTTAGGGTCCTCAGGGCTGAGTTATTTTTTTTTTTTCTTTTTGACTCAGTTAGTCTCCTTTTGGAGCTCCTGTCTTCTCTATGTCTTTTCTATTACCCCCTTCTAGCATAAAATTCTATGCATTCTGCCCAAAGTTTGGCTGAGTCTAAGCCTCTGATTCAATACCTTGATCAGTAGAGTCTTTCAGAGGCCATTTGTGGTAGCTCCTGTCCTGTTCCCTGTCTTCTCCTGCTTCTGAGGTCTATCGCTTTTACCTTTCTGAATGAGGATTGAGCATCTTCCCTAGGCTCTTCCTTGTTGTTTAGCTTCTTTAGGAGTAGAGATTTTAGTATGTTTATGCTATATTATATAGCTAATAACCACTTATGAGTGAGTATATGCCATGTGTCTTTCTGTTGCTGGGTTACCTCACTCAAGATGATCTTTTCTAGTTCCCATCATTTGTCTGCAAATTTCATGCTTACCTTGATTTTAATAGCCGAGTAGTATTCCATCAGGGAAATGCAAATCAAAACAACCCTGCGATTTCACCTTATACCCATCAGAATGGCAAAGATCAAAAACTCAAGTGACAACATATGCTGGAGAGATTGTGGAGAAAGGAGAACCCTCCTCCATTGCTGGTGGGAATGTAAACTTGTACAGTTACTTTGGAAATCAATCTGGGGCTTTCTCAGTAAATTAGGAATAGTGCTACCTCAAGAGCCAGCTATACCACTTGTAGGCATATATCCAGAATATGTTCAACTATACATCAAGGACATTTGCTCAACCATGCTTGTAGCAGCTCTGTTTGTAATAGCCAGAATCTGGAAACAACCTATCTATCCCTCAGTGAAGGAATAGATAAAGAAATTGTGGTACATTTACTCGCACCTTCTTACTCAGTGAATTGAAATATTTTATAGCTCACCCAGGTCTTCCCCCCGCTGTGCTCAGTATGATTTGTATGGAGAAGAGTGTCTGACTGCTTGCTCAGGCTGTATGTTTTGTGTCTAATGCAATGTGTGGCACGCCTCAGATTGTTCACAGTGACAATGGGCAGCAGTAGGCTACTTGCGTATCACAGATTCAAATGCTTAAAATGCAAGCAAAATTCAGCATTTCAACAGCCAACATCTCTTTATGTTCACCTCATTTCTACATATAAAAGTGTATTTTTGTGAATGAAGATGCAGTCCCCTGAGAGTGATGAAAAATCTCAGCCCATCTCTGAGCATACGGCTGTGTTTGAGTTACATTATTATGTCATTTGGATTGTAGTGTGATAGCAAACAGAAGGCTAAAAAACAGACAGTAAGATGACAGGTCATTGCCAAAACAAAATAAACTGATTCATAAAGTGTCCATCTCGTGCACGGGTGCTGATGGTATGCACTGAGAAACTGGAATGCATTATTTTCTTCCTGGTTGTCCACAGAGTAAATGTCACGCTTAAAAGCATTAAAGAAATATGACGAATTAGTACATGACTACCAAATGCTAGTTTGAAAGGAAAAGGAATATAGGCAATAAAGATATTGCGGCATAAAAAATGCTCTTCAGTGATCCTGCTGAGCACACATCCTTAAGCAAATCAGCATTTGGTGTGACTGACTGACAGTACGGTTGTCATTTCTACCCTAGGCGCAGGGGAGCCGTTAAAAAAAAGGACACAGGCTTAGAAACATGTCCAAAGATGGAGTCAATGACTTGATGAGATTCGGATGCAGAAAACATTCCCCGAAATCTTTCTACACCACATCATTGTACCCTCAAGACTGTATTCATCACATGCTATGTGACTTGACCATCTGGGCTACATGAAAACTGAATTGCATGGAACACTAAAATCATATTCTATTTTTTATAGAACTGTAATTTTAAGTAACAGAAGATTTATGTTCAAACATATCACCAGTTAATATGTAATTAGAGCAATACGCTTTCTGTTCTTGTTCTAAACTAGTTTCTAAAGAGCCCTATTTCCTATTATTTTACATATAAACAATATCTGCAGTTAATATGCAATTGTAAAATTACAATGGAAGATTTATTTTCAATAAATGTGTAAAAAGGCAGAGGGATAATTTAAGTACTAAAAGAAAATTAAATACAAATTTTTTGGGAAATTAATAATGTGTTATACTAATTTTATTATTACATCAAAATACAATATATTTTGATCATATTCCTTCCTTTCCTTGACTCCACTTCAATCCTCCCCACCTCCCTACCTACCAAAAATTCTACTTTTAAAGGGAGAAAAGTAGGTCTGCAGGTGTAGTTTTATGCCACAAGTACTGTTAACCTTGGAAAGGCATGTCAAAGAACTGCTTCTGATCGGGGGAAAGAGAACACCAGCTCCTCATGCCATTGACTCCAGGTATAGTTTCTACCACACTCAGAAAAGTTCTGACTTCTGGAAAATGGGAACAAAAGTCATGATCACAAAGAGCCAAAAAGGCATCTTGATGCCATCAAAATTTCTGCTGCCTGTTGCAATAGCTATGGAATAGCTTACATTAGACACAGAAATAGTGATGTTAGACAACTGTATAATGGAAGGGATAATGTAAAGTTCTGTGATTTGAAATCCTTTTATTTCTTTCTTGTTTAATGATCATGAAATTGGATATTTCTAACAGAAGGATTTTCAGGTGTGTGTGCATTTATGGCAAATCAAACTTTAGCCTTCTGTATTGCTTCTCTCTTTTTGAAAAACTCTTATGTTTTAATATGACAAGACACAATATGTATTTAAACGGATGGATACCTTACAAATTAAGATAGAAGATTAAGCCTATACAGAGTCAGGGATAGATAAATATGGGCCATAGGAGATACTCTATTACTATTATTCTGCTAACTGGATACACCATTTAAACAACTCCTAATGATTGACTGTTATACTCATAGCTCATTGCATCATGTAATCCTCATCAATGATGCCTATTCTTACAGTAGACAGCAATCAACAGAGAGACTCGCAACTGTTCAACAATTAGAGAATAAAATAATTTTGAGTGTTTAACCCTAAATAGGATGTTTATATCACAATACTATCCCCTAAGAGCATATGGATTTATACAGAAAAAGAGTAAGTAAGGAAAATTGTGTAATCTGGATATGATAGGGTTGTTAAACAACAATAGTATTTGTGGAGATGCACATACAAACTCAGAGTGTTTTGACAGCATACAAGAGAGCAGCAAAGTCCAAACCAGCAAATAGAAGGGTAAGTAGGCATGAAATCCCAAACCTGGATAATGAGCTATTGACATTTTATTGCTGCTGGGAGAATTAAAGTCCTTTTATTTAATGACATCTACATTCCAGGCAAGGTCCTACACCTAGAGGTAGTCCAACACAACTCATCTGAGCTTGATGGGTTTTGAAAGAGTGAAAGAGGTAATTGATTGGGTAGGGAATGTCTCTTGGAATAGATTATGGAGGATAGTAAATATGATCTAAATAAATTAAAAGAAAATCTCAATGAATTAATACATTATTGAAATATTTTATTAAAATAAAAATATATACACACATTTATGTGAAAAAAATTAAGTCTTGATGAAATAGGTTTTATTTACTTGTGGACAAACCACATCTGCCTAAATTATATTCTTTTCTGTGTTAGTTAATATTTAAATTATAACCAAACTATCTTGTAGAGTTCAGTTTCTGATGATCCATATATATTGAAGTATCATCACTTAGGAAGAATATTTCAAGATGTAAAATCTCCCCTTGTTTTTAAAAGACGATTGTAAACTACCTGACATGTCTACACTAAATTATTACATAAAGAGGAATTGAGTTGGGACAATTCTTGAGAATTATTCTTGAGCTATTATTTGGCCCAGTGGGCAGAAATCCTTAATAAATGTAATGTCTAATCAGAACATCACTAGCGCATAATGAAAACTGAAAATGAAATAGGCATACTGGCTTTTTAAAGAATAATAGGTCAATAACTCAAATGTCTATTTTCAACAAATATAACAAAAACACCTTTGGGACTTATCTCCAGTTTTATTTTGAAGATACTTTTAAAGTATTCTTTAACAGATTAGAGTACATGATAGTGTTCATTTTCTCACATCACATCGAAGTATAACCATCAGTCAAACCAGGCACCACACACTCTGTAACTCAAAAACTTGAAAGGCTGAAATGAAGTGAAAAATCACAATCTTCATGCCAGCCTGGATAAATGAGTAAGTTCTCAAACGCCTGGACAGCATAACGCAATACTTTCTCAAAAAACAAAAACAAAAAATCTAAACAAACCAACAAAAGTAAATTTGCATAAAAGGTTTCAAGTTCTGTAGTTTTGCTTTATTATTTGAGAAGTGGACTTAGTCTCAACTTCCCTTTCCTGCTAATAAAAACACCCTAACATAAGTGAATAACACAGTCAAGAAAATCCACAGTCATTCCAGTTATCTAATGTTGCATTATAACTTTTTTTCCCATTTAACTCTTAATTATTTTTGGTGTTAGGAACTGAACACAAGACTTCCCATACACCAAGTTTCCTACACCAAACCCTAAGAAATATTGAATTCTTATGTTTGTTGTTACATAGGTGAAAAAAATATTGGGCTAAATATTTGTTCTTCAGTTTTATGTGCTGTTCTAACTCTTCTTTTCTCACAGGCACTTTCTGAGTCCTCTAGCATTTCTGAAGGCTCTGAGTACTCAAACTGATAACGGCTAGATCTGGTGGCCCAAACCAAATTCTAAGTACAGAATGAAGAAGAAACAATAATGCCATGAAAGAAAGAGCCAGAGGAAAGGTCCTGTGGTCATTCCTCCACAGTGCATGGGAGAGCATTCTGAGAATTCCGCTACTCTGTGGGGTTCTGGTGGAGGATGTTTTTAGTACGAAAAATGCTGAGTGACCAGAACAAAGGAAGAAAATGCCTTACGGTCAAAGTGATCAAATTAGACACATTTATTAAATCTAAGATGCATTTTAAACAAATTGCTGTCTTTAAAACACGGATTTCAAACGTATTGAGATGGGAAATGCATTTTCCATGAGTTGTAATTACATGCCTTGAGCTTCAGCAGTAGACAGGATCAGATAATTACAATCTTCATTACTGCTGCTTTGTGACGAGAAGAGTGGAGAGTATGCATCATGTTTGATCTCTGAACTAGTCACCAAGCTTGAGGAAGTTCTTTGAGGAAAATATGATGAACTGTAACATCTGAGGTCTAACATGTGTCTCAGAGAGAACTAAGATGAAAGAACTTTTGCGAGACTGTCACAGGAAACCAAACGTGAACCTCCCAAGGGCCACTTAATATATAACAAAGCACAGGAGATTCCGAAGATACCTGCAAGTATCTCACCCAAATTGCGGTTTTTGTGTCTATCTCTCCATTTAATGGAGATCTGCACTTTTGTATCCTATCCACAGCCTAGGGAGCTGTCCTGACTGAAATTTTTTTGTTCCCTGGCTGTAAACAATAATAATGTGTCTGCCGAGGAATTCTGATCTCTAAATGGAAAAAAAAATTTTAAAGCCACAGGTTAAGATATCCTTTGGCTTTTAGAAATGAAGAATACACACTCCAATTTTATTTTTACATTCTTTGCAAGCTACCTATTGCTTCTTACCAGATTCTTCACATTATTGTTTTGAGATTCGACACTGAAGCCCAATGTGTGTTTGTATATATTTGTATGTATTCATGTAAAGGATATATATATATATATATATATATATATATATACCTTATCTGCATTGACTCAAGTGGATGAGATTCCTTTTGAAAACAGAAAGTGTTCACTTATCTTTTCTTTTACCTTGATTTCATAAAGCAAGACACAATTGAAACTTTTTTCTTTGTAACTGAGGTTTTTTTATTGCTATTATTTCTTACAGTTTATTCAATTTGTATCCCAGTTTGGCTCCCTGCCTTGTCTCTTCCCAATCCTACCCTCTCTCTCTTCTCCCGCTATGACCCTCCCCTAGTCCACTGATAGGGGAGGTCCTCCCCTTCCATTTGACCTTAGCCTGTCACATCTCATCAGGACTGGTTGCATTGTCTTCCTCTGTGGCCTGGCTCTATTCTTAATAGCCAGAACCAGGAAACAACCCAGATGTCCCTCAATGGAGGAATGGATACTGAAATTTTGGCGTATTTCCATATGGAATACTACTCATCTATTGAAAACAAGGAAATCGTGAAATTTGCAGGCATATGGTGGGAACTAGAAAAGATCATCTTGAGTGTTGTAACCCAGAAAGAGAAAGACACACATGGTATGTACTCACTCATAAGTGGTTATTAGTAACTGAGATTTTTGAAATAATAATTTATTAATCAGTTGGCTTAAAATTGTGGAAGGTCTTTGTGTTATGTGCTGAGTTAGATAGAATATGTGAAAACAAATCTAAGTGAGATTCACAGTGCTCCTTGAGTGTATACATGGTTGCCTGAGGTTGAACGGGAGGAGACAAATATCTGTTCTAAAGATACTTTGAAGGTCTCTGAGGTCAGCTTGTACGGGTAAATGCTACCAATAGTTGGTCTACTCTACTTTTTTTGGATGCTTAGCTCCTGAAAAGCCATGTAAATACTGTATTTTGAGTGTGCAAGTAGTAAAACCTAATCGAATTATAAAGTAGGTATAGGAACAAACTGAGCTTGAATAAGATGAGTTGCTCAATTTCCAAGTCTATGAGTTGGGTAAATATTTAAGGATCTCCAGGGAGAGTCATCCCATTAATGACCACTGAAATCTTGCTTTCAATTCACCTCTGTATGTTCTGGAAAATAGAGAAAGAAAGGCAGTGTTTTCTATTACAGTCAGGGCACAGCCCATCTTTCCTAAGTGGCATTTCCCCCATTAAAGGATATAGGCTATTTACTGTTCAGATAGCTATTAGATTTTATATTTGCCCCACCATTTTCCAGGAAACAAATGAGGGACAAACCGAACTTTGCCTTTTCTTTCCTCTATAGGAAATCATGATCTTAAGGACCAATTAAGAGGACAGGATTTGACAGGTATGGTGGTTAATGCCTTTAATCGCAGCACTTGGGAGGCAAAGGTAGGTGGATCTCTGAGTTAGAGGGCAGCCTGGTTTACCCATAGTTACACAAAGAAACTCTGCTCTGAACCCGTCCCCCCTTTGCCCTCGTAGAAAAGAAGACAGTATTCCATAAGGCAAATAATGTCAGTAATTATCAGTACTAACATTTGTGAACTTAGTAAGTTCCAGGTCTGGTACTATGTAGTTTCTTTCATTTTCATCTTTTAATCCCAGTACTAAATACCTAATAAAGTACTGTTGTTTTGATGTCATTTTATAGTTCTCAGGTCACCACAAATGGAGAAGGTTGAGAAATTAAGGCATTGAGATATCAATACAATTATATCTGCTTTTTAGAAGTAGGTGTTTAGAATGATAACAATTATCATTAACATTATGACAATAAAACTACCATAATACCGTCTATCCAGCCTTGTCTCTGTGTTCCTTATACTGTGCGAAAATGCAAACAGAATACACACACAAAATTCTATATGCTTTTAACAGTCTGATTTCAGAGTAAGACAACAACTTAGAAAGCTTATAGAGTCATTATACTAATCAAGGGTAATTCACTTAATCTGATGTCATTTCCCTAGGAGTGTGGAAAACAGCAGCGCACCAAATAACATTTAGGGTATCAACAGAATTTGGAGAGCTTTATAGGCTCACATAATCAGAAATGGCCTGAACTGGGGTTGCCCTCATTTGAACTCCGATGGCATATTTTCTTATTCTGCTGTGCCACTTAACTTAACACATGCTAAGTATTTGTGTGTGTGTGTGTGTGTGTGTGTGTGTGTGTGTGTTTGTGTGTGTATGAGATATGTTTAATAAGATTATAAACTTTGATCTCACGGAATATTTCTTATACCAGTGTATCTCCCACAAATTAGGAATTCAATAAATATTTGCTAAAAGGATGAATACATGAATATTAAATGGGTATAAAAAGCAAGTGTGATTCTGCATAAGAGACTCGCAGATGTTCAAAACCTCTGTGCTCCTTTGGTTTAAGGCTGGGGAATATTTAAAAGAACATTGTACAGACGTAAAACCACCGTGAACTGTCTAATAATAGATAATGCTAGAGTTAAAACCAGAGTTGCAACTACTATTTCTTCCCCTTATTCCCCTACCATGTCCAACAGATAATGGACATCAATATAACTCTAAATAATAAACTTAAATTAACTAAAGTAAATTAAATAAGCCTCTGACTACATCATTAAAATTCACAAGTGTTTGTGTTTCTGGTCTCTGTTTCCTTTCTGGTCATTCCAAAACATCACATCCAAGGGACAACTAAGAGGCACAGATGTTTGAAGGATGGCTGACTAGAGCAGCCTCTAATGCTGAATAATAAATGCTTTCAAGGGGAAATTAATGTTGTTCAGACAGGTGGAGGAAGAACATTGTTTTGCTAGAGTGACATCCCAGTTAAAAATCACCTTCAGTAAGTGAAAGGCTGTCTCTTGAAAAGCTCCTCTGCCTGTGGAAGAATCTAACCCAGTTACATCAATCAAGACTTCTTTGTTGTGAGCATTTCCCCCTCTGATTTTGGAATTTCAAGTTATTGTTTTGAACAATACAAATAAAATATTTGTATCGAAACTATTGTTTACAGATAAGTGGGGGACCCAGAACAGCAGTTACTTTTGGTTTCTGGTATCCCTGTTTATAAAAAATAACATGAGAAGGAAATATACTGAGCCAAAGATGAATAATGTGATCAGAACATACCATAGGTGCCTGCTTCAAGTCTTAACATGTTAAAAGTCTTAAGATATTGTAGAGAAGTATGTGCCAACTAAGGAAGCCTGATTCTGGTATCTGTTGGTGTCACATAATTCCTTCAACTTGGACTCTGAAGCCAATCTCCTGTACTAAAATGTTTTGCTGAGGAGGTGTATAGCCATGGGCTTTACACCAATGAAATTCTGGTAAAGTTGAGAAGAAGAACACGCTGGATAAAGTGGGCTGATGGAAAGCTGGGAAATCTAATTATTTTCATCATGCTCCACCGCTGAATGTACCTGAAGGGACCAGCAAGATGGCTCAGAGGCTAAAAGGCTTGCCACCAAAGCTGACAACCGAGTTTCAGCACCCAGAACACGTATCGTGGAAGCAGAAAACTAAAATCTACAAGTGTCTTCCTCTATTCATATCAGTGTGGTGGCACATGTGAATACACACACACACACGCCACAGAGAACGAGAACACAAGGGTCATAGGTTTTTCCTGAGCTACTATTTTTTTTTTTGTTTTACACAAATTCTACTATAAACTTAATTTAATAGGACTTCTCTGACCTTAAAAATAAAACAAAATAACTACAGCAAGTAAGAACCCCTCAAGGTGGCTAAATGTATCTTGTGTAAATTAAGCAACATTTTTAACCACAGGCAACCACAAGTTATTTCCCTTGTGTGTTTCACAGTAAGAACTTAGGAACGGAACATACTTACATGGTCTATTGCTAGGTGCCTTTGAGCTGTTCAACTGTGGAACATTGAAATCATGACCTTGAAAAGTTAAATTCTAACATATTATATATATTATGACCTGAAGTGAGAGAAAGGATCTCTGAAATATATAAATCCCTGCTTCCCCTGTCCAACTTCTGTAGGCTGACTGCCTGGGTCTTCCTCTGCAGGCTTCGTCTCTAGACCGACTTCAGTTCAAAAGAAGGCCCACGTGAGTTTTGAAATTGCTAAAAATCAATTTCAAACTGGTATTAGTCATTCAGCCTGATTATATCTAATAGATTCAGATAATCTCATCAGGCTAGGAACATTCTATGACAAGTTTTGATTGTCCATGTGGGAAATAGGACTGAAAAGCCGGTCCCTGTGTGTGAAGGTCAGCTGACAAGCTAAATGGACAAGTCAGGATGGGAAGCTGTGCTAGGGAACTTTAGCTTGTGATGAAATACCATGAGCAGAAGCAAGGTGGGGGTGGAAAGCAACCAGTCCCCTGCTTGGTTACAGTCTATCATCGCAGGAAGCCAAGGCAGGGACTCAAAGCAGTAACCCTGAAGCAGTAACTTCAGCAAGGCCCTAGAGGCACACTGCTTACCAGCTTGCTTCCACTGGCTTGGGCCCCCCTTTATCAAATAGCAACTAAGAAAACGCCTCACAGGCATTGGCTACAGATAAATATGATCTAAGAAATTTGTCAGTTGATATTCACTTTCACCAGATGACACTAGTTTGGTTCGAGTTGACAACTGAAGATACTGACAGAAAACAAACTTAAAAATTCCAACGACACTTTATTTTTACCTATCTACTATCATTTCCCTTAACACAGCATGAAAGTTTAAGAAAAATGTTAGATAAAATACAGGTAGAAAATACATAGTACCCACTTGCAAAGCAGAGAAATTGCTTACACAAAATTTATTTACTAGAGAGAGAGAGAGAGAGAGAGAGAGAGAGAGAGAGAAGCAAATACAAACAACTAAAGAAAAAAACACCCAAAAGAAAACACCCTTGCACATAGACCCGTTTGAGTGGTTTGCTCTCTTTCTGTAATGTGGGTCATGGACCTTGGTCTCACACTCTGTTTGTCCAAGTCAACTCCAAGCAACTTTTCCAGCTGAGCCATCTTTTTGACTCAAGATATACTTGGTTTTCTTGTTCGCTTATATTTTGAATATATTTGTTGAGAATTTCATACATGCATATGGCTATTGTCAAATTCTGACTTTTTAAAAATGTTTTTTAGTGTTCATAATGCATATAATGCTTTGATCAAAAGCACCTCCATATGTTTCCCTCTAATTTGTCCCCTTCCCCAAGCCATAACTTTTTTTTTACTCCTAGCTACATGCTTTTGCTCTCCCTCTTTCATTCCTATACTCTACTTAAGGCTGTCTACATGTGCACATGTACAGCATTATCTATCGGAACAGAGGTACATTTTGGGGCCCACAACCCTGAAAATATCTGATGGTCCCAGCAGCCATCAATTGTCAATACCTTCCCACATAGCTCCTCCTCATCCAGGCCACTGCCTTGCTTTATGCAAGCCTTGAACAAGTCCTGGCAACTGTGAGTTCATGTGTGTGACTTTGAAGCCATGTCCAGCAAACACCGATTTGGTATAGACACTTCCTCTGGCTCTTATACTCTTCCAACTCCTCTTCTACAAGTATCTCTGAGTCCTGGAGTAAAGTGTGTGTATTGAGGGTTTAGGAGTAAGATTCTTGATAGGCAAATAGGGAAATGGGCCACAAATAGATAATTAAAATGATAAACTTCTGACTTCTTCTTCACCCTCTTGATGTGAGACAAAGACCGAGCAGCTGATAAAAAGATCTGGTGCATTTCTTCTACTGCTAGTAGACCCTGCTACACACCCTCTGACTACGGATTCAACCAAGCTGGTCAGATAAGTTCAAGGCAGGATGAGGACACTTACCAAATGTGTGGGACTAATAGCTTCTCTTTGTTTAAACTGACCAAGCCTAAATTAGATGAAGAAGACCCCATTCTAATCACACAAAGACCTGTAGTCTTGAGACCTCCAAGAGAAGCCATACATGAGAAAAGAGGAGATATTTTCCTGGGCCTTGCTCTTGGGGGCATCTACATTTTAGTTCTTCCTCACTGGCTCATTCTGATGCAGTGGCTGAGATTTTTTGTAGCTACCTGGTGTGCTTGGAATTTCCTCCCTGACCTTTAGTTCCTCTAATACTCGAACTGATTCCTGATCCACCCAACATATCCATTCCTATCTTGGAGTCCTTCCTTCCTTCCTTCTTTCCTTCCCTCCCTCCCTCCCTCCCTCCCTTCCTTCTTTCCTTCCATCTTTTTTTTCTCTTAATAGTCTAGTGAGTTTAATTAGTGCTACACATATACACATATGGGTACTGGAACATGGGTAACCTATGAACCACCCCCCATACCTGTTGGGATGTTGACTAGCTTGATCTTTCAGAGTTTATCTGTTTGAAATTAGTGTCGCATCCAGAAGACCACATTTCACAACATTCCTTCCTATCCTTGGGTTATGACATTCTTTTTGCCTTCTCTTTAATGATATTCCTGGGATCTCCAGGTAAGGGTGGGTGTTGATAAACATGTCCCATTCAGTGCGATCACTCAGAGTTGTTTGTTTTCAGCCTTGGACCGTGTATGAGTTGCTTCGTTAACCATTGCCCAATACAGAAAATTTATGACCAATGTTGAGAGAAGCACAAATGTGTGGAAAGAATCATCAGCATAGCTTTACTAAGCTGAAAACTGAGGTTCTCAGCTCTATACAGTTCCATGTAGTATAGCTTCAGTGTTCCTGGGGTCCTAGTATGTGGAGAAAAAGTAATTTATATTGAATGTTCTGGTAATCCTGTTGACCTCTACACTCTACCTTGGTCTCTGCCGAATCTCACATTCCGAATATATATGTTTACCTACTATATCAAGACATATTTTAATCTGGCACATCTAAATAGTGTAAAAACCAGCTGATAAACGAATATTAGGGGCTGATGGTATCATGACTATTTCATGTCATTTTGTGTTGTTTACTGCTGCTGTATATCAGCAGACAAAGACAAATGAATTTAGGCAGCATGATGTTCAATTGTAAAGTATACTACAGATCATTTTTCTATTCTGTGATGGTACAAACTTTTCTCTATTGTACATAATGTGTACAATGGTTCCTGAGCAATGAAGACTTCCTATTCCTTCAAAATCAAAAGACAAAAAAAAATTATGAATCAAGAGGCATTTGCTATACTCTTTTTTGGACTATTACTATTATTTCCATCATCTGATTTTATCTATAGGAGTTCAACTGGATGTCTCTAACAAAGAATTTATAAAATACTTAGAATCTGAAAGATAGCTCAACATGTAATAGCACTGACCTCCAAATCCACTAAGTTCAGGTCCTGGTATTATGGTGCATGGAGAGAACTGACTCTTGCAAGATGTCTTCTGAGTCCCACATTCAGCCTGGGGTGATCACATCAAACTCACCACACAACAAATGAATACATTGTAATTTAAAAAAACTTGCATTTATTTATTACTGCAATGTAGTATACATATATATGCTGTTTAACAAACAGGGTAAGAACAGTAACAATGGGCTTGGATTTATTTGTACAAGAACTGTAATTATGAAAACATAATTTTAATATGTATATTCATTATATTATTTGCATATGTAAATGTATATCTATAATAGTTAATATACAAATCAGGTAAGCAAGCATAGGAGATAGTTTATCAAGCACAGGAGATAGGGTCCATCCCGGTTTGGAGTTCTGCACACACCCCTTGTAATGAGTGCAGTTTTAGCCTATCTTCTTCTGCAGATACTATGCTAACACACTCCTCTGCAAACAACACACTTATCAACCTCAGAAACCTCTCTAACACACCCTCCGAGACCCCCTCCACCTGCAGTGGCCACAGCTGCTTTCTCTTCTGAACCATAATATCATTCCTTTGACTGTGGTAACAATCAAATCTACAAAAGTATCTGTTTCTTTGTTAGTTTTTTCTTCGCATGCCTCCCATTGGATCAGGATATGGAGAACAAAAGCACAACAACGGATCTGAACTAAATTTGTTTGGGCTGTCTCTGAGAAAAGGCAAAACCCTGTCTTTGAGTATACTTTAGAGAGAATTCCTTATAGGTAGTCTTATACTTATGTACGATAGAATTAATGTGTGATTAAAAAAATAAAATGCACTATGGAAAGGGACATATACAATAGAAAAATGAGTACGTGACCTAAAATATCCATGAGAACAGAGAAGCAACCAAACTATGCTCTTCATTGACTAGACCTCTTTCTCTCAAACTGCACAGTAGGAAGCCTTGAACAAGATCAGGTCCCATGAGTGTTCTCACACACATGGCTTGCTGTCACTCTTGAAAGTATATACTTCTCTGATCTCTATGTTGCTTTGTGTAGATAACAGCTACTTTGCTTCTTTTGCAAATATGTGTGATCCCTTGTTTTAAATTCTTTGCATAGGAAAGCCAAGACTATGGGAAGAGCTGGCCCCAACTCTACCACATGAGATACAATAATACATTATTTCATATATAATTGGAGGTTGGAAAATTCAGAGCACTGAATGAGACTGAGAAGCTTGATGGCTGTGTTATGATTAGCAGGGGAAGGAAGTGTGTGTTGAAACCAAACTTTATACATAAATTGAAAGTAGGGAGGAACTTGGCTACTCAAGGAAAAGAAAGGAAGCCCACAAGTCTGGTGGTGGTGAGGTGGTAGATGATGTAAGACAGGCACAAATAAAACCAAGCACGCGTCTGAGTACTTCATCGCTGTTTACTTAATTAATTACCAGAGAACTAAAATGTGTGTTCTGTTTTTTTGTTTGTTTGTTTTGTTTTGTTTTTTGGACATCCAAGGCAGGGAGATGGGATGATAATGGTGAATTTACACAGCGGACATACAGGAGTGACCAAAATACCAGTCTTTTGATCATTTTTAACAGAGCCCTTTAATAAGTTTATTTACCTATCATATAAACTACAATTTTCATAATGCTTTAACCAAAACTATTTCAGTTTTAGAGGCTTCTCGCATATAAGATAACTCCTGGCAGTTTATTTTTTCTTTAAATTTTATATGATGCTTGATCTTGAATTAATCATTCATTCGCTTGCTATAACTTAGACCTTAAAATTGCTTTTGCTGGGGAGGAGCCAAGATGGCTGCGCCGGGAGAGCATCGCATTTGAGAAGCAGGACAGCACTCGCCGTGCAGAGACCAGGAGACTGAACTCGGGGCCCTGAAACTACATCAATCGTGTTTCCCAGGTGAAGGGAGGCTCCCACGGTGTGGGAATTGGTCGGGTCCACTCACGGCTACCCAGCCAGAACCCAGAAGAAATCCCGGGTAACGCGGGCTTTATGTCTCCGGGCTGGAGCCGCAAGCGTCCGTGTCCCAATCACCTTCCCAGGCTGGTCCGTGAGCACAAGGGTGCCTGAGGCTGGGAGTCCCAGCCGCGGGGGTACCCCACTGGGAAGCAAACTTGCCAGACTGATCACGGGTCACCCAGTCTATCCCCGGAAGGTCGCTAGGACAGCGGGTACCCACCGCCAACACAACTGAGCTCCTGCCTCGCAGAGATCTGCGCGCTCAGCTCAGCTGTACAGACAAGCTGCGCGCCCCAGTACAACAGGGACTGGGAACCCCTGTCCAGAGAGGACCCCACAGGGAAGGAAGAAACCGTGCTGCTGGGGTCACCTAGGGAAAGTCTAGCAGCCTGCAGATCGCAGACAGGTGAGTACGTCCAGCCATCACAGATCTGGGCCCAAACAGGGAACACAGTGTGATCGGAAACTCAGCTTCCTCAGACTAGCAGGCGGGCGCACGCTCCACCAGCCCAGAGGCCTGCATTGTACCAAATACACCTTACAGGCAGAACAGTGCGCCCAAAGACACCAGAGCAGTACTCACCCGCCACAGATTACCTCTTGGGTTCTGGGGCACAGAGCCCCAACCTCAGACCTACAAAAGACCAGGAACCCTGAGATGAACCCCCAGATACTGCTCCAAGGGGCAACCAGTTATCCCTAACAAAACCGACCAAACCAAGGGACACACAGGTTACAGCAGTTGATCACTAAATTTACAGCAAGAAACCCAGAAAGAGGGTTACTGTCTCCAGGACTTCTCCCAGTGAGAGGAGAGCCCTCTCGACTAATCAGGACCACAGTTACTACCCAGGTCTCTAGGCCTGAGGTGAGCTGTAGCAACTCCTGAAAAACACCAGACATCCAGTGACTATACCCTAAAAGCTGGAAAGGCTTCCTTCAGGAAAAACCATCTTCTTACCAAAGGGATTCTCTCCACTACAAGAGTCCAGGAACAACCAGAAACTAAATTCAAACAACTAAGATAGCCCAATGGGTAGAGGACAGCGTAAAAGTCCAACCAACAAAAGCCAGAGCAATATGGCATCTCCAGAACCCAGTTATCCAGGGGCAAATAGCCCTACATATCCCAGCATAAATGAAATTCAAGGAGATGACCTAACATCTATGCTCATGAAGAAGATAACAGAGGAAACAAATAAAATACGAAAAGAATTAGAGGAAGATAAAAATAAACAGATCATGGCTATCCGTAAAGAAATGGAGGAAATTAAAGACAAGGAGATTATGGCCATCTGTGAAGAAATACAGGAAGCTGCAGCCAAACAGTCTGTGGCCTTTAGAGAGGAAATGCTTAAATCACTGAATGAAATAAAAGAAACAGTGGATTGTTCAAACAAACAGCTGAAGGAATTGACGGAAAAACATGAAAATACAGTCAGACAGGGGAAGGAAACCAACAAAATAGCTCAAGACCTGAAGATAGAATTGGAAAAATTTAAAAAAACACAAATGGAAGAAATTGTGGAGAGAAAGAACTTAGGGAAGAAAGCAGGAACTACAGAGGTTAGCATAACCAATAGGATACAAGAAAAGGAAGAAAGAATCTCAGGTGTGGAAGATACAATGGAAGAAATAGATGTATCTGTCAAAGAAAATGTTAAATCTAAAAAATTCCTGACACAGACCGTCCAAGAAATTCAAGACAACATAAAAAGACAAAACCTAAGAATAATAGGAATAGAGGAAAAAGAAGATTCTCTGCACCAAGGCCCAGAAAATATTTTCAACAAAATCATTGAAGAAAATTTCCCCAACTTAAAGGAGAGACCAATAAGAATACAAGAGGCCTATAGAACACCCAATAAATTAGACCAGGAAAGAAAATCCTCCTGCCACATAATAATCAAAACTGTAAGTATACAGAACAAAGAAAAAATACTAAAAGCTGCAAGAGAAAAAGGCCAAGTAACATATAATGGTAAACCCATTAGAATCACACCTGACTTTTCAACAGAGACTATGAAAGCCAGAAGGGCCTGGACGGATATCATGCAGACCCTAAGAGAACACAGATGTCAGCCCAGGCTACTATACCCTGCAAAACTCTCAGTCCTCATAGACGGAGAAAACAAGATATTCAATGACAAAAACAAATTTCAACAATACCTACAAACAAATCCAGCATTACAGAAGACACTGGAAGGGAAAATACAACCCAAGAAAGCTAGCTACATTCAAGAAAACACAGGAAATAAATAACCCCACTACAGTAAAACAAAAAGCAACCAAGCACACAACCGTATGACCACAGCCAACATCAAATTCAAAGGATCTAATAGCCACTGGTCATTAATCTCTCTCAATATCAATGGACTTAATTCTCCAATAAAAAGACACAGACTAACAGAATGGATGCGTAAACAAAACCCAGCAATCTGTTGTATACAAGAAACACACCTATGTCACAAAGATAGACATTATCTGAGGGTAAAGGGATGGAAGACAGCTTTCCAAGCAAATGGAGCGAAGAAGCAAGCAGGAGTAGCCATTCTAATATCTGATAAAATAGTCTTTCAACCAAAATTAATGAAAAGAGATGGGGAAGGACACTTCATACTCATCAAGGGAAAATTCCACTAAGAAGACATCACAATCTTGAACATCTATGCCCCAAATACAAGGGCACCCACATTTGTGAAAGAAACATTGATAAAACTTAAACCACACATAGATCCCCACACACTAATAGTGGGAGACTTCAACACCCCACTCTCAACAAAGGACAGGTCAACTAATCAGAAATTAAACAAAGAAACACTATCTCTAACAGAGGTCATTGAATCAAATGGACCTAACAGACATTTACAGAACCTTACACCCAAACACAAAAGAATTTACCTTCTTCTCAGCACCTCATGGAACCTTCTCCAAATTAGACCACATAGTTGGTCACAAAGCAAGCCTCAACAGATACAAGAAGATTGGAATAATCCCTTGTATCCTGTCTGATCACCATGGAATAAAGCTGGACCTCAGTAACGACAAAAATAGCAAAAAGCCTACACATACATGGAAACTGAACAACTTGCTACTAAAAGACAGCTGGGTCAGGGAAGAAATAAAGAAAGAAATTAAAATCTTCCTAGAACTCAATGAAAATGAAGACACAACATACCCAAACTTGCGGGACACAATGAAGGCAGTGCAAAGAGGAAAGTTCATAGCACTAAGTGCCTTCAAGAAGAAATTTGAGACAGCGCATTCAAGCAACTTAATGGCTCACTTAAAAACCCTAGAAAAAGAAGAAGCAGACACACCAAGAAGGAGCAGACGGCTGGAAATAATCAAACTCAGGGCTGAAATCAATCAATTAGAAACAAATAAAACAATTCAAAGAATCAATGAAACCAAGAGCTGGTTCTTTGAGAAAATCAACAAGATAGACAAACCCTTAGCCAAGCTAACTAAAAGGCAGCGAGACAACATCCAAATCAACAAAATCAGAAATGAAAAGGGGGACATAACTACAGACACTGAGGAAATCCAAGCAATCATTAGGACTTACTTCAAAAGTCTATATGCAACAAAATTTGAAAATTTAAATGAAATGGACAATTTTCTTGATCGATTCCACTTACCAAAGCTAAATCAGGACCAGGTAAATCAATTAAATAGTCCTATATCTCCCAAGGAAATAGAAGCAGTCATCGAAAGTCTCCCATCCAAAAAAAGCCTAGGACCTGATGGTTTCAGCGCAGAATTCTACCAAACATTCAAAAAAGAGCTAACTCCAGTTCTCTTCAAACTATTCCACAAAATCGAAACAGAAGCAACATTACCAAACTCATTCTATGAAGCCACAGTCACCTTGGTACCTAAACCTCACAAAGACCCAACAAAAAAAGAGAACTTCAGGCCAATCTCCCTTATGAACATTGATGCAAAAATACTCAACAAAATACTCGCAAACCGAATACAAGAACACATCAAAGATATCATCCACCATGACCAAGTAGGCTTCATCCCAGGTATGCAGGGGTGGTTCAATATACGGAAATCCATCAATGTGATCCACCATATTAACAAACTGAAAGAAAAAAAACACATGATAATCTCCCTAGAAAAAGCATTAGACAAAATCCAACATCCATTCATGTTTAAAGTATTGGAGAGATCAGGGATACAAGGCACATATCTAAACATTGTACAGGCGATGTACAGCAAACCTATAGGCAACATCAAACTGAATGGAGAGAAACTTAAAGCAATCCCACTGAAATCAGGGACAAGAAAAGGCTGCCCACTCTCTCCATATCTCTTCAACATAGTGCTGGAAGTCCTTGCTAGAGCAGTAAGACAGTTGAAGGAGATCAAGGGGATACAAATTGGAAAGGAAGAAGTCAAATTATCACTATTTGCAGTGATATGATACTATACGTGAGTGACCCCAAAAACTCTACCAGGGAACTCCTACAGCTGATAAACACCTTCAGCAAAGTGGCCGGATACAAAATTAACTCAAAAAAATCAGTAGCCCTCCTATATACAAAAGACAAAAGGGCTGAGAAAGAAATTAGGGAAACAACACCCTTCACAATAGCCACAAATGACATAAGGTACCTCGGAGTAACCCTAACCAAGGAAGTCAAAGACTTGTATGAAAAAAATTTCAAGTCTCTGAAGAAAGAATTAGAAGAAGATATGAGAAGATGGAAAGATCTCCCATGTTCATGTCTTGGCAGGATTAACATAGTAAAAATGGCCATTTTACCAAAAGCAATCTACAGATTCAATGCAATTCCCATCAAATTACCAACACAATTCTTTACAGACCTGGAAAGAAAAATTCTCAACTTCATATGGAATAACAAGAAACCCAGAATTGCTAAAACAATCCTCTACAATAAAAGATCTTCTGGAGGTATCTCCATCCCTGATCTTAAGCTGTACTATAGAGCAACAGTTTTAAAAACTGCATGGTACTGGCATAATAACAGAATAGTGGATCAATGGAACTGAACAGAAGACCCAGAAATAAACCCACACATTATGGACACTTGATCTTTGACAAAGGCGCCAAAACCATACAATGGAAAAAAGATAGCATCTTCAACAAATGGTGCTGGTCCAACTGGATGTCTACATGTTGAAAAATGAAAATAGATCCATACTTGTCACCCTGCACAAAACTGAAGTCCAAGTGGATCAAAGACCTCAACATAAAACCTGACACATTAAATCGGCTAGAAAAAAAAGTGTGGAATACCCTAGAACTCATTGGTACAGGAGAAAACTTCCTGAACAGAACACCAACAGCACAGGCTCTAAGAGCAACAATCAATAAATGGGACCTCATGAAACTGAAACGCTTCTTCAAAGCAAAGGAGACCATCACCAAAACAAAGCGACTGCCTACAGATTGGGAAAGAATCTTCACCAACCCTTTATCTGACAGAGGACTCATATCCAGTATATATAAAGAACTAAAGAAGCTGGAAAGCAGCAAACCAAGTAATCCACTTAAAAAATGGGGAACAGAGCTAAACAGAATTCTCTGTAGAGGAATACCGAATGGCAGAGAAGCACTTAAAGAAATGCTCAACCTCACTAGCCATTAGGGAAATGCAAATCAAAACAACCCTGAGATTTCACCTTACACCCATGAGAATGGCCAAGATCAAAAACTCAAGTGACAACACATGCTGGAGAGGTTGTGGAGAAAGGGGAACCCTTCTCCACTGCTGGTGGGAATGTAAACTTGTACAACCACTCTGGAAATCAATCTGGCACTTTCTCAGACAACTAGGAATAGTGCTTCCCCATGATCCAGCCATACCACTCCTAGGCATATATCCAAAAGAGGCTCAAGTACACAAAAAGGTCATTTGCTCAACCATGTTTGTAGCAGCTTTATTTGTAATAGCCAGAAGCTGGAAACAACCCAGATGTCCCTCAACTGAAGAATGGATGCAGAAATTGTGGCACATCTACACAATGGAATATTACTCAGCAATGAAAAATAAGGAAATAATGAAATTTGCAGGTAAATGGTGGGATCTGGAAAGGATCATCCTGAGTGAGTTGTCCCAGAAGCAAAAAGACACACATGGTATATACTCACTCATATAGACATACAACATAGGACAAACCCACTATAACCTGTGCATCTAAAGAAACTAAGCAAGAGAGAGGACCCTAACTAAAATGTCCAATCCCCATCCGGAAAGGCAAAGAGGATGGACATCAGAAGAAGAAGAAAACAGGAAAAAACCTAGGAACCTACCACAGAGGGCCTCTGAAAGCCTCTGCCCTACAGATTATCAAAGCAGATGCTGAGCCTGATGGGCAACTGTTGGGCAGAGTGAATGGAATTTTATGTAAGAACTGGGAAATAGTAAGAGCTGGAGAGAACAGAGTCTCCACAAGGAGAGCAACAGAACAAGAAAATTTGAACACAGAGAACTTCCCAGAGACTCATACTCCAACCAAGGTCCATTCTTGGAGATAACCCAGAACCCCTGCACAGATGTAGCCCAGGGCAGTTCAGAGTCCAATTGGGTTACATAGTAATGTGAAGAGGGACTGCCTCTGACATAATCTGATTGGCCTGCTCTTTGATCACCTCCCTCTGGGGGGGGGGAGCAGCCTTACCAGGCCACAGTAGAGGACAATGCAGCCACTTTTGATGTGAACTGATGGGCTAAGATCAGAAAGGAGAGGAGAACCTCCCCTATCAGTGGACTTGGGGAGTGGCATGCATGCAGAGGGAGGAGGGAGGGTGGAATTGGGAGGGGAGGAGGGAGGGGCTTACAGGGGGATGTAGAATGAATAAAGTGTAATTGAGGAAAAATTAAAAAAAAAAGGGGGGGGAAATAATTTAAGAACCTTAAATGACTTTCAAAAGTGGAGCAGAACATGGAGTTAGTCAATTTATATGGAGCATGTCTCGCCCCTGGGGGCAATGGTCTCCTGAACCTACTCAGACCTCGGACACCACCACTGCTAGTTCTAGAACTGATGCAAGATGTTCCAACGAGGGGCTTAAGGCTTCTCATAATATTTCCTATAAGCCCACACCTGTTTGTTTATATCCCCCATTTTTATTCATTATTAGCCAGATAGAGCCAAATAATTGTGGTGATGATATTTGCTTTTTTGCCCAATGCTGGAATGGTAGTGAATTTAGGTATGCCCTGGTCACTCGCATGCCTTGCTGGGTGCCTGTGCCCGTTGATGCCCCTCACGCTATAAGTCTCTTCAGACAGAAAAGGGATCTTGGAATTATAGCTGCCATTGTTACTGCCATCTCATTGGAAGCTGTTGGAGCTACCACCGTGGCATTAGCCATGAGTCATACTGTGCAGACTGCTCAGACCCTGACTAATCTTTTAGCCAATGTAGCTCATGCCTTAGATGTACAAAAAGGAATTAATGCTCAACTAAAAGGAGGCTTGATGGTGTTCAATCAGAGGATTGACCTTGTGCAGGAGCAAATTGATACCCTATGGTAAATGGCTCAACCGGGCTGTCAATGAAAGTATGCTGGACTTTGTGTCACTAGCATACAACATGAGAATTTTTCCTGTGCTGCAAATCTGTCTAAACAATTGTCCAGCTATATTTTAGGTAATTGGACTGGAGAATTTGATACTACGATGGAGCAGCTGAGAGTGGTCATTATCACAGTAAATTCTACCAGAGTGGACGCAGGACTAGCCACAGGATTATCACCATGGATTGCTGCAGCCATGAATCATCTGAAGGAATGGGCGGGCATGGGAGCGTTAGCAGGCCTTCTGGTGTTGGTCTCCTTGGTTTGCCTGTGGTGTATATGCAAGATTAGAGTCTCACAACAGCGTAATGCAGCCATGATCATTCAGGCCTTTACAGCCATTGAAGCAGGACAGCCTCCCCAAGCATGGTTGGCTACCATAAAAAGCTAAAATGTTATGCTCAGGATGCGAGGCTAAGCACTGCACTCAGGGTCAGCCGCTTTGGACCCAGAGAAGAGCAAGTCTGATTGCATGCGGGTTGATGCCCCAGGTCCCGCCTCTGAGAAAAAGGTATCAAACGGGTCTGATGCTCTTTGGGTGGATGACACCTAAATGAACATCGGTACAAAGTCCTAATTTAATATCAGAGATCAGACCTCTACTCTTGCCTGATGCGTCGAAAACAAAAAGGGGGAACTGTAGAGAGCTGTGTAATGCTGTGCCTTAAAGATGGAGCTGGTTTCCGCCTTCCACCTTCCCGATGGTGAGTGCTCTCTTTCACAAACAACTCCACATTTGGCTAAGGCTGAGGATCTGGCTTGCTTCCATGTATGTGGACCTATCTGCATTGCCCACGTGGCACGCTGGGTTTGGCTACCCAGAGGCTATTTAAGCTGTGGGCTGGCTTTCCCCAGGGTCAGATGATTGTTCAAGGTTCCTGAATAAACTGCATTGAAAAAAAATTGCTTATGCTGATGTCAATGCTGATATAAGCTGTAATTATTGTAGCTAGAATGAAAACTTATGTTTTTAATCTGTCATTGAAAACATTGCCTCTTAAATACAAAGAAAGAAGACAAGTTAGTATGTATATATAGCTTACAAACATTCTTAAATGAAATGGAATTTTCTTCAGAGTCCACATAAAATTTGATATAATTATCAACCTCACATTTAATTTAAATGTCATAAACAGGGACGTAAAAAATATAAAGTAGAATTCCTCATGTACAACTCCACTCCTGAACAAAAGAGGATTTAATGCATCTTCTAAGTAAACACTAAAATATATTTTTGAAACATAACTCCTGAAAAATCCAAGAGGTCCCTGATGAGCTAGTCTTAGCATTTCTTTCAGGAGGTAGTTCATAAAATTAATCAGCCATTTCAGTATAGTTCACCATGAAATACTAAAGCCATGTACACATCTAAGCATATCACAAATACACATTCCCACTGGTCCTCCATTTATGTCCAAACACAACTGAGTGAAAGAGAGCGAGAAAAAAGAAACATACCATAGAGATTTTACAGTTTAAACTCTAGTCACAAACTACAACAACAACAACAAAAAAAATCTTTTCTTTTAGTAGGTTAAATTAGCTGGTTTCTGTGTTGACATTTCATTAATCTACTTTACTTGAGTTTAAAGTTGACGGAAAAATCAAACCTTTAGAGAATAAGTATTGTATAATAGAGAATAAGTATTTTATAATTGCAGGAGAAAAATAAACGAACACTAATAGCTACAGCTGTCAGGAACAATGTCCCCTAGGACAATGTACTTAGTTTCACCTGATGTTTTGTGAACGTATTACTTAAGAGTACTTTCTTTCTAGAATAATTTGTCCAGAGAAAATACCATATACTAATCCCCATGATCCAAAATCACAGTGTTGTAAAACAGCTTTAAGGAAACAATCAGTAGGCCTATCAGAATGTAATTCTTCTTAATGTCATCAATACTTCCAGAGCAATAGAAATACACTGGATTAGGAAACAGGCATCAGTGTTACAAACAAACAAACAAACAAACAGCAAACACCTTTCAATATCAACTACCTATGGTGTTCATCAAATCCCCTAGTTCCTTCTTCATCCTTAACCAGCTATGCAATCGCAACAAAGGCATCTCTAATTTCTTGCCCAGGTTGCTTTCAAGAACAGGACATTTTAGATGATGGAGTGATTAGTACGTCATGACTAGAATGCACTTGAAGACTGTAAAAACATTTTAAGCAATTTCACTAAGTATGGTCTTAGTTTGAGCTACTATTGCTATAATCAAAGAGCATGAGAAAAAGCAAGTTGGGGAAGAAAAGGTTTGACTTCTGCTTCCACCTCCATAGTCATCACTGAAGGAAGTCAGGACAGTAACTCAAACAGGGCAGAAATCTGGAGATAGAGGCTGATACAGAAGCTGTGGAGGGGTGCTTCTTACTGGCTTGCTCTTCATGGCTTCCTCAGCCTGTTTTCTTATTAAACCCAGAATCACCAGCCCAGGTTTTGCACCATATGAAATGGGCTTGGCCCTTCCCCATCAATCAATAAGAAAATGCCTACAGTCCCCCCCTTTTTTGGGGGGAGGGGTTGTTGGTATTATTATTGTTGTTGTTGTTTGAGACAGGGTCTCTGTAACTGCCTTGTCTGTCCTGGAAATGGCTTGGTAGACCACACTGGCCTCCACCTCTCAGGGATCTACTGCCTCAGCTTCCCAAGTGCTAGGATTAAAGGTGTGCACAAGGTACAGCCCAATTCTAGGCAGGCTTTTTCTTCACGGAGGATCCCTCCTCTCTCGCTTGTGTCAAGTTGACATAAATTTGTCAGTACAAGTATAAACTGTATTTGGACTATTTCCCTCCATAGTCCAACCCCCCTTTTCTTGGGCCTCCTTTCCTGTAAGTTTCCCTTTTTTCTCAGTTTTGCTATCTGCATGTCATACTCCATATACATATATAAGTACATACATACATACATGATTTTATCTGTCTACATAAAATCTAGGAACCATTAAAAAGAGAACAAAAGGTATTTGTCTTTCTGCCTTAATTTGATTAATATGATTAACCTCAGTTACATAGACTTTTCTGGAAGTTATGTGACGTCTTTCTTCTTTACAGGAAAAGAGTCGGGGGCATGCTCCATTTTAAATACATGTGAGAAGCTTCGGCACTTAAAATGTCCTCCATTATAAATCATATGAAGTTATGAATAGCTGCTGTGAAGTCACTGGTTGACAATGAAAAGATTATGAATCAATTTGCATTGTGTAAACTTCAATAAAAACAAAGTGCTATCAAAAAAGGTGTATCAAAATTCTTAATATGATAGGTATGAAATTCATCTATTTTTTGTTTAAAAATTTGAGGTTGGTATTGAATATATCAAAATGTATAGTGCTCTTTTTATAGTTTACTATAGCTTTCTTGACAAATTCTAGTACATAAAGGATTTCCACAGGCACTGATAGTGAAAATCAATAGCCTTTTTCTTTGGTGATTTGGTGCTGATAAAGTGCTCAACCACCACTTAGAAGAGCTATTACTTTGAAGGATAAGACACAACGACTAAACCATAGGAACCTAATATTCAGTCTAGAAATAGAAAATTTACCACTTTTAAATCATAAATGGTATCATTTACACAATGAAATTTCTATTTAAAGGTAGAAAGCCAGTGTTAATGTTCTTAAAGTTTTTAAAATGTATCTGAAAACCATTTTTACTACTTTTATAAGGCAAAAAATATCTTCAGGAATATGAAAGAAAAATGGTGACAATGTGTAGTTACAGGATTAATGAATGATTAAAGTTCCAAATTTTTAAAATCAAACCTCTATTCTGAGACTTATGGCCAACTGTTGGGCAGAGTGCAGGGAATCTTATGAAAGAAGAGGGAAATAGTAAGATCTGGAGAGGACAGGAGCTACACAAGGAGAGCAACGGAACCAGAAAATTTGAACACAGGGGTCTTTCCAGAGACTCATACTCCAACCAAGAACCATAATGGAGATAACCTAGAACCCCTGCACAGATGTAGCCCACAGTAGTTCAGTGTCCAAGTGGGATACATAGTAATGGGAAGAGGGACTGCCTCTGACATAAACTGATTGGCCTGCTCTTTGATCACCTCCCCCTGAGGGAGCAGCAGCCTTACCAGGCCACAGAAGATGACAATGCAGCCACTCCTGATGAGATCTGACAGACTAAGACCAGAAGGAAGGAGAGGGGGACCTCCCCTATCAGTTGATTTGGGGAGGGGCATGGGTGAAGAAGGGGGAGGGAAGGTGATATTAGGAGGGGAGGAGGGAGGGCTTTATGGGGGGATATAAGGTGAATAAAGTGTAATTAATAAAAGTTAAAAAAAGAATATACAAATGGTACTGATATTTAAAGCAATGGTTAAAAGAAAAGGGAAAAAAAAAAACCTCTATGCTTTGGCTGTTGTATTAATTCAATTTACATTGCTATGGCAATCAGATGTCACAGAAAAGAAAAATTCAAGTTCAAATACAACTTGCTCATTTAAATTACAGCTTTATGCAGTACTGAGCCTATACCACTTAACTTCCCGGTATGGACTAAGACAAGAAAACATGAAAGACAGTCATTATTAAATGAATACTTGTAGATAAAGATAGACAGAGACAATACACTAGAATGCAATGTAGAAATGTCTACAGCTTTTCATTAAAAAGCATGGCAGCAAATACATAGTATTAGCTACATAGTAAACATTAGACCAGTCTGAATTAAATGAGACCTAATAAAGGAAAACCAAAACGGAAATGGCATGCGATAACATAGAAGAAGGACTTGCTTGCTGGAAAAGCTCTTACCAGATAAAACAAGCTCCCTAAGTCTGTATCAGCAACTCAAATGATGGTGACTTTAAAAGCCTCCTGTAGTTCCAGTATTTGCACGCAACCTCTTACTCCACACCTCCAAGTCTAGTCATTTGCTTGACAAAATGGCCATGCAAAAGGGCAGGATTCAAAAATCAAGAATTCCATCTTGATTTTTTTGTTCTCTGAATGAGTTATAGGTGCTTGCATTTAATTCTATAATTTGAAATTATAATATATTACTTTTATTAATTTTTGAGAATTTCACATAAGCAATGCATTTTGATCAATTTCACCCTTTATCTCTCCCTTTGGCTCCTCTCACATGCATTTTTAACCCCTTCCTCCCTTCTTGTTCGTTTTTTAATTTTTATTTTTTATATTAATTACAGTTTATTTAATTTGTATCCTAGCTGTAGACCAGTCCCTCACTCCTTCCCAATCCCACCCCTCTCTCCCACATCTCCTCTCTGCCCCTCTCTATGTACACTGATAGGAGAAGTCCTCCTTCCCTTCCATCTGACACTAGCTTATCAGGTCTCATCAGGACTGGCTGCAATGTCCTCCTCTGTGGCCCAGCAAAGCTGTTCCTTCCTTGAGGGGTGGGGAGGAGAGGTCAAAGAGCCAGCCACGAAGTTCATGTCAGAGACAGTCCCGGATTCCCTTACTAGGGTACCCACTTGGATACTGAGCTGCCATGTGCTACATCTGAGCAGGAGTTCTAGGTTATCTCCATACATGATCCTTGGTTGGAGAAATACTCTCATAGAGGCCCCCCTGTGCTCTGATATGTTTTGTCCTTGTGGAGTTCCTGTCCTCTCCTAGTCATACTAACTCCCCCTTTTATCACATGATTCCTTGCATTCTACCAAAAGTTTGGTTATGAGTCTCAGCATCTGCTTTGATAAGCTTCTAGGTAGAGTCTTTCATAGGCCCTGTATGGTAGGTGTACTGATTTTAGTATGTTTATCCTAGCTTATATGTCTAGTATTCACTTATAAGTGAGTATATACTGTGTGTATCTTTCTGCTTCTGGGATACCTCACACAGGACGATTTTTCTAGATCCCACCATTTGCCTGCAAATTTCATGATCTAATTGCTGAGTATTATTGCATCGTATAAACATACCATAATTTCTATATCCATTGCTCCATTGAGGGACATCTGTGTTATATCCAGGTTCTGGCTATTACGAATAAAGAAGACCCAGAAATAAATCCACCCACCTATGGATACTTGATTTTGACAAAGAAACCAAAACCATACAATGGAAAAAAGACAGCATCTTCAACAAATGATACTGGTCCAACTGGATGTCTACATGCAGAAAAATGCAAATAGATCCATATTTATCACCCTGCACAAAACTAAAGTCCAAGTGGATCAAAGACCTCAATATAAAACCAGACACACTAAATCGGTTAAAAGAAAAAGTGGGGAAGAGGCTAGAACTCATTGGCACAGGAGATAACTTCTTGAACAGAACACCAACAGCACAGGCTTTAAGATCAACAATCAATAAATGGGACCTCATGAAATTGAAAAGCTTCTGTAAAGCAAAGGACACTGCTTTCAGAACAGTGTCAGATTGAGAAAGGAGCTTGACCAACCCTATATCTGACAGAGGGCTGATATCCAGAATATATAAAGAACTGAAAAAGTTAAACAGCAACAAATCAAATAATCCAATTAAAAATGGGGTACAGAGCTAAACAGAGAATTCTCTGTAGAGGAATATAAAATGGCAGAGAAATACCTAAAGAGATGCTCAACGTCCTTAGCCATCAGAGAGATGCAAATCAAAACGACCCTGAGATTTCACCTTACACCCATCAGAATGGCTAAGATAAAAAACTCAAGTGGCAATACATGCTGGAGAGGATGTAGAGAAAGGGGAACCCTCCTCCATTGCTGGTGGGAATGTAAACTGGTGCAACCACTTTGGAAATCAGTCTGGCACTTTCTCAGACAATTAGGAATAGTGCTTCCTCAAGATTCAGCTGTACCACTCCTACGCATATATCCAAAATATGCTCAAGTTTATCCACCTCTTATTCTACTTTAATTTAAAAGAGGCAAATCTAATGTTTTGTTATTTTGTAATCCATTTTATAGCTTCCTCTATTTATACATCTTCTGTAAGAATTATTTAATAACTTCAAGATTTTTACTATGTCTCTGCCACTGCAGAAAGGGATGTGACCCTGTAAGTATCAACACAATAAGTGCAAAAGGTTTTTATTTACTTTTATTTTAATATATTTAAAATAGATTATTTTTTATACAATTTATTCTGA
The DNA here is from genome assembly GCF_030254825.1 of Meriones unguiculatus. Lineage (NCBI taxonomy): Eukaryota > Metazoa > Chordata > Mammalia > Rodentia > Muridae > Meriones > Meriones unguiculatus. Next base: position 8,666,822 of record NC_083368.1, on the reverse strand, counting down.
TTATGGTTTCCCTCCCCCAACTCCTTCCAGATTCTTCCTACTTCCTAGACCCCATAATCCACACCCTTTTCCCTCTCTCATTAGAATAAAAATAGAAAACTAAAAATAATATTGATGTTAAGATAAAAAACAAACCAACCAGACTACGATAAAACAAACAGGAAGTGCCATAGAAAAAACACAAGAAATGTAATAAACACTGATACATGTTTACACACACAGAATACCTATGAAAACAAAATCAGAAACCATAATGTATAAACAAAAAATCTGTAAGGTACAAACAGCAAAACAAAATCCCCAAACAAACAAGCAAACAAACCAATGCTTAGACAAAACATTATGAGATAAAAATCTTCCAAAAGTACCAATGTGTCTGTTTTATGTTAGCCTACTGCTGAGCACGGAGCTTGTCCTTAAATATGGTTTGTATACCCAGTGAAACTCCATATGAAAAAATAATAATTTTTCCTTTACAAGAAGTTGTCAATTAGAGATAACAGAAAAAAATTTTTTTTTTCAATGCAGTTTATTCAGGAACCTTGAACAATCCTTGGACCCTGGGGAAAGCCAGCCCACAGCTTAAATAGCCTCTGGGTAGCCAACCCAGGCGTGCCACGTGGGCAATGCAGATAGGTCCACATACATGGAAGCAAGCCAGATCCTCAGCCTTAGCCAAATGTGAAATTGTTCGTGACAGAGAGCACTCACCATCGGGAAGGTGGAAGGCAGAAACCAGCTCCATCTTTAAGGCATAGCATTCCGCAGCTCTCTATAGTTCCCCCTTTTCGTTTTAGACGCATCAGGCAAGAGTAGAGGTCTGATCTCTGATATTAGAAATAAATTGGGACTTTGTACCGATGTTCATTTAGGTGTCATCCACCCAAAGAGCATCAGACCCGTCTGATAACCTTTTTCTCAGAGGCGGGACCTGGGGCATCAACCTGCATGCAACCAGACATGCTCTTCTCTGGGTCCAAAGCGGCTGACCCTGAGTGCAGTGCTTAGCCTCGCATCCTGAGCATAACATTTTAGCTTTTTATGGTAGCCAACCATGCTTGGGGAGAATGTCCTGCTTCAATGGCTGTAAAGGCCTGAATGATCATGGCTGCTTCACACTGTTGTGAGACTCTAATCTTGCATATATACCACAGGCAAACCAAGGAGACCAACACCAGAAGGCCTGCTAACGCTCCCATGCCCGCCCATTCCTTCAGATGATTCATGGCTGCAGCAATCCATGATGATAATCCGTGATAACAGAAAATTTTTAATACAGATTGTTGGGCCAAATAACTTAAGAAGGAAGACAGGGTGAAAATCAAGCACCACAGAAATCACTGATAACTGCAGGCCTCACCACATTACTCTTTCATACATTTACAATTACAGTTTCAGCGTTTATTTAACAGCAAGACAAGTCTCTGTTAACTTCCCAAGATGTTACAAAACACAACCAATGAATAACGAAAACTCAATATAGGAAATAGGGAACAAGACACTTCCCAGAGAGGGGGCAGGTTAGTTTGTGAATAAACAACCCTGTTGGGAGAGGAGGGAATCTGGCCGTCATGAGAGGATCCATTTATGTTTGGGGATCTGGATGGAGACAGTTGCTTAATTTTCCAGGTATCACTGTAACCTCTGCAGTCTGTGGTGTTCAAGGAATCGTATGTCCAATATCAATGCAAACTCTATGCATTAGACGAAACTCTGAGAACAATGCTGTTTTCAGTGTCTCAAATGCTGGATCCTTTCTAATACTGGTGAGTGAGTGCAAGAGACCACACCTGTAGGTGTGGCTCACCTCTGTGGTAAAAACAAAATGTGCCTTAAATGTTCTTCTGCTGTCACTGCACAGTCCAATGGGGGAAAAGCCAGAGAAATGAAGGACTGGACACATGATCTGCATGAGTAACCCTTCCAGAAAGGATGTCTGCTCTGAGGAAATTTTGTTATTATTCCAGATGGCAGTACTGTCATCCTGGCCACACCACACATATCATTCAGGAATTATTCACTGTGTCTGGTGGCCTGGAAATGATTTTGCCATTGAGAAGACGCGAGGAAGTGTCAGCACATGCCAAACTATTCTTCACTGCCCTCCAAAAGAAGTTCTTTTTTCCCATGGGAAGCAGCTAAAACAGTTTGGTCAACGATGCAAACTTCTTTCATAGCACAATTGAGAAGGGAGATCTCCTGTGTTTTGATTTTTTTGTTTAGCTCAGAGTAAGCCAGAATTCTGTCATAGTTGCAAAGGCAGTCACTGTGAAACACTCCAAGTCAAACATTTTAATTACATTTAAATAGTATGTGCATAGAAATGTTAGGCAACTGGTCAACATTATTTATCTTGCTAAGGGGAAACATGTTGAGACTCTCAACTGTTTTCATTTTGAAACAAAGCCCTTACTGCTTTGAATGCTGAGCTTTCTGATATGCGTTCTTTGGTCATTGAAATCCAAAGAAGAAGACTTGCCATGCCTATGTAACTTAAAGATGCACCCATTCTATTCTAATGGAAATAGATCTTTATTTTATAACATAGAGTGGTCAAGTGTCTCAGGGTACCGTAACAGCAATCATGAACTTCAACTCTCTGTCAAACTACCCTAGTAAAAACAAGATCGTTAGAAACAGTCCCTCTGAATATGTTGACATCCATTGTCAACTCTGCCACACAATACATCATCCAAACCATAAAATGAACATATTTTTTATAACATAGTTACAACAGGCAAGAGAAATTAGCTCTATATGCAAAAAGCTTATTTTTAATTTTTCATTATTATTATTTATTCACTTTGTATTCCAACAGTGGCCCCCTCCCTCATCTTGTCCCAGTCCCACCTTCCTTTTTTTACCCCTCCCCTCGTCCACTGATAGGGAGTTCCTTCACCCTTACTATTTGACTTAGCCAATCAAGTCTCTTCAGGACTGCTTGCATCCTCTTCCTCTGTGGCCTAGTAAGAGCACCCCACCAGGGGGAGATGATCAAAGAGCAGGCAACTTAGTTCATGCCAGAGACTGTCCCTGCTCTCCTTACTAAGGAATCCCTATGGAGACTGAGCTGCCCATGGGCTACATCTGAGCAGAAGGTCCATGCTCTCTCCATGCATGGTCCTTGGTTGATTCACCAGTCTCTGCAAGACACCCCTGCTCCGCATGCCCAGATTTTTTGGCTCTCTTGTTGTGCAGCTCCTGTCCCCTCCAGTTCTTTATATCTCTTCCTTCTTCCATAAGATTTCCTGCGCTCTGCCCCCAAAAAATGCTTCTTAAAGACACCATTCCTTTGATGGTTAGAGCTAAGTTGAATTTGTAATGAATATTCTGGTACCCTGAAAAAGAGGCAGAGCAAAGCAGTCTGTTGTGCTTTAATCTGGATTGGTAAAATTCTGTTGTCATTTATTGACATTTAGCCTTATCATTCTTCTTGCTTAAATTTATAATTTGGTGGACAATCATAAGACACTTCACAGGTTGTCAGGGAAGGCCAATATGAAGAAATTAATTATGTTAATATTCTAGAGGTACTTCATAAACAGTATAAACATAATAGATGCAAAAATATGTGTGAGATTATACTGAGATATAAAACTGCTCATTCATTGACAGTACCTGCTTCTAAATCCAAATACCTAAGTCAGAACCCAGGGACCCACAAGGTAGAAGAAGGTGATTAATTGCCACAAGTTGGTCTTCCACTTCTGCCTGGCACACACTTGCCCCTCTCAAGAGACGTTTTATATATGCATATATATGTATATATAAATATATATATATATGTATGAGTGTGTAATTAAATAAAAGGTCAGATTTGATAAGATTTATATCTTATCATTCAAAGACCGGGCATGGAGGGAAAAGGTAAATATATGTCTTTTTCCACATGACATGCTAAAATTTATAATCATAACACAAAAGAGAAATCAAACTCCAGCCTGTTTTCACGAAGAAGGAAAATTCGAAAGCTCTGTCTAACATAATTCCAAGGTAGCTTTGAAGATTTGTTATTTTAGAATCAAACTAGAAAGTTATTCAGTATTAATCAGTTGGTAGGTTAAATGGGAAACTGTTGACAGATAGGTGAGTAGAAAATAATTACTGGCAAATGACAGATTTCTAAAAGGCATTTTGCATAGTGCCACTCTTCTGTAGCTGATTTCATTTTCTACCAAAACAATGTTGCCAGTACTGAGCTTTCAGGATTTAAGAGAAAATGAGGCAAGAATTGATTCTCTTACAGATATTATTTAAATAATTATGTCTGAGCTTGTCTAAAACTACTTTAGGCATTTGGTAAATAAGAAACATCCAAGAGCAGCTCAGATTTATGCTGAATAAGGACTTTTCTAATAACATTTTGCTAAGCCGCAAAGTACCAGGCGTTGTCACCTTTCCATATGACACTGAGAACAGGAGGGTACCCTTGGAGTAATAACTGACCATGACATGGCATTCTCAAGAATACCAAGTACTCCACAAACAGTGATGCATGTCATACTGTTTTCAGTATAGATTTCCAAAGTAAACAGGAAATGTAACCTGGAAAGATGCTAGGTAAACATTTGAAAAATCAAGGCAAAACAGTAGCAAGTCCCAACAGGAAATGTTCTCCTGCAAATAACCATGATCCCCAAGTGGATATTGTTGAAGAAAATGTATATCATTAAAGCAGATTCTTGTTTTGTTTTGTTTTGTTTGGTTGGTTGGTTTTTGTTACTCAGTGGCTTGATGCTGTAACTATTACTAATTCCCACTTATGACATTTGATTTTTAAGACTTACTTCTAGCTATGGTTATCTTAACTTTCTTAATTAAGGAGCAGAACCTTTCAAATTCTTTGGTAGGAAACTCTTGGCTGACAGCAGTCTGTAATTAGAGTGACTATTTTAGATTGTAGTTTTTCTAAGATTGAAGCGATTGTCCAAAAGTGACATTTCTGCAAGGCAAGCCAGGAGGAGTTTCAGAACTTTGAGTCATGTTGGAGCCATGAAGTGTTATATGCAAGCCAGTCAGTTCTCTCAGGAGACTCTCCATTCTTTCAGGAATACTGAGCATTCTGTGCTAGGACAGATCCTGTGATAGATCCACACACGAGGCAGAAAAGTCTGCCAGTGGAGCCATATATTTTAGTGGGAACCAGAAAATAAACAAGTGTATTTACAAAAGCAAAAAAATGACTGTGGAAAAGGAAATGATGGTGGTAATGGGCTATCAACAGGTGTTATTTTCAATGCTGCTGAAAGTAGGGATGGGAGTGAAATTTTAAATGAAACATGGTGAGAGAAAAGCTTCATGAGAGGAGAATTTGAAATAATAATTGTCTCTAGAGTTTGTTTTCCTTTCCTCCTTCAGCACATAGTTACAGGTAATCTAAATCTGTGTCCTGAAGCCAGGTTAGGGGACAGAAAAGTGTCCATGATGGAATTAAAGCAGTCCCTACTATTTCCATTATTGTAATATAAAAAGAAAAAGAAGCTTCAAAAATAGTGGCAATAAAGTTATTGATATGATTAAAATCATATTAAGTACTTAGACAATGATTACTAACCCAAGCTGGTTCAATGAGGGCTATATTAAAGAAAAAAATCAATTCATGGCTGACCCACTGTTTCCTTCTGATAGGGAAGCAGAGCCTACATAACACAGAACACTAAAGCTAGGCTACATTGATCTGACTCAGCTGTGATTCGTGACATGACAGCCAGTAAGACACAGAGATAATCTGGATTGACCTGTCTTAATGACAGAAGATGTTAAAAGCAGAGTTTGTCAGATGAGGATTGGCTGTCCTGTTATTTGCTTTAAAACATCATGTCCAATTAAGACAGTGTATATTTCCCCTAAAGTTAAGACTGGCTTCAAGAAGACAAGAAAACTATCAGGGACCTTAGTTGCCTAACACGAGAAAATAACTCTTTGAACAAGAAGAATGATCTTGAAAGTTGTTAATTCTCTAAGAGATGGACAGTATGTTTGCTTGAAGAGTGTTTTGATTCAGTATATCGAGTCTTCTGATCAAGTAACATGGCAATTTTTCTGCCTATATGAGAGATTTTAGAGTTCTTGGATTTTGCCAGTAACAGTCAAACTATGTAGTCCAGAGGAGTAATGGAAGTTCATATTGGGTAGAATCATACTTTAAAATGTTGTTTTAACTCATAGTAGGTAAGACACATTATAAACTAATTTTTGCTGACTCTTGACTTACTATGGTTATAAACTTCTAATTTTATGGAAACTTATCAATTTGTTCTATCTCTTCAGTAGTCATTATTCATATCTGCTCTGCAATGCAAACACCTTCTTATTTACTTCTGAAAGAAATAATTTCACATAGCATGTGTGTGTGTGTGTGAGAGAGAGAGAGAGAGAGAGAGATACATAAAAAGAAAGTACTTATTTTTCCCTTATCTTTTGGTTTCTATTTGGTAAATATTAATATAATTTTAACTACTTCCACAAAATTAGCTTATGCACTGTGCCTTGAAAAACAACACAAAACAAGGACCTTATATTCATGGACATTGTGACATGACGTGGACACGAGTGAATGACAGTTGCTCACTCTGCTTGTTGATGCAGCAAATGATTAGATCATCTGCTCAGGTCTCTTAGTCTATCCACGTTACACATTGGACTCTTACTAGACTTTTCAAGTTTTAACATTTCTCAGCAAAGTTTCAGGAGAATAGAAAAAAATGCTGAATGTTTAAAGCTGATCTTCTTGGGTTTGCACATTCTTGCTCTCTTTATTGCCAATGTTTACTCAGAAATGCCACTGAATCTGTCACTGTAATAGAAACCTCAGCCTTTTCCCCTGGCTTCAAGTATTTTCACAAATCATGGTCTAACAACTATAATCCAAGCTCTGACTACAAAGTAGGAAATAAAGCTAAATCTCCTTTAAATTTTTACACTTGGGCCTATATTTTGTGAAAAAAGCATATTGTAAACTGTAATGTTACCAAAGGGGATGCTAAAGCAGAGCTGACCTTAGTATAGTCCTTATGTGAACTCAGACTTTCTCTGTCTTCCTCATTTTTCTGTCAGTTATTATAGCAGCTGGGGATATTATATAGTTGACTCTTGACTTCTGTCTTTTGTGAAGTCTATAAATAGGCTCCTTTTAAATTCTAAAGACTTTAGTCCAGTAAATAAATGTTACCCCATATCATGTGAGGAGACCCAAATCATACTTAAAAGCAATCAATGAGCTTTTAATCAATGCTTCATTTTTCCTGTGGGTCTCAAATGGGACTAGAGGACTTTTGCCAAGGTAGGAGACATTTCATTAACCAAAAAGAAGCAAAAAGTGTGTTACTGGTGTCTGGTGCAAGGAAGACAATGTGACTAATAAAAAATGCTGCAATGTGCAGAATTTTCTCCTATTGAAGACCTCTCTCAAAGGTGTCAAGATTGAGGAAACATACACTAGGTTGGTATGCTATGACACCTTCAGGATCTTTCCTATCTATTTAAATATTTACTTCCATTTCTTTTCTTTTTCATGACACCAGTTGTTCCCTTCATAAAGTCATAATTCCAAAATAATGTGTCATTTACCCTTTTTTGTGTTGTGGCTGTTTCATATTTTTGTTTGTATATCTATAATTGGAAGCTGGAAATCAAATCCAAGGTTGAGGCACTTCAGATAGATATAGATGAGGAAGGAGAGAAGAACCCTTTGTGAATTCTTTGACAGCAAAGTGCTGATATATAACGTTTTCATTTCACATAACTTACCCCCTAAGACAACAGTGAAGAGGAAAACTCATTCTGTAAGATTTAATTTAGGCACTGTTTAAAGGAACGGGGGCGTTTCCATTCTTAAAAATGGATGCCTCTGAACTTAAATATCTACAGGGAATCCTTCATTCCTGCCTAGCAGAAAATGTCTGATTTGATTGTTCCTGTTTTCATCAATAATAATTTTACAGTTAATATTAGAAAAGTAGTATTAAAATGTTAGGGAAAAAAATCTAAATTTTCATTTGCATGTTTAATATTGATTTTAATGTCTACTGTAATGAGCATGCATTCATGAGCCCAAGATGAGAATTCTAAAGCTTCCGTTCAGACCTCTTCCATGCCCCCAAATTACTTTTTCGTCATTGTTTCATTGTGCTTTCCATGTAGGAGGGAAAGATTTACTTTTTACACATGAAATTTTACTTTCTGAGTTATCTTTCTTCACTTGGAAAGATTTTGAAACCATCTGATTTTCTTAAGGTGAACTTGACAAAAAAGACTTTTGTTTGAAATAGATATCCGTATGCACCCAGACTCTTAGCCAGACTCTTTGTCCTTGGGCGTACTCTTCATTAGGAATAAAGAGGACCAAAATGATAGTGAACCATAGAAAGATGGGGAGAGAAGATGGAAGCTCTGGTTTAAAAAAATGAACATGATATAAAACCTTTAATAATACAAAGGAAAAAATAAGGCAAGAATGAAAGTTTGATCACAGAGAAATGCTACCGAGCATTTGATGAGAAAGAAGTAAGAATAATAGCCATTGCTTAGTTCTAGATCCTGATCTCTCTCAAGTCAGTTCTGCCCACAGAACAAACCAGAATCTTAGGACAGAAGTGTGAACAAAAAAGCAAGGGCTTAGTGATGAAAACTACCATGTGCAGGAAAGGTTCTACTACTTCCAAATGGCTTTGTCATTGCTTTACATGTGGTCATTCATCACCATTGCACATACGTAAATGTACTAAAGCACATTCATCTTTAGACTCAAATTCCCCTCTGAATTAAAGTAATTTATATTATGTTTATGGAGATTATTTATGTTTATGAGGATTATCATAATATGACACTAATATTTGGTGATTAATACTTTATATCAAATATACAGAGACATTTTCTTGAAAGCAAAGCAAAGGGCCACACCCTGAAACCACCTTCACCATGGTTTCAGAGAACTGTTTTATCTTTACAGAGATGTACAGATGAAGGAACTGATTTGACAAGTAGGACACAGCTCATTAAGTCAGCCATCTTTAACATACAGTGACTAGGACATTCATTTGTCATTCTGTCGCTAAGTAACTATAATTGTAGTTTCAAAATGCTGGATTTCAGACTCCCAAGAAGCTTATAGTTAATGCTGAATGGCTAGACTTTCCAAATGTCTCTCACAAAGAACAGTTAGAATGTGGGGATAATGGAGGTGCTGGAATGTTTTAGGAACAAAACTAATTTGTTGAGTATAATTTATATTTAATTTTATGTTTTTTAAACCAGATATATCAAACAGAACACAGGAAGTCCTGTGGAAGAAGGCAGAGATAAAGGATCTAGAAGAGACAAGACCTCCACAAAGACACCAACAAAGCCAAGAATGCTGGGCCCAGGGGTGACTGCAGAGATCCATCCTTCAACCAAAGACCTTTCATGGAGAGGACATAACCCCCGCCCCCCCCCCACCCCGCTCAGATATAGCCAATAGACAGCTCAGCTTCCATGTGGATTCCTTAGTAAGGGGAGACGAGACAGTCTCCAACATGAACTCGGCTGCCTGCTCCTTGGTCACTTCTCTGAAGTAGGACAACCTAGCCAGCCCACTGAGGAAGAGGATCCAGGCAGTCCTGACAGGACCTGATAGGCTAGGGTCAGACAGCAGGGGAGGACTTCTCCTATCAGTGGACTAAAGGGGAGGGATAGAGGAGGCAGAAGGAGGGACGGGGGACCTGGAGGAGACAAGGAAGGGGCTACTACTGGGATACAAAGTTAATAAATTGTTTAAAAAAATAAAAGAAACAATACTGTTTTAAAATAGGCATTCCTAGCTTGTGAATAGCAGAATACCCAGGTTCATGATGGCAAATATGGAGACAACAATAAAAGATTTAATGAAGTTAAAACAAAACTTTCTGCAAAGACAGATAACCGTCCTTGCAGTGATTAATTGAAGCATCTCAGCATGGCACTCCAGGTTGATAAAGGAGGAACAGTTGCATGGTTTTGTAAATGCCAAAGCTGTAGCAACAAGCTTTACATCACAGCAAATGTCCTATTTTCTCTGATATAATTAATTCATCAGTTTTGATGTTTTGCAAGTGTCAGAGAATAATGATAATTTCTAATATCAAATTTGTTTCCCTGTGTGTTTCAGACTATAGACACTCAAAGGAAAGGCTTTATCGCCACTCTTCACTTGCAGTTACCGATACCTCTGATGACAGGTGTGTGTGTGTGTGTATGTGTGTGTGTGTGTGTTTCTCACCACATCATCAGTGCATCATCAGTGAAAACTAAGCTTAACTATTACATCCAACTCTCAGATTAGCATCGCATAAAATTTCAAAGTGATTGTTGATCCTTTTACTTCTGCAGTCTTCTTATAATTTAGAATGGAGCTGTGATAAATGCCTCTTTAACAGATCTTAAGATATGAGCTGAAGCCTGTGATGAGCAAAGAATTGTGATACCGGTCACAAAATCACTGTGCAATCTCAAAGGTTGGCATTTAGAGTTTTACATGGTTTTCTTTTAAACCAATGACAGTGTTTTATTTTGGAGAATGGGAGTAGCTAAATTAGTTAAAATATAACTAAACTAGTTCAACTGTATGATGGAATTGATGAGTAAAATTTAAAAATATATGTACTATTGTGTTTTTCAGCCTAGTCTCTGGTAACAATTTCTGAAGAAATAAAAGTATATCAAGTAAGCAAGGAAGGAACAGGCCGGGAAATTAATAATTATAGGTCAATACTTAAAGTATAATGCAGTGAGTAAAGAGTTTTAAATTATGATAATGGAAAAAGTTTACAAGATGGGATACATAAACTTCAAACCCCAAATAGCTATTGTTCTTACATTGTTCTACTCAAGAGAAATGTCTAAAGCCTTTCTTGTCCTGTAATTAGTGCAGTTATAGATTTCTTGTCTGAATCATTTATTTACTTAACATCCCTACGATAATTTACTATGCCAATTCTTGTGCCATATATTAGACCCATAATTCTTACAATTTTTAGTGAAAGCCATTTTATAGATAAGGAGAATAAAGTATTGAGCTTAAACTGTTTTTATAGGTAGGAAACAAGCCTGGTCCCTGCCTAATTGCTTCTAAGGTCTGTGCCAGGTACTGATGAGAGGATGGGATCCTGTGAGGCAGAATGCCAACACACACACATAATGGTATTCTAACACTTGGATGATATGATAAGCATCTTAATTACAGAACAGAGAATGATGGTTACATGTTGATGTGTTCATGTGCAAAGTCATAAAGGAGGCTCATCAAAGAACTGGCTAAAAACCTGAAAGTCTACAACTTTGAAAGGTTCTACCAGGCACAAAATACAAAGACAGAAGGCTTCAATCAATAGAGGAACATGTGACAGGGCAAAAGGATGTGTGAGGAAGGCTATGTCAGCATATTTAAGTTGATGCAAGAAGTTGGCTGTGCCTAAGGGTATCCTGTCAGGAGCTGCTGAGTAGCGGAAACAGAAATGGGTGCACACGGAGTCACTACTATCTCAAGTCAGGTGATATGGTTTACATTTTTTTCTGTTCTTTATTTTTCCTGTATTTTTTATTTTACTTTTAATTACACTTTATTTACTTTGTATCCCCTCTCTAGTTCCCTACCTCCTCCCCTCCCAATCCCTCCATTCCTCCCCCTTCTTCACGAATGCTCCTCCCCAAGTCCACTGGTAGGGGAGGATTTCTTTTACTTCCTTCTGATCCTAGTCTGTTCAGTCTCATCAGGAGTGGCTGCGTTGTCTTCCTCTGTGGCCTGGTAAGGCTGCTCCCCCCTCGGGGGAGGTGATCAAAGAGCAGGCCAATCAGTTCATGTCAGAAGCCGTCCCTCTTCCCATTCACTTGGACACTGAACTGCCATGGGCTACATCTGTGCAGGGGTTCTAGATTATCTCCATGCATGGTACTTGGTTGGAGTGTGAGTCTCAGAAAAGACCCCTGTGTTCAATTTTTTTGGTTCTGTTGCTCTCCTTGTGGAGTTCCTGTCCTCTCCAGATCTTACTATTTCCCTCTTCTTTCATAAGATTCCCTGCATTCTGCCTAAAGTTTGGCCATAAGTCTCAACATCTGTTTTGATAGTCTGCAGGGCAGAGCCTTTCAGAGGTCCTCTGTGGGAGGCTCCTAACTTGTTTTCTGTTTTCTTCTTCTTCTGATGTCCCCCCTCTTTATCTTTCAGGATGAGGATTGAGCATTTTAGTAAGAGTCCCCCCTCTTGATTAGTTTCTTTAGGTGTACATATTTTAGTAGGTTTATCCTATATTATATGTCTATATGAGTGAGTATAAGCAGTTTGTGTCTTTCTGCTTCTGGGATAGCTCACTCAGGATGATCCTTTCCAGTTCCCACCATTTACCTGCAAATTTCATGATTTCCTTGTTTTTCATTGCTGAGTAATATTCCATTGTATACATTTTAAGGGAGTTGCCTCTTCCTACTAGGGAATATTTGTTTTATTTTTAGGATGAAAATTGTTCAGCATATCTAGAGAAAAGGAACTATTAGCCAGGGGAAAGTAGAAGGATAGTTAGTGGTTTCTGGTGTAGAAGATGAAAGAAAGGGAATTGAAGAGACAAGGCAGATGGAGAGAAAAGATAAAGAAGTAAGAGCAGAGTTGCAAAGGAGGAAAATATAGGAACTACCTTGTCAAAATGGAAATTGCAGGTATAGAGAGCTTCTGGGATTTGCAGAAGTTCAGGTGGGTGAGTAGAAGAGTAGTTGCTGTAGGGTATTTAAAACAATTTTAAGAGATAAAAGATTACATTAATTATTTTAATATTAATAAAGGATTATATGTTAATATTATATTATTAACAGAACTGAGTTTTCAACTAATGATGTAGAGCAACCATGTTGAATATCAACAGTATTGGACACTGTCACTAAGGTGGAATTTCAGTTGGCTGAAACAGAAAGGATTGCCTCATTTTAAGTGGTGAGACAATTAGAAAAGGATGTTCTTCTCCCTAACCTCATCTGCAGAGTTTGTGCTCTGAGTCCGGGGCTTTCTCATTCATAGCTTCAATGTTATAATGTCCAAGTCAGTAAGTGTCCTCCCATAGACCATGACATTAAACTTGTACATTCAGAGATATACAGATAAAAAGACAGGGACCCTTTTAGTGTAAAGGTGGGTGAGAAGGATAGAAGAGAGCATTTTCTGCTTAAAAAAAAAATAGAATTTCTAATGTGACCAGTGGTGTGGGAAAATATTTTAAGTACAGCCCTGAAAAATGGTCCAAGATGGTGGTGCGTAACATGCAGGGTATCTGAACAGTGAGAGCAGTGAGAGCAGGGTGACCAGTAGGCCATACTGTGGATTAGTAACTCCGATGTCTGTGTTTCTCAGGCTAGAGGAGATTCCATAGGAATAGGCGAAGGTCCACTGTCACAACCTTAGGCCATCCGCCCAAGCACAGCATCTGTGGATATCTTTTTTAAAATTTATTTTTAATTGATTTATTATTTATTACAATTTATTCACTTGTATCCCAGCTTTAAGTTTCCCTCCTCTCCCTCCAGTCCAACTCTCCCTCCTTCATTTTTCCCTATGCCGCTCCTCTAGCCCAATGGTATGGGAGGTCCTCCTCCCCTACTACCTGACCTTAGCCTATCAGGTCTCATCAAGACCGGCTGCATCTTCTTCCTCTGTGGCCTGGGAAGGATGTTCCTTCCCTCCTCCCCAAGAGATTTGATCAAGGATGTGGCCACTGAGTCCATGTCAGAAATAACCCCTGTTCCCCTTACTAGGAAACCCACATGGAGACTGAGCTGCCTATGGTCTACATTTGAGCAGAGGGTCTAGTTCCTCTCCATGCAAATGACACTGTAAACAGAACAAAAGGATTTTCACCAACCTTATATCTGACAGAGGGATAATATCCAGAACATATAAAGAACTCAAAAAGTTAAACACCAAAGAACCAAGTAATTTTTTAAAAAATTTTAATTTTTAAAAAATGGAGTACAGAGCTAAACAGAGAATTCTCAATAGAGAAATATTGAAAAGCAGAGAAACACTTAAAGAAATGTTCAACACCCTTACTCATCAAGGAAATGCAAATCGAAAGGACCCTGAGATTTAACCTTACACCCATCAGAATGGCTAAGATCAAAAACTCAAGTAACAATACATGTGGATATCTTAAGAGAATTAAAATGTGAATCAAAAAAAAATTTTTTTTTTTGTAGGGGGAGATGGATCCACTAGGAAAAATGTTTTATCTGGTAGAGGGAGAATATAGACTAAGAGGGTCACAGGGGACACAAGAATCCATGTCAAAATCTAGTGCTTTTGTAGAAACATTGCATTCTGAATGAACAGACCTCTAATCCATGACCATGTCAAAGAAATATACATCCTCCACAATCCAAACACAGCACAAAATCTCTCACCAGAGTCATGGATATCTGAACAGGAGAAAAGATATCACAAATATCATCAGATGGAATTTCTGGGAACCCTGGGCTAGGACTGCACAAGCAGAAATATCTGCATATAAAAATTAGCATAGGATCTTTTGTATTCCCTAAGGTTTTGAGACAAATGCATCCTGTGATGATTTGTTTAAAAACAAATCTCTGTTTTTACATCTCCATGCTTCCTTAGATGCTGCAGGCATACTCACAGCTATTTGCTTATCTAAGAATTTCCATTATTGATCACTGTAGCTTTTCTTCATGTTATAATAATCTTTTTCATGCAACTTAAAAAAGTAGCAAATAGCTTTATTCTTCTCTTTTACTCCAAATAACTACTATTTTTAAAAATAATTTCTTCTACAATATCTTCTAATCTATAGAAATTGATTGACTGCAAAGTATATCAGGTGAACTTAGGGCCTTGTTTCTTATTTTGAATAAGAAATACTTAGCCACCCACCTGTTAACATGCACTCCTATAACATAAGGCAAAATGTATAAAGATAAAAACTCAACATTATTTTTGTTTGTATAAATTTGTTGAGACACATAAGACTTGGATGAGCATCTGTCTTAAATGCTGTACAACAATCTCTTATCCAAGTGAATTTCTGGCATATTTGAGTGTTCTCCTCTATCACATAAAATATTGCCTAGGGGTGACTATGCCTTAATCATATTGTTATATATCTAATATCTGGTAAAACGTATTACCTGAAATTATAATAGACACTATGAAATTTTACATATCTTTAGAAATCACATACCACTAGATAAGAAATATCTACAGAAAAATGTAAACAGATTAAAAAAAATATTTGACCTGAGCATGGTTGCATATCCCTGTGATCCCAGCACTCTGTGAGGCAGAGGCTAGTGGATCTCATTGTGTTCAAGGCCAGCTTGGACTTCAAAGTGAGTCCAAGGCAGCCCAGGTTACACAAAGAAAAAAAAAGAAGAAAAAGAAAAAGAAAGATAAGAGAGAAAGAAACAAAGAAAGAAATTAAGAAACAAAGAAAGACATAGAGAAAAAATAAAGAGGTATAAAGAGTTTGGCATGATCAAAGGAGAATGTATACAAATGCATTGTGAGTGAAATATGTAGGCTTGTACAAGTTATACGTTCTTCATATTTATCACAGTAAATTCCCTGCTTTCCATGACTTCTGATCAGCCAGAAATTAAGTTTATCTATGTACTCCTAAAGAAAATATTTTATACTTAATTTATACTTTTAGCTTACTTAATATATTTATTTTCATTTAAAGAGATAATTATATACTCTTACAATGTGCTTTTGAATACTTGATTGTTTTGTCTGTCTTTGATAATGAGGTAGTTCTTTCAGCACACATAAGTTTATTCTGAGGCTATTATACCAAAACTTAAAAAAAAAATCACACAATCTGTCTGGGTATCACTAAGAATAAGACATGTGAAATGTAAAACTGTAAAGTATTTCTGCAACATTAATTTAAAGCCAAATTGTCTCCTAAATGTGCATTTTATCGTGTTCTCTCTCATGTTCTGACTTCCATATGCAAGTTTTAGTGACAGTGGAAGAGCAGGATGAGAAGGATAGAAGGACCCAGAGGGGGCAAAAACAAGAAGAGCAACAAAGTCAACCAACCAAGGCCTACGGGGACTTTTGGAGATAAAAGCAAAATCCAAACAGCATTCATGGACTGGACCTAGGCCCCCTACATATATGTAACTGATGGGCAGTTTGATCTTCATGTGGGTCGCCTAGTAAGTTGAGCTGGTACTGTCTTTGACATGGACTCCGTTTCCTGCTCCTCAATTGCTTCCCCTTAATTGAGCTGTCTTGCCTGGCATCAGTGAGTGAGGATGAGCTCAGTCCTGATGCAACATGATGCGCGGGGTGGGTTGGTGGAGGGACCTCCCCTTTTCAGAGGAGAAGGGGAAGGAGGATGACAGAAGAGTTGGAAGGCCGGGACCAGAGGAAAGAAGGGAGGGGGCTAACACCGGGATGTAAAGTGAATATACAAATTAAAATATATTTAAAATATAAACACACAATGTGTCTAGGTATTACTAAGAATAATATAACATCTAAAATGTACAAATTTAAAGGATCTCTATGACATTAATTTAAAGGCAAATTATCTAATAAATGTACATTTTATCTTGTTTTCTTCTCTCATGTTCTGACTTCCATATGCATGTTCCAATGCCTGTAGTAAATAAATGCTTGGTTACTAAATAAAACAGCTATGATGTCTTATTATTGGTTCATAAAATGATTTTAGAATGAAAAGAACATTTCAAGAGACAACTCTGTCCCTAAAACCTCGGCAACTCCAGAACCAACAGCACACATGACAGTTTGTGCATATCCCAATCATCTCAAAGAAGTCATTCACACTTGAGTTCTTGTAGGTCAATGTATTCACATTCCAACCTCTTAAATTAGTCTCTGATACCTGCCACCATGTGTTACACTACAATAAAATCGCCAACCTATTTGTATCTGTTGGGAATTTAAATTCACTTCTCTTCAAATTTTTTCAAAATGGCTAGTTTTTCAGAAGCAAAACACTGAATTATGTATGTAAGAGATAAACAAGATGCAGCCTGTAAACATACACATCTTAACTAACAAGTTCATGTTTAGAACAGTGTCCAAGTGGGTTCCATAGTAATGGGAAGAGGGACTGCCTCTGACATAAACGGATTGGCCTGCTCTTTGATCACCTCCCCCTGAGGGGGGAGCAGCCTTACCAGGCCTCAGAAGATGACAATGCAGCCACTCCTGATGTGATCTGATAGACTAAGATCAGAAGGAAGGAGAAGAGGACCCCCCCTATCAGTAGACTTGGGGAGGGGCATGCGTGAAGAAGGGAGAGGAAGGGTGGGATACAGGAGGGGAGGAGGGAAGGGCTTATGGAGGGATACAAAATGAATAAAGTGTAATTAATAGTAAAAAAGAAATGAAAAAGTTTTATCTTTAAAAAAAAAAAAGGAAAAAAGAAACACCCAATAAGGGAAACACAGGGGGAATACAAAGTGAATAAAGTGTAATTAATAAAGAATAAAAAAAAGAAACTCACAATAAGACAATATTTGTATAAAGAACCCCTGATCAATGTATAAGTCTTTGCAGGAAATACTCAACATTGGCCAAGAGAAACCTATGTAAAAATTGTCTATCACAAATATATAGATATATAATTTAATAAAACCCCAAATAAAGTATATTTACATTAGAATATTTGTTATATGCATAATGGAGATGGAGCTTAAGATAACCTTGGCTATTAGAAGGTTTTTATTTCAGTGGATAAACAAAGAAGCTCAGGGTGTATTGTACAGATTTATGGGTAATTACACACTGTATCTACCAAAAACATGCCAAACAAATCCCCATGACTAGAAAAATGAATAATAGCCTAGAACTCAAACATTTATACAATTCTTAATAGATAAATAGCCTATAGTGAGTTTGTAATTTGTACATGTCTTCCAAGTATAAGCAATGCATTTTAAAAGTACACATCATTCCGAGAATCATAAATATGATTATTTTTATAAGATTTAAGATTTTATGTAATCATGCAATTATATTTCCCAAATAGCCGTCTATTTATAAAGAATACAGTATTTGTTTTAGTCATTTGTTTATTATTTTTTCTGCAATTAAATTTACTGTAATAGGGAATTGTAAAGTAGATTTCGGGAAATTTCAAATATTTAAAATTCCAGGCATAACCCCTAAAGGAGTAGTATAAAAACAATTCTTGATCCTTTTTTCTTCTACAGTGATCAGTCTGGCTGACATTAAAAGTGTCAGTCACACAATAATGAGAATAAGATATTGGCCTGATGGTAACATAAGAATTAAAATTTGTCATTGGATTGAAATTATGATTGCATATTAAACTATTGGAATTAAGGTGAAGTTTAAGATGGAGGTTATAGTTGAGAAGGTAAATATATAGGAATACTGGAAATTCCTGGGTGCTAGGATGTAAGGTATAAAAAGAAAAAATACCAGAATAGGCAAAGACACTGTTATTAAATTATTGAAATAATTTTTCTAAGTTATGATTTTTGTTTTTCATCAGTGATATCCCCTATTACACTTTCACAAACATGCTTCCTTGGGGAAAAATTATAGCTTATGCATAGCAGTGTGCTCCAAAGCCTATGAAGGAGGTGGGTTCACTATCTACCATGGGCTGATGCTCCCTACCTGATAAATTCAATGTCATAACTGTGAAACATATATCCTAACGCTATTTTTAAAACACTTAGTTTCTTGTCTCCACCAAGTAATGTTAACCTATTTCAAATGAGTGCTGGTGTATATGGCATTGTGGTACCATCAAAACCAAAAGGACAGAGAAGTTGGTGGAGACTTGGGAAGTAAAATGGAGTCCATGAAAAAAAGAAGGACATACAGGGGGTAATAGGAGTGGTTTTGATTAAAGTACAATATATAAATTATCTATAATTTATATATACAATGACATATTTATAAATATGTGTGTGACTGATAATAAATAAATCATTAGAAATCCAATTTTGTTATTAAGATATAAAACACAGCCTACATGGATAATAGAAAAGAAAGAAAAATAAGAAGAACAAAGAGGATTGGGAACTTGTGACTTAAATCACACAGCAGCTGAACGGAGTGCTGGCATGGAGTCCAGAAACAAAGCTGGGAGTGACATGTCTTTCTGTGAGCATATGCGATGAGCAAAGGCTGGGATCAGAAGTGTTGGACACTGAGCTTCCACAGAGTTTTCCCTGGTTGTGACTACCTGATGTTCAACAGACTCCATACAAGCCTCTCCGGAAAGTGGCAGCAGTGACAGTTTAGACAGAGGTTATCCTTTTGAGGCCTTTATAGAGCTTGACATCTCAGCTCTGTGACAAAGAATCAAAGCTTGCTTAATGTCACCAAGTATTTTATTAACAAAATGACCTTATATGGACAGGTGACTGAAAAATAGAGGGGAACAATGAAGCAAAGTGGAAACTAAGAAGTTTTACATTTCAGAATTTTCTTTAATAACATGGAAAATCTTTAAGTTCTGGAAGCAGACAGTATTATAGAATGAAGAGTCCTGAGTTTGACAGTATTATAGTTTGAAGAGTCCTACACTTTTCACATAGGATTTTTTATCATCAGTGTGATAAAGAATACCTCTGTGTTAAAAATCTCATCATTTCTAAGTTGGATGGGTAACAGTATCCATATCTTGGGTTATTGTTTTGATTTAACCCATGCGATGCACATAAAATTGCAAGTTTTCTTTATTTCAAAAAAGCATGTGTTTGTCCATGTATACATGTGTGTATGTGTTTATGCATGTGTGCTAATGTGTATGTGTTATGTACATGTCTGTGTGTAGGTGGAATTGAGTTTTTAGTTGGTAAAGAGAGAAAAATACAAAATGAATAATTAAACTATATAATTTCAAAAAATATAAAAATATTTTTAAAAAGTAACAATATTATTAAAGTAAGAACAAAGAACATAAGTATCTGAGATTTGGGATAAAAATCATATATGGGGTAGAGAGAGAGGATTGAGTTTCAGAACAAGAGGTTTTAACAAAACAGAAGAGAATGCTGAAAGTAGCAACCACGTGGAAAAACAGCAAAGACTGAAAAGTAATTGATTTCCCGAAAATATAATTCCTGTAACTTATGTAATTCTCTCATAAAACTTACATTATCTTTAGGTTTTCTCCAAACCAAAATTCCAGTTACATACACAAGCTTTACTCAAGCCTGTAAATTTTAAATAAACACCCATGCAATGGATTGACATAATTTTTACTTATTTTATTAATAACTCATGTATCTGAGCACAATATCCAACATACTCACAGATATTATGACTACAGAGGGAAGGTTGAGGGTGGTGGTGAGTAGACAGTAGGGTATCAGTCACATTATCATCTGTCACAAGTGTGAGAAAACAAAACGATAAAGTCCAGCCCTTTGTTAACAGTCAGACACAGTTTCTAAAACAAAGCTCAGTTCATAGTCTGCCTTCAATAAATGCTTTTGAATGCAAGAGCAATTTAAAAATCATTAGTAAGACCTGGAGAGTACAGGAGCTCCACAAAAACCAAATATATCTGGGCACAGGAATTAGTCTGAGAGTGATTCTCCAACCAGGGACCATGCATGGATACAACCTAGAACTACTGCTCAGACATAGCCCATGGCAGCTTAGTATCCAAGTGATTTCCCTAGTAAGGGGAACAGGGACTGTTTCTGGCATGAACTCTGCAGCTAGAGCTTTGACATCCTTCCCCTTCCATGGGAGGATCAGCCTAGCTAGGCCACAGAGGAGGACATTGCAGCTAGTCCTGGTGAGACCTAATAAACTAGGGTCAGATGGAAGGGGAGGAGGACCTCCCCTATCAGTGGACCTAGAGAGGGGCAGGGAGGAGATGAGGGAGGGAGGGTAGGATTGGGAGGGAATGAGGGAGGGGCTACAGCTGGGATAAAAAGTAAATAAACTGTAATTAATATAAAAAATAAAGATTTAATAAAAAATTGAAAAAAAATCATTTCAATGCTAAATCTTATAAAAGTAAACAAGTCATGGCAGTTAATTGGTGTAGCACTGCAGTTTATGTTCTCCCTGAAAAACAGAACGAATGTCAAGAGGATGAGAAAAAGTTCATGAACTTTAAAAAAAAAATAGGCATGGCCTAGTTTAAGAAGCTATCCAGGGCTTTTACAATAGTTGTTTTCAACATAAGGAATAAGGTCCCTTTGGTCATGACGTGCCTCTTAGGAGGTCCATATTAAAGTAAAAATAACTTTTACAGTGTTATCTGAGATGGTGTTTCTATTTTCCCCTGTTAATATTTATACTGATTTGCTGAAGCAGTATACATGTTCACAAGTAGAAACACAAGTGTGATTCTGCATCTTACCTAGAAATAATTTTTATTTGAAAAATATAGTCATAATTCATAAAACTTAAAACAAAATATTAACATAACAGATTTATTATTTAGTATTAGAGTTTACCAATAAACATTCAAACATAGCCTCACTTTGAATTCCTGATGCAGCAGATATCAATAAACGTAGTTACATACACAAAAGAATCAGAATGGCTTGGATTCAGAATATCCATGAATCTCTTTTCTAACACAAATAACTGCGGCTGAAGAGAATCAGCCATGATACCCCATTCTTATATGAAACTTGATGAACCTCTGTGTTACCTCATTTAATATATACCTTCCTGGCTTGTGCTTATCCCTCCTGAGTTTTGTTCCTGATCCTACAGCTCTCCTTTCATAGAATACTTTCATGAAGTGTCCATGTCTATCAGTCCCCTTATGGTAGCCTGTCCTGTTTAAGGGCAATGTCGTTGTTGATTGGAGGTCCTGGCTTTTTTTGCCCTTTGCATGAAGATGGTAGCAGTTTCTGATCATTCTGCCTCTGATGAGATGCCTCTACCTATTTAAGTAACTCAATGCTACTTCTACAAGTGTTCTACTGGGCAGAGCCATGAGGTGGTGGTTGCTAACTAATTATAGCTTACTAAATTGTTTTGGGAAATTTTAGCAGCATCTCTATGGTTTATTTTAAAATAAGTATATAAATTTCACTTTGACAAGGAATTTCCCCAAATATGGTTAAGAAAATTATGTCCACATTCAGTTCATGTTATTAATAGTAAGACAGCCATTTGTTCCTATGTATGCCTGGCAATTTGATACATGGATTTCAGGTAGACAAGTGAAATGAGGAGGGCAACTGTTTCCACTTTCCAGATCTCTTTTATCTACACTCTGTGAAGAATATCCTTGAGAAAAAGTCATTTAAACACAGCTTACACGAACTGTTACACCTATTTATGTTGAAATACATTTTATCTGGAATGCTGTATGTTTTGTCACATGACTGATATTAAATGATATGTAAATTATGAAAAAATACATCTCATGTTGTTGTAAAAATTAGTAAGAGTGTTCTTTGCTCTGGGAAGAAAAAACCACAATGATATCAGATGTTCATAAAAGGCAGAAGTTACTTTTCCAAATAAGTATGCACCCTGATTCTGCATGCACAAAATCACTGCTCTGCAAATAATGAGGCATTCAACATCAGTTGTCCATAACTTTGGAAAAACACAGTGAACCTTTGAGCTAAACACACATTTATTTAGAATCATTTTAACAATGTGAAAGCTTACATATTTTGAGAAACAGGTGAGTACAGTTCTCAAAAGAAAATTTCAGTTGGTCTTAAGTCAGCAAACCTTCCTGACAGATCAGTGGAAGAAAAATCTTTGCAATTCATTTATTCTATTATGTGAGAAAGCAATAATTAAACACAGCCTAGATAAATGAGGGGAGAAGTTAGTCTGAGTGTTATAAGACTTTCATGTTTCAACAACACATACTTCTAACTGGTTCAATATGAGTCCAAGTGGATCAGCTTAGTTAGATAAAAACCCAGTGAACGGTGCCCACTTTACATACGGGTGGTTGATTAGGTAGAACAAAAAGAATCTGGGGTATCAAAGCAAATGGAAGTAAGTCACTCACGTTAGGCATACAGGGAAAAAGCATACTGAGATTAATGAAATATTTCTCAAATATGGGAATATGGTGTAAGAAAGTTTTAAGCATTACTTTGAAGCAACACTTAAATGTGCACTTGGAAAGATCCAGAAGTGGATTATCTGCTGGAAGCAGCATTTGTTCTTATTTATTCTTAAGAGTAGAGGATAGAAGGTCACATGTATTCATTGAAGGGGCTGATCAATGATGGTGCTCAGCATATATGATTCTCTAAGCAAAATGAAATCCTGTTTATGAACAGTAATTGCCAAAGCTTCTTAAGCTTTTTGTACAGAATTAATGTAAGTCACTTGTGTAGCTGTCGTAAAATTATCTTGGTAAGTTGAGTGTAGCTGATGACTTGTCTGATGATCTGATCAGTATTCCCATGTATGTGTCATGACTCCGTGGACACCCAAAAAAAAAAAAAAAGAAAATTCCTGCACTTGGCCAGAGGATCAAAATTCGTGTCTTGAGAGGTACCTTGATTATCTTCTGCACAGTGAAGTTTGAATGCTTTACGTTTTTACTAGATGACATATTCTGTATTCAATTAGAGTATCAGAATAAATTATCAGCACGTAGAACAGATTGAACAAGAAAAGAAATGAATTTGTGAAAAAAAACTGTATTTATTAAAAAATGAAATGAATCAAAAAGTGGGCGCTTGGACTTTGAAACAACCATGCTTTCCTTATGCCCTACTGTCCCTGTGCACTATTTCCCAGTGTGCTGGCAATGGTGGCTGCTCTGATAAGCCGAGGGAGCTGACAACCTCAGAACTTTATAACTACTTCCCATGATTCTTCTGGTGTAGGGATGTGGCCTCTTCATAGCAGAAGGTAGGTTATCACTTCAGAGTGCACACAACTCCCTATCTGCAGAGTGAGCTTCTGGAATCTCACTGCTGATTCTGTTTATACTGTTTTCCTTAATGTATTCCTACTTGTATCATTTTCATTTTGTTCTCTCAAAAGGTGGCAAAAACAAGTTTCAGTGCATTAAGAACATATTAACCAGTAACAACTAATAGAAAAATGTAAATCACTGTTATCTAAGGATTTTATACAGGCTTCAAATTTAATTCTCCTTGATAAAGTGGATGCCAGCCGTTACGTATCCTTTTAAATTTTGTGCTTTTCATTTAGCCTCCCTAGCTAATGTTCACAGAACTTTATCTATAATATTGGTCAAAGATGCATGCTTGCCTGGAGTATTTTAAAGCTGGAAATGCTCATGCCAGCTCTTTAGATGGTAGATTAAAGTGTGAATTTATTTTTCTCAGATTTATCTGATTTCTTGTTAAGATTGGGTGAAAATAGAGTATAGTAGTTTTTCTGTGTGTGGTATGTTTTTTGAAGCATGTGTGCTTATAGGGTGTGTGTATTATAGTGGTGTTTCTCTGTCTGTCTGTCTGTCTTTCTCCCACTCCTCTCTTTTTCTTTGTCTCTCTGTCTGTCTCTGTCTGTGTCTGCCTTTCTTCTTTTCCTCTCTCTCTCTCTCTCTCTCTTTCTCTGTGGGTGTGTGTCTGTGTGTATGTGTGTGTCTTTCTGTCTGTGTCTGTTAGTGTGCTTTCACTTTGCTGTGGCCATACCTTATTCTAGAAGACTTTAAAATATATTTGATATTGATGAAATTGTTTATGATTAACCTTATCCTTTTTATGTTTTTGTGCCAATACTGAATGATGAAGAAAGATCAAGTGCCTTTATTCTTCTAAGGTATCAAAGATACTTAAACACTTTATGATATAATGAGCAGAGTGCTAACATAACACCAAATTGTTCTTAGCAAATTTGTAAAAAAACAAAACAAAACAAAACAAAACAAACAAACAAAGAAATGGGTTCCTTATTAAAATGACTAAAATCACTAAAGAGAAGTCCTTCAGGATTTGTCATGAAACGTTAACATTATTTCTGCTTATGGCAGAGACAGGATTTTCCTGCCACAGCATCCACTAAAGACCAAAACTCTTGTTCAAGGGAAAAGCCAGGCCATCATACCAATCCGCAGAGATTCAAAGTATGACAATAAAGTAGTTTACTTTCATTGTTTGAACTGGTAACCTAAACATTGGAATGGAATATGTAGGAGATGGGGCAGAAGCTACTGGATGGTTAATTCACCTGATTGGTAATGCTCTGCCCAATCCAAGATCAAGAAGGATCTCATCAGATGCAAATACCCAACCTTCAACCTCTCAGTCTTCAGACTGTGGCCTTAATAAGCTCTTATTTGTAATTAGGCAGCCCTGTTGTATTCATTTATAGAACATGAAAAGGACTATAATAATCAGGGTTTATTTTCAATACTATGTGATGCTCACTCAGTCTGAAAGCGTGTGTAAAATATTTCATATTCTTAGAAACAGTTGGAATTAATTAAAAAAAAATACGTGGGATGGTTCACACACGTCCTGCTCTATACTCACGCTTTTGTGGTTTGTACTTTAATCTTGCTATTTTTGTTGCCGCCATATTTTCTCATTTCGGACTTGAACATCTTCCCTTCCCAGAACCTCTTCTTCTGGGTCAAGTGCATTCTGATGCTTTACCAAAGAGCAGAAGTGCAGCTACATGCTAATGGTCATCTACCTCTAGTGGACCAGTGAACAGAATGATCTTTGCTGGAGTCACCTCATATAAGCTACACATGCAATTCTTTGATTCTCTCTTTGCTCTCTATAGAATCCACAGGAACTTGGATGCAGTATTGTCTGCACACCATCATTTTTACCTATTTCAAGAGGGTGTATAACTTAACTGTATTTTCAGAATCCGCTCTCACTGGCATTTTGTTCTTGATAGATGCAGTTCTGAAATTATTTTCAAATTTAAAGGTGTATTTATTACGATCCCTCTTTGGTGTGGTGTTTTAACTAAAGAAAATCTATACTCATGTGAAATACTGTTTTCAAGTTTCTTAAATTTGTACTTTTTTATATTGAAAATTAAAGGATGTTTGGTTTTTAAAAGAAACACATAGTATTTCAAATAGCAGACAATGGAGACAATAGACATCTGAGAGCCGAGAAATGAGGCTAAGAGAGAAATATCTGTTCTTTCTCACCAAATGTAGAAGTCCTTCACATTAGAGATAGGGAAATGGAAATAATTTACCACACGGAATAGGCAGCAATCTTTACTGCTGTATAGCTGATAAAACAAGAGATAGCATGTGATTTTAGCCATGTTAGAAATGAGCATAGTAACACTGTTTTCAAGGCTGCAGTTCATGAGTGAACATTTACATTAAAGTTTGTCCAGAAGTTTTGCTTGAGATTAGATGAACAGTAATAAAACACCTTAATTTAATATATTCATTAGTCCAATGGATTCTTAGTGCAATCCTGGTGTTTGGTATTGTTAGGTTTCCTGGAATCTGGGAAAACTGTGTAAGGTATGCAAACCAGGATCCCTCCTGCAATGCCAGAACCAATTATCTCAAGTACAGACAATTAGCATAAAGAAGATGTAGACTCACAAAAACACACACCGCTTTCATCTGTTCAATGGTCACTGCTAAAATATTTATAAATATCCTATCAGAATTCATATGTCATACAGAGTTGTCCTTTTCAGATAACATGCCTCTCAATTAAGACCCCTCTGTGCTGAATAATACACAGCTAAACATTTCTGTAACTAACAGAAAAATAATGATTTCCCTAATATCACCACAGGGATTATATCCTCATCCAACTGTGAAAATAATGTAAATATGATATCAAAGGAGGTCAAAATGATTTAGCTTATGGAAGTTACTTTATGTTTACTTTCCATAACAAAACAAAAACATTTCTAAAAAAGCATATTATAGTTGCTGATCTTGACTTTTCAAAGTATTCTAAAATTTAAATGGTTATAGACTTTCTTTGCAGCATTTAGTTATCTATCTTAGGAATAATGTTTAATTTTTAAAATGCTTAAAGTGTAACTTTATACAAATGCCATAAAAATAGTATTGCATTTATGTGACTCTCACATAAATCACATATTGTTTAAACACATCATCATTGGTTCCATTAATTCAAAGTATAGGATACACTTTTACACAGGTGAAAAAAATGATGAGTGGCTCCTAAACCCACTCGGCCAATTTCCCACAGTGACTCTAAAAAGTCACCGTTCTGGACTGCTTTGATTTTTTTTTTTTTTTTTTTGTATTTACAGTTGTTCTTATGCATAAAGCTAGCTAACAAAATTGAAATGCTTGAAATATTTCACCTCAGTGTACAGGGGCAGAGTGAACCAAGAAAAACCTCAAACACTGAGAATGGTTTTCTAGAACACTTCCCCTGCAGTGGGTCTTCCATTGTTAAATTTCCATAATCACCCAACTTTGACGATTGCCTTTTGAAGATGATGTATGCTTCATTATTCCTTTGTTGTTGTTGTTGTTTGTTTGTTTCTTTTTTGATGTTGAGAAAGAGTTTTATTTGCCTACATGGCCAGACAAGATGATGTAATCACCAGAATGAAAAGACAAACAGGTTTTTGGAGAATCCATTAAAAGAGTCCAGGAAACACTTAGGCCAAGAGAGATTAGACCATCTGAGAAAGAATGATCCAAGACAGGGCTACTGCTCAGTGCTCTTTGCTTCCTCTGGACTCTCTTGTCTCAGCCTCAGGGTCCAGGTCAGCAGCAGTCCCCAGAGCTGTGACCACAGCCTGAACTCCCAGACTGCTGACCGTTGCCACAGTCACAGGAACTGGAGCTCCTGCACCTGCACCTGTGGGACCTGAGACAGCTGGCTCAGGCAGGAGCCTCCCTCAGACATGGCAGCCCCAGGGCTCAATCACAGGAGGAGGCTGCAGGCAGACACTGTGCAGCAGGCACTTGGGACAGGTGCACTTGGGAGGAGGCTGGCTCTGCTTCTGGTTCTGTTGGCAGGACATCTCCGCAGAAATTTGACCAGATGCAAAGGAGATATCCCTCTTCTTAATGCCACATTATCGTGTTTCACGGGAACAATACAGCATACTCTGTATGATATCAGATTTGGCTAAGGAATCTAAAACTATTTATATAGTCCATTAAATAATTGAAATTCCATAATACTTGTTACACACTTTCATAATCATATTAATTAGATGGGGTCTAACTTTGTTCCAGGCCTCCAAATGTTCTCAGTTGTCTCTCTACAAAGATCCTTTTCATTGACTCTTCTTCCTGAATGATTGATAAAAATCTTTTCTTATTTTTTTGAGCTGCTGATTTGTCTAAAATATCACAGAGGTTAGGTATAGAGTAAGAGTCTAAGAGGGATAGATTTCCTTAGGAAAGGAAATAGAACAGATAGTTATGGATGAAATGAGTGTGGAATGGAAGGATAAAACAAGGAGGTGCAGGAGTGAGGAAATATGAGGAGAGACATCTAAAATTAATGGCCATTTGAAGAGTGATATGGACCACAAAATCTGTACCCAATCTTTGGTTGAGGGACATCTACGTTGCTTTCAGATTTTGGCTGTTATGAATAAAGCTGTTTTGAACATAGCTGAGCAAATATCCCAGTTATCTGGTTGAGCATCTTTCAGATATATGACCAGGAGAGCTATAGCTGGGTATTGAGGTATCACTATTTCCAGGTTTCTGAGAAAGGGTCAGATTGATTTCCAAAGTGGTTGTAAAAGTTTACATTCTCACCAGCAGTGGAGGAAGATTCCCCTTTTCCCACATCCTCTCCAGCATGTGTTGTCACTTGAGTTTTTCATCTTAGCTATTTTGATGGGTGTGAGATGGAATCTCAGAGTCATTTTGATTTGCATTTCCTTGATGACTAAGGACATGAGCAAATTTTTAATTTTTATTATTAGTTACATTTTATTAACTCTGCATCCCAGCTGTATCCCACTCCCTCTTTTCCTCCCAACCTGTCCCTCATCTCTTCCCTGCCCCTTTCCAAGTCCACTGATAGGGGAGGACCTCCTCCCCTTTCATCTGACCCTGGTTTATCAGGTATCTTCGGGACTGGCTGCAAAGTCCTCCTCTGTGGCCTAGCAGGGCTGTTCTTCCCTTGGGGTGTGGGGAGTTCAAAGAGCCTGCCATTGAGTTCATGTCAGAAATAGTCCCTGTTCCCCTTACTAGGAAAACCCACTTGGTTACTGAGCTACCACAGGCTACATCAGAGCAGATGTTCTAGGTTATAGCCATACATGGTCCTTGGTTGGGGAAACAGTGCTTCTCTACCATTCAATATTCCTGTGCTGAGAATCCTCTGTTTAGCTCTGTACCTCATTTTTCAAATTGGCTTATTTGGTTTGTTGGTGTTTAAGTTCTTGAATTTTTTATGTTCTGGATATTAGCCCTGTGTCAGATATAGGGTTACTGAATATCTTTTCTCAGTCTGCAGGCTGTTATTTTGCTCTGTTGATCATGTCCTTTACCTCACAGAAGCATTTCAGTTTCCTGAGGTCCCATTTATTGATTGTAGACATTAGAGCTTATAAAAATCCTGGTACATTTCCACAAAGGAATAATACTTACTCAGCTATTAAAAACAAGAAAATCAAGAAATTGGTAGGCAAATGGATGGAACTAGAAAAGATCATCCTGAGTGAGGTAACCCAGAGGCAGACAGACAAGCATGGTATATACTCACTCATAAGTGGATATTAGCCTTATAATATAGGATAAACATACTAAATCTACAGACCTAAAGAAGCTAAACAACAAGGAAGACCCTACAGATGATGCTTAATTCTTCTCATTCAGAAGGGCAAACACATAGACACTGGAAGCAGTAGAAGAGACAGTACAGGATGGGAGCCTACCACAGATGTTATCTAAAAAACTCCACCCACCAGGGGATTGAAGCAGATGCTGAGACTCACACTCAAAGCTTGAACAGAGCACAAGATGTCTAATCAAAGAAGGGGAAGATAGGAGGGCCCAGAGGGAACAGGAGCCCCATAAGGAGACTTACAAAGACAAAAAAGCTAGGCCCGAAGTGGGGGGAATGCAGAATCTGATGCATCAACCAATGACTATGCATAGAGAGGACATAGATCTCCTGCTCAGATGTAGCCCACAGACAGCTCAGTCTCCATGTGGGTCCCCTAGTAAGGGAAGAAGAGACAGTCTCAAACATTAACTGCTCCTTGATCACTTCTCCCTAGTGGGGCAACCTAGCCAGCCCACAAAGGAAGAGGATCCAGACAGTTCTGATGGGACCTGGTAGGCTAGGGTCAGACAGTAGAGGAGAAGGACTTCCTTTACCAGTGGACCAGGGGAGAGGGATGGGAGAGAGAGGAAGATAGAAGGAGATGGGATTGGGAATAGATGAAGGAGGGAGCTACAACTGTGATATAAATTGAATAAATTTTTAAATAATAATAATCCATGCATATGTATGTGAATCATATGAATATTTTACATAGTTGAGCTTCCTAAAAGTATACCTTTATTAAGATGATCTAAATAAAGTTCCAAATAACAGGAGAGAGTTAGCCCCTTCTGGCCATCTCCTGTCACCAAGTGAAGCTTTAATTCCTGAGAATTGATCACATCTTATTTAACTTACAACAAGGTCCCATTGCTTTAAATAACACCTACTACAAATCGGTGAAAATGGAGAAATAGAACTGGTTCCTACTTGGTACCAGAAGGTACTCTGCACACAACTGAAGGAGAAACATGAACACTAAGTTCAGCTATAAACCCTTCAATCTACAATGGTATTCTACCAGAAAGATATGCTAGAGCAATGTTGGAACAAAGCGTATAGTAGTAACTAGTCGATATCTGACTTGTTTTAAGGCCCATTCCAGGATTTAGAACCCATACCTGATATTTGTAGGGTGACCAAGAACCTGAGACTATGTAGTCCAGGGTCTTGGAGTAAAAAATAAGCAAGAAAGCAAACAAACAAATTTAAAAAACCAAACTCTTCTACTGAAGGAATATAGCAATAATGACTCCTAATGACAATCTTCTTTTTTTTTCTTTTCCATAATTTTATTTTTCTCATTAGTTACATTTTGTAATTCTGTATCCCAGCTGTATCCCTCATTCCCTCCCCAATTTTCTGTATTCATAGATCAGTGCTTTGCTCAGCCATCATCAAAGTAACTTCTTCCTGCAGCAGACGGGAGCAGATACAGAGATCCACAGCCATATATTATGCAGATAGTGAGAGACCTTGGAACATTCAGTCCTAAACAAGATGTCTCCATCCAATCCCTCTGCTCAGGACTCAGGGAAGCCCACAGAAGAAGAAGTGGAAGGAATGCAAGAGGCAGAGGGGATGGAGAAACAAGGCCCTCTAAATACAACAGGCCCAATGCACATATGAACCCACTAAGACTGAGCACCATACATAGAGCCTGTATAGGTCTGCACCACATGGGAATCTAGAGCTTAGAGGAAAGGTGGGAACATGATCCCATGCCTAGTAAATAAACTATTTTTAATTGATAACCACTTATAATTGAAAAAATAGTTTTCTTCAAAGGAGTGTCACTGGGAAAAAAATCTACTGTTAAGGGTAGACTGCATGCTCAACAGTAGGTGGACAACTGAAAATGAACTCCAATGGCATCTCTGAACCGTATTTGTTTTTATCTTTAGAATTGTTTCATCTTAAGATTGGGTGTTTGTCTAAATATACTGTAAAATAAAATGGCATTACTATTTTTGCATGTGGCATTAATCTGCTCTTTCATGAGACAAGGTAAAACAAAACATGGAAAGTACAAGTAAAAGTAACATGAAAGCATTTCATGTACTCACTCGTATTTCTGAGGTAAGTTGTGGGATGGTTTTTCACCTACTGATAACAATGCTTCTTGTATAATAATATAAATATGAAGACTTGTGGGAAATTCTGCAGGTGTACAAGATGAGGGAAAATATTTTCTTAACAAAGTTATGTAACTATTATTCTACTACACTGACACTTTTCAAGTCAGTCATGTAGAGTCAAGGATATTTGGCCCAGGTTCATTTCACATACATCAAACTGCTTCAGCAACTATTTATGAAAACATCTTTTTTTAAAAAAAAATCTTTATTAATTACATGTTTTTCACTTTGTATCTCCCCTATGGTTCCCTCCCTTCTCCCATCCCAATCCTTCTCTTCCTCCCTGCTCTGCATGCATGCCCCTCCCCAAGTCCACTGAGTGGGGAGGTCTTCTTTTCCTTCCTTCTGATCCTAGTCAATTAGGTCTCATCAGGAGTAGCTGCAATGTCTTCTTCTGTGGCCTGGTAATGCTTTTAGGGTATTTATTTTTCCACCCTATATGACATCCTGAAGAAGGTAAAATGTGCCTGCCTTTGCTTAATGGATGTCATTAGCATATGGACAGTTCCAAAGACGGTTTCTGGTAAGCCAAGCACCAGAGAGAAGGCACTGCTACCTACAACTATTTCTTTGTGACATCTGAATTTTAAATAGGTTACATACTGTCAAAAAACCCTCCACATTGAAATTCTTATGTCAATTTATTTAATATTATGGACTACAGTAGGCAGTGACAGAGCTTCAGAACAAATTCCATTTCTGTTCTATATGTACAGATGTTTATGCAAGGGATCAATTTTATCCATGTTTGCAATGGTGTGGATAATGTCCACTGCAGTTTAATAAGATGAATCTAATTAACTTGCTACATTGACATCTAGAAAAATCATGAAGTCCACACATGCATATGTGTGTGGACTCCAGAGGAGTACAGTACTGTATAATACTTCCTCTATTCCCTTAAGACATGAACTTTTACTGAGTCTGCATAGCACTCAGTAAGCCCCAGTGATCCTTCTGTCTCTGTTCCTGATGGAGTTGGGGTTACAAATGTACCTGTCTCGATTCCCAGTGTTTTATAGGGTACAGAGAATTTGTACTCTGATTCCAAGCTTTCTAAACTTGTATTCTTAGCTGCAGCACCATTTCCCAGCCTTCTTTGTTCTGTATACTTTTGTATCCCAAGCTTTTCAAGTACTTGTGTTTGAAACCTTTCAACATACATATAATATATAAGTAGAGTTAATAGCCAGGGTTAATGTATTATATTCTAATTACAGAGTAATCATTGTTCCAACACTGTTGAATACACTTAAGTTATGGATCCTCACGGCAATACTGAGGTGTGGATGATGATACTTATGCTCATTTTACAGACAAAGAAAGGGAGACATACTCTGCTGAACTTGCCCAACAACATCCAAACAGTAAACCATGAAAGGCGCATTCGAACTCTGGTCTTTCCGGTATGAGAACAGAAGTGATTCCCTCCTGCTGGGGGCAGATGTCCCAACAATGGCTCAGCATTTATAAAGAGGTACACATTGTCATTCCAATTTAGTTGTCCTTACTTCTCCATCTCTCAGGCACAAGAGATGTCTTTCAGAGCTTAGGGGAAATATTTGTTTTCTACAAGTCATGGTCATTCAATAATAAACACATTCGCAGTCTCTAGTTCAGTCTATGATGTAAAGAAGCAGATGTAAACTGAAAACATTTATTTTCTGTTCTCTCTTTTCTGTTATATAAAATACAAGTTAAATTTCAGTATTGCAAAACTCTTAAAATATTCCTGTTCAGTAATAATTTGAAAACTGAGTCTCTTTTCCTACCTTACACAGTTGACATGGTGGGATAGCACCATTTTGGCAGTACTAGGGGACAGATGCAGTTTATTCTGTCTCCTCCCTGAGAGAGATTGAGTCAGGCATGCATGGCTCTACCGCAGGGAGGAATGAGGAGACTGCCATGTAATATGACCCCAAACTACTCAGTCAACTGATGCACTCCACAGCTGATTTAACTAGCTTTGTTAGTTTTTGAAGTTATTAAGATAATAGCATAAGGCAGAATCAAGATTTTTGATCCCTTTAAACCACCATAAAATTATGCAAGGAATCTCATATAACATTCCTGAACATTATTTCCAGTATATCTGCAGCAAATCTATGCCGTGAACACCTTTGACTAACTAAAATAGTTTTTGCTCAAATTTATATTATTATTCTTATTTATTACAATTTATTCACTTTGTATACTAGTTGTTGTTAAATATTTTTTAGTGAGAGAAAACCATATTTGAATAAATAAGATTTGGTTATTAACACTGAACCATTCCAAACAGTATGTATAAAAGGGCAATTTCATAAACATGAAAGCTCATGACAGGTGGAAGAAGGGCAGTTATGAGTTCAGGAGTAGGCTGAGCTCTGTTTCAGTAAAACAAACAAAACAACAACAACAACAACTACAAAAACCCCAACGTACTACTTCTTGGGGTGTAGCTTAGTGGTATGGTTCTTAAGATGACTATGCAAAGCACTGAATCAAATCACTTGCAACAAAACAAGTACATAAATTATTTTCATCAGTTGGGCATTGCTGTCTGTAGGGACCACACTTTTCGATGTCTTCCTTATTGATGTGTGCAGGACACTGAATACAGTAGCACACAAAGCAGGGCAGCCATGCATACACATGCTGAGCAATGTGATCATGGCACTGGTGCAAGATGCACATCAAAAGAAGTAGAACTAGCACTTCGCAATTTACTGAGAACACAAAACTTTTGCAGTTGGGCATACAAGGTTTATTTTTCATTATATTATTAATGTGTTTTGTTTCTGTTCATATTATTGCATGTTTTGATGCAAGAATGCTTTATGTAGTCAGGCTTGCTTTAAAGTTTAGGTAATCCTCCTGCCTCAGCTATGCAGTATGTACCACGGCTACTAGCTCATGCAGTTATATTTTAAAACTAGAAGATCTCCATGTCATTTTGTTTTCTCTGTAATCTTCGACCCTCTGCCTTGGTTTCTGTGCTTAGAATGAAATGAATTCTACTATGAAAATTGTACTAGAAATGACTACATAAAGAAGAGCCTGAGCAATGGCAGTAACAATTAGGATGTTAACATCTCCTGGAGTCCCACTTCTAAGCAGAGAACTATAGGCAGTTGATGGCTATTGGCAAAAGAACAATTAGTCTCTTCATGGGATAATCCCTTATTGGTTTTCTATGCAGATTGGTTAGTCTTGAGACTATTTACACAAACAACAGAAAAAAATTGTCTTAGAAAATTGTATTTATAAATATTTGAGCATGGGTGTGTGCATGCACACAGAGACATATCACAACAACAATGAGAAAGAAACTAAGCTTGAGAGTGAGAATATGGAAAGGTTTGAGGGAGTATGGTTAGGAAGGGCAAGGGGAAGAATGGGATGAGGGAAAATGATGTAATTTTCTTTCAATTTAACATGTTAAAATAACTAAAATACATACTACACATACACATGCCTGCATACATACATACATACATACATACATTCTGTTCTTTTCAGAAAAGAACAGAACTGTTTGCACAGCATGTCTCGCTGTGGGCGCTTAAAGGGACAGTTGTTTCTCTTTTTTCATACTCTCACTTATCTCCACATGTACCCAATTACAATATAACAAAGCAGGTCAGAAAAATTTGGAAAAGTGATGTAATTTCTTTAAGCCCACAAGACAAATATATTCAAGAGGAAGAAAAAGAAAATAAGTCCAATCATCATTAATTAAACCTAACTGTATAAAAATGGTGTCATTTACCCTTCTTAGTTTTTATTGTCAATTTGATACAACCTAGACTCATCTGGGAAGGAAAAAAAAAACAAAACAAAAAACCTCTGTTGAAGACTTGCTCTCATCAGCTTGGCCTATGGGCATGTTGGTGGGGAACTATCCTCATTTATGATTGACCCCGGAAGGTCCGGAGCACTGTGACTGGCAGTGTCCCTAAGCAGCTGGGCTCAGGTTTGACAAGAAAGCCAGCAGAGAGAAGGCAGCAAGTGAGCCATCAGCTGACTCACCAAGCAAAAATATAGCACATAAATTTCTACAGTTAAAACACTCTGAATTTAAAATGAGAATTAATGAAAATTTGAATTGAACAACTCGTGGTTGTGGAGTTAAGGTAGATAGGTGGACCAAAGTTTCAGGTTAATGCTATTTTAATTTCAGTGGCTCAAAGAAAGGAGGCAAGGAGATAGAACTGCACTGAGATTGCTAGCACTGTGCAGAAATTAACAGAGCAACATTGAGTGTGGGAAAGGCATGCAGCCTCTTGGCTCCACAATCACAGGTTCAAATCTGGCCTTGATTTAGTGATTCAGAAACCTAACTGAGATTTCTAGATATCTATTAATGTGATGATTGCAACATAGGGAAACATCTTCACTGTTTATTGACAGAAATTGGTACTTAGAAATCCATTCTGAATAAATAACATGATGAAATGTTTTGCTGGATTCAGAAGGAGGCACTGTCCACAGCACAGACAGTTCTATGACAAATAATTTGAATTATGAATAAAAGAACAAAACTTTAAAATGATTTGAGATTCTTATGTCTAATTATATGTCAGTTTGTTCAGTTATTCACTCCTGCAAGGTTCCATAGATGTCATATACAATGTAAGTGTGGATCACTGACACTCTAAATTTTTAAGAAATGTACTTTCTCAGAGATTATGATAAACGTATATGTGAGATAATATGATGAAGAAGTATTCTAGCCATTTCAACAAAGTTCAAGTGTGGAAGTTATTCCCTACAGCATAGAAGATACATTTACACCTGCTTAGGAGGTGGGAGTAACAAAGTAACAAATGGAGTAAGTGACAGGTAAAAAAAAAAAACAGGATTGTACTGAACAATTAAAGACAAAGAGTACACAGAAACACTGCCCCTCCAATTATTTTGTTAGGGCTTGATTTTACTCTCCAAAGCTACAAATGTCATACAGGAATCTTGTTCTTCATGTGAGTTACATATACTACTATTACTTTCCTCAAAATAAATCTGATAATTAACATATATACAATTCAGATATATTAATTAATTAAACAAGGTAATAAATTCATGAAATATTTAGGTAAATAAATACTTTACAAAAGATAATAATGGTTTTAAATGATTAAAGCACAATTATTTAACAATATTTTCATATTT
This sequence comes from Meriones unguiculatus, assembly GCF_030254825.1. Classification (NCBI taxonomy): domain Eukaryota; kingdom Metazoa; phylum Chordata; class Mammalia; order Rodentia; family Muridae; genus Meriones; species Meriones unguiculatus. The sequence continues at coordinate 8,629,869 of NC_083368.1, read as the reverse complement.
AACTTCAGAGGATAAAGTATATTTTATATGTGTCATATACACAGTCAGTTGAGAAACACATTGACCAAAAAAAGCAAGAAGAAAACACCCTTCACAAAGGAGTAGAACTGAAGGAGAGAAATTTAGTTGCCCTTTCAGATGATGGTGATATGTTTTCATTCCAATTTGAGATTATTTTCAATAACTCATTTTTTTCATTAGTGTGATATTTAATCTTCATAACCGTGCAAATTTTTTATGATTTTAGTTACTGCTGACAATCAGCTTTATTCATTTTATCACATAATACATGAGCTACTTTTAGTTTCCTGATGTGCTGAGAATTTCTTTGTGTTCTCATTCATGATCAATTTTAGAATATGTCCCGGGGACTGCTGAGAGGAATGAATGTTCTGTGGAGTTTTTAGTCTGTTAAATCCATTTATCTATAGGGTCATCCAGTGCCAATTCCCTTTGTTATTATCTATTGATTGATTAACTACATGGTTTTTGCCTTGGTAAGCATCACCGATTATTACAGTCTTGGGACTGATTTGTGATTTTGTAATCTAATAACATTTGTTTCAAGAAATATGGAACACCCATGTTCAGTGAATGTGTGCCTGCAATTAGAAAGTTCTCAATGAATTATAAACTAAGTCAGACCTGACCTTTCTTCTTTTTTTTTTTAACCAGTTCTAATTGAAGTCACTTTGCCAGCTATTGACAGAATGATTCATGCTTTTTCCTAGTCCTGCTTGCTTGGAATACATCTTGTTATCCTTTTACCCTGAAGTGTTGACTATTTTTGATGGTGAGTTATGTTTCCTGGAGGCTGCAAAGGAGGAATGTTGCCTTCTTATTCACTCTGCTAGCTTGTCTTTTGGTTGTAGAATCAAGACTGTTAATATTTATGGATATTAATGAGAAGTGTGATCATTGAAGACATTATGCTGGTTTTATAATGCTTTTATTTTCCTTCCATTCTTTTCCTTGATAACTGTCTTTGGCTCTTTTTTTCCTTTGTATTTTCTGGGATGTGTTTGTCCTTACTTTCACTTGCACCTCTTCCTTCTCCTACACCATATAAAGCTGGAACAGTGGTCATATTTTCCACTCTGTTATTCATGGAAAGTTCTTATTTCTCCATTTATCTTCTAAGTATGAAAGATAATTTTTCCAGTGTAGTAACCTGGATTGATAGCTATGCTCTTTCAGAACTTGAAATGCAACTTTCTCAGTCCTTCTGGATTTTAGAGTTTCTACTGAAAAGTCACCTGTTATTCTGATGCCTTTTATATTATTAGGTTGTTTGTTCATGTAGCTTAAAAGACACATTTTGTGTTTTATACAACTAGTGCTTAAACTATATTAAGGAGTGGCAAATTTCATTTCTAGGTCTATATGGTAGTCTATATATTTCTTCCACTGGGATTGAAATACTTAACTTTAGTTACAGAAATGTTTCTTCTATGATTATTTTGTTAGGAATAGTTTCTCTATCTCTCGTGTGGTGTTCTTCTTATTCTTTGAACATGTCGTCATTTTATGATGTCTCAAAAGCCTTACTAGGTACTGTTCTTGTGTATTTAAAAACAATATATTATTGTTTTTAATTTGAATTTCTCCCCTTTGTCTTTAGTACCTGGCCTTTTGTCCTCCACAGTATCCATTCTACTTATGAGTTGTTCCTCATGTAGTGACAAACAATGAAAATGATGATTTGTGCAACTTTTGCAAACAGAGGTCTGTTTGGCATATCTTCCACTATTGTTCCACACAACTTTTTTTTTTAAACTAAGATAGCATCGCTTTCTAAAACTACAGCTTGACATATCAGCTGGATTAAGTGGCCAGTGAGCCCTGAGGATGTGTGTTTTTCTCCACACCGTGCAGAGGTTTGAAGCATGTGTCTACAAGCCCAGTTTTTAAATGACTGTTAGAGATCTGAACTTGGGTTATCATGTTCACACAGCAAGTCTTTATCAACCAAGATATCTCCCTAGTCCTCAAGCTTTTCTTTCTAACCCCAAAACTGCTCTTTTCTCATTCCTCATGATTTCAAAACTGTTAATGAAATATTTATGGTAACTAATCATCATAGCGGTTGGCTACAGACAATTCTTTTGTTTTCTTAATTATCATTTTTGTGCAAGGACTAAATTAGAGTTCAAACTTACATAAATTATAAATGATGAATGAACTGATTCATGTTGCTCTAGAAAAGGGTTTAAGTAATTCTCTCTTTCCACACTATTTTTGCATAGGCTGCGCCTTAGTAAAACGGTTTTATCCCGTGTGTTGCCATTGCCCTTTTAGTGCATTAATATCTTTCTATTTTACATCATTAAAATTCCATGCAGTGAAACACAAAATACAGCACTTAAGTGGCTGTTAATATTTATAACGTTCAATTCTGTTTTATAAGAATTGCTAAGGTTGAGGTCAGTGACATGAAAATGAAAATCAGAAAGATCACTTGCCTCTGATTATGATGATTCTGGGGGTATAAGGAAGACGCTAGATAGCTTAAGGTTTGGCTACAAGGAGGAAACACAACTCAGTTTGGAATTCCACCAACCTACAATAATCACCTGCTTTCTGATACTAAGATGATGAATACAAGTGAAGGCTTTTGAATGAAAATAATTTTTTAAAGTTCAGTTCACATGCCTCTAAGGTTCTAATGATCTCAAGTCAAACTCAAGTAGTTAGTAATAAACTGTAACTTAATTCTTCCAGCACTCCTGTGAAACAACAAAATAAGAAAATTTAAAAACTGCAAAAATAATAACTTTTTCTATTATAACTGTACTGAAGTTATTTTTAGAAAGCACTTATTAGTTTAGAAGGTATGAAAATTCTTTTATAAAGGTTCTGCTTTAAGTAGTAATGGGTAAAACAGCACAATTCAATGTTAAACATATTAATTCACACACAATATTTAAAACTTTTATAACTTTTTCCACTTCCCCCTTCTCTCTCTCTGCTTCAGGCCTGTGGATCAGATCTGAGCTCTGGGGCTACTGATCTAACACCATCCAAGCCTGCCTGCTGCTCCTCAACAGGGTGCTCATGCACTAGGCCTCTGAAACTGTAATCCAGTCCATGGTTAATTACTTCATTTATAATTCTCTTTGGTCATGGTGGCTTGTCATGGCAATAGGACAGTGCCTAAGACAACAAACCCTGATAAAGTGCTTGCTTGACTGTGTGGTATTTTTCTCCCTAAAACTCTTCTGCCCTTTTTTTTATATGATTATAATACAAGGTATTAGAATGTTCATCAAATTCCTCACTCATGGCCACTTGTAATTCAGAGGATAGTCTCGTCATTTTGTATAAAAAATAATCCTTTGTTTCTAGAATTTCCATATACTCCAATACCATGTGATGTTAAAGGGTCATGACATTATAAGTTGACAGATGAGTTCTTGTCATAACTCTCACCTTATAGATCATGACACCATACAGATTCCATTAATCCTCATTTCTCACAAAGCTGTAACAATCAAAATATTAGTTGAGATAGAATATAAATTGGTAAGAAAAAAATCATCCCTCATTCTTTCTCACTTTTACATTATATCAAGATCATGAACATCAGAGAGTGTAAATGGTCCCATAACACTGATAGATAACAAAACTACAATTACCTGTATTTGAAAATGTTGTGATCCTTACTAAAACAAGGCCTTGTGTACTTCTTATAATTATTCATGTTATGAAAAGTAATCAGTCCCCTCCCTTCTATTTATTATGGGATAGTGAGAATTTATAAGCTTGTACAATTAAATACATTATTTAATTAGTGTCAACGATTACTTACTGCAGAGATGATGTGAGCAGAAATATTTTAACAGTTTATAAGCACCTTGATATAAGATAGATCTCCACAGCTATTTGTTTTTATAACTTACACCATTATAATAACATAGTTTATTGTACTTAGTATTATATATTTCAACAACATAATTTATTATGTACATTTTCCTATTTGTTATTCATGTAGAATCTGTTATTCATGTTATTCATGTAGAATTACCATTAATTATATGTATACTAAACATGAAGCATTTTGTATCTATATGTATTTTTTAACTGTTCCCAGCTTAGATGACAAAAACCAAAGTGAGAGCTTAGAACGTGGTCACTAACCAACATCACAGACACCCTGAATGAGACAACTTGGATTTCATCCTCACGCAATTAAAAAATAATAATTTTAGTAATTCTTTGGGAAGTTCATACAATGTATTTTTATCGTATTTTCCTCCTCCCCCAGTTCTTCCCAGATCTATCCCCGACCTCCATACTCACATAGTTCCACGTACTTTATTTTTCTATGTAAAGCCCCTTTTACAAAACTATTCATTGTTTGAGATACCCAGCTTCCTTACTCCAATTCAGCCATTACTAATATTGGCTTCACATGAGTTAACACAAAAGCTAATGAGACATTTTACATGCCAGGGATCTCTTCTAGTGATCAGTACATGGTTGGTCTGTGCTCGAACTTGGTGGAGATGTTTCAGCCACTGTAGTTATTTATTTTTTAACATATTTTTTTAAATTTATTTGATTTATATCCCAATTTTAGCACCCTCCCTCATCTCCTCTCGGTCCTACCCTCACTTCCTCTTCCTCCTTATTCCCCTCTCCTAGTACCCAGAAATGGGGAGTCCTTCTCCTCTACCATCTGATCCCGCCTATCAAGTTTCATCAGGACTGCCTGCATCCTCTTCCCATGTGGCCTGGATAGGTCGCCCCATCAGGAGGAAGTGATCAAAGAGCAGGCAGCACAGTCCATGTCAGAGACTGTCTCTGCTTCCCTTACTAGGGGACCCACACGGATAAGGCTCCTGACCCTGAATATGATAAAATAATTTTAAACTCTGCCTTGGCTGATTCCATAATAGAAAGAGCACTCAGGATCTAGGTTGACAGACACTGGTGGGTATCTGTTAGTTCTCTACACAGCACTGTGCTGTGTTAAGCTTTCACGCATTCCTGATGGATATGTGTAGAGCTGCCAATAGAATTGGGAGAGAACAAATATTCGAGACATCCACCAATAATGTGAATTGCCTGTAAAAGGTGAGAAGACCACTGTAATTAATGTGTATTCATAAAAATGAGAAAAACAGGGTACATTTATTTAAGAATTATTATAAATAGAAAATTATTGTGAGTAGAAAAGTGGCGATACAATGGTATGATTGAGATTACAAACATTTGTGAAGATATAGGAATCAAATGCCTGTTATAAAAGGTAGGAATTGAAAGGCAGATGTGAAATGTTTTATATAAACTTCTTGTTTGCTTCACACACTCAGAAAGGACATAGGAGATGAAAGAACCCTTCCAGGGAACTGTTTCGTTCTGTTGAGGTAAGCAGGGCCAGCCAGCCAGAATAACATCAGGTTAATGTGAAGAAGGTTTTTCTTCATATATATTTCCACTCATCCACATACTTAAAACTAAATAAAGCTTAATGCTAATTAAATCGCTAATAACTTTGTGAGCAATATAATTTGCAAGTGACTTATCAAGTCAGGCCATTAATTATCCATTTAAAATAAGCAAAATATCTCTTATGAAAATGAGCCTGCTGCCTTTTCTCATTTTACCTCCAGATGCCAAAATCCCATCGTAACCTCCTAACACCATTTCAAATGCCATTTTACTTTTGAAATGCTGTCTGAATGTAAAGGTAATTGAAAGCTAATAATACTTTCATCCTGAAATTGAATATGGGATTCATATTTGAACCTTTGGAATTCATCAGACAACTAGAATGCAAAGTAGAAGGTAGAATCTGTAACAGTATAACCTCATCACTTGTGACTTGAGGGGTACTTTACTGAATACTGACTCTATCCAGGCAGAGACACTGGGATAACAATAACTTTACTCCTTCCCTTTCTCAGCTTACAGCGAACAGCAACAAACTTGCCTCAACCGAGACATTGTGTGATAATTAGGCAGGTATAAATAAATGTTTAAATGTTACACACAGAAGCAATAAAAAAAGCGTGGATTGCAATACAAATTTTCAGACCTAAGAGGAAGCATAGAAACTGGTTCGACTGAGACCCTGCCCTCACTTTTTATATTCTGCTTTATAAGTATAAATCTATTTGTTCTCAACTTTTAATATAAATTCAACTTTGTAAACTGTTACTGAATTGGTAATTTTATGACATATTTCACCAAACCTACAGTCACCATGAGTAAATTAGCATTAGAATTACAGTTTCACAGGAGAGAGTTACCTAGGTTTTAAAGGTAAATTATTTTTCCACCAAGTATGTAAAAATATAAGGTTGGAATCTATAATACTCGAATCATCTCCTTGATTTCTTGTGTGCCACTTTTAAACCATGTTTCCAAAAAAAAAAACACATTTAAATCACTTGTAATTCTTGCATACCTAAATTTTATACGTAAGCAATCATTGCTTATACTAGTTGTAAATGATTCCTGACGTTTATCTTGCTGAACCCTAAGGTTTACCTTTTCAAAAAGGAAGTAAATTGCAGTTTCACTAAATAGTCTGTTTTTATAAGCCTAAACTATAAGACAATCCTATATTGAGTGAATTTTTTATAAAAACATTACTTTTAGTTTGGGGTAGGATATTTCAGGCATCGATATTTTACAGCATTCAAACACAACTGCTTAAAGAACACTTTCCATACTTAACCTTTATCTTAATTAAGAGAAAACTCAAAGTTTGGCATTTTCTTTTCAAAGGTAGGAAAAAAACTTAACTGATATTTGTCATTTGCATCTGCTCTTTAGAGTGAATTACAATTTCGGTGGGCACATTTTATTAAGTTGGAAATCTCTCAGGCTTCCATCAGAGCAGTGTTCATGTTCAATCGTGCTTAGCTTCTAAAGTAGGAATACTCTGGGTACCGTGGTCACAGAGGAGCTCCCTCCATATGGCTACATACCTTTAGCCACACATGCACAAGAGTGCTCAAACCCACTTGCAGTAAATGAACTCCCACCCATGAGACAGTGGTTCTAATTTTAGTGACACACTATTTGTGGAAGATATCTGACAACTTAAATCAACTCGATGGGAATTTAATGAAGAGAATGACCATATTGAAACATTTTGATCATTTTTATGTCAGTATATGCAGTTTTTTTTTTTTTTAAGAATTACAGAGATGATAACAATGCTTTCTGTCCTCCAGGAGACTCCCCTCAAGGAGCCAGTAAATATATCATGCAGGTTTTTTTTGTTTTGTTTTGTTTTGTTTCTTTATTTATTTTACTTTTTTATTTATTACAATTTATTCACTTTGTATCCCAGCTGTAGCCCCCTCCCAATCCTCCCCTCCCTCCCTCTTCTCCTCTTATGCTCCTCTCCCAGTCCACTGATAGGGGAGGTCTTCCTCCCCTTCCATCTGACCCTACTCTATCAGGTCGCATCAGGACTGGCTCTATTGTCTTCCTCTGTGGCCTGGTAAGGCTGCTCTCCCATCAGGGGGAGGTGATCAGAGAGACAGCCACTAAGTTCATGTCAGAGACAGCCCCTGCTCCCCTTACTAAAGAACCCACTTGGAGACTGGGCTGTCTCGGGCTACATCCATGCAGTTTTAAATTGACTGCCAGTTCACATTCTCCCTTCATCTGTTCTGCAGTCATGGAGATGGGTCTTATGGGTATTTCCTTTTTTTTTCTAATTATGTGTTCATTGACATTTGTTATTAGGAGGCCCTGGAGTAACAATAGAAGGATGACACTTTTATTTCAGATCTAGTGTGGCTCTGACAGCAAGGCCTTAATGTCTCCATCCCTGACACACAGAAACCACGGTTTGTAGAATCTGACCTGTGGAAGGTACAGAGGGGCTCCTGTGAACTCTAGGATGCTGTGCTCTGTACGTGTAGTTACTTCTAGGACTAAAGTCCAGCATCACCATGAAAGTGGCTTCTCCGCTGCTCTCCTAGATGGCTTTTAAAATGCTACCTGTGAGGCAGATCCATTCAGGGTTCGCAACGGTCTCTGCAGGTGCCTGCACGCAGCAGTGGTGCTAATTTAGACCATTCTTGTGGATGGCTCCTTTGAAACCCACCTGGGTGGGGGTGAGACAGCAGTTTACATAAAGATCTCTTTCCACAGCGCCTCAGTGCAAACACCCTAGACACACAGCCCGTTCATGCCTACTGAAATGAAGTTTGGATGTCAGCCTCACACGACATATAAATCCAAGTTTTAAATAGAATGGCTGCTCCTCCTATTTGCTATCTTACGTGGCTTCAAATCCCCTCTAATTTCCAGCTTTTCCTCCACTACTTCAATACTACATTTTATCTACTGATTACTCAGATTACAGCTTCCTGTTTATAGTTTATATTGCAGTTCAGTTTCTTTCTCTTAAGAGTTTCCCTTAGCAAGGGCAGCAGGGGCTTTCCCTGGCATGAACTTAATGGCAGGCTCTCTGATCAACTCCCGTTGGAGGACACAGCCTTACCAGGCCACAGAGGAAGACAATGCAACCAGTCCTGATGAGACCTGATAGGCTAGGGTCAAATGGAAGGGGAGGAGGACTTCCCCTATCAGTGGACTAGGGATAGGGGAAGAAGAGGGAGGGAGGATGGGATTGGGAGGAGAAGAGTGAAAGGGCTACAGTTGTATTACAAATTGAATAAATTGTAATAAACGATAATATAAAGGAAACAAACAAACAAAGAGTTTTCTGTTGACCACACACACCAAATTACAGAAACTTTCATATAAACAATACATACCATAATGGCAGATGCTAATGCAAAATGTGCCTGCACCTTGGCATAAAAAATCTATTCATCAGAGGAAGAGGGTATCCTGATGAGGTTCTGTGTACTTTCCTTAGAAACATAATATAGGAGATGCTCTGACTGCTTATTCAACAGATCATATGTTTACACCTTTAAAATTGTGTGAGTATATCCATTATAATGACCAACAATCAATAAGTATTCAAGTTAAGGAATATCTAAAAGACCTTGTCAATGATTCTAGACACTAAGAAATTTGATGCATGTATACAGAAGCTTTATGTCTTGCAGTATAGAAACAGTGAGAATTTTGAAAGAATAAGCTCCTCGTCCATAAAGTAATGGCATTTGGAGTTGGGGAGTGTTATTATGTAATGAGGATACAACACCTGTAAGTAGTAGGATTGCTCTCTCTCTTTCTCTAGAGAGAGTCTGCGTAGGTGTGTGTGCCCTTGTGTACATACAAGTTCATTGCCTATAATAACTAGACAGGACTCTTCTTCAAACCCGCCATGATTTCCCATTCTCCAGATTCTGGACTTTCTGTATTTAGAAACATGAGAAACCTTTACGCTTTGAATGACCCATATCTGATAATTTGTTGGAGTGGCCAGAGATTTTTAGTTTATGATGGACCAGATGTGTTTTTCATGTAATCACCTTTGAAATACATATAATAATCACTAGCTAAGATTTAAAATGCAGAATACAAGAATTTAACACTTGAAGAAGAAACTCAATAGGAATCTGGATGGATATAAACAACACAAAAGTCAAAACAAAAAGCACCAGTAGAATCTATTAAAGAAGAGTGTGTAGTGAGGGACACCATCTAAATGATAAAATGGCATGAGATGGCCAACCCTTAGATCATGCATCCTTTTCTTATTTTGCTAGGCTCCGAGTGAGGCTAAGCCAAATAGAAGGAAACTTCAGGCAATAGAATGGAGCTATCAAGCCAGATTTATAGACTTTACTGTACCAGGTGGCAGGTTTATTCATCTGATGGTCATGTTCTTACTACCACTATATATATTTCTGCTTGGATAAGAAAATAGAAATAGAAGACACTGCATAAAGTGCTTCATTAAGAGAAAGATGCTAAAGTAAGTCGATGATTGGTACTGAAACATTTCATTTAGAATTATAGACTGCTATAATTAAAATTACTGTATTTCTTTATTTTTTATTTTTTTTACGGTAGTTATTTAATCCAAATAACTTTTTTTTTCTCAAGACTACCATTTTTATCATAAAAATGCCCTCCCTTGTGGAAAGAAATGCTTTAATTAAACATATCACTGCATTTGACTTGCCTCAATTGAGACATTATTTTCATGGTATAAGGAAGTGTATACAGTATATATGACAGTGGTCAATCATACAGGCTAATTTGTTAGTCTAACTGACATGCAATTTGGAAGTTGGCAGGAAATGGTCACCTCTCTTTCTGGGGAAAAGGCTGATATTCCTGTATTAAAGACATTTGAAAATGTGCCAACATGGAAGATACAGACACAAGTGATTCTGATTAGAAGTCAGATGAAGATAATACAAGTGTTCCAAGGAGGAGTTTGTCTGCATACATCATTTTTAATATTTAATATATTTTCAGTAGTAAAAACTTGTTTGCTTCTCTGGGATGTTTATTTTCAGGACATGAATATTTGACAGATGATCATTAGTGCCTTCTCTGAGACGACCGAGTGTGACAATCTCTAATTACAGAGAGAGACAGTTTCAAAGAGCAGCTACCCATGCTTAAGCATGCCATTTAAAAATTTTATTTGTTTAACTATTTACAGTTTGAAAAGTTTAATGCTTTTTTTCAACAAATAGATATCTTATTTGGATGCCATGGCTCTTTATAGTGACTATTTTTTTTGGTCTTCTAAATAACATCATACTCTAATGCTTCTAAATTTTCTGATAATTTCCTCAGTTAAAATAATAATCCTGTAACTCCAGAAAAAAGTAACAGAGTGCTTTGTTTGTTTGTTTCTTTGTTTGTTTTTGTGGGGAAGGGGATGTTTCGGTATTGGTAATCATTTAGGTAAATTTACAAATCTAGCTATTTACATTATTTTGGCAAATTTTTGGATTGCATGAATTTTATGTTTACATCAGTAGACTGACATTAAGACATTATGGAAATGATCTAACTTTCCTTGCCCTTAAATGCAAAGAATGCAAACTACTTAAAAATTTATCAATAATGAAATATATAAGGAAACCAGGAGTTTAGGAATGAGTTATATAGAGTCACAGATATTTTTTCCAATACATGTATGTTAGAGTTAAAAATAAATAAATAATAAAATTTTTATTTGATTTATAATGTAAAAAGTTAACTTTAAATCTATATCTCCAGATATAAACTGGCAATTTTCAATGTCAGTCAATGAATGCAAGAACTATTGAGTGTTACAAAGAGTCTTTAAATAATTGCTTGCTCCTTGATTTATCTCAGGTCACCTTCTATTATATGAGCTACAAGTAGTCATTAGTGATATTAAGAATGAACTTAAATATGAGTATCCAGAATGAAATGTTAACTTGTATTACTATCTTACATACGTTTTAACTGAAATAATAATTCCTAGCATAGCCTACAAATGAGATTTATAAATATCTTTATGTATCTACAATCACGTTGTGAATTTCTAACTTTGTGCGGTGAGAACACTGACAGAGATTAAAAAAAAATGTTCAAGGTAGACTGATCATTGATCTTACTGTTAAAATCCACTAGTGGGTTTTAAAAACAAAAACATAATCCTCAAAATACTAAAAATAGAAACACCATCTGATTTATTTTTACTGCTCATGGGAGTCTGTGTCCCATGCTAGGGAGACACTGCACACCTATATTTATTGCTTTATCATTCACAGAATGAAACATGGAATCAGCCTATATATCTAACAAGTTAAGAAAGAAGGAAATTGTATCACTTTCAGGAAATTTGACAGAATGCAAAAAATCAGCTTGCTAAAGACAAATATTAGAAATTTTCTACTCTAACATATACAGTATCTACATTAAAGTGTCCTACACACACCACAAACACAAACACACACAAAGAGTACAACAGGAGAAGAACACTATATATACAAAAACAAGGCCAGTGGAAGTGGGAAGGTAAGCATGAGAGAAGGCTGTGAAGCAAATGGAGAAGTAAATAAGAGCAATGCACAAAGTTATATATGAATGAAATGTCAAAAGTTAGCATTTCCACATGTGCTTGAAAAGTAATTAAAAACTAATGTAGTTAAGAACAAAAACCATGAATTTAAAGAAATGATAATTTTACATTTGCAAAAATTTCTAATTCCAACAGCTTAGGAAAATATATGGTTTAGTAAATACTCAAAAAGAAAAACTTGTGACTTTTCAGAAATTGACTATTTGGTCAAACCAAATGATAGATTTGATATTAAACAGAAAGTGGATGCACAAAAATAAGGGAAATGATGGCATTAAATCTTATTAAAAATTTAAATCTAAAATTATTTTTAATTTGAGTTATCACATTAAAACTATTTTTGTCCATTAAATATTGAGCGTATACTTCATTTAAAATTTTCCCACTATTAAATACATATTCTTTTCTCATATAATATATTCTAATTACAGTCTCCTCTACTTCTCCCAGTTCCTCCTCAACTTCCACTCACATCCAGATCCAGTCCTGTTCTTTCTCTCATTAGAGAAAAAAAAAAAAAAGGTTTCTAAGAAATAACAACAAAAACATAACAATTATAGCATAATGAGATAAAATAAAAACTATCACATCAATTTGGACAAGGCAAAAGCAACAGAAAGAAAACCCCCAAAAGGAGGCACAAGAACCACAGACCTATTCTCTCTGACATTCAGGAATCTCATACAAATATTCAAGAATGGAAAGTAAATGCAACTCATATTTGTTAAAATATTACTATTGGTGAGGTCTGAGGCATTGTTAACTTTATACTTGTCATTTCTGTTGATATAATCTACACCTTGAGGTAGTAAGAAACAATCAATCATAAATAAAAGTAAAAGAGCCTATATAGGTAACAAAAACAATTGTTTCCAAAAGACAGATAAAAGTACAACACAGAAACACAAGAATAAGTACTTTTCCTGTATAAATTGAAGTCACCACAGACCTCAAGACTTAGCGAAGCTACTTATCCTTACACGTTGGAATGTAGCAAATCCACATGGAAGCTCTGGGATAAAGTACATATTGTGTAGGGCTGTATTTTCCTGAAGGTTTTAGTTTTCTTGTTTCTTCCATCATAGCCTGTTCCTCCAACTTCAAAGCTATGGGTACTCACTTTCCAGCCTACTTCCCTTTGTCTCCAAACATGGATCCTCTTGTAATTACAGTACAACATTTTCCTGAGATCCAGGAAAGTCTTCAAACTTCAAAAGCCTCAGTTTTTAAGCCTTATTTATGTGCAAAACCCTTCTGTGTGTAAGATAACTGCAATGGTCTTTTTCTCTTCTACACTTGGATGGAAAAGAGAGGACACCTTTGACAACAGTAAGACTCACTTTGCCTGTGTCTGTGAGGTTTCTAGAGATTGTCTTAGAACCCACAATGGATGTGAACAGCCCCATCCCGTGGGCTTGGTTCCTAGACTGAACTAAAAGAGGCAATGGAGGAAGCTTGTTGGGTGGTAGCCATCCATTTTATCTGCTTCCCAAACCACATGGGTGTAAGCAGGCTGCCTCCAGCTGCTCCAGGCAAACCCTAGATAGTGATCAAGTCTACCTTAGGATGAAAGACTTCATTCCCTGAGCTGGGGGGACAAAGCACACCATTCTCATCCTTTGTGCTGATTCTTGTCAGGTGTGTTCACAACAATGAGAAAGGAAGAAATACAGCAACACAATGGAAGGTTCAAGGGCCAGGTTTAAATACCTTAATGAATCCCTCATAGTAGAAACAAAGGAACATCATTGTTTTGCCTTACATAATATAATACTGTTACCAATTTTATACAGCTGTCTACACAATATACACACATTTGTAAGAATTTAAATGCACTAAGTTAGAATAACTGTCTCTAGAATAGCATTTGAATTGATACAAATGATATATTCCCACATGTAGTCTCCCCTTCATTTTACTCCTTCTGTATGTCTTACTAACATCTTATTTCCTTTATCAATTCAGGAATTTTTACATATTCTAATTAATTGTTCATTATATTATATCTGTCCCTTCTGCTAGTGCAGACTTTTCCTTCATATTATATCTTCACAGATTAATTATTTGAGCAGTCATCCAGTTGCAACTGCTTGTGTTCTCTGCTGATTTATATTCCTTGATGAATCCCTCATACTAAAATTCATTTTGATAATGTTGTGGGTTTTGTATATCACACTTAAATACTGATTAAGAACAAAAAATATATTAAAATACATGCATGGATACTGACTTAAGCCAAGAAATATGTTGCCTAACAATTCTATTTATTATGAGTTCCTTGAAGACAGGTAAGAGGCCATACGGTTTGTGGTGGTTTGAATAGGAATGACCCCCATAGATTCCTGAGTGCTTGGGCCATAGGGAGTGGCACTATTTGAAGTAGGTGTGTCCTTTCTGAAGGAAGTGTGTCACTGAGGGATCTCAGTGGCTTTGATGTCTCAGCCAGGCTCTTTCTGCTGCCAACAGGTCAATCTGCCTTTGAGAATGCTGTTTCTCCTACTGGGTTGCCTCATCTTCCAATCTTGATATGAGAAGATGTGCCAGGTCTTATTGTAGTTTGTCATGCTGTATTTAGCCTGTGCTTTTCTGAGGGGAATTGAAAGGGGTGTGGAATTGAGTAAAGACAGAGGTAAGGGTATAAAGAGTTGCTGGCATGTCAAGCTGCTTTGTTATGTTTTCACCCTGACCTTCACCTTGAGAAAAAGGAAAGAGGAAGTTTCACCAAGTTCCTTAAAACTTGTTCCAAGTTCCTTAAAGCCTGCCTGTGTGACCTTGGACCATATCTGCTCTAGAAAAGTAGTTTTAGAAAAGTTTGGTGTTTCCATAAACTTTTATTTTTGTATTGATGTGACTTGTTTTTGCTTTGCCTATAAAAAAATGAATCCTGGAATAAACCCATGCTGCTGTAGTCATTACTGACAGCCCTCTCAAGCTGATCCCCTGTGTAGTGTGATTTCTTTGAATTATTTTAATCCTCACTCCCCACTCAGGAACTGTTCAACTCTGCAGCAGGCTCCAGCATAAGGGGGGACTCAAGGGAGAAGAGAGAGGGGGAATTGCAGTGGGGGTGTAATATATAAGAGAAGAATAAATAAAAAGAAAAAATCTAAAAAAAATAATGTAGTAAAGAGTTTTAAGTTAGCCTGGGTATAACTCCATTTTGAAATTAAGAGCCATCTTGACTGGGAGCTGAACTCAGGTACCAGGAAATATCACAGAATGTACACTTGGCAGAAAACAAAGTTAACTCTCCTAGCAACAGTCTCCAGGAAATATCACAGAATAAATACTTCATAGTAAACAGAGGCAATCTATCTCCCTGGCAATAATCAATGAGAATTGGTTGGGAATCAGCTGGAAAAACTCTTCCCAGTGTTTCAGATATAGTTTAGAAGAATAGCAATCATATGCCTTAGGCAATTGTGATTTGGTGTCTCAGAGAGGGTCACCTCGCCCCTCTAACTTTTACCTAATCCTGTAATGTCAAGGCATGTGCCCCGCCCCGTTTGCTGTCATGAAAAACTCCTGCCCACAGACTTTCCCTTTAAAAATCCCTGCTCACTCAGAGCTCGAGGTCCCACTTCTCTACTTGGGTCCCAAATTTGAGTGCTCTCATAATAAAGCTCTCTTGCTCTTCCATTGAGGTGTCTCCTGGTGGTCTCTGAGGGTCCCATGATCCTGGCATTACAGTAGAACTCCCAGCTCCTTCTCTAGTACCATGTTTGCCTGTATGCTTCCATGCTCAGGTTTCTCACTATGACACTAATGGACTAAACCTCTGAAACTGCAATCTGTCCCCAATTAAATGTTTTCCTTTGTAAGAGTTGGCATGGACATGGTGTCTTTTCACAGTTATCAAACCCTAACTAGCAGAGAAGTCGGTAGCAGGATTGGGGGTATTGCTACCATAGGCCAGCATGCTTTCGTTTGGAGGAATGTTGACTTGGATTGTGGATTAGAAACAAAGTTGAATGCTTTAAGTGGAGATTAATTGAAGACTTTGTAGGAACATGAAAGAGAGTGGTGCTGAGAGTGATTTGAACTGGGGATGGGGAGCTGGTCATTCTTATCTTGTAAGAAGGTAAGAATGTTAGTATGTGGCCTAATGACTGTTCTAGTGATATTTTGGAAAAAAAAAAGTGGCTGCTTTTTGTCCTTTTTGAAAGAGTTAGCCTGAGGTTAATTTGGTTGGCAGAGGAAATCCCCAAACAGTCTACTATTGACTATGTCATGTGGTTATTACTGTTCACCCTTATGAAGACCTACAATGAAAAGGAGAAAACTAAGCAAGGAAAAATACGAAATGTACAATTTGAGGAGAAAAGGGACATTAGGGAGGGAAATGGAGCTAAATCCTCTTCAATGTGATAACAGAATAAAGGAAAGTCTAAAGGTAACTAGCATAAATGGAGTGGTGACCTCATGGCAACCCCACCCAGCTAAAGGTCCACGTTGTAAAAAGAAATTAAAGAACATCTTAGTTCCAGGCAAGGTGGTACATGCCTCCCAGTACTCAGGAGACAGTGGCAAACAGATCCCTCAGTTCAAGGCCAGATGAGTCAAGAGAGAGTTATAGGACGTCCAGGATCAGGCAATGAAGGTAACCATGGAAACCAGAAAAGTGATGAAGATTTAATTGAACAATCCCCCAATGTTCTAGCCCCAGAAAGCAGTAGAATGTGGTATTTTCAGCCATGATGTTCTGGCTTTAGAGATGTCACAGTCCTGGAATACCTGCCAAGGAAAACTGCTAACAGGGAGTGAAAACAGCCCAAGAGAAGGAAAGGAAGTGAACATCAGACATGAAATACAGAGTTTGGACTTTGCCCAGCTAGTTTTGGTCTTGCTTTGGTCCATTATTTCCTCATTATGCTCCTTTTTATTTACTTTTATTTTATTTTTTCATTTTGGAATACTAATATATATCCTGTATCATTACATATTGGAAGTATTTGATCAGCTCTTTAATTTTAATTTTACAGGAGATTATACCTAAGTGATTACATGAGTTTCAGAAGAGACTTAGAACTTTGGACTTTTAAACAAGTTAGAGACTGTTATATACCATGGTGATTTTTGAAGTTAGATGAATTGCATTTTTCATTGTGTTAAGACTACAAGCCTATGGTATGGGGCGGGGAGTAGAATGAGGTAATTTGAATAGAAATGACCCCCATACACTCTTGTATTTGAGTGCTTGGATCATGTTGAGAGAAGCTAATAGGAGAAGTGGCTTTGCTGGAGGAATTATGTCACTGTGGGTGTGGGCTTTGTGGTCTCAGCTAGTCAGCTTTGGCTGCTTATGAATCCAGACAAAGGACTCTCAGCTCTTTCTCCAGCCCATGTGTGCCTGCACGCTGCCATGCTTCTCGACATGACAATAATGCGCTAAACCTCTCAAACTACAAGCCAACTCCAACTAAATGTTTTACTGTATGAGTTTCCATGATCATGGTGTCTCTTCACAGCAATCAAACACTATGTAAGACACCATTTATCACAGGTTACATAGATAAGAGAGAAAGGAAAAGTATTTAAGAAATTTAAATTGTTGACTAAACTTAAATAGTTACTCAATGAGGTCAAGTAAAATGTTGGCAAATGCAATTTTAAACATTTAAGGGAACACAAATAAATATTTGGGTTCAATCTGGTGATCTGTAATCTTGAGCTCTGAAAGGGAAAGAAACAAAAACCTGGCCCCTAATTGGTTAAAGAGGCATCTGTCTTCTGATCTAACTTCTACTAAGTAATTAGTCCTTTACAATGTTATTTTGTATTCCATCAAAACAGAGATCCTATTTGCATCCTAGACTTTTCTTAACTTTTCTTAATGCACTTGGCCTTTTACCTCTGCCTATCTAAATATTATACACCTTTCTGCTTCAGTTATAATAATGACTTTGTTCACTTCAGTGAATCATGCAATGTCCATTGTTTCATTACTGCAAATCATAAATAATAATTTCTCCTAATATCAGGAGTATTGAAAGATCCAACTAAGATAGCTCAACTTTCTCTGCAGTCCCAGCTCCAGCCTTGCTCTCAGCCTTGGTAGAAAATGCTTGCCTTTTGCAGCAGACAGTAGTCAACAGAAAACAAGTAGGAGTTTCTAAACGAGACTGAGTGCTCAGTCAACGGGCCATCTTTAACAACACCTTAATTTCAAGATTCAGCAAACATGGCAAAGAGGTGACCCAAAAAATGTAAGAGATGGAGAATAGGCAGGGATGTTGTGAAATGCTGTGTTCTGGACATCACGGAGCAATGAGATCATGAATCCATGCACAAGATTTATACAAGACCATGCCAAGTAAAAGCCCTGTGTAGATGGAGTACATAATCTCCCGGCCTCTCTATACTTAGGAGCTTTTGGTAGTTTATTAGTTGCTGGGGAGGGACAATTAGATTTATAGGACACAGAAAATGGTAACTTTCTCAAGATCCAGTAGCCCAAATCTAGGCACATGTAAGTAGCCCTAACTGGAATTATGGGTTGTCAATAGTAATAAAAGAGAGAGAGAGAGAAACAAAGTTGGGAGAGAATGAATTGGGAAAAAATAGGAAAGTTGGAAGGGAAAGTTGAGGACAGATATTATTATATTTCATTTTTTACATTTATAAAAATCTTAAAAATAAAGATGAAAATATTAGAATAATAACATTTTTAAAACCCAAACTCTTCCACAAATTGCAAAAATTCTGCAACACTACTGCCAGATAGTGGTGTTCAAGATAACCATTATTAATATTTAATGGAGGAAACAGACATAAGAGACATAAGTAGGAAACAGTTAAACAACACACACTCTTGCAAGGAACTCATTTGAAGGATCACAGTACCGATAAGCCAAGGAGCACCAAAGTCTTTTGGGGAACAGCAAATAAAATTAATGTTGTTATTGGTTTTGTTTCTCTGAGTTTAACCCCTTCAGTAGAAACATATGGCAGGACAATAAGCAATTCTACAGCATCCGAATACCAAAACATGCTTTAAATTCAGAGGAGACACTCGTAGTTTACAGGAAGACTTCAAACAAAATTTAATCAAAGACCTTCAGCTATTTGAGCCTCACGAAATGATGAAAATATCTTTACTATGATTCCACAGTCATATGAGTGCAAGTAACATAAGACAGAAGAGAACTGAAATGAGAGGGAATGAGAAAGAACAGAAAGAAAACTGGGAACAGTGCCACCTCAAGACCCAGCTATACAACTCGTGGGCATATATCTGGAAGATGCTCAACCATACAACAAGAAAATTTGTTGAACTATGTTCATAGCAGCATTATTAATTATAGCCAGAATCTGGAAACAACCAATATGTCCCTCAAGCGAAGAATAGATACAGAAATCATGCTACATTTACACTGTATATGCCTTCATAGAACACCTGGGTACCGTTTTCTATTATAAAATTTCCTCTTGAAAACTTTAAAATGAGTTATTGCATTACTGGGCAAACAAAGGACTCTGAGATTTAACATTGCACCCATCACAACGGCTAAGATAAAAACTCAAGTGACAACACTTGTTGGAGAGGATGAGGAGAAAGGAGAACCTTCCTTCATTGCTAGTGGGAATGTAACCTTGTACAGCCACTTTGGAAATAAATCTGGCGCTTTCTCAGACAATTAGGAATAACCCTACCTCAAGACCCAGCTATAGTACTCCTAGGTATATATCTGAAATATGCTCAACTATACAGCAAGGACATTTGCTCGGCCAAGTTCATAACATGTTTCTTCGTCAGGTAATTGAGGCCCAGTGACATAAACAAGTAACTAAAATCCCACACTTGTTTTTGAGGTGGGATGGGGGATGCAGAGAATGATGACTGCTCACACAAAGATGTGTGTCAATGCTTATAAACTGTGGGGACACAAGTTGCCCTCAGACCATCTCTGCGTGTTTTATTATACAGAAAATGTAGATGATACTAGTGTGTACCTCATAAAGATCTTTTGTATTTGTTATTTATTATTATTATTACTACCACTATTTTACAAAATTTCACTTTATACCCCGATTGTACCTCCCTCCCTCATCTCCTCCCATAACCACCCTCCCTCCCTCTTCCTCCCTTATCCATCTTCCCTTGTCCACTGATAGGGAAAGTCCTCCTCCCCTTCTACTGCCTGACCCTACCTATCAGGTCTCATAAGAATGTCTCTTCCTCTGTGGGCTGGCTAGGTCACCTCCACCAGGAGTAAGTGATCAGAGAGCAGGCAACTGAGGTTATGTCAGAGACTGACCCTGCTCCCTGTATTAGGGAACCCAGATGGAGACTGAGCTGCCTATTTTGAGGAAGAATTTGTAGGATGAATCTGTTATTGTACACAGTGGATCATAGAGTCATGACTTAGTACAGGGGTTAGTGATATGGTGAAGATAAGATGGAGCTAAGTGAAGCTGGGTTAAGTAAGCTGGAGGTTAACAACACAGGTGAACATTTTATAAAATGCTGTTGTTAAATGCATTTTTTCTACCTACTTCATAGCAGGCTTTGAGTATCATGCTTGTGGATAAACATGCTTTGAGCATGCAGTCACCCCTCAAAACTTATGATACCTGCTAGCTTTGAGTTCACTTTCCCAGTTCTCATTTTAATGAGACCTAGAGAATAGAAAATTGTAGCAGCCTTAGAAGAGAATACATATCAGTTAAACACTTTCTTAGGCAAAAAGACTCTTAAAATTTATAACTTACCTTGGTCTGCTGTGGTTAGACTAGACATCTATATACAAACTCATTTAATGTTTTAACCTTTGAAATTTTATCCTATAACCAAGGTTTCACTATCCTCTGTAGCAATTTACTTCTAAGATATATACTAAGTAATGTCGCATTCACATTATAAGTTATTAGTACCAATATAAAATTTCAACCTTATAATTCTAACTTTTGTGTTCATATCAAATTTACTAATGTTCATCAAACAAATTTATTCTGTGAAGTCTCAAAGAAAAAAATGCAACAATTACCAATAATACTTCGGTTTATTATTAAAAAGGGTGATGAAATCATTGACAAAGTAATAAATGTGAGAAGTTTCCATGCATGAATTTATGTTAGGAGATGAATAGTTACCATAAATTCATGCATGGAATTTTTACTCATCTTCTGTGTTGTATTACTTTGAAATAGTCAGGAGAGACATTTTCATCAAGTTAAAATGAAGGCACTGGGGTGGTCATTAGAGAGTAATCATTAGACAAGGAAGCAATGTGAGTGCTATCCTCTTAAGAAGGATATAAATCTATATATCAGCACACACGGGAAAGCAGGTGAAATCACACACGGGAGATTGATTCAAACAGCACTGGGGCCACTTTTAGAGTAGAGGAGTAAAACTGAGGTTGCAGTTATGATGCCAGAAGAAAAGGAACAGCTGGGCTACAGCAACTGGGGGAGTAATAACTAACAGGAACATAACCCTCCCCAAATCTTCAGAACTGAGGGAACCAAGCTACTTTATTATTTGAAGTCACCTGGGTATGGAGACATCTTGTTACTACAAATGTTAAAAACAACAACAACAAAACCTCACACCCAAAGTAAAAACAAAAACAAACACATAAAAATTATTTTCATCCATGGAGTTTCTTTAATAATACAACAAATACATATGGATGGCTTATAAATAAGAATGGGAAAATGTGCTAAGACCTGTTTAGTGCTTAGAACATGATCTGATAGAGATGATCATGAAGGATGGCCAGTAGCTGGCTAGATAGATTGTTGAAGTTCTAGATGTACAGTTTTAAATCTTCTTACCATCATTTTTATCGTGTGTACATGGGTGTTTTGTTTGTATGTGTTCCCATTCATCACATGTGTGCCAGATGCTTGTGGAGACTACAGGCATCTTTGCATATTATAGAACTTGAGTTACAGATGCCATGCAGATGGCCCGAAATAAAGCACGGTCCTCTGGAAAAGCATCCAGGGTTCTTCACCACTGAGCAATACTATTAGAGAAAAGTATTCACCATTAAGAAATTCAAAGGTAAAAGGAAATAGTGGATTTCCTTCAACATTTTTCAACATTTAGCATTACATCTATATGTAAGACATTCATTTAAACATGTGCCTGAATTCAGTGAGACAAGAAAGTGTATATTGTGTATGACTGTCATGCCTGGAAGACTCTAGAATTACACTAGATTGCCAGACTATAAAAGGATGTTGAGTTGCTAGCTTTGGTTAACAACTGCCATTTTTTTTCTTACTTCTTTCTTGAATTTTATAAAGAGATAGTCACTGCATGAGAAAGTAATGCCCAGCATCCAGGAAAGGCATAAGCAAATATCCCTTTTCTAAAACCAACTTTCTTAATACTCAGACAACAAATACTACCATCAGAGCATAAATCAGCCAATGCTTTTATTTCTTAAATCTGAGATGCCATAGTTTAGTTTTCTCATCTAAACTAAGGTCTCTTTTGGATTCACACAGCTTTTATATCCTTATGGATCATGCACACTGTGATTCCTTCTTCCTAGAGTCCTCAGACTGAAGGAGACTGGAGGTGACAATGTTTGTATCAGGCAGTGAAAGAACTCAAAGGAGAAAGTGGAGATGTCTACTATCTTCATTGTTCTTTGTCTGTTGGTAGACAGCATCAGAAATTTTTTGCCTCCATTTAATATACACAAAGAAATTATTAGTAGAGAATTACTATAAAGCAGTAATATGGCATTTTGCCTCCATTATAGGGTCTGATAGCTAAATCCTAGATGTGAATTTGGATTCAATTGAGACAAGGGTTTTGGAAAGAGAATGTACAAACAGGTGTAATACCACATCAGACAAGAAAAATGACTCTCCATAGAGTATTAGAACAGCTTTCTTTCTCATGCAGAAGATGGAAAACAAAGGAAGAGAAGCTCAGTGATCATGCTTTGCTTCCCTACTCAGCTTTAGCAACTGTAGATCAGAACTACAGGGCAGGCTGCACATTCTTACCTGCAGAAACAAGAACACTAGTGTTTGCCCTCCTCTCTCCCTAACCACAGCAGGTTCCTGACTTCTGGAGCCTATCTGCACTGCTCATTCTTATTCTATTATCCCTTTGCTGACCATCCTCACAGAGATCCCTGCTGCAAAAAGCTTCCTGTATATAATTGTTTAAGTTAGGGTTCAAGCCAGAATCAAAAGAACACATTAAATGAGAAAAATAGGAATAAAACTGCAAGTAGAATTGCAACAAACTACAAAGAATTGATCCTGAACCAGGACATGGGTATCTCACAGGCTTGAAAACAGAGTAGAATAATTGTTTCTGGAACGTAGAAGGTGAGAGCTGTGTGTACTGGTGCCTGATGTGTTACAGTCTTCACTTCAAAGATTTAGCATCCTATGGTGACCCCATAGGTAAAGAGTTAAGAGATAAAATATCTTTAGTTCATGCTTATCCTTTGGCCTGAACCTTCACCCAATCAAAGGACTAAGTCCATTGAAACAGTCCATATAATGTAACTTCCAAAAACTCAGATCAATGCATCAGCAGGTGGTAGGTGTTATTCATAACAGAAAATGGTAGAAAAGACACTCAGCTTGCCGTGAAGATGCACTACTTTTTACATTTACTGATTACATGATTATAAAATATTTGCTCCCTTACAAGGATGATTAAACCAACACTATTTCTAGCATGAACAAGATAGATAAATACAAGAAAAAATGAAGAATACATAAAAGTTACTGAGCAATAAATCTCATGTAACCTTAGTTAACTTCAAATGAACTATAATATTTTGATATCCATACCAAATATTAAGGAATAATTCATAAAACGTTGTAAATATTAAGGTTCAAGGAAGCTTTTATGGCTGAAAGTTGTATCTTAAAATGAATCAATGGGACAAGTAAGAATAGAGATCACCATCAACAAATTTTCCCTCTCTTTCTTGAACAATATAACACTGTTAGGCAGTAACAGAGCAAGGCAAGAGGTTGGTTACAGGGGAAAATAGAACAGTCCAGACAAATGATTTTTTTCAAGTTTGGGTCATGTGAAACTATAAATGAACAAAACCTAAAATTGAGGACCATGGGTATACCAAAGGGGAGAACAGTCATCACATTTGAAAATATGTAGAAGAATCCTTGATATGATGCAAAGAGAAAGAGGATCCTGCTTCGCCAAAGGGTCCACCTCATCCTTTCTCTGAAAGATGTCACAACTTTCTTCCTTTGGCATCCTACTGATCTAAAAGAACAACACTGGATTCTCCCACAATAAGAATGATTATGGTTTGTCCTAAATGAATAGATTAATGTACAAAGCAAAACAGGCAAAAAATTGGAAGAAGAGAGAAGCTTGAATAGACAGAGTGCATTGGACTCTTTTCTAGCATAATAAAAAATTTCATTTGGTTGACACATACTATTGTCCAAAGCCTAAGAACTTTAATTCAATAATGACCCACAGGGACTGGGGGAGGATGTGGCACTGCACATATGAACATTTTCTATGACTCACAAATGTTTGAGTTCAAACCCCAGCACCCACAGAAAAATACCAGGCGTGGCTTCAGATGCCTGTAGCTCCAGTTTTGCATGGAGGAGACAGGTCTCTCCTGGGAGCCTCCTGGCAAGCCAATCAAGTGGGAAAGTAAGCTTCTTATGCAAGGAGAGAGCGAGTAAGACATGCAACATCTGGCTTTGGCCTGTCTACGCATGGCCACAGATACAGAATCCTGCCTGCTAATACACAACCATAGGCTAAAGGAATGATTTTGGTGCTGGTAGTGTGTTTATGCAGGCTCCTCCATTTTAGAAAATGTCTTATTCTACAGCAAGATGTAGTTATTGAATGCATATTGGAAAGAATAAGTAGGAATTCTGAATTTATTCAATTTTTTTATAAATCTGAAGATGCTTCAAAAATAAAGCCAACACCAACAATGGAAGAAGGTTCCCCTTTCTCCACATACTCTCCAGCATAGGTAGTCACTTGGATTTTTGATCTTAGCCACCATTCTGATAGGTGTAAGATGGCATCTTAGAATAATTTTGATTTGCATTTCCCTGATGAGTAAGGATGTTGAGCATTTCTTTATTCAATATTCAATCTTCTTCTGTTGAGAATTCTTTGGTTAGCCCTGTACCCGATTTTTAATTGGATTATTTGGTTTGTTAGTTTCTAATTTGTTGAGTTATATATATATATATATATATATATATATATATATATATATATATGATATTAGCCTTCTATCAGATGTAGGGTTGGTGATGATCAATCACCATATTGTAATATCTGGAAGAATTTAGTCTATTACGAAGTAAGAACTGCATATATTTCCTTCCAAGTCTCAGTTAACTTATTTTGTTGTTTTCACTGTAATATTTTATGCTTAGATGAAAGATGAATTTGTAACTATCCAAGATAAATAGGAAATACTTTTGTTGTTTGAGGCCATTATTTTAAGTGGGAGAACAAACTTGTGTACAACCACTTTGGAAATCAATCTGGTGCTTTCTCAAGAAATTGGTGGTATTTGATATGTTGAAATTTACTAAGTATGCTCAGAGTTTAAATGAAAATGACACAGCCCATGGAATTTCTCTTCTTGATTTTAAGGCTTTAGGGTTTATCATGATTTTAAAAAAATCTTTAAAATCCTAACAGTTGTTTAGAGGCACTTGTGCTATTACCAAAGTGGAATTCTGTGTGTATATTCTTGGTAAGTCTGCTAATGTATCTTATGCTTTATGTGATCTACAAACTCAGATTTCAATCATGTTATATATCACCATTCTTTGGATAACCAGCTTTGGACTTTTATCTCTGGATTGTTCATTATAGAACAATGGGAAATATGCTAAAAATACAATAAATATTTTTCATGAAAAAAAATTAGGAAGAATGGTACCTCAAGATTCAGCTATATCACTCCTGGGCATACACCTAAAAGATTCACCACCATTCAACAAGGATATTTGCTTAACTATGTTCATAGCTGCTTTACTTATAATAGCCAGAATCTGGAAACAACCTAGATGTCTCTCAATGGAGGAATGGATACAGAAATTGTGGCACATTTACACAATGTAATACTACCCAGCTATTAAAAACAAGGAAATCATGAGATTTTCAAGAAAATAGATGGAACTAAATGGATCATCTTGAGTGAGCTAATCCAGAAACAGAAAGACACCCATGGAATACATTCACGTATAAGTGGATATTAGGTGTATAATATAGGATAGCCATCTACAGACCTAAAGAAGCTACATACTAAGGAGGACTGTAAGGAGGATGCATAAAGCTCATTCAGAATAACAAACAGGATAGATACCAGTAGCTGTGGAAGAGAGAAAACAGGATGGGAGCCTACTCTAGAGGGTCCTCTAAAATGCTCCACCCAACAGAGAATGGAAGCAGATGCTGAGCCTCACAGCCAAACTTTGGGCAGAGTGCAGGGAAGGTGGGTAGAGAAGGACAGAGAGGAGACAGAAGCTCCACAAGGAGAACGAAAAAGGCAAAAATTCTGCGTCCAGGTGGTCCTTCAAAGACTGATACACTGACCAAGGACTGTGCATGGAGAGGACCTAGACCCCTTGCTCATTTGTAGCTGATTGGGGGCTCAGTTTTCAGATGGGTCCCTTAGTAAGGAAAGCAGGGGCTGCCTTTATCATGAACTCAGTTGCCTGTTCTTTGATCACTTGCCCTGATGATGCAGCCTTGACAGGCCACAGAGAAAGAAGATCAAGGCAGTCCTGAGGAGACTTGATAAACTATGGGCAGATGGCAGAGGAAGAGAACAACCCCTTTCAGTGGACTAGGGGAAGAGGATATGAGGGAAAAGGAAGGGAGGGTGGAACTCAGAAGATCTGAGGAAAGGGGTGTCAATCGGGATATATAATGAATAAATTGTAAAAAAAAAAATAAAATAAAATATAAGCTCTTAAAAAAATTAAGCCTTTCCCAATTTATAGGCGGTCGTTTTGTTCTGACAACAGTGTCCTTTGCTTTACAGAAGCTTTTCAGTTTCATGAGGTCCCATTTATTGATAGTTGCTCTTAGATCCTGGGCTGTTAGAGTTCTGTTCAGGAAGTTGTCTCCTGTGCCAATGAGTTCAAGGCTTTTTCCCACTTTTTCTTCTAACAACCCAGATGCCCCTCAGTTGAGGAATGGATACAGAAATTGTGGTATATCTACACATGGAATATTACTCAGCAATAAAAAACAAGGAAATCATGAAATTTTCTGGCAAACGATGGGAACTGGAAAAGATCATCCTGAGTGAGGTATCCCAGAAGCAGAAAGACACAGGTTATATACTCAGTAATAAATGAATATTAAATATCCAATAAAGGATAAACATACTAAAATGTGTACACCTAAAGAAACTAATCAAGAAGGAGGACTCTGGCTCAGATCTTCAATCCCCATTCAGAAAGGCAAAGAGGATGGACATCAGAAGAAAGAGAAAACAGGGAACAAGACAGGAGCCTGCCATACCACAGAGGACCTCTGAAAGGTTCTGCTCTGCAGACTATCAAAGCAGATGCTGAGACTTATGGCCAACCTTTGGGCAGAGTGCAGGAAATCTTAGGAAAGAAGTGGGAAACAGTAAGAGCTGGAGAGGACAGGAACTCCACAAGGAGATCAACAGAACCAAAAAATCTGAGCACAGGGGTCTTTCCTGAGACTGCTATTCCAACCTAGGACAATGCATGGAGATAACCTAGGACCCCTGCACAGATGTAGCCCATGGCTACATAGTTCAGTGTCCAAGTGGGTTCCATAGTAATAGGAACAGGGACTGTCTCTGACATGAACTGATTGGTCTGCTCTTTGATCACCTCCCCCTGAGGGGGAAGCAGCCTTACCAGGCCACAGAAGGAGACAATGCCGCCATTCCTGATGAGAGCTAATTGACTAGTATCAGAAGGAAAGAAAAGAAGACCTCCCCTATCAGTGAACTTGGGGAGGGGCATGGGTGGAGAAAGAGGATGGAGGGTTTGATTCGGAGAGGAGGAGGAAGGGAGCTACAGGGGAGATGAAAAGTGAATAAACTGTATTTAATAAAAATAAAAAAATAAAGCCTACATTTTTAAAATAGAGCAGATGCTGTAATGAAAATTTTGAAATATTAGGTAGTACCAGAAGAATGAAGTGGATATGATGCTGTAGAATGCCATCTAGTAGGAAGTGTGGAAAGGCAGAATGCCACTGGCCATGTTTTTCCGGGGAGTGCAAACAAACAGCCCATGTTCAGTCTTGGCATCTTTGCTGAGCTATAGGACATGTGACTGGTGGCTTATTTTTCCTAGTGTTTACCAATCTAAAGAATGAGGCTTATTAAAAAAAAAGCTGTTCTGAAGTTACATTAAGTATTACATATGAAATCATACTTGTAAGGCAAAACACTGTATGATGTTATTATATATAATTGGTACATTTAATGTACCATGTGTTTAAATCACTTTGTTCAGTGAAAATGACTGGTAAATAAGTACTCTTCTTAGAATTGGTCAAAGCAAAAATTCCAGTGAAAAGATCTATCTGAAGAAAGCGTAAGTGCTATGAAAGAAATTCCTGGAAGGTATTCACAGATGATCAGCAATCAATAAATGAGACCTCATGAAACTAAAAAGCTTCAGTAAAGCAAAAGACACTGTTAACAGAACAAAATGACAGCCTAAAGACTAGGAAAAACATACTCACCAACTCTAAATCTGACAGAGGTCTAATATCCAGAATATATAAAGAACTGAAGAAGTTAAATACCAAAAAAAAAAAGCAAGTAATCAAATTAAAAAATGGGGTACAGAGCTAAAAAGAGAAATCTCAACAAATGAATACCGAATGGCAGAGAAACAATTAAAGAAATGCTCAACTTCCTTAGTCATTCAAGAAATACAAATCAAAATGACTCTGAGATTCTACCTCATACTGACTGGAACGTCTAAGATCAAAATATCAAGGGATGACACATGCTGGAGAGGATGTGGAGAAAGGAGAACCCTCCTCCACTGCTGGTGGGAATGTAACCTTGTACAACCACTCTGGAAGTCAATCTGGCACTCTCTCAGAAAATTAGTAATAGTGCTACCTCAAGATCCAGCTATACCACTCATGAGCCTATATCTGAAAAATGCTCAACCATACAACAAGGACATTTGCTCAAATATGTTCACAGCAGCTTTATTCATAATAACCAGAATCTGGAAACAGCCCAGATGTCCCTCAATGGAAGAATGGATACAGAAGTTGTGGTACACTTAGACAATGGAATACTACTTGGCAATTAAAAACAAGGAAATCATGAATTTTGCAGGCAAATTGTAGGAACTATAAAAGATCATCCTGAATGAGGTAACCCAGAAGCAGAAAGTCACATGGATTAACTATATAATATATGAAAAACATACTAAAATCTATAGTCCTAAAGAAGCTAAATAATACGGGAAGAGGGAATGTCTTCCTAAGGAAGAGGCTGAAACCTCATTCAGAAGGGCAGATAGGATAGACATCAGAAGTAGAAGAAGACAGGGAACAGGACAGTTTTCTTCCACAGGGGACCTCTGAAAGACTCTATCTATCAGGGTATCAAAGGAGATGCTGAGACTCATAGCCAAACTTTGGGCAGAGTTTAGGGAACCTTATGAAAAAAGAGGGAGTAAGAAAGACCAGGAGGGGCCAGGAGCTTCACAAGGAGATGGACAGAGCCAAAATACATAGGTCCAGGGGTCCTGCAGAGACCAATACTCCTACCAAGGACCATGCATGGAGAGGACCAAGATCCCCTGCTCAGATGAAGCACATAGGCTGCTCAGTTTTCAAGTGGGTAGTTTAGTAAGGGGTACAGAGGCTGTCTCTGACATGAACTCGGTGGCTGGCTCTTTGATCACCTCTCCCTGAGGGGTGCAGCCTTGCCAGGCCACAGAGAAAGATGATGCAGCCAGCCCCGATAGAACCTGATATGCTAGGGTCAGATACAAGGGGAGGAGGTTTTTCCCTCTCAGTGGACTAGAGGAGGGGCACACCGGAGAAGAGGGGGGTGGGTGCTCTGGCAGGAGACCAGGGGGCTACAGCTGCGATATAAAGTAAATCAATTGTAACTAAATAGCTAATTAATTAATTTTCAAAAACACAGGGAAATAAATACATAAATAGAAAGAAAGAAAGAAAATCCCTAAAGGTAAATTCTAAAATATAGGTTTTAAGTAGATAAACTAATTTAAAACAGGGAAAGGTGTAGGACAAATACTTCACAGTGATAGGAGGAGGTGTAAAAGAAAGATTTTCGCACTGAAAAGAACAATAAGGCCTACTTAGAAATTGTTTCACCATCAGCTACTTGCTTAAAGAAACAGCAATACCACCCATATGGTTAATATGCAATAATCTTAACATAATATTATGAGCATATGCTACACTTTTATGACAAGTTGTATTAACACAACAGAAGCTATTCACAAGATAAATGATTAACAAAGTGATGATTCTTGGGGAAATACTTTCAATATCCCAATGCCCTTGTGTGTTGTGTGCTTCTCGTGTGAAAAACAAAAACAAAAACAAACAAACAAAAACAAACAAAAAAAAATAAAACTAGCATAACATTTCTGTACAACAATTGAACATGGGAACTGCTACCTGCAAATGATCAATACAGTGGGAGAAAAGCACATAGTGATTAACATTAATACCTAATTCCCATATAACAATAATTATAACCAGGCACTAACACAGGTTTTTGTATTCAGTGTGTATAACAATAAATTTAACATTTTTTAAGCAGGATACTATGTGTGTGTGCTGGTTAATTTTAACTGTCATTTTGACACAACCCAGGATCACTGGTTTTCCTGTAGACACACCTTTGAGAAATTGTCTTATTTATTGATGGATGACAAGGCAGCGCATTGTGGGAAGCCCCAGTCAGTTGGCAGGGCATCCTGAGCAGTACAAGAGAGAAGCAAGGAAACTGAGAGTAATCAAACAATCAAACATAGATGCGTTTGTTTTCTTTTCTCTTGACTAGTGTGATGTGACTAGCTCTCTGAGTTTCTGCCTTGACTTTCTCAAAATGAAATACTGTAATGTAGAATTGTAAGCCAAATTGTCCCTTGAAACATCCTTCCATGGCCATTCACTGGTTTCCTGACTATATGAACACTCTAACGTAAACACACATATCTAATGATTCAAAGATAGCATACACGTACAAAAAAGAACATATGACATTCTCTTTCTGGGTTCAGGTTACCTCACCTCACTCAATATATATTTACAACTCTATCCATTTACCTATACATTTCATTTTCTTTTACTGATGAATAGAATGCCATTGTAGCTATGTACATTTTCATTATGTAGTTAACAGTTCTTATCAATCTAGACTGTTTACATTTCCAGTCTATTGTGAGTAGATCAGCAATGTACGCGGAAGAGAAGTACCTCTGTAGTAGAATACAGAGTCCTTTGAGAATATGCCCAGAAGTGGTGTGGTAGGTTGAATAAGAACGGCCCCCAGAGGCTTATATATTTAAATGCTTTGTCATCAGAGAGTGGCACTATGTGAGAAAGATTAGAAGGAGAGGCCTTGTTGGAAGAAGTGAGTCCATGGGATAGGCTTTGAGATTTCAAAAGCCCCTGCCAGGCTCAAACACTCTTTCTTTCTCTCTCTCTGTCCATCTCCCTCACCCTTCCTCACCCTTTTCCATTCTCCTCACACTCTGCTTGATGATCTTCAGAACTATGTCTGTGTGCCCGAAGCTTTCTGGCATGATTATAATGGAGCAAGCTTCTGAAACCATAAGGGAGTCCCCAATTAAATGATTTATTTCATATGAATAAAAAAAAGAATACAATAGTTTTTACCTTCTCCATATTAAAACAAATAAACAACAGCAAAAACTAAAGCAAAGATAGTTTGATTAATTAGACAGTGTACAGGTAATACAAAGTAGGGGCTAGTCTTCAGATCTTAGTAATGGGTATGATCTCCAGTTATAACCTAGTGATGTAATGCTCATGCCACTACATGGAAAGGTTTTAGGTTAAATCTACCGAGGAGTGAACGAAGCTTGTCAAAGCCAAAGGGCTTCGTGTCTCTCTTCTCTTGGCTTTTCCGCCCTGTATCGATGAGGCCTTTTCCTTCTATGACATGCTGCTGTCAAGTATCATTCATCCATATCTACCTCCTGAAGTTACTTTACCAGCTGGGCTCTCCCTCAGATTTTACCAGTTTGTTTAGGTTTGTTTTTGTTGATTGTTGCTACTGTTATTTAGTTTAGTTCCTCATGCAATTTCCCTTGTTAGTACAATTTAAAATTTTAATCATGTTTCAAAATCTATATTTGGTGAATTAAACAGCAAAATCAGTGATTTTTTTTTCTTAATTTATGTATAAATCAAGTGATGCTATTTCCTAGCCAGGGCCTTGCTTGAACAAATAGTCTTGAGAGAAGGACTGTAAAAACAACTTAAGTAAAATGGTATTTTAGACGACACAATTTACTCAGTTGGCCAGGACTTACAGACTCGGCTTTTATCACAAAGATCATACGAGGCACCAGCCCTGAATGAAGGTGTGGTGCTTTAAATATTAAAAATTTAAGCATGGTATATATATATATATATATATATATATATATATATATATATTATTGCTAAGTGCCACAGGGCAATGTTGACTTACTTGACTTACCATTTAGCAGAACTTATTATTTGAGACTATCACGATGGTGCATTACTATGTCTCAGCTACGAGCATTGCAAGTTTCCTACTGACATCCTAACTTTCTACACCTGGGACTTTGATGTCATTTGTAGACGGAGTCCTTAAAAGAAAGGATAATGTCTTTAAGGAAATATAAATGAGAAGAAAACAGGAAACAACCTCGGAACCTGCCACAGAGGGCCTCTGAAAGCCTCCGCCGTGCAGACTGTCAAAGCAGATGCAGAGCCTGATGGCCAACTGACGGGCAGAGTGAATGGAGTTTTATGTAAGAAGTGGGAAATAGCAAGAGCTGGAGAGGACAGGAACTCCCCAAGGAGAGCAACAGAACAAGAAAATTTGAACACAGGGAACTTCCCAGAGACTCATACTCCAACCAAGGACTATTCATGGAGATAACCTAGAACTCTGACAATGCAGCCACTTCTGATGAGAACTGATAGACTAAGATCAGAAAGAAGGAGAGGAGGACCTCCCCTATTAGTGGACTTGGGAAGGAGCATGCATGCAGAAAGGGGGGAAGGGTGGGACCGGGAGGGGAGGAGGGAGGGACTTATGGGGGGATACAAAATGAATAAAGTGTAATTAATAAAAGTTAAATAAAAAATTTAAAAAAATAATTAGAAAAAATCTAAAAAAATATATGTATATATTTATATATAAATATATATATTATTATTTAAAAAATAAAAAATTAAAAAATATAAAAATTAAAAAAAATAATTAGAAAAAATCTAAAATATATATATATTTATATATATACAAATCGCCTTTGGGTGATCACTAATTCACAGTAACTGGGGTTCCTAGGAGAAAGCAGAGGTACTCAGAGAAAGAAAAGTCTTCCATTTACACAGAAGACTAAGACAGTGCAGCAAGTAGAGAGCCCAAACTCAAAGCAGCTGCCATGCTGAGGGTGGACTTCTAACCTTGCTAGTGGGACTGACACAGAAAACACATGCTCCTTCCTCACTTAGTGACTCAGTGTTGCCCAAGCACCGGGCAGAGAATGCCTCCTTGGCAGTCCTCTACCTGTCAACACAGAAGCAGCGCAGGCATCGGTGACTGCATATACTCATTAACAAATCAACAGTGGGGTCTACGATCATACGCAGCAGCTGATGGAACCAGCTTTATTAAGAAACAGGCTCCACGAGGAGTTCCTTCTGATGAATACAGATTAGAGAAGGACGAAGGAGCGAAGAGCCTACCACAGTAACAGTTTACTGTTCCTGTCTCAGCGGCGTGAGGATCAGGCTCAATCCCCCACTGTTGGCTGTGTTCTCCGTCATTTGTTAATGCTCTTATTGATAATGCTGGAGAGACGGCACAGGAGACCCTGACTGACTCTCTTGCCATTAACTTTAGATCCAGGAGCCACATTTAG
Organism: Meriones unguiculatus; assembly: GCF_030254825.1. Taxonomy (NCBI): domain Eukaryota; kingdom Metazoa; phylum Chordata; class Mammalia; order Rodentia; family Muridae; genus Meriones; species Meriones unguiculatus. The sequence goes on along the minus strand of NC_083368.1, from coordinate 8,595,815 downwards.
CACCACCACTTCCTCAGCACTACTTGATATAAAGCTTATTTGATTTATATACTTGTAATAGCTCATCAGGCACAATTGTAATTGAATGCTGCATGAAATTGAAATGCAGCAATTAGATATTAACCAGGATCTTGCAAAATATGACTTATTTTCACATATAAGTGCAATATTTCTGGAATCACAGCCTCTACCTGCTTCTTAAAATATGAGCAATGTTACATTTCTAGTCATAAAACCATGTAACACACACACACACACATGCATACACACTATTAAAAATTCTTGAAATTCTGTAATTTTAATATCTTCAGTTGTTTTAGGACTTTGGATGCCTAAACACAAATAATTGGGTTGTCTGTTCCATCAAAATAATTACTTTAATTAAAACATCAGGGTGATGCACTACGCTTGTGTGATGTTAGCATACCATTTGTTCTATCCATAAACACTAATGTAATAAGTGAGATGTCATGATACATTCAGCAGTATTTAGTCTCCTAGGGAAGGCAGTCATTTTGGCATGTATTCATACAAATTCTGATTCCTTTCTATATATTAAGTAAAGCTTCCATATTTTATATTCAGCCTTTAAGTGTGATGGATTGTGAGTTCGATGCCAGAGGAGAGCAGCCTGTGCCCATTACCTCTTGATTATGTTTCTTATGCACTGAAAGCTTTCAACTGGGACTTTGGCAGAGATGTTTCCTCCATTATTCTCACAACATCTCTCCACATTGCACACTAGTTTGATTACAATAATGGTCATTAAATGGCCCAACAAGTCTTGCTGCCCCTACTCCAAATCCATAATTCACCAAACAAAAATGTCTCCTTAAGAATTTGTTCAGTAAGAGACTTAAAATTTCTTACTCTTCTCTGCGTTATGAGGTGCACAAGCTCTTGTTATCTTCAAATGCTTATTTGAAGCTATTATTTCCTTTTTCTTTTGCAAGATTTACTTAAAGAATCGGTGTCAAGGAAAGAGGATCAGTGTCTGAACAGCAATAACACAGCATGTGAAACGCACATGTTACCTTCAGTGTACAGTGAAAACCCTGCATATCTGAGACTCTCACCTCCATCGATATTAAGAAGAGAAAAGGAGACACCAGCAAAAGAAAAACAAAAACAAAAACTTTTTTAAAAAGAAGGAAGTGAGCAATGAATATGCCCAGGAATTTTAAGAACACCTCAAAATAATATAAAATGCTATGTATTGTTCTGTTTGAGTTGAACATCTCAGGACTTCATTTTTTTTCTTTTCAGGCCATCAACTTGGGGATTGTTGTGTTGCCAGTAGGTGCTCTTAAAACAAATGGAAGTTAGTCATCTCAACAACACTGTGCCAAGGCAGGAGAAGATGAGTTCATATATGAAGCACTGGAGACTCATCTCTGCTCTGTAATACAGTCACTTACACTCATGTTACATTTTCAGAGCACACATGCATAAAACATGAGTCTACAGGTCTAATCCTAAAACTACGTCGCTGTGCATGTGGTGTCAGGAGCCGTGACTCCGCGGCCTGCTTTGATATTTAAATCTCGGCAGAGAGATGGCTTTTAGCAGGCGGCCTTTACTAATGGCAGAGGAGAACTTGCAAGTCTATCTATACCTTTTGTTTGTGACAACAGGTGGGATAGCTTGTGAGGGTTACACCTCTTCCTCAGGCTCCTTGTGCAAATTAACCTATTGTTCTGAGATGTTTTACTGGCTAAAGTAACTCCTCAAAATAAATAAAGTGGTCAGAAGGCTGGAGGCAGAGGATGAGGCAGCACTTGAGACTTGCTGCTTGCTGCAGCAGTCTGCCTTTTGCAAAAGCTGTCGAGTCTGGACCTTTAAAAAGTTTCCTATGTGCTGTGTGTTTATTTTATTAATTTTAATCCTCACACCCAACTCAAAAACCGTTCGACTCTGCCCGGCTGGCCCCGGCAATATGGAACAAAGAGTAAGAGGTCTCCTCCTCTGTTTCCTGGTTATGGAATTAGTTCTAGGCTCACTGAGGAGTGAGTGGTGCAAGGAGAGCAGTGGCTTACACTGGGTGTTAGAGATAGCGATGGGAAGAGGCAAGTTTAGAGGCAGCATCTTTCCTCAGCAGCTGTGAACTCCCCATAACCCCACAGTGATGCTAATGGCAGGCTTGGACTCCACATGAGTCTTTATGTAAGTGGTGTGAGATGATATAGAACAGCAGGTAATCAAACAACAATGCATTCAGGGAAAAGCTTAATGCTATGTATGATGTATTTTTAGCTCCAACTCTGATAAAAAAAATTCTGGTCACTAAGCATCTTGGACCGACTCCATGTCACAGCTGTCATAGCTGTGACAGATAAACACCAACATCACAGGAACAGAACAGCATGGAATTTGTTTGGAGTATCTTTGAAGGTATGTATTTCTTGATACAGCATTATTCTCAACAAAGGATGCGTCAAGTCCTACAGTGAGAAAACTCTTCAGGCACATCAGTTAGCTCGAGGGAAAAATTTACAGAGTTGGCTACCCGTTTGAGTCAGGAAGTGTTGTTTAATGCTGCAGGCTGATGGAGCTGCATACAGTGTTCTGCCTGATCAAGAGTGATTTCTGGCTCAGGGTAGGTATAAATACCTAGAAACCTCTCACGTACTTTTCTCACTTCAGTGATGATTTACTGCGTACATTAAGGTTACAAAATAACAGACCCCAGTCTGTTACTTCAGTATTAATTAACTGCACCACTGAATTTTGTGAATATTGTCTCAGTCCTTTAAACCAGATTATGTATTTGTCTACAGCTTAGGTAGGTGCTTCTGGAGGTAAAGTGTTGAAATGTTCACTTCGTGAACAGAATCATTTTTAGTCATGGAATTTAGCTGTTTTTACTAGTGAGAAACTTTAACCTAATAATTAACTTTATGATCCTGTGTACTAATGTTTCACACATCTGTTTACAATATTATCTTTTTAATATATTACAAAAGGCCCATAAATAAGCTGTTTCTAATTTCTGTAAGTTTTAGGTAAATAAACTGAACTTCAAAAAATTAAAATTAGCTGTTCAGATGAAAGTGGTGTTAGGTGTGAGCCCCATGAAAAGGACACTACAGGAAACTTAGCACTGATTTAGAAAAGACGACAGTTATCACATTGCAACTATGGGAAACTGAAAGATTTAACTGCATCAGCACAATTACATGTAATTGTTCTTAAACAGAGAGATAGAGGAGAATTGTTCTTAAACAGAGAGAAACAATTACATAATTGTTCTTAAACAGAGAGATAGAGGAGAAATAACGCTTGGAACAATTCTGAAAATTTTATTCGGTATTATAGTTCTAATACTCCATTTGCACAATTGAAATCCTAACAATGTACCTTATTCCATTTATATCTGTGACCATAACCTACTTACTAAATAGATACCTTTTCATTCATTTATCCCATGCAGTTAAGTAAATAAATGTAAAATGAAATAGTTCATTCCATGAAACTGGCAATCCATATTTCACATTTCAATGTAGAATATTCTTTATTGTCATTCAATAATGAAATCCTTTCCCTTTATAGCCATTCGACATCCACCCTAGTGTATTTCAAATGGTAATTACCGTGAAGACTAGGTACAAAAATGAAAAAAAAAAAACTGTCTTTTTCGTGACAGAAGGAAGTGATAACATATCAAACTAGGACAAATCATATGAAAATGTTACAGACCCACCAAATGACAGAAAGATAGGTTTTGCTCTCAATAATACTTGTGTCCCATTTCTGGCTACATTTAGCAGTCATGAAGATCATTTAAAATCTACTTCATAAAGAGGAAACAATAACTGAATAGATTTTATATATTTTCAATATATTTATGTACAAAATATAAGGATAATAACAAAACATTGAGATAAAACAAGTCAAATGCCAGTATAAAACTATGCAACTTTCCAAAGTCAAGAAATTTTAATTTGAAAACCAAAAGGATGAACTAAAACTCAGTAAATAACAAAAATATAAATACCAAAATAATATTTGAACTATGCAAGATGTTAGCAAATTAAATATTCTGCATATTAAGCTTGGTTACTTCACCAGACTGTGAAATTGGGCCTGATTTCTTCATGGTAAGCAGTGTCTCCAATCACTGATGATTGACAGCTTGCTCTGGTTTACAGAGGGAATACTATTGGAATTTCTAAATTAAATGAGCCCTTGTGAGACTTTGGTTATCTCCCACATTATATATTACCAAGCCTACCTGCATAGTTAAAAAATAAAAATTATAAATATGAAAAAAAGATTGTGCCCTCTGATATTTGACAGAGACACAAAACATATACTCAAGAAAAGACAGTCTTCAAAATTGTTCTGAGAAAGTTTAATGTCCATATGTAGAAGAATGAAATTAAAATGAATAAAAATATGAAATAATCTATCACCTTGCAGAAAAAAAAAAGATTCAAGTGGCTCAAAGAGCTCAGTTTGAAAGGTAAAACACTAAAACTGCTAGGAGAACACATTGGTGGTACTCCACAAGACATAGGTACAAGAAAAATTTTCTACACTGAACTCCATTTGCCCAAGAATTAAGACCAACAGTTGACAACTGAGACCTTATTAAACTATTGGACTTCTGCACAATACATTGAGTCACAATTCACAGAACGGTAGAGGATCTTTGCCAACTGCACTAAACAAGGGGAGAGGAAGAGGCAAATGCCAAACAAGAGAATGGTTTGATGATGCCTCACAAAACGTAATATTTTATATTTCCCTAAATTTGTGCATTATATATGTTCTTAAAGAAGTTATGCCTCTTGGGTTGACAATGTTTTCCTGCAAGAACTGTAGAATAACAAAATATCAGTTCCATGCATGAGGAATCTTCTTTTGATGATTGCTTGGAGTAGTACAAGTGATTCCCAAAACAATATAGAATGTTGACGTAGCCTTTGATTGCCTTTGAGGTAGAGAGTTGGTATCTATTGATGAAGACACCATACACTTAGGACAAAGAACTCAGATGATTTGAACTAGATCTGAAACCCTTATTTCTGTTGTCTATTGTTCATGCTACCAGAAAATAATATGCAATAAACAGTCCTACTCAGCAGCAAGACCTATAAACCACAATGACAACATGGCTTAATATTAATAAAGGTGCAGTAAGTGATATATGTTGGTGGTAGCCAACTGCTGTCTGATTGGAATTAAGGCCCATGAACCAAGAAGAAAAACATGCCTGGTACTTGAAATCTAGCAAACTTTCTGGGTCTAGTGAGGTCATAGACCTTTGAAAAGAGTCTACTATTACCATTCAGCTAGATAAGCATAATTCCTTAATATATTCTAAATCTATTCTTATACCCAAAGATAAAGTAGTTGCCACCCTTTATCAAGCACATTTATTTTTTGGATCAAAATAGAAAACCACAACTGGACACAATACAGAGATGACTAGGTTGTGGACAGGCTAGCCACAGTGAATACATATACATCACAGCTCCTGCATCTGTGCCTCAACGAACACTGCAAACAAGTGTCAGAAAGGCTGTAAGATACAGAACATCAGGAATTCTGCTGTGAAACAGTCTATTCTAGAAATGATCACATAAAACAAAAACTGCAACAGAGGCAGTTTGAATAGACATGATTACATGGAAGGGGTAATTTTTCTACCCTTATAACCCTAGAAAAGGAACCATAGGCAGCCAGTTTGAGGGATGAGTCCTCTTTTTTGGTTATCAAATACAAAGTGGTCAGCCTGAAACTATACACACACCCAAAACAAAAACCAACACACCATGTTGTATTTATAAATTTGTACCTACATGCACATACATACATGTATGTAGCAATAATAATCAAAGAAATCAGGGCAATAAATTTGAGGGAGGCATGGATTAGAAGGACTGAAGGTAGAAAGTATTATAATTATATTTTAATTAAAATTTACTTAAAAGTAAAGGTTACAATTATACAAAATTGATCATAAGGGACAATCAACCGAAATACTGAAATATAACCATATATAGTTATATAAAACCAAAAGGACAACCAATAATACTTATTTATAACATAACTCTATCATGCCTGCCTTCATCAATGTGAATAAGACTGTATTATTGATGAACTGAAGAGCTCACTCTAAATCTTTTATTATTGACCTGTATATAAATTGTCCTCCTCTGTGGCCTAGCAGAACTGCTCCTCCCTTGGGGGGTGGGGAGTCAAAGAGCCTGCCATTGAGCTCCTGTCAGAAATAGTCCCTGTTCCCCTTACTATGGGAAACCAATTGGTTATTGAGCTACCACGAGCTTCGTCCGAGTAAAGGTTCTAGGTTATATCCATACATGGTCCTTGGTTGGAGAAACAGTTTCAGAAAAAACCCTTGTGCCCAGAAATATTTGTTCCTTGTAGGGCTATCCTTTCCCTGTCATACTAACTCCCCTTCTGCTGAAGGTTTGGTTATGAGTCTTAGTATCTGTTTTGAAACGCTGCTTGGTAGGATCTTTCAGATGGCTTCTGCGGTAGACTCCTGTCATATGTCCTATGCACATCTCATTTGTCTTTCTAAGTGAGGATTGATCATCTTACCTCGTGTCTGCTTTCTTGTTTATCTCCTTGAGGTGTATAGACTTCATTATGTTTATTATATCTTGTAGGTCTATATAAGCGAGTATATACCATGTTTATCTTTCTCCTTCTGGAATACTTCACTCAGAATGATCTTTTCTAGATCCCACCATTTGCCTGCAAATTTCATGATTTCCTCATTTTTTATTGCTGAGTAGTATTGAGTTGTGTAAAAATACCACAATTTCTATATCCATTTCTCCATTGATGGACATCTGGGTTGTTTCCAGGTTCTGGCTATTTCAAATAAAGCTGCTACAAACATGGTTGAGCAAATGTCCTTGTTGTGTACTTGAGCAAATCTTGGTTATATACCTAGCAGTGGTATAGCTGGGTCTTGAGGAAGCATTATTCCTAATTGTCTGAGTAAGTGCCAGACTGACTTCCAAAGTGGTTGTACAAATTTGTGTTCCCACCCGCAGTGGAGGAGGGTTCCCCTTTCTCCACAACCTCTCCAGCATGTGTTGTCACTTGAGTTTTTCATCTTGGCCATTCTGATGGGTGTAAGATGAAATCTCAGGGTCGTTTTGATTTGCATTTCCCTAATGGCTAATGAGGTTGAGAATTTCTTTAAGTGTTTCTCTGCCATTCGATATTCCTCTATCGAGAATTCTCTGTTTAGCCCTTTTCCCCATTTTTTAATTGGATTACTTAGTTTGTTGCTTTTCAGTTTCAGCTCTTGAACTTCTTAATGTTAGGGAGAAATAACAGAAAAGCCTTTGTTCCTTCCCTAGCCTCCACCCCTCTCCTCCTCTCCTGTCCCATCCCTTCTTCTTCCCTCCTCTCTTTCTTCTCTTTCCTCTCTTATCTAACATCAGTCCAACCTAGCTTTTTCCCTTTCTTATTTCTTCATTATCTTCACACTCTCGGTGATTCGATACGCCTAATTTGAAATTCATCCAGATATCCACAACACTACCAGGTCTCAGACAACACCTTGATATTCTAATGTATAGATTTGTTGTATTTTGTTTTTAAAATTTGTCATCAACCCTCCCCAAACATGTCTCAAGTTAAGAGTGAAATCTGTGTGGTTTTAAATACCATGCATAATATCATATGTCCATTACTCTTCTTTCTCCCATATTGCATATTTATCTATCTGACCTTGGGTTCCATCTTCTTTTGCTGTCATTATGGACACTGTTACCATTATCTTTCATTGTAACTATAATGTGACCTTCACAATAATGTTTTCTACTTTCAGCTTGGGTTTCTTCTGTGTTGTATTCCCTTACCCACTCAAAGGACATTTCTAAACTATGAGCAATAGAATATGTCAATACCCTAGAATGGCTTTTAATCTCACTTATAATAAAAACAAAAACCCTCATTTAAAGACTTTAGATGATGGAGTCATGTAGGTTCACCCCACATCAACTTTCTTGACTAAGTGTTCTCTGAACATGTGGTTATTTTCATACTCTGGGTGTGTCTTTGCTTCAGGCTTTATACTTTCTGTCTCTCTCTAATGGAATTCTTTCTTTGGACGTCCACGTGTATAGCTCCTTACCTTCTCCATGTTTCTGTTTGTCGGTTTGTATTTTGAGACACACAAGCTCATTTTAATAATTCCTCAGTTCTCTTCCATGCCTAGCTTCCCACTATCTTATTCCTAACTCCTTTATTTTATTAAATCCAAAACTAATACTGAAACACATATTTTAGACTTTATTATTTGTTTTGTATACTGTGATTCACTAGCTAGAACACATTTTATAATTCCTAGAAACCTTGTGTTTTTATGTTTATTCAAGTAATTAGAACATGTGTTTGGTATTCTATTCTATTAGGTACCTTTCTTGGATTGACTATCTATACATATTAGAAATGGGTATGTTGAGTATGAACATAGGAACTTCATCACCTATTTTCCCAAAGCAATTGTTTAACTGTAATCAGTGTTAAGCATATGACAGATGAATATCTCCAAACTCCTTGAAGAATCTAATAACATTTGCTATATAATCACATGAAAAGTGTTCCCCTTCATTCTTCCTTTTCTCCATTTTCTATCACCGTTCTTCTCTCTGTCTCTCTGTTTCTCTCTATATAAATCCGTTGAATAATGTATTTTAGCAGTGTCAGTAGACTAAAACCTACCTTGACTTTTACATTTATCTTTATCTCAGCTTGCCTGTTTTTTTAAGCATGAGGCATTTTCATGAATTTAAATATAGTATGGCACGCTTTACTTTGAAATTTTCTCTTATCTTCAAATGCTTATGAAAATTATTGCATATTAGAAAATAAAAGAAGTTGCAAATTTATTTGTTTTAAAACAACTTAGAGATAAATAAGACTTAAGATAAACTTTGGAAACTTACAACAAAAGAACATTCATTCAAATACATCTAATTTGAAGTTAAATATCTTAAAAATTTATTATGACATAAATTCTCTAACTTAAAAATAAAAAGACTACGACTGTTTATTAGCTATGCAAAAAAATTAGCTCCATTATGTACACAAATGAGATGTCATTATGAAGCCATTTTGTATGCAAAACTTAGGGCTAAATTATACACTATCCATATAGCTAGTTTAGAGAGGGAAAGGATATGCGAGAGTCAGAAAGCACAAGGCAAAAAAAAAAAAAAAAAGACAAATGGTTTGGACAGTGCAAACACATTCAAACCACATTTGAACTGGTTATAAGTGTAGTTACAGTGAACAGGTTGACTGGCTTATATAAATTTTCTTCTTTTTTAAAAGACAGATTTTGCAAGTACCTTCCACTCTCTTTAAATACTTTTCCATTTGTTTAGTTAAACATCTCTGGGTTTGTGAAGATGCACTGCTAGTTCTGACATCTCTGCTGTTATACTTAATTCACATGCTCCAACCCTGTCATTTTCAAAATAAGAAATTCTTCTATGATCAGGCATTGAAGTGTCACTGTACAGTTTATAATCTTTGGAAACAAGTTCTGTTTAGAAGCTAAGCACACAATGGTATTTGTAAAAGCTATGATAACTACCATCGCTTGTCTTTAACTCATTTTGACTTTGACATCATTTTTCAGAAGAAAATCATTGAACAAAAGAATGACGTAAAACATAAAAAAGAGTGAAACATCTAGGCACACACACTACAAATTACAAAACTACAGGAAGATTCCCTTTGTAGCAGATCTCTTTTGTTTTCTTTAGTTTTTTGAGGTTTTGTTGTTGTTGTTGTTATTGTTGTATTTTTTTTGTTATTGTTTTGTTTTGGTTTATTGTTTATTTGTTTTTAATGACCAAAGGAATGTGGGAGAAATGAAGAGCAATGCACCCAGGTTGTCTTTAAACTGAGTCTATTTTTAAACATAGCACTTAAAATAGAAAATTTTAATTTTGGTTTGAATACTGACTCAGACTTTAAAAGAAATTAATTTTTATTTTCTTTACTCTCCCTGTTAATTATTACAAAATATAGCTTGACAGAAAGATAAATGAAACCGTAATTCCTAACAGAAAGTGGGAAACTCTGTGCAATTACCGTCTAAAGCTCCACAACAGAGTCATGGCTAGTGACAGAGAGCTCGATCCTCTGCTGAACGGTCCCGGGAGCGCGAGGAACGCCAGCACATGTTACTGTCATGTCTCTGCCTCAGACAGAGCCTGGCAGTATTCAATGCTGCAGTGCCACTTTGGGGACACCTCCAGGTGGCTGTCTCTATTTAAAAAAAAAAAAAATGTCTGCATGCTAGCAGCATCATGTTTGAACTTTGAACTTTGGTTTCATGGGCAGTGCTGAGATTTTTTTTTTTTTTTTTTTTTTTTTTTTTTTTTGTGGACTGTGTCGGTAACAGAGGGAAAAAAAAGCAACATAACAAACAAACAAACAAACACACACACAAAAAAACCCAACCTCTAGCTTGAAATGAGGGCAGTAATTTGAAAGGACTTTTGGAACTGCCCTTTCCACATGAAGACAATAGATGGTTCATGTGGCCACTGCTGATCAGGTGCCTTGTAATTCACTCTCCTTGCAAGGTGATGCCATTTAAACTATTGCTAAAAAAGATGACACTGCTTGAGCCACCAAATCAAAATGCCACTGTTCTCCCTAAAGACAGAAAAATACTTCTCTCCGGGGATATCCTTCTTCAGGAATCATATTCAGCGATTTGTCACTCACTGTCTACTGCATTTGGATCAACTGGACATTAAAATGACATCTGTACTTTAGAAAAATTAGGATAATACTGTGAACAAATTATAAAGTAAGGACTTTCTGTAGTATTTAAATGTTCACATAGTGTTATAATTTGTTATATCTAATAATAACTACATAAGTTGAAAATTTTAAATGCTGATGTCACAATTTTATATCCAAAAGGTTAATTTTTTTAAAAAATATTTATTTATTACAAAGTATTCACTTTCTATCCCAGCTGTAGCCCCCTCCCTAGTCTCCTCGCAGTCCCACCCTCCCTCCCTCTTCTCCCCCTATGTCCCTCCCCTAGTCCACTGATAGGGAGATTCTCCTCCCCTTCTTTCTGACCCTAGCCTATTAGGTCTCATCAGGACTGGCTGCATCATCTTCCTCTGTGGCCTGGCAAGGCTGCACCCTTAAAGGGGGAGCAGTTAAAAATTTTATTAAATCTAACTTTAAGTTTTAGAATATACCTTGTTCAGTGGCTGGTGTTAAAATCCAAAAGCACCTCGAAGCAAAAAAAATAACGATTCAGTGGTAAACAAACATTAATTCTTCCCCTGTAGTCAAAACATTTTACAGCAGGAGAAATGATTGTACTTATATATTTAATATAATGACATTGAATTAAATAAACAGATTTTTGAAGTGAAGGTGAAATACCCTCATGCAAACACTGTATTTGATAATCAATATTTAAGCTGATTTAGTAATTCAGCCTGTCCCAGTAGTTTACTTAACACCATAGGTTATTTGTTTAGATATCCAAATAAAAGACTTCTGATGAGGAAGCTGCAGACTTCTTCAGTTGCTACATAGCAAACTGGCGATACATTCTTTGACAAAATTGTGTTTAAAACCTCTAACATCACCCACCTAAAACTGCCATTTTTGTAGGTCATATATTTCCTAAGGAATGTTCATTTCATAACTGATCCCTTTGAAAACCTTGTAATTATTCTTGATGTGCATTCACAGCACCTTCTATGTAATGCCTCAAAAGTGCAGCTTATTAAAAATCAGCACGAATATAATTTTAGATATGCCATATGTCAATTTATGCATTCAATATAGGTTTTAAGACTAGTACATTAATGATAACATGCTAACAACCTGTCTAATTTTTCAGTATTGCGTGTGGAGCTTGTAGAACTCTGTATTCATCAGACTCCGGTACCACATACACACACACACACACACACACACTGGTACAAGATTTCACTTATATGGAAATGAAATCAAATCATGTGATTGACGCCAACATTTATAGCACTTCAGGTTTCAAATTATTTTTGCGAAAAAAGATCACATTTTGCCTATAGTAATCTTGTAAGATATGCATGGCTTTCTATGTGCTGTACCACTGAAGACATTTTTCCCACAGCTTCACCATTTAACTCTTCTTTCAACACTCATCCATATTCTTTCTGATGAAAGATAAACATATGCCTCTACCTACTTTCAAACCCTTTAGCACCCCACTCTTCTTTTTTTTTTAAATTTTCATTTATTTATTTATTTATTTATTTACTTACTTATTTATTTATTATTTACAATTTATTCACTCTGTATCCTGGCTGTGGCCCCCTCCCTCTTCTCCTTCTAGTCCCACCCTCCCTCCCTAATCTCCTCCCATGTCCCTCACCCTGTCCACTGATAAGGGAGGTCTTCCTCCCCTTCCATCTGACTCTAGCTTATCAGGTCTCACCAGGACTAGCTGCATCATCTTCTTCTAAGGCCTGGTAAGGCTGTTACCCCCAACAAAGGGAGGTGATCAAAAAACCAGCCACTGAGTTCATGTCAGAGACAGCCCCGGCCCCCTTACTAAGGAATACACTTGAATCTGAACAGTTTCCTTTGAACTGTGGTCTGGGTCCTCTCCATGCATGGTCCTTGGTTAGAGTATTTTTCTCTGTAGGGCTCCCTGGGCCCAGGTATTTTGGTTCTTTCGGTCTCCTTATGGAGTTCCGGTCTCCACAAGGTCTTTATATCTTCCTTTTCTTGTGAATAACTTTCTCTGGGTTCTTTTTGTACACATCATGTGTCACCATACTACTGTCTATAGTTTATGAATGTGATGTTCCAACCTTGGCCATGCATTTCCATAAATTCCTCAAGATCCTAACTTGCTATGTAATAACAGAGTCTTGAAACACATAGTAATTAGAGTTCTGTGAATACACAGCATTCAATAAAGTTTCAGTTAAAAGCTGGAATATTTAAAACAATCAATAAGAATGGGTTCTATAAGTTATTGTAAGGATATGCCTTTTAAGTCTCATATGAATATTTTATAGATAAATTGAAGTGAAAAAAGAAATAAAGATTATAGAAGAGCACTAATGCTTATAAGAAAATGTAACAGACAGTACCTTTGTTATAAATGCAAACTTCCGTGAAATAATGCATAATATATAATTAATTGATTGAGATAAAATGTGTATATATTAGTTCTGGTATATAATTTAAAAAATGACTCAGGTCAATAAATATCACATATGTAGGTCTTCATAACCCCTTTTTAATAACAGAATCATAGGACATTGGACAAAGATGTCTGCTTTACTTGGTTTCAAATTAAAAAGCTATTTCTGTAAAACTTTGAATCTATGTCTAACTTACAGAATTAAAATGCTTCTAGCTTATAGTCAATTTCCCATTTAAACTATATAGCCACATTGAAGAGAGAATGGGAAGACCTTAATTTGAGAAGTCATTTTGACTTAAAAATATTTTAAAACAAAAACAATAAAAATAACACCGCTAAAGGAAATAATTAGAAAGCACACAGAGCAGAATATGTTCAAAGTGCATTATATATCACTATAAAAACTGCCTTGTGTAACAATATAATCAAAACAATAAAAACACAGCATATTGGGGTGAAATCTTCAACACACTTAAATGCCATTCAATTTTTAATCTATTTGGAACTAAAAGTATTTAATTTAAATATAACAGAGAATTAGTAGTACTTTAAATGACTATTTCCAATGAATCTGAACAGACATTTGATAAGAATAATTTACTGAATCCCCCTATTTCATACTGTATAAGTTACAGGATTTTCATAACTGTCAATGTAAAATATTGTTGTAACTCTTGTTCATAAAAAATAGAAAAGCAAAAAAAAAAAAGCTCTTTATGGGCAGTATACTGCCATTTATCAATGCTCAAGAAAAACAATAATGTTTAATGAAATATTTGGATGAGTGCATACAATGTAACATAAGATCAGAAAGCATAACAGCATAACATATTTAATCTCCTTAGCTTTCTATTATCATGCAGGAACAGTCTAACTGTAGGAGTTAAGACACCCACAGAATATTCACTATTTTTAATAAAGGGATTATCAGAGATAGATAAAACTATTGCATGTCACTCATAGGAATAAGCCCATATTCACCCTTGCTTCATAGCGGCCAGAGACCTCCAGGGCAGCATGCAAAAAGCATATACTCTCCGCTCCTTTAAGAACCTTTGCTTTTCTAGTTCCCACCATTTTCCTGCAAATCTCATGATTTCCTTGTTTTTAATTGCTGAGTAGTATTCCACTATGTAAATGCACCACAGTTTCTATATCCATTTCTCAGTTGAGGGGCATCTGGGTTGTTTCCAGCTTCTGGCTATTACAAATAAAGCTGCTATGAACATGCTTGAGCAAATGTCCTTGTTGTGTGCTTGAGCCTCTTTTGGATATATGCCTAGGAGTGGTAAAGCTGGATCTTGAGGAAGCACTATTCCTAATTGTCTGAGAAAGTGCCAGACTGATTTCCAAAGTGGTTGTACAAGTTTACATTCCCATCAGCAATGGAGGAGGGCTCTCCTTTCTCCACATCCTCTCCAGCATGTATTGTCACTTGAGTTTTTGATCTTAGCCATTTTGATGGGTGTAAGGTGAAATCTCAGGATTGTTTTGATTTGCATTTCCCTGATGCCTAAGGCATTTGAGCATTTCTTGAAGTGTTTCTCTGCCATTTGATACAAGATCATCCTGAGTAATGTATCCCAGAAACAGAAAGACATGCATGGTATATATTCACTGATAAGTAGATATTAGACATATAATATAGGATAAACATACTAAAAGCTGTATAGTTAAAGAAGCTAAGAGAGAAGGAGGACCCTGGGTAAGATGATCAATCCTCACTCAGAAAGGCAAACAGACATTTAGGCTCTGAGGCTTTCCATCCCAATTTTGTTGCACATGTTCAATTAATTATTCCATTCCCTTCCCTCAAAAGCCTTTTTCCCTTTACTGGATTCTTCATTTCCTGACCGACGTTTACACTCAATCTCACACAACCACACATATAAAGATTAGAATCTCCACTCCACTGAAGAAAAACACAGTACTGTATTTTTCAATTACTGTATTTTCCATAATATAAAAATAAGTAAATCCATTTCATTGAGTTTTATAATTATATTTTTTCTTTATGACTGAATAAAATTCCATTGTGTAGACATAGCACATTTCCATTATCTAGTTGTCAGTTGATGGATATATATCCGTGACTAGATAATGGATATATATATATATATATATATATATATATATATATATATATATATCCATGCCCCGTTCCATGCCCTAACTACTGTAAGGACTGCAACAACACCATGTATTTCTCTGTGCTAGCAGAGTCCTGCATCTGCATTTCAAGGAATGGTATCACTGTGTCTGCACAAGCCCACGTTGTTCTTTTCCTATCGCTTCTTGCCTATGCAAATGAGAATGGCATAGTTGGAGAGTCAGATTATCATTTGGCTTAGAGAAGAAAAGCCATAGCTAAGCCTATCAGAGTAAAACAGAAGAAGTCTAATGTCTGATACTGTTGTGAAGTTAGAAATGTTCCCAATTTGGTTATTTAGAAGAATAGACTACCTTATATATAAGTCCTTACAGATAGATATCTGTTCTCTCAATAGGTATAAAAATCAACTAAAGTAGATAAATGACTTTAAAGTAAAATGTAAAGTTATGAAAGCACTAGGGCATTGGAATGAGAAACAGAAGTTTTTGAATAGGGCCTATAAAGGATTGCAAAAGAAAAGAAAAAAAAATACCAAACTTGATTGAAAATTGTCAATGAATATAAACAAATGTTTCTGAAACCAACAGACAGATTAAAATATTCAGCAGGTATATGAAAACATGTCAAAGAGCACTAGTCACTAGAAACATGCAAAACAAAGGCAATATAAGTCATCATCCACCACTGCAAAGGAAACAGACATAGTATTTCAAACAGACATCTATACTCCTACATATATTGTAGAAATGTTTAAAATAGCCAACAAATAGAATCTAAGTAGATGTACAATTCGGATGAGTCTATAAAGAAATGGGGTACATGTAATAAAAAATACTATGAAGTCATAAAAATGAAATAATGACATATTTATATATAACAAAAATTAAAGAAGAGCCCATGACTTTGAAAGAGAACAACTATGAGCATATGGGAGGTCTGGAAGAAAGAAAGCAAAGGGGAAGTGATTTAATTATATTATGATGTCAAAAATAAAAGAAAATATGAAAATAAGGAAATCTAGATATTTGGCACCAGAATATTATGCTTGTGAAACAGGCAGAAAAAGACTAATATTGCATGTCACTGCAGAGAGTATCAAGAAAGGTTAAGGACAGACTGGTGACTCTGTGTGGCTGGAATACAATACACAGAGATAGGACACTAGATAGTAAATTGCATAGGAGCAATGAAGTTCTGTTTGATGACGCGTTTCAGAGTTACTCCAAGATGTGGTGAATGTTGTGATGCTTGAACCTAGAGCTTCACATACACTAGGAACACGCTCTACTGTGAAACAGAGCCACAGCGACTGTACATTTTTCAAGGGGGGACTATTTTGAAAAGACTTCAAATAAAGATTTAATAATATAAATATTTTATAATTAATAAAAAATTATACAATCTGGAAATACACTGTGTTATATCATATTTTCTTTTGTAATTTTTAATGATTAAACTTTAATAATTATTTTTAAATGATTAAATATATATAATTTTTAAAATCTGAAGATTTCAACATTGATACACAGAGAAACGTGGGTGTTTAAGATTTATCAGTGATCCTCCTGGACTTGGGGAGAGGCACGCATGCAGAAAGGGGGGTGGGACCAGGAGGGGAGGAGGGAGGGGCTTATGGGGGGATACAAAAGGAATAAAGTGTAATTAATAAAAGAAATAAAAAATTAAAAAAAAGATTTATCAGTTTTCATTAAAAATATTCCTTAAAGACTGTGTAAAAACTGAAAGGCAAAGGTGAGAGTGTGTTTGTTAGAGAATATCTCTGAATGATTTAGCCGAGTATTAAAAGTAAGAGTCCACGGCACTGGCTTTATTTCAAAATGGACACCGGTACAAATCTCTCACACGCATGCGTGCACACATGAACACGCATGAACACACATGAACACACACATAAACGCATGTACAAACACATACATATTCAGCTGCACACTGTGTGCACACACACACACATACATATGCACGAACACACAGGTAATATGCAAATGCATGCATGGATGTGCAAGCACACATACATATGCACGAACACACAGGTAATATGCAAATGCATGCATGGATGTGCAAGCACACATACACAATGCCTTAGAAGAACCTGTTGGAATCCACGGTTTCATTCTATTCCCGCTGTTGCACTTGTAGTTGGCGGCTTCTCAACTCATTACATCTCTCTGTGAGGTAGGTGTTCATATAAAATAAGAGCTTAAATTTTCTTTAAGACTGGAACCAGCATTAAATTCCTGTGAGAGCTAAAGAAATATCCACATGAAAACCTCTATTGACTGCAGGATCAGGGATAGTTTCCAGATGCCTTGGGCTACAATTCTTAAACTCTGGCTACAATTTACATATATGCCAAATGAAGTGGTATAGCTCTAATATTCCAGAAGAGTTGATTGCCGAAGTCTTCATTTCCTAATAAAAATTAGTCTTTTAGACATCTCTGGCCATTTATAATTCCATTTACCATTTCTAATTCCAAGTCTGAATATGTTTCTCTTCTTTAGGTTGGTCAGTTTGCCACCATCACCCCAGTCCCTTATTAAACTTAACCTTCTATGGATTGCTGGAGATACTCAGGAAGAATGTGCATGAGTGGAAGCTAAGACTTTTATTTTTAATTATAGAGGTAAATAGCAATTGAGTTCAAGAGAAAATATTAGACTAAATCATAAACATTCTTTTTAAAGATGTAAAAAGCATATTTTAACAGTTCATGCAAACATCTTTTCAAAATGTCCGCATGCAGAGGAGACTGGAAGGCAATTTGACATGATGAAAATATTTTCAGTCAGATGGGAGCATGATCTGAATGTTTAGTTCAATGCTGTACTGGCAAGTTGAAGAGGGAGAGGTGATCTGGGATATAAAATTGCACAGATTCCAATGGCAACACTGGAGCTGTGACAGCAAAGAACATTTGTATTCTGCATTGCCCATGTTGTAATTTGAATGACAGTGTCTCCACAGACTCATATATTTTGAATAGCATCACTAGGGAGTAATGCTATTTAAAAGGATTAGAAGGATTAAGAGGTGTGAATTTATTAAGTAGGTATGGCCTTGTTAGAAGAACTGTGTCACTAGGAGTGGACTTTGAAGTTTCAAAAGTCCATGCCAGGCCAAGGCACACTCTCCTCCTGCAGTTCAGAATATTACTCTCATCTCTTTTTCTAGCATCACTCCTATGTGGTACCATGCTCTCTGACACCATGATAATATATTAAGCCTCTGAAAATATAATCAAGCTCTAATTAAATATTTGTTTTTAGGGTTGATATGTTCATGGTGTCCCTTCATAGAATGGAATAGCTTCCATGCAGCAGTCTGCTAGTGCCACCATAAGACTTTACCACATAATATGGACATAAAGAACATAAATACGTTTTCTTACACTCTAGAGGCTAGAAGTGTAAGATTGACTTTACAGGACTGTCTCTGGCTTAGAGATGAGCAGTTCCCCCAAAGTCCTCCTATGACCTTTTCTACACAGTAGTCCTGTCTTCCAGCATGTTCCATCTTGGATAATCACATCACATTTGTGACCTCATAAATGTAATTATTTCCAGAAAGTCATTGTAAGTCTCATATGGGGTCACTATGCAGGCTCTAAAAGTCCTTTACAAAACAATGCATCCAATAACTAAATTAAAATAAGATAATGCACACTCATATCTTTAGTCCTATACTCAGAATTCTACGTTCTTAAGTGAAGCATATGGGAGACACCAGTGATCCTAAGCAGTTGGTACGAAGAAGGAAGCTCTGATATAATTGACTAGTATGAAGTCTTGGTCCACACATACCACAACACAGTGACTAGGTGAAATAAGAAAATGGGCACACAAAATAAAGAAAATTTTCATTTTTACATTAAAAATTCAACATTTTAGTCTAAGAAAATAATAAAAAAATATGTTGACATTATGAGACTTTTTGAATATAAATTCTTTTTTGTTTTTGAAAAGCTTTCTTATTTATTTTTAATTAAATTTTTATTTTTTACATTAATTACATTTTATTTGCTTTCTATCCCAGCTGTAGCTCCCTCCCTCAATCCCTCCGAATCCCACCCTCCTTCTCTCTCTCTTCTCCTTCCATGACCCTCTCTAAGTCCACTGACTTAGGTCTTCCTCCCCTTCTCTCTGATCCTAGCCTATCAGGTCTCATTAGGACTGTTACAATGTCCTCCTCTGTGGCCTGGCAAGACTGCTCCTCCCTTGGGGGGGGGTCAAAGAACCAGCAACTGAGTTCATACCAAAGATCGTCCCTGTTCCCCTTACTAGGGTACCCACTTGGATACTGAGTTGCCATGGGCTACATCTGAGCAGGGGTTCTAGGTTATATATATGAATTAACCTTGGTTGGAGTATCAGTCTCATAAAATACCCCTGAGCCCAGCTATTTTGGTTCTGTTGCTCTCCTTGTGGATTTCCTGTCTTCTCCAGGTCTTACTAACTCCCCCTTCTTTCATAAGATTCCCTGAACTCTGCCCAAAGTTTGATTATGAGTCTCAGCATCTTCTTTGATTCACTGCTAGGTAGAGTCTTTCAGAGGTTCTCTATGACAGGCACCCATCCTGTTTCTTGTTTTCTCCTTCTTCCAATGTCCATCCCATTTGTCTTTCTAAGTGAGGATTGATCATCTTATCCAGAGACTTCCTTCTTGTTAGCTTCTTTAGGTGTACAGATTTTACTGTGTTTATCCTATCTTTTAGGTCTACTATCCACTTATAAGTGAGTATATACCATGTGTGTCTTTCTGCTTCTGGAATATCTCACTCAAATTCTTAAACTACAGATCTGTAGAATGTTAAAACCTCTCAATAAAGTCTTTTCCAGCCTCTGTGAGAGCATGAGTCACCTCCAGTATCACTGATGGTGAAATACCCAGTCTTTCCAAAACCTCTTCTATTCAAATAGAATTCACTTCCACACAAAAACCTACTCAATTTTAAATAGACACTAGTTGAGTCAAACTTGCATTCATTGCAATCATCCTTAAATCCTTCCCCTCAGAGCTGATGGGAATCTAATAGAAGAGAGGGAAAAATGACTGTAAGAGCCGGAAGGGATGGACAAAACCAGAACAAGGTCCTCTAAATCAATTGAGCAATGTGAACTCACAGAGGCTGAAGAAGCAAGCACAGAAACAACAAAGGTCCTCTACACAGTAGTCCTGTCTTCCAGCATAGTCCTTCTTGGATAATTGCATCACATTTTTTACCTCATAAATGTAATTATTATGATAACTGTAATATATAGTAATTAAGCTTTCAGCTTACTCTCTCTTTCTCTCTCTCTCTCTCTCTCTCTCTCTCTCTCTATATATATATATATATATATATATATATATATATATATATATATATTTTTTATGGGACTCCCAATGTGTGAATGAGTGCCTTCTCATGGGACTCTTTTCCTTCTGTTTGGTTTCCTTGTCCACCTTCAATGTAATTTTAAAAGATCTTATTACATTGTATTTTGTCATGTTTTGTTGTTATCTCGTAGAAGCTTGTTCTTTTCTAATGAGAGAAAAATGGAGTGGGTCTGGATGGCAGGGATGGTAGGGAGGAACTGGGAGAAGGAGAGGAAGAGGAAATGAGAAAAGAATCTATTTCCAAAAGGGGGGAATTATGTTATTAAAATGTTTCACTTATTTATTCATTCAGTATTTGGAGTCATTAGCTATTACTGATTTTGCCTCTTGTTTTTTGTAATTTTATTATTCAGAATGTAGAAAATTATGTAGAACCTGGTAAGAGATATGATGGCACTTAAACTTCATTCACGCACACCATAGTAAATTCAGCTCATACTCCAGTATCTGAAAAAATGCTTGAGGATGATGCAGAAGAGACTCTCCACTCTAATCTCCCATCCCAAAGATAGAAGGAGCACACTTCTATCAAAAGCATGAAGAAACTTTCCAAGTAGAAGTAACAATTGTTCCTTGTGCTGTGTTTATGGTCTAGGCTGCTTTTAGTGAACTATTAGTTAGAAACAAAAAATAATAATAAAAAAAAAACAGCACAGAATACGATAGACTCTCCTTGTCAATATTAACTTACAGTAAATGCTCCTTGAAAACCCCCCAGAGCTACTTGCCCTCTTTCCTTCAAGCCTCATTCTCTCTAGCTGGGGCTTGCACTGGGTTTCTCTGATTCTTGGTGCTTATCTCTTTCTGAAACCTCAGTTCTTTAATGAAAAGAAAATCAATGTTTTAGCGTTATTGAGTAATACATGGTAAATACCACTCACTATCCAGCTCATATCCATCTGTCCATGACTTGATCACAAAATACAGCATTTGTTTCCTTATATCATCACAGTATCTTTCAATAACTCATGAAATTATCTATTTTACAATGTAAATTATACTTGTATAGCAGTCTTCTAAACAGGTTTTGAGTTTTCTTATCCACAGCAATGAAAGAGTAAGCACACATTGCATTTATTTCTCCTTCAAAATAAGTGAAATGAAAAAGGACTTTGCCCAAATTATCAGAATCTATTCACTTTGCCAAAATTCCAACCATTTCTACATCATATCAGAGATTAATTTCTTAAATTATTTTCAGTATGACACTTCACCTGAAATTGCTCATTTTCTAAACGCACTCTTGTATTAATAATATCTTTATGTGCAAAGACACTTGTGGCCTTAAAGATGAATTCCATTAGTGTTGTGAACATTAATCATCCTCTGAGTTTAAACACATGAAATGAACAGTGTAAAAGTTCACAGTTATGACAGAAACGGCCATGTGTTGAGACCAATGACTAATCAGACAATTAATGAAACCCCTTCATTAATATTTTCATATTAAAAAAGTGCTAGGCACAAAAATAATTGAGTCAGAACCCTGCAAAGTTGTTTGGGTATTTTAGCTATTTTTAGTATTAGTATTATTGTTGTCAATTACTATAGTTGTAGGGAAAAAGATAGATAAGATATGTAGCTATTGACTTACTTAGGAGTCAGAGCAGTTGAGGATACCAAGAGAACATGGCCCCCAGAATCAACTAAGCAGGGCTCACAGGGGCTCACAGAGACTGAAGTGACAGCATCAAATTCTGCATGGGGCTCCACTAGATCCTCTGCCTCTAGGTTATGATTTTGTAGCTTGGTGTCATTGTGGGACACCCAACACTGGCAGTGGGGTGCCTCTGATGCTTTTGCCAGTGCTCAGAACTTGTTTCTTCCTACTGGGTTGCCTTGTCCAGCCTTGGTATGAGGGTGTGTGCCTAGCCTTACTCTAACTTGTTCCTCGGTGTTTGGTAGATCATCTCTGGGAGGCTTTCTTTTTTCTGAAGGGATGGAGAAGTGGATCTGGTGAGAAAAGAGGTACTGGAAGGATTGGGAGGAGTGGTAGAGGCAGGAAACCTCAGTCAGACTATAACATAAGAGAAGAATAAATAAATAATCAGTTTATAATTTTGCTACAACAGACACGCCTCTAGAGATGAAGCTCAGTGGTAGAGCTGGAGCAACAAGAACAACACTCTGAATTTCATACTTTGAAAAAAGAAATAGAACATACACACATTCCTAAACTCCACCTTATAATTCACTCAGAAAGTAAAGGACCACTTAAGAAATTTCTAAGTATTACCAGTAATTAAAGAGGTGTATAAATGCAATTCTGACTCTAATTCAGCAATTACAAAAATATGAATATCATGGCTAATGCTTATTTGGGGCACTTTGTACAGGAAATCCTCAGTGATCTTACAGATAAAACTCTTTTTCCTATAATAATAATTTACATAATGACTGTAATAAACACAAAAAGACCATTGTAAGGGATAAACTTAAAAATGGAATTGCTTGGTAATTTCAATAGGAATCTTTGGTCAGACAAAACACAGACATTTAAAGACATTCTAGAAGATTTTTTTTTTTTTTTTTAGTGTACCACATTTTATTTATCCATTATTTGGTTGAGGGACATCTAGCTTGTTTCCAATTTCTGGATATTACTAATAAAGCTACTATGAACAGAATTGAGCAAGCGTCCTTGTGGCATAGGGGAGTATATTTTGGGCATATGCCCAGGAGTGGTATACTTGGGTCTTCAGGTAGAACAATTTCCAAATTTCTAAGAAATCAAAGCAGATTGATTTCCAAAGTGGTTATATAGTTTGCATTCCCACAAGAAATGTAGAAGTATTCCCTTACTCTACATCCTCTCCAGTATGTGCTGTCAGTTAAGCTTTTTGATATTAGCAATTCTGAAGGGTATAAGATAGAATATCAGAGTCATTTTGCTGTTCATTTCTCTGATGATTAAAGACATTGAACATTTCTTTAGTGATTCTTGTTGTTTAGAGATTTCTCTATTGAGAAGTTTTTGTCCCAACCAGGGACAATGCATGGAGAGGACCTAAAACCCTGGCTCAGATGTAGCCCATAGACTCAGTATCCAAGTGGGATCCCTAGTAAGGGGAGCAGGGGCTATCTCTTGCATAAAATCAGTAACAGGCTCTCTGATCACGTCCCCCTGGAGGGCACAGCCTTGCCAAGCCACAGAGAAAGACAAAGCAACCAGTCCTGATGAGACCTGATAGGCTAGGCTGAAACAGAAGGGGAGGAGGACCTCCCCTATCAGTGGACTAGGGGAGGGGTATAAGGGGAGAAAAGGGAGGAAATGTGGAATTGGGGGAAATGTGAAAGGGAGTCACAGCTGGGATACAAATGAATTAATTGTAATAAAAAAAGAATGCAATTAGACTCATATTTATAACCCAGCACAAATATCAAGTCCAAGCAGATCAAAGAACTCAACATAAAATTATAACACTAAATCTAATAGAAAAGAAAATGAGGAATAGCCGTGAACTCATTGGTGCAGGAGACAACTTTCTGAACAGAACACCAAGAGTTCATGAACTAAGATCAACAATTAATAAATAGGACCTCATTAAGCAGCAAAGCTTCTGAAAGGCAGAAGATAAAAGGATAAAATGTCAAGGAAAAAATGGCATCCTACGGAATGAGAAAATATCTTCAGCAACTCTACATCCAATGGAGGGCTAATGTCTAAAATATATATTAAAGAAAAACTCAAGAAATTAGACACCAATTAACAGAAACCAAATAACCCCATTAAAAAAATAAGATACAGAACTAAATAGAAGGCTTTTTTTAAAATTCCTCTCTTTGATAATTTCATTCTTTTTTTTTTTTTTTTTTGGAATGAGCAAAGTACCTTTTTAATTAACCATTCAAAAATCATAGAGATCATAAGAAAAATTAAGCAAATTTCAAACTTAGAAGCCTCTGAAGGAAACAATAGGGACACAGAAGGATAGTTACAGAGTGGTACAAAATATTCTCAAACTTTATATCTGATGAGAAGTCATATCAGAACATGAAGGCAAGAACTCAATCTCAAAATATCCAAATACTCTAAGTAAAATTACACAAAAAATCTTAATACATCTTCCTTAAAGATGACATTCACATAACTAGCTAGTTAATGAAGAGTCAATGCAGAAGAAATAAATATCTTTTTACAGTTTAATTTATTTTAGTTTTTTAATTCTTTATTCATTATACTTTATTAATTATACTTTATTGTATTCCCTCTGTGGTTCCCTCCCCCTCCTGTCCCAATCCCTCCCTTCCTCCACCCTCTGCTGCTCCTCCCCGAGTCCACTGATAGGGGAGGTCTTCTTTTCCTTCCTTCTGATTCTAGTCAATTAGGTCTCATCAGGAATGGCTGCATTGTCTTCTTCTGTGGCTTGCTAATGCTGCTTCCCCCTCAGGGGGAGGTAATTAAAGAGCAGGCCAATCAGTTCATTTCAGAAACAGTCCTTGTTCCTATTACAATGGAACCCACTTGGATACCGAACTGCCATGGGCTACTAGAAATAGCACTTCCTCAAGATCTAGACATACCACTCCTAGGCATATACCTAAAAGAGTCTCAAGTACACAATAAGGACATTTGCTCAACCATGTTTGTAGCAGCCTTATTTGTAATGGCCAGAAGCTGGAAACAGCCCAGATGCCCCTCAGTGGAGGAATAGATGCACAAATTGTGATATATCTACACAATGGAATATTACTCAGCAAACAAACAAACAAACAAACAAAAAAACAAAAACAAACAAAACAAAACAAAACAACAAAAAAAACAACAACAAGGAAATCATGAAATTTGCAGGGAAATGGTGGGATCTGGAAAAGATCATCCTGAGTGAGCTATCCTAGAAGCAGAAAGATGTACGTGGTATATACTCACTCATATAGACATATAATATAGGATAAACCTACTAAAATGTGTACACCTAAAGATACTAATCAAGAGGGAGGACTCTTGCTAAAATACTCAATTTCTATCCAGAAAGGCAAAGAGGATGGACAATAGAAAAAGGAGAAAACAGGGAACAAGTCAGGAGCCTGACACAGAGGACCTCTGAAAGGCTCTGCCCTGCAGACTATCAATGCAGATGCTGAGACTTATGGGTAACCTTTGGGCAGAGTGCAGGGAATCTTAGGAAAGAAGTGGAAAACAGAAAATATCTGGAGAGGACAGGAGCTCCACAAGTAGAGCAACAGAACCAAAAAATCTGAGCACAGGGGTCTTTCCTGAGACTGCTATTCCAACCAAGGACTATGCATGGAGATACGGTAAGACCCCTGCACAGATCATAATTTCATTCTTGACCATCACTACTCAAAAGCATTTTCAGTGATACCCAAGTTCTCTACAAATAATCTTTAGTCATTTGAGGTTAAGGAAAGGCAGACTGCTGAATGTTTTTTGTTTGTTTGTTTGTTTGTTTTTAAGAGATTTAAAGTGTTTCATAAGGAACCTTAAAAAGTAGTCTTTCACCCCTGCCATGTGTAATGACTACTCTGCCTATGGATCTTCCTGTTCTGCATTTTTCACCATTTCCTGTGAGCTGAAGAGAGGTGTTGCAGGTGATTGTTATCTTCTCCCTTGCTTGGACTCTTCCAAGATAACATAAAGGTTCTCTTGGTTTTTAAACTTAGTCCTCCTAGTACTAGTAAAATGGAAATGGATTAGAGATAGTATTTTATTATGTCTGTTATTGCTTGCCCAAATCCGGTCATAAAGAATTACTTTGTTTAGTAATCTGGTTACCTTAACCTTAAAAAGTATGAAGAGCAAGAAATAAAGTTTTATTAAATACATTTCTATAGAACTCCATATTTAATTCAGACAAAATGATATGGTTAGTAGTATTTCTGAAGGAAATATATACTAAATGCACTTTTTGTTCTTACAGGAACTTATGGTAGCTTGGTTGTTATGTTGTTCTGAAGCAGATAAACTTAGTAAAGTTAAAATAGTGAGGCTTTTGAAGCCTCTTGGAACTCATGCTGTCCACTCTTCCATACCGTGAGCTGAAAATATCTAATTTATTATCCTTATTAGTAATCTACTCAAATTTAGATATAAACCCTGATCTTTAAAAGACAGCAAAAAGGCTTTTATAGCCTATTTTATATGTAATTAGCAAGTAAGTATCTTCAAATGCAACAGTTCACCAAAAAGTTTAATTTACCACAAAGAAGTCTTTATTTTCATTGTATTTATGTGACTATATTTCTGATCAAGTTACTTTAATATGAGTAAAGAGTCTATAAGGGAAACACAACAAAGTTAAAAGATATGCAGTTCTTATTCAGTGATTTCCAAACCTAGGTATCCTCGGAAACTAAGTATAATCAGTTAAAATTGGTTTGAATCTTGACAAGCTATTTCCTTCATCCAATGGACCCCAGAAGGCATTTAAAAGGAAACTAATTTACAGTTCAGTGTCTGTAATTCAATAGTCATTGTTCTGATGTTTAGTATAATTCAGAAATGTAGAGAAAGAGGTATATACCACAACAAATTGTACCAGGGGGCATCTCTCTAAGTATACTTTCTTACACACAAAGGGCATTCACTATTCAGAGCAACAGAAGTGAATGACAAGAGAACATGGACACGTGGAACTAATGAGGAAGTCTTCTTTCCAGTCAGACCCAGGAGGGATCTAAGTCAGTCAACAAGAAAAAGCCTCGGCCACTAGAACAATCAAGATGGCAGTAGATGCTGCCTCTAAATAAGGTAAGAATTGATGTCTTTGCCTCCATTGAAATGTTCACCACAAAGCAGATTCCGCTGCAGAAATACTGATACACTTTTTTTGTTTCATCTTGGTAGTTATCGTTCTACCCAAAATTAAAACAACAACAAAAAAACCAAAAAAAAAACCACATGAGGATAACATTTTAAAAAATATATCAACTCCATATATTTTTCCTGTCTCCGTGTCTGTCTGTCTCTCACTCTCTTTCTATCTCTCTCACACAAACACATACACTCATCCGTTCCTCTATGTCTGTAGTTGCAGTCAATTGTTAAACATAACATGAGTACTAAAATCTTAACTTGGGCCTTCCATGTATTTCTGGATGTCTTTATGAACAGACTCACATTTTTGTGGACTAGCCAGTTGTACCAAAATGAGAGACAGGTAAAATCAGGTGTAACATGATGAAGAAAATATAAAGTCTTAGAAAAATGGCCACTGTGTGTGCCAAATAACAGCCATGGTTTAAGTTCACATTAGATATACTTTGTAGCCAATGTAAACGTATTTAGAATATGTATAAAGAAAGCTATGGAGTGTACTATCATCAGGGTGGCAGGGAATCCTATTCTTTGTAAAAGGTACCCAGGTGCACAGCACCACCGTTAATAATGGCAGGATACAGAGCTTAAGGAGAGAAAGAGCACTGCCGGGATCACAGTTCGGCAACACACCTTTCTCAAAGGCTGCAGAGTCAGAGCCTCGATATGATACAGAAAAATGCACTACAAAACACATTCATATGCCTCCGTGTACAGACAAGTGAACCTGTGCACAGAAAAATATCTTCACATCAATTCACGTTTTAAAAAAAGGTTGTGGGGCATTCATGTCAGCGACTTTCTTGAAAACGATTTGGGATTCAGAAATGTGCTCTTTTGAAGTGACATTATTTTTCTGCATTAGAGCTGGTTAAGGATAAAATAGTTAACTACTTTACATTAGATTAAATCAATCAACATTTAAAAAAAATCAATAACATATGGACTGAGAAGAATAGATGGGTGGTTGGCGCACCTGGGGCAAGCAAGTGGACTAGATACGGATCCAAAGTAAATGAGCCTGGCTGTCCGCCATAATCCCAGCTTCAGAAAGACAGTGCCCAGACTCCCATTCACGGAGAGCGATCTGGCTAGCACAGCTCACCATATTGGCTAGTTCTAGTTTGAACGGAAAACCCAAACTCAGCAGATCAGGTAGGAATATGATAAAGAAAGATTCCCAATATCACCGTCTTCAGGCCTTTACATCCCTGCACATGTGTACACCTGTAAACCCACAAATGCTCACATACATATGAACGTACTCGCATAGATATGCACACCACACATACACGCATGTAAAAAATAAATATGAGAAAAACAGATTTAGCTATGACTTATGTGCCTGGTGCTATTGTAAGTGACTTTAACATGAGAATTTTGTTTGTTCACACACACACACACACACACACACACACACACACACACACACACCATTAATTTGCTAATAAAAATTAATGTCTATGACAGTTTGCAATAGTATTTCTCTCTAATTCTCTAGTTAAATGTGACCAAGCCTTCTGGACTTTGTCACAAAATGCAGGTTTTCCAGGTGACTATTTTGGTGAGTGTCAAAATAAGAATTTATGTTGTATTACTGTTGATTCACTTGGAATTAAAATATATATATTTCAAAAATAAAATAATAAAAATGCAGGAACTTTAATAAGAATAAAGTTTTTCTATTTCCGAGGTACTGGCCAGTTAGGAGAAGAGCTGCATTCTGTAAAGCTGTGTGTGCATACTTAGGAAGTGTGCTCTTTAGGATTTACCTTTATTTGCATGGGAAGGAGTTAGCTTTTCTCAACTGTGCCCATGTTAATTCACACCAGAAAAGATCAAAAGAAAAAGAGAGCAAATAGATACTATAAAAGAGTAGGACCACCACCACATGGCAACAATATTCACACATCTCTAAACATAATTTATCTCACATTGCTTTGTTTCCTGGAGATTGTGGGGTGATTGGAAGGGTATAAGATTGAATGTATTCTGGAGACAATTTAGAACTGAATGTACAGATCTTGATTAATTGCCCAAAGTCTAATTTATTAAATAGTAAATCTGAAATAAAAAAAAACAGATTCTATAAAAACTAGTATATAATATACTATGCACTATACCAATCTATAAAATAGGTATTGATAATCTCACCAATAGAAGGATACTTATAATTGAAGAATCAGTTACTATGCAGATATGACTCTGCTATTCTCTTTAAAACTTGCATTGAATGCACTGCTTTATGAGTGACAATACATTATGCTTTGAAATATGCATATACTTTTAGAAAACATATACACACACATAGCACATCACATCATGCCGTTGAAATTATTTATTGATAGTTTCACTCTCCATTTAAATTGTCTTCCAGCTGCATGAAGTGGAATATTATATCTTCAAAGAGATCCTTCTTTTGTGACTTTGTCTGGGAGAACATTTAATTTGACTAACATTATTTTAGCATACATTAGCTTTCCCAGTAACATGCACCTCTATAAATCAGAAGATCACCTCTATTGACAGAAAGCTCCAAAACCCGTCTCTTGGAGCTTACCAGGCAAATGTTGAGCCTGCTTGTGGTGAGAATCAGTATGCAAATCAGAGAATTTATATGTGATAACACAGTCTCATTCCAGGTCAGTTCCCACAGAAGTGCATATCAAAATAAAAGCTCTTTCTTGAATCCAACTAAATTTAAATCTCAGCAGACAGGTAAGGATCAAAGAGGGCCAACATCAAATTGAGAGTAAAGTAATATTGCAAGTCCCTTGAGCTCTAACTACAACTGCTAGCAATCAGGGAAGCCTCTCTGTGCCAGAGTCGCAGTGGATGAAGTGACAGCTGAGTCTCCCGCATTCAACTAGAGTTCTTTCGTAACTACTAAAATGCACTTGGAACATTTCAGGTACATTAGTAGTGCTGTAGGGAGCAGGGTTTCTTTCACGCTACTTTAGCAGTCACTTGGCTACATCACAGGTCACTGTTTCTTGCAAGCTGCAATAAACCTTCCTAAGACTGTCACTCTGCCTATGAGAGCCTAACGACTACCTGCATGGTTCATAGGACGAAAACTTACTATAATTCTTCACCTCGCATACCAGGCCGACTCAGCATCCAAATGCATTTGTCTGTCCTTCCACGCACATAGCCACAAATGTACATGAGTTTGCACAGAGACTATAAGGGAATGATGGAGAGGTTTACTTAGACAACCCTCTTGTTTTATTTTTCTTTCTCCCTGCGAAATTAATTCCCTGTGGTCTCTGTGAAATTAATTTCCTGTGGTCTGTGAATTTCTTACTCCAGAGTCTTAAATTTCTAACAAATAAAAAGTGGAAGTCACCAATGACTTTTTTGTCTCCATTTTTCAGCTAAGTTCATCATATGAGGCTATCATTAAAAGTTATGTATATGGTCAACATTTTGAATGGGGTGATTTTCCTCAGAAAGTAATGTTTCCCTGTACCATAGACATTCTTATTTATATTTATAAGTTAGTTTGTAGACTTTTATTTCCCATATTCAAAATATATTATAAAGAGATAATAAGCTATTGTAATGATCATTGTATACCCAAGCTGAATGGCATGGATAAATTGTTTAACAAATTTGATATAATGATTATAATATCATATTAAGCTTATAGGGTTCTGAACTAAAAAATATGCCTGTGGATATCATGCTCAATGCTCACTGCACAATAACATATAAGCTCAACATTCAGATAATCATTAAATCAACACATATTCAGCAAGGACTGCATGCCAAATTCTGTTTTAACACCGAGAACACAAATATTCTAACCTTATATTCAAGACATCAATATTTACAAAATGCTCAGATGTATACAAATTATAAATTTCATTATGTCTAAACCCAGAAATATAAACAAAATTGAGAGGTTAATATATTTTTAGTTACTAATTGTAAGTTTCATGAGGACAAACAATTTACACACACACACACACACACACATATATATATTTATTCATTAATTGGTTTTGATCTTTGACAATTTTGTACATGGATATTATGTATTCTGATCACTGTTTCACTTCCTCTCTTTTCTCTCTCCACCTTTATTTCTCCCCTCCTTCTCACAAGTCTCTTTACAACAATCATGTCTCTTTGTGTGTTAACCATTAAATTTAACCAAGGCCATATATGAAGATATGAGCTTAGAACTGTCCACTGTAGTCAGGGGAGCTCACCAGTATGCAGCAGTGCACAGGTACTAGAAGTTGTCCAGGACATTTAATGAATTTCCTCTGTCAGTACAATGATTTAATAATAGAATACAGAATAAAAGGTCCTAAAAACTTTATTGTAGTTCATTATGTATTATCATAACCACAATAATACATACTTGACGATAATTTCCAAGTGGTTCGATTTTGTCAAAATTTACTGATGTTAATTTTAAGCAACATACTATTCGCCCTCCATGTACCTGAAAAAAACCAACCCATACCACTGTAGCTGACTTAGCCCCCACGGATGACCGGGGCAGACTTGACTGTGGTAAGTCATAAAGATGAGGTGAGGACATCGGTCAAATGTAAGAACATCATGCTGCAGGCTGGGCACAACCTCTTCTTTCTTTCTGAAACATCATAAGGCATCAGAGAATAAAAGCAGCTCATATTTAACTGCATCACAAATTAATTATCAAGTCCACTTCTTTGAAAACTCTTAATTAAATCTAAACATGTAAACTGAGCTCCTGCTGTGATGAACAAAAATGTCACAGGCCCAGCCCAGGGCTTCTCAGGAAAAAAAAAAATCAGGCAGAGAGAAATGTTATGCCTTGTAACTTATGATTTGATCCCTGCAGAAAACAAGCTGTCGATACCTAAGTTGTTCTAAGCAAAGGTATGCTAATAACCGAGGTCAGTTTTGATAAACCAATTTTCTAATATCAGAGTAACTCTTCAACATTTTTTAACAAGTACACTGAAGGAAGAGAAAGTAAAGAAACACAAGTTGCATTTTGCTGAAAACAGTAGTCACTAACATCTACATTCTTATCGCTACACCATCATCTGCTATTCTCACCTTGCCCAGCACTGTAACAAAATGAGCAACGACTATAGAGGAACGATTCTTCTGCCCTACATTCAAGGTTTATGTAAAATTCAGGAATGGGTTGTTTTCTTGATTTTAATAACATTTCTCTAGTCATGACTTCAGTTCCATGTTGTATTTGGTCTCCTATTCCCCTGTGATTTTTTATAAAGAGAGGAGCGTGAGGAGCAAATGGAGGCAGCAGAAAAGCCAGACCATTCATATTTCATACACTGTCCCCATGAGCTCTGCATTTCTATCAGCACATAGGCCTCCAAGAAGAGGCCTTTACACCCCAAGCACCATAGATAGAAAGACAAAGAGTTAAAATATGAAGTCTGGAAAGCTGATAGTCTGTAGTTGGTGTCATTTACTCAAAACGTATTTTGATATTTTTGACCCTAATAACATTTAAGGTCACAGTGTACCTAACACGTGGATTATTTGACATCTACATGAATTCTGTACTCTAGAAATCTCAGTTACCATTTTTTCCCAGTGGACTGAATTAAACTGTGAAGAAACGAGCACACAGATCAGAAATCTGATCACACAGTGAAGCCATTGAAACAGTAGCCTGCTTCTTTCCCACTCTAATGCAATCAGCAGTTTCCTATTGTAATAAACCATACAAGAGAAACTAATCAAAATATGTAGAATAGAGAAGAGAGTGTGAGTTTAAGTAATGTAAGATTTTTTTTTAACATGGATAAACTAATACAAAGCAGACTCTGAAAGCCATTTCTAGAAAAGAAAAACACAAAAACCAAAACTTTTTTGTCAGTGAGGATCAGAATGAGCAAAGTTTGGAAAAACAAAGGTTAATCCAGGAATAAAGAGCATTGATTTAACTATCTGAAACTTAGATTTATGTGCCTATTAGAATAATAAACTGTCCCTTTGGTGACTGTCACAACTGAACTTGACCATCTAGAGCATCATGACCAGATGCACTGACAGATAGCTGTTCATAGTAGGAATTAATTAACCTCAAAATGTTCACTTTAAAGAGTAGCAGGGTATCTGTTTGAAAACTGGCACACGATAGAATGCAAAGCGCTCTATCCTGACTGCCACAGGCCAGGTCTACCACGGCTGAGGTCTCCTAAGATTGGCCTTTGAACTTACAATGGAAGGCAGGGATCCTTTAAGGTGTCCTCTCAGGCCAGGCGACACCAAAGCAAGGCAAGTGAAGAGGAAGTGTCTGCAAAAGTGTGACTAAAATGTCACACCAGCGCAGGGCATTTAGTAATCCAGACAGAATCCTGGAGCTGGAAAGCCCCAGGGAGCAATTTTTCTTGAGGTGAAAGAAACTGCTTTAGATTCCCAGGTGACAAGTCATGTAAGACCTGTTTCCCGGCGAAATGTAAATCACCTTCAGTGAGTGCCATCTTCAAACGAGGCAACTGATATTGTAAAATTTTAGCAAATGTTCTCAGTTCTTAGGAGAAGAGACTGGCTTTTGTAACGGAAGACTGGGTGTCGTAAAGCACAACTAACCACAGCACCGACTGCTTCAAAACAGTTCCAAGTGGGGGCCAGTGCTACCGCCAGATTGTTCATGTCTCTGAATGTGGTGACACAGTCAACGCACTGTACATACAAAACACACCATTACTGTCGGGTTTTCATGACTTTAGGCGGGTAGTGGCAAAAGCAAGACAACAGATATTTACAAATTAAGAAGCACATCAATAGTTTGGAAACTGTGTTGGATAATTTTACATAGATGTGACAAAAGCTATAGTTATCTGAGAGAAGTTTACTTCAAATGAAAAAAAAATGCCTCCATTTGGCAAAATGCATCCAACTGTAGGGCTTTTTTTTTTAAAAAAAAAAAAGTTTTTCTTAGACTTTCTTTTATTTTTCTCATTTTTAAGTGTTTTTAAATTTATTTATTGTTATGAATTTCAATTTAGTCACTTTGCATCCCAGCTGCAGCCCCCTTCCTCCTCCCCTCCCAGTCCCACCCTCAATCCCTCTTCTTTCCCTATGACCCTCCCCAAGTACACTGATGGGGAGATCCTACTTCCCTTCCATCTGACCCTAGCCTATCAGGTCTCATCAGGACTGGCTGCATTATCCTCCTCTGTGGCCTGGTAAGACTGAAACCCTGAGAGGAAGGTGATAAAAGAGCCAGCCCTTGAGTTCAAGTTAGAGACAGCCACTGTTCTTCTTACTAGGGAACCCACTAGGGCATTTTCTTAATTAGTGTTTTAGTAGTGAGTGCCTATCTCATTGCTGCTGGTACTATCCTGTGTGGTGGTCCTGTGTTCTGTAACAATGCAGACTGAGCAAGTCATGAGAAGCAACCCAGGAAGCAGGACCTCACTATGGCCTCTGCATCACCTCCTTACTCCAGGTTCCTGTCCTGACTTCCTTTGATGAGATGAAAAGTTATATGTAAGAGTAAGCCAAATAAATAGTTTCTTTCTTCAGCAAGTTATCACAGCAATAGTAAGCCCAATTAAAAAAAAAAAAAACATTTAAAACATTCCCTTCCATCAGGTCTATCAAAATAGATTTTTAGGACTCTGATGAAATGTCTCAGTCAGTAAAGTAATTGCCACACAAACCTAAAGTACTCCCCTGGTCCACTGATAGAGGAGGACCTCCTCCTATTCTATCAGATCCTAGCCTATCAGGTCTCATCAGGACTGGATGCACTATCTTCCTCTCTGGACTGGTGAGGCTGCATCCCCCTCACAGGGACGTGATCAAAGAGTCAGCCACAGAGTTCACGTCAGAGACAGCCCCTGCTCCTTTAACTAGGGAACCCCCTTGGAAACTGAGCAGCCTATGGGCTTTATCTGAGCAGGGGGTCAAGGTCCTCTTCATCCAAGGTCCTTGGTTGGAGTATCTGTCTCTGCAGGTATGGGGAAAAAGATGGAGGGTGGGTAGGACTGGCAGGAGATGAGGGAGGGGGCTACAGCCAGGACACAAAGTGAATAAATTGTAAAAAATAATAAATAAAAACAAACAAACAAACAAAAAATAACTTGTGGAGAAACAAGATGGTGGCGACCAGTGCACCCAGTTTCTGAGAGGCAGAAGATTTGAAACTCTGAAATTACACCTCATGGAACCTTCTCCAAAACAGACCATGTAGTTGGTCACAAAGCAAGTTTCAACAGATACAAGAAGATTGAAATGATCCCCTGTACACTATCTGACCACCATAGAATAAACCTGGACCTCAGTAACAGTGGAAATAACATAAGCCTACACAGGTACATGGAAACTGAACAACTTGGTACTCAATGACACCTGGGTTAATGAAGAAATAAAGAAAGAAATTAAAGACTTCCTAGAATTCAATGAAAATGAAGGTACAACATACCCTAATTTGTGGGACACGATGAAAGCAGTACTCAGAGGAAAATTCATAACATTAAGTGCCTTCAGGAAGAAATTTGTGATATCTCATACAAGCAACTTAATGGCCTAACTAAAAGCCCTAGGGAAAAAAAAAAGAAGCAAATACACCCAAGAGGATCAGACAGCTGGAAATAATCAGACTCAAAGCTGAAATCGATCAATTAGAAACAAATAAAACTATTCAAAGAATCAATGAAACCAAGAGCTGGTTCTTTGAGAAAATCAACAAGATAGACAAATCTTTAACCAAACTAACTAAAAGGCAGAGAAAATATATCCAAATCAGTAAAACCAGAAATGAAAAGGGGGATATAACCACAGACACTGAAGAAATCCAAACAATCATTAGGTTGTACTACAAAAGACGATATGCCACAAAATTTGAAAATCTAAAAGAAATGGACAATTTTCTTGATAGATTTCATATACCCAAATTAAGTAAAGATCAGTTAGAAAGATTGAATAGACCTACATCTCCCAAGGAAATAGAAACAGTAATCAACAGTCTCCTTTCAAAAAAAAGAAAGAAAAAAAACAAACAAAACAAAACCAGGGCCAGAAGGATTCAGTGCAGAATTCTACCAGACCTCCAAAGAAGTACTAACTCCAATTCTCTTCAAACTATTCCACATAATATAAACAAAAGGAACATTACTAAACTCATTCTATGAAGTCACAATCACCTTGATACCAAAACTACACAAAGACCCAACAAAAAAAAAAAAAAAAAAAAAAAAAAGAAAAAGAAAAATTCAGGCCTATCTCTTTTATGAACACTGATGCAAAAATACTCATTAAAATACTTGCAAACCGAAACCAAGAACACATCAAATATATCATCCAACATGACCAAGTAGGGTTCATCCCAGGCATGCAAGGGTGGTTCAACATATGGAAATCCATCAATGTAATCCACCACATAAACACACTGAAGGAGAAAAACCACATGATCATCTCCTTAGATGCCGAAAAAGCATTTGACAAAGTCCAACATCCATTCATGTTTCAAGTCTTGGAGAGATCAGGGATACAAGGCACATACTTAAACATAGTAAAGGCAATATACAGCAAGCCTATAGCCAATATCAAACTCAATGGAGAGAAACTTAAATCAATCCCACTGAAATCAGGGACAAGGCAAGGCTGTCCACTCTCTCCATAGTACTTGACATAGTACTTGAAGTCCTAGCTAGAGCAATAAGACAACTAAAGATCAAGGGGATACAAATCAGAAAGGAAGAGGTCAAAGTTTCACTATTCACAGATAATATGATAGTATACATGAGTGAACCCAAAAATTCAAGCAGAGAACTCTTTCAGCTGATAAACACCTTCAGCAAAGTGGCTGGATACAAAATGAACTCAAAAGAATCAGAAGCCCTTTTGTATACCAAAGACAATAGGGCCAAAAAAGAAATTAGGGAAACAACACCCTTTACAATAACCACTAATAACATAAAGTACCTTGGGGGGACTCTAACCAAGCAAGTAAAAGACCTGTTTGAAAAAAAAAAAAAAAACTTCAAGTCTCTGAAGAAAGAAATTGAAGAAGATACCAGAAGATGAAAAGATTTCCAAGTGCTCAAGGATTGGTAGGATTAACATAGTGAAATGGCTATTCTGCCAAAAGCAATCTACAGATTCAATGCAATTCCCACCAAAATACCAACACAATTCTTTACAGACCTTGAAAGAAAGATTCTCTTCATATGGAGAAACAAAAAACCCAGAATCTCCAAAACGATCCTGTACAACAGATCATCTGGAGGTGTCTCTATCCTTGACCTCAAGCTGTACTACAGAGCAATAGTAATAAAAACTGCATGGTATTGGCATAAAAGCAGAAAGGTGGATCAATGGAACCAAAGAGAAGACCCAGGAATAAACCCAAACACCTATGAAGAATATTTGATTTTTGACAAAGAAGTCAAAACCATTCAATGGAAAAAAAGACAGCATCTTCAACAAATGGTGCTGGTCCAACTGAATGTCCACATGCATTGTAGAAGAATGCACAAGAAAATGAAAATAGATCTATATTTATCACCCTACACACAACTAAAGTCCAAGTGGATCAAAGACCTCAACATAATACCAGATACACTAAATCGGTTAAAAGAAAAAGTGGGGAAGAGCCTTGAACTCATTGGCACAGGAGACAACTTCCTGAACAGAACACT
Organism: Meriones unguiculatus; assembly: GCF_030254825.1. Classification (NCBI taxonomy): domain Eukaryota; kingdom Metazoa; phylum Chordata; class Mammalia; order Rodentia; family Muridae; genus Meriones; species Meriones unguiculatus. Next base: position 8,557,719 of record NC_083368.1, on the reverse strand, counting down.
AACAGCACAGGCTCTAAGAGCAACAATCAATAAATGGGACCTCATGAAACAGAAAAGCTTCTGTAAAGCAAAAGTTATTGTTTTCAGAATAAAATGACAGCCTACCGACGGGGAAAGGATCTTTACCAACCCTATACCTAACAGAGGGCTGATATCCAGAATATATAAAGAACTAAAGAAATTAAAAAGCAACAAATCAAGCAATCCAATTAAAAAATGGGGAGTGGAGCTAAACAGAGAATTCTCTGTAGAGGAATACAAAATGGCAGAGAAACACCTAAAGAGATGCTCAACGTCCTTAGCCATCAGAGAGATGCATATCAAAACGAACCTGAGATTGAACCTTACATGCATCAGAAAGTCAAAAGTGAAAAAATCAAGTGACAACATATGCTGGAGAGGTTGTGGAGAACTGGGAACCCTCCATAGCTGGTGGGAATGTAAACTTGTACAACCTCTTTGGAAATCAATCTGGCACTTTCTCAGACAATTAGGAATAGAGCTTCCTCAAGATCCAGCTATATCACTCTTAGGCATATATCCAAAAGATGCTCAAGTACACAACAAGGACATTTGCTCAACATAAGAATCCTGCAATCATCAAAGCAGATGCTGAGACTCATAGCCAAACTTTGGGCAGAATGCAGAATGAAAGAAAGGGGAGACAGAAAGATCTGGAGGGAACAGGAGCTCCTCAAGGAGAGCAACACCACCAAAATATCTGGGTCCAGGGGTCTTTTCTGAGACTGATACTCTAACCAAGGACCATGCATGGAGGTTACCTAGAACCCCTGCACAGAAGTACCCCATGGCAACTCAGTCTCCAAGTGGGTTCCCTAGTAATGGGAACAGGGGCTGTCTCTGACATGAACTCAGTGGCTGGCTTTCTGATCACCTCCCTCTGAAGGTGGTGCAGCCTTACCAGGCCACAGAGGAAGACAATGCCCCCAGTCCTGATGAGAACTGATAGGCTAGGTCTGATAGAAGGGGGAGAGGACCTCCCCTATCCGTGGACTAAGGAAGGGGCATGGTGGAGAAGAGGGATGGAGGGTGAGATTGGGAGGAGAAGAGGGACGTGGCCACCACTGGGATACAAAGTGAATAAATTGTAATAAATAATAATAAAAAGGAAATAAAGGTCTAAAAGAAAAATTTAAATATACAGATGGGGAAAAAAACCCATACAATCCTGAATTGGGGGATGCAGCAACCATATAAAGAGCCTGCATAGTTGCACCTGCAAAAATCCTGCTGCTGAGAAGGAGATGGAAAAATGAGCTTCTGGGATTTGTGGGTCAGGCAGTGTATCTGGTTCAATGATCTCTTGGTTCGGTGGATGGTCTCGTTCAGCAAACAATGTGGAGAACAATTAAGGAAGATACCCAGTGTCAGTCCTCAGCCTCCCCCTGCACTCACCTGCACATAGGTGCATAATACATGAAATGAACATGCACAAATATACAAATAGATTAAAATAAACACAAGTATGAATTAATGGATAAGTAAAAATAGATATTTTGAATGGGGTTGTGAAGGACTATATATTTAAGATACAAAGAACATTTTCCTAAAAGTATGCAGATAGATTCAGTCTGAAAAAGCAAAAGCTTTAAAATAAAAGCATGAAAAGGCAAATAAATAGGCCATGGTTTGAATGAAAAAATTTAGGGAGGTAATGCCAAAAAGAAATATTGGCACAAACTTGATAGCCTAAACTGTTAGAGACCTGATGTGCACTGAGAGGATCACTGTTTATCAGTGGATAGAAGACATTTTTAGTTAAGTCCTTCTGCATTACTGGTGTACACTAGTGACCTTTTCTTGAATTCTACCATTTTTCTCTTGGAATTGCATCCCTGGAATAGGCACTTTAAACATCTGTTTTATCTTTCTCTGTAGAAGACATGTTGACTGGATGCCACTTAAAGGAAGCATTTTTTAAAGTTGAATGGAACCCCTTTTAACGGTTTCTAGAGAAACTCTTTACCTTAAATATTCAATGCTTCTCACAGAGCGGAAACTTTTATCAGATGCTCTCACACCTTTGTGCACTTGATGCAAGGTTTTAAAATAATATGTGAAAGTTCACACTTGATCTAAATATAGACAATTCCTCCCATCTATATAGGTTATCTCTGTGTATGGATTCAATTGATACTGAAAGGGAAAATATTGGGGAGTGAACACCTGTAGCCTTGTATATTCTCATTTTGTGTGGACATGGGACTTCACAGCTGCCTTCTCCCTGATGTGGAAGATGCTCTGAGAATTCCCCTGGTCCAAAGGCTTGGATAATAGCACAGGATTTGTTTTATTTCACTGTCAGAGTTACTTTTTATTAAAAAGAAGTTTTATTTATGTTTTCAGATAAATAAATAAATAAACAAAACCCTAGCTACCTGTCTGAAAGGCCAAAGCTAGCAAGTGATGGAGCTGAGATGTGAACTCCAGTACATCATCCCGCTGTGTACAAGGAGAAGTTGTAGCAGAGCGAGGGAACTCATCCTGAGATCATGCCTATTAACTCAAAAACTTTCACTGCTTGATGTCAGGCTGTGAATTATCACACTAAAGCATACTAAACAAGATCTAAACTATGGAGGCCAGCATACTCATGGCTGTTCCCAAAGCTGAGCATCACCACAACTGGAAAATATGAAAGGAAAAGTACGAGAGAATCCTACGCCTCACTCTCACTATCGTTTATCTTTCACCCTCATTTAAATTTGATAATTTTATTACATAGTGATTCTTATGTGATATTTGTGATTTTCATTAACAAGGACTGGATCAATTAAACAAAACATACTTTTTGAAGTCACATTTTCGCATCCTATGGGCATCTTCAAATTGAAGTTAGCCAGTGCCCCTGTGCACCTCAGCTGCTTCCCACTCAGAGGAACACCTCTAAAAGGACTTGTTCTGTTGGTTCTCTTGCCGCACCATTTCCACACTCCTCCTTATTGGCTATTGATCCCACTACCCATCTTTACTGAAAATATCATCAGTCAATTCTGTCTCTCCACACACTGCAGTTAAACCATTGCCTCCCTATGGATTATGATCCAGTTGTCACATTCTTCAGAAAACCACAGACTCTGAGTACGGGAATCAGGGCTTTGTTTTATCTTCCCTCAGTAGAGGGTCACTGTTAGTGACACTTTCTAGCTGACTTTCTCATCAGAAAACAGGAATGTTCCTGGCCCTTTGCATGAGTCTATGGCCCTTTAACCTTCTGTTCAACACATACTTTTAAAAAAGAATCTCATCTGTTCTCATGGCTTGATGCATAAATATAAGTTGAAGATTTTCGGTTTTATGTCATCTGAAAATATTTTCCTGTGCACAAAATCATATACACATCTCTTCCACTTCCCCTTTCTCCCTCTTCCCTTCTTTTTTCCTTAATTTTTATTATCAAATATTTAGTAAAAAGCTATCTCTGACATCTGATATATTTCTTAACATCCACAAACATTCCAGCAAGAAGCCTTTCAAAATATTTTTTCTTTTTACTTTTCCAGTAATCACAACAATCATCCTTTTACCCCAGAATCATCACAGTTTTCAACCAGATTATATTAATTAATATGTTAAAAATATATATGGGTACATATATACACATATATATGGTTTAATATATTAATTAATATAATCTGGTTGAAAAGCTGTGTATGTATACATACATACATACACTCACCAGGGATCTTGGTAAAAACCTGTGACTACCACAGGGTATTTTATTTTCATGGAACCCTGAAGCATCTTGAGCTGATCCACTGAATCACATTCAGAATTGATTGCATCATTCTCCTGTGGTGTTTGTGTGTGTGTGTGTGTGTGTGTATAAAACAAGTATGTGGACATGAGAGGAAATTTTCAGGAATCAGTTCTTCCCTTTGCTATGTGGATTTTAGTAACCAAACTCAATTCATTATACTTTACACAGGAGCCTTTATCCTTTAAGCCATTCCATGGAACCCTCTGCATATTGTCTTAACGTTGCCCCGACTGTAATCACACTGAAATACTGCATGATAGGGCTTTCTTACTCGCCTTAGTTTTTATTTCAATATCACTATAATCATTGGTTTCTTACAACTCAAAACAGTACAATTTTTTCATGCAAGCTTTTATGCAGATAGATAAATAATAAATAGATAAAGTAGTACTTAGCAAAAATAAATAGTATTTAGAAAATATAAAACTGTCTTTATTAATTACTTGTTTGTTCATAATTACAAGTGAAGCTTCGTAGGACCTTCTGTGTGACTCCTCACTGTATCTTCTGTGATTATGTTCTCTTAGCATCTTCAGTGCTTAGAGAACAGCCTGCTGTGGGAGTGGAAATGAACGCATCTTTTATCTTAAAATTGCATAGTAGATACAGACTATACATCTCAAAGTGCAAGAAATAAAGTTCAACAGTACTGCTTGTGTTCTCTACTGCAGTTCAAACTCGAGGCAAAAAGCCAATGACAATACCTACAGCTGGAGTCTGGAGTGCCAGTGCCAATGGCTGCCAACCATGATGGGCTCTGCCCGCGGCCCAGCCAGCAAGAGTCAGAAGTAATCACTGGTCTCACGTGAGAAGTAATCATCAAGTCAAGGAAAGAGAATGAGAAATGAACAAAAAGATAACTGTAGCACTACTGAGGCAAACAGGGAAAGGGAATACATTTCTATTTGTTTACTCTTGTTTCACCTTGACATAAATACCAAAGAAAATGAAATAGAAAATGTATGTGGGATGCAGCACTTACTCTATAAAAATCTAAAAATGAACACAATATTTAGTTCATTTAACTAAATCTAGAAAGTTACTATTTTACCTTAAATAGTACCTTAAATTCTAGATATTAAAGTAGTATTGCTAAATGTACCGATTCAAGCAAGGTGCTCAAGTATGTTCAGATTCTACGAATTAATTCTCTCTGACCTTTTCCAAGTGCTAAAATTAAAATACTGTATTTAATTCCACAACAACCCAAGGGCTTGGAAACATCAATCTTGCTACCATCTTAAGTAGGGTCACTTTTCCATTTTCCCCTTTTACTCATAGGGAAGTTTGAGTCTTCTCCCAATCCATTATCGAACAGGCTCCCCCAGCCCACTTATTGAGATAAGGTTCTCCTTTCATGAAATATATCCTCATCTTAGTTCCCCTTCTCTGAGTTCCTCCCAGCTCCTCTCCCCTCTGGAGCCACTCCTCTTCTGTCTCTTGTTAGAGAGGAATAGGATTGTAAGAGATAACAACCGAACATGAGAAAATAAGGAAAAATAAGATGAAGCAAAAACTTTCCTAATAACATTGGACCCTGCAACCCAACAGAAGGAAATGAGTCCTAAGAGCAGACAAAAGAATCAGGTACCAACTTTTTTCCTCACAGACAGGAGTCCCATTAAAATACAGAGCTAATAGCTATAATATATACACAAACTACAATAGACCCAGGTAGACCCCTTGCTTGCTGCTTCAGTCTCTGTGAGCTCATATGCACCTTAATTAGTTGATTCAGACATTAGTGTTCATGTTCTGGTATCCTCAATCCCCTGTGACGCATTTTCTGCTCCTCTTCCCCAGGATTTCCTGAACTTTGAGGGAAGCTATTTACGGGTATTTCCAACTTAGACTTTGCCTCTGCATAATGTCCAGTTGTATGTACTGGCATATGTTCCATCTGCTGCCAGAGAAAGCTTTTCTGTTAATGACTGGATAAGGCACTGATGTAGGATTTACATTATAAGATTTTTTGAGGGGGTTCTTTGTTTGTTTAGTTTTGTTTATTTTTACCAGTCTCGTTTGTTTTTACCCCAGATGTTTGGGATATCTAGTCTTTGGTTCTTCATTACCCAAGAAGTGTTGGTCATGTGTTTCTTCTCCTGAAGTGGGCCTTAAGTCAAATCAGACATTAGTTTGCTACTACCAAAATTCTGTGTCATGTTTCTGTACTCTAGCCTATTTTGCAGGCAGGACAGATTGTAGGTCAAAGGTTTTGTGGCTGGGTGGGTGTCAATGTTTCTCTTTCAGTGGCAGGTAGATACTACCAAGGATGATAAAACATAGTGAGGAAGGCTCCATGTAGGCACCACCATGATCCACATGAGATCTAAGCTGCACATCTACATCTTTGTAAGGGGCCAATGTCCAGTTTGTACATGGTCTTCAGTTGATGCCTTAGTCTTAGCAAGCTCCTCTGGGCACTGAAAGGTTTTGGTTTTTTTTTTTTTTTTTGGTTCTCTTATGATCTTGTGGCCTCCATGTCCTTTTGTCTTTCCTCCCACTTATTATTTTAGAGTAGAAACTATTATCTAAATACCATTGCTGATACTGAAAGCAAAAAATACTGATAAGCTAGGGTCAAATGAAAGGGGAGGAAGACTTCCCTAGCAGTGGACTTGGAAAGGGGCAAAGAGGAGGGACTGGGGCGGGACTGGGAGGGAATAAGGGAGGGTCTACTGCTAAGATATAAAGTAAACAGTCTCTGATTAATATAAAATAAAATTAAAATTAAAAAAGATAAGTCACAACTAGTGTTAAAATGGCTATGAAACTGAGTCATGGCACATACATTTTACTCATCGACACTAAAAAAAAATGTCCTACTAAAAGTAACATTATTTAAGCTATTTTTTGTCTAAATAGTATTTTCCTGTAAACAGTTCAACATGTGAATTTGGAATAGCTATATATCATATGTGAAATAGGCTATGTTTGTTTTTATTTCTATTTTAAATTTTAATTAAAATATAATTATATCATTCCTTCCTTCCAATATATCATTTGTCTTCTCCCTCTAACTCCTCCAAGTCTTCCTTACCTTATACCTCTTTTCCTTTAATTATTATTGTTATACTTTGGGGTAGTTTTATGAATAATTTCCTTACCTATTTTAAAGGAAATTGCAGGGACTACTTTTCAGTTTTAGCTGATTCATGAAGATAAACTTTACCATAAATTATCCAGTTAATCAAGCATTCCAAAAACCAATATTTCATAGTCATTCAGGTAAATATATCAAGTTCTTGGCAACTTGACCAACAGTTTTATACATGTTTTTATAATGTCCACAGATAACTATTATATTTCACTGTGGATAAATATTTAGATATTTATATGTCAATAATTCTTAACCAAAAATTATGGAATGACAGTAGTCGACATTGTCTTCCAAAATTTTTTCTTATAAATAAAAATTACAACAAATACATATCAATATTCTCATGCCAGGAAACTTAAAGAGATATATACTTAGGTTGACAATAACTTCAGAAGATATACAGATACCACACAAATGAAGTATGGATAAATTATTGTAAGTAACTTCTTAATGATTAGATTTACAATAGTTACAAGTAGCTGGGCAAAGTTTTCCTGCATTTTTGTATATTTATGCATGAAAAACTAAGAAAATTTAAAGCTGATATACTTCATAGATGAGTCAAACTCTAAAAGCTAAATTCAATAGAATTTACTTTCTGGTTATCACTACCCAGAAATGAGGATTTCCATAAATCAAAAATTTACAAGATAGCGAATATGCAGCAGAAATTAAGAAAAGTGTGATATCTTTGCTAATAACCAAGAAATGATGAATTCATTTTTTGATATATATATATTTTTTATATATTAATTACAGTTAGGCACTTTGTGTCCCAGCTGTAACCCCTCCCTCATTCCCTCCCAATTCTACCCTCCCTCCCTCATCTCCTCCTTGTCCCTCTCTAAGTCCACTTATAGGGGAGGTCCTCCTCCCCTTCCATCTGAACCTAGCTTATCAGGTCTCACCAGGGCTGGCTGCAATGTCCTCTTCTGTGGCCTAGTTAGGCGGCTCCTCCCATGAGGAGTTGGGGAGGTCAAAGAGCTAGCCATAGATTTCATGCCAGAGACAGTCCCTGTTCCCCTTACTAGGGTACCCACTTGGATACTGAGCTGCCATGGGCTAAGTCTGAGCAGGGTTCTAGGTTATATCCTAGAACCTGGTCAGAGAATCTGTCTCAGACAAGCCCCTGGGCCCAGATATATTTGGTCCTTGTGGAGCTCCTGTCCTCTCCAGATCTTTGTAGCTCCCTCTTCGTTCATATGATTCCCTGCACTCTGTCCAAAGTTTGGTTATGAGTCTCAGCATCTGCTTTGATACACTGCTATGAAGAGTCTTTCAGAGGCTCTATATGGTAGGCTCCTATCCTGCTTCTTGTTTTCTCCTACTTCCAATGTCCATCGTATTTGTCTTTCTAAGTAAGGATTAACCCTCTTACCCTGGGTCCTTCTTTAGGTGTACAGATTTTAGGATGCTTATGCTATCTTATCAATCTGGTGCTTTCTCAGACAATTAGGAATAGTGCTTCCTCAAGATCCAGCTATACCACTCCTAGGCATATATCCAAAAGATGCTCAAGTACACAACAAGGACATTTGTTCAACCATGTTTGTAGCAGCTTTATTTGTAATAGCCAGAAACTGGAAACAACCCAGATGTCCATCAATGGAGGAATGGATACAGAAAGTATGGTACATTTACACAATGGAATACTACTCATCAGTTAAAAACAAGGAAATCATGAAATTTGCAGGCAAATGGTGGGATCTAGAAAAGATCATCCTGAGTCAGTTATCCCAGGAGCAGAAAGACACACATGGTATATACTCACTTATAAGTGGATACTAGACATTTCATTTTTTAAAATTACACTTATCTCTATGATTTATGAAATCTCGAGATTCAAGTTGATATAGTTTCATTGATTGAGAAAAGTGCACTGTCAAATGAGCTAAGACATACTGGGTGCACTTAAAAAACCTAACATTCAATAATAAAAGGACAGGGAAAGAGCATATTTATCTTAATCTAGAAAAACAAAAAATAAATAATTAGAAATGAAGATAGGAAGTTTCTATTGGAAGGAATAAAGAAAATTAAAGCTGGTCATTTTTTCATTCAAATAAAATTTTGCAAGAAATATTAATATGATTTTAAAGGGGAACTGAGAGAGTCTGAGGAGCACTTTATGAGCTGGGGCTAATAAAAATTTCAAGTAATTATGTTACTTATATAAGGTTCATAATTACATCATAATAGTAATACATTAGATTCCATGTTATTTGTTAATGTCTCAAATGTATTAAAAATAGACATGACCTATATTAAATTGGATTACTTTATTATATATTAACAGTACAACATCATCATTTAAAATTGGCATATGAGAATATGTAAGAATATGTAATATATATAAGAATATGAAAAATCATATTTCAAACAAATATATGACTAAAGTATTTAAAAATTAAGAGACATTTTATTAATTCAAATCTTTATGAATGTCAAAATTATCTCTTGTGGAATTTCCTAAAGAGAATAGAAATAAAATTATATAAATTTAACTCTTAAAGTGTATTTAAATATAGCAAACATTTTTATTTTATATTTATTTTTAATTTATTCTTCTCTCATGTAATATATTCTAAACATGGCCTCCCTTCCCTCCCTTTCTCCCAGCCCCCTCCCATATTTCCCTCAACCCCAGATCCACTCCTCCTCCTTTGCATTTTAGAAAATGCAAAGACTCACAGAGACATCAACCAAGAACAGCGTAATGAAATGCAATAAGACTGAGTATAAACCCTAACACCAAAGCTAGACAGCAGTAGGCAACACTGTGGTAGGAAAGGGGTCCCCGGTGTAGGCTAAAGAGTCAGAGACAGCTCCAGCTCCATTCCCATTAGGGCACACATGGAATGTGCTCACTTATAAGCAGATTTTAACCCTATAGTACAGGATATGCACAGACCCAAAGATAAGTAACACAGAGGATCCAAGGGAGGATGAATAAACTTCTCTAAGATGGAGAGATAGAATAGACAGACGTATTGGCGAAGAGAGGGAACAAGGTAGTAGGCGCAGCGATCAGACTTGAGGAGAGTGAGGGTAAGAGATCATAAGGCCTGTAGAAAATATAAAAACTCTTTGTGATAAGCTGGAGACCTAAGTAAAGGTAGACTCCTGGGAGGAGATGAGGGGACTTCAGCAGAGAATCCTAGTAGCAGAGGCCACAGAGACTTAAGATGACACCCATTAAGTAGACTAGTCTCCTAGCAGAGGGAGGAGATCACCAACCCACCCACAAACACTTCAACTCAAAACATACCCTGTCTATGAGTACATCAAGGGATTAGGATAGAACAGATAGAGCAGAGACTGAGAGAATACCCAACCAATGCTGACACTATGAACCATACTCTGCTGAAAGTGCAGAAAGGAGACTGACATTGTTGTCCTCTAAGAGGTGCTACTCAGCAATGCCTCAAAACAGATGCTAAGAGTCACAGCCAAACACTGGGCAATATGTAGGGAGTCTTGTGGAAAAGTAGGAGGAAAGGAAAAAGGACCTGGAGGTGACAGGAGCTACAAAAGAAGACCAACAGAACCAACTTCACAGGGCCCAGAGTGGTTTGCTGAGAATGAGACATCAACCATGGACCACACACAAACTGGACCTAGGCCCCCTACAAAGATGCGCAGATGGGCAGCTTAGGCTTCACATAGGTCCTTTAGTAAGGGAAGTGGGCACTGCATTGGACAAGGACTCACTTGTCAGCTTTTTGATCACTTTCCCCTGGCAGGCTTGCCCTGCTGGCCACAGGGGAAAAGGACATGTTGAGTCCTGATGTAACTTGATGGGCTGGGCTAGATGGGAAAGGGAGCTCCCTTTTTTAACGAAAAGGGAGGGGGAAGGGAGGAGATGTGACTGGCAGGGGAGGAGGAATTGGCTACAACAAGGATGTAAAGTGAATTAAAATATATGTACATCTAAAAACAAAAGAATAGATATATGAATAAAGGTGGCCTGTTTTGTCTCAGTCCTAGAGATTGTGTGAATTGAATAATAATAAAAAAAAAAGTTCCATAGATACCTCAGGTTAAACAACCACACCCTGTATGCAAAGGGCCTGGGTCAGACCACTGCAGGCTCCTTTACTGTTGCTTCAGTCTCTGTGAGCTCTTATGATCGATGCTTAGTTGATTCTCCGGGCTGTGTCTCCTAGAAAATTCACTGTTTTAAATCCATTTAAATGATTTTAATTGTAAAATTAACTTAATTTAGAATTGTAGTATCCTTGGCTTCTAAATATTGCTGGGAATGACTGGAGAATTGCAAAGGGTTGCTTTTTTATTCCCTTGAGAAGAAAAATCAAATCAGTATATGATGATAATGCTGGCTCAGAAGCTGAAGTTTCTCCTTGAAAGGTGGCTTATATGTCTTCGCTTTCTGATCTGTCTAGCAGTAAGACTGGCCTTCTGGCTTTCTCCTTTGCTGTTGGAGTGCATCCTTTTGGCTGGAGCATCTTTCTTCTTAAGCATTTCTTCTTAAGCTGTTATACATGGTTACAGCCACCTTGTAATAGCTTCATAAACATTCATACCATTTGTAAAGGCTGGAAGTTACGACCATCACTCTCAGGATCGTACATCATTTCATCAGTCACGGCCATATCCTCTCCAATACCTTGATTGGATGGAATATTTTCTACGGCACTTGACCATTTACAGTGCATTTAGAAATCAGAAGAACATATGTCAAACAGATGCTGCAAAGTGGCCAGTTAGACTTTGCTTCATATCAAATTCCATAGGTCTTCAGGTTGATTAAGTGGTGGTGCTTAAAATGATCCTCTGCTTTGACAGTTGCTTGCTTTTCCTGGTAGTCATGCCATCTGTTTTATTAACACATACTAGCTCCTACTCCAGAAGAAGGAGGGCTGCTGAGGTGAGAACTCAGACAATGACAGATACATGTACAACTTGTCAAGACCATGGCAAGAACTAAAGCAACAGAAATAACTGGTAAGCTTAAGTAAGCAAGTAGGGGAAGGATGGAGTTCATAAGTCAGTTTACAGCAAAGAATAAGAGATATTCATGGTTCTGGGAATTTCCATTTGGATAGAAACAAGAAACCATAGTCATCTTTGAAATGAATGTACTGAGATATAGTGGCACTATTTATGTCTTTATATATCACCTATTTGTCTAAAACTGAATAAAAAGGAGAGGGAACAAGAGAGAGAGATAGAGATAGAGAGAAAGATACAGACACACAGAAAGACAAAGAGAGACACAGGGAGACATAGAGACAAATGGAAAAAGATAACTTTTTCAAATTGTTTTTTAGTATGTCTCTGATGCCTCTGTTTTAAACCAATCTTATGTAAGTCTATAAAACCACACACACAGATAGACCCACATATCATATATATGTACACATATATAATCTATCATTGATATATATATATGATATAACTAATATGTTGAGTGCTTCATATTATAAATCAGTTACTAATGTAGAAAAAAATTCTGTAAAGTATCCTGTTGCTACAAGTTGGGAAAACACAGACATATGGCTCATCAAGAACAAGAGCTTTTACTACAATTTGCACTTTTTGTGGTGGGATAAGCATGCAAGCAAATAAAATATGTGTTTTGTATTGTACCAATACATGAAGTATGCCTCTGACCCAGTGAAGCATGAAGTCCTGGCTAAATCGCTGAAGACCAAGAAACTATATCTAAATTTTTTGAAAAGAATGCAGAAAGTGCATTCAGGCATTTTTAAACAAATGAACTGAAGTCTGAGTGTCTGGTCCATTACAGGTTCCGTTTCTATTGCCAGATTTCTACATCTTCCATGAAACAATGCCTCCCTGACAGTCTCTTATTTACCTGGGAATTCTTTGTTGACAAGCACTTAAACATAGTTATCATTGTTACTCAAGCATGCATTATGCTGAAACTTCTCAAAGATTCATTGAAAATTAATAGAGAAATAAGTGGATAAATATATTTTATATGCTACTGAATAAATTATAATACAACATAAAATCTGCCTTGATGTATACTTGAGCTCTTTATTACTTAAAATAAAAACATTTTCATAATATTCATTATGAAACAATTCATAATATTAGACCAACTCTGTTGGTGGTGGTGATGTTTTACTCATTATGGAGTATGATGGAAATTCACTGAGCAATGCTGGTCACACAAATTTCCCTCTGAGTTGTATATGTTGTTGTCTGTCCAAAGGGGCATAGTCAATTTTCATTCTTCCTCAATTTTATAAGGTTTCTCTCCTACTAAAGGGACAGAAAGGCTCACTCCAGTAACTTACAGGACAACAACATTTTAAAAATTATAAATAATAATGAAAAGAGATATGTTCAAGAAATCTCTGTAGATACATATTTACACCTTCAATGTAGTTTAGCAGGAAACAAACTAGATTCCTTATGTGAATACCAAACCTATGATAAAATGTAAGGTTAACATGTAAGGCTGTGAAAAGGGCACAGTGCAATGAATGTACTATCAATTTATTTTCATGCACATACATTTTTTACAGTATATCATATTAAGAAATTTCCTATCAGTCATATTTTACAGAGGCCAGGAAAATTCTTCAAAGAATGACCACAAGTACGAATTTATTACAAAGTCAATAATAGATTTTCTTAAAGCTACTAACTCCAGTAGACAGAAAAAACAAACAAACAAACAAACAAACTCTGTCTTTTCTTTTAATTTTTTATGTATTTATTTATTAAAATTTATTCACTTTGTATCTGCACTGCAGCCCCCTCCCTCATCTCCCAACCCATGTCCTACCCACCTTCCCTCTTCTTGCCCTATGCCCTTTCCCTAATCCCCTGACAGAGAAGGACAACCTCCCCTTTACTATCTGACCCTAGCCTATTATGTCTCATCAAGGCTAGCTTCCTCTGTGGCCTATCAATCCATGGAGAGGTGATCAAATTGCTGGCCACTGAATTCATGTCAGAGACGGCCCCTGTACCCCTTACCAGGGTATCCAAGTAGATACTGAGACTCATAGCCAAACTTTGGGCAGAGTGCCAGAATCCTTATGGAAGAAGAGGGAAATAGAAAGACCTGGAGCGGACAGGAACTCCACAAGGAGAACAACAGCAATGAAATACCTGGGCCCACAGGTCCTGTAGAGACCAATACTCCAGCTAAGGACCATGTATAGAGAAGACCTAGACCTCCTGTTCAAAGCTCTGTCTTTTCTAAAATAATACAAAGTGAAGTGTTTGTTTAGTCTCAAACTTCCATAGTGTTCCAAGGTTTCAAGCACTCTTGAGTTGTTTTAAATATAAACAATATGGTCAGTGTTCAATTAAAACTGAGGACTGCTTCAGAGGAATGGGTACACCCAACTGTGTATCAGATGCAAGCTTGAGCTGGGGAATATATTATAACCTCCAAAGTTGGAAACTGGGCTTTTATTTACTTGCTCGCTGCATCTCCTCCAATTTCCCCCACATTCAGCGATTTAAATGGTGTAATTCTTTCTATTATTCTATAATATATTAGTATTCAAGCCCACCTTTTTACGCAGCACAAATTTTGATAGATGAGTTAGGCTTCTGAATAATTTACTATCTGCAGCAAGGATCTGAAATCACAGCTTTGTGCTCTGATTTTAACAGATTGTTTATTCACTTACACCCGCCAAAATGCTGGCCGTCGCTGCTGGCACCTCAGAGTTATACAAACATCAGTAATGAGCAGGAGAACATTTTCTTCTGCTCTGCCGAAAGACCCCGTGTTATTACCGCTCGGGGACTGTTCCATGCCAATTGCTCAAACACCTTGGCACCTCTTCTAAAGGAACACCTCTACTCGCTCTGTGGGCACCGAGTCACACTGGCTCTACATCTGCACAGGAGAAAATGTATTTTTATTCAGTTTAAGTACATTTTGGATATTCATAAAAATTATGACGTTAGCTCGCTATTATAATCTTTTATTTTTCATATGCTTAAAATAAACTGAAGATGAATCCAGTAATCCCATTGCTGAAAAGGAAAAACAGAATAGATGTAACTTTATAGTACTGTTCATTGGGTTGGAGTCAAGGTAACTTTTTCTTTTGAAAAATAGTTAAGAACACACATTCTGTTATATTTTTTCATATTCTTTTTTCCCCATGTAATAGTGTGTATGGTCATGGTAAATAAAGAAATGGGGTGCTATGAAATGGAAACTCTGCTAAGAACTAAAATAAGCCAAATGTTGCTCAATGCAGCATAATTAATGAACAAAATAAAACTTTTAACGCAAACTAAAAACAGACGTTCTGTTGAGAGCATGCTTTTTCTTTCCTCTTGAGGAAATCAAGAGTAAAAGCAACAGTGAAGTTCATTAAAACATTTTATCCTCATCTTAACATGGCATATGGGAGAATCTGCGTTGTCCTAAGTCATGAAATTTCCAGCATCAATATTATCATGAGCTGAAAAATATAATACATCAATTATGCTTGTCTTGTTCAGTGGTGCTGTTGTTATAGTTTTGAGTCTTAATATGTGGAGCAGTAAACAGATGAGCCTAATGTTATCAAACCCCCTTACTAAGGAGGGCCAGTTTGCAAAAGTTGAAATACAAATGCAAATAAATATCTGAAACTATGAATTACCACTAACCACCTGAGAAGTAAAAATCAATGCACGCATACATATTCACACACACACACACACACACACACTAATTTTAAGAAGAAATGCACTTTGTTCAGATCATAACTGGACTACTTATTTAGGCTTATTCCTATTACCATGTAAAGGTACTTCACACATTTTTTTTAATTTTTCAATTTTATTTTTTAATTACAGTTTATTCACTTTTTATCCTAGCTGTAGCCCCCTCCCAATCGCACACTCCCTCCCTTTTCTTCTCCTATGCCCCTCTCCCAATCAACTGACAGGGGAGATCCTCCTCCCCTTCCATTTGACCCTAGTCTATCATGTCTTATCAAGACTGGCTTCTTTGTCTTCCTCTGTGCACTGGTAAGGCTGATCCCCTCTCAGGGGGAGGTGATCTAAGAGCCAGCCACTGAGTTCATGTCAGAGACAGTCCCTGTTCCCATTACTAGGGAGCCCATGTGAACACTGAGCTGCCATGGGCTACTTCTGTGCAGGAGTTCTAAGTTATCTCCCTGCATGGTCCTTGTTTGGAGTATCAGTCTCAGAAAAGACCCCTGTGACCAGATATTTTGGCTCTATTGCTCTCCTTGTGGAGCTCCAGACTCTTCTAGGCCTTTCCATCTCCCCCTTCTTTCATAAGATTCCCTGCACTATGCAAAAAAAAAAAAAAAAAAAAATGGCTATGAATCTCAGCATATGTTTGTTTGTTTTTTCACTCTTAATTTTTTATTTCTTTATTTTGGCTTTATTCTTTTTTATTTATATTAATCACAGGTTATTTACTTTGTATCCCAGCTGTAGCCCCCTCCTTTATTCCCTCCCAATCCCACCCTCCCTCTCTCATCTCCTCCCTGCCCCTTTCCAAGTCCACTGCTAGGGGAGGTCCTCTTCCCCTTCCATCTGATGCTGAAGATACCTGATAAGCTAGGGTCAGCATATGTTTTGATACCCTGCTGGGTAGAGTCTTTCAGAGGCCCTCTGTGATAGGATCCTGTCCTGTTTCCTGTTTTTTCCCTCTTCCGATGTCCATCTCGTTTGCCTTTCTGAATGAAAATTGAGCATCTTACCAGGTTCCTCCTTCTTGCTTAGCTTCTTTAGGTGTACAGATTTTAGTATGATTATCTTTTATTTTTTATATCCACTTATAGGTGAGTGTATACCATGTGTTTCTTTTATTTTGCATTTCATTGATTAGCATTTCTCCAAAATGGTCTTTTGAATAAATTAGTTTGAATATTGTTAGGAAATAGACATATAACATATACACAATAGTTTTAAAAATATTGAAATTCTAAAATTGTACACAAGATTACACATTAAACAATCTAAGAAACACTTCAGTAAACGCTCAAACGAAACAAAGCAAACTGTATTTCTTATGCCACAACAGTGACTTGGGAAAATAGTATGTGAGCCATTCAATCAGTATTTAAATAAGTCTCAGCCAAATGGAAGAAAACAAACTGAAAATAAAAGTGAGCTTCACCCGTTCATAGTCCCAGAGGAAACCATTTTAGCACAGATTTTATTCAGTAATTGGCTGAGTCTTCTGAGGACATGAGTAAGAAGCTAAGTTTTAAATTCAGTTACACTTAAAAAATAATTTAATATAATTTTGATTTATTGGAATACAAACAAAGAAGATTTCAATATGTCAGAGGGTCAATCATACAATAAGGTAACCAGAGTATTTTTACGGAATATGGTTATATAAAATATGGTTGATAAAGTTGAGGTCACTAACAGTACAGTTTCAAACTACAAACTCCGTGGTGACCTTTGCCTTCTCTTGTAACTGTACTCTGGTTCACGCCTCGAAAGTATGAACGAAATGGCACACCCTTTAATTCTTTTTTTTCTAAATGTTTTGTTATTTTTTTATTAAATTTTTATTTTTATATTAATTATAGGTTATTTATTTTGTATCCCAATTGTAGCCCCCACCCTCATTCTCTCCCAAACCCACCCTCCCCTCTCTCATCTCCTCCTATGTCCCTCTCCAAGTCACTGATAGGGGAGGTCCTCCTCCCTTTCCATCTGACCCTAGGTCTCATCAGGACTGGCTCCATTGTCTTCCTCTGTGGCCTGGCAACGCTGCTCCCCCCTCAGGGGGAGGTGACCAAAGAGCAGGGCACTGAGTTCATGTCAGAGACTGTCCCTGTTCCTCTTACTAGGGAATCCACTTGGACACTGAACTGCCATGGGCTACATCTATGCAGGGGTTCTAGGTTATATCCATGAATGGTCCTTGGTTGGAGTATTAGTCTCAGAAAAGGCCCTTGTGCCCAGATTTTTTGGTTCTGCTAATATCCTTGTGGAGCTCCTGTCCTCTTCAGGTCTTACAATCTCCCTCCTCTTTCATAAGATTCCCTGCACTCTTTCCAAAGTTTGGTTAAGAGTCTCAGCATCTGCTTTGATACACTGCTGGGCAGAGTCTTTCAGAGGTCTTCTGTGGTAGGCTTCTGTCCTGTTCCCTGTTTTTGCCCTCTTCGGATCTGATGTCTATCCCATTTGCATTTCTGAATGAAGATTGATCATCTTACCCAGGGTCCTCCTCCTTGTTAGTTTTTTTTAGATGTACATATTTTAGTATGTTTATCCTATATTATAGGTCTAGAATCCACTTATAAGTGAGTATATACTTTGTGTGTCTTTCTGCTTCTGCATTACCTCACTCAGGATAATCTTTTCTATATCCTACCATTTGCCTGCAAATTTCATGATTTCCTTGTTTTTAATTGCTGAATAGTATTTCAGTGTGTAAATGTACCACAATTTCTGTATCCATTCCTCCACTGAGGGACATCAACACAGTACTTGAAATCCTAGCTAGAGCAATAAGACAACTAAAGGAGATCAAGGGGACACTATACTTTGAAGATCACACAGACCCCTTTCCCTCTCATTTGTTTTTGCTTTGATATCCCTAACCCTGAAGCAAATCAGTTTCTGAAATCAAGGTCTGAAGCTGTGCCAAGGATCTGGTCAGTCTTTGAGAAACCACAGTTCCTTTGGTAATCTAAGAGGATTCCCAATTACCTTCCATTCCTCGTCATAACTTCATGTAAGAACTTTTGAGTTCACCTAGATTAAGCCCATAGGTACTCAGAGGAGTAGCTTCATACTTAATGTAGCAAATAAATGAAAATATATGACATGCTTAATTTAAACTAACTTGGGGCTTATTAAACAGCAAAAGAAAAGGGGAGGAGTTAAGAAACAAGTACTCAAGAAATTATAAAGCTTTTGTGCATAAAAGAACACATTTCCTGAGTGTAGAAAGCCTACATAATTGGAGAAAAATCTTTCCCCGCACACATGGGACACAGGATTAATGATAAGACTGTATTAAGACCATATACACACAACAAACAAAAATCAATGTAAAAACAAGTAACCCAAAGGATGTCAGGGCAAACATCTTGCAGAATTTCTTGAACGTTCATGCTTCTTACAGCATGGCTCACAATATCTACATTATGAAACCAAGCTAGGTGTCTATTAATAGAGGAAAGTATAAGGAAAACGTGGTAGAGATTCATGGTAAGCCATATTTTAACAATAAAAAAACAACACAGTTATGGTTTTTCTTTCCAATTCTTTTATTCTTTTTTTAATTTTTAATTATACTTTATTTACTTTGTATCCCCCCTCTAGTTCCATCCTTCCTCCCCTCCCAACCCCTCTCTTCCTCCCCCTTATCCACACACTCTCCTCCCCAAGTCCACTGGTAGTGAGGGGTTTCTTTTTCTTCCTTCTAATCCTAGTCTGTTAGGTCTCATCAGGAGTGGCTGCATTGCCTTCCTCTATGGCCTGGTAAGACTGTTCCCCCCTCAGGGGGAGGTGATCAAAGAACAGGCCAGTCAGTTCATGTCAGAGGCAGTCCCTGTTCCTATTACTATGGAACCCACTTGGACACTGATAGAAACTGATAGAACCAAAGATTATCACAGAATGTAAATTAGTCTAGTCTAGAAAGAAAAATATCAGATGTGGTCTACTTTGCCTTCTTAGATTTTGAACAAATGTATGAAGTCATGAATCTAAATATGATGTTAAACTGAAGTAAACACTAGTAGGGGAGAAGATTAGGGAACTCTGAGCACAGGGAACATGCAGGGTTTAAGAGAGAGAGAGAGAGAGAGAGAGAGTATGTCACTATATAATGCTTATTGTTTAAAGGGGGCTGGAAAGATAGCTCTGCACTTAAGCATGTTGCTGCTTTTCCAGGAGACCAGAGTTTGGTTCCCAGAATCCATACTGGGAAGCAAACAACTATCTGTTTCAGAAAAACTTTGACTTCTGAGGACATCTACACTCACATGCAAGTGCCTTCACATAGAAGTGCACACATTCATGCAATTAAAAATAAAACACATTTTAAAAAATAAATGAAAATAACTTCACACTTAGAAATGTGTTAGCTCGGGTGTAGAAGCTTTTAACACACTCACAACAAATCTGCTATAAAAACTCTCTTTGTCAGTAAAGTACATTTCTCTGTGAAACACTTTCAAGCTTTGTCATCCTATATTATAGGTCTAGAATCCACTTATAAGTGAGTATATACTTTGTGTGTCTTTCTGCTTCTGCATTACCTCACTCAGGATAATCTTTTCTATATCCTACCATTTGCCTGCAAATTTCATGATTTCCTTGTTTTTAATTGCTGAATAGTATTTCAGTGTGTAAATGTACCACAATTTCTGTATCCATTCCTCCACTGAGGGACATCAACACAGTACTTGAAATCCTAGCTAGAGCAATAAGACAACTAAAGGAGATCAAGGGGACACTATACTTTGAAGATCACACAGACCCCTTTCCCTCTCATTTGTTTTTGCTTTGATATCCCTAACCCTGAAGCAAATCAGTTTCTGAAATCAAGGTCTGAAGCTGTGCCAAGGATCTGGTCAGTCTTTGAGAAACCACAGTTCCTTTGGTTTTTCAACATCAAACTATGTTCCATAATTTCATTTATTCCTCGGATCACTGATAATTCATATCAACTTGTACATTCACGCTCCTTACATTCCTAATTCTACACATGTGTTTACTTGTTTCCCTTCCCATTCTTCAACAACTCAAACATGATTTTAAATTAAGTGATGGAGGGGACAGCCAAACCAAAGAATGAATTTATAAAAAGCCTACTATCGAAAAAGCATTTTTAAAGATGGCAATGCTTACCTAAGTTGCTCAAATTTATCTGGAATTAACTTTGTGGCCTAGGCATGCTTTGAACTTAAAATTCTCCAGACTCAGCCTCCTAAACAGCTGTGATTATGTAGCTCAGATTTAGAATATTTACATCACAAGGGAAAATCCCTAGGTCATATTGAAATAAGGGGAGGATGGAAGAAATGATGCAAGGAAGAAAAGAAGGAAGAAGGAAGGAAGGGAGGAGAGAAGAAAATGAGAAAAAATATTTTTCATTGTTTTTAATAGCTGAGTAGTATTTCATTGTGTAAATGTGCCACAATTTATTTATCCATTTTTAGGCCAAGGGACATCAAGGACCTTTCCAGATTCTGACTGTTATGAATAAAGCTGCTATGAACATAATTGAGCAGATGTCCTTGTTGTATGATAAAGCATCATTTGAATATATATATATATATATATATATATATATATATATATATATATCAGGAATGGTAGAGCTGGGACTTGGGGTAGAGCTATAAACAATTCTGACATAGCACCAGGCTGATTTCCAGAATGGTTGTACAAGTCTGCATTCCCACTGACAATGGAGGACCGTTCCCCCTTCTCTACAACCTCACAAGCATGTGCTGTCAATTGTGTTTTTGATCTTAGCCATTCTGATGGTTGTAAGATGGAATCTCAGAGTTGCTTATATTTGCATTTCCCTGATCAAGGATGTTGAATAATTTTTTTTTTAGAATTTATTATTATTATTATTATTATTATTTACACTTAATTCATTTTGTATCCCCCCATAAGCTCCTCCCTCCTCTCCTCCGGATCCCACCCTCCCACCCCCTTCTTCATGCATGTCCCTCCCCAAGTCCACTGATAGGGGAGGTCCTCCTCTCCTTCCTTCTGATCTTAGTCTATCAGATCACATCTGGAGTGGCTGCATTGTCATCTTCTGTGGCCTGGTAAGGCTGCTCCCTGCTCAGGGGGAGGTGATCAAAGAGCAGGCCAATCAGATTATGTCAGAGGCAGTCCCTCTTCCCATTACTATGTAACCCACTTAGACACTAAACTACCATGGATTACATCTGCGCAGGGGTTCTAGGTTATCTCCATGCCTGGTACTTGGTTGGAGTAGGGGTCTCTGGGAAGTTCCCTGTATTCAAATTTTCTAGTTCTGTTGCTCTCCTTGTGGGGTTCCTGTCCTCTCCATAACCTACTATTTCCCACTTCTTACATAAGATTCCATGCACTCTGCCCAACAGTTGGCCATAAAGTCTCAGCGTTTGCTTTGATAGTCTGCAGGGCAGAGCCTTTCAGAGGCCCTCTGTGGCAGGTTCCTAGGTTGTTTCCTGCTTTCTTCTTCTGATGTCCATCCTCTTTGCCTTTCAGGATGGGGATTGAGCATTTTAGTCAGGGTCCTCTCTCTTGATTAGTTTCTTTAAGTGCTTCTTAGCTATTTACCTCATTTATAATTAGATTATTTAGCTTGTTGGTGTTTAATTTCTTGGTTTCTTTATATATTTTAGATATTAGCCCTTTGTCAGATGTAGTATCGGGGAAGCTATTTCCCAGTCTGTCGGCTGGCATTTTGTTCTATTTATAATGTTCTTTGCTTTACAGAAGCTTTGCAATTTCATCAGGTTCCATTTATTAATTCTTTATCTTAGAGCCTGGCTTCAAAGTGGCTATGGCAGTCATTAACTCAGAGCAGCTGTGGATACCTGCAAAATATCTGCAGCATATCAAACCAAACAAAATCCTGATATAAATGGGGTGGATGATCTCCAGGGCCCAACATTTACTCAGATGTTACTAACATCTGACAGCTGTTTGAGGATGGACCGTCATTCTTTGGTGATTCCACAGCTATACAAAATGGAAAACACTAACTGGACCTAGTGGGTTACTGACCAAAAAATACAGAAATAAACTTGGGAGCAGGATACATTGGGTGCCTAGGTGGGAAGTTAGAAGCAGGAAATGGGGTTAGGCAATTCATTTCATTGAACGTCTGGACAATATTTTCAAAGATAAAGAATAATTTTTTAAGATGGAAAATAATCCTCACCCCTCCAAAAAAATAGGTTAGCAAATTGGTATATCTGATGGACGGACTCTGAGTCAGACCAATTTGCTTTTTTACAGATAAGGGTGTTCCAAATCTTCTGCTGTATAATGGAATACTAATAAATAATCATAAATGGTTTAGCTAAACAGGTGTGGGATCAGTACAAATCTATGTTTGTAAATTGTTTCTCCTGTATTTTTATATTAATCATCTCTCTTAGCCCAATCTTGGAGGTAAAGAAATAGAAGGCAGATGATTTCTTTTAACGGAGAGTGGTTTAGCAAAATTATTTTACAGAGATTAACCTGTCGGGACTGTATGAACAGTGAGAAGAAAATTCCAAACAGCTGAGAAAAATTACTTGTGCAAACGTGAATGGAAAAATTTTCAGAATCAGGGCTGTGGAAAGGATTTTTTTTTAAGGAAGGAAAATACATTCCCTTACCCTTTCAAAAAACTAGGTTAGTCAATTCATACATTTGGTAAAAACACATTACTGCATGTGACCTGTATCCTTTTCTAAGCACCAGCATCATGGCTCACAGCCATCTGTAACTCTAGTGGACTTAATGGTATCTCTGTCCTCCCTAAGATGAGGTAAGCATGAGGTGCACATACATCACAGATAATTTAATAATTATCATTTAATAATTTGGTTTCTTCATATATGAAAATGTTATTTAATTGGTTAATAATTATTTAAGTTCTTAACTTAGCAATGTTTATATGTGTACAACATAATAAATTTTTTCTGAATTATAATACACACATATTTTCAGGGACTCACACATGTACATAAAATCAAGGATAAAACATTTACATACCAAAGAGGAATTTTAATGGTAGACAATTACTATGCTTTATATCTGTCGTTCAAATTTCAGTTGGCTTTCATGGAGTGGTATGGCTCATACATACCAGTGCCTTTCTGTATCTGGAGGGTGTCTTTCTTTTGCCTGTTGTGATTCCATCGCAGTAATTAGCTGTACATATACTAAATAAGATACACTAGAAATTATATAAAAAACTTACAACTCTGTATTCTAAACTGAAAGCATTTTATTTTATATAAATATCCTATGATTTTATTTAAAAGGCCTATGAAATTTTGAGCATTACTGGTGAATAAAAGTTTGTGTATACAGACATTTAATAAGTTTAATTACAAAACTACTTCAGCTAATAATTCTATGACAAAGATAGGCTGTAAGTTAACTAGATAACAGAATATTATTAACTAAGGTTTGGAGAATGTCAGAAACTGTATCTTCTCCTCTTACTAGGGAATCCACAAGGAGAGTGAGCTGTCTCTGGGCTACATCTGAGCAGGGGGGCTAGGTCCTCTCTATGTATGGTCTTTGGTTGATGCATCTCTGCAGTAGCCCGTGGGCCCTTTTTTTGTTTGTTTGTTTTGTCTTGTTTTGTTTTTAATTTGGTCTCCTGTGTGGCTCCTGTCCCCACCTGCATCTTTTTTTATTTCCCTTCTTCCATAAGACTCACTGCACTCTGTCTGTGTGTCTCTGCATCTGCTTCGATCCCCAACTGGTTGGACTCTTTTAGAGGACATATGTGGTAGGCTCCAGTCCTGTTTCCTCTCTTTTTCTTCCAGTGTCTTTTATCCTGTTTTCCCTTCTGAATGAGAATTAAAGCATCCTCCCTAGGGTCTTCCTTATTATTTTAAAAATTTTATTTACTTTTATATTAATTATAGTTTATTCACTTTGTATCCAAGCTATAGCCCATTTCCTCCCCTCCTTGTCTTTTAGCTTGTCTTTTTAGCTTGTCTGTAGATTTAAAAAATATTTATCCTATATAATATGGCTAATATCCATTTATAAGTGAGTATAAACCACATGCTTCTAGAATACCTCACTCAGGATCTTAAAGGAAAAAAAATCTTTATTTACCAAAGGCAATGTTAATTTATTCTACTGTTTCTTCAATGAGTCAGAAGAACTCTTAAGTTTAACTTATGATGAACACTTTCCCTGAAGATTCTCTGGGGAATTAAACAAAGTTGCAGCTTCATACTGTGAGACTTAAGAATCAATACTCAGTGATCCCAGACCAAGGCAACAAATTATTTCACTGGCACCAGCCCCATTTTATGGGAGGTAGAATTGATTTTCAACCTTGGACTTTTTTTTTTAGCTTAACCATTATGGATTAACTACTTCAGTAACTATCAGGACAGGCCACCTGAATCAATGTGCTTGTCACAAAACACTTTGTGATCACAAAAATTAATTAAGTACAACTTTATGCATTTTCTATAGTATAATTTAGTAAAAAGTACCCTGTTATGTTGTACACATATAAACATACTTAAGTTAAAAACTTAAAAACATGTATTTACCAATTAAATAATATTTTAATATATAAAAAACAAATTATGAAATGGTAAAATTTATTATCTCTAATTATTAACAAAGACTGTTTTCCTAATCAGATATTAGAGGAAAATATATTTTTTGAGTTTTTCCATAGGTCAAAAAATATAACTTACAAGTTTAAAAAATCTAAAATATACAGAACACACCCCAAATTTGAATGTCATTTGTAGTTGCTGGTCAATATCAAGGTTGGAGGCAGGTTACTTTTGAACAAGGAGAAATGGGATGCATCTCTGATGTTGGTTTGATAGAGGATTCTGGTGTATAAGTGAGTGTAATCATTACTGAGGTGGGACCAGTTGAACTTGCTGATATTTGAGCATTTTTATTCACAAGTGAGATTTTTTTAATGTATTATATATCCCTGAATAAGATGAATAATTCACCCTACAGTTTTCATACTCAGCTTTTATTTTAGAAATCAAGAATTTAATCTAGGTGTAGGTACAGGTATAAGTTACTAATATCAAATGATTCTAGAAGACTGGATTTCCCAGGGTGATTATCAACAACACCTCCATCATTCATTCATTCTACTAAAATCTGGTCTAGTACTTCTATGATATATTTTGTTGTTTGTGTGATAGATGATAATTAACAAAGATAACAAAGATAGCACGACCTCTCTTGTGAAATGTAAATTTCTTGAGATATGATATCCAAGTTCTTAAAAATTGGTAGCCTTTATTATCTACTGCCTATTTGAACATATAATTTAATTAATCTCCCTCTGCTTAGACTCCTGCCAGTATTTCCAATAACATCTTTGCCTTTGTCTTTCCCTATTCCAATACCAAAATTTTATGGGTCCAAAGTCAGGCTTTGCTTTCAATGAAATATAAATTGATCTTCTGGAAAGATATTATCTCATTTTCCTAGATACAAAGAGTGAATTTATATATTTATTGGAAGTTAGTAGTGTACAAGGAACTGTACAGCAAGAACTACTTACAAAATTTACTTCGTCTTCACAGACTGAAGATAACCTACATGAAAGCCGGCGTCCATGTTTAGGTCTAAATTACTTCTTTCCCAGGCGCTTAGCTCAAAACCATTTTTCTGTATTGCTATACTAGCAAAGCTATTTTTTTTTATCAATATGAGATACTACAGACATTTTATATCACTCTAAAATCTTGTCACTTTATTTTGAGCTCCATACGAGTTAGGTTTGTGTCATTTAATTTTATTACATGTATGTTTGTGTGTATTCATGTTCATGCCAAGGACCCCATGTGTAACTCATTGGACAACCTGAAGAAATCATTTCTCTTCTTCCATCATTTGGTTCCTTGGGATTAAAATAATCAGGTTTGAGAGCAAGTTCTATTGTCTTATTTCCACAATGTAATAAACTATTTATTTAATGATGTAGTCAATGGAATACTATAATAGAAACTTAGTTATTTCTCGATGCATTAAAAAAATTGTCCCTGAGCCTATGACAGATATTCTCTAAAAGACCACACCCAGCAGGGGATCAAAGCAGATGCAGAGACTCAGAGCAAAAATTTGGTCAGAACTCATGGACTCTTATAAAAGAAAGGGGATATACAAGGACCCGGAAGGGACAGGAGACACACAAGGAGACCAACAAAACTAAAAAAAGCTGGGCCCAAGGGGGACTGCAGATGGATGCGTCAATGAAAGATCATGCATGAAGAGGACCTAGATACCCTGATCAGATGTAGCCCATGTACAGCTCAGTCTCCAAGTGTGTACCCTAGTATGGAAAGAGACAGTCTCTGACATAAACTCCATTGCCTGTTCCTTGAGCGCTTGCTTCTCCCTAGTGGGGCGACCTAGCCACCCAATAGAAGAAGAGGATTCAGGCAGTCCTGATGGGACCTGTTAGGCTAGGGTCAGACAGCAGGGGAGGAGGACCTCCATTATCTGCTGACTAGAGAAAAAGAATAGGAGAGAAAGAGGGAGGGAGGGTGGGATCAGGAGAAGATGAGGGATGGGGCTACAACCAGGATACAAAGTGAATAAATTGTAAAAAAAATTAATTAAAAAATATTGTTGAAAAATGTTTTTGCCCCTTTTTATTTATTTCTAAAGAAATATTTCTGAAATAAAATTTGTTCAAATTCAGTTTTTAAATATTTTTCAAGAACTAATGTAAGAGAATACATTTTATGACTTCAAATATGAATATGTCTTCATATATCAATGTGAAATTCTAAGAGGATAATGGAAAATAGAAGAATGGTTACAAATTCAGTGGTATAGTACTGAACATGAAATGACTGTGAGAGACAGAGATGGAAATATACAATAGGCTAACTCCCCTTCTTTCTTATGATTCCCTGTACTCTGCCAAAGGTTTGGTCATGAGTCTTTGCTTTGAAAACACTGCTAGTTAGAGTCTTTCAGATGCGCTCAGTAGACTCCTGTCATACGTTCAATGCACATCCCATCTGTCTTTCTAAACGAGGATTGATCATCTTACCCCATGTCCGCTCAATTGATTATCTTTTTTAGGTGTATAGATTTCATTATGTTTATCATATCTTATAGGTCTATATAAGTGAGTATATCCCATGTTTGTCTTTCTCCTTCTGGGATATTTCACTCAGGAGTTAGTCTGATGAGGAAAGGATAGGAGCTCCACAAGGACCAAATATATCTGGGCACAGGGTCTTTTCTGAGACTGACATTCAACCAAGGACCATGTATGGATATAACCTAGAACCTCCACTCAGATGTAGCCTGTGGTAGCTCAGTAACGAATTGGTTTCCCAAAGTGAGGGTAACAAGGACTATTTCTAACAGGAACTCAATGACTGCCTCTTTGGTCTCCCCACCCCTGAAGGGAGGAGCAGTCCTGTTAGGCCACAGAGGAGGGCTTTGCAGCCAGTCCTGAAGATACCTGATAAAACATGATCAGATGAATGGGGAGGAGGTCCCCCCTATCAGTGGACTTGGAAAGGGGCACGGTGGAGATGAGGGAGGGAGGGAGGGAGGGACTGGGAGTGAATGAGCGATCAGGACACGGCTGGGATACAGAGTTAATAAAATGTAACTGATAAAAAAAATAATAATAAGAAAAGGAAAATATATATATATTTAATTGCTCAGTAAAAAAAAAAAAAGAAATATACAGTAGGGAAATATGTCTTGGCCTATGAAGCATAGTAAGAGCACCTGTCTCAAAATACGGACAGAGAAAAATCACAGATTATATGTCACCACACACATTTCTCTCAATTAACAAAGACATGATAAAGGATATTTATAAAAGTCACTTCAATGAATATTATTAATAGTAATTTTAATAAAAACCTATAAATATTTAATCATGTTACAAAAAGTCATGTGACAATGTTTCTCTTGTTAAGTCATAAGTTTGCTCAGACTTTTCTTTTTTTATCATTATAATTAATACATTACCATGATTTATTCCCTTCTTGGGAAATATTAAATACTACCTATTTTAATAAATTGTTAATAAAAAATAACAAGACTCTCTGTGGTCCAATATGGAAACAATACCTTTGTTTTCTTCCTCCATGTGTCACACAAGCTCCCCAAACATCATGCTATTGTGCCTAGGCCTTATGTGTTTGGAGTGAAAGGACAGGTCCTTAGTTTCCTGTCCAGTTCCCCCTGACTTGTCTTACGTTTCCATTCTAACCTTTATCTCTTCCTGCTTTGTTTCTTAGCTCAGTGTAAGCACGGAGAATAGAAATAAAATAGAGGAGACCTGTTTTGTATCCCCACAGTAGCTGAATTGTAAACTTTTGCTTCCTGTCCTGGAACATATACTATAAAAATAACACTGTTCTGAGTGTTTTCGTCTATTTTGTTTTTCCTGGGTTTTTTTTTTTTTTTACAATTTGATCTTTATTTTTGTACTCTCATTTTTTGTATATTCTGCTATAAGAGCTCCCTCCAACAGAAAGCTCTGTCTCTATAAATCTATGGTATTTTATTAGATGTTTGCTCAGTTTCTTTCTTATTAGGAATCTGTGAGGCTCTAATAGAGATTTCATTTTTCAGAGCTATCACCATTTGAGATCACCTGTCTTCATGAAATGGCTCAGTTCAGATTTCCCTAAAATCTGAGGAAGATATTAGACTTGGTAAAGCATTCATTTTCATGGCTTTATGGCACCTAAGATGATATGATCATCTTCTCTGGAGATTCTTGTCACCCTTACTCTACAAACTGATGGTTCTTGGATAAAATAGACAGGACCTAGAGTAGTAGACCTTATTCAGATTCCTTGCAGTAACACTCTCAGTTAGCCGAAGCCTCATCCATCACTCTACCTTCAGGCTCAGCCTGCCTGTGTGGAGAGCAGCTTCTGTTTACAGTGACACCTAATTTGCTCTTTTACAAATTATAATTATGATGCTTCACCGTTTGATTATTATAAATTAAATAATATGGAATTTATGGTCTTTTATCATACTAACTTATTGTTAATGAGTACTTAATTGGAGGCCACTTCCAACTGAACATAATGACAAACATTATGTTTGTTAAACATATTGAGAGAAGTTACATACATCCAAGTAAGATCTTAGGGAAGTGTTAGGAATGAGTATGCAGTGTCCTTAAAAGGGCTCACATGTTGGAGAACTCTCACCAGCTGTAAGTCTCAGTCATTGAGAAGTGAGTGAATCACAAGAGATCTGACCCAAGGTGGATAAATCAAGTGAAATATGAACAATTTAGTGTTTTTAGGAAGTATGGAGATTAACAGAGGCATGTCTGTTGGAATAAGTCACCACACAAGGGAAGCTTCTTCTGCCTCTCTCAAAACAACTCTGAGATTCCATCTCAAACCCGTCAGGTGGCTAAGATCAAAAACTCAAGTGACAGCACATGCTGCTGAAGATGTGGAGAAAGAGGAACACTTTTCCCTTGTTGGTGGGAGTGCAAAGTTGTACAACTACTTTGGAAATTAATCTGGTGATTTCTTTGAAAATTAGGAATAGCCAAACTTCAAGACCCAGCTATTCCACACCTGGGCATATATCCAAAATATGCTCTAACTTAAAATAAGGAACTCAGCTACGTTCATAGCAGCTTTATTCGTAATAGCCAGAATCTGGAAATGACGTAGATGCCTGAAAACTGAAGAATGGATAAAAATTGTGGTACATTTACACAATGTAAGACTACTCAGCAATTAAAAACAAGGAAATCGTGAAATTTGCAGGCAAATGAATGGAACATAAGTCGTTTTAAAGAAGAAATGTTAGCAAGTGAGGTAGCCCAACAGGACAGATGCTCTTCTACTAAGTCTAACATCTGAGTTTGTTTCCAGGATCCACATGGTAGAAGAGGAAAACTGATTCCTGTATGTTCTCTTCTGATGTATACGCTCTCTCACATACAATATAAACACACACTTAAACACACAATGTAAACAGTCACACACAAAGTAAATTTAAAAACAGCACAGTATGTAAATATTCTGTTGCACAGTAGAGTTCCTTTAACACCTATACTCTCTACAGTTTATCTTAGGCTACCAACCTGATGAACTGCATGTTTGAATTTCTTTGGTCCCACACTTTTGCAGTTCATAACCCTACCTTAAAACTAACATTTTAAGTGATATGAAACATTAGTATGTTAAACTGATTATAATTTATGAATAGTCTTACTTTGGTTTAAAAATAATTAATTTGTCACAATGAATAATGACCCCACAGATATACAATGATGAAAAATATTGAATATTTATAATCATCGTCTTAATCGCTATTTTATTATGCTCATTTAATAGGGTTTATAAAAAAGAAACAACAAAAAGTAGTTTAAGAGGGACTTGAAATTACAATGACTTCTGTGGGACTAGTATTTAAATTTTTAAATTTATTATTTATTACAATTTATTTATTTGTATCCCTGTTGTACCCCCATCCTCATCTCCTCCTAATCCTACCCTCCCTCCCTCTTCTCCCCCTATGTCCCTATCCAAGTCCACTGATAGGGAGGTCCTCCTCCCCTTCTATCTGACCCTAGCCTATCAGGTCTCATCAGCACTGGGTTCACTGTCTTCCTCTGTGGCCTGGCAAGGCTGAATCCCCCAGAGGGAGGTGATCAAAGAGCCAGCCACTGAGTTCATGCCAGAGACAGCCCCTGTCCCCCTTACTAGGGAACCCACTTGGAGACGGAGTCTATGGACACTATTTGAGCTGGGGGAAAAAGGAATTATCTACACTCTTTCACCTCATCTCCAACATCCCTTACATTAACTTATATTAGTCATGGCCCTGGCCGCTTCCTGACAACTCTTCATTATGTGACTAATTTTATCTTGCTAAACTATAATTTTTCAAGAACCAATTCTGAGACACTAATGTTTCTTTTTAAAATACAAAATAGTTGCTAATCGCCACAAAGTACAGATTGACTGATTGGCCACCAGAGGCAGGAATAGTGATTTTTGGTGTCATGAAAAGGTATGCATCTCTGCCAAATTCTTGAGCTGTCCTCAAAAGACAGATATCCAAGAAAATATTTTAAAGAGAACTACCTGTTATGTTTCTCTGTTCTTCATTACTCAAGGTAAAATACTGACTCACATACAACTCTGTGACAATACATCCAATTAACAAAGGCAATTTAACAAATGCACAGATTTTAGGGGTTCATCAAAAATATTTCAAAATATAGTTTGTGCAAACTATATAACATATTTATTTGTAAAAATTTTTAAAACAAAAATTGCTCCAAATTTGCATTATTTTAAAACATTTAAAAATTTAATTTCAGCAATATACACATAGTCATCTACTAAATAAAAATCTATGTTCTTAAAATAACTAAAATCAGTGATCCAATAGACTCTGGAAAATATTTCAATATCTATCATTAGAGTTTTAACCATTGTCGAGAGGCATGAAATTGCTCATAAATACATAGTGGAAAAAGGACAAGAAGTTCATGTGCAATGACAGGAGTTAAGTGACATTGGAAATAAAGACTTTTATATTTTAGTGGCTATTATAATAGATATTTAACAAGTTATAAAATATGACAGTATATTTTAAATTCTTTTTATTATAAACGTTCAATTGAGAACTAATGATGCTGATGTGCAATGTACTCGTGTGGCACAATCAAGAAAGGGCATTTGATTCTACAGTGACAGACCTGTTTCTGTCATGTCATTACTGGTCTTTTACCAATAACAGTCTCAGGCAAGCATAAAGCCAATGGTGCTATTACTCCATGTTAGCAGTCATTTAAGATCATTTAAATGAGTACTTCCTGGATACACAGCGTAGACTGCGTATGTACATGGCCACATATTTATGTTTGTCTCAGGCATATTTCTTCACTTAGCTGAGTGCATCTGGCATCTTTATCTCTTTCCCTCCACCACATTAATTTTCATAGCAACATCTCATACATAGCAAAATCTCCTGCAGTTAAATATTCAGTTCCACTCATGTTACCTATTTACCTTATTCCTCCTTTTCTTTTTCATGGGAAAATCTTGGGAATTTGGTCCTTTTGTTGGTTCCAATGAACAGCCTTTGTCATGGACGCTATACTCTCTCCTCTAGCCTTTGATGAGATGTTACTGCCTTGAATGTGAGCTTAGCACCCTCCTCGCTGTGGCTTTTCTGGCATTTTTAAATGCTGGTCTTCAAAGCCTTCAGTTTCTACAGCTTTCTTTCCTAATGCAGAGATGTCTTCATGAACAGAAGCTGCTGCAGACCTGTCTCAGCCAGCGCTGATGCTTGCCGACTTACATTCCACAGGTTGTTCTACAGCGGGACAGCTCTGAGGGTCAGTTCACTTATTGCTAATCGACAGTTCATTGGCCATGCTGATTGCCAAACACCTCACTGGATGCTCGTAGTCACTGGCTACAGTTTTTCACTCTGTGTGTCCTCTAAGGTTTAAAAAAGGCTTTGACATGGTAGGACTCATCTGAACTCTGCCCTGCTAGTCAATCAAAGCCTTATGCTCTTTTAGGAAAGAAGAATGTCTTGTGGCATTACAGAATCCAATGATTTAGCTTAAGACATAATTGTGTTTTACTCGGGTCTGCAAGCTTTGGTTCCTGATTTTGAGAACTCCTGTTTAAATTTCCATAAATACATACATTCCCAATATTTAGAGAAAACAGCATCTTTGAAGAGAGTCGCTGGATTTTGAAAACTAATGCTATTTTTCTCTCATCTTCCATAGTGCCATAATTATACTTCACAAATAGCCACTCACACTGTATAATATGCTTTGTTTTGATGATTTCCTGTGCTTTCTGACATTTTCTGTATGTTAGATGTCATCAGTTGTTAACTAATTCAGATTAAAAATGATATATTCTTATAATTTTTCTGTTTTGTTTTTCAATTGCAGTAATCATAGTGATGGTATGTAGGAAGCAAAAATGTCTTTTAGTTATCTCCACTATTAATTTGTTTTATTTACATAGTAATAAGATAATGTCTATTACCAACACCTTTTAAAATTACCAAAATATATTTTGTTATATAATTAATGATATTATATGGAATAAATAATCTGTATATGAAATTTACAATTTTAAACATTATTTTGTACAAATGAGTAGGAGAGACACATGCACACATGGACACACACACACACAAACATGTTGTAATAGAATCTTTATGACCATCTGCCTTCAGGACTAATTCATCATACCAAACTGCAAGGTTCCAACTATTTAGCCCTAGCTCTTCCTTCTTCCTCCCTGCTGTGACCCTGATCACCAGTCTCCTTTCTATTGCCTGACTAACCTGGAAATCTCAGAGAAGAATCGTGCAGGACCCATTCTCTGTCCCTGGATTGTCATCAAGTTCTTTTCATATTGCTGTGTATGTCGGAACTTTCTGTTTAAGAATGCATACAATCCTGTTGCACTTACATTACCACATTTGTGGTGGTTTATTTAATAATCAATGAAAACCTAACTAGTACTCAACATATTGATAATAAAATAATTAATAACCGATAAAACATACGGATTATAATATTACACACATGAATGCAGAGAACTCTTCAACATTTGGTATTATTTGTGTTAAGTACACACATTACATTACTGCTTTCCTCATCTGAATACTGAAGCTCATACAGATTGGAAAATAGTACAGATTGCAAACTTTTCGATTTGTTTTAGATTATACATAAAACACTTTTCTATTTGTACAAAGTATATTTCTTAAACAAAACCTTCCTCTTCATTTAAGAAACACTTTCATAAAATAAATATAATAAAAGAAAAACTTTGAACACTGTAAATTTCTTTGCACATTAGATAGAATACACAGCATAGTGGACAAAGAGAAAATTCAAATAAAGATTTTGAGAATTATTTCTATAATTATATTTACCCTATATTTTTACATAGAAAAAAATTTATGATAGACTTTATTGTGAAAATAGATATTAAAGAAAAATAATAGGGAATGTGATAAAATTTATTTAAGAAGGAAAATAAACTAGAATAAAATCGTGTTTTACACTATATTTAAGAGCGAATACAGGAAACCTCATATCTGAGAACCTGAAAGGTGAAGAATGATTTTTAACTTGTGTAATTTCAGTTTATGAATCATTACACATGTGCAGTTCTGTATCCTAAAGACATGTTAGTGCAGAAATAGTGAGAGAACAGTGTTCAACCACAGGAGGAAGAATATAAAAAAACTGTTGCTGGTCTCTTTTACGTTGCACATTCCAAAATGAGTCACCAACAATTGGTTAAGAGCAATTATTATTAATCATCTCATTATTAGATTATCTCAGTGGTTTCTTATGAACTTCTCTTCTATAAAGGACACATTTATTCATTTTCTTCCATCTATTCCATTTCCCTGTGTCAGCACCCTTTCCTGTTTTGAAAGGAAGACATGAGCTATCTCATTTTTGTGGTACAAATAAGTTCACAGGCACAGCCATATCTATTGCCTTTTCAGTACAATTTGTAATCATTGCTAACAATCAACCTTATATACTAATGCTTGGAATTTATATATTTCAGTTTAAAAATGGGACTAAACAGAGAGTATTGAATAGCAGAGAAACACTTCAAGAAATGTTTAATGTCCTTAGATATTAGGAAAACACAAATAAAAATGACGCTGAGATTCCATCTCACACCCATCAGAAAGGTAAGATAAAAAACTCAAGGGACAATACATGCTGGAGAGGATGTGGAGAAAGGTGAACCCTCCTCCATTGCGGGTGGGAATGAAAATTTTAAAACCACATTGGAAGTCAATCTGGTGCTTTCTCAGAAAACTGGGAATAGTACTACCTCAAGACCCAGCTATACCACTACTGGGCATAAATCCAAAAGATGTTCCTCCATACAACAAGGAGATTTGCTCAACTATTTTCATAGGAGCTTTATTCGTAATACCCAGAATCTGGAAACAACCCAGATGTCCCTCAACTGAGGAATGGATACAAAAATTGTGGCATATTTACACACTGGAATACTACTCAGCAATTAAAAACAAGGAAATCATGACATTTTCAGGCAAATGGAAGGAACTAGAAAAGATTATTCTCAGAGAGTTATCCCAAAAGCAAAGAGACACGCATGGCATATACTCAGCTATGAATGGATAATGGACATATTATTTAGGATAAATATACTAAAATCTAGAGACCTAAAGAAGCTAAATGACATGGAGGACCCTAGGGAAGATGCTTCTCATTCAGTAGGGAAAACAAGATAGACAGTGAAAGCAGTAAAAGAGAGGAAATAGAGCTGGAGCCTACCACAGAAGTCCTCTATAAGACGCCAACAGAAACTAATCAAGAGGAAGGACTCTTGCTAAAATGCTCAATTCCTATCCAGAAAGGCAAAGAGGTTAGACATCAGAAGAAGGAGAAAACAGGGAGCAAATCAGGAGCCTGACACAGAGGACCTCTGAAAGGCTCTGCCCTGCAGACTATCAATGCAGATGCTGAGACTTATGGGCAACCTTTGGGCAGAGTGCAGGGAATCTTAGGAAAGAAGTGGGAAACACTAAGATCTGGAGAGGACAGGAACTCCACGAGGAGAGCAACAGAACCAAAAAATCTGAGCACAGGGGTCTTTCCTGAGACTGCTATTCCAACCAAGGACCATGCATGGAGATAACCTAAGACCCCTGCACAGATGTAGCCCATGGCAGTTCAGTATCCAAGTGGGTTCCATTGTAATAGGAACAGGCACTGTCTCTGACTTGAACTGATTAGCCTGCTCTTTAATTACCTCCCCCTGAGGGGGAAGCAACATTACCAGGCCACAGAAGACAATGCAGCCACTCCTGATGTGACCTAATTGACTAGGATCAGAAGGAAGGAAAAGAAGACCTCCCTTATCAGTGGAATTGGGGAAGGGCATGCATGCAGAGGGTGGAGGAAGGGAGGATTGGGACAGGAGGAGGTAGGGAACCACAGGGGGGATACAAAGTAAATAAAGTGTAATTAATAAAAAACAAAGAAGTAACGTTAAAGAGCAAGTATAATATTAAAGGATAAATATTAAGGTAGAAAAAGAAAAGACTCCAACCTCCCCTAGTAGTGGACTTGGAAAGGGGCAGGGAGGAGATAAGGGAGGGAGGGTAGGATTGGGAGGGAATGAAGGAGGGGCTACAGCTGGGATACAGAGTTAATAAACTGTAACTAATATTAAAAAATAACAATTAAAAAGAAGACTCCAACAAGCAGGGGATCAAAGCAGATGAAGAGACTCACAGCCAAACTTTGGACAAAGATGAAAAAAAAAAAAACAAACAAAACCAAAATGAAGCTAAATTAAAGACATAACTGACAGTAGTTGAACTATTATAGCAACTTTTATTAAGCAAGAAATCATGTTAAGTCACCAAGAGAGTGTCTTTGCCAATAAATGGTAATGGTTCTATGGACCTTTGACTTCTCAGATCTAAATTGATAAAGGTCATTTGTTTTTTGATAACATTTTTATTATGCTATCATGAAATGAAGTAATACCATTTTCCAAAAATAGAAAGGGTTAAAATGGTAAATGTGTCTTTAAGATTATAAATGTTTTCTGGGTGCCTTTACTATAAAAAAGTCTAAATGTATAAAATAGTAAAGTAATAATGGGTATAAAGTATAATCCTTGTTCCCTCTATCTTGATGTCATCACCTTTCTTTAAAGGTGTTATCTATTTTAGAGTTGCTATATTCGTACAGGTGTCGGAACATGAAACTGTATTTAAGATTTGCTTCAGTTTGTAATTTATTTCACAGTTATACAGAGCTGTACAACTTCATAGTAAATTTCTACACATAATACTAAGCAAATAACATATCCCACTGTTTCCTTACTAGTCCCAACAGGTTGGATAGCTAAAACATTTATTTTTTCTAAGTAGATTTTTTTTTATTTGCTGTGGGATATGTATTCTGTATTTTATATATGGAGTGGTTGTAAAATATCCTCATTTTAGTCATTATTTAAATATTATTGTATTTTTAAAATAGACTGCACCTGTTAATGAGTTTTGGGTCATTTTCATTGTCATCACATACAATATGTGAGTTTATAACTTTTTGTAGAAGTGGATAACAGATGTTTTAAAATAAGCATAATGTTTCAGTAATATTGTCATTACTATTCATTTTCTTAAAAATTTTCTAAAGTAAAACTTAATAATTTATTGGAATTAATGTTTTCTAAATTATGATTGTATAATTCGATATATAGATACATTAGTAATTCCAGAATTTTGAAACCAAAGCTGAAGTATTTTGTGGAGAATAGTAGGTCTGGATGGAAAGGCATGAATTAATCAGCTGTTTTGTTTTAAGCCAATTTGCTTTGAGGTGTGATTTTATAAAACCTTTTGTTTTATTGTAGTTCACTTGATCATACCATTAAATATATGTATCTTAATAAAAATATATTTGATTGACTTTAATGCAATTAGATGCAAATTTTAACAGACATATTTTATTCTATATTTATTCATTATATAACTCAAAAAGTGCTTCATTTATTGTACACATACATACTATAGTTACTTTAAAAATCCATAAATCAAATATACTTTATACTTTGTAATACATAACTTGTCTGAGATACCTGTCTGTTCTACAGACTGACCCACAGCACGTAGGAGAACCTTTTTTTCTGAAATCGATTTACCTTGCTTTGTGCTGTTGTCAAAAATGTCCTGTTGGAAATATAGTGATTGCCTGTGAAATCTGCCTCGTCTCTGATACAAGGAGAGTCCCAACTTTTCCTGACAGCGTTTTATACACATTGGGTGCACACAATGGAAGATCTGCAGAATGCGCACAGCTCCTTGGGGAATTTTCAATTATTATTTGAAAAGAACGAAGGCAGATAATCTCCCCACTGGTCTTTTGCGTTGCCTTCTTGTTAACATGCTGTCTAGCATTGAGGAAGTGCTCACGAAGTGCCCGGTGTTATACAGATGTCCTGCGTCAACACAAAAGTGTTCAAAAGTTTTAATTTGAGAACTAAATCAAAGCAGGATTTTTCTTCCCATAAAAATAGCAGAAACTCATTGACCACCCATCTCTTCATTCTCATTTTTGTGCTGGGCATGTTCTGTTTGAAAGGCTGGCATTGTTAGAAAGTTAGAACTGAAAATAATTGTGACACGGGAGTTGTAAAAATGTCATCTTTTGAATAAGGAACTTCAAGGACTCCTTGAGGACTTTAAACTTTTAAGTGAATTGAGCAACACAAATTGCTTTCTTTTGGGCAAATGTGGATGAGCTGTCCCAGTGAGTATAACAGGGATGTCTCGTGAGAGCAAACTCCTGAAGCAGCTTGTTCAGTTGTCAGATGAAAGGATGAGCCTGACTCTGTATGAAGCAACAGATAAAGCAAGGAGACAGGTGAACACGCTTGCATTCTTAATAGAAGCGGAAATAAATGAGTGTGACGAGGATCATACTTCAGTGAACAAGGAGAGTAAGGGACGTACAGGACTTATACCTAGGCATTCAATTTTATCTGCAATATTCAATTGAATATTGAAAGCTAACCTTCTCTGCCTTATTGCTTAGTGGCCACATTCCAAATGCCATGAAGATAGTGCACGTGGACCCTGTAGAAGCAGACAGCTTTGAATTAATGTAGTGTTTCTGTTAATAATTGCACAGGCCTGCACATGCTCCAAAGTACCCCCACCTTATTCTTTGCAGTGAAAGAATTGGCTAAAAGAACAAAAGACTTTGTAGAAAGTCAAAGGGCAAGTGGAAAAAAGTAATAATGTGATCTAATTTTCTTTAAAAATATTATTGAATTATTACCTAGTGAAAGAAAACATATTGAATTCATTTAGTGAATTCAAGTATAATCAACCCACTAATATGAAAATTCAGAGTTAGAAATGATTCACCCATGCTAACCTTATATGTGGTTTGCTACTTCCATAGGAAATCTCTTTGATTTTGCTAAGTTTATCACTGACAAAAAAAAAAAAAAAAAAAAAAAAAAAGCAAAAAAAAACCTCTCAGGTAAAACAAATACCTTTCATTTTCAATATTTAATGCATAGATTCACCTAATCTGAGAAAAGCCTACTCTTTTTGTTTCAATTTTTGAGACTTTTAAACATGAATATAAGAAAACATTTTTTAATTAATTTTTATATTCACCTCTCACTTCCCCCATCTAACTCCTCTGTATCTGTCATGAGTTCTTCCTTTTGTTTTGTCCTAACACCTAAATCCAATCAGCGCTGTCCATATATTCAGGGGTGTGGGCCCTGATAGATCATGGGCAACTTAACAGTAGTCACAGCCTCCAAGAGGGACTATTATTTCTCTCAGCAAAGAATGGGTCAACAGTTTTAGTGTACTAAAACCAATTTACTCATGTTTTAGTTGTCTAAGAATATTTTATTTAAATTTACACATGTATGTATGTCTCAGTGAATGTCTATAAGTATATCACGGTATGCATGGAAGTCAAAGGAAACAGGGTTTTGGGGATTTAATTTAAGTCATTAGGTTT
Source organism: Meriones unguiculatus (assembly GCF_030254825.1). Taxonomy (NCBI): domain Eukaryota; kingdom Metazoa; phylum Chordata; class Mammalia; order Rodentia; family Muridae; genus Meriones; species Meriones unguiculatus. The sequence goes on along the minus strand of NC_083368.1, from coordinate 8,517,639 downwards.
GGTGGCAAATTCCTTTGCCAGTTTCGAACCATCTTCTTGACCCTTGACCATAATTTTGGTATTTCCAAAATATTTGTTCTCTTATTGATCTAAACATGTATATATATGCACATATGTATTATAAACATCCAATTTATTAAATTTTTTTGGTAACAGCCTCTCTAGTTACAGGTGTCTGTACGGTAACACTTTCCATCTCCTTGTTCTTTGTGCAAATGGATAACATAGATATTCTCATAAGTTTTAAAAATGTAATACCCTTTATGATATTTTACTTATAAAACTTGAGAAAGAAAGATTTGAAAACACCTTTAAATTATTTGGAAGTGGAGCGATGTGTTGGATTTTTAGCATGCCTCTATCTGTTAGCAACAATATACATTTGCTAGATCTCAGGCATCTCAAAAGTTAATTTTCATATCAAAGTCTATTCTTACATGGTTTTCAAATACAGCTTCACAGTATTTATAAAACTATCTAATAAATCTATAACATATAAGAAGGGGGTGCCATCTTTGAGGTTCAGTCTCCTAGTGCCACATTTTGATATTTTGTATAATAAAATAGCTGGAAAAGGATGTAAGCCATGAAGACTTTACAAAACACATGGAAGTGCTATTTGAAAGAGTTACGTGTAAGTTAGAAATGCCCAGATTCCATATAATCATAAAGATACTTCACGGCTTTATAGTTCCTAAAATGAAAAATAAGAATGTATGATACTAATTTGCTAGCTTTCACAATCATAAGAAAATTGTAATTGTTTACATGAAATATAAATAAATATGACTGAAATGTTGCTATAGTACTAATTAGTAAAATGTCTAATTTTTTCACAAATTTTAGGCATAACCTTGACAATACAGTATCTACCTTTAATAATTTATTAAACAATATAGGAAAAAAATTATATGATTCAAATAACAAGCCTTTTTGAAAATTTATTTAAAAAGACATAACTGAAACAATATTTTCAAGTGCTAATATAGTCGTATAAACTAAACAACAAGGAGGACCTTTGGGAAGAAGCTGAAACCTCACTCAGAAGGGCAAACAGGATAGACATCAGAAGTAGGAGAAGACAAGGAAAAGGACAGGAACCATCCACAGGGGTCTTCTGAAAGACTCTACACATCAGGATATCGAAGGAGATACTGAGACTCATAGCCAGACTTTGGGCAGAGTGCAAGAATCCTTATGGAAGAAGAGGAAGATAGAAAGACCTGGGGGGACAGGAACTTCACAAGGAGACAACAGAGTCAGAAAACCTGGGCCCCCAGGGGCCTGCAGAGACTAACACTCCAACCAAGGACCGTGCACAGAGAGGACCTCGAGCCCCTGTTCTGAAGAAGTCGATAGGCTGCTCAGCCTCCAAGTGGGTTCCCTATTGAGGGGTACAGGGGTTGTCTCTGGCATGAACTCAGTGGACTAGGGAAGGAGCATAGGTGGAGAAGATGATGGAGCATGGGTGGACCTGGGAGGAGAGGTGAGGAGGGAGAGGGCTGCCGCTGGGCTACAAGAGAATAAATTGAAATAAATAAACAAACAAATAGATAAATAAATGCAAAATATGTTTTAGTTAGTAATAAATATACAAAAATTTTAAATATAACATATATGTATATGAACACATATGTGAACATTTTTCAAAATGGCATTGTCTTTAAAAATATAAACAGTTTATTTTATAAATATGTTAATTTTAGACATTCAGAATCTGGTCCTTCACGCAGATCACAGTAAAGTAGGTGGCTGAAACCCAGCTGACCCCAGTGTCACCCTCTGGTAGGGACTACTATAGCTCTGTTTCATAAGAACGGGCAGTCTGCAGTTGTGCTGAGTACTCTTCAGCTCGATCTAAGGAGTGTTGTCATCTAAGTTTCAAGGTAAAAGGTTTCTCTGTCAATTTGCAAGTCCCATGTATTTGGAATGTAAGAGGAAGGTTATCTATCATAGAAAATGTGGGGCTCAGTGTTCAATGACCCCATGCAGATAACTGATCTCACAGCCATTAAGACACAGTGACTCAGGAGGAAGCTCAGTCAGGGAAGTGTTTCGGAAGCTTGAGATCAGATCCTTAGCACCCAGACAAAAGCTGGATGCTTGGACATGACGGTGATCCCAGATAGCAGCATACCTCGGGAGTGCTGGAGAGTTGTTCTAGCCAATTGCTAAGCTGCCAGTTCAATCAGGGATCTTATCTCAGGGAATTAGTGGAGGAGTTTCTGAGGAAAATACCAATGAAAATATTTCTGTCTTCCACCTACATGTGCATGTGCACTTGCCACAAGTGAATGTACGAATCCTCCCCAACAGGAAACAGGGGATGTCAGTCCTACAGTTGTAGAAGCCATGTTGTGCCTCTATCTCAAAGAAGCATAGAAACTGATAGGTGACCATTCGAGCTTCTTGGTCAGAGCACAAACAGATGATTCCTGGATTTCTCAATTTTAGTTCAAGAAACTCTCTGCCGGGGACCAACACTGACACATCCTCAGCATATTGGTATACTTGAGTAGCATGTTTAGTTTGCTGAGAAAGATGGAGTGAATTGCTCTTAAGAGATGAAAACACCCTTCAATCACAATTTTAATTATAATTTTTTTTGGGCTAAACAAGCTCATCAAAATAGCATTTACTTTGCAATTAGTACAAATTTTAAGTGTTAAGAAATTAGAAGTTATTTAAAAAACTTTATTAGTGAGAACCACTAAATGGTATTTTGATTTTTAAATTTTGATCTGTTGGAATTTTTAAATTATTGATAATATACAATTAGCCAAATATAAAAATAACTATTTCTGTTCACGAAGTTGTCTCCTGTGCCAATGAATTCTAGGCTGTTCCCCACTTTTTTTTCTAACTGATTTAGAGTATCTGATTTTATGTTGAGGTCTTTGATCGACTTGGACTTTAGTTTTGTGCAGGGTAATAAATATGGATCTATTTTCATTTTTCTGCATGTAGATATCCAGTTGGACCAGCACCATTTGTTCTAGATGCTGTCCTTTTTCCATTGAATGGATTTGGCTGCTTTGTCAAAAATCAAGTATTCACTCTAAGAGCAACAATCAATAAATGGGACCTCATGAAGCTGAAAAGCTTCTGTAAAGCAAAGGACACCGTCATCAAAACAAAATGACTGCCTACAGATTGGGAAAGAATCTTCACCAACCCTTTATCTGACAGAGGGCTAATATCCAGTATATATAAAGAACTAAAGAAGCTGAAAAGCAGCAAACCAAGTAATCCAATTAAAAAATGGGGAACAGAGCTAAACAGAGAACTCTCGACAGAGGAATATCGAATGGCAGGGAAACACTTAAAGACTTAAAGAAATGCTCAACCTCATTAGCCATTAGATCAATGCAAATCAAAACAACCCTGAGATTTCACCTTACACCCATCAGAATGGCCAAGATGAAAAACTCATGTGACAACACATGCTGGAGAGGTTTTGGAGAAAGGAGATCCCTCCTCCATTGCTGGTGGGAATGTAAACTTGTACAACCACTTTGGAAGTCAATCTGGCACTCACTCAGACAATTAGGAATAGTGCTTCCTCAAGACCCAGCTATACCACTGCTAGGTATATACCCAAAAGTACACAACAAGGACATTTGCTCAACCATTTTTGTAGCAGCTTTATTCATAATAGCCAGAACCTGGAAACAGCACAGATGTCCATCAACGGAGGAATGGATAGAGAAATTGTGGTATTTTTACACAATGGAATACTACTCAGCAATCAAAAAGGAGGAAATCATGAAATTTGCAGGCAAATGGTGGGATCTAGAAAAGATCATTCTGAGTGAAGTATCCCAGAAGGAGAAAGACAAACATGGTATATACTCACTTATATAGACCTACAAGATATGATAAACATAATGAAGTCTATACACCTAAAGGAGATAAACAAGAAAGCAGACACGAGGTAAGATGATCAATCCTCACTTTGAAAGAAAAATGAGATGTGTATAGGACTATGACAGGAGTCTACCACAGAAGGCATCTGAAAGACCCTACCAAGCAGCGTTTCAAGACAGATACTAAGACTCATAACCAAGCCTTCAGCAGAAGGGGAGTTAGTATGACAGGGAAAGGGTAGGAGCCCCAGAAGGATCAAATATATCTGGGCACAGAGTTTTTTTCTGAAACTGTTTCTACAACCAAGGACCATGTATGGATATAACCTAGAGCCTTTACTGGGACGAAGCTCGTGGTAGCTCAATAACCAATTGGTTTCCATAGTAAGGGGAACAGGGACTATTTCTGACAGGAACTCAATGGCAGGCTCTTTGACCTCCTCATCCACCAAGGGAGGAGCAGTTCTGCTAGGCCACAGAGGAGGACTTTGCAGCCAGCCCTGAAGATACCTGATAAAACAGGGCCAGACAAAAGGGGAGGAGGTCCTCCCCAATCAGTGGACTTGGAAAGGGGCAGGGAGAAGCTGAGGAAGGGAGGGTGGGATTGGGAGGGAATAAGGGAGGGGGATACAGCTGGGATACAGAGTTAATAAAATGTAACTAATAACAATAAACAATAAAAAAGAAAAAAAAATAACTGTTTCTATAAAATAGCTTAATGTTTTTCAGTAATAAGAGCATACTTCATAGCTGAATGATTGATAGAATGTTCATCCTGTTAAAAATAAATACTCCCTTATTAGTCATAATGCAAGCCTAGATGTTCACAAAGAACTTTTGTGTTTAGAAACAGCAGTTCATTTATATCTTATCTGCAGTTTCACTATTTTTATTTCATTATTTAGTTATTTAGATTCTTGGGAGCATATCAGATTGTAGTCTTAGTGATGTGGCTGAGAGAGAAAGAATCCACATTATGGTTGGCTCAGCCCTATGGTGCATTAGCAGAGTTTCAGCCTAGCTTAAGTGTTTTTCTACAGTCAGACAACACGGTGTCTGTGAGAGCAACCACATCAAGAGAAATTTCGTAATCAGCCGTGTGCTCTTCTGTGGAGGAAGACTACTTCTCTTGCTCTCAGCTTTTCTTAGGTGTTGTAGTTCCTTGTGTAGTTCCCTGTCCACTTTTGAATGTCTATTGTTGTGTTATTTCAGCTCAGGTTTAGGTAGCCAAGATGGTGACACTCTGTGGATATAGCTACTAGGATTACTAGCAGACCCAATCTCACAGCAAAATAAATAATTAAAAAAGAAAACCTAATAGAACTTTCAATAAAATAAATGCTTAAAGTTTGTCATCTTACCCAACGTCTCCAAAAATAAAACAATATGCAAAATTATAAAATCATGTCATTTTATGTATTCTTCTGTAATGCCTCAAAATTAGTGTCAATTAGGTAAAATGCAAACACATCAGATTAGCCATTTTTCCTCCACGCTTCTCACTTTGAAGATCACTTGGAGAACTGCAGTTATTGATTTAGTGTAATATGACAAGTTAAACCATTAGTACTTAGGTACACAGTTCTATGCACACACATATTTGAAAATACAGTAGTACCTAGATTATTGCCACTGAATAGTTACTAAATATGTAAAGGTAATTTATATAATTTCTGGAAATTATTGATACCTATTGAGTAGTTTACTGTGTCATACCTTACATACCTCTTTTGTATGTAAGTTTTCATTTATTCTTTGGTCAGTTGCTCAATTTATCTGCCACATCACTGTTATCTGGTTAGACGTAAAAACTTCTTCAGTTATTCTTTCCTCATAAAATCAAGTAAAAGGCTGTACTCACTTTATACAAATTGTGGGAAGACTGGTGCCGTTACAGACTGTGGGCTCCAAGACCTTACAGCATCACCTACCACTCATTCCCATGCCATACAGATTTACATTTCCTGTTTATTTTCTATGTTTTTTCCTCTCCAATGCCACAAAAATCAATATACTGCCAGTACATGATGAGGTGTTTAACATGTTTGTTGTTGCATTGTTTTCAAAAACTCTCCTATGCTAACTTTAATATCTATTTTCAATATTTCATTTCACAATTTTGCCTCTATGCCTTAGAATGAATTTGCCACTGATGCTTTTAGAATCCACATATTCCCAATACACACTGTATCATCTTTTCAGCACTTCACTTCTGAGAGGACATCTACTTATTGAGATGGATGAACAACATTTTTAAGAAACTGATTTTTAAATATAATATATATTTATTCTTTTTGTTAGGTTTAATGTAATTTGTTGGCATATAATTTAACCTATTAGAAGAAAATTTATATATCTCCAAATTTAATGCCAAATTTAATTTTAATTAAATTAAATTTAATTTAATTAGAGAAAACCAAGTTACAATAATTCTATAAGATCTTGATTTTGTGTATTGTATAACGAAACAATGATATGTTTATAAATGTGCATTGATACGCTGACTTCAAATCAGAATTCTGCAGCACACTGGGTCATAGCTGAAACACCAGTCACATACTGACATTAGTAATAAGAACAGAACTAATTATACTTAAGCATTATGGAAAAGAAGAAGAAAACATGAGAATGGGAGGGAAATGAGTTGGAGGACAGGGATGCCAGTGGAAGGAGTGAAGAGTGGATATCATCAAGACAGATTGCATATTGTCAAAGAATGTTTTTATTTGAAAACTGTTTGCAAAAGGAAAAATGGTAAACATCTTTTCACAGAGCTTCAAATAATGTAAAGCACAACTTTTCCACTTTAGATACTAGGTATGATTGTGAAAAATTAAGTCTATGTTAAAATCTAAGCAACATCCACACCGTGGTATGATGATGCAATAAGTAGTTAAAGTATATCTGCAAATAAGAGAACAGGATTTACTGTCACCTAAGAGGCATAGAAAACAGAAATATGCTCTGGAGAAAAAAATCTTGTTACACAGATTATCAGCTATGTCTATCATGCACGCACTAATACCACATATCTTTACACAGTAAGAACCAAAAATCAAACCACCATTGTCAAAATGACCGCAGACGGTTCTGCCTATAATACATATAATCATTTGTGTAAATGCATGTGTCACACAATTATTATCACAAAATTGGTCTTGTAAAAGCTGTACCTACGTCTGACATACTGAAATAGAAACATCAGCAGTTACTGGTTTCCCCTTTGGTCTCTCTCTCTCTCTCTCTCTCTTTATTTGAGTTTTCTTTCTCTTGTTATAACTGTTCTCATTTCCTTGTATGATGCTATTATTTACACATACAATCAATACTCTGACTCTTTCCAGACATCTTAGCAAATTTATATGCCCGTACTTAAACTTGACTGCAGAACTTCAGGGTTTTGTGAAAGTTGATTACAGTCTCCCAGTGTAAGATATTTTTAATTTTTAATGGACTGTGGTTCTGTCATACATTTATCACCTGTCAAGATCTTAACATTTTTAGAACTTCCCTTTACTGCAGCCTGCAATGCCCTGCGTTGATGAGGTGTCTAGACTGCCATAGCTCATTTGTCGCCAACATCTCTCACTAGTAATAGAAATGCTGCTTTCAGGTACTGAGAGTCGTATTTTTGATAGACTCCCTAAACAACTAATTTAACTATCTAAATCCAAGTTCTTAAGACACAGGTTTTATTACCAGGACCTTTGCTGGGGAAAGGAACATAGCGGGACAATATCCAGATAAGGTCCTGTAATGACTTACTGACAACATTTTCATACAGATGACAGAAGCCTATGTGGACTCAAGTAGGGACTGCTTTAGTTGCATGTACCTAGCCTGATCGAAAGACTAATAGCTGGAGGAAGAAGTTACATGAAAGAGCCATCGTGAAAAGTCAAATTAACCTCTCATTGTCAACTAGAGAGTAGAGTCCACCAGAACGATAAATGTGGCATTGAATTTCCTAGTCCATCCTGATGAGACCTGATAGGCTTGTGTCAAATAAAAGAGGAGGAGGACTTCCTCTATCAGTGGACTAGGGGAGGGGCATAGGGTGAGAAGGGGGAGGGAGAGTGCGATTGAGGGAAGGGGCCAGAGCTGGGATACAAAGTGAATAAACTGTAATTAATAAAAAAATAATTTTAAAAAGTCACCAAAAATGATTTTTATTGTTGAATCTAAGGAAATTTGAGCACATTCGAATGTGGGCTCTATAATGAAAAAGGTAGAATGAATATTGTTTATGCAATAAAGTGAATTATAGTGACTAATTTTTAGCTGACAGCTTACCCAAAATCTATTCTTTGGGAGGAAAAAAAAGAAACAGAAAATTTCTGTTTTCTAACTCACACTAGTCTTTGAAAGTAAAATTCATAGGCCTTGATTAATAAAGAAGTATATGAACAGACTATGAAGGCTACTTATAACTTGTTAGGATAGGAAGAACTTTTAAATTTCTATAAAGCTATGTTCTGATTCCAGAAACGTCAAGCAAGAACCACAGTGTCCCACTTACACATGAACAGTGCTTGTGTGCCTCTGAAGAGACTCTGTCTTGACCCAATGTCTCATCAGGACGATCTGGTCTGCTCACTCACTGCTCCTTTTGAACATTCAAAAATGTCTTGGACATCGTAAGCTCTTAATAAATATGTGTCAGAAAATACAGAGATGAATAGATCATGGGGAACCTAGCACTACCTGACACACTTACATCACATTTCCTGCACCCATTTCCCAGGGAATTTCATAGAAAGGAAAGAAAGATTGTAACAGCCAGAATACCAAGAAGTCCTTTGTCAAATAGTCTCTTGTATTTGTTCCCAAATACAAGAAAGCACAAGAGCAAAAAAGATACAAATGTTAATGTGTAAAGGAGAAAATTTCACAGGGTTCCAACTGTAGCAAAAGATTTACAGGCAATAATTAACTGCTGGAAAGATGACAATTAGGTTTTCACAGAGCTGGGCTCTTATCAGTCATCCAATACACAGTGGTCAAACTTCAACCATATGCACACAAAGAAAAAGTGTGAATAGGTACAGCTGATTCTATTTACATGTTTGTATGAATCATATATATTATGCATATATCTACATAACATATATATCAGATAAAATCAAAGGAAAAGTATCAACTTTCAAGTTAGGAGTAAGTGGGAGGGGCAAGAGGGAGAAAAAATGGGAGGAAGTGCTGTACTCAAAAAAAAAAAAAAGAAAAATACATGAGTGAATTTCCTTTGCTATAAGCACAGTAATATTTAAGGATCAATTAAATTGAATGTTTTGAATGCAATTAATATATTGACTGATTAAAAAATGCTCAGTGCTTTATAAGTTCTATATTATTCTACAATAATAAATTGAGATAATTTAAAATGGACAGTTACCTTACCCAAAATGTGTTCTTTTTCTGTATTATATTCTCTTGTCTTTCCCATTACTCTAACAGTGTAGGCCTTTGTTAGTCTAAAGTAAAATTTATTAAAAGAAACGGGCAAACCTGTGCCTTTAACTTATTCTGCCAAAATTTCACAATAGTGCACAAAGAAGATTATATGATGAAAACAATTAAGATATAGAATTGGGTGACACAGAGTTCCCATGTGAACCTGAAATCTACTTGTGCTATAATGATTTCATTGAAGTATTCAGAGAACAGAAAGGATTAGAACAGAAAGAGAGAGACAGAGGTAAGAGAGAAAAAAAGTCTTTCCAAACTGGATAAGACATTCTTGAGTCCAACAAACCTTTTTTCACATGAGTAAAAAATACAATCCAATGGCTCATGAAGAATGTGTTCCCCTTGATTTGTTTCATGCAACAAATACAGTATTTTTATTTCAATAAGAAAAATCAGTCGCAAGTATGGCCCTTGAGTGATAATTCAGAGAAAGCCATAGCATCTGCAGTAGTGTTTAATTAAAACGTCATCACTCTTCTTTAAACCACTTTATTCACATATACTTCAAAGTATAATGCATCTCTGAAAACTGTTCCACAGATATTTGTGAAGTATTTGACAAATCACCCGATTTGACTGTGTGTTTCCATAACTGCAGTAATTGCAAAATATTCAGGAGTGTTAGCCACTTAACTCAAATAAGTTTGTTACTTGAAGCCACTTAGAAGGCATCCAGTTAATTTTATTCTGTGGGAATAACTTTTAAATTACTGTTCTTATTTAATACTGTTCGTTATATATTAACGAAAGCGACATACATAGATTGTACTCATTGCTATTTTCATGCTAACAAGCCTCTATGCTAGACCTACTGCTGCTCCTTGTGTTGTATAAGTAAGCGAGCTGGGGAGCTTGGCCTCAGTAACTGCCGAGCTGCCGTTCTACTCACCTTCCAGCACCAGCCCACAAAGCCATTCAAGGAGTTATTAAAAAGCCTATCCTTCATGGAGGGCAGAATATTTTCCAAGACTCTAATATTCCACATTCCCTTGGGGTTCTTTAATGTCTGCATTTTCTAATTATACCGTTTCATGTCTTTTCCCTTTGTACTATTTCTGATTTTCAGTATTTTGTCTTTCACTCATGATCCTAAGGAGGGGCTTTGATTTTCAGCAACAGCGTCTGCGTGTTCATGGCGTTGTCCCAGGCTCAGCTCAACACAAAGAAGTGGACATCTTTCCTCCAGGATGAGCAGACTGCAGAAACTACATTTAGTTGTGGGGCATTTATTATTGAATTTGAAAAATTAAACTACTAGCTATTTGTACTATGGTTATACTACAATGCAATCATCCTTGCTAAACTTAATTCTCTTCACTTATGGTAATACTTTCAGAATAGTTGAATTCAGAGCAATGATAATTTAAACAAGGACCAAATAGTTGGGGATAGTTATGCAAGCTTAATGGCTGTAGGTCAGTTGAAAAACCATCACCTGAGAGTGCTAAAGAACTGGAAGATGAATTCTCAGAGCAATTACTATTTTATGGGGAAACACTATGGGAGAGTACTTGAACTTTAGATGACTATAGTAGTGCTTCTTTACAAATTTTAAAAGGCATGTAAAAGCCTGCTTGAAATTACAAGCTTTTGACCTATCTGGAATACAAGAAAAGGTTAGATTCTGATATATTTTTAAAAATCATTAACATTCTTCCCTGTGCAGATTAACAATAACAAAATGTTTCTTAGGAGGAAACACAGATTGTCAAAAATAATAGACCACAGGTACCCATTTTCCTTTGTGAACAGAATGTAGTTGAAATAAGAAAATATTTATAGATAAATTCAATAGGTTCTTTGCTTTGGCTTTTATTGTTTTGTCTTAATTTTTTATAAAGTCACTTTGTTGCAAAGAAATTGCATCTAAGAACCTCACACAGCTAGATTAATGCAGCTACTGCAGCAAGCACCTGCCCAGAGGCGGAGCCTTGCCTGTCCTTCCTAGTGAACTTCCATACAGTGGAAACAGTCTTCTTACACTTTCAATACAAATTACAGTTTTAGAACTGATGTATCACAAAAAACTATAAAAACTCCAATACACTGTTAAAACTAGAAAAACAATGAGTTTTACATATTATATAATATATTATTTATTATATGTTATATATTAATAATATATATTATTTCACAACTCATATGCCCTTTTTTTGTATTCCATCCCACCATGTAAACCTACCCTTTCTTCATTTTTTTCTACATGTTGTAAAGTATCACACATGTATTTTTTTATTTAGTTTTTATATATATTTTATATACAAATACATATATACAAATACATGTGTCATGTATACATTGAAGGCCAGGATACAGATCTGGGTGATCTAGCTTAATATCTCACATTACAAGTCCTTCTACTTTCCTTCAGTTTTTGAGATTTCAGTTTTCATGCGAGCTGAATAGTATTCCATTTTATTTATACCAAATTTCCCTTTTCCATTCATCTGATGATGGACATGTAGTTCCATTTACTTACTAGATGAATAAAGCAGCAACAAACAAGGGAGTTCAAATATGTCTGAGTTAGAGCACATGATTTGTCAGGGATATATTCAGGAGTGAAGTGGAGAACTGCATAGTAGTTTTATTTCAGTGATTTGAAGGGCATTCAATCTGGTTTTTATATGAATATTTTCATTAGCACCCCACAACTAGTGAATGAGAGGTTCACCTTTCTCCACGTTATCTCCAACACTTGTTAGCTGTCTTGATGACAGACATCTGAATAGGTAAGTTACCTCATAGCAGTTTGAATTTGCGTTTTTCTAATACCCACAGTTGCTGAACACTTTTTAAAATAGTTGTTTCATATTTATGGTTTGCTTATTTAGAAGATTATCCATCTATTCAAGTCATCAGCTCATTTGTTGATTAGAATTTTTATTTATTTGTATTCAATTTCTGTAATTCTTTGTAAATTCTAGATATTAGTCTTTTATCAAAAGTATAGCAATTGAAAAGGGTATAGCGCCCATTCTATGATTTCTCTGCTATGCTAATAGTTTCTTTTGTACACAGAAACAAACAAGTAACGGTTTTAGACTGGAGCTGTTTCTCACGGTTACTTTGTTAACATGAAAACCTCAGAGCAGTAGAATCATGTGATATCCATCCTCTTTTCACTATATTGGGAATATATAGAACATTTCAATGTTTTTCAACATTTTTCCATTCACCTTTATTAATAGCAAAGGATCGGTTGGTCACTGGACACTTTCAATACTGGCTTATGTACAAAGACCAAACCAAAAGGGAAAATTACTATTCATTAATATCACAATTTACAACACTGAGGCATATGCTGACATCTAATTTTATTATTTGAATGCTCACATTTTCATTAACTAGTGAAATTTCAAATTTACTCATACAATGCAATAATCTGAACAGGATTTATAAACTTTATCTTGACTTAAAAATCAATAGAATTGTATGAATATAGTCATAAAAATGGCAAAGTATTATGATAAAGGTATATTTGGACGTATGGAAGAAAGAGGAAAATTATGTCACAAGTCACTGCTTGAACAAGTGTGGTGAGGATTCTTAAGATTTGCATATCTACAAAACATAATTATAATGATAATTATGGTATATTTTGTGCTAATGTTTTCTAGCTGTGTAACAGAACTTTTTCAGAATCAAGTGACGTTTGACACTGAAAGTTATACTGCCTAGTAGAAAATATTAATGACAGAGAGAGATTACCCTTGAGAATTATCTGTACAAACTATTACCTAAACTTATCTTACATTACCAGATCTGAGCATTTGGGAATTGCAGAATTAGGATACATCACAAATAGCAAGCACATAAGTATTTAAATTGAGCTTGCCAGTTCCTATAAGAGAAATGTACTGGGGAATCTAAATTGGTATCATTTTAGTTTTATCAGTTTTTTTTTTTTTCGTTTTCCAATGAGGATTTCGTAATTGGTCACTACAAGGTAGGTACTAAGTGAGCACCCACAAAGTTAGATATCACATGGGAAATAATATGGTAAAAACTGATTTTCACTGAGCTGCCATGGGCTACATCTGTGCAAGGGCTCTAGGTTATCTCCGTGTCTCTCTCCCTCTTCTTTCATAACATTACCTGCACTCTGCCCAAAGTTTGGTTATGAGTCTCAGCATATGGCATGATACCCTGCAGGATAAAGTCTTTCAGAGGCCCTCTGTGGTAGGTTCCTGTCCTGTTACCTTTTTCTGCCTCTTCCAACCCATTTGCATTTCTGAATGGGGTGGGGGAGGAAGTAGCCTTACTAGGCCCAGAGAAAGACAATGCAGACAATCCTGATGAGACCTGATAGGCTTGGATCAGATGGAAGTGGGAGGAGGACCTCCCCTAACAGTGAACTGGGGGAGGGGCATGGGAGAAGAAGAGAGAGGGAGGGTGAGATTGAAAGGGTTGAGGGAGGGGGCTACAGCTGGGATTCAAAGTAAATTAACTGTAATTAATAAATAAATTTAAAAAATAAAACAGGAAAGGAAGAAAAAAACTTGATTTTCATAATCTGGTATTATTGGTGCAATTGGTACTTTCATTTTATTTAAAACAGAACATTTGGAGCATTTAATAACTATGAAGTTACTGATTCTATTTTCATGTTTGTTTTTAATATTTTTAAGTTTTAATAATTTTAATATTTAATATTTATATAAAACATTTAATATTTTAATATTTTAAATATTAAGAGCTTTATAGGTTGTGATAGGATAGCCATAGAAGAAATTACATTGAAATTTACTCAGGAAACATGAAAAAAAAACCTAGTTGAAAGGGAGAAATGTGGGGGCTCAAAAGCTCACAGAATCTAAATGGCCCCTGCAATGAACAAACAACATCATCGTAATAAATTTTCCCGCACTCTGTAAGTAGATTTTGACATGTGGTTTGTGTGAGGTCACAGACACTTTCCCAGTCTATTCCATTCAGGTGGTTTTGATAAGCTTGGGGAACACTGTTCATTTCAGTAACGGGTCTTCAGTAACGTGAGCTCATCACACGATTTTCACATGAAGAATTCAGTGGTCAATTTTTCACATATTACTTTTATAATTTAACTCACTATTTAGGAATTATTTCAAAAAAGGCTCTTTAGACATCTCCCATATTCTGTGAAGATAAGCTGTTTCAGAAATAATGAAATGTGATGTGCAGTTTCTAACAACCCAAACACTGGAGATGACTCAAGTACATGTTGAAAGCAAATAACCCAAATAACCGACACACTGAAAGCACTGTCCTTCAGATCAAAACCACACTCTGGATGTGTTCACGCCATCAGCAAGTTCCAGTGGGTGATTCAAAGGCTCACTCAGCACACCAGAGGCCTTGATCCTCGTTTTAGGGTGGTGGGATAGACACACCCGTGGAGAGCTGAAACTGCTTTCACGACAGTTCTGATTTTTACTAGTTTTTTCTTATTTCTTTAAAAGTATAAACAACAAGTGCTTAAAGAAGAAAACCAAAACAACATTTAAATTTCTTAAATGTGTAGATGACACATACTGAAAAAACAAAAACAGCACTGCACTCAAGCTAGAAACAGCCTCTTTAAGCCCTGACTCTTAGGCTTGCAGCATCTACCACACCAACTCCATCTAGCAGTACTGGAGCTGAGAAACAACCACATAGACATGCCGCTCGGTGGGCATCTCCATACCTGCTTCTGACATTCCTTTTACTTTCATCAGATGTTCTTTCCAGAAGAAATGGGTGCCAGACTCTTGAACAGCCATTACGTTTAGTACATAAACTCAGCACCTTTTCCAGGTCTTCATGTAGTGCTGTTCTCTCAGAAGCTAAGGTCAGATATTTAGCTTCTTTATGATATATCTCTTTGTATGCCTCGCTCATTCAAGTGTTTAAGCTGAAGTCTTTCTTTCTTTCTTTCTTTCTTTCTTTCTTTCTTTCTTTCTCTCTCTCTCTCCCTCTTTCTTTCAATTTATTCATTTTGTATCCCCTCTGCAGCCCCCTCTCATGTCTCCTCCCAGTCCCACCCACCCTTCCTCTTCTCCCCCTATGCCCTTTCCCTAGTCCCTTGATAGAGGAGGACTTCCTCCCCTACTTTTCATCCTTCAATATAAAGGGCCCCTGAATCCAATTGCTAGACTAAGCAGTTTTTATCAAAATCATTTGATCTTTAGTTTTTGTCTTACAAAACTCTGTAAACAGTAGCATTGATTGTTTTGTTAAAACATTTAAACAGCTGAGTCACAGGCAAATAATTAGGAATTGCATTACTATAGAAGAGTGTCATGAAGAATTTGAATCCCAATCATTTTCAAAGGGTAAACTTCAAACTTAATGGTTTATTTTCTAGGGTATTTTATAATTAAAACCCAATAATATAGTCATTTAGTAGAACTGCCCATTGCCATAAAAACCTCTAACTTACATCTAAGCATCTGGCCTTCAAAACAAATGATTTATGCTTCGTTAACCACACATTGAAAAATTTATCTTTTGCCCTCTCTGCTCTGTAGAAGTGTTACACACTATGACAACTCCACAAAATCTTTCTCAAATGTTAAATAACAAAGGCTATAAACTGCAATGACATTCTTTTGGAAACTAGAGAAAAAAATCTTAAATTTTAATGAAAACATGGTGCCTATACACTCTAGAATTCTATTCAGCCATAAATAAAAATGAAATCATAAAATTTGTAGAAAATGGATAAAACTAAAGAAAAGGAATAATATGATCTAGCTCCAGAAATGCAAATATTTTTTGTTCATGCGCATAAAGATTCTAGTCATTTATTGTTAATTGTTCATATACAAATGGGAGCAAATAAGGATGGGCTCAGAAAACCAGGAAGAAGCTCATGAGACAGAGGAAAAAGAAGTGTTTAAGTTAGTGGGATAGGGAGGACATATTTTGCTTTTATATAAAATTTTTATATAGTAAAAATCATTACATTTCTTCCTTAAATTTTGTATTTTTTCTGAAGACTTTCCTATGATTTTAGTTTTTCATTTTAAGTGGTATTTTAGAGAAGCAGTTACATAGTTTTATTAAAAAAATTAAATTTGAAAATAGATGATTATATTATAGGATTAATTATTAGCATTTTAAAATTACATAAAGTCTGAGATTAAAAGTAAGCATCCTTTAGCAGGGCACAGTGGCACAGGACAGTAATCCCATCACTCAGGGAGGCAGAGGCAGGCAAACTTCTATGAGTTCAAGGCCAGCTTGGCCTACAAAGTGAGTCCAGGGCAGCCAGGGCAAACCAGAGAAACCCTGTCTCAAACAAACAAACAAAAAGCCGAAATGACCAAAAAGTAAGCATTCTTTAAGTTAGCATAGTGGTTTTCAAACTTGAACAGGAATAAGAACAATCTCATGCAAGGATTGCCAAAACTTTTTTTTTTAACTGTACTCACAAATTTGTGTTTTTATTATGTTTTAAGTACAATTTCACGTTTGTATTATTAATACTTTCTCAGTTTAGGGGAAAATATAATTTCTATGTATGCCATCACAGCTAAAAATCACTGTTTTTAGAGCAATCAATACACAATTGTGGGGGAGCACAAATTCAAAACTGACAGTAAAATCTGAGAATTCACAACTATTGGGGAAGGTGAGTTGCTAAATTACTTCTTGCAGCATTTTCGTGTAATATTCTAGTGAACAACATTCTAACATTAGTCATTGTGAGGTAGTACTCCACTAAATCGGTGTTTTCTATCTACAGTCTCTATTTTATTCAGCGTTTTATATTAGAAAATCTGCTATTCTCTTTTTATTACCTTCTATGGCCTCAAATCCTTCCACATCTATTTTTTACTCTATTTTAATATTCATTTTCTTTTTACACTTCTACCACATTTTTCTCCAAGGGTTCTCTCTTCTGATAACAACTTTCCTTTAATCAGCTCCACAGTCCTGAAGATATGTCTTCTCTTTTCTTAACTAAGAACCATCTTGAAAAAGTATCTATTACTTTTATATTTTTTTTCTCTGACTTTCTATTATGCTTTTTATTTTCTTCAGGACTCACATTGAACATTTATTCTGCTTAGGCAACTGACCAATGATCACATTGCTAGCCTCATTTCATTATTCTTTTATTCAATGTATAATCAGCAAAAAATCACTCTTAGCTCTCAAGTTCTCTCGCTTGGTAAAAGTACATTTATCTGTTGGTACAACTCTTAAAGATTAGTTTCATCAGTTCAAAAAAACACTTCATCCATGTTATAGTCAATCATTAACTTTCAACTCAAGACCCTGGCAATCCAAATCCCTCTGCTGTTCTGTATTATTGTGTAATTTGACTTATCTAACAGGTATCTTAATTAATAATATGACACCTTCTTTATTTGATTTTGCTCTTTTCAAGGATCCCAACAGGCTGTCACTGCTGAATCATTTCCAACTTATCTGCACATTCTTGTATTGCAGCCTTTGGCTTCTGCAGCTCTGTTTATAAAGATACTCATTTCCTCTATTAACTCACTACTTGTTTACTCCTGGACAAACACCTGTCAATTTTGAATGCAGCCTCACATTTGCAATCATCTAAATATGTTTGGCATAACCATCTTTAACTCATTTCCTTGGGATCAAAGTCCTTCTCCCTTCTAATTTCTTTTTGTATTACAAACTCACAGACTTTACCAATGGCTGATGTATTTCAGTAATTATTTTTGAGTATTGAGACGGTCATCTTCTCATTGGTGATTTTATGACATGGTTGTCCCTTATCTATTTTTCTGTGAACATGTTTTGACACAGTAAATACTAAGGGTGAAAGGACCCTTGCTTTCTTTAACCTTATCGAGATCTTAGACTGAAATATCTTTACATCATACATCTATAAATATTTAACACAGTTATATCGAGTTTCAACACACATTCCTCATTATATAGCCCTAACACATACAATCTGGGCAAAACTATAATTCTTTTAGCAATGGCTTTCCAGAACCTCCTTTTAGAAATACTGTTGTCTTTTTAAGATTATTTTCCTGTCTCTATTCACCTTACAAAAATAGATGAGCAAATATATTTATTTCTAAAGCTTTTATAACAATAAATTCTTAAAGTGTATACACCCTTTGCAGATATATTATGACTTACATTTTAGGGCTTTTATGGAATTCTTTTTTTTAATTTTTTTTTTATTTTTTAAAATTCTTTTTTTTTCTTTATTAATTACACTTTATTCACTTTGTATCCCCCCTCGTGGTTCCCTCCCTCCTCCCATCCCAATGCCTCCCTTCCTCCACCCTCTGCATGCCAGCCCCTCCCCAAGTTCACTGATAGGGGAGGACTTCTTTTCCTTCCTTCTGATCCTAGTAAATTAGGTCTCATCAGGAGTGGCTGCATTGTCTTCTTATGTGGCCTGGTAATGCTGCTTCCCCCTCAGGGGGAGGTAATTAAAGAGCAGGCCAATCAGTTCAATTGGGAAGTAGAGTGTCTCTGCTTCTTGTACCTTCTTTGGGACTCTTTTCCTTCTGTCTTTTCTTTTGACCAATTTGAATGTTATTATTTGTTAATCATATCATATTTTTTTTATTATCTCAAAGATCCCTGCTTGTTTCCTAGTGAAAGCTAGAAAGTGACTAGATCCAGATATGAGGTAAGGCAGAGTGAAATGGGGGGAAAATATGGAGGGGAAACCATGATAAAGTTATATAACGTGAAAGAAAACTATTTTCAACAAATAGAACCAAAACAAAGAGTATTTCTTATGTATGAGAATGCTAAAACAAAATTGTGAGATTCTATAACACAAATTGTAGGATTGTATTTATTTTATACAGTGCATATCTCAATATGACAAATCAAAATTACAAATTCACTGTCCTATTGAAATAATGTTATGAGATAAGAATCCAACCTGTATCTAGACATGTAAGTTATAATAAGCCTCAGGGAGAAAATGTATGGTCTCTGAAAGGTTCTTCTTACTCTTGAAATAATGAACTTGTATGCCTGCATCCTGTCACTTCCATAAACCCTCCTGAATCTCCAATAAAGAGTTCTAAATCCTCAGCTTTTCAACTCTCATCTTTGTTTCTCCAGATCAGACAAATAAAAAAAATGTTTTAACCAAAGCCAGGAAAGGTGAATTTGTTCAGTTTAAGAGCTATGTAAATACCAAATTACAGTGACCCTTGCCTCTGATGGAGTAAAAAAAGGGGGGGAGGAGAGGGCTAAAATACAAGACTTCTGGAATATTATGAAGAAAGGTCAACATTTTTTTGGAGTTCAACATCTAGAAAGATTTTTAACACTTGTAATTAAAGATCAGAAGAAAGAAATCAATTACATCCTAGCCTTTGCCATTGCACATTGCTTATCTTCTGTTAGTGCTGTTAGTGACTGACACTGCCGTAAGTAACTCATTATGAGGCTGTTTTCCGAAGATGAATAATGATGGCTTTCACATACTGTTCAGAGGCAGTTAAATGAACTGAATACACAGAGTACAGTATGAAATGAAAACCAAGTGCCAGCTTATCGAAAGGAGCCCAATTAGTAGGGGAAGATTTGAATTAATGAAAGTAATGTCTTTCTTAAAAACTTCTTTTCAGAAAATCAGGTCTCAAAAATTAAATAACCAGTATTAGAAATAATGTATAATAATAACTACACTATGGTTGAGTGTCCAAAAATATATATGTAAGATAGATATTTCCAGGGTAAACTTGCTGCTTCTAAGTGGAAACTAATAAGTAGCCATAAGACAGGGATGATATTTGGCTCCAAGCTATAGTCCTATAGTTTAGACAGTCAATAAAACTACTGTACAAACAAAAATCTATTGGAATGTATAAATCATGCCTATAGAATCAGTACTTGGTGTTAAAATTTTAAGAGTCAAAGAAAGACATAAAAATAATGCATTTCTAAATTGATAGAAATTAATATTTCCCCCTAGATTTTGCCAAAAATAAGAATCATATAACTGGATGTTATATAATTGGGACTGCATTTAAATATATTTAATTGAGTGATCCCTAATTATTATTAACAGATTAATTGCCAGAGAATGCATAATGTCTATTAAAAGACATGAAAAGGGTGAACAGATGCCTAGTAAAAGTGCTTGTCAAAGCCTGACAATGGAGTTTAATGTGTAGGATTCCTTTTATTTTTATTTTTTTAGTTTAAATTATTTATTGTTTGTTATTATTAGTTACATTTTATTAACTCTGTATCCCAGCTGTATGCTGCTCCCTTATTCCCTCCCAATCCCACCCTCCCTCCCTCAGCTTCTCCCTGCCCCTTTCCAAGTCCACTGATTGGGGAGGACCTCCTCCCCTTTTGTCTGGCCCTGTTTTATCAGGTATCTTCAGGGCTGGCTGCAAAGTCCTCCTCTGTGGCCTAGCAGAACTGCTCCTCCCTTGGGGGGTGGGGAGTCAAAGAGCCTGCCATTGAGCTCCTGTCAGAAATAGTCCCTGTTCCCCTTACTATGGGAAACCAATTGGTTATTGAGCTATCATGAGCTTCATCCGAGTAAAGTTTCTAGGTTATATCCATACATGGTCCTTGGTTGGAGAAACAGTTTCAGAAAAAAACCCTGTGCCCAGATATATTTGGTCCTTGTGGGGCTCCTATGCTTTCCCTGTCATACTAACTCCCCTTCTGCTGAAGGCTGGGTTATGAGTCTTAGTATCTGTTTTGAAACGCTGCTTGGTAGGGTCTTTCAGATGCCTTCTACAGTAGACTCCTGTCATAGTCCTATACACATCTCATTTGTCTTTGTAAGTGAAGATTGAGCATCTTACCTCGTGTCTGCTTTCTTGTTTATCTCCTTTAGGTGTATAGACTTATGTTTATCATATCTTGTAGGTCTATATAAGCAAGTATATACCATGTTTATCTTTCTCCTTCAGGGATACTTCACTCAGAATGATCTTTTCTAGATCCCACCATTTGCCTGCAAATTTCATGATTTCCTCATTTTTGATTGCTGAGTAGTATTCATTTTGTATCCCAGCTATAGCCCCATCCCTCTTCCCCTTCAAATCTGACTCTCCCTCCCTCTTCTCCTCCCATGATCCTCCCTAAGTCCAATAATAGGGGAGGTCCTCCTTCTCTTCCCTCTGACCCTAGCCTATCAGGTCTTATCGGGACTGGCTGCATTGTCTTCATCTGTGGACTGGTAAGGCTGCTCCCCCATCATGGGGAGGTGATCAAAGAGCCAGCCCCTGAGTTCATGTCAGAGACAGTCCCTGTTCCCATTACTAGAGTATTTTAACATTTAATTTTCTTTTGTATTTTTATTTTTATTAATTAGTTTATTCACTTTGTTTCCCCCCTCTAGCTCCCTCCCTTCTCCCCTCCCAATTCCACCCTCCCTCTCCCTTCTCCACACATACTCCTCCCCAAGTCCACTGATAGGGAAAGTCTTCCTCTCCTTCCTTCTGATCCTGGTCTATCAGGTCTCATCAGGAGTGGCTGCATTGTCTTCTTCTGTGGCTTGGTAAGGCTGCTCCCCCCTTAGGAGGAAGTGTTCAAAGAGCAGGCCAACTAGTTCAGTCCCTTTTCCCATTACTAGGGAACTCACTTGGACACTGAACTGCCATGGGCTACATCTGGGCAGGGCTTCTAGGTTATCTCCATGCATAGTCCTTGGAGTATCAGTCTCAGAAAAGCCCCCTGGGCTCAGAATTTTGGTTCTGTTGTTCTCCTTATGGAGCTCCTGTCCCCTCCATGTCTTTCTATGTCCCCCTTTTTTCATAAGATTCCCTGCACTCAGACTTTCTTGTTCTGTTGCTCTCCTTGTAGAGACCCTGTCCTCTCCAGCTCTTACTATTTCCCAGTTCTTACATAAAATTCCATTCACTCTGCCCAACAGTTGCCCATGCGGGTTGATGCCCCAGGTCCCGCCTCTGAGAAAAAGGTATCAGACGGGTCTGATGCTCTTTGGGTGGATGACACTTAAATGAACATCAGTACAAAGTCCCAATTTATTTCTAATATCAGAGATCAGACCTCTACTCTTGCCTGATGCGTCTAAAAAAAAAGGGGGGAGAACTGTAGAGAGCTGCGGAATGCTATGCCTTAAAGATGGAGCTGGTTTCCGCCTTCCACCTTCCCGATGGTGAGTGCTCTCACGAACAACTCCACATTTGGCTAAGGCCAAGGATCTGGCTTGCTTCCATGTATCTGGACCTATCTGCATTGCCCACATGGCACGCTGGGGTTGGCTACCCAGAGGCTATTTAAGCTGTGGGCTGGTTTTCCCCAGGGTCAGATGATTGTTCAAGGTTCCTGAATAAACTTCATTGAAAAAAAAAAAAAAGATTCCCTGCACTCTGCCCAAAGTTTGGCTATGAGTCTAAGCATCTGCTTTGATGATTGTAGGATTGTTATGTTGGACTGAGAAAATCCACTGTTGTACATTAACCTCTAACCTCTAAAATCCACTATAGCCAAATGAAATGTGATCTCACAATGCTGTTTTGTATGCATGTGCACACACGAGCACACACACACACGCACACACATGAGAGAGAGAGAGAGAGAGAGAGAGGAGAGTTTCCATACTAGTAATTCTACCAAAAGTGTTCCTAGTATCCCAGAAGGCCATAAAGCAAAATTATTTTACAAACTATTTATTTATTTATTAATACAAAAATAAATAGAATGTTAATATGAGACAACTATTGTTCTAGAGACCCAGAAAACAGTAAAATCCCCCTTTATATAACTTATGTTCTGGTATATATAGTGAAAAGCTAAGAAAAATCACATAGTATGTGAAATGGTACAAAGTGTTGACTTATAAACTTTTTATTGTATTTAAATATATACACTTATGTGCATAGAACTTTTGAACATTTTAAACTATTCATATTATACATAGCATATGTAATATACTGTATCTATGTCATAGATAGCAATAGAGACAGAGTGAAACAGAGACAGAGATTAACAGAGACAGATATCAGTAACCTAAAATACAAACCCATTGTTGTGCTCCTATCATCAATATCCAGCTCCAGAAAGGATCTCCTCTCCAACAATTTACCCATTAGTAATATTACTTGTCTACTTCCTTTCTGCTTGAACCTCATGTATGTAAAAGTACACAGCATTACGGTGTGTGATTGTATGGCTTGCTGGATATTCTCAGTATACCTTCAAGCTAAATTCATGGTACAGCTTGTATCAGAAAAAGTCTTCCACTTAAGGCTAGAAAGTGCATCTTTTTAACTTATGCCACATTTGTTTTGTCTATTTACCTGTCCTTGAGCACTTGGATAACTTCCTGAAATGGCAAAAGTGAATAATTTGACCATGATAATGAAATGTAATCATGTCTTGCATGTAAGTATGACTCAAGTACAATGTTGCTGGTTTATATGGAGTTCCTGTTTACTGCTCTTCAATAGATGTCTAGTTGCTGGTTTATATGGAGTTCCTGTTTACTGCTCTTCAATAGATGTCTATTCAAGACATCTACATTTCTTTTATCCACTTAACTATAATTAATATTTTGAAAATGATAAAATAAGAACTAAGTTTCTTAAGTTAAAGAAGACATGACAATTTGCTGATTTTATCTGAAAAATCAATGATTTCATTTCATTTCATAAAATAGTATCAAGTCAATCTTAATACTGACTATTTAATAAAAAAACTGCATATATCATGATAAAATTACTAGGAAATGAGTAGGAAATTTAAACTTAATCTTATTCTTTATTCTATCCACAATAAAATAGACTTTATGTGCCTTGAAATAAGACATCTACTGAATTATTAAATATAATTCCAACAACATGTAATGAAACATAATTTTAAATTACAAAAAGTAAACAACAAAGAGAAAAATAAGAACCCATCCTTGAATTTTATATGCAAGAAAACTATTTCATAAGTATAGGAGTTAAGGCAATTTCACTTAAATAAACCTGAGGTAATTCAGTACTATCAAAATTGCTGAGGCTATAATGCTATTTTCTATAAAGGAAGCTCTAAAGGCTGAAAGGAAACGATGATCCAACAAAAATCTTAAGAGGTACAGGTACATTTCAGATTATATAAAATAAAAGTACTTTTTTCTTTTTTATTTAAAAAATCCAAGTGAATGTTTTTCTTAACAGTGTGATATAGTAAATTATAGATGTGAGTGTGAATTTTCACATTTACAAAGAAGCACCTAAGTGGGATAATATGAAGAATGGTACTTCCCTGGAACATTTTATACTACTCAGAAGGTAGTATGTGTATTCAGATATGCCATAGTATGTTAATGTCATAATATTTTCTACATATTCATAATCAAGCATAAAGACATATAAATATCACCTGATCAATATGAAGAAGACAAGTAAATAAAAAAGACTCAATTATTTGATGTCTACAGAAATTTCTTTTATTAAAAAGGCAAATAAGCCCTCCATCAGATAAAGGGTACATGAAGATTCTTTCCCAATCTGTAGGCATTCGTTTTGTTTTGATGATGGTGTCCTTTGCTTTACAGAAGCTTTTCAGTTTCATGAGGTCCGATTTATTGATTGTTGCTCTTAAAGCCTGTGCTGTTGGTGTTCTGTTCAGGAAGTTGTCTCCTGTACCAATGAGTTCTAGGGTCTTCCCCACTTTTTTTCTAACCAATTTAATGTGTTTGGTTTTATGTTGAGGTCTTTGATCCACTTGGACTTTAGTTTTGGCAGGGAGATAAGTATGGATCTATTTGTATTTTTCTACATGTAGACATCCAGTTAGACCAGCACTATTTGTTGAAGATGCTATCTTTTATTCCATTGCATGGTTTTGGCATCTTTGTCAAAGATCAGGTGTCCATAAGTGTGTGGGTTTATTTCTGGGTCTTCTGTTCAGTTCCTTCGATCCACCATTCTGTTTCTATGCCAGTACCATGCAGTTTTTATTACTGTTGCTGTACAGTACAGCTTGAGATCAGGGATGGAGATACCTCTGGAAGATCTTTTATTCTAGAGGACTGTTTTAGCAATTCTGGGTTTCTTGTTATTCCACATGAAGCTGAGAATTTTTCTTTCCAGGTCTGTAAAGAATTGCGTTGGTAATTTGATGGGAATTGCATTGAATCTGTAGATTGCTTTTGGTAAGATGGCCATTTTTGCTATGTTAATCCTGCCAAGCTATAAGCATGGGAGATCTTTCCATCTTCTGATATCTTCTTCTAATTCTTTCTTCAGAGACTTAAGCTAATATCCACTATATATAAAGAACTAAAGAAGCTGAAAAGCATCAAACCAAGTAATCCAGTTAAAAAATGGGGAACAGAGCTAAACAAAGAATTCTTGACAGGAATATCGAATGGCAGAGAAACACTTAAAGAAATGCTCAACATCATTAGCCATCAGGGAAATGCAAATCAAAATGACCCTTAGATTTCACCTTACACCCATCAGAATGCCAAGATGAACAACTCAAGTGACAACATATGCTGGAGAGGTTGTGGAGAAAGGGGAACCCTCCTCCACTGCTGGTGGGAATGTAAACTTGTACAACCACTCTGGAAATCAATCTGGTGCTTTCTTAGACAATTAGGAATAGCGCTTCCTCAAGATCCAGCCATACCACTTCTAGGCATATATCCAAAAGAGGCTCAAGTACACAATAAGGACATTTGCTCAACCATGTTTGTAGCAGCTTTATTTGTAATAGCCAGAAGCTGGAAACAACTCAGATGCCCCTCAAATGAAGAAATTGTGGTACATATATACAATGAAGTATTACTCAGCAATGAAAAATAAGGAAATCATGAAATTTGCAGGTAAATGGTGGGACCTGGAAAGGATCACCTTGAGTGAGCTGTCCCAGAAGCAAAAAGACACGCACGGTATATACTCACTCATATAGACATATAACATAAGATAAACCTACTAAAATCTGTACATCTAAAGAAACTAATCAAGAGAAAGGACCCTAACTAAAATGCTCAATCCCCATCCTGAAAGGCAAAGAGGATGGACATCAGAAGAAGAAAACAGAAAACAACCTAGAAACCTGCCACAGAGGGCCTCTGAAAGCCTCTGTCCTGCAGACTA
The DNA here is from genome assembly GCF_030254825.1 of Meriones unguiculatus. Classification (NCBI taxonomy): domain Eukaryota; kingdom Metazoa; phylum Chordata; class Mammalia; order Rodentia; family Muridae; genus Meriones; species Meriones unguiculatus. The sequence continues at coordinate 8,491,295 of NC_083368.1, read as the reverse complement.
TCAAAGCAGACTCCGAGACTTATGGCCAACTGTTAGGCAGAGTGCATAGAATCTTATGTAAGAAGTAGGAAATAGTAAGATCTGGAGAGGACAGGAAATCCACAAGGAGAGCAACAGAACCAGAAAATTTGAACACAGGGGTCTTCCCAGAGACTCAAAGTCCAACAAAATACCAGGCATGGAGATAACCTAGAACCCCTGCAGAGATGTAGCACAGGGCAGTTTAGTGTCCAACTGGGTTACATAGTAATGGGAAGAGGGACTGCCTCTGACATAATCTGATTGGCCTGCTCTTTGATCACCTCCCCCTGAGGGGGGAGCAGCCTTACCAGGCCAGAGAGGATGACAATGCAGCCACTCCTGATGTGATCTGATAGACTAAGATCAGAAGGAAGGAAAGGAAGACCTCCCTTATCAGTGGACTTGGGGAGGAGCATGTGTGAAGGGGAGGGACAATGGGGTTAGGAAGTGAGGAGGGCGGGGCTTGGGGGGGATACAGAGTGAATAAAGTGTAATTAATAAAGTAAAATAAAATTTTTTAAAAAAGCCAAATAAGGTAAAAACATATTACAGAGAAAACTAAAAAATTTTAAAATAATCATTGAATTACTAAATTTGGATGTTAATTTTAACACATCTGTTTTGATGATATCAAATAATAATTGTTAAATTATATATGAAAATGTTTTTTGCTCACTGTTTTAGAAAGTCATTATCTTTTAGAAGTATATTCAAAACTTTTATTACTTAGAAACTGAAATTGGAACATATTCTATTATTGTCTGCAGCAAAAAGAATATTTAAGAAAATAATTTTGTGAAGCCTGATAATGACAATTTGAATATCATTTCTCACATAATATGATGCTAGATAAATCATTATATGATAATCATGAGTCAGCACCAGTAAGTGTATGGTATTTCTTTTTTTTTTTTTTTCTTGATAGAGATATTTTATTTTATTTTTTTTTGCAGTCTGTATTTTGCTTTATTGTTTTCTTTTTTTTATTTTTTTTATCAGTTACATTTTATTAACTCTGTATCCCAGCCGTGTCCCGATCCCTCATTCCCTCCCAGTCCCTCCCTCCCTCCCTCCCTCATCTCCACCGTGCCCCATTCCAAGTCCACTGATGGGGGGACCTCCTCCCCATTCATCTGATCCTGTTTTATCAGGTATCTTCAGGACTGGCTGCAAAGCCCTCCTCTGTGGCCTAAAAGGACTGCTCCTCCCTTCGGGGGTGGGGAGACCAAAGAGCCAGTCATCGAGTTCCTGTTAGAAATAGTCCCTGTTCCCCTCACTTTGGGAAACCAATTGGTTACTGAGCTACCACAGGCTACATCTGAGTGGAGGTTCTAGGTTATATCCATACATGGTCCTTGGTTGAATGTCAGTCTCAGAAAAGACCCTGTGCCCAGATATATTTGGTCTTTGTGGAGCTCCTATCCTTTCCCCATCAGACTAACTCCCCTTCTTTCTTATGATTCCCTGTACTCTGCCAAAGGTTTGGTCATGAGTCTTTGCTTTGAAAACACTGCTAGTTAGAGTCTTTCAGATGCGCTCAGTAGACTCCTGTCATACGTTCAATGCACATCCCATCTGTCTTTCTAAATGAGGATTGATCATCTTACCCCATGTCCGCTCAATTGATTATCTTTTTTAGGTGTATAGATTTCATTATGTTTATCATATCTTATAGGTCTATATAAGTGAGTATATCCCATGTTTGTCTTTCTCCTTCTGGGATATTTCACTCAGAATGATCTTTTCTAGATCCCACCATTTGCCTGCAAATTTCATGATTTCCTCCTTTTTGATTGCTGAGTAGTATTCCATTGTATAAAAATACCACAATTTCTGTACCCATTCCACCATTGATGGACATCTGGGTTGTTTCCAGGTTCTGGCTATTACAAATAGAGCTGCTATAAACATGGTTGAGCAAGTGTCCTTTTTGTGTACTTGAACAAACTTTGGGTATATACCTAGCAGTGGTATAGCTGGGTCTGGAGGAAGCACTATTCCTATTTGTCTTAGAAAGCGCCAGATAGCTTTCCAGAGTGGTTGTACCAGTTTACATTCCCACCAGCAGTGGAGCAGGGTTCCCCTTTCTCCACAACCTCTCCAGCATGTGTTATCGCTTGAGTTTTTCATCTTGGCCATTCTGATGGGTGTAAGGTGATATCTCAGGGTCGTTTTGATTTGCATTTCCCTGATGGCTAATGAGGATGAGCATTTCTTTAAGTGTTTTTCTGCCATTCGATATTCCTCTGTCGAGAATTCTCTGTTTAGCTCTGTTCCCCATTTTTTAATTGGATTACTTGGATTGCTGCTTTTCAGCTTCTTTAGTTCTTTGTATATACTGGATATTAGTCCTCTGTCAGATAAAGGGTTAGTGAAGATTCTTTCCCAATCTGTAGGCAGTCGTTTTGTTTTGATGACGGTATCCTTTGCTTTACAGAAACTTTTCAGTTTCATGAGGTCCCATTTATTGATTGTTGCTCTTAGAGCCTGTGCTGTTGGTGTTCTGTTCAGGAAGTTGTCTCCTGTGCCAATGAGTTCTAGGCTGTTCCCCACTTTTTTTTCCAATTGATTTAGGGTATCTGGTTTTATGTTGAGGTCCTTGATCCACTTTGACTTTAGTTTTGTGCAGGGTGATAAATATGGATCTATTTTCATTTTTCTGCATGTAGACATCCAGTTGGTCCAGCACCATTTGTTGAAGATGCTGTCTTTTTTCCATTGAATGGAATTGGCTTCTTTGTCGAATATCGAGTATTCATAGGTGTGTGGATTTATTTCTGGGTCTTCTATGCGGTTCCATTGATCCTCCTTTCTGTTTCTATGCCAGTACCATGCAGTTTTTATTACTGTTGCCCTGTAGTACAGCTTGAGATCAGGAATGGAGATACCTCCAGATGATCTGTTGTTGTACAGGATCGTTTTGGAGATTCTGGGTTTTTTGTTTCTCCATATGAAGCTGAGAATCTTTTTTTCAAGGTCTGTAAAGAATTGAGTTGGTATTTTGATGGGAATTGCATTGAATCTGTAGATTGCTTTTGGCAGTATGGCCATTTTCACAATGTTAATCCTACCAATCCATGAGCACGGGAGATCTTTCCATCTTCTGATATCTTCTTCGATTTCTTTCTTCAGAGACTTGAAGTTTTTCTCAAACAGGTCTTTCACTTGCTTGGTTAGGGTCACACCAAGGTACTTTATGTTATTAGTGGCTATTGTGAAGGGTGTTGTTTCCCTAATTTCTTTCTCAGCCTTTTTGTCTTTGGTATATAGGAGGGCTTCTGATTTTTTTGAGTTGATTTTGTATCCTGCCACTTTGCTGAAGGTGTTTATCAGCTGAAGGAGTTCTCTGGTTGAATTTTTGGGGTCGCTCATGTATACTATCATATCATCTGTAAATAGTGACACTTTGACCTCTTCCTTTCCAATTTGTATCCCCTTGATCTCTTTTAGTTGTCTTATTGCTCTGGCTAGGACTTCAAGTACTATGTTGAAGAGATATGGGGACAATGGACAGCCTTGTCTTGTCCCTGATTTCAGTGGGATTGATTTAAGTTTCTCTCCATTGAGTTTGATGTTAGCTATAGGCTTGCTATATATTGCCTTTACTATGTTTAGGTATGTGCCTTGTATCCCTGATCTCTCCAAGACTTTAAACAAGAATGGGTGTTGGACTTTGTCAAATGCTTTTTCGGCATCTAAGGAGATGATCATGTGGTTTTTCTCCTTCAGTTTGTTTATGTAGTGGATTACATTGATGGATTTCCGTATGTTGAACCACCCTTGCATGCCTGGGATGAAGCCTACTTGGTCATGGTGGATGATATCTTTGATGTGTTCTTGGATTCGGTTTGCAAGTATTTTATTGAGTATTTTTGCGTCAATGTTCATAAGAGAGATAGGCCTGAAGTTCTCTTTTTTTTGTTGGGTCTTTGTGTGGTTTAGATATTAAGGTGACTGTGGCTTCATAGAATGAGTTTGGTAGTGTTCCTTCTGTTTCTATTTTGTGGAATAGCTTGAGGAGAATTGGAGTCAGCACTTCTTTGAAGGTGTTGTAGAATTCTGTGCTGAAGCCATCTGGTCCAGGGCTTTTTTTGGAGGGGAGACTGTTAATGACTGCCTCGATTTCCTTGGAAGATATAGGGCTATTCAGTCTTTCTACCTGATCTTGACTTAATTTTGGTAGATGGAATCTTTCAAGAAAATTATCCATTTCATTTAGATTTTCAAATTTTGTGGCATATAAGCTTTTGTTGTATGACCTAATAATTGTTTGGATTTCCTCAGTGTCTGTGGTTATGTCCCCATTTTCATTTCTGATTTTGCTCATCTGGTTAGTTTCTCTCTGCTTTTTAGTTAGTTTGGCTAAGGGTTTGTCTATCTTGTTGATTTTCTCAAAGAACCAGCTTTTTGTTTCATTGATTCTTTGGATAGTTTTATTTGTTTCTAGTTGATTGATTTCAGCCCTTAGTTTGATTATTTCCAGCCGTCTGCTCCTCTTGGGTGTATCTGCTTCTTTTTTTTTCTAGGGTTTTCAGTTGGGCCATTAAGTTGTTTGTATGTGATGATACGAATTTCTTCTTGCAGGCACTTAGTACTATAAATTTTCCTCTGAGCACTGCTTTCAATGTGTCCCATAAATTTGGGTATGTCGTCCCTTCCTTTTCATTGAATTCTAGGAAGTCTTTAATTTCTTTCTTTATTTCTTCCTTAACCCAGCTGTCATTGAGTAGTAAGTTGTTCAGTTTCCATGTGCGTATCAGCTTTTTGTTGTTTCTGTTGTTGTTGAGGTTGAGCTTTAGTCCATGGTGGTCAGATAGTATACAAGGGATTATTTCAATCCTTTTGTATCTGTTGAGGCTTGCTTTGTGACCCACTATATGGTCTATTTTGGAAAAGGTTCCATGCGGTGCTGAAAAGAAGGTGTACTCTTTTGAGTTTGGGTGAAACGATCTGTAGACGTCTATTAGGTCCATTTGATTTAGGGATTCTGTGAGTGCTTTTATTTCCCTATTTGGTGTCTGTCTAGTTGATCTGTCCCTTGGTGAGAGTGGAGTGTTGAAGTCTCCCACTATTAAAGTGTATGGTATTTCTATTTGACAAATACATAGACACATCACACATCAATCTAATAAACAAATATTCTACAAACTTCCTACAGTCACAACATAAGATATTGAGGGTTTTTTTCCTCACATCCTACATATTGATCCGAGATCACTGTAGGAAAGTAAGTATCACAAAAATGACATAAAACTTGGGTCCTATGGAGCTTATGATTTATACTTATCCCGTTATCTGTAGCCTCTGAACAACAACTTTGTCAAAAATGCAGTGATGTCCCTTTATAGAACAAGTAAAAATATCGTAAATGATGAAAATTTCCTGAACTGTTGGAAGAGATGACACTAGATTTGCCACTGTTAGGTTATTACAAGCCTTATTTTATTTTATTTTTTCCCAAATCAGAGTTTCTCTGTACAGCCTTGACTGGCCTGGAACTAGTTTTGCAGGTCAGGCTGACCTTGTGCTCACAGAGATCCACCTGCCTCTAGCCCTCAATGGCTGGGATTAAAGGCCTGCACCATCACTCCCAAAGCCCTCATTTTAAAAAGTCCAACTAAAGAAGGTTCACCTGTAGTTTGTCGGGATAGGTAAAATAGACAGCAAAGTGTATAATTAACAAGACAAACTTTGGAGGTAAGCCTTAGTTAGGCTACCTAATCACAGTCTCCATGTGTTTTTGTTTCCTCACTGTGGAATATAAGCAAGAATAATGCCCATTTCAGAGGACCTTATAGTCAGACACTGGATAAATTTTATTAAAACACTTAGAGAAGTTATCAGCACCTTATAATTACTCAATACCTGCTGTATGTTAATTTAGCATTTTGTAGATGACGAGATGGTTTATGGAAGTTCCAGGCTTACAATATTAGCATTTGTAGGACAGAGATAGGGCATCCCAAGTACAAGCTGGCTAGCCAGACAAGCCCAAGCAAAGAGAGCTGGGTTCATCTGAGGGATACTGCCTTAGTGAATAAGGTATACAAGGAGAGCATCCTACATCTACTACATCAGCATTGGGAGCACACACACAGACTTGTACACACACATGCCTGTAGGGACAATCATATACTCACACATGCATAAGTACTACACACACACACACACACACACATAAAAATGGCATTTAAACATTAAAATAATTGAGTGAAATGTAACAACTCATTTAATAAAGCAGCAGAAGTACAGACTTGTCCAGAAAAGCACCCATCCATAAATGCTAGTTCGAGTCACATTTGAAAGCAGGAACTCATCAAAAGTGTAGGTCAGAAGGACATCAAATCATGTCCCTCTTTTTGTTGCAGAAGCTTTACAACTCTGTGGGGCTCTGCTGGATAAGGTTGAAGTTGATTGTCTCCACCTGGCCATTTATTTGTGCTCCATCTATGATGATAGACTCCCTTTTCTAGGCAGTGTCTTAAAGGTCTCCCCTGATCTGAGTAACCCCAGGTCTTCCAAGGAGGTCACAGAGCCCTCAGGCCAGATTACAGGCCAGAGCATTTCCTGATAAAGAAACTGCTCTAGCAAGCACCTAGGAATTCCTAGTAACAGCCCACCCTGCAAAACAGAGAAGTCCATCAGTGACCTTCACTTATACTTGGAGATTACTCACCTACCCCACAGGATAATTAAATACTCTATTTTCCTTCTTGTGATAGGACCATTAAGTATCCCCGACTCCCTGAACCTAGCGAATCAAAGACATTCACACTCAAAATCCCTCCCTCTGCCCAGGGTTTGTATTGCCCTTGATTTCACATGAATAAAGGTATGAGCTTTCTCACTTCATGACCATCTGATATTCCTCATTTATCTTCCATCAAGCCTGCCCTCTGGCCAGCTGGGCCTGGGCCTTGCCAGCTTTGTGTCTTGGCTGCAAGCCGACTGGACATAAGCTTTGTTCTGCACCTCCACCGTGCTTCAAACAGCAGCTTAACCAAGAGCTGTAGCACTTTGTCATCGCCATAGGCTCCCAATGACACAGATGATCTCATGTAAAAAGAGCTAAACTGTAACACTGTGGAAAACCTTCCACAACCTGGCTTAGCACACTCAGGCCTCACCCTAAAGCGCTCTAACTTTAGGTCCTGAGAGAAACAGAATCCTGTTCTGTGTCTGGAAGGCAAGATCCAGACCCCAGCTGAGATTCAGGCACCTGCTGAATGGAGAATGACAAATTTCCTATTATCTCTTCACCTTATTTGTTTAATATTTTTTTTATATTTTCTTAAATATAGATATTTAGCAATGGACCAAATTTTTGGGTGAAATCTGACCAATTCAATTACTTAAAATATTTTAAATAATACAATATAATCATTTTTACATCATACTTCTATGCTAACTTTTATGCAACTACAGGGTCTAGTTGGTAGATAATAAAAATTATGTACAGTCTCCTCTGTTTCCCATACATAGACAATGATTGTTAATTACCTACTAAAATAATCAATCAACAAATATATGTTTCCAGGAAAGTTTGACCCAAATAATAAATATGCTCATTTTAAGTAGCTTTAGTAAAGTTACAAGACTGTGCTAAGGAACAATCCCATACAAGCTTATGTATGAATACTTTCGTCAGCCAGTGAGAGGTTGTGAAACCTTCAAGAGGTGAGACTTAGTTCGAAGAAGTGTGTCAATGGGTGTTGTGCCCTTGAAGGCTACACATGGCATCCAGTTTCTCTCTCTGCTTCCTGCTCACACAGAAGGGAAGAATAGTTTCGCCTTCCAGCACTCCGTAAGTATTCTGCTCAAGCTCCTGAGGCCACAAAATTGTAGCCCAAACCCTCTAAAACCAGGAGGCAAAATAAGTCACTCTTCACTGAAGTTGTTTTGTGAAGTGTTTGTTCACAGGGATAAGAAAAGTAAATAATACTGTTTCACTATCAGCAATGACAACATTTTATGTTAAAATCTTAATTTGTGGGGTTCCCTCCACAAGGAGAGCAACAGAACCAGAAAATCTGAACACAGGAGTCTTCCCAGAGACTCATACCCCAACCAAGTACCAGGCATGGAGATGGCCTAGGGACCCTGCACAGATGTGGTCCATGGCAGTTTAGTGTCTAAGTGGGTTACATGGTGATGGGACTGCTTCTGGCATAGTCTGGTTGGCCTGCTCTTTGATCACCTCCCCCTGAGGGGAGGGCAGCCTTACCGGGCCATGGAGGATGATAATGTGGCCACTCACTCCTGATGTGATCTGGTGGACTGGGATTGGAGAGAAGGGGAGGAGGTCCTTCCCTATTGGTGGACTTGGGGAGGGGCATTCGTGAGAGGGGGAAGAAAGGGTGGGACTGGGAGGGGAGGCGGGAGGGGCTTATGGGGGGATGCAGGGTGGATAAAGTGTAATTAATGAAAATAAAAAAAATGTTAAAAAAATCTTAATTTTGGGGAACAGCCTAGAACTCATTGGCACAGGAGACAACTTCCTGAACAGAACTCCAACAGCACAGGCTTTAAGAGCAACAATCAATAAATGGGACCTCATGAAACTGAAAAGCTTCTGTAAAGCAAAGGACACAGTCATCAAAACAAAACGACAGCCTACAGATTGGGAAAGAATCTTCACCAACCCTTTATCTGACAGAGGGCTAATATCCAGTATATATAAAGAACTAAAGAAGCTGAAAAGCAGCAAACCAAGTAATCCAATTAAAAAATGGGGAACAGAGCTAAACAGAGAATTCTCTGTAGAGGAATATAGAATGGCAGAGAAACACTTAAAGAAATGCTCAATGTCATTAGCCATCAGGGAAATGCAAATGAAAATGACCCTGAGATTTCACCTTACACCCATCAGAATGGCCAAGATGAAAAACTCAAATGACAACACATGTTGGAGAGGTTGTGGAGAAAGGGGAACCCTCCTCCATTGCTGGTGGGAATGTAAACTTGTACAACCACTTTGGAAGTCAATCTGGTGCTTTCTCAGACAATTAGGAATAGAGCTTCCTCAAGACCCAGCTATACCACTGCTAGGCATATATCCAAAAGAGGCTTAAGTACACAATAAGGACATTTGCTCAACCATGTTTATAGCAGCTTTATTTGTAATAACCAGAACCTGGAAACAACCCAGATGTCCATCAATGGAGGAATGGATACAGAAATTGTGGTATTTTTACACAATGGAATACTACTCAGCAATCAAAAAAAAAAAAAAAAAAAAAACGGAAATCATGAAATTTGCAGGCAAATGGTAGGATCTAGAAAAGATCATTCTGAGTGAAGTATCCCAGAAGGAGAAAGACAAACATGGAATATACTCGCTTATATAGACCTAAAAGATAGAATAAACATAATGAAATCTATACACCTAAAGAAGATAATCAAGAAAGCGGACACGGGGTATGATGATCTATCCTCATTTAGAAAGACAAATGGGATATGCATTGAACGTATGACAGGAGTCTACCGCAGAAAGCATCTGAAAGACTCTACCTAGCAGTGCTCCAAAGTAGTTACTTAGACTCATAACCAAACCTTCGGCAGAGAGCGGGAATCATATGAAAGAAGGGCAGTTTGATGTGGAAAGGATAGGAGCTCCACAAGGACCAAACATATCTGGGCACAGGGTCTTTTCTGAGATGGACACTCAACCAAAGACTATGAGAGGATAAAACCTAGAACCTCTGCTCGGATGTGACCCATGATAGCTCAGTAATCAATTGGTTTCCCATAGTAAGGGGAACAAGGACTATTTCTAACAGGAACTCAATGACTGGTTCTTTGACCTCCCCACCTCCCAAAGGAGGAGCAGTCCTGTTAGGCCACAGAGGAGGACTTTGCAGCCAGTCCTGAAAATACCTGACAAAAGGGAGTCATATGAAAGGGGAGGAGGTCCTCCCCTATCAGTGGACTTGGAAAGGGGCAGGGAGGAGATGAGGGAGGGAGGGTGGGATTGGGGAGGGAATGAGGGGTACAGCTGGGATACGGAATTAACAAAATGTAACTAATGAGAAAAATAAAATAAAAAAATCTTAATTTGTTGGAAAAGAATTATTTTATAGATGAAAGAATGTTTTATAGTAAACAGACTCTGTTAGCTGATATTTTTCTTGGTTAAAGATTTGTACATTAAGGAACTGTCATTTCTGTAGTACAGCTCAGCTGTCCCTGTGAAACAATGACACGCAGTCGTGTTCCAACAATCCTCAGTGTCTGTCCTGTTAAGAGAAACTTATGCTGGTACGTCATTGCCCTTACCTGGAAAGGAAATCTCGTACCTCTGTCTGCATTGCCTCTCGGTCTCAGGTGGTCTCTGGTTGACACAGTGTGTTTCCAGGAAGAACTGCTGTGCGATTGGGTTTGTGGTGCATGCCGTTGGTTCCTGATGCTTGCACAGACACATGCACAGGGATGGACAGAACACACCACTGGACCAAATCTTACGCTGCCTTCTCCAATGTTCATTTGTTGTTTCTCTTAGCTTTTTCTCTAACAGGGGATTGGACTGTCTTTTCAGAAAAAAAAAAAGCAAAAATATGCTTTCCTATTTCTTACTTCAATATGTTATCCTACCAATAAAAATGGACAACACAGAAAAAAATTAACTGAAACTGAGTTTTAATTTACATTTAACATACTGTTTATCATCATAAAATTGAGCTCAAAAGGGTAAGATGACATGCTAATTGTTCATCAACAAGTACGAAATATAAAGTTAAAAATTTAGAGAAAATAAGTCATTACTAGAACACAACTGATGTCAGAATCTTAGCATTAAAGTTATTAAGAAATATTTTAGCAGATAGTGAGAACTGGAAATGATTTCTGTGACCCTTGTTGCTGCCTTAATGATCAGTTTGCTAAATGCTACCTAATGACAACATAACAGCATGCAGAACATTTAATAAATGTAAAATGAATTGTGTTTCAAATAACAATCTAATTGAAAATTCCATTAACAGAGTATTGCCATAGTGGTAGATTATAGATTAATCAAAGGCTATTAAAACTCACCCCCGCAGTGTTAATGATTTATTGTTCTTTTGGTATACAGCCTAGTAAAGTCTTTTGTTATTCACATTGTTAACAGCTGGCAGAAACCTCGTTTTACCAATCCCAACAGCTATAACTGAAGAAGAGGCACTTCCTCCTCTTCACTAGTTTGGTAAGCATAAGGAATGATAACCCAGTTTCTCACAGAGCAGACTTATTTGGAAACACTCTTATTACTTACGGTGAGATTAACTATATTTAGTTGATGCTGGGTTACTCAACAGTAAAAATGGGAATGTGGCAAAACTGAAATAAACAGTTGTTAAAATTATATGTTTTTCTAAATTCTACATAATTTATACTTCAGAAGTTACTGACATTCCCTGTTGTCTGCTCACAGTCGACAGCGGCCTTCCTTCATGAAAATCTGGATGGAAGAGCACTACTGGCCTCGTCAGTGGCCCCACGTGGCATATATATTTAATGCTCTTTGATTTGTAACCCCAGCGGCTGTTCACAAGCCTCATTTGGTTTATGGTCCTGTACATTCCCTCCTGAATCCAGCTATCCAACTGTTACATGTTGGTTTGCTCTGTCAATTGCTGTTACCAGCATTCCAGAGATATCCCTGCTGGTGAAGCTTTTTCTCATTATGCCTGCAGTTACCCTGTTTCAGTTCTCCACATGATACCTTCCCTGGTAGCCTGCTATGCTGACAGTGTCCAGTTGCCAAAATGTGGCAATATAGAACAGTTTTCAGTACACCTACTCCTAAGCTGATTGGTAAGCTAATTTTCTTTTCTACCTGGCTGTGTTAAATACAAAAAGTAACACTGGAGAAATAGTCAGTGTATCTATTCCCCAATAGATTAAATACTTCATTCTCCCAGACACAAATGTAATAATAGGTAGAACTCTAAAGGTTGCACTTATAAAATAAAAGAGTTAGATCCACTATTAAATATATAAGAAAAATTCAAAGACATTCTACAATTTTTGGACATTGTGCAATTTTTGGAAGACACACATTTCCATAACACCCTTATCAACTGGTGTAGTAAGTAACATGGAGACTCCCTTTAAAAAGAATGAATGTATTTGCATTTCACTATACTCAAAATATTGTCAACCTATATGATGTACGCTAAAATGTTTTTCTAGGGGAAAGCATATTATGTACTCCTATTCAGACACAATTGTTTTTATCTTTTTGCAGTTTTGTTTCCAAACACAGTGAATGTGTTAATTACAAATACTGACCACCTGGCAAGAAACCTAGAATTTTTATGCATAAGCAAGTACAGTGGAGTTGGTAAAATGCAAGCTATTTATTTTATTTATGACATAGTAAAGCTTATTATAAGAAGGCGAAATTTTTAGTGATGAATGTGTAAGACCACTAAGTGCTCTGTCTGTCTGTCCTGGGTTTGCTTACCGCTGGGACACTCATCCCAATGAGCTTTACTGAGCAGCATACCTGTGGCTAGACCACCACGACAGGAATGGGTGCTGCTGAACTAAAATCTACCAAGTTTGCTTATGCAGATTTGGTAGGAAGTTTAAATTACATAGTGATGAAAATACAGTGATTTAAAAAGCACTCACTGAGGCTTAAACACATGATGTCTTTTCAGACAAGTAACAGTCTATATCATGAACTATATCCTGTTGGGAAGCTAAAGAGAATGAAGGAATAATACCATCTTGGCATGGAGTACATAAAATTACCTCACAGTTCTTTGATATTTCTTAGAGTTTTAAATCATAATTATCTGTGAAAACTATTGATTTCAAGAAAATAACTAGGAAGAAATATAGAAAAGCATGCATATTAGTTCACCCTAATGAAAAGATATTAAAATAACTCGACATCAATCTCATATTTAAGAGACGGAATCAGATTCAATTAATTTTAATTAAATTGCTTCATTAGCTTGATTTTTCCTTGACACTGAGGAATCTGTCCTCCTGATTCCATGAAAGATTACCAAGAGTTTCAACCATAACAAATTGCTTCACTTAAGCTTTAGCACTGGTCACATTTAATGATCTGGAAAGGATATGGAGAGCATTTCTGCTCTTTTAGTTTGATGATACTTGCATTACCATATGCTGAAAAATGTTCATATTTCCCGTGGTTGATGGAATACTGAGGAAAAAAATTCATGATTGCTGAAGATTATTATTAATTCTTTAATTAAAGAACTTGAAGAAAATATACTTAAAACTGTATCTTGTTTGTTTTAAAAAAACAAACTATTTATTTAAAATGAACATTAATCAAATATTATAAAGATGAAATAGAGGTACATTTGTATTCTAATCCTGCCTTGACATTAAGGTAGATGATTATTTTAAATTTGTCCAAATTGAATTCTAATACACTGTGGGTGGCCCTGTGTTTATAAAATTTACAAACACACATACACAAACATGCATTCACTCACAAGCATACACACATAAATAACAAAACAAAATAACTTATTAATGGAGAAGTTATTAATCTCCAAACTTCTTATGAATATATATTTATGCTTCAGTTGTATGTAAACAGAAAATATAAAACATAGACACTGATTTATAGCAATGTTCAAAGGAACAAGAATATAAATGAAATCAAGAACATGATAAATCAACAAAACAAAAACATCATAAAGAGTTAGAATACATAAAATAAAATAAAAGAAAAGAAAATTTAGAAGTGAAAAAACTATCAAATGGAAAAAAAACAATCAAGCGGTCCACAAAGGTACCTTCCAACAGAGACTATAGAATCTGATTTTGAAGACAGTTAGTAGACACCATTAAGAATGAAAGAAAGGGAGGATCAAAAATTTAAATATGACACAACAAGAATTGAACCACATAAGTATTGGTTATGGTGTGACTCAAAAGGACAATGAAATGGAGGCATTATACAAACTCAGTTCTTATGGAAGATGTTCAAATTTTTATGGAAATATGAACAGAAATATCTAGGAATGTCAAATATTCTAAAACACAATCAACTAAAATATTAATGCAAAAAACTTATTACCAAACAATTGAGAGTCGAAGACAAACTAATACTCTTGAAAATGAGAATAGCTTCTTATCTTATATCCTAAGTAAAAATAGCAGCTGATTTCCTATTGAAATTGTGGAATGCCAAGGCCTATGGACACCTATATCAAAAAGACTTAGAGAAAAGTAAAACTTGCCAGATTGCTAAGTCTGGCATAGCTGTTTTCTCAAAAATAATAAGTCAATTAAAATATTTAATTTTTTTTTTTGATACATCGGTCTTACTGTGGAAACTGTGGTGAAGGCAGACCAGTGGCTAGAAAAGAGAGGGCATTAGATAAAGCTATTAGATAAAGTGGAAAGGAGGCTCCTGTAAAAATAAGCACATGTAAGCTATAATGCTAGTAATACTGTGGCTGGGACTTAGACATATGCATTTCGTTTGCTACATAATTTAAGATACTAATACATTAGAGAACACTTTATATTTTGGGATTCATTACATATAATTACAGAATATATAAATCTATATCTATTACACCAACCAATGGGAGGGATGAAACTTTAGAAGTCAAGAATAAGAAATTTAAAATTATTATTGAAAAAATTTCAAAATAAACTGGTAGAATTACTATGGTAACCATGAAAATATAATGAACATAAAAGAAAATTTAAAAATTACCCACAAAGATGTTTGAGGACAGGAAGACTATTTAATCTCATCTCTCATCACCAAACTAAGTGGATCTCTGTGAGTTTGAGGCCAGTCTCTCTACATAGTGTGTTCTAGGACAGCTAGAGTGATCTCTCTCTCTCTCTCTCTCTCTCTCTCTCTCTCTCTCTCTCTCTCTATATATATATATATATATATATATATATATACTGTCTCAAACAAACAAACACATTAAAAAGATGTAATGATGCGAAAAAAAATTTAAATAAGGTATTAGATTTTATACATTACTGAAACTTCTTTTCCATATTCTTTTAGCATGAACAGATTAAATTTTGTACTGCTGAAACAGACACCACTTTAAGTTTAAATTTACTAATAACTTCATATGGTTTCTGTATATTAATGTGTGTGTAAGAGTCTGACTTTAAATAAAAGAATAAATTTACCTAAACCAAAACTAAGCTTTCTAACTTGTGCTTAGGTTTCATAGAACTGGAAATTTCTATGCATGCTACTGGTGGAAAAAAAAAAAAGGCACTTCTAGTCTTACTATGTTGTAAATTCCAAGCCACTGTAAGCTCTGCCAGCCTTTTCTAAGGCGCCTTCCACCTTGAGGAAATCCAGGTTAGACCCCCTACCACTCTCCCAATCCCCTGCCCACCAGCTCCCTCTGCAGCATAGACAGTAGCAGTTACAACCTGTGCTCTGTCCCCTGAGGTCATGGATTTTTCCTGCCTTCTTGTGGAAGACAACCCCCAGGAACATTCAGAAGTCCTGCTTGCACCAGTAATATCCAGGTGACAAGCCAGCACCAGAGACAACCAGAGAACTAATGTCCAGCATAAGAACACAATCAACAAGAGCCAGTTCAATAAGGCACCACCAGAGCTCAGCTGTCCTACCACAGCAAGCCCTGGATATCATAACATAGCAGAAGCACTATGAAAGGACCTTAAATCCACAAGGAGACCAACAGAGCCAAAAAACCTGAACAGAACACCAATAACTCAGGCACTAAAATCAACAATTAATAAATGGGACCTCACGAAAATGAAAATCTTCTGCAGGGCAAAGGAAACTGTCAACAGGACAAAATGGCAGCCTACAGGATGGAAAAGGATCTTCATTATCCCTACATCTGACAGCAGGCTAATGTCAAAAATATATAAAGAACTCAGGAATTTTACACTGACAAAACAAATAAGCAAATTAAAAAATGGGGTACTGATTTCCTCGTTTTTAAATAGCTGGGTAGTATTCTATTTTGAAAATCTACTACAATTTCTGTATCTATTCCTTAGTTGAGAGATATCTACATTGTTTCCAGATTCTAGCTATTATGAATAAAGCTGCTATGAACATAGTTGAGCAAATGTGATTGATGAATGGTTGAACATCTTTTAGATATAAGCCCAGAAGTGATATAGCTGGATCTTGAGGTATAGCTATTACCAGTTTTCTGAGAAAGCAAGAGGTTGATTTCCAAAGTGGTTGTACAAGTTTACATTCCCACTAGCAATGGAGTAGGATTTCCCTTTCTCCACACCCTCTCCAGCATGTGTTGTCACTTGAGTTTTTGATCTTATCCATACCTAGAGGTGTGAGA
This sequence comes from Meriones unguiculatus, assembly GCF_030254825.1. Lineage (NCBI taxonomy): Eukaryota > Metazoa > Chordata > Mammalia > Rodentia > Muridae > Meriones > Meriones unguiculatus. Next base: position 8,474,979 of record NC_083368.1, on the reverse strand, counting down.
TGGAATCTGAGTCATTTTAATTTGCATTTCCCTCATGACTAAGGATATTGAGCTTTTCCTTAAGCGTTTCTCCACCATTCCATATTCCTCTGTTGATAATTCTCTGTTTAGCTCTGTACCCATTTCTTAAATTGGGTTATATAGTTTGTGGGTGTTTAATTTCTTGAGTTCTTTATATATTCTGGATATCAGCCCTCTGTCAGATGTAGGATTGGTTAAGATCTGTAGGCTGTTGTTTTGTTCTGTTGACAGTGTCCTTTGTTTTACAGAAGCTTTTCAGCTTCATGAGATTCCATTTATTGATAGCTGATCTTAGAGTTGGGGCTCTTGGTGTTCTGTTTAGGAAGCTGTCTCCTGTTTCAATGCATTCAAGGATCTTTCTCACTTTTTCTCCTAACAGATTTAATATGTCTGGATTTATGTTGAAGTCTTTGTCCACTTGGACTTATTTTTTGTTCAGGGTGATAAGTATGGATCTATCTGCATTTTTCTACATGTAGATATCCAGTTAGCCCAGCACCACTTGCTGAAGATACTGTCTTTTTTCCATCATATGGTTTTGGCTTCCTTGTAAAAAAATCAAATGTCCATAGGTGTGTGGATTTATTTCTGGGTCTTAGGTTCTATTCCATTGATCCTCCAGTCTGCTGGAATAGTACTGAGCTATTAAAAACAGAAAACCATGAAATTTGCTGGCAAACAGATGGAACTAGAAAAGATCATCCTAAGTGAGGTAACTCAGAAGCAGAAAGACACGCATGGTATATACTCATGTATAAATTTGTATATTAGCCGTATTATATATGATAAACATACTAAAATCTACAGACCTAAAGAAGCTAAAACACAAAATACCCTAGAAAACATGTTTAATTTATTATTCAGAAGGGAAAACAGGATAAATGCTAGAAACAGTAGAAGAGAGAGAACAGGATGGGAGCCTACCAAAGATGTCCTCTAAAATACTTCACCCAGCAGTGAATTGAAGCAAATCCAGAGACTCAGAGACAAACTTTTAACAGAGCATGCAGAATCTTATGGAAGTAGGGGAATATAGACCAACCCCAGAGGGGACAGTAGACACACAAGGAGGCCAACAAAGCAAAAAATAGCTGGACCCATGGATCACGGCAGAGACTGATGCATTAACCAAAGACCATGCATAGAGAGGACCTAGACCCCCTGCTCAGATGTAGCCCATAGGCAGCTCGGTCTCCATGTGGCTTCCCTAGTAAGGAGAAGAAGATACAGTCTGTGACATGAACTTGGTTGCCTGCTCCTTGATCACTTCTTCCTTATGGAATGACCTAGCTAATCCAGAGGAAGAGGATACAGCAGAACTGATGGAACCTGATAGTCTAGGGTCAGACAGTAGGGTAGGGGGCCTTCCCCTATCAGTGGACGAGGGAAGAGCAATAAGGGAAGAAGAGGGAGGGAAGGTGGGGCCAGGAGATGATGGAAGGAGATACAATTGGGATACAAAGTGGCTAAATTGTAAAAATGGTAGCAGTAGTAGTGAAGTCAAAAGAACTGGGGCACTGAGCTAAACAGACTTCTCAAGAAAGGAATCTTTAATGGCCGAGAAGCACTTAAAGAGCCTCTTAGCCAAACTTAAGGTAGAGTGCCAGAAAACTTATGGAAGAAGAGGGAGATAAAAACACCTGGAGAGGACAGGAACTACACATGGAGACCAACAAAGCCAAAGTACATGGGCCCAGGGGGGCCTGCAGAGACAGATTCTCCAACCATGCTTGGAGAGGACCTAGAGCTCCTGCTCAGATGAAGCCCACTGGCTGCTCAGTTTCCAAGAGGGTTCCCTAGTAATGGGAACAGGGGCTGTCTCTGGCATGAACTTAGTGGCTGGCTCTTTCATCACCTCCCCCTGGGGGAGGTGCAGCCTTGCCAGGCCACAGAGGAAGATGATGCAGCCAGCTTTGATGAAACCTGATAGGCTAGGGTCAGATAGAAGGAGAGGTGGTCCTCCCCTATCAGGGAACTAGGGAAAGGGCATAGGGGGAGAAGAGGGAGGGAGAGTGGGATTGGGAGGAGACTAGAGATGGGGCTGTAGTGGAGATACAAAGTGAATACATTGTAATAAATAAATAAATAAATAAATAAATAAATAAAATGAATTTTTTAAAAAGGAATGTTCAAGGCAATGCAGCCACTCCTGATGAGACCTAACAGACTAGGATCAGAAGGAAGAAAAAGAAACCCTCTTCTACCAGTGGACTTGGGGAGGGGCATGCCTGGAGAAATAAGTGGAAGGGAGAGATTGGGAGGGGAGGAGGGAGAGAACTAGAGGGGGGGATACAAAGTAAATAGAATGTAATTAAAAATAAAATTAAATTAAAATTTAAAAAAATGTTCAATGTTGTTAGTCATCTAGGGAATGCAAATCAAAATGACTCTCAGATGATTCCCTCTTAAACCTGTCAGAATGCCTAAGATCAAAATGACTCTCAGATGATTCCCTCTTAAACCTGTCAGAATGCCTAAGATCAAAAACTCAAGTGCCAGCACTGTGGACAAAGATGTGCAGCTCTGCTGTTTGGAGTGACAACTTGTACAACCACTTTGGAAATCAGTTTGGCGTTTTCTCAGACAATTAGGAACAGTTCTACCTTAAGACCCAGCTATACTGCTCCTGAGCACATACTCAAAAGATGCTTCACCAATCCACAAGGAATGCTGCTCATCTATGTTCATAGCAGCTTTCTTTATAATAGCCAGTATCTGGAAACAACTTAGATGTCTCTTACCAAAGAATAGAGAAAGAAAATGTGATACATCTAACACATTGAAGTACCTCTCAGCTATTCAAAACAAAAATATCATGAAGCTAATGGGTGGAACAAGAAAATATCCTGTGAGAGATAATCCAGACCCAGAAAGACACACGTAGTATATACTAACTTATAAATAGATATTAGCTATAAAGTACAGGATAACCATCAACTCACTGATCCAAAGAAGATAAGTAACAAGAAGGACCCAAGGGAGAATACTTCAGTCTCACTCAGAACGTAAAATAAAATAGACTGGAGGTGGACGCAGGGAGGAAACTTGGTTGGCAGGCAAACAGGAGGAACCAAGTATGTGGAGGACTGAGAGAGAAAACTGGAAGGGAGAACAGACATTGGGGAGAGGAGCAGCTGTGGGACAGCCAGGAATGTAGGACAATGGACACTCCCAGGAATCTGTAAGGCTGACCCTAGCCTAGACTCCTAGCAATGGAGAATCAGAAATGGTCATCCACTGTAACCAGGCAAGACTTCCCATGGAGGGATGGGGACAGCAACCCACCCACAAAACCATTGACCCAAAATGTATCCTTCCTCCAAGATGTGCAGGAGTAGAGATGGAGCAGAGATTGAGGGGATCACCAACTAATGACTGGCCCAACCGGAGACCCACCCTATGAGGGCCAGCCCTGACACTATTAATTTTATTCTGCTATACCTGCAGACAGGAGCCAAGAATAGCTATCTTCAGAGAAACTGATGGAAGCAAATTCGGAGCTCACAGCCAAACATTAGGTGGAGATGTGGGAATCTTGTGTAATGAAGGGTAGAAGGATCCAGATTGTCAAGGACACTATAAAAACATCAACAGAATCAATTAACCTGGGCCCTTAGAGGCTTACAGAAACTGAACCAGCAACCAGAGAGCATGCAGGGGAGTGCATGTCACTATACATCTGTATCAGATGCACAGCTTGGTCTTCATGTGGCCCTTTAACAACCAAAGCAATGACTATCTCTTAACTCTGTTTTCTGCCTTTGGATCCCTTTCCTCTAACTGGGCTGCTGTGGCTAGTCTCAATATGAGAAGATGTCTCTAATCCTATTGCATCTTGATATGCCAAGGCAGACTGACAAATCTGAGAGCCCTCCCCTACTCTGAAGAGAAGTAAGAGAGTTTGGGTGGGAGTAAGAGAGGTGAAAAGGAGGGCTGGGAGGAGAGGAGAGAGGGGAACCCTCAATCAGGATGTAAAATAAACAAACAAATAAACAAACAAACACATTCTTTTATAACATTAAGCCTAATATGATAAACACTCCATAAAATGTTAAGTATAAGTCATTAATTTAAATATATTTAAAGAGCCCTGCTTAAGAATGTTTTACCAAAATATTGACTGGGTATATCTTTCCAGACCTTCTTTACAAATATTTTATTAGTTCTTTGAGCATTTTATAAAACGTGCTTTGATCTTCACTCTTCACCCTAGCTATTCCCAAATCCACCCCCTTTCCTAGTTACTCAACTTTGTGTCTTTGTTTTTTTACCAAGAATTTCTGTGGCCTTCGGCTGGACTCTTGTCCCCTCATCAGCAGTTCCATGCACTCTTAGACAAAACTGACTGCCCCGCTCCAAGGAGCTATCAATTCTTAATAGCTCCTCAGAAACATGTGGGAATTCATGTCCAACTTCCCCCTCCATTCTGGGCTTTTGCCTGGCTTGCTCTTGCACAGGCCTTGACATGCTGACACAACCATAATGAGTTCCTAAGTGCAGCTTCCCTGCTGTGTCCAGAAGACAATGTGTCTTAGTAGTAAACCTCCGTCACGGTAAGGGTTTTTGTTGTGTGATGAAACACCATGACTAAAGCAACTTGGGGAGGAAGGGTTTATTGGGCTTAAAACCCTTCAAACACCAAAGCTCACTACTGACGGAAGTCAGGGCAGATCCACAAACAGAACGGGGGCCTGGACAGAGGAGCTTGTTCAAAGGCCATGGAGGGGTGTTGCTCACTGGCTTGCACATCAGGGATTTCACAGCCTGTTTTCTTACAAAACTTAGAACCTCTAGCCCAGGGATAGCACCATATAAAATGGGCTGAGCTTTCCCTCATCAATCACTAATTTAGTTCTTATTTTTATACTTACATATTGTTATTATTTTAAAAGAATTGGTTTTATTCTTCTCTCATGTATTATATCTTGACCTCAGTTTCTCTTCCTACCTTCTCACAGTATCATCCCTCCACCTCCCCTCCTCTCTCAGGCCCAACCTGGAAAAGAGCAGACCTCTCAGGACATCAGTCAAACACTGTACATCTAAGGTGGGTGAGGCAACCGAGTAAGGGGGGAAAGGTCCCACAAGCAGGCAAAGGGTCAGGGACATCCCTGCTCTCATTCTTAGGATTTGTAACATAGTACCATGTTACTCATACACAACATATATGCAGAGAAGCTAGGTCAGACTGCTGGAGGCTCCTTCATCTCTGCCAGCCCCAATGAGTCCTTGTCAGCTGATTAAGAAAATAGTTTGATTTTATGGAGGTTTTTCTCAATTGAGTTTCCTTTCTTTCAGATGGCTCTAGTTTGTGTCAAGTTAACCAAGAAAATATCCAGCACATCCTCTGGATACGTTCCCTTATATAAGGATTCCTGAGTCTTGGGAACTGTACATACAGCATATGTTCCACTTATTGTTGAGTATACCACAGTCTCTTATTCTCTGTGGTTTTGCCAGGTGTATGTTTCCGTGTTCATCACTGTATTCTGCAAAAATGCTTCTCTAGTGAATGTCGAGAGATGTTCTAATCTATGGGTGTAAGGTTAAATCATGAGAAGTCGATTTAATGCATATTAATTTAGCAGATAAGAAGTCGCAGCTTCTCACCTAGGACCTAACAATAAATTCTTGGTCTGAAAACATCATGAGGTGTATGTTTCATCCTGGGGAGTAAGATTTAAAGCTATTGGTTCCTCCCGCGGTAGATATCCCACTATTGCAGCAGTGGACATATCTGGCCAGGAGAGTCATTACTGTAGTTCTCGGGATTCACAGCTGGGTGAAACTTATGATTACTTTATTACTCCAGTAGATAGCACAACACCTTCTAGAATCTTGAAATGTATCTAGTGAGGATAAAGCTAACTAGTCAGTACCAGCTTGATTTCCTATGTGCTGTTTCTGAAATATATGGATCTTTAGTCATATTGTCTTACTAGGTCTTCTTTTTGATTCCATTGATCCACCAGTCTGTTTCTATGCCAGTGCAATAAATACAGTTTTTATTACTGTTGCTCTATAGTACAGATTGAGATCAAGGATGGAGATACCTCCAGAAGATCTTTTATTGTAGACGATTGTTTCAGATATTCTGGGTTTCTTGTTATTCCATATGAAGTTGAAAATTTTTCTTTCAAGTTCTATAAGTAATTGTATTGGTAATTTGATGGGAATTGTATTGACTCTTTCAATGGCTTTTGGTAAGATGGCCACTTTTACTATGTTAATCCTGCCAAGCCATGAGCATGGGAGATCTTTCCATATTCTTCTATTTCTTTCTTCAGAGACTGAAAGACTTTTTTTCATACAAGTCTTTGACTTCCTTGGTTAGAGTAACACCAAACACTTAAGGACACCTGATTTTTGACAAAGATGCCAAAACCATACAATGGGAAAAAGATAGGATCTTCAACAAATGGTGATGATCTAACTGGATGTCTACATGTAGAAAAATGTAAATAGATCCATACTTATCACCCTGTACAAAACAAAAATCCAAGTGGATAAAAGACGTATATATAAAAACAGACACACTAACCCTGTTAGAAGAAAGTAGAGAAGAGCCTTGAACTCATTGGCACAGGAGACAACTTCCTGAACAGAACAGGCTCTAAGATCAACAATCAATAAATGGGACCTCATGAAACTGAAAAGCTTCTGTAAAGCAAAGGACACTGTCCTCAGAGCAAAACAAAAGCTTACAGACTAGAAAAGGATCTTCACCAACCCTATAACTGACAGAGGGCTAATACCCAGAATATATAGAGAACTCAATAAATTACTAAGCAACAAATCAAGTAATCAAATTTAAAAAATGGGGAACAGAGCTAAACAGAGAATTCTCAATAGAGGAATATCAAATGGCAGAGAAACACTTAAAGAAATGCTCAATGTCCTTAGTCATCAGGAAAATGCAAATCAAAATGACGCTGAGATTTCACCTTATACCCATCATAATGGCTAAAATAAAAAACTCAAGTGACAACACAGGTGGGAGAAGATGTAGAGAAAGAGGAACCCTCCTCCATTGCTGGTAGGAATGTAAACTTGTACAACCACTTTGGAAATCAATCTGGCACCTTCTCAGACAATTAGGAATAGTGCTACCTCAAGATCCAACTATACCACTCCTAGGCATATATCCAAAAGACACTCAACTACACATCAAGGACATTTGCGTGTTTGTAGCAGCTTTATTTGTAATAGCCAGAAGCTGGAAACAACCCAGATGTCCCTCAGTTGAGGAATGGATACACAAAGTATGGTACATTTACACAATGGAATTCTTCTCAGCAATTGAAAACAAGGAAATCATGAAATTTGCAGGCAAATGGTGGGATCTAGAAAAGGTCATCCTGAGTGAGGTATCCCAGAAGCAGAAAGACACACATGGTATATATTCACTTATAAGTGGATATTAGACATGTAATATGGGATAATCATACTGAAATCTGTACACCTAAAGAAGTTAAGCAAGAAGGAGAATCCTTGGTAAGATGCTCAACCTTCATTCAGAAAGACAAATGGGATGGATATCTTAAGAGGGGAAAAAAACAAAAACAAAAACAAAAACAACAACAAAAAAAAACAGGGAACAGTACAGGAGCCTATCAGAGAGGGCCTCTGAAAGACTATATCCAGCAAGTTATTAAAACACAAGCTGAGACTCCTAACCAAACTTTGGCCAGAGTGCAGGGAATCTTATGAAAGAAAGGGGAAGACGGATAAGCCTGGAGTGATCTGGAGCTCCACAAGGAGAGCGACAGAATTGAAAAATCTTGGCCCAGCGGGCTTTTGTGAGACTGATACTCCAACCAAGGACCATGCATGGAGATAACCTAGAATTCCTGCACAGATGTAGCCCATGAAAGCTCAGTGTCCTAGAGGGTACCCCAATAACAGGAACAGGGACTGTCTCTGACATGAACTCATGGGCTGGCTATTTGATCATCTCCACCTGAAGGAAGAGCAACCCTACCAGTTCACAGAGGAAGACAATGAAGCCACTCCTGATGAGAACTTATGGACTAGGATCAGAGGGAAGGGGAGGAGGACCTTCCTTATCATTAGCCTGAAGCAAGGGCATAGGAGAAGAAGAGGGAGGGAGGGTAGGACTGAGAGGAGATGAGGGAGGGGGCTACAGCTGGGATACAAAGTGAATAAATTTTAATTAATTAAAATTAAAAATTAAAAAAATATTGTCTTACTGTCAAGATTTGAAGTCACTTATAAGTTAATATTAGACATATAATATAGGATAAACATACTAAAATCTGTACACCTAAAGAAACTAAGCAAGAAGGAGGACCCAGGGTAAGATTTTCAATCCTCATTCAGAAAGGAGAGTGGGATGGACATCAGAAGAGGAAGAAAACAGGGAACAGGACAGGAGCCTACTACAGAGGGACTCTGGAAGACTCTACCCTGCAAAGTATCAGAGCAGAGACTGAGACTCATAGCCAAACTTTGGGCAGAGTGCAGGGAACCTTATGAAAGAAAGGAGAGATATGAAGATCTGGAGGGTACAGGAGCTCCACAAGGAGAGAAAAAAAAATGGGTACAGGTATCTTTTCTGAGACTGATACTCCAACCACAGACCATTCATAGAGATAACCTAGATCCCCTGCACAGACGTAGCCCATGGCAGCTCAGTCTCCAAGTGGGTTCCCTAATAATGGGAACAGGGACTGTCTCTGACAGGAACTCAATGGCCTGCTCTTTGATAACCTCCACCTGGCAGGGGGGAGCAGAAGAAGGCAATGTAGCAATCATGATAAGGTCTGATAACCTAGTTTCAGAGGAAAGGAGAGGAGGACCTCCCTATCAGTGGACTTGGGAAAAGGAATGGGAGGAGATGAGGGAGGGAAAGTGGGGTTGGCAGGGGAGGGGGCTACAGCTTGGATACAAAGTGAATATACTGTAATTAATAAAACAATAAATAAATTTTTAAAAAATATCCTTAAAAGAAGTTTTGAAGTCTAGCCAAGATCATGAGCAGCAGATTGTAATGTTTAGGTTTTATGCTATTTGATGGGCCAACAACTTCAAATGACAAAATAAAGCCTCATCATTGGGCTTTTTATGTGCTAGCATATTTGTTATGTTCTAGGGGCATTGTTGTCCAGTTAATGTGTAAGTTCATTTTAACAATTAACTTGTATTTTAACAATTAATGCATCACTCACACACATATATCTTCATTATTCACCATCAGGGAAAGGCACATTAAACACTATGTTGAGCTTTTGTTTTCCTTTAGTCAGAATGGCTGAAGTTTGAAGAGAGAGAGAGAGAGAGAGAGAGAGAGAGAGAGAGAGAGAGAGAGAGAGAGAAAGAAAAAAGGACCTCCTCCCCTTTCATCTGAGGGGGAGGTCCTCCCTAAACCGTAGACTTGGAAAGGGTCAGGGAGAAGCTGAGGGAGGGAAGGTGGGATTGGGAGGGAATAAGAGAGCAGGATACAGCTAGGATACAGAGTTAATAAAATGTAACTAAAAATAATAAACAATAATAATAAAAAAAGAAAAGAAAAAGGAAAGACAAAAAGAATGATGACAAATTCTGTCAAGGAATTAAGGGAAAGTTTGCAAACTGTATAGCTACTCATAGTGGCTGTATCATGTTAAGGTTTTCCAAAAGCAAAGATAAATATATGACATGATCCAACCTAGCATTCTTAGTCATCATTCTAAAGGACTCAGTATCCTACAATAGAGATATCTGCACACCCATGTCTGTTGCTTGCTTGACTAGTTGCGATTGTCAGGGACTGGATATAGCTAGACACCCATGAACTGATGAGTGGATAATGAAAAAAGCACTCTGTTTACATAATGGGATATTATTAGTTTACTAAAAACTAAATTATAAAATTGTCTGATAATTGGATGGAACCCCACATAATAATTCTAAGGGAAATAAACCAGACTCAGAAGGATATATTTTGCTTTTTCCCTTCTTCATGTAGTCAAAATCTTTTGGAATTCATACAGAAGTCATGGAATTACTAAATGAGGGGCAGTCAGGAAGACCTAAAAGGAGGCAGGACCACTGGTATTCAAAAGGAAACACAAGACAGAGGGGTTAAAATATGGTAGATGAATGAAGCACAGGGTGGATTAGTGAATAAGGGGAAATAAACAACACTAAAGAATTTTTTAAAAAGTCATATGAAATCCTGGTGTTCAAGAGTTATAAAGTGATTAACCCTTGAATTATATTGCTCTTGTAGAGGACCTAGGTTCTGTTCCTAGTACCCACATAACAGCTCACAATAACCTGTGCCTTCAGTTCCAGAGAAACTGGTATCTTCTTATGATACTGACGGCCTCACGTGTATACATTGTATGTATGCACGCATATATTCAGATCCATACACATATACAGGAATACACATGGACGTGTGTGTGTGTGTGTGTGTGTGTGTGTGTGTGTGTGTGTGAAAAGCAAGACTTGACATGGGTATCTTCCTCTATTGCTTTTATTCTTCCACACATTTTCTCTCCTACAAAGCAAGGATTTAATGAATCTGGAGTCTGGATCTTATCAGTTCAGCAAAATGAACTTGCCAGCAATGCCTCAGATTCTCCTCAACCTGAGGAGTAATACCTCAGTGCTGGGGTACAGGTGCCGATGCACACTGGTAGCTAGGATTTCAGTCCTCAGGCGTTTGCAATGTATTAGTACCAAGCTCTCACCCCAGACCACAAAGGAGTGTTTTTTTTTTTTTTCTTGCTTAGTTTGATTATCACATATCAAATTTTAAGAAATATTTCCTTTTATGTTATGAAAATATTTTCTGGAGTTTTCTTAGTTAATTAATTTCCAAGTTAGTCTGTTACTTAGCTAAGTAGTTGATAGCTTTAGATATTACTGACTGACAATCTTCTTGGTTGTTTTGGAAAAATCAGCATAATAAAAATATTCTCTGATTGAAGATTTAAGTATATCTTCCACTTACTTAGAGATCCATCAATTCAGTATTTGCCACTCGTGATAGAATTTTTCTTTGGAAGGCATTTAATAGGGAAATGAGATGCTGTTGCTTCTTTACAATTTGGCTACATCTTACATTACTTACTCACTATTTACTTCCTTTTCCAAGAGTAGAAATTTGTGTGAGTCCGTGATAAGCTTAAGTTTTTTGTAATTCATGCAACAGGACAAAATATCATAAAGCTCATTCACTTTCCACTAATAAAAACTGTATTCGGGGATAGTGTCACTTAAATGAACTCTCCACTATCTAAAAAACAAAACAAAAACAGTAATATGTGAAGATAGTTGATGATATAGTGGGCTTTTAATTATAGAAATTTAACTCACTGAAGTATAAAAATAATATGCATTGAGCCTTGGTTATGAGATAAAGAGAAGTCATTTAATGTATTTATTAATCAGCATTTTTATGCCATTTTGACATTCTTAGATTAAGAAATTTAACTTGCAATACCAAGAAATCAGAATTTTTAATCAATTATCAGTAATATGAGAAGCTAAATATGTGATAAGTCAGTTATCTTATATCAACAAAAATACTTTGTCCAAAATATATAATTTTTGTTATCAATAATTATACATTAATAAATAGATAATTTCTCAAAGTACATGTTAATGGTGATATAAACAAGAATCTTCTGCAGTAACATTTAAAAGACACCCTTGCAGGAAAATAAAACGCTTTCATTTTTAGAAAATGGTTAATTACTAGCTCAAAATATCTAGGCCTCAGAACCTGAAAAGTTGAAAATTCAGCCTAAGGAATATATGAGGTACAAGATTTCACCATAATCTAATCAAACTGTTCAATGGGATTGAGTTAGGAAGTTGTATCAATAATCAGTTACAAATATCAACAAATTTGAATCTTTTCTAAAAATTTATCATTTGCAAGAACACTTACAATCAGTTTGAAGGAAATACAACTAGCAGTTAAAAATAAGAGGCAATTATTTGTAATATACAGAAGTTGAAAACAACCCAGATGTTCCTCAACAGAGAAATGGATACAGAAAGTGTGGTACTTTTACACAATGGAATATTACTCAGCAATTAAAAACAAGGAAATCATGAAATTCACAGGCAAATGGTGGGATCTAGAAAAGATCATCCTGAGTGAGGTATCCCAGAAACAGAAAGACACATATAGAATATACTCACTTATAAGTGGATATTAAACATATAATATAGGATAATCAAACAAAAATCTGTACACCTAAAGAAGCTAAGCAAGAAGGAGAACCCTGGGTAAGATGATCAATCTTCACTCAGAAAGGCAAAGGAGATGGACATCGAAAGAAGGGAAAAACAATGAACAAGACAGGAGCCTGCTACAGAGGGCCTCTAAAAGACTTTACCCAGCATTAAAGCAGATACTGAGACTCATAGCCAAACTTTGGGCAGAGTGCAGGGAATCTTGTGAAAGAAATAGGAGATAGAAAGACCTGGAGTGGTCTGGAGCTCCACAAGGAGAGCAACAGAACCAAAATCTGGGCCCAGGGGTCTTTTCTGAGACTGATACTCCAACCAAGGACCACACATGGATATAACCTAGAACCCCTGCACAGATGTAGCCTGTGGCAGGCAGCTCAGTGTCCAAGTGGGTTCCCTAGTAAGGAGAATAGGGGCTTTCTCTGACATGAACTGAGTGGCAGGCTCTTTGGTCACCTCCCCTTGGGCTGTGGGTGGGGAAGCCTTACCAGGCCACAGAGGAAGACAATGCAACCAGTCCTGCTGAGACCTGATAGGCCAGGGTCAGATGGAAGGGGCATGGGAGGAGATGAGGAGGGATTGGGAGGGGATGATGGTGGAGGCTACAGCTGGTATAGAAAGTGAATAAATATAATAAAGAAAAAATATATAAAAAAGAAGAGGCAAACAAAACAAAAACTGCCATGCTTCCTCCGCTGGCATTCAGTAAAGTCAGTACCTCCTTCACAAATCCGTGCTGTGCTTTTGCTGGTCCTCAACAAGCACAGGCACATGCACACTTGTGCACATGCGCACATATACGTTTGTGGTATGATGTGGTGCGCTGCTCCGTTTCTAGCATGGCCATCAAACTAAGACACTGTTTGCATTGTCAGCGTGCAAGGAAACAAATGAATTGGCCATGGAGGCGGCACATTTCTGCAGTTATAGACATCACAAAATTCGTGTTCAAGAGCAACCTTGGGAATATAGCAAAGCCGGACTCAAAACCAAAACTTAATACATGAAATAGACCCACTGATCTTTTCACTAAATGTCCTCTGCCTTTCTGGTATAGTACTTCAAATGATACCATGAAAACCTGGTGGTACAAAATTCAAGCCCAACAAAGACTATAACTGAGACTAAAATATAATATATGTAATGTATATATATATATATAATTGTTCCTTGTTGAAGGACAGAATGAGCAGCTGGAAAAATACACTGTAACCGTCACTTTCAGAAATGTAAATCTAACAACTGTGGCTTGAGTAGTATTCACCAGCATTCCTCAGAGTGTTCAAATTTAATACTGGGGACACTGGAGAACAATTGAAACAGGACAGAAACCAATTTATCAATGTATAGCCTGACTGAATCGACAATATTATAGATGTCCTAACTTCTAGCCACAAATCTGTTACATATTTTCTACTTTGTTTATATTTATTTATTAATGAAATAATATTTCATAGACAATTCATAGACAAAGGTGTTATCTCAAATGCACAAAAATAATGTAACCTGGTGTACGTCTCATAAAAGATTCCTAACCAACACATTCTGCATAAATGAAATAATCTGAGTGTTTCAGAATTCGTAAATTCCAGACCTGCAAAGCTTTACGCAAGTTGTGCTGTTTCTCCTCCCAGTGGTGCTTTTACTGCACAAGGGGCAACTCCCTTGGCTGATTGGTATAGCACCTTCCACAGCACCTCCCTCATCCCCATCTCTCAGGGCGCAGCAGGCAGCGTTACCATCTTCAAGAGGGCTTTCTTTAAACACCTGCTATTATTATTGTCTTGTATATACATATAGGTAAGATACATACATACGTTGATTCGTGTGTGTGTGTGTGTGTGTGTGTGTGTGTGTGTGATTTACGTGTGCAGGCATGAAGCACAAATGTGTAGAAGTTATTGGATCACATTGTGGAGCTGGTTCTCTCCTTTCACTGGGTGGGTACTTGGAGCTGAACTCTTATTGGTTAGGCTTGGCACCAAGCATCTTTACCCACTAAAATTCACTGACCAGTCAGTAGTGTTTTTTTTTAAACAAACAAGCAGTGATTCAAGCAAAACTACTAAAAATATTAATAATTTGACTATAATCACCCTCATTTGATGCAAAATGCTATTATTTGTTTCTACTCAGAATATGTAATATTGTTTCATATACAACTTTACTATTTAATTTGTCCTTGTATCCTTTCTGACATGTCCATCTTTATTCCTTCTTCTATATGACAGTAAATATTTACAGTAGAAAACATAATGAAAAGGTATTACAGAATCTGAAGGGTAAAAATTATTCAATGTTACTCAACATATCTTCACATTTACATTTTTCATATAGAGTCCAACACACACACACACACACACACACACACACTTACTATTCAAAGACAAACCTCTTAATGAACAAAGTAGTTTCAGTGAGTAAACACTTTTTCTTTGAGGCTGAAAGTGGATTATTTTGCCCCATTCATTTACTTCCTTTCCAGTGGCCCAGAGACTGGGTGGGCTTGTATAACATTCAGATGAAAGAGAAAATGCCCGTCTTCTTTTTGACACCAGGCCATTTACCAAAAAAATGTGTTGAACAGAAATGAATGTGATTTCCTCATCTCCTCCAGCACAAATGCTGCTGTGGTCTGACCTAATGGGGCTTCAGCTATGCCTCCACCAGCATGGCTAATCGAATTTCCAGGGCGGGTCTGTTTCCGCCTTCACCCGGCGGACACACTTGCTTTCTCTGAACATTTTTTTTTTCAAATAACTATAGGGACAAAGTTAGATACACCAAGGATTTACATTTTAATGGGATGAATATTTTAATGTGGAAATTAGCAGAATCTATTATGTACTCTGAACTGTCACCCAGTAGCACAAATAGAATGAGGGTCATCCTGTCAAAACTGCTTTTCTTATGAATAAACCTGCTCTAAATAGGTATGTTTCAGCTTGTTATGTCCTCATGGGCACATACCACTAGGTGACTCACAGCTGTAATGACACACTTTGATGGAATGTACAATATTTTACTCCCCCCGCCTTTGGTATAATCTGATAATAAAATTAGGCCTAAAGCTTGCTTGGAAATTGTATGGAAAGCTAAATTATCAACCCAACACACTAAACAATATTATATACAGCAAAAAAAAAAAATCTGGATACTTTGTACTTGTTAGGGGCAAGATGTAAATATTCAGAGTTCTCAATGTCTTTCTCAAACCATCATTTTTTACAAGTCTGAACAAAGATTCACATCTACAGGTTATTTCAATTTAACACAGACAGCATGCACAGAGACTCAGATATAAATATCAACTAATTATGTTCTGAATTAAAGAGAATGGTCTGAATCATAAGAAGAGATGCTTCTTTTATTGAACATTATTGTGTGAGAAAGCTAAATGTCATCATTTCCCAATAAAAAATAAAATATACATCTATGAAAATAAACTGTTTCTTTCCCTCCTGAGATAATGATATTGTACTCAAACTGAAATGAAGCATGAGTGTTAGGAAATGCTTAACCCTTCTTAATTGTAATTGAGTCAAATAAATATCCAGAGGCATAATTTAAGTTACAATCATGTGGCCTTAAAACACACTTTTCAAAGTATTAAAAGTATTTTGAAGGTTATCCATGCTGATAATTTCACTGCCTGTGCACATTTATGCTTCAGTTGAATATTTAAAATATTAATTGAGAAAAACAGAAAAAAATCAATGTTATTAACAAAACAAGAAAAACATAAGGACAGACATGAAAAACAAAATCCTTTTTCAGCCCATATTCTAAAAAGTATGCTCACAGAAATGGACACAATTAAAATGGAAAATACTGCCCAGACTCTACAGCTGTCTGTAAGTGTAACACATAAGAAATGCTGTGGAACAAAACTGAAATCCAAGTGGATCAAAGACCTCAACATAAAACCAGACACATTAAATTGGCTAGAAAAAAAGTAGGGAATACCTTAGAACGCATTGGTACAGGAGAAAACTTCCTGAACAGAACACCAACAGCACAGGCTCTAAGAGCAACAATCAATAAATGGGACCTCATGAAACTAAAAAGCTTCTGTAAATCAAAGGACACCGTCATCAAAACAAAGCAACTGCCTACAGATTGGGAAAGAATCTTCACCAACCCTTTATCTGACAGAGGGCTAATATCCAGTATATATAAAGAACTAAAGAAGCTGAAAAGCAGCAAACCAAGTAATCCAATTAAAAAATGGGGAACAGAGCTAAACAGAGAACTCTCTGTAGAGGAATATCGAATGGCAGAGAAGCACTTAAAAAAATGTTCAACCTCATTAGCCATTAGGGAAATGCAAATCAAAACAACCCCTGAGATTTCACCTTACACCCATCAGAAGGGCCAAGATAAAAAACTCAAGTGACAACACATGCTGGAGAGGTTGTGCAGAAAGGGGAACCCTCCTCCACTGCTAGTGGGAATGTAAGCTTGTAAAACCACTCTGGAAATCAATCTGGCACTTTCTCAGACAACTAGGAATAGTGCTTCCTCAAGATCCAGCCATCCCACTCCTAGGCATATATCCAAAACAGGCTCAAGTACACAAAAAGGACATTTGCTCAACCATGTTTGTAGCAGCTTTATTTGTAATAGCCAGAACCTGGAAACAACTCAGATGCCCCTCAACTGAAGAAATTGTGGTACATCTATACAATGGAGTATTACTCAGCAATGAAAAATAAGGAAATCATGAAATTTGCAGGTAAATGGTCGGACCTGGAAAGGATCATCCTGAGTGAGTTGTCCCAGAAGCAAAAAGGCACACACGATATATACTCACTCATATAGACATAACATAGGATAAACCCACTAAAATCTGTGCATCTAAAGAAACTAAGCAAGAGTGAGGACCCTAACTTAAATGCTCAATCCCCATCCTGAAAGGCAAAGAGGATGGACATCAGAAGAAGAAGAAAACAGGAAACAACCTAGGAACCTACTACAGAGGACCTCTGAAAGCCAGAAGAAGAAAACAGGAAACAAACTAGGAACCTGCCACAGAGGGCCTCTGAAAGCCTCTGCCCTGCAGATTATCAAAGCAGATGCTGAGCCTGATGGCCAACTGTTGGGCAGAGCGAATGGAATTTTATGTAAGAAGTGGGAAATAGTAAGAGCTGGAGAGGACAGGGTCTCCACAAGGAGAGCAACAGAACAAGAAAATTTGAACACAGGGAACTTCCCAGAGACTCATACTCTAACCAAGGACTATTCATGGAGATAATCTAGAACCCCTGCACAGATGTAGTCCATGGCAGTTCAGTGTCCAAGTGGGTTACATAGTAATGGGAAGAGGGACTGCCTCTGACATAATCTGATTGTCCTGCTCTTTGATCACCTCCCACCGAGGGGGGAGCACCCTTACCAGGCCACAGAAGAGGACAATGCAGCCACTTTTGATGAGAACTGATAGACTAAGATCAGAAAGAAGGAGAGGAGAACCTCCCCTATCAGTGGACTTGGGGAGGGGCATGCATGCAGAAAGGGAAGGGAGGGTGGGATCGGGAGCGGAGGAGGGAGGGGCTTATGGGGGGGATACAAAATGAATAAAGTGTAATTAATATAAAAAATATTTAAAAAATATAAAATATATATTAAAAAAAAAGAAATGCTGTGGAGACAAGCAGCTCTCAGCTTTTCAACACTGGAGTCACATTTTATTTAAAAAACAGTGGCCAAAAATTAAAAGGAAGTCTTTCTGGGCTGTCTTGATGTACTGTAAGAGTACCATGGTTCATTTCTTGGTAATTTTGATTTGATGTATGGAAATTAAGTACTTTGAATTCCAAAATTTATAGCTTATATGAAAATAAACGCAATGCGGTTATTTTCATTTCAGATCTGCTTTCTGACATATTTTCCCTTTCTTCAAAATATTTTTAGGGTAAAAGCATTTAGTGTGATAGAACTTTGTTGCATTTTCCTACCCAATTAGTAATAGAAAATTACTCTAATTAGTAATAAAAATATTCCTTGGAAAAAGAAGACCGTGTACCTATCCTTTTTCAAGAACTCACACATTTCTGGTTTGGGTTGTGATTCACTGATTTCTGTTGGGCAGGACTGCTGTAAAGGAAATGGTTCTCTATAGGAGATGACTGAATAATCTCGTGTATATATTGAATGTGGTATTATGGCTGCTTTCTACAATACGATCGTGATTATTTAAACATTTCCATACATTTTAAAGATGGTCTGTAATAGTTAAGCATATACTGCTACACAGACGAATTTCACTGCTTCCTTGTCCTGTCACTTTCTGGAAAGCCAACCAAAGAGATGTTTCATGGTGGATGTGTAATAAACTTCCAAGCAAGTATTGTTGTAAAACATGGGCAATAATAGCTTGTAAGCAACTTAAAGCAGTGTCCTGTATTGATATCATTAAGAAATTGCTATTCAGCATCAGGACACTTAAAACCATAAATGACCTCATACTAGTAACAGTGGGTTTTTTCTTTAAAAGTCCAAAGGATACCACGTGTCAAGAATGAAACAGTGCATTCCCAGTCTTATCCTTGCTTGAAAATTCTGTTTGTTTTCACTCACCTACTGTTTTTATGTTTCTTTTTCATGATTCTGAACATAGTACCTTTCCATGATTCATAGAACTAGTAAGAATGTCCAATTTACCCCAAATCATGAGAGTCTGTCAAACACAAAATATTAGATCCAGCAGCGTGAGACTGCTTTAAACAAACCCCGCTGCCATCTTGAGTTCTGGTTGTCTCCTTGTAGTATATCTCAGTAGTAATTTCCACACAAATCACTGCTATGGCTGTTTACAGTTCCCATGATAACTACTGAAACTGGACAAGAAAATTTAGGCACTGAATTCTTGAAGACACAATGGTGCCTTTCAAGAAATGCCATGAATATTCCTCACTTTTATTGTTCCACATAATTCTAAAGACCCTAGTAATCTACATGTTCTAATTTCCTTGGTTGTGATAAAATACTGACCAATAGCAACATAGAAAGAAATAGTCAGATTTTATTTCCAGGTTAAATCACTGAGGGAAGTCTGAGCAGGAACCTGGAGGTAACAATCACAGAGTAAAACTGCTTTGGGGGTACCTCTCTGACTCACCCCCGGGTTACACTCAGCTGATTTTCTTGTGGCGTCCAGGCCCACATGGCTAGGCTTGGTGATACCTATAGTTGGAAGGGCCCTCAGCATCAACCATCAGTCAGACAATCTCGCACAGGCATGACCACATGCCAATATGTTCTGGGCTATCTCTCAAAGTAGCACAAACTCAGATGACGCTCAGCTCTGTGAAGCTGACGGCGGAAACTCACTTGGATACTACATGACCTTACTTCTTTCACTTGCTGATGTGCGGGAACTAAACTAGGAGTTTCTCCCAAGTTTCTCTCATTGTTCGTTGAAAAATGTCCTATATCATTGTATAAATTACCTTGCTGTGGTTATTGGGTCTGTCACAGGATGTCAGGAAGCAAGATTTGGCTTTTAAAAAGTTGGGTAACGCTTCTAGACACGTAAGTAATAATATGGATATTAATATGAAATTTTCTCAAAAAGTGAGAAATTAAGTTAACATAAATCTAGAAATTTACATTCTGACCGTACATCCAATGCAAATGAAGTAAGAGTATAGAATTGATGTTTGTATCTGTGTGCTTATTGAAGTCATTATTCACTGTAGATAAATGATATAGAAACACTTTACATTTCTGTCACAGGATCAGAGATAAAGAAAACATGTCATTCATAAATGATATATTGACCCAAAGTGGAGTGGATCATGTTCTTTGCAACTATAATGATAAATAGAATGCCTTACACAAGGTAAGATAAGCAAAAAAAGGAGGCAAGGAGATCCTGAGTGCCTCACCTATGTATGGGTCTTAATGAACAAGGCAGCTTACAGAAAACAACAAGAACAACAACAAACAGAACATGATTATTAGCCGCTCTGACAGAAAGTGAGTCAAAATCAAAGTGAGTGGAAAAGAGAGGTACAGGCCAGGGGTATAACGGTTCAAAAGAATGGCAGGAATAACTGCGGAGACTTATTACATAGGTGAATGACTGTAGTTAGTCCTCCTGCACTGTATGCTGAAAAACTGCTCACCAACAACAGCACATCTATGGGAATGAAATGATAATTCATGGATGTAATCATTCTTCAGTGTCTGCATGCACGCTGTATTCTGTAAATGCACAGAAATGTTTTCCAACTTGAAATGATTTCAAATTATCTTATCTTACATTTACTGTATTCTCTGTTTATATAATTTATTATTTTTACATTTCAGATTTTCTCTAAAATGCAATGCACCTACACACGGAGAATGCAAAGATTTCCTTCACAGCAAAATGATTCACTATCCTGAAAAATAAACAACTATGCATCCCAGGGAGTGCTTCAGAATGCCATTTTCAGGTCAGAAAAGCACATTTTTAAAATGGTAAAATGCGTATATTTCAGGTTTTCACTTTACATTCTTCTCATTAGGTTGTCTTAGATAAAGATGTTTGAAATAGAAATTTTCATGTGTGGACAAGGATGAGTAACTCATGACACATCCAACAAATTATATTAAACTATGCTGATTTTCCCTCGAAATGGGCTTTAAGTTTTTTAGTGTAAAGTTGGAGAAAAGTTGTCTGAATTCTAAATCTTGATAATAGACTCCTAAATGTAAGCTCACCTAGATTTTTTTTCTGTATAATGAATTACAGTCTTCTTCAATTTTTATGTTATTTATATGCTTAGCAATAATACTTATACAATACTTGACCATTCTTTGTTTTGTTTTAAGATTTATTTTATTTTGTTTTTTTAAGGCTCATATTTTTAATATAATTTTTCTTTATTACAGTTTATTCACTATGCATCCCAGCTGTAGCCCCACCCTCATCCCCTCCCAATCTCGCCTTCCTTCCCTCCCTCATCTCCTCCCATGCCCCTTCCCTAGTAATGGGAGCAGGGACTGTCTCTGACATGAACTCAGTAGCTGGTTCTTTGATCACCCCGCCCCCCCCGGGAGGGGGGAGTAGCCTGACCAGGCCACAGAGGAAGACTATGAAAGACAGTCCTGATGAGGCCTGAGAGGACTGAATGTTCTTACCTTGTTAAAATCCATACGTTGAAGTGATAACTACAAAGTGATGGTATCTATATTTGGGTCCATGAGGAGAAGGCATGTTAGAGATTCATTTACAAGTATGGTGTCTGTTCTGTAGGTTGGAAACCCCTCTAAGAAGAGAAAACTGTAACAGGGGTGTTCTGACTACCATGTGAGTATGAGGGCATCAGGAAGAGGGCCATTCTCAAGAGCTGACTTGCAGTCACCTATTTTCTTGGACTTATTAGAACTAAAATGGAAGACATGCTGTTGCTTAGGCTACTTTCCTTATAATAGCCCAAGTGAGTAAAACAGGAAGTTTTAAGCTTTTGAATAGTGCCTCAGCATCTACCTTTTTTGCTTGTTTGTTTGCTTATTTTTTCCTGCTTTATTTTGGTATGAAAGATGCTAATATTGCTTGAAACTCTTAACCTCACAGATGTATTTGTAACATGGTTGATCTAAGGAAGAGGTATTTGTCATACTAATACCACAAGTCTTTGCAAGAATATTTAGCACAAGATATTATGCATATACCACAAAGTATATCTCCAAAAACCTAGCTCAGATTGAGGAGTTCAAGAACGGAATATAGGCTAAGTGGCAGTGGTAACAGGATCCAACCTACCCAAATCTGCTAAATAATTCTAGAGAATCTGAGAATCTGAAAGTATAGCTCACAATAGCCTCATTAAGGAGTATTTGAATGAACTTAATTCAAATAAAACTTAATTCAGATATACTTAATTACAAAAAGAAAAGCAGGACATCATTTAACACTACAAAAAAGGAAGTATTTTCATGGGCTTTTAAAGAGAATGTGCCCAAGAAATGTAATAAAAGTCTATCAGTGTACTTGGGGAGGGGCATGCATGGAGACTGGGGAGGGAGGGTGAGAGTGGGATGGGGAAGGGAGGGAGCTACAGGGGGTATATAAAGTGAATAAAGTGTAATTAATAAAAATTAAAATAAAAAAATGCTATCTGAAAAAAATGTGCAATGAACAAGTTGAACCATGTTTAGAAGCTTAGTATATTTCACATATATTTACTATAATTATTCAGAACAAAAATTTGTGACTATGTATGCATATTTACACATAACTTTCCAAGAGGCTCTTTGATCACCTCCACCTGAGGAGGGAGCAGCTTTAACACTCCCCAGAGGGAAACAATGCAGCCAATCCTGATGAACTGATAGGCTAGGGTCAGAGGGAAGGGGAGGAGGACCTCCCCTATCATTGGACTTGGGGAGGGGCACAGGAGAAGAAGAGGGAGACTGGGATTGAGAGGGGATGAGAAGAGGGCTAAAGCTGGGATACAAAGTGAATAAACTGTAATTAATAAAAATAAAATAAAAAAATTTAAATTTATTTTTGGAATGAGCAAAGATAGTTAAAATGCTTGCATTTGTCATACAATACTTCTTAAATAACTAATAAATTTATTGAAAACTAAAGTATTTCTCTAATCTGAAGCCAGGATACCAGGTCTCTGGGTCACACATGGCCATGTCTGCTTTTCTCTAGAGAGAGCACCTTCTTTTCTCTTCACAACCTTCTTTGATTGCCATCTCAGGCCTCCATCCTCCTAATCCACCACTAAAGTCACTAAAGTCACATTGTAAAAGAAATTAGCATATATACCCTTCTTTTCATGGACACCCCATTTCATCATTGTTTGTACATATTTTCTGTTCTCTTCCTGTGTGCAAATATTGCTTTAAATATATTCGCATTTAGATTTTACTGCATTTGTAATTTATCTAATGATGCAATATAGATCTACTGAAGAAAATTTCAAAGAAAGCAGTTCCCATTTGGAGATTTCCAGTAGAAACATGTAAGCAAAATTAATTAACATGCTTATATATGCGTAATATATAAAATATGTAAAAATGAGAACCTAAAGATTACCAAACACAAAATTACATAAAGTTACCATCCTCCACTCTCCCTGCCCAATACTGACCTCTGCCAGAAGAGAGAGTTCTGTTGTCAAAGTTCAGTTATTTATTATGACGCAGAACTGAAACATGGGATTGTATAGTATAACATGATCCCAGCGCCAAGGCAAGCCCACAGTAGAATAAATGGCATTGGTACTACTCCTGCAGCATTGACTTTTAACCTACATAGTTGTGAACATTCACTGTGTATTCTCAAATGCTGTTCTTCTTGTTCACGTGTTTTATGAAGACAAACCATGTTACCCATTGCCTATAAATTCTGTTTATCAATATATCTACAATCACATAACATACAATTACACAACTAATGTTTAGACATCTACTTTCTTTTAACACAGGGCATATTTATGTGTTCCACACTTAGCAACAGCTATGACTAGTACCCCATGCTCAATTATGGTTCACTGAGTACATTGTTTAATAACTGGCAAATACTCGTGCTTGCTTGTAAAATAGAAAACTTTCAATACTACACTTAACATTAGGTTCATCAGCTTTATTTGTGTTAATTAAGCACAGCTAATGAGCTAATTCTTACTTATTCACATTGAGGCAATTGTCTTTGCCAGATCAGTGAGCAGTTTGTAAAGACAGAAAAATCAAAAGGCTGCACCATGGAATCTGTTGGGGAAAACACAATCATACTTTTCTAAATATGTTCCTCCTTGCACACAAGTGCTACTGTTAACAAAGCACTAGAGAAACAATGCAAAAGCAATTGCTACTCAGATCATACAAACTGTTTTCATATTTACACAGCTTTTTAAAAAGTTTGTAAACAGATATTTGGGAAAGGACATCAAGAAACAAGTTTTTAAAAGAGAGCATTACAAGACCATGTCCATGAAAATGAAGCAGATACTAGGAATAACAACAAAAAGTATGAGAGCAAAGATCTTCATAGCAACCTACATTTGTTATTTGTCCCTTATAGAGTGAGCATTAAGACAGCTGAAGTCTTTCAGAGACCCTCTGTGGTAGGCTCCTGTCCTGTTACTTGTTTTCTCCTACATCCAATGTCCATCCCATTTGTCCTTCTACGTGAGGATTGATCATCTTACCCCGGGTCCTCTTTCTTGTTTATCTTCTTTGGGTGTATATATTTCATTATGTTTATCATATCTTACAGGTCTATATAAGTGAGTATACACCATATGTGTCTTTCTCCTTCTGGGATACCTCACTCAGAATGATCTTTTCTAGATCCCGCCATTTGCCTGCAAATTTCATGATTTCCTTGTTTTTAATTTGTTGAAGATGACTCTACCCAACAGGGTATCAAAGAAGATACTGAGACTCATAACGAAACTTTCAGCAGAGTGCAGGGAATCTTATGAAAGAAGAGGGAGATGAAAGATTTGGGTGGTACAAGAGTTCTACAAGGAAAACAAAAGAACCAAAAAAAAAAAAAAAAAGAAAAAAAAAAACCTGGGCCCAGGGGTCTTTTCTGAGACTGATACTCCAATCGAGGACCATGCATGGAGATAACCTAGAACCCTGCACAGTGTAGTTCATGGTAACTGAGTGTCCAAGTGGGTTCTCTAATAAGGGGAACAGGGACTGTCTCTGATATGAACTCAGTGGCTGGCTCTTTGATCAACTCTCCCTGAGGTGAATCAGCCCCACCAGGCCACAGAGGAAGACAATAAAGCCAGTCCTGATGAGACCTGATAGGCTAGGGTCAGATGGAAGGGGAGGAGGACATCCCCATCAGTGGATTGGAGGAGGAGCATGGGAGGAGAGGAGGGAGGAAGTGCAAGATTAGGATAAGATGAGGGAGGGGGCTAGAGCTGGGATACAAGTGTATAATTTAAAATAAATAAATAGATAGAGAAATAAATAAATAGATAAATATAAAAGACAACTGCAGTCATACTCTTTTCCAGACCAATGACATTAATACATTTCAGTATGATAAAAGAACCTTATCCATTACAATTAACATCAACTAAGAAAATAATATGAACTGTAACTTTAAATACAGTTTTCTATTTGTACCATCATTTCCTGAAGTTTACAAGACCCCATATCCTTTATCAATAATAAGAATTTCCAAATAAAGTAAATAAATTAATTAGAATAAATATAGCCTGTTAATTTATGAACCTCACCATATTTTTCATTTATTTTAAAATACTGACAGAATACCATTTGCCTCCATAAATATACGTTATTGAATTTATACTCTCGTGTTTGGTTTTCATACATGAGCATGACATCTAAGTCATTCTTGACCATCTGTCCTTCTCCAAATCTTCCCATGCTTTCCTTAACATTTCATGAAATTCTATTTAATTATTGCTGTTATTTGAATAACTTTACATATGTATATATACACATACATATCTACACACCTTCCTGTGTCTTGTTTTTATATTATGGAAAAAGCAAATTTTATCTTTCAAAATGTATTTGTCCACCTGACTTTTATCTATGAACTTAGCATCATTTCCTGCTTTGAATGTGTATGTAAGGTGATTCTTTATCTGTGGACTCTTTGTCTGGACTCTATTTCAGTAACCTGGGATTTTGATAGTTCACTCCTGCAGACTCTTGTGTACACTGATATGTTCCAATTTTACTGTTTTTCAATTGTCCATTCCAATTTGTCTTTTGATGTCAATATCCACTATTTGACTTTCCAGTCACTCTTACATCCACTGGGACAGAAAGCCTCTTTTTTCCCCCTAGGACTGAGTTTGGCATTTACTCTTGTAAGTGGACTCTGTGACTTCCCTCTGCACCTTTTGACCACAGCAATTCCAACAGCAGCTCCCTCTTGGAACTATGTGTTCTGTTATCTTATCCATACAGACTTTCCCTTAGGCCACTTGTGGAACTGGAGAATTGTGATGCAGCCAGCCTCTTTAAATGTAAACTATATGCATGCATAGAGATATATTGAACTGTGCTATATGATGTGTGATATGAGAGAATATTGCTAATTAGAATTGAAATGAAAAAGAACCTTCATTTCCTTGGCCAGACCACCGAAACTAGTGAACTTACTGTTACAGTGGAGACACACACTCGCATACACACGCACAAACACACACACACACACAATGTTTTATGAGTCAATTCTCTTAAGTACTGTATGATATTGCATCTCAGTTCCACTTCAATTATAGTACGTTTTTTAGGCTATCGAACTTTTAAGGAAAATTTATACTTCTAACACCCAAACTATTTTTTTTTCAGCAGAGAAAGTGGCTATTAACTTATATTTATGACATTAGGATGTTTCAGATGACCTGTAAAACGTCAGGTCATGCATTGAATTATGATGATAGTTTCCCTGACAGTTGTCTGTATGGCATCTGTTAGGTAGTAACACCAAGCTTTAACATTTGTTAAAGAGGTAAAAATGAGGAGAGGAAAAATAGAAACCTTCATTACTAAAAAACAATAACTATCTGAAAAAATAGGTAGCCTATCTGTTCTTTACCTTGCATATTCTTCTCTCAGCTTTCAATCAATATCAAGAAATTTGAAAATGTAAAACAATGTCAGGATACTTTTCAGTTGCCCGCACCAAAACTATTTAAAACACATGTGTAAGCACTATTCCACTAGCAGCCAGAACATGAACACACACGTTAATTTGTGTTCCTTTTGAAATTCTAAATAAGTAAATGCATCAAATTCTTATACTTCATAGTGACATTTTCTAAGCTTTAACAGTTATAGAAGAAAAATATGTGGAACTTTATTTTAATCAAAGAATATTCTTCATATGTGAAGGTTGTGTGATAATGGTAGAAATGATATCTTTCTGATATAGCGCTCAAATATTAACCAAAAAAAAAATCAAAAGGCATTCCTAATAAACAGTAATGAAACCAGTAAAATATTTTAAAAAACATTCTAAAATAAGTAAAGAAAAAAAGAACGAATAAAATAATTATATAACATGTCCTGGTACCCATTGATCACAACATGTTTGTATATAAATTTTTCAATTATTTCACTTTCATGAGGTATAAAAGTCATTTGTCTTCTCATAATTCTGGATGATCTGAATTATCAAAATACTCTACTGTGTTTATGATAATTACAAATAGCTAAACAGAACAAAACTGTTGAATGTATGACAGCAATGGAGAACTCACACCTGTCTTCACTGAAGGAATTTGCCTTTGTTAAACACAAAAATAAACCAATACTGTAAAAATACATGATATTAAGGAAGCTAATAATACTTAATGCTGAAGAATAAAAAAAGTAGAGTGAAATTGCAAGGTCCTTCTGACATCTGTATGCTTTACCATCCAAAAACAATTCTGAAAAGCTTCAAGGCTATTTTGCAAATCTGTTATTTCTTGAACGAAAATCATAACACTATCATTACTGAAGAACATATGTAGACATCAATCAGGAAAATTAGCATGAATGATATACACATATTTGTCTGTGTTCATTATTGTCATCAAATTGAAATTCATTAGAATTATGCTTTTTTTTTTCTTCACATATTTTCACAACTATATCTTGGCACTAAAGCTTAGGGAATGCTAAATGTATTTTAATGAAATAGAAATTAAACAGTACCTGGCATGTCTGTTGGATGTCCTCCATGCCAATCAATATCAGATCTGACATAAACATTACATTTCAATGATATCAACTGTTTGGGTGTGGGGGTGACTGATGAATATCCAGGTCTTTGCATTGTAAATAATTGGTGTGTAAGTATGGCCAAGAAATTCAACAATGTTTTTGTGTTAAGACTATGCGATCTTTTTTTTTTTTTTTCAATACACTTTATTCAGGAACCTTGAACAATCCTCAGACCCTGGGGAAAGCCAGCCCACAGCTGATCTTGTTTGCCATTCTGAATGAGATTTGAGCGTCCTCCCTAGGATCCTCTTTAGTCTTTAGCTTCTTTAGGTCTGTACATCACTATCTTTTATTATACAGCTAATATCCACTTATAAGCGAGTATATACCATGCCTGTCTTTCTGTTTTGGGGTTAACTCACTCAGGATAATCTTTTCTAGTTCCATCCATTTGCCTGCAAATTTCATGATTTCTTTGTTTTTAATGCCTAGGTAGCATTCCATTGTATAAATGTACTACAATTTCTGTGTCCATTCCTCTGTTGAGGGACATCTAGGTTGTTTACAGATTCTGGCTATTACAAATAAAGCTGCTATGAACATAGTTGAGCAAATGTCCTTAGTGAATGCTAAGGCTCCTTTTGGGTATATGCCCAGGAGTGGTATGGCTTGATCTTGAAGTAGTGGCAAACAGGATAGACACCAGAAGTGGTAGAGTAGAGAAAACAAGAAGGGAGCCTACTATAGAAGATCCTCTGAAAGGATCCACCCAACAGGGGATTGAAGCAGATGCTGAGACTCACAACCAAACTTTGGGCAGACCACAGAAAGTCTTATGGAAGAAGAGGGGGGAGTGACAGAGGGACATGGAGGGGACAGAAGGCCCACAAGGAGACCAACAAAGCTAAATGAACTGAGCCCAGGGGTTCTGCAGAAACTGATGCACCATCTGAGGTCTAGGCATGGAGAGGATCTAGACACCCTGCTCAGATGTGGCTTCTTGTTAACTCAGGCTCCATGGAGATTTCCAAGTGAGAGGAGCAGGGGCTGCCTCTCTCATGAACTCAGGTGCCTGCTCTTTGTCCACTTGCCTCTGGTAGTGTAGCCTTGCCAGGCCGTAGAGGAAGAAGAGGATCCTGGCAGTCCTGATGAGACCTGACAAATTGTGGGCAGATGGCAAAAATGGAGAACTACCCCATTTAGTGGACTAGGGGAAGGGGATGGGGGTTGAAGAGTGGGGAGAGTGGGACTGGAGGGATTTAAGGGACCCATATACTAAATTAAATCTTCAAACATAGTCTTTGTAAAATTATTGTACCTTTATCCATATTAATCATATTTTATTTCTGTTAGGTAATAAAAGTAAAAAATATGCTTAATTTTTAAACATAAAATCTATTGTAAGTGAAAAAATTTATATGACATTCTAAATTTAAGTGATTCATAGGAACTTATGAGGGAGGAGTTTATTACTGCCTCATTTACAAATTGAATATCCAACCATTAAACACTAATACTGGAGCCATAAAAAGTTAACTGGATGAAGAATGTGATATGAATTATATGTAGTCATTTGATATGACCACAGCATCTTTTTACACTTCTTTTGAAGTCTACTTATAAAAAATAGACACACAGAAACGCAGTGTATGTGTTTGGAAATCTGGAATAAGTAAATAAATAGTTTATTTATACAAAATTGAAACAATTCAAGTAAAATATTTCTCTTTTTCATTTGCTGTGTGCCGTGCAAGAGAAATAGCAAATAGCTTTAGAACTAGTGGGATGCAGACTGTGGGTTAGGACAACCATGACTGGTGAGCCTCATAAAAGCGGAGTCCAAGGAGCAGGCGTCCTAAGGACACCATGCTGTTATGGAGCACTGCTCTGCTTGTTGCACTTGTGGTCATCATGTCCCTTTTAATCTCTGAGTTATATGAAAACTCCAAGGGGTTTCCAGCCCCTCGCTGGGCAGTGTCATTAGCACTTACAATATTAGTGACTGATCTTTTCCAAACACTGCTGCTCCAGCAGATTGATAATTCAATCACCAACCTTAGAAATAATTTAGTGACGTAAATTGTTAGCTATGTTAAGTTAAGATGTTTTTTATACTGTCTTTGACAACTTTTTAAGATTTTTTTGAACAACTTTTGAAGTTCAGAAAGGCACACTCTTGATAATTGAGCCCGGTACCTTTTGGGGTCAGGGAATAAGAACACTGGCAGTCCGACCAGTACTTACTGAGGTGATGATCAAGGTGATGATTAATTTCTTGTATCCATTTTTGCCCTCAGCTTCCTGATATTATTTAATAAAAAAAAACTGTTAATGAATAGGTATACACGCAGAGAATTTAAAGTAGAAATCACTGATTGTTTCTTATTCCAGAATTTACATTTCTAATTCCCTTATTTTTTCATTTTTTAACCTATTCATTACTTATTATAATTTATTCACATTGTATCCCAGCTATAGCCCTCTCCCTCATCTCCTCCAACACTCACCCTCCCTCCCTCTTCTTCCCATAGGCCCCTTTCCTAGTCCACTGATAAGGGAAGTACTCCTCCCCTTCCAGCTGACCCTAGCCTATCAGGTCTCATCAGGAGTGGTTGCATTGTCTTCCTCGGTGGCCTGGTAAGGCTGCTCCCACCTCAGGGGAAGATGACCAAAGAGCCAGCCACTGAGTTCATGTCAGAGACAGTCCATTACTAGGGAACCCACTTGGAGACTGAGCTGCCATGGGCTACATCTGTGCAGGGGTTCTAGGTTATCTCCATGCATAGTCCTTGGCTAGAGTATTGGTCTCTGCAGGCCTCTTATAAGATTACTTTTTAAGATAAATAATTAGATGATTGATTCTTTCTTTGTAACTACAAATTGCACCTGCCAGTAAAAGAAACTGGCTGAGAAAAATACCTTGCTTGCTTGTACTTTAACAAGTTACTAAACTTGAGATACAACTGTGTGTGGTTCCTGAGAATAATTTGTTTTTCACCTGTAATTCATAAAATACTTGATTATGTGATACTATTGTAGAACTAGTTGATTTTTTGTTTGTTTGTTTTTACATATACTCATTTTAATCATTTATTTAAAAAATAGAATATTATCCCACTTCTTCTATAAAAGGAGACCAACAGAGCCAAAATATCTGGGCTCAGGGGGTGTGAGGCTGATGAATCAACCAAGGACCATACATGGGAACGACTCAGACTTCCTGCTCAGATGTAGCCCATGGGCAGCTCAGTCTCCACGTGGTTTCCCTAGTAAGTGGAGTAAGGAGGACCCCTCCTATCAGTGGACTAGGGTAGGGAAGTAACAGCGTCTGGGAGGAGATGAGAGAGGAGACTACAGCTGGGAAACAAAGTGAAGAAAGTTGAAATAATTATAACAACAACAATAATAATGAAAAATAGAATGTAACGGTAAAATAAAGTTGTTGTAGCTTTCTTTCACCCACCAAATGTGTAAGTATGTAAACACACATAATATGAAGTTGGGGGCGGGTTGGGTGATTTTCCCCTTTTCTGCCATCCCCGCAGAGTCTTTCCACTGCATCTAAGGAGTCTTTTTGAGGGCTCCAGAGAATCAACTTTGGTTCCTCAAACAAACTGCTGAGAGATCAATTGCTGAATCTTCACACTGCCTCAGTTTCTCTGTCCTGTTGGATCTGGCTTCTGACAGTCTTTGGGAAGTTAAATCTATCAGATGGTGGGGGAGATTTCTTAGTCAGTAAGGTGTTTGCTACACAAAAATAAGGACTTAAGTTGGGTCTCCAGGATGCACATAAATGCAGGCACATGCCAGTAGATGATCCAGCTTGTAAAGTCTCTTGTTGACAAACCTGAGTGTGTGAGTTTTGATTCGTGCAGTAAATATGATAGAATGGTTGCCCTTTTCTCCTTATATGCACACTATGCCATATGAGCCTGCTAACATACATTCATAAATGCATGAATGCATAAATACACACCCATGCACACACACAAATAAATAGATAGATGATAAATTACAAATAAAAAATGTGGGTTGTAATATATCTTCAATACCAGAACATGAGGTTGCAGAGTAGGTAGGCACAGGCACACCATCAAGGCTTCTGGCCAGCAATTCAAGCTGGAACGGTGAGCTCAATATTCAGGAAGATGAAGGCATGAGATGCCCGTCTTTAGCCTCCACATTCATGAGCACACTCCTGTGCACCCACACACACATACATCATCATACAGAACGCAGACATTCAAAATATTGTCTCCAAAATGATACCACACTTTACTGAAATGCCTTAAGTGAAAGATCTGAGCAAGTATTACCTTTCATTAAAATATCAAACAGACAGCATTCTGTTCTGAGATCAGCCTTAGACACACCTGATTCATTGAGGGTACTGCTTACGTCTTTCCCCTATAGTTTTCCTTTTTAATCCTTTGAAACTCTTAGGATGTCATTGTATGGCTGGGATTCTGGACTGAATAACAGGCAGCGTAAGAGTTGAGCATCCACTCCCTGCTTCTGCTTCTTCACATGGATGTGCTGTGACCAGCCTCCTCAAGCTCGAGGGCAGCAACTTCTCAGAGCCCCAAACCCACTTGATGGAATAAAATAAAATAAAATAAAGTAAAATAATCATAGCCAAACTTTGGGCAGTTAAGAGAATCTTATGGAAGAAGGGGGAGATAGAAAGCCCTGGAGGGGACAGGAGCTCCAAAGGAGACCAGCAGATCCAAAAAACCTGAGCCCTTGGGGTCCTGCAGAGACTGATAACCCAACCAAGGACAATGCCTGGAGAGGACCTAAAACCTTGGCTCAAATACAGGCCATAGACTCAGTCTCCAAGTGGGGTCCCTTATTAAAGGGGAGCAGGGGCTTTCTCTGGCAGGCTCTCTGACCACCGCCCCTGAGGCCTGCAGCCTTGCCAGGCCACAGAAGAAGACATTGCAACCAGTCCTGATGAGACCTGATAGGCTAGGTTCAAATAGAAGGGGAGGAGGACCTTCCTTATCAGTGGACTGGAGAAGGGCATAGGGGGCGAAGAGGAATGGAGGATAGGATTGGGAGGAGAAGAGTGAGGGGGGCACAGCTGGGACACAAAGTAAATAAAGTGTAATAAATAAAAATAACATTTTTTTTAAAAAAAGAACCAGAAAATATAAAATAAAACTACCTATTTAGAAAATTTTTATTGACATAATTGCATTTTTGGTAATTGAACATTTCAGAAGACACTAATTTAAAACTATTAGTCTAGGAGAAAGCATACAAGTGTGAGAACTTTTGCTGTATATTATTATATTTTGTTATGGCTCATTATTATATCTTAGCAGGATGTGGATTCCAGTGGTAGGGGATTTGGGAAGGAAATGGAAAGAGGGGAAACAATAATAAGGCTACACTATGTAAAAAAAAAACTACTTTAAGTAAATAAAAAGTATTTAAAAGTAAATAAAATTTTGTATAACTGAATAAAATATATTGATGTAAAGAACAAAAAAATACTGATAATTTAATTCATGTTATATTTCAAAACTAAATTTTAAAATGGTGTATCATTTTTAAATTAAATATATAATTCAAACTAGCATAAGAATTAGAGTATTAACTTGTTATTACAATTATTTTTATTTCAGGAGCATGTGCATAACAAATGAGAAAGTATGAAACTATTATACAATTCACAAGATTTTCCAAATTCCATTAGCTTTAAACAGCATTTTTTGTTCTTGTTGTTGTTTTTTTGAATCTCAAGAAGTGACCAAAAAATGAGAAGAAAAGTAAAAACTCAATCACAGTCAGTTGCTATTCTGGTTTAGCATGTTGCACTGTGATGTGTGAAGTCAACATCACACCTGTCCTGGGATCTTCCCTTCCTCACAGTGCTGATCGGAGCCGAGCTTACTTCTTTACAGAGCGGCAGCAGGCGGTAATATAACCCCCAGATGAACGAAATGAAAACCACTAGAACATACAGCGAATGATTTAAAGATTCGTGTTTTTCCCACACAGTCCACACACAACACTGTCACATAAATCACTGAAGAACTGCTCAGCTTTTGTTTTACGTTTTCCTCCCAGCCCCATCCCTCCCTACCCTCACACCCTTTGAATCCCTGTGGCTCTTCAGGGAAGCTCAACTACGTAATCTATGAAATACCTTGCAGTTTTGTGAGCCTTTTTCTAAATATGCTCTGACTCCAAACACGCGGACAACACTCACTGGAGCAGTGGTTATTTTCATTTTCAGAGAAGCCAGAAACGCTTCTATACTGTGCCATTCTGGGACAGAAGTGAACAGAGCAGCCCTCAGAGTGCTACCTTGGACCCCTGCCACTCTGTGATGGCAGCTGGTGATTAATAATCTTCAACGAGTCATTCAAGCAGGCTCACAAACTTAAGGGTTCTACTAGTCGAAATCAGTACATTCTGATGTCAAATAGCGCTTCGAAAGCCCAGTCTTTCCACAGTTACTTACTTTCATAATGTAGGATGAAAGCTGTGAGTCCGAATGATTGCAAAGTATGATGGGTCAGACATCACATTTAAGCATCATCCTCCAATCATAACTTCGTTCTTAGCACCCTATTCTTTCCAGACAGCGGAAGAAGCATCAGCTACCACATGCTCATAAACATCCATGAAGTGACGCTAATGTGGCAGAACCGAATGCACTAATCTGCTGGCTAATGAAGAAAATGATTTTCTGTGGTGGCAACGTTATGTACCCACAATGACTGAAATGGAAGATTATTATCATTGATGGAAGATATGTTTCAAAAAAAATTTTTTTTTATTTTGATGTGCTCTTTAAAAACTGTTGTAAAATATCTTATACGTCCATAAAATATTTTTTTAAACAGGGGAGATTTATAAGAACTTGCATGACATTTGTCCTTCATGAAGTATATAGTAATTTCATGTAGAAATTTCCAAAAATAATATTCTCCAGCTGACATAAAAACATAACCCCACAGACTCCAAATTATTAGCCAGTAACAAAAATTACCCACAAAACACCTAAAACTCTTTTAAAGAAAATAAAAAAAGAATAAAAATGTTTATATATTTACTTAATGAAGAAATAAATAATTCTCTGGTAGGAAATATTTTTTAAAGTACATTTAACCTACAAACATCTAGCATGTGAAGGCAACTAAGAAAGAATATTCAGTTTCTAGCAGATGGGAACTATCTATCCAATTCTTTTAGCCATCAAAATTGGAAATAAAGGATGTGTTGAACAGCAATTTCTGTTTATCCTAACCCTGCTTGCTTTTATGCAGCAAATACAACAGGCATTTGTTCTTGAAGATTTCCACCACCATTTATTTTTATGGCTGCAAAGCTTAGCCCAGATACCAATCACACATAGGAGAGGAAAACAATTATGCATCTCCGTGCAGTTCGCGGTTTCTCTGCATCCCACAATCACCATGCACTTGGCATTCCCAGCGCTCTTGGCAGAGTGACAGGGCCAGAGCTGAGACCTGGCATGCACAATGAGGAGCGCTTCTTTACTGCAGGGGCCAGCATGGCGGCTGGACCTAGAGAAACAATTTAAATCTCTCAATCTCTGTGTCAGGAGGCATGCACATGAATTAAAATTTAATTTTAGTTATTGCTTATACTGAAATATGAGTTGAATGGTGTTTGATTGTGCTCTGAAATGTGACAGCTCACTGTTTTCTATCTTAGCTATGTTTCCATAACACCTATGTTCTCCCATCCTCTAACAGTGCATGGATATAAGAAGATCAAACACTACTTTGACTATGTGATTTTACATGTCCTTATACCATACAGTGGCATTTATTACAATCATGGTTTGTATTTATCAATTTTGGTAACGTGCCTCTGAACATTCCTTCCTTTAATGTGTCTTACACCTTTCCCTTTATCTTTGCACCATCACAAAGAGATGTTTTGCTTCTACCTGGATAAAACACAGATTATGTTTTTCAAGTGCATAACTGCACAGGTGCCAACAGCCTGCAGCGTGAAACAAACGCAGTGCTTTTTGGCAGATTTGTCTTGAGAGTTTTAAGACTACTCTGCTATCAACAAAACTATGATGTTCGGGTCTTTCCCCCGTTCTGTTACCTCAAAACTTGTAGTGAATGAACAAATCATGACTTTTGGGTTAGTCATGTTACAAAAGGATAAGATGTTAGAGCAAGCAAAGAGCTGTGAGCTAAGCATGGGCATATCAAAAGCAGTTCAGTTGTTCATCTTTTAAGAAAGTGACTTTATACTGATTTCATGTAACTACCAAGGTGCCCACCTTTAGAGAAGAAAGTCTGCAGAAGATAATTGCCATGGCAGCATGTAGGGATGGGGTCTGTGTGGAAAATACCTTCAGCTTGGTTTGGGTGAAATTACAGTTACAGTTATTTTTTCAAAGCATTTTTTAATTAATTAAGTCATTTATTTACTTTACATCCAAATTAGAAGATACATTTGCCATGGCCTGAATGTTTACTCTCTGAAAATTTTGGTGTCTGAACGATGTAGATATCTTCAGAGCTGAGAGCTGTGCACATTAATTTTTATTTAATCTCTCTAAATAAATAACAGTGTGCTGACACGTTAGTGAAAAATGCAAAATATAAGGAACAAACATAAACATGAAGGTGGTTGATGATGTCATGAAACCTCTTCCTCCCACCAGCTTTGATCTTTCTTTTCTTGTGTAGCCCAGGATTCCGAAATCACCGCTCCAGTTTTAGAGACTGACCCTGAAAGTTCCCCAAAATTTCTGAATGACACACAGGCAGTAGTGGCACATGCCTTTAATACCAAAATTTGGGAAGCAGAGGCAGGCATATCTCTGTGAGTTCGAGACCAGCCTTGTCTACAGAGTGAGTTCCAGGATAGCCAGGGCTATACAGAGAAACTCTGTCTCAAAAAAAAAGAAAAAAAAAGTCTGAATGACAAACACTTTGATGGTGTGTTTTGTAAAGATAAATGCTTCACTTCTGCACAAATTCATCTCTTTATTGCCCTCTATCCATTTTTTTTTTCTTATACTTAGGAGTAGATTTTTTTTTTAACATTTCTGTAGAAGACGGGGAAATTTTAATTAGAAATCTGAAATCATTTGCCATATTATGCAAAAAAAAACATGTAAAGACAGTGAATTAAACAAGTCTACATTTTAGGTAAGTTAATTTCTGAGAATGCTCAATTTCCAAGTGGGTTACCTAATAAGGGGTGTAGGGACTTTCCCTGGCATGAACTCAGAGGCAGGTTCACCGATCACCTCCCACAGGAGGCACAGTCTTGTGAGGCCATAGAGGAAGATGATACAGCCACTCTTGATGAGACCTGATAGGCTAGGGTCAGATAGAAGGGCAGGAAGTGTTCCCCTATCAGGGAACTAGGGAAATAGCATAGGGGAGAAGCTTGAGGGTGGGTGTGATTGGGAGGAGACAAGGGAGGGGGCTACAGCAGAGATACAAAGTGAATAAACCATAAATAAATAAAATGCTCAAAAATAAAAAGAGATTAAAAAGCAGAAAAATAGTTAAAGCTATAAAGCTAGAAGATAGGAAGAAAAAGCAGGAAATGTTATCTTCTAACACAAGGTACAGCGACTGCAGTAACAAATGGCACAGCATCTGTACTGAGCATGCCTACATCAAAACCATGGAGGAACTCACATTTGCAACTTGATTTCATATGTTAAGTCTTTGGGAAAAAAAGACCAAATCCAAAAGAATAGAAAGAAAACAATAATCAAAAGCAGATCTGAAAACAATAAAGTAGAAATTTAAAAAAAAATAGAATCTCTAAAATAAGAGTTGATTAGTTGAAAAAACAGCAAAATTAACAAATTCTTAGCAAAATTAACCCAAATAAAATGATCTAAGTTTATAACACTAGAAATTAAAAGACAGGCATAACAGATATCAATAAAATTCCTGAAAATCATAAAGACATACATTATGAATGTCTGTTCCACTAAGCTGGAAAAACCAAAAAGAAATGGTGACTTTTTAGAAGCTGATGGTATACCAAAATTTAACCAAAATGCATTAGATTGAACAAATCCATGATTTTCAAGAAGACTGAAATAATAATGAAATTACTCCATGCTAAATA
Source organism: Meriones unguiculatus (assembly GCF_030254825.1). Classification (NCBI taxonomy): domain Eukaryota; kingdom Metazoa; phylum Chordata; class Mammalia; order Rodentia; family Muridae; genus Meriones; species Meriones unguiculatus. The sequence continues at coordinate 8,436,996 of NC_083368.1, read as the reverse complement.
TGAGTTAAAAGCAGCATAAGCACAAGAAAGCATGGGTTAGCTACAGAATTCTACTAGAACTTAAAAGACCAACACATCTCTAATAATTCAATAAACGTTAACAAGGCATAAAAGTTCTGAGGCCAGTGTTACCCTTATGCCACTCATTGTATTTCTAACACAACATGATGAGCTGGGACGGATGGGAAAGGGAGCTCCTCTTTTCTGAGGAACAGGCTGGGACAGGGAAGGAGAGAAGGTGGATGCAACCAGAATATAAACTGAATAAAAAACAAATTAATTAAAAAAATTAAAAAGAAGAAAATATTTTCAAAGACTGTGAGCTTCCATTGTTTTAGCAATCAGATATTCAGTTATTAACACACAGAACTTTAATTTTATACACATCTAAAATACATTTTACCAACTGCATACTCGTGTCTTTTTCTATTCATCACCTTCATATATATCATTACAGGCCTGTAACGAGCTTCCTGGCTATTTGAGGAGACGAAATTGTGTGTGACAGCAAAAGGCACATTATATCCAATTCCATTTCCACCTTTTTCCATTTTACCTTTGACACTTTTCTTAGTTAACTGAATACCTGAGGGAACTTCATGTGACGCATTTTGAGGTAGTTCAACAGTAGATGCAACTGTGGCTACATGTAACATGACAGATGCACCAGGAATGATCAGAAGCCGTGTGTGATAAGCATTCTAGAATGGAGCACATCACAAAATGTTCCTATCTGTTAAGGTCCGAGAGAGTAGACCTCATCAAATTCTCAATCCTGACACATACACACAAAATGCAGGTATTTCAAGATACAGATTTAATTTTACAAGTAAACATAAGATGAAAAAAATCCAAGTGGTAACAACATATACTTTTCAAACAACAAATCATTTTTCTATTTAATTTTAGATTGATCAATATAGATTATGACATGACACAGAATTTACTATTGTATAGTTTGAGAAATTATCTACTGCTGATTATTTAGGATTAAATCTAGATCAATATTAGGAAACATCTACTTTTATCCCTAATGGAATGGGAGAAAATGTTCTCAAATATTTTTTCAAGAATGTTTAGTTTTATGTCAGAAATACTTCAAGGCCACAGATAATGAAAAGTAATAAAGGAAGTCAGAACAAAGCAAACTAGAAATGAGTGCACAAAGAACAACATATTATGAGTGATTTTTAAACAGCAGGATGTCAGGAAGAGTGCCAGAATGTCACTCAGAAGAGGAAATAGAATAGATAGCACAAGTGGATGAAGAGAACTGGGCAGGAGATGAAGTGGGGAGGGAAACAGGGGTGGGAATCAGATGTGGGGAGAATGGGGTGGGAGGTGAGATGGCTGGAAACAAGGAGGGAAACTGAGGGGGACATCTCTTTGTTAAGCATGTGACAGGGCAGGCTCCTGGGAGGATATGGGTGTGACTCTAGCTGAGACTCCTAAAAGGGGGGAGGCATGAAGTCTGCTGTGATCCCCTTCCTAGCTGGGCAGGACTAGTGAAGGAGAGGAACCATAACCCATGAACAAAACGTGATGCAAAAATTATGCTGCCTAAAATAAGCGCAGGGATAATGAGAAAAAAAAGATTAGCCCAACCTGAGACCCATCCCATGGTAGAGAGCCAGGCCCTGACACTAATATTGATACTGTGCTATGCTTGCTGACAGGAACCTAACTTGACTGCCTTCTGGGAGGCTCCGGAGAGCATCCTCTGGACAGATGCTGAGACTTGCAGCCAAGCATGGGACAGATTTCCAGTGTCCTGTGTGACCACATCCTAGGCAGACAGGATTAGTAGAAGGAGAGAAACTAAAAACCTACCTATAAAACCCTTGACACAAAAATTACCCTGCCTACAAGGAGTGCAAGGTTAAGGAGGGAACAAAGATTGAGGGAAAGTCCAACCAATAACTGGGCCAGCCTGAGACCCACCCCATGGTAGAGAACCAGCCCCTGACACTATTTTTATTTCTTTATTTATTATTAGTTACATTTTATTAACTCTGTATCCCAGCTGTATCCAGCTCCCTCATTCCCTCTCAATCTCTCCCCTTACTATGGGAAACCAATGGTTACTGAGCTACCATGGGCTACATCCCTCCCTCCCTCTTCTTCTCCCTGCCCCTTTCCAAGTCCACTGATTGGGGAGAACCTCCTCCCCTTTCATCTGACCCTGTTTTATCAGGTATCTTCAGGACTGGCTGCAAAGTCCTCCTCTGTGGCCGAGCAGGACTGCTCCTCCCTTGGGGGTTGGGGAGGTCAAAGAGCCAGTCATTGAGTTCCTGTCAGAAATAGTCCCTGTTCCCCTTACTATGGGAAAACAATTGGTTACTGAACTACCATGGGGTAAATCTGAGCAGAGGTTCTAGGTTTATATGAATAGGTATGTACCATGTGTATCTTTCTCCTTATGGGATACCTCACTCAGAATGATCTTTTCTAGATCCCACCATTTGCCTGCAAATTTCATGATTTCCTCATCTTTGATTACCGAGTAGTATTATGGAGCTAAACAGAGAATTCCCTGTTGAGGAATATAGAATGGCAGAGAAACACTTAAAGAGATACTCAACATCCTTAGCTATCAGGGAGATGCAAATCAAAACGACCCTGAGATTTCATTTTACACCCATCAAAATGGCTAAAATAAAAAACTCAAATGACAACACATGCTGGAGAGGTTGTGGAGAAAGGGGAACCCTCCTCCATTGCTGGTTGGAATGTAAACTGGTACAACCACTTTGGAAGTCAATCTGGCGCTTTCTCAGACAACTAGGAATAATGCTTCCTTAAGGCCCAACAACTATACCACTCCTAGGTATATACCCAAAATTTGCTCAAGTACACAACAAGGACATTAGCTCAACCATGTTTGTAGCAGCTTTATTCGTAATGGCCAGAACCTGGAAACAACCCAGATGTCCATCAACGGAGGAATGGATACAGAAATTGTGGTATTTTTACACAATGGAATACTGCCCCTGAAACTATTAATGATGCTTTGTCTATCCTTGCTGACAGGAGCCCAACTTGACTGTTCTCTGGGAGGCTCCAGCCAGCAGAGGATACAGACAATGCTGGGTCTTGCAGCCAAGCATGGTAAAGAGCTCCAGGGTTCCAGTGCAAGTGCTGGGAGTAAAGACGGAAGGACCTGGAGGGAATAGGAACCTCACAAAAAGGCCAACAGAGATAACCAATCCAGTCCCACGGGAGCTTATAGAGACTGAGACATCAACTAAGGAGAATGCATTGTCTGGACCTAGGCCCCTTGCACACATGTGGCCTGTGGGCTGCTTGGTTTTCATATGGGGTGGGTTTTTTTCTAACATGCCTGCTTTTGGATCACTTGCCCCTGGCAGGGCTGCCTTGCCGGGCATAAGGAGATGAGGGTATTCTTAGTACTGATGTGACTGAATGTACTGGGGAAGGTTGATATGGGGAGGGGGGGGTCTCTTTTTCTGGGGAGAAGGGAAGACTAGAAGAGAAAAGGAAGGAAAGGATGGTACTGAGAGGAGAGGAGGGAGGGGAAACCCTTGAGATATAAAGTGAATAAACTGAAAACAAATAAAAAAGGCATGATCTCAACAAGCTCTCTGGGCCTCTCAAGTTCATTGAAGGGGTGCACAGTGATCTAGTGAACTTCAATCCATGGGGACTTAAAGAAACCCTGTCTGCAGTCAGGCATGTGTCAGAGAAAGTCAACGGGGACACCTCGGAAGTTCTTGAGCACGTCAGGGTCTGCCCTCCACTCCAGTGTGTGCTCGGGCCTTTCTATTACTCCACAGAATCATACCTGAGAAAAACTAACAAGAACCGTGCAGCAACCACGGGGCAACAGAAAGTGGCATCCGGCTCCTAGCAGCTAGTGACAGTCAGCTGCATTTTTTAAAAAAGAAATATTCATGTTTCTGTTAAATATCAGTACTGTTTGTAATTAAAATTAAATTGTATAGCAATTGGAGGGACTGGAGTTTAAACATGGGCCCTTGTTCTTAATAGGGATGTACATCAACACTCAGCTATATTGATCGAGCCCTTAGATAAGCTTCTAATTAAACATGTAATATTGAAAAATATTAGAGTAAAATATCATATATATATATATAGTATTTTAATATTAGCTATGATTGTGCCAGTATTTTATATATGTACACTTTCACAGTTCAAATAAAAGAGCAAATTTTATCAACATAATGTGATGAATGATCTAAGCCTGCATGTCACAGTATTAATAGTTTGAAGTTGACTGCAGAGGTTGTATTTACACATATTGGTATCAGAAAACTCTGAACCACAAAAGTAAATTTACTGTTACGCTGTTTTATATTGTCATGTAAACTTTTAAAACAAACCAACAAATTCAAATAAAACTTTTTTTTTCAGAATACTTGACCATATCATTGTAGAAAAAGCTACTAGATTTATCACTATGTGATCAGCTGCCGTTGATTGCCAGCCATGAACTGCAATGAAACGAGTATGAAAAAAAAATCACTTTTTGTGAAGATGAAAAAAAGAAAGTGCCACTTCTGTTCAAATACTGGTGGGTTTCACTTACCTTTGCATATGCTACTTTAGATACTGATATTCTCTTTTACATTATTTATTTTATTTTGAGATTATAAAATAATTATCACATTTTTCCTTTCCCTTTTCTCCCTCCAAACCCTTCCTTATACTTTCTCTTACTCTTATTTGTGGACTCTTCTTTTATTAATTTGTAATACATACATATATTGACATCTCTTTTTTTAAAAAAATATTTTATTTTATTTTTAATTACACTTTATTTACTTTGTATCCCCCCTCTAGTTTCCTCCCTCCTCCCCTCCCAATCTCTCCCTTCCTCTTCCTTCTCCAAGCATGCCCCTCCCGAAGTCCACTGGTAGGGAAGGGTTTCTTTATTTTCCTTCTGATCCTAGTCTGTTAGATCTCATCAGGAGTGGCTGCATTGTCTTCCTCTGTGGCCTGGTAAGGCTGTTTCCCCATCAGAGGGAGGTGATCAAAGAAAAGGCCAATCAGTTCATTGACATCTCCTTTTAATTGTGTTTTTAAATGTCACTTTGTTAAAATGTCATTGCTATTCAAATTTCTTCTGGGCTTGAATGTTCCCTCATTTACTTTTCCTCTCATTAACAAAGGTATTTTAATTTCATTTATTACATTTCCTAATATTTATGCTGTTTATTTTGTTTTGTATTTTATTAATTTTTTAATGTTATTAATTTTATTACTTTTAGAAGACCTTATACTTTCATTAATGAACTGCATTATTTTTCTTATTTATCTGAATATAAGAGTTATATAAAAAAAGAGTTATATAATATATAGTCTACTATATTATGTTATATTACACTTGCCTTTTAAATTTTGTCTATTTGTACCTGCTAATTGTCCTTTCCTTTCTTGTGTATTTTATTATATCTTATTTTATATTTGTTTATATTATTTTTGTGTATGGGTCCTATGTCTAATGTATGTATGTCCAAATTTGTCCACAGAGGTCATAAAAGAAAACCAGATATTTGAAACTGTATATATAAATTTAATGTGGGTGCTGGAAATTAAACCTGGGTCTTCTGAAAGAATAGGAAATGGTCTTAATCCACTTAGTCAACTCTCTAGACCCACCTGTATTTTTTTAATTATTTTTTTATTTTTATATTAATTACAGTTTATTCACTTTGTATACCAGCTCTATCCCCTCTCTCATTCCCTCCCAACTCACCTCCCTCATCTTCTCCTATGCCCCTCCCACAGCCCACTGATAGCGGAGGTCCTCCTCCCCTTCCCTCTGATCCTAGCCTATCAGGTCTCATCAGGAGTGGCTGCATTATCTTTCTCTGTGGCCTGGTAAGGCTATTCTTCCCTATCAGAGGGAGGTGATCAAAGATCAGGCCACTGAGTTCATGTCAGAGACAATCCCTGTTCCCATTACTTAGGGAACTCACTTGGAGACTAAGCTGCCATGGGCTACATCTGAGCAGGGGTTCTCTTCCTGCATGATTCTCCATTGGAGTATCAGTCTCAGAAAGGACCCCGGTTCCCAGATTTTTTGGTCCTGTAGCTCTCCTTGTGGAGCTACTGTCCCCTCTTGGTCTTCTTATCTCCCCCTTCTTTCATAAGATTCCCTGCACTCTGCACAAAGTTTGGCTATGAGTGTCAGCATCTGCTTTGATACCTTGCTGGGTAAAGTCTTTTAGAGTCCCTTTGTGGTAGGTTCCTGTCCTATTCTCTGTTTTCTCCCACTTCTGATGTCCATCCTGTTTGCCTTTCTGAGTGAGGATTGATCATTTTACCCAGGGTCCTCCTTGCTTAGCTTCTTTAAATGTACAGATTTTAGTATGTTTATCATATATTATAGGTCTAATATCCACTTATAAATGAGTATATACCATGTGTGTCTTCCTGCTTCTGCGACACCACACTCAGGATGATCTTTAAATGTGTGCTAAATGATAGTCCTTACATCACTTGGTTATCCTGAGGTTAAAGCTAAGGCTATGCTACCACATTCTAGAAGCACTAAACATGTGCTCTTGGAAAACATTTACAAACACTGTGAGTTCAGTCTTGATTTCTTTTTCCCCTATACTATGGGAATAGTATGAGGTGGGGTGAGGCATCCCCATGAGTGCATCGTCAAAACCACAAATTATCAAGAAAGGATTCATAAGCACTATTTGAATCCTGGCTGAAGCATTTCATTTTCTCATTAGTCACTCTGTGGTTTGTCTTTTTGAGGGTTTGCACGCAGAAAGAGTATTTGTTATTTACCCTTAATTATAGATAGATCATTTTATAGAGAGAAAACAGACTTTAGTGGTTCTCAGTATCCACCTCCCGTAGAATGCCAAATCCTCTTTGAAAATATTGTATTGTATATTTCTAAAATTACATTGCTACCTGCTTCTGTTATTAAAAGGGCATATGTGGGTTCAAGCAGTGGCTTGCCTTGCTAACTCTATCCTCAGAATTAACTTGTACAACTGTCATGTGGCTTGGCCTTAAAATTCAATTTATCCAATTTATCCAATTTGATGGAATTTATCCAATTTTGTATACTTTTAAATAGTCATTTATGAATTCAAGTATTTTTTAAAAAATTAGGTAGTATTTTAGTTTTTCGGAAGTCAAATTTAGGTTATCTAGATGCCCACGTTGTCAAAAATTAGACGTCTAGACATAATTTCAAACAACAGAATTCAATGTAAATGAAAGCAAATATAGTGTAATAAAGGATCAGAACAATATAGAAGTGTTTTATTAATAGTTTTAGGATTATGACTGTGCATTCGTTGTTGTTTTGCTCTGTCTTGATTTTTGGTTTTGGACACAGGGTTTACTTTGTAATTTAAGATGACTATGAACTCACTGCATAAACCAGGTTGGCCTTAAACTAGTAGAAATCATTCTGCCTCAGTCTCCATAATTCTGGGATTTCAGGAGTGAGCAACATGCATGCTTGAATCTCTGAACTTTCAAAAGCTTCTGGTATAAATAAGTTTTTTTTTTTTTTTTTTTTTTTAATAAATCAGGCTAGCACAAGGTCTGCTCTGCCTGGGCATTGCAAACTCTAAGCTTCTAAATCCATGTACTGACAACAGATACTTTTTAATTTTTTAATTTATTACAACTTACTTTGTAGCCCAGCTATAGCCCCTCCCTCATCCGCTCCCTCTCATCCTCCTCCTTCTCCTCTCCTGCCCCTAGCCCAGTCCACTGATAGGGGCAGTCCTCATACTTAAGATAGTTGATACTACTATTTCAAATTAACAGATGAGAAAGTAGAATTGAAAACTTTAAATTTATGATGTTAGTAAATGACAAACATGGAGTCTTCATCCAAGCATTATTGCTACAAAGGCTATGACTTAAAGAGCCCCATCAGAACAAATTGAAACAATTTATCAGTCCTTACTTTATTGTTCTTTTTATTGGAGAGCATGGCAACTCTCATTCTGTATGCACAGATGCATATAACATCAGTTAATGAAAAGAGAGGTCATGAATGTTAAAGGGAGCAAGGAGTGCAATAAGGGAGTGGCTAGAAGTAGGAAAGGGAAAATATAATTATATTGCAATTTCAAAAATAAAAGAAAAAATGGAAAAAGTTCCTCCTTTGGTAATGGATATTCCTTCAGTTACCTATTTCAGCAACTGATTCTCTCAGTGTTTGGCTTTTCTCAAACATAAAATTAATGATTAAACTATATTCATTTCTTGCTATCTTCCAGGACTGAGATTATATTTTACAACAACTCTATTAGATAATTATTTACTGGGTTTTATGAAATTTGAAGTTTATTTTTACTGAAACACTAACTGAAAAATCACTTATGGGAAGATAAAACACAAAGCAGTACATGATAAAATAATTTAAGAATCAGGATGACTTGTTTCCTAAATATTTTCATCCTCATAAGTAAACAAAAATAAACTGTATGCTATCCAGGATGTAGAGATTATCACAACGTGAAATGCATAATTTAAAAAAGGCCTGTTTCTAAAATTGGTCAACTTTTGAAAAACTGAAAAACACTGGTAGTTTGTGTTACAAATGGCACAAATGAATCCCAGTATGTCTTTATCAGAACCATTTCTTCACAACGCAACCTGCTTTTGTAAATATCTACCATATACTCATATTCTCCAAATTCATTTTTATGATTTTTTTTAGAAAGCCCTAGTTGTTTCTATTTTTTTGAAAAACAATTCTGTTAAATGGAGATTCCTGAATGTGTTTATCCTGTAATATTTTGGCCAGAGTACTCTCTGTTTGGAAGCAAAACAGAATTATGTGAATTTTCTAGTTTTCTCATACCCAAAACTGAGCAGTTGGTTATGATCATTTTATTTCAAATATATTGAAGAAAACAGAAAACGTAAATGATGTCATTTCATATGAATTTCTGACAGCTGATTTACATATTAAAATATATTTAACAACAAGCTAGCAAAAAGCTCAACATTAGTCCAGGAAATAACACTCGGTTACCACAGCTTGCCCAGAAAGACATGATATATGAACAATACCTCACAGCCATTGATCGCATCACAATGTATATGTCCTACTCCTTTTGTGTGACAAATTGGCATGTAATAACTACAGTTTTGACAAAATAAAGTATAAGAACTTCTGGAAAATAATGCTAAGAATGCTATAACTAGGATTCTGTAGTATGAATTAGTTTACAATCATAGAGATGATTTATTTTAGCAATTAATTTCACCTCTCTGTGCCTATTCTATTCACAAAATTTTAATAACCATTAACATTTCATAGGACAATCAGGATTGAGTATGTTAGCAGGTGTAAGGACTGTAGCTTAGGACCGGCTCATAGCAAAGCATAACTGTCAGATGCTTTGATGTGTAACTACTGTTGTTCCTGCTTTGTTGACCTGGAAGTAGAAGTACCTAAGACATGGTCCATCATTACTAATACTGTACTTGATGAAATGTAACAGAGCGAATTCTAGGAAGAAGATTCCAGAAATGTATAATGCACACATGTGTCTGTTATAGCCAGGGATTGTAGATGACAATTTGCACATTAAGGTCAAATTGAAAGCAACCAAGGTGCCAAGATGCTTGATAAAGGCCATGCAGTACTGTGAATATTAATGTCCTCAGGACTGATGAGAAGTCTCTTGGAGAAATAGGAAAACAATGAAACATTGTTCTGTTGGCAGTAAGAGGAGGAGGCATTCATTATTACAGTATGGTCATTTGTGAACGGCTTCATTTGTTTTCAGTATTTCCAGTCAGAACATGATGATGGATCATGTCTTACACAGCTCTTGCTTACTTGACAAACTTATGTTATTTGCTTTACATGTAGTTTCTCACTTTTTATATTTTAAAGGAATAAAGTCTTATTCACAATAAATTTTAAATGCCTTACCTTTCATTACTATCTTCTTTTATACATGGAAATATTGAGGCTTCTATAGAGTTAATATCAAAATATTTGGGGCTCACTAACAAAAAGTGAACTATAATTTACATTATATCCTGACCAATCCTTTGGGCAGAACTAAGTCTGGGTTTTTGTAGGTCCTAAGGTATTTCATGTATCTATTCCCACAATACTAATATTCACACACTGTAGCTGAGTAGGGCATTTGTGGATGGTGTGTATTTTTAAATTACTAATCACAATTTTAATTCATACTATATGGCTCTCTTTTTACAATATTATGGTGGAATTTTATACATCATGGAAACTGTTTTGAAATTTTAGATGCAAAAGAAGAATAAGATTATAATTAAACTCATGTAAAGATTATGTTATTCAACTTCGATGAAGCCTCAGGTCTGAAACCTAAGCGCTTTGAGCCGACAGTGAACATCCGCCCATATAGCGAAGTGAAAACAGATCTCAGAAAAAAAAAAAGGTTATGATATAAAAATGGAGCTACATTCATAAAATATTTTTGAAGATGGATAAAGGAAATAATTTAGCTTCAAGTCACAGGAACCACTCCTCACATTAGCAAAAGCATCCTCAATATGTGGGTGTCAGAAGTACCATAGCCTTTACTATGGCAGCCCCTCCAGGATAATCAAAGCACAACTTAGAAGGTTCTGCTTACCCTAGCAGAATCAAGTCCTTTCAGTAATCATCCCATGAAACCAAGAACTGCACACTCCCCGATCAAATCTCTTCAGAAAACAGATGAAATTTGTGTACTCAGGTATGCATGCTATTAACAATAGTTTGCAATGCTAATAACTAAGTATGCAAATTGCAAGTTATTGCTTCTATTACTCAGGCCGGAGGGCGGCCAGAAAAGGCAGAGATCTATCTCTTTTCTTTTTCTTTTTTTTTGCATCTATGCTTCTTGTCTTGTGTGTTCACAATGCAAATAACTGAGTAATATTTATATAAATTTTGCTTATAGTTCAAAGTCTATTTTGCAGTTCTCAAAAAAAATCAAGGAGATGATTCATTAAATAAAATATTGATCATGTTGCTTTTTATATGAACTAAAGTGTATAAACAAATGAATTAATATGAAATTGTTATTCAAGAATGCTTTTTCATATTGAAAGATGTTCAGCCTTAAAATCTTTAAAACCATATCAGGTGCTTTGATACCACCTTTATTGTTTATTTAAATATTATTATATATTAAGTATTCATCTTTAAAACCATTCCATTATGGCAGAAATTAATTAGATCAAAAAAGTTCTTGGAAGATGGAAGACTTTACTGCAGGCTACCGTAGGATGTCTGAATGTCTGATGAAAGTGATGTGCCCCCAAAGCAGCAACACGTATAGAGCATATAGAGTGAGTTTCTTTAGAACTGCCGTGTTCTATAGAACCTAAGATATCTCCTACCTGATCTTACAAACTAGTGAAACCATTTGGGTGTTTTCACATCATTGCTCATCTAAGGAACTTGCTCAAACACAGGGGCAGAAGCCTAGCCAGGTACTTGACCAGGAGTCTGAAGGGTGTTGGCAGCATCATGCCTCTTGTTAACCTTCCAAATACTTGTGGTGCCCCACCTGCATGCATGACCATTGTAACTCAAAGTGAAGTTTCAATCCATATTCACTGGCTCTACATAAAATCATTGCTGTATCTTGAACATTAAATGACCTTTAAAAGCTTATAGATTGAAGACTAACTTCCCAGTTTATAGGAATATTGAAAAATACAGGGTAATTTTAGAAAAGTGGTGTTTTATTAAAAAAATTATTTAAAAATATCTCCACAACTTCTTTTCCCCTCTTTCTCCTCTCCCTTTCCCTACTACTACTGCTTAGTTAAAGAGTCTAGTTTTTATAGGAAAGAACTGATGAAAAGAATATAATAAAGGGAAGTTAAAGAAAAATTTTACCCCATATAAATGAAATATAATTCTGAAGATTTTTTTAATATTGTTAATCAAAGCTGATACTTGAAAGAAGGAAGCAAAGAAAGGTTTAGAATTTATAACTTGACAATTACCATTCACAAAGTTCATTTGTTTGACAAATATATTTAAATAAAAAGTTCATGTTCCTTAAAGTTGGTCACTTTTCATTTCATAGGCAAGTCAAAGTTATTTGCAGTGCTAATACATCTCTGCACATCAGGATTGCAGCCTGTACATGTCAAAATCTAAGCGTGTGTGTGTAACACTCTTTATCATCTCTAGCAAGGTTCAGTTTGTATAATTCATGCCAAAAGAACATACTTTTTGATTGGACCACACAAGTCCTCACATAACTGAGTGAAAAGATATCAGTTAAATGAAGTTGAAATCAAAGAAAAGAGTGACAATGCAAGATAGAATATTTTGGAAATGGATTCATTTTTAATTGGTATAGATTCCAAAGGCATGGTTAAGATGTAACAGAAAAAAATGAAGAGTGTCAGTGGTAACTAGCAGTAGGTGAAGAAGATGAAGAGGAGACAAATGTATGCAGTGGGAAGAGGAGAAATAATGATGCAGTTTGGGCTTCCATGAGGAAAGCAGCTTCTTTGAAGAATACAGAAAATAAATGCATCAAGCTCTTTCACCTGCTTCTTATAGAGCATGCCAGGGACATATGATTACCAGTTGTGAACAGAAGTTTATATCCACACCTTATTATGGAGGGTGTGACCAATCCATCTAGTCAACCCATACCTTAGTTTTCCCATCTGGAAAACTCTACTAAATAATGATTAGCTAGGTAGAGAATAGTCTCGAATTCACTGACACAAGAAAAAAACTTTGTAAAATACACCATTAGCACAAATAACAGAATCAAAAATTAATAAATGGGGCTTCATGAAACTGAAAACCTCCACTGCAAAGGACAACGCTGTCATTCAGACAATCCACTTGCCTTCAGAATATGCACACTTGGTTTCATTTATGTCACCATTTTCCACTAAAACAAAATTTAAGGTATTTTTGTTCTTTACATATATTTCTCTTATTTAGGTATAAAGACATTAGGTGCTTAGATTAAATCTGTTTGTTTGATGTCTACAACTTTCATTTTTTGTGATCATTGCATTAAAAAATTATATTACGACTAAAGGAACTCTGCAGGGACTCTCAGCCTCTGACTGAACGGTCCCCCCAACTTCCCCACCCCCAAGGGAGGAGCAGTCCTGCTAGGCCACAGAGGAGGACTTTGCAGCCAGTCCTGAAGATACCTGATAAAACAGGGTCAGATGAAAGGGGAGGAAGTCCTCCCCAATCAGTGGACTTGGAAAGGGCCAGGGAGGAGATGAGGGAAGGAGGATGGGATTGGGAGGAGAATGAGGGAGCGGGATGCAGCAGGGATACAGAGTTAATAAAATGTAACTAATAATAAAAGAATAAAAAATAAAAATTAAAAAACCAACTAAAGGAACATTGAAAACTTAAAAATTTTAATAATCCTTTATTTTCGACCAGTTGAGTCCCTTTTCCATTTAAGCTCTAAGTTATTTTTAAGAAAGAGGAAATAAACTAGAGGTCTGGCCACCTGTGTGTGCCTGGAGTCTTCCACGAATTTTGAGTAAGCTAGAGTGTTGGCTTCACACAGGACTTTTACTTTTTCATTTTGACAGGCATCATCAATAGAGATTTACATTCTATCGTGCAAAGTGTAAACTGATAATTTAAGAACTACTAAGAGAAGTACTTGGTAGTCTTCTTTTTATATACCTTCAGAAACACACATATGTCACACATTGTACATGACACTAGATAGTACATACTTTCTAGTGGTGACAAGGAATGCCTGTACAAGAACATGATCTAGAATGAGTAAGAACTCCCTGAAACTACGATAAACGCAAAAATTGAAAACTGAACGAAAAGATGACACCAGTAAGAAACACCACTAAAAGTTACTGAGATAATAATTAGAAAGAGTAAAGCTGAGTGGGGTCAAGCAGAAAGGGCTGGTGTGCCAGCTTCTATTCTGAGGCTCACAGGAAAGCAATCTCTTCCACTCCTCTCTATTTATGAGTTACACTTCTCACCCTATCCTGATGTGCTTTGTTTGTGTCTAATAATGTGAATGACCACAGAGGCAGAGAGGATCAAACGGCTTTGTTTTGCACAAGTATTCTACCATAGTTTACAAATGAAACGTTTCCCCAAGCACTCCTGTGTTGAAGGCTTGTTCCCCAGCTCAGTAATTTTTAGAAACGTGATCTGGGGAAGGTAACTGGTCATACAAGCTTATGTGTCGTTTTTTGATGAATCCATGATGGATATTTAATGTCACAGCTGTAATGGGAAGTGTTAATCTCTTAGGCAGTGGTGTCTAATGAAAAAAGTAAGTTGCTGTTAGGCATGCCACAGAAGAGTCTATGTTGATGTTGCTTATCAATAACCTTTATATAAATATACTTTATCCTAATGACAGTATTCTGAAGTCTATATTTCATCGGAAACATAAAGAACCAGGCCAAATGACTGTGAATGAAGTAGAACATCTGTAACCATGAGCCAAAATAAAAATTTCCTTGTTTAGTGTTATTATTCAGGTTCTAGGTCACAGTAATAACAATAAGACTATTCATGTATTATGTAACATCAAAAAATACAGAATTATTTTAGAGTCAAAATAAAACTTGTATAGTCTCATTTTGAAATTTTTCTTTATTTACACTCCCCAATACATGCAAGCATGCACGCACACAGTGGAAAAAAAATCAATACATCTTTTTTTACATTTTGGAATACATTCCTCATGTTTGGTATATGTTTGAAGTTATTTTGACTTGAAATTATACTTAAGGAGCAAGTCTAGCCAATCTTCCCACCTATAACCCAGTCCTCACCAATCAAGTATGTTTTGTAACAAGACGAGAATTCCCTGGAAAATAACTTAATAACATATGTTATTTAAAAAGAGTAGTACTGAACATTCAAAGAAACCAGTACTGAAGATTAAGAGTTAATAGTCCCCCATGAACAGTCAGTCAGAATAAAAATGTGAAAATCCGGGAAGATAACCTTTTAAACAATCATGTCAGAAAACAGGCTCAAATACCAGTGATGAGGCATCTCTGCAAGCATAAAGCTTTCCCTGAATTCATTCTCTGTTTGACCTTCGTGTTCATCATTCTTCCACACTCTGCCTCTCTACAACTGAATCCCATCTAGCTATGACTCAGCATGTTATTTACTTCACTGATTGTATTAAGCCCACACAAATCACCAGAAAGCTTTAATTTGGTCTCCACAGGCTTTCTGTGCTTCCCAGAAATGGCAACAAGTATTTTAAATTGACCAGAACCTAAATATACATGTTGCGACATCACTATTGTCAAACAAATTACACTACAAATATAATTTTCACCTTCCTATGGTAAGTAGAACTAACCACGAAAATGAGGGGGGAGGCCAAGTCATCTCCTTATCTAATATTTTTGCAATCACAGAAACAAGAATCCAGCTGGAGTGTCTACCTGAAATATTACTGTGATGAGTAGTTAATTCACAGCAATCTGGGAGGTAAATGAAAACAATAGGCAATGATTCAGATTGTAGTGGTCATCAAAATAGCTTATTATCATGTTGGAAACCAAAGACAAATTTAATATTTCAAACTGTGAGCAGTATTAATTAATATCCAACTTTATGCTAATCTCATTTACTTTCCTAATTTGAAACCAAGATATAACATGTTAAGTCACTGATTACTTCACTGCTATTATATATGAGTAAAGGAACATTCTTGCAGTAACTATCACCTCATGCAATTAGAATACAATAACTATAATAACATCATTGAGTGTATATATCCCCATTTTACATATGAAATTACTGAAGCTCAGAGTCATTAAGTATATTAAGAGCCCATGAAAATTTCTTTTGAATACTTAAAACATATAGCAGGCATCTAATTTCATGGTCCATGAACTTAATGTCTATGTTTTCCAAGCAAGGTAAATGACATCAAATTTTAACCTTATATAATACAAGAAATGTAGATCATATGAATGTATGTAACATAATATATAGAATCAAGAGTTCTATATATTTGGTAGTATATATTACCAAAAGACTTTAAAAGAGTATCGGCTATAGATCAATGAGAATAAAAGGAATTAGTTCACAAATAGACAGGACCCAACAGAAACTAATAAAAAGATAAAGCTAGCTAGAAAAAACCTCAGGGCCCCGATCAGATGCACGACATTGTGGAGAGTAATTAATGTGAAGGTGGAACCACAGAGGAGCTCAAAGCATACTCGCAACTGCATTTCTGCTTTCTGCTGTGACATGAAATATCCTATAGCACACTGGCGTATTTTATGTTCTTCTGTTAAAAGAAAGTTCCAAGGGAATATTTCTTTGAGAATTCAATAAAACTTGGTATAAGTAAAAAACCTATACATAGTGTTGGTCCCACAAACTGAATTATCAGTTAAATGTAAGAAAAGTTAAGAATTGGGTTATTCATTGTTCTAAAATTTAGCAAGTAACTCAATTGCTATCAACTTGAAGATCATTATTACCAATTATAATGTGAAACAGAAGTTATCTTTATTTTATCAGCCTGATTTACACTATACTTATGTCCCCAAATGGACCCCCATCACAACACTGAGTGTGGTTAAATGTGGCTTTTAATCTAAACAAACAAACAAACAAAACAAAAACCAAAATCAGATTTACCTCAAGGCACAGACGTGATTCTTTTACAAAGTAAGTATCGTAAAATTTCATTTACAAACTGCAATATGTTGCCAAAAGTTTGCACTCCATGTGCACTTGTAGAATGGGAAGAGGAGTGCTGAGCTGCTGTCATTAGCAAACTGGCAGGAAAAGGACAAGAATGAAAGGACACATCTCAGCTTCCACGCAACAAACGTGGAAGAAATCTTCCAAAAATGCTGCTTCATCACACAAGATTCAGAGTGTCTGGTAATGTAGATTATGGTTGAAATTACAGAATGTTCACCATTGTCGTTATCGAGGGAAAAGCCTTCAGAGAACGGCTCTACAAAACTGTGAAGCAGTGGAATATGAATACATGCACTCTGCATTCTTACACACTAAAGACACTTACTCTAAGAGTATATTTAATGGGACAATTGGAGGTTTTGCAATTCAGGAATAATATTGAGAATCATTTACCATCTCTATTAACTACATTTCTTCAAATTACTGAATCTCTTTTCCATTATAAAAATGTGTTGTCATGTCTATGTGTATACATTTGATGACCACTGAAATGGTTTCTTGTTTTTCATTATTTAAAATATTGTTGCTATAAAAATAAATTATACAATTAATGTTTATAATACCATTTTGTTAAAAATAAAAGTTATGTACTTCCTTAAATAAGATTAATTTTCTGAACAGCAAACCAAATAATAGAACATTCTTTTTATTATTAACATACTTAAAGCTCAAGTTATATATCTAAGACAATATTTTGAAAGTGTCCAGTTTTCCTTTAGTTCATTTTCCTAACTCGAGCACTCTCTGTCTAATGTCTTTCATGGTATAGCACCATAGATAGTCTAGTCTTACAGCCAAGGAGAGAGCTTGTCTGAACTTTCCAAACCATCTAATGAGCTGTTCTATAGAAAGAGCTTGTGTAAAACACTTAAGGCACTGATGTGAATGATGCTTCCCACAGCTATAAAACACATCACACTTTAATGTTTCATTGACAACATAAACTGACATCATCACTTGTTAGAAAAATATGGATTCCTGACTTTGTGGGCCAGTTTTAGAAATGTAGCTGTAGGCAGAAAAAGTGATGAATGATTCATAGAAGATTTCAGTAGATATGGACAAATGAAATATTCAAGTCATATTGAAAAAAAAAGAAAGTCAATCCCGTTTTTAAAGGGGCCTATTTGGATACATCACTTAAGGAAGCATGTCTTTCTTACCCCACTTCACACATGTAGACAAGTGAGATTACACATTATGCTGATACACGAAACTGAGAGTCTAAACACAGCTAACTGTCATGCAATAAGGAAAGATGAATGAATAAATGGGGAAACGGCCACTTAAATAAAGGAATAGAATTAGCACAGGATCTTCAAGTTTTCATTCTGGATCCCAGAACTATCAAATTGACAAGTTTAATATCAGCAAAATACAAGATTTGCAAGGAATCTTGCCACAGTTATAAAAACTAGTGATCAGTTGCTGTGTAGAGGACAGTCTCTAAGAAGCCATGATGTCTGTCGGTGTACCAGGGAGCTCTAGGCATGGAGGATTCCAGAGATCCTAGCCATACTATGGTGAGCTTTTCAGGGATACAGCTGGTTTTGTGTCACCCATGCTCCTATGCTAACTAACTTATCTAGGAAGAT
This sequence comes from Meriones unguiculatus, assembly GCF_030254825.1. Classification (NCBI taxonomy): domain Eukaryota; kingdom Metazoa; phylum Chordata; class Mammalia; order Rodentia; family Muridae; genus Meriones; species Meriones unguiculatus. The sequence goes on along the minus strand of NC_083368.1, from coordinate 8,418,711 downwards.
AATTAATTACAAGGTACCCATCGCTTTACTAAACTACAATTGGTTGGAATCCTTTCTTTATTTGCTTTTGGTTCGGTATAAGCTATTTGCTTATGTCTCCCCAAAAATAATTAATGCAAGAGATAATGTATTTCTGCTAGAATTTTTAAACAATTAGGCTAAAGTCATTAACTAGAAAGAAAATCTTTTTTTTTTTGGTTTAAGTTTTCTTCATATGCTTATAATCACTTCACTCTAGAAGATTCATGAGGTCAATCCTATTGGAAATGAGCAAAATTCCCTGGACTTTTCAGTAAAGATATCTTGCATCTTGAATTCCTGTTTTGAAAACATGTGTGTATGTATGTATGTATATATGTAGTATGTATGTATACACACACCTAATAGAGTCACACATAATATTTCCATGAAGTTAATTTTGTTTATAATAATAATATAGTTCATCATGCTTTGCAATAGTTCACATAGAAATATAATCATAGGATTCTACATTTTCTTCAATAATCATTTGTGAGTACAGTATAATTCTGCCTTTATACGCACTATACTTTGCTGTATTTTGGTAGCTTCTAGATAAAATTATATATGTGAAAAGTCTTTAGCTAAATGTTGCTATTAAATATCAATGCACAATGATTAATCCTTCCAGAAATCTTACATAAAAGAATCCTGCATGTCAGGTTTTTGCCTACAGTTTCTAGTGAGTTACTCTTTTCTTAACTAGTACTTTGCTTTTACTCCCATTTTCTTCCAGGTTCTCTCATTTCGTGGGCAGTAGCATCTCAGTGTTAATCAAGAATTAATATGAGTATTTGATACTGTTTCAGGAGAGTTGCCAGTGTCTTTCACATAAGGCGTTTCTTTGTTGCTGTGGTTTTACTTAGAATACCACCCACATTTCTTTTTCAAATACTTCTTGCTTTATTATTCTAGATATGTAACCTTTCAGGTGATGAGACATACCTGAAAGAAGTAGGCACCTTTTGTGGGTCTTTAAAGATTAGTGGTCCACACGTGGGGTCCGGGTATGCTATGCTGCCATGTAAGCTTCTTCAGCAGCATCCCCTACTCCCTGGAACACATCTGTTCCTGATGCCTTGCCCTCCCCAGTATGATGAGCTGCAGTCTGAGTAAATCACCATGTAAAATCTATTCTTTGATTAATTATGTTGTATCGGTCAGAACTTTTTTCCACAGAGAAACTACTCATGTCTGTGATCTGATACAAAGGAGAAACAATCTGTAATCGAAGAGGAAACAGGAAATGTAGCTATAATCCCTTTATTCAAGTCTGCCTAACAAGAGACCATTCTCCAGATTTGGTTATGGTGACATGGTCATTGTGATAACTCAGTTGGTGAGGTGGCAGAGTTTATTTAAAAAAATCAATCACAAACACACAAACACACACACACACAAGTAGAAGCAATTTCAGAAATGGAAAGCCTTTTCCCGTAAGGATAAATTAAACATCATGAATATACAAAGCCATAAAATCATAGGATCATAAAGTGCCTTTATGATAACCATACATATTCTGAACTTTTTGTTTTTTTTTTTAAATGAGGAATTGCAAGGTTGAAAGACTATGAGTGAATTATACAACATAAGTGCATTTGTCATCCAAACTGGAGTTCTCCCACTACCCTATGCCATGAGTAGAAATAATACAAATGCAATACATATTAAAGCACATAAATCTTCAACTTTTTAATTCTCTACAAAACTTCTGAAGTCTTAGACAAATTTTGATATTTCAAGGTGTGTGTGTGTGTGTGTGTGTGTGTGTGTGTGTGTGTGTGCTGTTGGATTTAATGCAGTAACTAAAGCTTACACCAATGGTCTTAAGTTTTTGTTTGTTTCTTCACTGCTAATACTTGCTGGTACTATAAAAGGATTATAAGAATTGCTTCACCTCTCTGAACCTTAATAGCTTTAACTGCATATTGAACATTTCAAATTGATTGAATTTCTGCTCACACACAGTTGACTGGCTGTTTCAGAAACGTGACATTTTTACTCATATATGCAATATGGAAGGAGGAAAATGCTGCCCCTTGGTTATCAAAATATTTTACAAAAGAATTAAAAAAAAAACAAAAGTAATGGAACATTACTCTGTTAAGGTATGAAAAATAATTTATCCTTGGTTACTATTGAACAATTTATGATATAAAAGCAATGTCAGTTTATAAAATATACTCCTAAGTAAGAAAACAATGATTTGCTGAAAGTAATCCTTTCTAGATTACTTTTGTAAGAACAGAATTTTTCTCTATTGTTCATTTAGAGTTACATGTACAAACTAAGATCATAGTTATGTGAAATACAATCAAAATAGCCACTCATCATCAAAGAGTATAAAGGGAAGCAGACATATGGATTTGTAGAAACTTACTTTAAATTATTACCCTCAACCTCCTGTAAGAATGATGTCAGTCTTCAAGAACTACCTCCAGATTCAATCAACATTCACTGATAGATAGTTCTCTATTATTAACTATTAACAATAATACAAATCATTTTTTAAAAATTGGCCCAAGCTTCACAAATACATTGCTTGGGTTGAGACAAGAGTGTTTCTATCTAATTATCCCAAGGACTAGGCCTGGAAGCTTCTAGCTTCCATTCAATCTAACATTCTGCAAGCTCAGACCCTGAAGGCTTCAGCTTCCATCTGCTAACCTAGGCCTAGAATGTTATCTGACTCTGAGACTTACTGCCAAATAAGTTTATCCTTTCTAGTTCTTCCTGAACTCTCCCTGGCTAGTTCAACTCAGCTGCTCTGGCTCAAAACTCCTCTCCAAGCTGACTTATTCTACACAAACTGAACGGTACAGCATCAGCTCATCTGACTACATTGAACTACACTCAACTCTCTTTCTGCACTACATTTAAATAGCCTCGCCTTCCTGTCTTTTCTTGTGAGAGTTGGGCATATCCTTTCTCTGACCCTTTCTGTCTAATCTTTCTCTGCTTCATCACTTTATCTGCCCCTCAATTAGACTTCATTATTAGAGATTAAAGGTGTGTACTAGAGAGGTGTCTGTATTCCAGCTAAAATAACCCAGATCTAGGTCTTTGAATGTGAATCCTTGACAGAGTAGTCATGTTGCTGGATTAAAATTCCTATACATCTTTTGGTGAGTGTGAGGAATTATGTGTTTTCCTCTATGCACCCGTGGCCCAAATCTGCTCTTAATATGGCTAGTTGATTGGAATTTTAAAAATAAAATACAGACTACTAGGTCTGATTTGTCTTTTGAGTGACAAATTTGTCTGTTAAGATATCCCTTACCTTTCATTATTTATAAAATTTCTACTTTCCAAATGATGCTTCATTGTCTAGTACATTAAAATAAATGCACATAAACAGTAACATCAATTTAATGTAAGTTCTATAAGATCATTAGAATTTATTCATAAATAATAAAATAAGCCCACTGAATTTTTCATATCTTATAACAAATTGGTAACATTGGAATTATTTTCATACATTTTAATGGTATAACTATGAAGAGATGATCGCAAAAAAAATGGTCATCTTTGAAGACAGATTTTTTTTCCTAAACTTCTCGATAACATTTAAAAAAATGTACTTCTAAATTGTTTCTTCTCATTTATCCTGCACAGTTTGTGCGGATTTTTTTAAACCATTTTTTTTTACAGTATCACTTGAATTAATTATTTTTTACTTGTAAAATAAATCCAAATCATCCTAGATACAAAGCAATGGTAACAAGAACCTTTAAAGCTGTAATTTATTTCAGGTTCATCACCCAGAACAGAGCATCAAAATATCTTGTCCAGAACATCTTGTTATTATCAGATACCATTCAGACAATCTGTCAAGCTCTTTCATTCTTGTCAGAAAACTAGGAGACTCCATCTGGGCAACTTATTTTCTCTCTCAATTTGCTCTTAGTGTGACACCTTCTCTCAGGTCCCTATAATTCTGTTGATGCATATATTAGAACTGAGCTGAGAACAGAGTGGATGCACCGAGCAAAGTCTAATGGAAAATCACCGTAATATTTAAAAAACTACCCTCACTGTTTTAACGTGGTCTTCAAAAGTGGCTGGAACCTATTCCGACTTCATAATTTAATCCCATTTACTTGGCTGCTTTCAGTTACGCCCAACTACTTTTTCAATCAAGGTAGTCACTTAAACCCATTGGCATCTCATTGCATTCTTTTTAGGTTGATTTGGAGCGAAGTTAAGATTGACACCTCGAGACTTGAAAGATAAGTCGGTCAGACCTCTTTCCTTTCAGCTCAAATCGTAGTCATAAGCAATAAGGACAGAAGTCCTGAAGAGTTGTTTCCCTGAGAACATGACTTTTAGAGAACATACAGTCTGTAAATTACTGAATATCTTCTTCAAATTCTACATTATTTTTCCAATATATTTATGGATTCTAATATTAGACATGGTATAAATGCTTCCATAAATGATTTTCAACAGAGATGGTTTGAACCTGTAATTCATAGTGTAGCTATGATTTTAATGTGAAAATATTAGGATGCAGTTTTTAATTTGGCTTTGTATTGATAATGAGTTATTGAAAATTTAAAAAATGTCTTATTATTAAACATACTTATTAGTTTTCTTTCAAAATGGTTCTTAATTCAGTTTATTTAATAAAACAGTGTTACTTATACTATCCAATAAGCAATAAAGAACATTTTTCAGACTACAAGTGCCATATCTAGTCTATGAACAGAAGTAAATGAATGCGTATGCATCCTCCATGAGAGAATCTACACATCAACACGTTATGGTAGTAGGTAAAAGTGGCACATGTTCCAAACATTTGGGGTTATTTTCTCATCCCTGCAACGCCAGTCTTTTGAAACTGTTTCTTGCCAAACTAATTTGCATTTCCAATGTGGTTTAGTTGTTTCTTCTTCTAAATCTGACTTAAATGTTTCACCACACAAACCACATTTAACTAGATTACTTTGACCTTCATTATCCTAAATGTATAGCCACAATAAAATATAAAACAGATCAATGTCTTAGTCTGTGCAACTATAAAATCATCTTTTCATTGATAACTTATGAAGAATGGAAACTTACTGCTCACAGCTCTGAGTACTGAACCCCATGTTCATGGTGCTGGAGATTCTGCCTGCTGTGAGTTTTTCTTCAGTGACTCCTTGCTGTGTCCTCTGAAGGCAAATGAGTCAGCTCTTCACCTCTACATGCTGTTTTGTTTTTTTTTAACATATTTTATTATTATTTATCATTTATTACAATTTATTCAATTTGTATCCCGGATATGCCCCCCTCCCTTGTCTGCTCTCAATCCCACATTCTCTCTCTCTTCTCTGCCTATGACCCCCCCCCCCAGTCCACTGACAGGGGAGGTCCTCTTCCCCTTCTATTTGACCCTAGCTTACCAGGTCTCATCAGAACTGCATTGTTTGCATTGTCTTCCTCTGTGGCCTGGCAAGACTGCACCTCCCCAGGGCACTAACCCTAGATAGAAAGGCCCATTCCTATGCCTTCAGCATCTACCAAATCTCCCACTTCTGAATAATGTCACAGCAGGAATTATACTTAAACATTGAAATATGGGGAAAATAACAAAATAAACTATATTCTTAGAAAACCTAAAATATAATCCCCCAAAAGTGAGTGCTTTACCAAAGAAGGGTATTAGTACATAAATAGATTACCAGACTCAAACAGAGAATTCCACTAACCTGAGAAATAGCAATGCAAATTACTTTTGTCAGTGAGAGCTTTGATTCACTCTCATAAGAAATGAGAAGGGCAGACACTGTTTTCCTGTCTGGAAAGGTGTGGTAAAGAATACAGCAGGAGCAAGGACTTGAGGAATACAGCATAACTGCTGATTTGGGGGCAGCGTCTGTGGCGTGTCCTTGCAGTGATGCATTTGTCATGTGTACTCCTGAAACGCCATTGCAAGCTGTAACAGCACTCAAGCTGGCAGTAACCGCAGAGAAATCCAAAGCAAAAATTCTGATACAAAGTCATATTTTACAGGAATGTTCCATTTCCATTGAAATTATAACAATATCATAAAGCTCTTGACAGTAAAATATATGCCTTCTTTCACTTCATATTTCAATCCAAATAATAACTTTTCATGTGACAAGCTTTCAAAAGTTGAACATAAGATAAAACCTTACATTTCTTACAATTCTGAGGTAAGAACTCTCAGAATAATGTAATATTTAATTAGCTGAAACCACACAGAATGATATCTGCATTGAATTGCTGTGTATTAATCTATTTTTATTTCCATTTTATTGAATAATAATATACTCAAAATAAAGAGTAAACCATGGATGAGCCTTACCTTCTTGAACAGCTTGAAAAGGGTTGTTACCATCAACAAATGTCACTGAAAATGTGATTTTCTCAGTCTGTAATATTTCCTCATTCTGGTTGAGGTCACCAACAGCTGTGCGGAATACTTCATCATCCTTTTTAGCGGATTCATCAAAAATTGCTCCTAGGAAAAAAGGGAAAGTGTCCATTAAACAACAACGGAAACACTGGCATGATCTCTGGCAATATGCCAAAGACACATATACTTGAAAACTGTATACTTTCATTTAATGACTTCACTAAATTTACCGCAAGATTACATTGTCCTAAATAAAGGACACTGAGCATGGACGTATTCTTACTTCTTCCATGTATAGATGAGAAATGATAGTTCAAAGTGCAGGCAGAGCATCCTGCACATAGTTTCATGTGCTTGTTTTTAGTTTGGAGGACAACAGCTAGTACACCACCGTGATAAGAAGTTTGGAAACAACAGACTGAAGAATTTTTGAACCCCTGCACAGGTGTAGCCCATGGCAGCTCAGTGTCCAAAAGAGTCCCCTAGTAATGGGAACAGGGACTGTCTCTGACTTGAACTCAGGGGCTGGCTCTTTGATTACCTCCCCCTGAGGAGGGAGCAGCCTTACCAGACCACAGAGGAAGACAGTGCAGTCATTCCTGATGAGACCTGATAAGCTAGGGTCAGATGGAAGGGGAGGAGATTGGACTGGGGTAGGGGCATAGGAGAAGAAGAGGGAGGGAGGGAGGGTGGAATTTGGAGGGGGTGTGAGAGGGGGCTACAGCTGGGATACAAAGTGAATAAATTGTAATTAATAAAAATAAATTTTTAAAAAAGTTAAAAAGTGGAATTTTTGTGTGGGTAAATTAGTTATACTACGGACATTTCTGAGGGCCCACTCCCATAGTACACAGGAAATCAAGTTCTCTTATGAACTTAATTGCTTCTGCCTGTTTTAAAATTTATTTTTCCTTTCCAATTTGAATAGGGTTTTCATAACATTCTATAGTATTATACCCTATAATATATAAAGAGAGTTCATACCTATGCACATTTTTGAACTGAGGAAAGAAGAAACCTTTCCTTGATGAATTAACTAAGACATTTCTCATTCCACCTGTTAAGGATGGCAGTGAGTCCCACAGTTCCCTTTTAAGAGTTGTGTGTCTATACCATAATAGTTAAACATGGGTGTTCCCAGTGCACACTGGTTGATTTCAAGTCCCATCTTTCCTTTTGTAGAGTCAAGTTTATAGTCAGCAACAGAAAGAAACCACCTATGAGAAACATAACTATTAAAGTGAATATGTAAATAAGTTGCAAATAAATTATTTATAGTCTCTGTGTCAGTGTTTACTTGATTTTCTAGTTCACTGTATTGATGGAACTGGCAGGAGTTAATCATAAAATAAGTCAGACACACAAAGTAAAATGCTGCATGGCTTCACTTACATATAGAATCTAAGAAAAAAATCAAACAAAAAAGCGAGGGCTGGGTTGTCTGGTAGGCAAGGTACTGAAGGGAAGAAGTGGAGGTGAAAGGTGCAAACCTCTAGTCAATTGCAGAATTCACACAGGCATTGGGAAGTGGAGAGAGCAGAAAGTGCAGATAAATGGTGGAAACCCGCAGTTGCTGGCAGGCCTCCCAGAACCACTGGGAAGAGAAGAATCCAGAGGTGGAAGTGAAGTACACAAGACCCCAGTTTGAAGTCTGACTTAGCACTGGGAATGGGGGAGCATGATGCAGAGGTGAAAGACAAACAGAGAACGTGAGATTAGAGCTACAGTGGTCTGTCATGCATTGGAAATGGGCTACAAGGGTAGGCGGAGGGTGCTCCGGTACAGCCTCACAGGAACAGAAAGCGATTGAGGAAAGAAACGAAGACTTGAATGTGATCTACCAGCATAACCGCTTCATTATGTACATAGAAACAAACGCATCAAGTCATATTCCTTGAAATATATCATAGCATACAAGTGTTTTGTCAGACAGAGCTAAGAAGTGTAATTAAAATTTCATAATAGATACCACATTTGACACATAATGTTACATGTTTCTATGTCTACATTTTAAGGACTGGAAATATGTCTATATTGAAATAAGGGTTCAGAACCAGACATGTGCCAGGTTATTCACACACGCAAAGTCTTATAATAAGTGCAAGAGCCCTGGCCTCACTCCAGTATCCTTGTTCCAAATCACAAAATGTTGTGGTTTCTACAGTGTACCTATGGGAAATCACAGTGTAATGTAGGTTTTTATTGAAAGACTACAGGTCATTTCCTTTTGAGCATGCATTACTTTAATTATTATTATTAATAACACTATTTTGTTATACTAATCCTTCCTAATGAAAGCAGTATACATTTTAAACTCGCTTAATTTTTCACTATAAATATGTGACTAACTAAAAAAAGATAAAACAATACTGATTCAGGTAACATGAAATACTGAATGAATGCCTAAGTAGCTAACTAGATATATAGCCAATTATCTTTTGTTTTTATTTGTAATTGAAAAAAATAGTGTCTATATAAAAAAAAGAGTATCTAATATACAATATTAGTACATAAATGAAAACATTTTACATCATCAGCTGTGATGATTTTATGTATCTGGTATTCCGTATCTGCGCATTCCAGTGAATGAAAAACAATGTTATTGAAGATGTTACTCAATATGTGAATCAATATTCTAATAAAGAAAGCAGGGTGTTATTGGTTGCAGTTAGTGTGAGAAGTCGGTGTTACCCTCTGTAGCTGAGAAGGCTCCCTGTTGAAATGATCTCTGACAACTGGCCTACATGATCTGTTTTTTTTTTTTTTTTTTTTAACACTGATCTTTTGTACCTACATGGATTACACTGATACTGTGACCTGGCCTCCATAACTCTTGTCTTTCATTTCCTGTCTACATTGAATTCCTGTCCACTGCTGAGTATATGAGTAAGACAGTGAATATTTTTAATTGTTGTATAAATAGAGTATGTATTACTTATACCATTTTATATTTGAGTGAATATTAATGTTTTATTAATGTAACAAAATCAAGCAGATTATGATTTTTGAAACGTGCTGTCGCTTTTGATATGTAGAATTATATTTTTGAGATGGATAGTTTGCATAAGTATTTAGACAACATTAGGTGAATACTTCTGATTTACTTTATTGTAAGGATGACTCATTTTAATATGTGAAAATATTCCTAAGTATGGATTAATACTTACAGTAAATGTACTATTATGGTGTTAATATATAGACCTCTTTATCAATGTGTTTAAACTGTGATAACAATTCCTCATACTTCATGCTGAAGTAATTCATTTACTTTAAACCACATCATCTATCATGTTTGCACATACATCTGTCTTTTAATGGGATCCAGATGGGTCTTTGCGAAGTCTATCTACTATTGACCTGTGTTATAACAGGTGATGGATGCATCTGACTTCTACTGAGGGCCAGTTGGACTTTTCAAAAGGCTGTTTCACCTGACACAACACTTACAAGAAAGTTTAGCCCACATATCAAACCCCAATAATTTATTCCCCTTTTTATAACACTTTTGGTAAGCTTGAGTTTTCATATGAGAAGACATGAAGCATTTTGATGAAAACCTTGAGAGTTTAGAAAGATCCTTGTGTGGTTAACTTGAATAACATCAAGACACAAGGTCCCTAACATCATTCACTTACCGAACCTAGCACTAGTGTCTATAATAACATTTCCACACACGTTTAGGGCACGATACAATATCACAGAAAATATATTTGGCTCCTAGCTGTTTTCTCAACAGTACCTATACCTATACCTATACCTATACCTATACCTATACCTATACCTATACCTATACAGTGATAAACAGCATGTGTCTCCTTTCTGGCTGTTTGTATTAGAGGATCTTCAAAGTGAGCTTAATTTTATAGCCTCTGGAAATGTTAAGCATGCACATATATGACACAGCCGTTCACACATGCACATGACATGGTAGTGAACACACACAAAAACAATCATATTTATATGTATTTCTTACTTGTTTCAAATAACGGAAGTATATATTTTGATGTTCCATTAGACTAAAAAACATCATGTAAACTTTTAAGAAACATGCCTCCATACAGGAAAGCAAACATGTTTTTAAAGGTAAGCTATCACATATGACTGTAATATCTCAGGACATTAACTCTATGCATCTTAATTATAAATACCACCATTGATGACATTTCTTTTGTTTAACAACTGACAGTTAAAATATGAAAAGTACCAAATTTAAGAAAAGATTATTAGGTATGATTGTAAAACTGTAATTGATAGTCATCACAAAACAATGTTAACATCTCAATTATCTATTATGAAGTGTCATATCCATAAGTGACATGCAAAAGTGTTTTGTCTACAAGTGACTTATAGATATATGGGACCCAATGACACATATATTTTCTTGCTGGTTTTATTAATACCCTTAAATTTAGAGTTCTTCTGTAAATAGGGTGGATATTTTTGTGCATGCATTCTCTTGTGTATGTGTGTGTACTTAAAATAAAACAAGACTGGAACACAGGTTCATGTCACACGAATTAACATTTTCACATATTACTGACAAGTAAAAATTACGCTTGTAGAAATGGTTCAACAGTTAGTGCTGCTCTTCTAAGGAAGGTGAGTTTGATTCTCAGCACCAAACACCAAGCAGCTCAGAAACACCTGTAATTCAGAATCCAAGTTATCTGACCCTCTTTTGGCATTTTCAGGCACCAGCACATGCATGGCATTCACACCTGGACACTTACATACACATAAATAAAAAATATTGACTCTGAATATTTTAATTCAATGATTTAATAATCTTATTTTCCCTAAATATGCAAATTCTTTAGCTTATTAAAAAAACTAAAGTAAAATGATTGATGAATTACATGATGTGGATTGTTTATTATTATTATTGTTATTATTATTATTATTATTACTATCTATTCACTTTGTATCCCAGCTGCAGCCCCCTCCCTCATCTCTTCCTGTTCTCACCCTCCCTCCCTCTTCCCCGTTATGTTCTTCCCCTAGTCCACTGATAGGGGATGACTTCCTCCACTACTATCCGACCTTAGCCTGTCAGGTCTGTCTGGATCCTTTTTCTCTCTGACCTTGCCACGGGGATGTGATCACAGAGCAGGCAACCTAGTTCATGTCGGAGACTGCGCCTTCTCCCCTTAATAGAAGACCCCCATGGAGACTGAGCTACACATGGGTTACATCTGATCAATTGGTCTAGGTCCTTTCCATGCATGGTCCTTGGTTGATTCAGCAGTCTTTGCATGACCCAGCTCCCAGACCCAGATTTTTCTGGCTCTGTTGGTCTCCTTGTGGAGGGCCTGTCCCCTCCCAATCTTTCTATCTCCCCCTTCTTCCATAAGATTCCCTGCACTCTGCACAAAGTTTGGCTATGAATTTTTATTTTATTATTTTATTTTATTTATTTTATTTTTATTCCATCAAGTGGCCCTGAAACAAGCCACTTGAGGGAGAAGTGGGTTTGGGGCTCTCAGAAGTTGCTGCCCTCAAGCTTGAGGAGGCTGGTCACAGCACATCCACGTGAAGAAGCAGAAGCAGGGAGTGGATGCTCAACTCTTACACTGCTTATTATTCAGTCCAGAATCCCGGCCACAGCAGGTCTCCCCAAGCCTGTTTCATCATGGGCATATCCGGGAGCTTTTCTAACAGCTCATTCTGGATTCCAGAGAACGGCCAAATAAGCCTGGTTATCACAGGTGGTATTTAGTGCTCAAAATACTTTCTATATGTTCTTCCTGAAGCAGAGAGGAAATCCATTCCTCACTTCCTGTGCTCTGTCCTTCACTTTTGTCCCATCAGTACAAACTTAACAGATGGAGAAGAATTTGGCCATGTAAATACTATGCAAAACTTCACTCTTTGCTTGCCTGACTGGAAAGAGGATAGGAGGGGAACACTGAAGTAAGAGGGCAATAATGTAACTAAGTCAAGTCTGCTCATAGAGGAGGTATAGATATTTTTAGAAATGGAACAGATTTAACATTTTTCTTTCTGTAGTAATTTAACTGTATCTTTTTAATATCACCTTATACTTCAATTAAATGTGAGAAATTGAACATAGCACTAAATGTAAAATCATATGTCAAAGAGAGACATGGATTATAGAAATAATAGAGTGAATTCTGTCATCTCAGAAGCGCCAGGTACATTATAGACACAAATAACATAGCCTATGTGTCTTCTATATATCTAACCTCATGCTTAACTTTAGAGTCTGATTTTGTTTAAATGGGAAATAAATTTATCTTTATGAAGTCTTGCAGCTATGTCGATTTAAAGTAAGCATTCTAAAGCTTATACAAGATATATGTTTTATTTTTATTTAAAAAATGAAGTCATCATGTGAAGTGTTCAAGTGGATAAATGTACTTTTCTGCAGTAAATCTCAAACCTTATGCTTTGGTTTCTTTCTGATCCACTTGTACCTTTCTTTTCTTTTGTTTCATGAGCTTACTTAGAAGGGTGCCAGACATTTTTCAACATTTCCTATTTCATGTTCATTGTTCAATATCTGGATAAAATCACATTAATGGGCAGCACACAAAGACTGTAAAGGTGTGCCCCACTGGGCTGCAGCTTACAGGCATTGTGAAGGTATGCCCTGCCCCATGTTTCACAAGCATCAGAACAACAGAGACAATTATAACCCTGGACCAGAAGCCATATTCAAGGCAGTGTCCTCAGATGGAAGCAGTACGGGATTATGAGCTGTGATTGATTACTAAGTGGACCTATTTTCTTTCATTATTCAAGATTAGTATGACATTTATATTTTTAACAAGTAAGTTAAAATTATAAGATATTCTACTTTTAAAAATATCTTAGTATTGCATTACAAATTACCCAGAATTCAATATACATTGGCTTCTCTGTTAGGTTTGTTACAAAAGCTTTAAAATTCCTAGATGGTTGCACTATTCATATTTATTCTACAGATAATCAAAAGTTACTCGTATCACCTGACCATATTAGAAAATGCATGACATCACATAAGGAAGTCATGCACAGGTAGAGAGGATACAGACAGACTCCAGACTTAACTTAGACATAATCACAAATGAAACAGCCATTGTGGAATACAAGCCTAAGCCATAGGTGCCAGAAGATGCTAAAATGTCTATAAAGTGTCTAAAATCAGGGGAGCAAAAAGAAACTATCCCTTATGCAAAGTGCTTCAGAGAAAATGAGTCATATGTGTGCATACCTCTGTTGTGTATGTGTGTTAACACAGAACTTGCCAATTGTTTTAACAAATTCAGTTTGATCAGAAGTGGTGAAACCAGAAGCAAGACTGGAAAAACTGAAAAACTGAATGGGACTGTGGGGGCATTTCAATACCTTTCCAAAGAATGAGCCAGGCTTAAGGACTGATATCCCCTCCATCACAGACCTACAACTCTAGCATGGCATGGCAGGAATATGATGGACAGTTTGTCACTGATCACAACTTGATGTTGGGGAGTTTACGTAGAGGAGGAGTTCATTATGTGTTTCCTGATTTTAAGTAGCAGAAACGGAATTCTGAAACCCAACTACATAGCTTAACTAGTGATGAAGGCATAAAATATTAAGCATACCTTCCTAAACATACTCAATAAGAGTTTCAGGCATGAGTGTCTGGGAATCCACCAACACGCTATACAAACCCTTCTGGAGAAGGGAGGTTACTGCAAGTGAGAACAAAGGAAAGCCTGTGTCCTGTCAATTTCATAGGAGGTTAACAATGGAAGGAATGTGTTCATGGTCTATAGACACCCCGCTGTCACCTATAGGACGGTGTCTCCAATAACAACCTCAGGAGATACATCACCTAACTGACGGACTTTTAAAGTAGAGGGACCTTCAAGAAATGCAATCACCCTGGGGAGATGGCTCAGGGTAACAGAACTTTCCTCAGGCCTGAAAGACCCAAGTTCATTTGATTTCCTAGGATGTACAGTGAAGGAAACAGTTCCTAAATTTTGTTATTGACCTCCAAAGAAATTCCCACCACACTCCAAAATTATTAATTACTTAATTAATTAGGAGGATATGAGGGATGGAGGATGGGATCAGGACATGATGATGGAGGGGACTACAGTGGGGATACAAAGTGAATAAACTGTAATTTATAAAAAAATAATTAAGAAAAAAGAAAAATTAGAAAAAGAGGAAATACAAAGCTTCTCTAATAATTAGAAATATTTGGTTAAGATTGACATTTCTCAGAAAAATAGCAGTGTCAGCAACGAGCTTCGACTTGGGTGGGACACACTCTCAGTTGGCTTTAACAACCTCTCCCCATGTAGTGGCCACTTTCCTGATGCTTGATAAAATATTAGGACCAAAAGCAACTTACTCTAAAAGGATATTTCCCCTGGGCTCAGATTTTCTGGTTCTGTTGCTCTCCTTGTGGAGCTCCTGTCCTCTCCAGATCTTACTGTTTCCCACTTCTTTCCTAAGATTCCCTGCACTCTGCCCAAAGGTTGCCCATAAGTCTCAGCATCTGCATTGATAGTCTGCAGGGCAGAGCTTTTCAGAGGTCCTCTGTGTCAGGGTCCTGACTTGTTCCCTCTTTTCTCCTTCTTCTGATGTCCAGCCTCTTTGCCTTTCTGGATAGGAATTGAGCATTTTAGCCAGAGTCCTCCTTCTTGATTAGTTTCTTTAGGTGTACAGATTTTAGTAGGTTTATCTTATATTATATGTCTATATGAGTGAGTATAAACCATGTGTGTCTTTCTGCTTCTGGGATAGATACTCCAACCAAGGACTATGCATGGAGATAGCCTAAGACCCCTGCACAGATGTAGCCCATGGCAGTTCAGTATCCAAGTGGGTCCCATTGTAATAGGAACAGAGACTATCTCTGACATGAACTGATTGGCCTGCTCTTTAATTACCTCCCTCTGAGGGGGAAGCAACATTACCAGGCCACAGAAGAAGACAATGCAGCCACTCCTGATGAGACCTAATTGACTAGGGTCAGAAGGAAGGAAAAGAAGTCCTCCCCTATCAGTGGACTTGGGGAGGGGCATGCATGCAGAGGGTGGAGGAAGGGAGGGATGGGGATGGGAGGAGGGAGGGAACCACAGGGGGATACAAAGTGAATAAAGTGTAATTAATAAAGAGTTTTTAAAAAGATGAAAAGGCTAGAAATGATAATAATAGTAATAATAATGCTGGTAAAAATAAAAAAGGATAGTTCCTAAGTTAAGGTTCCAGGAAGGGAGTCTGTCTTGGCAGTGGCACTATTGCAGCAGGTGGCCAGAGCAGGAAGCTTAGAAATCACATCTCAATACCAGAAAGCAGAGAAAGAAAACTGAGTGGGAAAATGTGACGAGTTCCTGTAGCTTGCCAGTGACTTACTTCCTACAGTAAGTCTGCAGCAGCTCCCTAAACAATCTCAGAAACTGGGAGTGGATTCAGGCAATGCCCAAAGCAGGAAATTTTAGTTCCTGCTGATGTTTAAGAACTATCTATTTCCCCCAGTGGGGGAGAAGAGGGAGGCAGGGTGGGATTGTGAAGAGATGAGGGAGAGGACCACAGCCGGGACACAACCTAAATAAATTGTAATAAATGGTAATAATAAAGAACTGTCTATATATGATGATAAACCAGGAACCATGCCTCGAGAGGACCAAGGCCTCCTGCTCAGATGTAGCCCATGGGCAGCCCCGTCTCCATTGTGGTTCCCTTGTGTGAGGAGCAGGAGCTACCTCTGACATGAACTTGGTTGCTTGCTCCGTGATCACATTCCTGTGGTGAGGTGCCCTAACTTAGCATTACAGAAAGAGGATCCAGACAGTCCTGATGAGACCCGAGGTTGGGGTCAGATAGTAAGGGATGAGGTCCCCTGTTATTAGTGGACTAGGGGAGAAAGACAGGGGGAGAAGATTGAAGGAGAGTGGGACCCAGGAGAGATGAGGAAAGGGGCTACAGCCTAGATACAAAGTGAATAAATTCTAATAAATAATATAAATAATAAAGAAAAATAAGCTATCCATTTACTAGAATGCCCTTCCTTGAGGTTTACACATATGCAATGTCCCTATCATTTTCAAAGTGGAAGTTAGCAAGTCCATGACGACAGGCTGATGTACTCAGTCTGAATACTGGTGCTTAATTCTTTTAATCCTATTCATGTCTCTTCAA
This sequence comes from Meriones unguiculatus, assembly GCF_030254825.1. Taxonomy (NCBI): domain Eukaryota; kingdom Metazoa; phylum Chordata; class Mammalia; order Rodentia; family Muridae; genus Meriones; species Meriones unguiculatus. The sequence goes on along the minus strand of NC_083368.1, from coordinate 8,402,189 downwards.
GCATTTTGACCAGTCACTGTACAATCATATTTGAGAGGGGCAGGAAGGAGATGAGGGAGAAAGGGTGCGATTGGGAGGGAATGAATGAGGGGGCTACAGCTGGGATACAAAATAAATAAACTGTAATTAATATAAAAATGATAAAGAAAAAAAATAAAAAGATAAATTAATTAATAAAAAAAGAAAGAAAGCTATTAAAACAGAAGTTAAGGATTTGACAGCCCTGGAGAGTGATCCCCATCTACCAGTGGAAATAGCGCTCATTAAGGTCTGCTCTGAGTAATATTCATGAATGGTCCTTGGTTGAAGTATCAGTCTCAGAAAAGGGCACTGGGCCCAGATTTTTTAGTTCTGTTGCTCTCCTTGTGGAGCTCCTATCCTCTCCAGGTCTTACTATCTCTCCCTTCTTTCCTAAGATTCACTGCACCTGCCCAAAATTTGGCTATGAGTCTTAGCATCTGCTTTGATAACCTGCTGGGTACAGTCTTTCAGAGGTCCTCTGAGATAGGCTCCTGTCCTGTTTCTTGTTTTCTCCCTCTCCCGATGTCCCTCTCATTTGCCTTTCTAAATGAAGATTGATCATCTTGCCCAGGGTCCTCCTTCTTACTTTGCTTCTTTAAGTGTACAGATTTTAGTATGTTTATCCTATATTATATCTCTAATACCCACTTATAAGTGAGTATATTCTATGTGTGTAGCCCATGGCAGCTTAGCATCCAAGTGGGTACCCTAGTATGGAGAACAGGGGCTGTCTCTGACATGAACTCAGTGCCTGGTTCTTTGATCACCTCCCTCTGAGTGGGGAGCAGCCTTACCAGGCCACAGAGGAAGACATTACAGCCAGTCCTAATCAGACCTGATAAGCTAAGGTCAGATGGAAGGGGAGGAGGACCTTCCCTATCAGTGGACTTGGAGAGATGCATGGGAGGAGAAGAGGAAGGGAGGGTGGGATGAAGAGGAAAGGAAGGAAGGAGGCTACAATTGGGATCCAAAATGAACAAACTGTAATGAATATATAAAAAATAAAAATTTAATTAAGAAAACTTGATGTGATGAGACACCATCTTAGAGTCAATTTCTATTGATTTGTTTATGACTGCTCTCTTTTGTTTTCATTTAGTTAGACATGAGAGAGTCTGTATGTTTGCATTCTTTAAAGGCTGTCAAAATTTGTTTTAGTTGAGAATTAAATGCCTTGTGATGTCTCTCAAAAAAAAAAATCTGCTCTGAAAGTGAGCCCAGCTAATTCCTTCCAGGTATCTTTTCTTCACCTACTTTCAGCTATGTCTCCCCCAGAGCTGTTCCCCATCCTGAAAAGCCACCCTAGGAAAGATCCCTTACCCTCGTAGATGGATCCCCAAATTCCAATCTTCCTCAGCATATAACCTTTTGAAAAAGCTGTGATCATAAGTTGGTTTTTAAAGTGTTTTCTGGCCCATAATTCTGTAACTGAATTAAGACTTTATGAATCTATGCATTTAGTATAGTTTTATTGTAAAAGGTGCAATTTGGCTAAGGATTTTTTTTTTTTATTTAAACAGGTCGAATGCATTGTGCTTTTATCTTGTGGCATGGCACTGATTACTTAGGTAGACAGCATCAGAGCCTCTGCACAGTAAGAGGATAAGGAAGGTGTACCCACAATGCCCTCCCAATCAGAAATATTTACTTTTTAAACTGTATGCATAATCATTTTTTGCTTCATAGTTCTTAAGAGACAAAATATCAGTACCAGTTCCTAATTCTCTCAACCAAAATCAAATGTCCAGAACTTTCAAAATAGTAGAAAACAGGATGCACCCTCACAACTAACAAAGCTCACTGCAGAAAATCACTGCGTCTAGGCAGGCCACAGTGGCATGCAGCAGTAATGCACAGTTGGAATCCGTCTTTCCTCCCCCAAATAATGGACAGCTCCTTCTATAACTTGATCTTTGAGCTGGAGAGCTTGGGCTCTGTTGCTTTGCCATTAACGCCCATCACCTTGGCTCTGTTGCTCCTGGTATACTACAGGGGCTCCCTTCGTAACGTGCACATCATGCTGCCTGCTTCATTTGTGCATCTTTTCCTTCCACAGGCACCTGCCTGGCCCAGCCGGGATTGCCCCTGTGTTTCCGTATTTAAAATTACAGTCTTGTTCAGTTATCTATTTTACTTTCCCAATGTACTTTTATTTAGAGGACATACCACTATCTAAGGATTCACATGGCAACTACCTATTGCCTGCTTCCTCATCCTTTTTCAATTTTTTTTTTGGGGGGGGGGAGTCAGGGGTTTTCTTTGTTCTGATCACTGCTTATTTCTCAATGAAAAGTAAATTTTGTATATTACACAATGAATCAATATTTGATGAATAAATACATACAATGTGTTTACATATTAAAAGCAGCCACAAACTATTCTGTTAGTAATGTCATGCCTTTGTAAAATATTTAAACTATGTACACTCAGATCTTGAATAAAACTGATGGGGAGAGATTCACACATTAGCTTCACTAGTTTTGCTCTGCCGTTGTTGGTAGCTTTAAGGCACTGAAAAGTTGAAACAAATGGTCTGAGGCATTTAACAATTTAAAATTTATTTTCTAAACAAAATTGGGTACTATTTCAGCATAAACGTAACGCTGAATCCAAAGAGAAGGATTCCTGCAAGGGTTGCAAATACAAGCTCGGCATCCTGTAGAGGCATGCCAGCTAAACTTGGTAACTCAGCCTATATAATTTGAAGAAGATTATCTAGTGTGTCATAGATCACTTATAACTGTTTAAAACATGATATCACATAAATGGAGAAAACATGAACTTAAGCTGAAAAGAAAAACATCATGTGACAACTTAGCAAGAGCCAGTGGAGGCTGTATGAGCCAAGGAAATTCATAAACCAGAGGTAGTGGAGACTGCTTCAGTGCTCTCTTTGAAACAAATCAGTACTCAATCTGATATGGATGTATCATTTCTAACTCAACATGTAAGTGCTTATTTTGACACTTGATGAATAAAAGCCTCTGACAGGCCATTAATAGGGAAGCGTTTCGTTAACCAGAATAAAATGATGCTCTGGACCAGGCGACACTTCAAAGAGAGGAGTGTAAGATTGAACAGCTTTTAATAGCGAGCTTCTTGACCATGGCGTGGAAATCACTCTTGAGTACCAGCTCTGGACACGGAGACTGCCTTTGAATGAAATCCTGTGACATGTGCCAGAAATGTAGCAAAATCTATCAATATGCTCTTAAGGTCACATAGAATTTCTTCCAATTATTTATCTTCCTTTGGTATTGAAGAAAACAGTCTCTGCAGTGTTCCTTTATATAGTTCAAATTAGTTTTCCTCTCACGCTAGTACAATTTTTTTTTTCTCTGAATGTACAGAATAACGTCTCAGTCTGTGGAGGGGCATAGAGAGTCAAAGAAATGTCTCCACATGATGTTTGCTCTTCAGAGAAACTTTCTTCCATTCTGTTCCTCTGCAAAGGAGGCACATCAGCTGGAGACGCAAGAATGAGCAGAGTCAGACAAGGCTGGGTTGCATCTGTAGTGTTCTGACATGCTGCCAACACGTTTTCTGGTTTGCTCTCTCTCACTCTTTTTTCGCTTTGGAAGTTATTTTATCTCTCTAAACACACTTAGAGAGTTAAGTGTGATGTAGCGTAATGACAAAGTGTTTCATTTGGCATCTTAAAAAGGAGAAATATTTCCATGTTGAATTGAGGGATAAATAGGACTTTCTGAATTTTTTTCTGAGTATGAAAATTATGACCTTTTGAAACACAGAATTTTAGATAGTTTTTACTTTATTTTATAAAGCAGTACATATAACTCCCAAAATTAAGTAAATAATTCAAAATAAAAATGTAACAGCTGCTGAGCATAGCTACAAGGTTTACTGAAATATGCAGTTAAAACAGTCAGCAAATAGATGAACCCTGATATTTTACAGAGATGCCTAACGAAGATCTAAGACAGCATAATCGTTCAGATGGTACAGCTTCCACATCATTCTTCTATGCTTGCACATCCCATAAACAGAGCTATCCCATCATTCCAGATGTTTATCATGGAGAAAATGGAATTAATATACATGTAGTACTTCAAACAGCTAAAGAAATATGTATACCCAATCTTCCCCATTCTCTAGATATGTGATGGCTATACCTTTGGCCTATACAGTATGAGGAAAAACAATTATTTCATTTCCTTTAACACACATCAAATGAGCATGTGCTTAAGACAGATACACTAACATAGAGTTGGCACTAGGAGTAGAATATGAACTAGTTTTATAGTTTTTACTTTCTTATGCATACATTATAAGCGTAATTATGACACTTATGATTATCTTATGAGTATTAGATTATTATTGATTTAATAATGATAGCTCTTTAGAATATTCTATAAAAGTGGAATGATTTATATGATCTGAAAAGAAAAGAGAGTGTAGATATTCTCTAAATATGAAGTCTTTACAAGAAAATCATAATGTATAAAGTAGAAAAAAACAGTGATGCAAGAATCTCATTTGGTTTTGAAAATTTTTAGGAGAAAATATTGTGCAATTTTAGAAATGAATACATAGAAAATAGATCAATATAATGTTTTATCAAAAAGTAAGGAATTGTGATATATAAAAATGATAGACATGACAAATAGATAATAGCAGATAGATAGATAGATAGATAGATAGATAGATAGATAGATAGATAGATAGATAGATGTTGGATGATAAGATATTAAAACCAAATAGATGAATAGAAAGATGACAGATGCACACAAACATATGAATAGATGATATGTATATACATATTATCAACAGAGCTATACGCAGATATAAGGAACATATAGAAGAATATGTATGTGATGAATGACAGATGGATGAATAGATCATGGGTGGGTGGATAGATAGATAGATAGATGGATGGATGGATATAAACAGAACTACATAAGCAGTGGTAGCTGACAGATACACAGAAGATGGATGGATAAATGACAGATGCAGACATTTAGGATACATGACAGGTAGTTAGGTAGATAGATACATAAGTAGATGGATAGAATACGGCTGGAGAGACACACAGATAGATGATAGAAACTTAGACAGATAGTAGATGATAGATATATAGGCATGTAGTAGTTTGAGTGCTGTGAGGTATGGCTTGGGAAAAATATTTGTTTTCTGCAATGTAAAAGTTTTAAAGTCCTAAACAGTCCTATGGCGTTGACAGTCATTAAAACTTGGATTTGGGGAGGGTCATGGGAGAAGATGAGGGAGGGTAGAATTTGGAGAGATGTGGGAGGAAGCTGCAGCTGGGATACAAAGTGAATAAGTTGTAAGTTATATAAAACAAATTAATTAAAAAATTTAATTACCTCCCCCTGAGGGGGAAGCAGCATTACCAGGCCACAGAAGAGGACAAGGCAACCACTCCTGATGAGACCTAATTGACTAGGATCAGAAGAAAGGAAAAGAAGTCCTCCCCTATCAGTGGACTTGGGGAGGGGCATACATGCAGAGGGTGGAGGAAGGGATGGATTGGGATGGGAGGAGGAAGGGAACCACGGGGAGGATACAAAGTGAGTAAAGTGTAATTAATAAAGAAAAATAAAATAATAATAATAATAAAATTTCTTGCTTCAAATCACAAAAAACTATACTGAAAAATATTTTGAATAAAAAATACTAATTGAAATTCTTCCTTCACTACTTTTTTTATTTTATACAGTCTGCCTTTCTCTAAAGAAACATTATTTTCAGTGAATATCCTAACAAGCTATCATTATAAAATTAATAACTTAATACTCATAGGAAAATAATACATAGTATCTCTCCTTGGGATTGTCTGAGGTTAAATATCTTAAACAGATAGTGCTGTTGTCACCTAATCAGAAGAGGAAACTTTTACACTCTCTGAGTGATCATCCAGTTTCACTGAGGAGCCAATTGACATCTGGAAACTATTAAGTGTAGGAATCAGAAGTTTAGGACTGGAGCATGTTTTAAAATGAAGCTTCACTGTATGGATATCTATCTAATTCTCAAGAGAGTGTGCTTTAGCATTAGCTGACTTTAATGCGTCTCTACTTCTCGGCTTTCATTTCATTACAACCAAGTTTAAATGACTACCAATCTATAACTTCATCTAGTCGTGTGCTAATATAAAGGTTTTATGTCTTTATTTTCAATAAATGGCAGTATCTTGAGAATAATAACTCCCTCTTAATCATATCATAGAAAGGAGAGATGTCATGAACTCTCACTCCTACCTGAAGAGCTATTGATAATTGCTGGGAGAAGGAGCGGGAGGGTAAGTTTTTATTAAAGCTGTGGTTATTGCATGGTTGAGAGCACTCCATGGGTGGTCCCACAGCCACAGATATACAGGAGGCACAAACTGGAACCTGTGGGTTCTTACAAACAAAGAACAAGGACATGAAATTGAGGGGAATCAGTGGGAAAAGTGGGGTATAAATATGAGTGAAATATAATGTGTAAAATTCACAAAGACTTACTAAAATATAATAAACATTGATAATTGAACAGGTTGAAATGACAGGCACTAAAAAAAGTCTATCTATAGATCTTTATCTATATTTTTCACGTATAACATAGGTAATTTAGCCAGTACCCTGGGAGGAAGATTCACTCTGGAATCTCTGTGACTTCAAGTCCAGCCTGCTCTACAAAGTGAGTCCAGAACAGCCAAGGCTACACAGAGAAGCCTTGTCTTAAAAAAACAAAACAAACAAAAAGATATATATAATTTGAATAACTCTGCAAAACAAAATATATTAAAAATGTACTGGGCTGGCTTATTGTACATAAATACACATATTAGCCAAGGACAGCATGCAACTATATAATTCTTGTATAAGACTATTCTAAAGTTGCATATCCAGGTGCCTAGAAGAAACACGTTGTGTGAGAAACTAGAAAACGGGAGTTATATATAATTCTTTCTTCCAATGCTTTACAAAAAAAATGATAGCTTTTACAGAAAATTACCTCAAATATTACTAGGCTCACTAAAATTTTTCCCCCACTGTAAGCATAAAATCAATTTTCCAACCCAGGGATTATTTACTTTATATTGTGTTCATATCCTACTGAGGTACAAGAGTTAATATACATATCAGCTCTTCAAGGGGACCACAGAGAAATACTGGAGGGAAGAAGTTCTTTTAGCTAATGGAATAGAACACTCAATTCCATAATATGTTTTTGGCTTCCAATTTCTGCATCTTTCCCAAAGCATTAATAAGGCATATCATTCTAACCCTAGTTTAAAGATTATGAAAATGGAAAGGGCACATGGCATAAAGATTAAAATTTAATAATTTAAAATCGTTTTGCTTTTTTTTATTGGAATTTGTGAGGTAGTCTCAAAAATAAGGAAAGCTGTACCAATGTGACAAGTATTTATCCTAAAGAAAACTAAAGACTTCATTGGATGCCATACCAACAGCACCTGTATGAATAAGTACACACTATACTCCAATTTCATAAAATAAGTTCAATGTATTTGACAGACTATTATCTTTATGCTATTTGCTGGGCATCTTACATGCAGTTATATTTCAAATTTTTACAGAAATCTGCAAGATGGGTATCATGATTAAGGACTTTGGTGGGGAGATTCAAGATACAAACCTAAATGAGCCTCCAAAACCCACAGAGTTCCAATAATCTTCATGGCTAATCTATATGTGTGCATACATTTAAATATTGCACCTCTAGAAAAGATTAGGAGATGGTATTTAAAATGTAAACTGAGCATAAGCATTTTTAGAAAATAATTTGGAAAAAAAACATTTGCAAGACAAAGCAGTGATTGTTTAAGATTTAATGAAATACTTGTCATTGACCAGTGGGATGTTAATTTAGTAACCCAAAACTAGAAAAAAAAAAAGCTTTTAATTATGTTCTGTAATAGTTTATGATTACACTAATTAGGAATGGAAATAACCAGAGTATTGAGGGCATCATCTGGATGACATTCTGTGCCTATTAACCTAGAGAAGTCTGGGAAATCTCATCTGTGTCCTAGAGGATTGAACAGAACCCTGAATTTCCTTGTCTTTGGTGCAATAGCCTCCATCTACACAAAATCAATTTGTACTTGCCAAGGTTTCATGTTGTTACAGAGGAGAGAACTTGTAAATGATGTCTTGAGGCAGGAATGGGTCATTAGACTAATTGTGATGAATCAATTCAAAAGCAAAAGCATTCCTCTTTGAAGACTACAGTCCAAAGTTTCTTACAGGAAGCAAAAAAAATAGTATCTTCATAAACTAAAGTTAACCATAAGGCATCTTACAGATGTCTGTAAGAGTACCCGACTTAAGGGATATCTATGACTGTGTACTTAACCTGCTAGAGAACAATCTCTATGTCCTATGCTTTATAAATATTTTTTTAATTACTAAACTCCCTTGTTCATGTCACTCTTGGGATACTAGAAACCTCCTGTTTGTATTAGCAGTAATAAACTGACAACCACACTTATTCTATTTGAAATAATTAAGGCTGAATTGATTCACAGGATTTTGTAGACAACCCCCAAACACAACAGGTCACAATTTCATAGTTAATGTAAGAGATTAATGATACTGGGCATTCAAAATCAAGACTAATACAAAACACTATTATAACACATCTCTATCTTCCATTATAGCAAATAAAACTACACAATGTACCTTTCTGTTCAAGTGGAACTATGCTGTCCCACACCTGGTATGTGCACGAAAGAATTTGATGTTTATACATTAAACATAACTAATGCTCTGCCTTCAAGATGAAAAGAAAGTAAGCATTATACAGAAGGTTTCTCCTATATGGATAGTGACCTACTGTATGAAGCAGACCTCACCTCACCAAATACGGAAACAGAAGAATAAATGTAGGTCACGAAAGAACCTAAAAATGGTTCACACATTATTTTGTCTTGTACACAAAATTTTTTATATTTTTCCTCTGCAAGTTTATCAAGGCATAATGTGAACAAAATAAATGGTTTACACATGAAACAAGAACACAAAAGATAAAATTACAACAAATACTGAATTGAACAGCAATGAAGAAAGTCCTTTAAAGTTTGCATTCTTCAAAAACTAAAATTTTAGCACACATCATCCCTGGAGTTTTTGATCTTTTGTAGTTTTTTAAGTTTTATTTTATTTTCATTACTGTGTTTATTCACTTTGTATCCCAGCTGTAGCCCTCTCCCTCATCTACTCACAATCCCAATCTCCTTCCCTCTTCTTCTCCTATGCCCTTCCCCCAATCCAATGATAGGGGAGGTCCTCCTCCCCTTCCATCTGACCCTAGCTTCTCACCAGGTCTCATCAGGAGTGGCTGCATTGTCTTCCTCTGTGGCCTCTAAAGGCTGCTGTCCCCAGGAGGAAGTGATCAGAGAGCCAGCCACGGATCTTAGCAATTCTGATGGGTGTGAGGTGAAATCTCAGGTTCCTTTTGATTTGCATTTTCCTCATGGCTAAAGACATTGAGCATTTCTTTAAGTGTTTCTCGGCCCTTCAACATTCCTCTACAGAGAATTCTGTTTAGCTCTGTACCATATTTCTTAATTGGTTACTTGATTTGTTAGTGTTTAACATCTTCAGTTCTTTATTTTTTTTAATTTTTTATAAGCTATTTCTTTTTTTTTTTAATTTTTTTATTTTCAATGCAGTTTATTCAGGAACCTTGAACAATCATCTGACCCTGGGGAAAGCCAGCCCACGGCTTAAATAGCCTCTGGGTAGCCAAACCCAGCGTGCCACGTGGGCAATGCAGATAGGTCCACATACATGGAAGCAAGCCAGATCCTCAGCCTTAGCCAAATGTGGAGTTGTTTGTGACAGAGAGCACTCACCATCGGGAAGGTGGAAGGCGGAAACCAGCTCCATCTTTAAGGCGCGGCATTACACAGCTCTCTGCAGTTCCCCCTTTTTGTTTTAGACGCATCAGGCAAGAGTAGAGGTCTGATCTCTGATATTAGAAATAAATTGGGACTTTGTACCGATGTTCATTTAGATGTCATCCACCCAGTTCTTTATATATTCAGGGTAGAAGGGGTTGCAGGCTTGCCAAGTTACAGAAGAAGATGAGGCAGCCAGCCTTGATGAGACCTGATAAGCTAGGGTCAGATAGAAGGGGAGGAGGTACTCCTCTATCAGTGGACTAGGGTAAGGACGTAGGTTGAGAAGAGGGAGAATGGGTGGGACTGGGAGGAGAAGAGGGAGGGGGCTGCGTGGGGGTATGATGTGGATAAACTGAAATAAATAAATAAATAAAATTTAAAAATACTGAAATTATGTATATATAATTCCCCAAATTGGAATAGAATGTGTGATATTTCCCTCAATTATGTAACTTCAGATTCCATTTATATGAGGGTATTGCAAAGACATTTTGTGATACAGTGTAATACAGTCTCCGTTTTCTATCACAAGGTACAGGCAATATTCAAATGAAAGGTAGAAAGAGCTGTGATTTGCCTAGACTAAAAATTGATGGATTTTTATCATTGTAAACTATGCTCAGAATCACCATGGAAACACAGCTACAGGTGTGTCTACTAGGCACTTCAAGAAAGTTTTAAGTGAACCATGGAAGATGAACCTTAAATATCAGTAGCAGCATACCATGAGCGGGGATCAAGAAAGAAAGAGAAAGAAAGACACAGAGAGAAAGATAGAAAGCAAGTGAGAAAGAAAGAAAAAAAGAAAGAAAGAAAAAGAGAAAGTAAGAGAGAAAAAGAGAAGGAAAGAGAGAGAAGGAAAGAGAAAAAGAAAGACAGACAGAAAGAAAAAAAGAAGGAAGAAAGAAAGAAATTGAGGTGAGACCAGCATTCATTTCTCCCTCTGCTTCCTGACTACAGATACAAGATGTCCAAATACATCATGCTGCTACTCCCTACTCCCACACCTTCCCTGTCATTATGGGTATGTTGCTAACTGTAATTCAAAAGATTTCCTTCCTTATATTTCATATGAAGTAGAAATGAAATGCAGAGGGTATGTGCAAGTATGCATTTAAATGAGTGTACATGGGAGTCTAGGCAATCTGGGAGGTTCTTTAGAAAGTGAACTATCTCCCCAGCTTCCCAAGCTGCTTCTTTTTTTTTTATTAATTACACTTTATTCACTTTGTATCCCCCCATAAGCTTCTCCCTCCTCCCCTCCTGAGCCTACTCTCCCTCTCCCTTCTTTACACATGTCCCTCCCCAAGTCCACTGATAGGGGAGGTCCTCCTCTCCTTCCTTCTGATCTATCAGATCTCATCAGGAGTGGCTGCATTGTCATCTTCTGTGGCCTGATAAGGCTGCTCCCCACGAAGGAGGAGGTGATCAAAGTGCAGGCCAATCAGATTATGTCAGAGGTAGTCCCTCTTCCCATTACTATGTAACCCACTTAGACACTGAACTGCCATGGGCTACATCTGTGCAGTCTTTCTAGGTTATATCCATGCCTGGTACTTGGTTGGAGTATGAGTCTCTGGGAAGACCACTGTGTTCAAATTTCTGGTTCTGTTGGTCTCCTTGTGGAGTTCCTGTCCTCTCCAGATCTTACTATTTCCCACTTCTTACATAAGATTCCATGCACACTGCCCAACAGTTGGCCATAAGTCTCAGCATCTGCTTTGATAGTCTGCAGGGCAGAGGCTTTCAGAGGCCCTCTGTGGCAGGTTTCTAGCTTGTTTCCTGTTTTCTTCTTTTGATGTCCTTCCTCTTTGCCTTTCTGGATGGGGATTGAGCATTTTACTCAGGGTCCTCTCTCTTGATTAGTTTCTTTAGATGTACAGATTTTAGTAGGTTTATTCTATGTTATATGTCTATATGAATGAGTGTATACAATCATAACAATGAGCACAATTGCAATCACTGAAACTTAGTTCTAGAAGTGGAGCCATTACTCTAAGAAAGAAAGAAAAACACCTAACTCTTTGGCCTTTATACCTTTTGAACTCCTTTATATCTAAGTACACCTTTTGGGTGGAGGAATTTGGAAGAGTTGAGATTTTTGAGCTAGAAAGCCCTTAAACGCTACAAACTGTGTTTCAAAGGCCATTCTGATGGGACCCTAGAAAACCAGTAGCAGCCCAACTAATGAGGTTTCAAGGTAAGGAGAACTTTGTTAAGATCTGGTCTAGAGGACAGCATGGTGTCTGCTGGCTAAGAATCTGTCTGAACTTCTGCCCTTGTTTTGTACTCCTGAGCAAGACGGAATTCCCAAATTGTTGATGGAGGAACTGTGAAGGCCAAGTTGCATCCATACGGTATTAGATACTGTATACTGTCTTAGTACTCTGTGTTGCTCTCCAGGTCCACGGTGAGATGCAGAAGTAACCTGAGCAAAGCAATGGGAAACTGCGCCTTTTAGAGGACAAGAAGGAAGTCTTAAATTGTTCACAGTGCCAGTGCTGAGAAAAGACCTATATTTTTTAAAAGAAATCAGCACCATTAAAGAGAAATTTGGACTTGGCTGTTTCTGTTAACATGGCAGTACTTAGATAATTTTCCTCAATACAGATTCTAATTTTTAGGGGATGAGAGCATAGGATATTTTCTTAAAGATGAACTATATTAAAATAAACCTCATGAAGTCAAATACATTCAAAGAAATGTAAAAATTTTTAAAGAATAATTAAACATTTTTTTAAACTTTTAAAGAACAAAAATACTTTCTCATCATAGACATTGATTTTTTATATTAATACCACGTAGTACGTAGGCATATCAGCTCTCTACAACTTCAGTATCAAAAGTGCATGGGTACCTCCTACAAAGCTATTAATATATGCTGATACTATATTATCAAAAGAGGAAAATTTTCCTCTTAATTAAGGGACACTAATATTAATAATGAAGAAAGCAGACTCTCCCAGGAGTTAGCGTAAAGGAAGCTCCTCATAAACTGTATTGAACAACTGAGGGAAATAATACTGAGAATACAGAACAGATTTCTAGCCATAAAGTTTATGAAAGATTTGACTCAGCTCTTAAGAGATAAAAAATAAGTTACTGTCTCATGCTTTGTTGACCTCTTTAAATATATTTGAGGTCATGCCCTCCAAGTGCAGCATATGCTTTTGTTATTGATTCATTATTTTCACCTATCTTACAGCAAATATTTATTAAACTTTCCATTAACAAAGAGCTGAGTTCTTGACATGGGAATGCAAACACCTCAAGAAATTATGACTTCATATCTCAGAGTTAGATAATTTCACTGTCAAAAAAGGCAATATCTGACATGCTTTTGATGAAAATATATAAACAAAGTCGCACCGTGGAGATCAGTGGCTGCAGGCATACAACTTGCCGGGATCATCCTAAAAATTCTGTTTAAGAGAAAGTAGAATTTGAGTAAGAACTTGAAAACTGAATTAATTTTTTTTAAAGTCAATCAACTTGCAGGTAGAATAAATCCTTACATTTGCTATAAAAATCATCTTTCTTGTATTTGTCTGATGAAAGATAATGCAAATGTTCATTCCAAAGTTCATGGAAGTTTAAATAAGAAATGTGGACTTTGGCAGATAGGGATATAATTTGGTTGGTAGACTGTTTGCACACCACACATAAAGCCTGGATCACCTACTTAGACCACCTATGCTATGTACGGTGACCCATGCTTACAGTCATGTCAGAAGATTGACATCATCTTTGGGAACATAAGGACTATTAAGCCAGTCTGAGAATAAGGAATGGAGGGATATTTAAGTTTTCTGGACAAGAGACCAACTTCCTCAAAATGCATGCTTATTCTTCTATGGCTATAAGCACAATCAATGTCGCTATCATCTCTTTACATGACTGTGCATGCCATATTTGAACTGACCTTTGTTTTGTGTGTTTTCTTCATGTCAACTGTGTATATGTAATGGGATTACAGTAAGATGGCACTTTATGCAATCTACTTCACAGAAAAAAACAATACTATACCATTATAAGCATTCTTAGATAGCTAGACATAATAAGAAACTCCTATTCAAAATGGTTTGAAATAATCTTTTTCTTGAATTTTTTATAGCTTAATTCTCAGATCTATTGATTTCCATTGGCATAATTAATTAACACACACTGACCATGAAAACATAATTATCATTTTTCTGCTCCTGTGGCTCTAAGGGAAGTGACTGCAGCACATTTTCAATGATAATAATATACTATGTTTTTTTTGAACTATCTACACTTACTGAGATTTACAGTGTTGTTATATACCAAGCATTTATTCAATTGATGCTTCTATACCTCAGTGGGCCTACACACACTAAGCAGAGCTGTACTAGAGGATACTGGATAACTTTTTATCATTTTATGGTGCCATAAATACTTTATTTTCAGCAACAAATGTTGGAATTTGAATTCTGCAGATGTGAATGTTATTAGATAGTTAAACATAAAAAGTACTTAAAAATAAGGTCTTTGTGTGCAACACAACAAAATTTTTTAAAAATGTACAGTAGGGCATACTAGTGCACCTTCATGGGATTCATTTGTAGGCTCATTCTTGACTTGGTATGCCACTGGCTCACGTTTCTTTTTAATTTCTATTTATTTATTATTTATTCCAGTTTATTCACTTTGTATCCCAGCTGTACTCCCCTCTCTCATTTGATTCAGTCCCGCATACCTTCTTTCTTTTCCCCCTATGCCCCTCCTCTAGTCCACTGATAGGGGAGGTCTTTCCCTCCTACTAGTTGGCCCTAGCTTATCAGGTTTCATCATGAATAGCTGCATTGTCCTCCTCTGTGGCCTGGCAAGGCTGCCATCCCCAGGGGAAGGTGGTCAAAGAGCCTGTCACAGAGTCCATTTTAAGAGATAACCCCTGTTCCCCTTACTAGGGACCCTCTTGGAGACTGAGCTGCCTATGGGCTACAGAGTAAAAAAAACATCTGGGCCAAGGGGGGCTTGAAGAGATATATGCTCTAGCCAAGGACCATGCATGGAGAGGACCTACGCCTCTTGAGTTAATAATAAAACACAAGATATTGTTACTTTCCAGAGAACAAGATATGAGATGATCATAAAAATAACACAATAACCTAGCAAAAGAGTCATCGAGGCTTGTCTATGCTAGGTTATAGCAAATGTTATATTGTCAACTTGCTGTTGGGTGGCTCTTCCTACAAGGAAGGGATGAACTATGTAAGCAGGCAAAAGGGTATTGGTACGGATAACGGTCAGATAAGTTACAATTGGATCCATAGTAACTAAAACTTGACTTTCCTTAGAGAAAATTTGACTGCAACCTCATGAATGACCTTGAGCCAGACATAAAGAAAAGCAATGTCTATTCCTGACCACAGAAACCACAGTGCTCGGAGTTAGAAGCCATCAAGCTTTTGAGTAATCTCCAAGGTAACAGTAGATAATACTGCAACATGAAAAAAGTAAGCCCAGAAAAGTACTTCAAATTATATTTCATTTCAAATGATATAATTATACTTTAATCAAATAGCATGATTTGTTTAAATGGCAACCAAACATGGACGCCATATCATTTGAAACTCTACCTTCATTCTTTTTCTTTTTATTAAACTTTTACTTTTTATATTAATTACAGTTTATTTATTCTGTATCCCAGCTGTAGCCCCTCCCTCATTCCCTCCCAATCCCACCCTCCCTCCCTCATTTCCTCCCTGCCCCTCTCTAAGTGCACTGACTGGGAGGTCCTCCTCCCCTTTCAACTGACCCCAGTTTATCAGGTCTCATCAGGCCTGGCAGCAATGTCCTCCTCTGTTTCCAAGTAAGGCTGCTCCTCCCTTTGGGGGAGGGGGGAGTCAAAGAGACAGCCACTGAGTTCATGTCAGAGAAAGTCCCTGTTTCAATTACTAGGGAACCCATTTGGATACTGAGCTGCCATGGGCTAAGTCTGAGCAAGGGTTCTAGGTTATATCCATGCATGGTTCTTGGTTGGAGAAACAGTCAGAAAAAAATCCTGTGCCCAGATATATTTGTTTCTTGTGCAGCTCCTGTCCTTTCCAGGTCTTACTAACTCCCCCTTATTTCATTTGAATCCCTGTACTCTGCCCAAGGTTTGGTCATGAATCTCAGCATCTGCTTTGATATACTGCTAGGTAGAGTCTTTCAGAGGCCCTCTATGGCAGGCTCCTGTCCTGTCAAAAACTCAAGAGACAACACATGCTGGAGAGGTTGTGGAAAAGAGGAACCCTCCTCCATTGCTGGTGGGAATGCAAACTTGTACAACCACTTTGGAAATCAATCTGCTGCTTTCTCAGACAACTAGGAATAGCGCTTCCTCAAGATCCAGCTATACCACTCCTAGGCATATATCCAAAGTATGCTCAAGTACACAACAAGGACATTTGTTCAACCATGTTCATAGCAGCTTTATTCATAATAGCCAGAACCTGGAAACAACCCAGATGTCCATCAACGGAGGAATGGATACAGAAATTATGGTACATTTACACAATGTAATACTTACTAGTCAGCAATTAAAAACAAGGAAATCATGAAATTTGCAGGCAAATGGTGGGATCTAGAAAAAATCATCCTGAGTGAGGTATCCCAGAAGGAGAAAGACACACAGGATATATATTCACTCGTAAGTGGATATTAGACATATAATATAGGATAAACATACTAAAATCTGTACAGCTAAATAAGCTAAACAAGAAGGAGGACCCAGGGTAAGATGATCAATCTTAGAAAGACAAAATGGGATGGACATTGGAAGTAGGAAAAAAAAAGCACCTTCATTCTTAAATGAAACATTTCTTGCATCTAATAAAAAAGAAAAGAGATGTTTAATAATATCTAAATTCAGTTATGAAATGAAATCTTTAATTCAAAAACATGCCTTATGTTTTGCCCTTTGACAATAGGATTTAATGACTTCTCAAGTTAGTTTTGCTCAGGTCTTTTGATATTAGTGACACATTCTTTTACCCAGGATATATAAACCATCTACTACTGAGCCTTGTTCACTGGATCAATTTCCCTTTTAGATCACATCTCAGATTAGATTTGGATTTCCTTCAGGTTGCACTCTGTGTCAGAGAGGCCAAATAATTTACAATACGAAAGGAGGAACAGAACAGAAATTAATTCTGAAAATCATTTGCTAAAGTGATCAGAGATCAGTGTGGCAGCCTCTGACTGAGGAAAGTGTGAAGGCCAAACTTCTTATTCCTGTGAATTAAATGAAGAGAAAATGACAGAAAAGCTGCACAGACACAGGAGCATGTGCAGTCTCCTATGCAACACCACACCCACAAGTTGAAGAAAGTTCTGTCCTCAATCTAGCTGTGAAGGCAAATCTGAGGAGACAGGAATGTGAAACCGTCCACGTCTTCACAGGCAGAGAAAAAAGCCCAAGAACTTGCCGAGATGCAATTAAGCAAATTTCATCCCAATATTTTAGAAAGTTTTTCTCTACTTTTCTTCATTGCCAAACTCCTTGAAGTTATGAACTATGCCATCTGCCTTCATTTTTTTTCTCACCATCTCATCTTCCACTTCTTTTGCAGTATGGTGTCAGCCTTATAACTGCTGAATTTCACTACCTTTGAAAATGAAGCTAAGTCTTATTCTATCCCCAAAATAATTGAGACCACTTTACATTTAATTCTGAAATAATCTTGTAACTTGTTTACCTTTTCTACTTTAAGCTTGGTTAATTTTTCAACAAATTATCACCTGTGGATCTGTATATACCCTGTCTTATTATGTTGCAGGAATTTCCTTGAAGTCAACCTGTTCTCTCTCAGTGTTCAACGTTTCTTTGTATTCTTCCCTCTGTCTCTTTCTTTTGAGAATTCATACTCTAAATCTTTTCATTCCTTGTCAGTATTACAGACATGCACATGTCTGGGCGTCATTGAAAGTTCTATTTAATTTATTTACTATTTAAAAATACTTTGGTATCCAAATTTGTTTTCAGTCAAGTCTCATAATGTATTCCATCATCAAAATTTTCCTGATTTGGAGGGAGGTAATCCATTTGTTACTATTGAGTTTTATGAAACATTAATAATCTAAATTTGTATCTTTTATTAATTTGTTTTATTGAACGATTAAAATAAGCTCTCACTACCATAACTTTGATAAAATATATTAAACTACCATAACTTAGCTAAGGTAGACTTATATTGTATCATCATCCTAACAATTATAGTTTGTTGAGAAGAAAATTTTACTATTTATTTACCTGAGTACTTACTGTTATCATTATCACACTTTATGTATTTTTAATATTGTCATTTCTCTTTGTGTGTCTCTAATAGTGTCATTTCTTATGTGTATTTGACAGGAAGGGGTGAGAATACATGCGTCTGTTCATCCAGGTTAATGGAGGTCGGAGTGACCTGCAGAGACATTCTCAAGCGACGCTCATCATGTTTTATGAGGCATGGTCTCTCGAGTGATCAGAAATCTACCACCTGGACTAGTCTGGCTTGCCAAGAAGTCCCACAGGTCCACCTCTCTCTACCTCCCCAACATGATGATTCAGAACACAGGCTGCCGTGCCTGGCTGTTTATGTGATTTCTGCTAATCAGCCTCTGGTTCTCACGCTTACACAAACTGATGGATCTCTCTCCCCACTCTGTGGCATAACTCTTCTTGTACAGTAGACTAACAATGACACGAAGCAAAAAATTCAATATATAGTTTGTACTGTCTTAAAAATTATATTAACTATTAATTTGACACACCCAGACATCAGAGAGACAAATTTAAATTTAGTCGATTAAATTACTTCTGTAGACATGTACATAGATGGCCTGAAGTGGAATTTCCAAAGTGGTTTTCTCATCTTGCCCAAAAATTTCCACAGAATTGTATCTAACAATTTATAATTGCTTTTATTTATTTTTATTATATTTTTACTATTTAAAATGAATTTAAGTTTATTTTGATCATTTTCCTCTTCTCTCACAAGTTGTTCCAGATATTTTCCCTAATCCTACCCATCCAACATTAATTTCTTTCTTAAAAACAAAAACAAATAAAAACCACAATACAGCAAACCTCCCAAACCAAGAAAACAAAACTATACATAAAAAGAAAAATAAAGGCACACAAGCACAGATACACAAACACACATACACACCAATCTGTTGAAACCAGTAAATGTTGGTCAACTACTCCCGAACCCAAGGCTTGCCCTGGAATGGCTGAAATACCTATAGGACTCTATTGGAGAAAACTGATGTTTCCTCTCACAGTAGGTATACGTGACAGTTCAGTTGTTAACCTTGGTGCTATAGCTAGGTCTTCCTTCCTTCCTTCCTTCCTTCCTTCCTTCCTTCCTTCCTTCCTTCCTTCCTTCCTTCCTTCCGTCCTACGTTTTCAAAAGGATAACAAATATAAATTATAATAAGGTAAAACAAAACTACCACATTAAAGCTGGAAAAGACAAACCAAAAGAAGAAAGTGAGCCCAAGAGAAGATACGAGAATCAGACACCCACTCATTCACACACTCAGAATTTCCCTAAATACGCTAACTGATAGTCATAATATGCATGCAGACTACTTGGTGCAGACCTGTGAAGGCCCTGAGCTTGCGGCATCAGTTTCTGTGAGTTCATATGAACTTAGGTAGATTTAGAGGGCCTGGTTTTCTTGGTGTCCTCCTTCCTCTCTGGCTCCTACACTCTTTCTGCCTCCTCTTTCACAGAGTTGTACAGAACTTTACTTAAAATTCTGCTTAAAAGTATGGAATTCAGGTCCCATGTGAAAACTCTCACTTAGCAGACCATCTTCTTTCTACTTTATCACCTGTGTTTCCCTTCTAAATCTCTGTTTTGTCTTCCTCACGGGATACATGACTGAAAGTTCAGCCTCACAGAGGAACACATGACCAACAGAAACTACAGATTAATACCAGCACAGCAGTGTCTGCCTAACTATCCTGTAAATGTCCCTTTGGTTGTTTTAATGCAAAGAAAACCATTCCCTCAATTTTCAGTGCATTACTATTATCTCTTAACCAGTTGCTTTGTAATGTGCACACGTGAAACTTTTTTCTTTCTTTTTGAACTTATTGTATGTATGTAGGTGTTCAGTTGTGGAGATCCAACGAAGCTTTGAATCCTCTGCAACTGAAGTCACAGATTGTTGTCAGCCACTCTGTGGTTGCTTGAAATTGAACTCAGGGCTCTAGAAGACTAGAAAGTACTTGTTAACCACTGAGCCATCTCTTCACCCCATTTTTAATGTTTACATTCATGCTTTTGAATAACTGTTATTGAGAAAATTTGAGCAAATAATAATTTCAAATTATCTTAATGCAAGGTATCTAATGTAAAGATATTGATAAAGACTTGGGAGTTAGGAGGATATGTCAATGATAGATTTAATGGGTCAATATTGTTTTCTCAAATAACTAAACAAGAAAGAAACATTAAAAGACTTCAAGTTGCCCCGGTGATGATGTGGTGGTGGTGGCTACAGTGGCACACACCTTTAAAACCAGCACTTGGGGAGGAAGAGGCAGCTGGATCTTAGAGTTCAAGGCCAACGTGGTATATAGAGAGTTGCAGGATAACCAGGGCTACACAAATAAACCCTGTCTTGAAAAGAAAAGGTCAAGTTAAATTTATAGATTTATACAAATACTTTACCATAGGTCAAATTTTGATGTTATTCAGTTTTCAAGTCTTATGAATATGAATATAAATGCAGGATGATTCATACATAAAATTATAAGACAGAGAGAATCATTCCAGTCAGCAAACCTTTAATCATGTTATATCCTCCTATGGCAGATAAACTAATGCATCCCAAATTTATCTCAAAGTTCTTCTTATTTTAGCAAGACAGTTCTTAGAAACAGAAAAAATAAAAAACTGAAAAGCATCATCATAAATTTACAATGTGAAGGAATTCTATGATATGAGTGTCACAGTGACTGTCAGATAAAGATGCATCCTGAAACCAAATTCAGATGTTCTGAGACATTAAACCATGAATGGAAATCCTGATTCTTTCAAACAGAAAAGAGATAGAGGAAAAGTCAATTATGGGTTTTTAGCTATCTGTCTTCTACTAGCACACACAGTAACATATCTGAGCTATAATTACACTTGGGGAGAATATACTCAGGCTTCCCTCCTTACCCTTTCTACTAAGAGGAAATCGCCTTGCTTTGGCAACTCACAGGCACAAAGCCAAGATGCCAGTGAGGGGTAAAGTGAGCTGCTTCATAGTCCTGAAGTTGCCAGTGATGTTCCTGTGTAGAGAGAACTGGCCAGCTACACCTGGTATTTTATGAACACTTTTTGTCTTCAAATCATACACTTTAGATTTATGCAGATAAAATCCATTTCTATAGATAGTCGTTATCACTCTCCAAATCACCAAGGCCCCCAAAGCATAGCAAAGTCACCCATTCTTCCCCCGGGACTCCCGGGAATTCACTGTCCTCTCACCTAAACAGGAGGCTCTCGATTTTCTGCCTGCGTGTCAAGCTCTGTTCTCCACTCATTATTGTTTCTTCTAATTTTCACTTGTGCTTTAATTATTTATGGCTGCTTGACACCATTTTGCTACCAAAATTCTGTCTCCAGCTTCTCTCAAATCATTTTTCTGCATCCCATTGTATGCTTGACTGGCACAAACTTACTGAACCTATGACACCACACAATAGAAAGGTCCTCACAAGTAATGTACTCTCCAGCACTTTGTCTTCTTGGATTCTCTACTGATTTTCATATCCACAAATATATCCTATTTCCTTCCTAAAATAATGCAACACTAAAAGTTTCTTTCCTTTTGGTCATTCTACCTCTTTCTGTGGACACTGTTCTGTGCTGTACTCGGTTTCTTCAAAACTTCTTCAGATTCCCTATAGTCTTTTATAAGTAACTGCTATTAGCTCTGTGTGCATGTCCTTTTATGGTAGCTCCATCAGCAATCTTCTCCAATTATCTGTGTACCCACCAGCCAACATCAGCCTCTACACAGCTCAAAGTGTCATGAGATCGTCCCTAATGACCCATTGCTTTTGTTTGTTGCTACTGCCCCAGGTCTTAAATCATTACTGTTTCTTGTCAACTCTTTTCTGTCCTTTGCTTTTTGGAGGCTGCGAAAAATTTCTCTCCATTACTTAAAATGAGTTACTCCCCATACCATCCCTCATTCTAGCAGATAAACTAGTTTTTCTCAGTTCATAGCTGTACAACCACAGGAGGCCTCAGCTGGTTCCAACTCATTGTCTGTCATTGTATGCCATTACTAATGATATTATTTATTTATGTTTTCTTTCTTGTATTATGACTGATATATGTATTTTAATATAAGTTACTAATTTATTCCTAGCATCTACACTAATGACTACACTATGTGTTCACTTAGTACAATTGTTATTTGAAAGAAGTTCTTGATAAAAATTAATATAAGTCTTACAAAGGTACTCTCACTGACCTTAGCTGTCACTAAGACACAGTTGACATCATTTGGTATGTCTTATACATGATGAATTTAGATTCAGAAATGTTAATGTCAATGCTAAGGATTCCTAAGAGACAGTATAGAACAGATGACACAAAAAAGGACAATGTGTTATGTAACATTTAATTCTTCATGGAAATTGTTTAGATAAAGTTTCATTTAATTGGTATTAGAATAGAAAAAATAGGACATGACACATATATGTGTGTATAGACACACACATCACACACACATACATATAAATATGGACAAATAATAAAACACAGATATATAATGACTAGATAGATGATAATGATAGACATCAGAAGACAGACAAACAGATAATATATAATATAATATACAATATAATATAATATAAATGTATGTATATTTTTCAAAAAATTTCTAAACTTTGATTCTCACTCTATTTCTGGTGGATTCACAGCTAGTTATTTAATTTGTCTTCACATCATTATTCATGAAATTAAACACAAATTGTCTTTCTTAGTAAAGTTAGAAATTCCTGGACCATGAATCTTTAATACACAAAGCAATATAGCAATATGCCTTATGAAGCCCTGCTTGCAGTGATCTACTGTCAGCTTATAAAATGACAAATGAACAGTCGGTTCTGGAAGATTATTTTAATGGCTTGCAGAAAGTTGATCATTATTTCAAACATCGTGTTTTAATGTTGAGACTAATATTGTCATGTGACTATAAATAACATCTAATTGTAAATTTCTTAAACTTTTAATATCAATCAGCTATAATCATTTTCAGATATGTACTTATTATGTTGCCACAGCAATCCGAATTAACATATTTGTAACATGCAGTGTGAATGATCTGGTGTGGGTATTGAAACCTCAGTGCTCCACAGGCCCGGCCTTCCTCTGTCTGGAATCTTGGGTGTACACTCAGCACTGTTTACTTTATGCTTGTGAGAAGACTCCCCACCAAGTTCTTCTTAGATCTAAAATACGTCCTGAAAGCACAAGGGTACCCTGAATCAGCAGGGAGAAGCCAATGGAGGGTTGCAGGCCGAGCTTGTCACTCCTGTAGACAGAAAGCCCTGGTAAACTGCTCTGCATATTTTTAGAATAAGAAATCATAAATAAATAAATATGAGTTGCATCTACATTTATGGGTAAGTCAGATTATGCTCAGTCTTAAAAATGTGTTTCCTTTAAGTCTATTCAATTCTCTAATGAAGAGATTGTGTTAATATCTAATGGTAGACGTCTAAATGAACATATGTGGAAGAGTGACTTAAAAGAATGAGTTGACAGTTTTGAATGCAGCTCATAAGCTAAATATGTGTTGCAAAGTCTTCTTTTGTATACGAGAATTTCTCTACCTAACACAGATGGTGGTTCCATATTTTTCAAATATTCTTGATACACAAAACATAATCTATGTCTTTACATTTAGATTCACTTAAGCTTTGTCAAAAATTTTTAAAATAGATTGCAAGGATTTATGTCTTGATCATGAAACACTAGAACTAAGTAATTTTTCATATAATCTAAATTTTAACATTGTAAATTAAGTATCTCTGTATATTGGGTATGTATATAATAATTTCTTATTTTACAGTTCTGATAAAATGCAAAATATTTTATTGTCCTATGGTGACACTTGATCACTCCATTAAATTATAATTCTCGAAATTTTGCCAAGAAGCTAAAAAGAAAAGAATGGTGTATCTCATTAGGATGATAAAGTGTTACTACAGTATTAGGTTTGTCCTTGTTTACCTATCAATGAACTTATATAGATTATATGAAGTATTAAACCTCAGGTATGTTACAAACATAATAAGCTGATTTTTAAAAACATCAGAACAAATTTTCGATTATGTGTACACTTATAAAATGTGTCTTATGAGTCATTGGCATTTTAAACTACTGGATATACAAAGAATCCTAGAAAAATACCTTAAATTCTAAGATTTCTCTCATTAAGATGTTCTTCAGGGTCTTAAATTCAATAGTCCGCATTGTCATCCCACTTTAAAGACAGTGATTAATATTGATTGACTTGGGAATAGCAAACCTTAGAGTGTTTCCAAAATAGCAGTAGTTAGTTCCCAGAGTATATGATGTTCTAGAGTGAACTCACACAAGGAATGGAAGCAAACAAGCATGATACTAATTTTGACAAGGAGAAATGCCTAAAGATGAATGGTGCTTTGGGCAACGTATCTTTCTATGGGGTGGTATTTCTTAAAAGAATTGAACCTTATTTTTATCGATTTTAGTCAAGTAGATGTCCTTGTATAATATATAATTTATATTCATCATTGTTTAAATGCCTGTTGTAAGCCAGGTTATGTCATAGAGGCATGAGATGCACTAGTGACACAAATGAGTAAAAATCTCTCATTGGAGACAAATCTAATTGTAAAATAAGACACAACACACACCATATTGATTCAACTAAATACATGGGAAAATTTCCTCTTAGTTCTGCCTCCAATGCTAATCCCTAAAAGATTCCATTTGGGAAGGGCCAGTGGGAATGTGAGAAATTGAGTCAAGAATTAGATTCCACAAAATTAAATGAATGGACACATCTAAGACTAGGAAAAGGGGTGATCTCAGTCGGCTACCTAAACTCTAGTCAAGATATACAAATTGGAGAGCTGGATTGATGATAAGTATAGGCTTTGATAATAGAAGTCGAGAATGGATTGGGCAAATGGGTCTGGAAAAAAGTAAACACTAGAGACTGAATCTACTGGAGGTGATACTTTGGTGCCCTATGTTGAGAATATACATTCAGTGTCATGCTCCAACCGCGTCTGAAATTATACACTCATATAGAATTGTGATCCATGTAGATGTCTGTATGTAGACAGGGCATGGAGGGGTGGTTCAATATATGCAAATCCATTAATGTAATCCACCATATAAAAATACTGAAAGAAAAAAATGCATGATCACCTCTTTCGATGCTGAAAAAGCATTTGGCAAAATCCAACATCTATTCATATTTAAAGTTTTAGAGAGATCAGGCATACAAGGCACGTACCTAAACATAGTAAAGGCGATATACAGCAAGCCTATAGCCAACTTCAAACTAAATGGAGAGATCAGCGGCCTGGGCAATGTAGAGGAAAAGGAGACTATAATCAGGATATATGGTATGAGAAAAGAATCTGTCTTCAATAAAACATAATTATAATCATCATCTTAATGAAAAAAACATTATCTAGATAGGGTGACAAGCTTTGGTTTATCTGTCCTTGATGGTTTAATGGTTGCTACCTGCCCCAAACTGAAACACATGAAATGTAAAAAAAAAACCAAAAACAAAAACAAAAAAACAAAAAGCAAAACAAAACAAAATAGGAAACTTGCCCTGTAACAATTCTTGCACCTGAAGTTTTCAGCCAGTTTGTCTTGTTTAACTTTGGTTCATTTATACGTACCTTATTATAGAAACCATGTTTTAAAATTTGTATTTAGCAATATGAATAGGAAAACTATGTTCAATGCATAGTTCTTCTTTAATACTTTTTCACACACACCCACTTTGGCAATTTATAAATCTTTTTTTGGACCTTGCCAACTAAATTTGCCCGGCAGCCAATATGGAAAATGTCACTAATGCAGATTTCCACTGTGCTGTGTAACAGTTTTCTCAAAGACTGCAACATTCCATACTGCAGGGAGCTCCTTAAGTGGGAGGTTAACAAGTCAGAATAGCTTCAGGAAGTCCCTGAAACTGACAAGATGATTAACTAGGCCCCTCCCTGCCAGAGTAACCAATAAGAGCTGACAGTATCCTCAGACAGAAGGAAGCTGAGCTGCAAACTCCGAGGCTAGGACAGCTGCCAGGAAGAAGCATAAACGGGGAGAACTTCCTGGAAGAGTGTTAGACCAACTTATTCACTTGCAAAAGACACTGCAACCTGTTGAGCTGCCTGCCAGCTGTGCAATGTGCTTTCGTGCGCTGCCACCAGTGATTGGGTAGGCCTCGGTGATACAGCTGTCTGAATCATTTCTGCTGCTGTAGGTAATCCATCACCCATACTCCTGAAAGTAACCCCCAAACATTCAAATAAAACAACAAAGAATTTATGACTTCTTTTTTTTTCATTAATTGATCTTGTATGTTATATATAACAGGTATATGTTTTATAGATATGCATAGGTACACACACATGTATTTATGTCTGTATGTTCCTAAGTCCAACAAGCTCAGTCTGTACAATGTAACTAGTATGTGTGGTACTAGAGGCCACCATGCGAGCTTACAAAGGAGGGAAGCAACCAACAATTCTACCCATCTTTGATGTCTACGGACCATGCCAACAGCATACTCACCATGATAACCCTGCGGGTATAATGGTATGTCTACATTAGCTACAGCCAACAGCTGTCTAATTAGACAAGATGCTTTCACCAAGAAAAATCACATCGCATTGGAAACCTAGGCAACTACCCAGAGCTAATGAAATCACTGATCTGACAGAAGAATAAACAACTGCCCTATTTTAAAATTATTAATCACGTACTCAAGTAACAACTTCTACTGAAGCTTTCACTAATGCCCAACTTCTTGAATAATGTGTGACATGAAAACTACTTGCACTCTGTGAAGCCTTCATTACAGTAACACACAATGAAAAGAATAAACGTGGTAAGAACACAAAAGGAGTTCACCTCCAGAGTCTTTCACTATTACCCCTCTAAAATATTTCATAAAGAAATAAAGTAGAAGTGTGACAAAGACATTGGCTCTCAAAAATCCCTGTTTTTTTTGTTTTGTTTTTGTTTTTGTTTTGCCTGTGGCCTGTAGAATTTGAAATCTAAAGCTTCCAAAAACTCACTGTTACAATTGTTCTGTCTTCAAATGTGTTCAAAAGTATATTGAGAATATACATTCAGTGTCATGCTCCAAATCTGCCTATGATTACTCACTCATAATATATTAAAATTATTCTTCTGAAGTTTACATTGATGGAAGTAGAATAAATTTGTCATTCTCAATAAATATTATCAATAGCAATGAATATGGCAAGAGCAATTTTTGAACAAGAATAGTGTCGTGGTTATTTTTTTTCCGTTTAGCATATGAGAAACTGAGGCTCATAGCAAATTACAAAGTTCCACACACTAATATAAAGCATAATTGTTCAGCTGTCAGAGCAGTTGGCTTGAAATGAGGGGCAGTGCTTTCAGGAGGACATTTACAGGGAGTTACTTGTAGAGTGCCTTCACATTGTGTTCCAGTTCTGAAAACTATTTATATAACGGTTCTCACTGCTAAACCTCTAGTAAACAGAATAGTATTTATGAATGATCATTTTCCCTTGTAAGAAAAATAAAGCAGAGACAACAGATTGAAAAAAAAGGCAGCATATTTTGCAGCCCTTATTTCTCCCAAAGGTAGGTTACATCCGATGTTGTATTAGGCATTGAGCATAAGAAATGCCTTTGCTCGCCGTCTTTAAACATTGCTCAAAGCATGACCATTTTCACCCTGTCCCCCTTGCTTTCAATTTCTCCCAATTTCCATGTTTTTAATCACTATATTATATTTGCTTAT
This sequence comes from Meriones unguiculatus, assembly GCF_030254825.1. NCBI lineage: Eukaryota > Metazoa > Chordata > Mammalia > Rodentia > Muridae > Meriones > Meriones unguiculatus. The sequence continues at coordinate 8,374,231 of NC_083368.1, read as the reverse complement.
GAAAAAAATAATACATGTACACACTCACATTCATCAACATAATTTTACAGGAAGAACTGTCTTTTAGTTCATCCAGTACATGGTCCTATGAGGAAATAAAAGTTTATGACTATTGAAAGCAGGATAAAACCATATTCCTAACCATGCATACTATCTTCTTATTTTTCTAAGCCATTCACCTGTGACCTATGTCAGTCTCTGGACATTTTAGAGGAAACATCTGACCATAAAGATCATCTTTCAAACATCGCATCCAGCCAAGCATACTCCTATTATCCTTTATATAGGAAGGCAGAGGCAGGAGGATAGCTGAGAGTTAAAAATCAACATTGTCTTCTTAGTAATTACCAGACCAGCCAAAGCTACACAGAAAAACCCTATCTCAAACACCAACAAAAACAAACATTTACCTCACAGACCAGTATTCTTGTTTGCTTTCACGTGCTGAGTTTACTTGATACTAAAAAAAAAAAAAAAAAAAAAGAAAAATGCAGCTACTTTTGCTGGGTTAAGTAGGTAGAGGAATCAAGGAGAAAATTACACTCTACAGTGGCTTTGCTCCTGCTACACATGCCTATCAACCAAATTGGACAGATTTTTATTAACGGTGTCAGATAGCAGATGAGGAGTGGCCCCTTCCCAAAAGAAACAGCTAATGATGGGGAGTGGGTAACTTTTCATATTTGAAGGAAAGAAAAAGTAATCAGGTGAAACAGCAGTGTTTAGGTAGACTGCTCAATGTGAGAATATCTTTTGTAATTCACCCAAAATAAAGCCACATCAAGAGGAAATTAGAAGTTGCATAGTTCAAGGCTCTGAGAAGCCCTTGAAGAGGACACGGGGAAAAGAATTTGAGCATTTGAGCTCTTTTTACTACACATAAAGATTCACTTGCATAAAAAGATTAAATGAGTCAGCTTTCGACTGAACAAAGCCCTACTTTGTATGTGGCTACAAAGGTGGACCACACAGACTCATATGGACACCTGAAAGCCTCTCACACCTACAGAGACTGAAGACATTATACTACAGTGCTGAGCCTCTGGATTTTTCAACTTGAACACTTGAACAAGTTTTCCCATTAGTAAAGTTAAAGTATGATGAGTAAGGGGTAAGAAAATTTCCAGCCAACTTTTTTTTTTCATTGTACATGCCAAAATCTGCAAGCAAGCTTTAAAAATATCCATGTGAAGTTTGGGAATTCAACCTGAATTCACTACACCTATTTTCTGAAACATTATGCTAATTCAATTCTTCTCTTAGACATGACCTTCAGCAAGAATAAAGAAAAAACTATTCTAAGAAGAATTGTCTAGCCTAAAAGGAGAATGTTATGATATCCATAGGCAGCAATCCATTGGGACAGAGAAAACAAAGCCATTTCTTTCTTTAATACGCATCCCAAAGACCCAGCAACAGTTTTCATTTCTTCTGCATTTATGTATTTAAAACACTGTTTGCACATGTCCTAGCTAACACAACACATCAAGAAAATATTTCACTGACTTTTCTTTATGTTTGACACAGTGGTGAAGGTGAAGCAGAAAGCCAGATTAAACATGCATCGGCCATAAAAGGCCTATTGGTGAGGTAGGTGCCTTCTTAGATAGCAGCAGGAGCCAGCCATTTCAAGCCAAATTTACCAAATGCATGTCACTTCCAAATGCACTAAGCTCAGAAATAATATGAATTGGGAGAATCAGGATGTGCTTCTGAGGTCACAATGTTACAAATATCTACATCTCACAGCATCCTCTCTGCTCCGTTGTCTCATAAACAAACCATGTCATCAACCCTGAGAATGTGCTCTGATTGAAGGAAGCTACGTTTCTTAAATCCAGTATAATTTTATTGAAGTTCCTACCAGCCATGAAGTCAACTACATATGTTTTTTCCTAATTAAATATTATGCATTTGATATTAGATATTAGGATGACATAGAAAAAGTGTGTTTTTAAAAGATAATAGAAAATTAATATAAGCTGCCACTTCAGTGTGCTCTTTATAAACTGAAGAAGGTCTATGGCTGTGGTGATTCTTCATTTGTTAAAAGGTGGTCTTGACACATCTCATCTAACTATCTCCCTGACTTCATAACATCAGCATTGTGATGTTATCATTTACAGGAGAAGTCAACAGAGTCCAATGATAATGTGATGCATGTATGAATTTATAAGTTCTCTTGTTTGAAGCCACAGAAGACAGGGACATCTTCAGGTGGTACCCAGAGAAAGAATAAAGCAAAGTCATTGCCCAGCACATGGACACTAATACCAAAATTCTAGTGAATAAATTTTCGTAAGTATCATTTCTCTAATAAATCCAAGAGAGCACTGAGCAATGTAATCTTTCCATAGCTTTACCTGACTATTATATTTTTATTTAAAAATATTTTATTTCAAAATTATCCAAAATAATTTTACTGTAAGTTGAGATAGATTTAAATAAAAGTAATAAAAATGTGGGAATACTTTATTAAAAATCTGAGCATTTCAGAAGGATGTAATTTCTCAAAACTTCTGCTAAGAGACTTTAAAGCTAATAGCAATCAGTTTAAATTTATTCAACGTCAGGAAAACAAGCACTTTGTTTTTGATTGTTTTAACTTTGACTTTTTTGTCAAATTCATGGTGTAAAGACCATTAAAATTACTATTTAAAGGTATCATGGATAGTCAAGGAATATAATGCTAGAGCTGGTTTTTTGGTAAGGGATGATACAGTTACTAAAAATAAACTGCTAATTATTATAGGAAACAAAAATATTAAACATTTCTCTTTGAAAGCAATGGGGAAAGGTGATTTATTGGTTTTACTACCATTGTTTATGGTGCCACAAAGAAAGAAAAATATGGTTTTACTCTTGAAAGCTAACTCCTTTGTTTCACCACATTTTTGTATGATGTGAGGTGGTTTTGTTCTTAGGATACCTGTTGTTTCCAAGGTAGTCCTTTAGTTCATCCTTCATCGATGGGCAACAAAATGTTTAGTCTAGTTTTAGAATAACCCACTTAACTATCTTTGTACACTACACAAAGCGATGCGAAGAGGATGATTCTTAAGATAACTGCTTCTTTGAAAATGAGCTATTTGATGGAATGCAACAGACACATGATCAATGGAAAGGCCAATGTTTTAAAGCCTATAGGCTTAATCGAACAGGAATAACATTAGGTAGTTCTAAACTTTTCCACAGCCTGTTGCTCTCTGCACAAAACAGTTGTTTATACTGAGGCCTGTCATATGCCACAGAGGTGTATAATGGACCTCGTTATTCTCCACACTGCACTCAGCTACGGTGCAGCTCAGCAGTGTGACCACGGGCAATTTCCTGACCTGCAAAATGGAGATTATAATGATCTTTTGTGCTGGGTTTTGAGAGGAATAGAAATAATGGAATATTGTTCGGGGCATATATACACTCACAGTATTACACTATTGGTCTTATTCTACCTTCTGGACGTTGTTCCCAGAAAGTTCATTATTCTTTCCCTAATGGCTGACATTATACTGCACATATTTTCACATTCATTAAGCCTTTATGTAACAAATGACCTCCAAGAAAGTGAGCCTAAGATGACACTGGTTGTATAAGGTGCCATGATTTGTATGAACATAATTCACAATGTTCCTAATGTATATGGATGCTAAGAGAGTTCATGGAAGCAAGAAATAATACATGAGGGCTACATTGTTTGATGTGATGATAACACTATCAAAAAGCAACAATAATGCTAATAATAACAATAATAATAATAATAATAATAGTGATAAAGATGAATACAAGAAAATGAAAACTCCGGTGGCTGTGGTGCAACAATGAGCATTTGAAGAACAGAGTATAAGTCTGCAAACACTATTAAATAATTGCATCATGGTTGGTGATGTCAGTAATTAGTATTTACCTCATGTGACAATTTTCAGTATACTTTAACCTTGTTTTCTTGGACTCTCTGATAAGTGTAAGTCTCTACTTTCGAAGTAAGTACAGTAAGTTCAGCAAAAGTACAGGATAACCGTTTTCCTGTTCTTAAAGGCTGTATGTTGCAAAACAAAGAGAAAGTGAAGTATGTGCTCAGAGCTTCTATGGTTTAATCGTTACATATTAATGTTGCAGCCACTTTTACATAGATAAAATACACAAGGAAATTAAGAAATTTTAGTTCACAACTTTTAACGTTAGAAACAATGTCATTATAATGCTATGTCCTTTCTAAATCTTCTTTCTCCTCCCTTCTTCCCTTCTTTTCCACCACTCTCCTGTTTCTGTCTTTCTGTATGTCTGCTTCTCTGTCTCTCTCATACACACATGCAAATTGTGTATTAACACAATGTTAATATGCAAAGGCACAAAAATACATTTCAGTAGAAACATCTGCTTAAAATTTCACCTGGAGCAAATTTAGTTTTCCTATTTAATGCATGCACAGTGTTTTCCATTACAGGATATTGATTGTTTATGTATCATTTTTTAATTATAAGATTTTGAACAAAAACAGCTACGTAGTCTGTAGCTCTTGGGTTAGACATTATCATCCTAGGTGACAAAACTTTGATTAAAAATGTGTGTATGTATGTGTCTGTGTGTGATATGTAATTTTAAGGAAATATAAATTATGCTTCCCTGTGGTTATTTGAAACATATTGAACATCTTGAATCTTATTGATCCCTCTTCCATCTCTTGCCTTCTGTATTGCCTTACCTTCCCCATCCTCAACGAAAGCCCTTTCAGTGTTTTTCACAATTCTCTCTTCATATCACCTTTATCTTTCTATCTCTCTAAAAAACTCTTCCCTATACATGATCAGTTTCAGTTTCTGGTTTCTGTGGTTACTCTGGGTCATATAGACACATCTGTAAACTTAGAGCTAAGACCTTCAAATGAAAGAGAAACCACAACATTTGTCTTTCTGGGTCAGAATCACTCAATATAATATTTTATACTTCAATTCAATTATCTATAATTACATGGTATTGTTATTCATTATCGCTTAATAGTATTCCATTGTGTCCATATACTACATTTTCATTATCTGTTTTTCACTTAAAGGACGTTTATGTTGATCTAATTTTCTAGCTTTTGTTTAGAATGTCAATAACCACCACTGAGCAAGTCTCTGTGGAGTAGACTGTTTGGGCATATGATGAGGAGTGTTATAATCAAACCAGGCAAGAGAAACCTCCTTTAGAGGTGTTTTTTGTTTTGTTTTGTTTGTTTCCAGGAAAGTGAGTTCGAAAATAATACAGGCTAATGCTTTTGCACTGGATTACCCTGCAGAAGAGGAAGGGGCTGCACTTTGGTCACAAAATCCAAAAGAATCTAACTGGATCTGAGCTGAGAGCCTCTCACAAGAGAATTTTCATAGTACCAGATGGTACAATGCAATTTTCCAAGGGAGAAAATAATCAAAGGTCTTGCCAGTTGTAATGCCTATGGCAACAATGACCATAATGGCAAGATATCCCAGTACGTGTACAAGTGGCCTTAAATCTTGACAGTCATAAACAACTGTGTATCAGCATAAGGCCTGGTCAACAGGAGAGGAATCATGCCTGGCACAATGAACCTAGCCAACCACCTGTGCTTGGTGAGGTCACATATCCTGGAAGAGGCTACTACTGCCACTTCCATAAACCAATATAATTCCAAACTCCATTTTCAACACCTACCCTTATAGGTGTCATCTCTTACCGAAGATGCATTCATTTGTAGCAGACAGATAATGACAGAAAGGCACAATTTGTCAAATGCAAACAACAAATGCTTATGGGTATCAGAAAATAACTGATACATTACGATATAACCTGTGAACCTATGCAGGGAACAGTGTATAAAAGGTGGTGAAAAGATTTTATGAACCTAAGCACCAGGAAATCTTCTACAATTATGGCTATTTAAAAGTATCCAAAAAATTACTGAGTAAATTTTACAGAATTCCATCTCTAGATGAAGGTATAAGACATTAAAAACTTCAACAAATGGTGCTGGTCCAACTGGATGTCTACATGCAGAAAATGAAAATAGATCCATATTTATCACTCTGCACAAAACTAATGTCCAAGTGGATCAAAGACCTCAACATAAAACCAGATATTCTAAATCGGTTAGAAGAAAAAGTGGGGAAGACTCTAGAACCCATTGGCACAGGAGACAACTTCCTGAACAGAACACCATCAGCACAGGCCCTAAGAGCAACAATCAATAAAAGGGACCTCATGAAAAGCTTCTGTAAAGCAAAAGACACTGTCTTTAGAACAAAACGACAGCCTACAGACTGGGAAAGGATCTTCACCAACCCAACATCTGACAGAGCGCAGATATCTGGAATATATAAAGAACTGAAGAAGTTAAAAGGCAATAATTCAAGTAAACCAATTAAAAATGTGGTTCAGAGCAAAACAGAGAATTCTCTGTAGAAGAATATAGACTGGCAAAGAAACATGTAAGGAGATGTTCAACATCCCTAGCCATCAGAGAGATGCAAATCAAAATGACCCTGAGATTTCACCTTACACCCATCAAAATAGCTAAGATCAAAAACTCAAGAGATAATGAATGCTGGAGAGGCTGTGGAGAAAGGGGAACACTCCTCCATTGCTGGTCGGAATGTCAACTGGTACAACCACTATGGAAATCAATCTGGTGCTTTCTCAAACAATTAGGAATAGTGCTACCTCAAGATCCAGCTATACCACTCCTAGGCATATATCCAAAAGATGTTCAAGTACACAAAAAGGACATTTGCTCAACCATGTTTGTTGCAGCTTTATTTGTAATAGTCAGAACCTGGAAACAACCCAGATGTCCATCAATGGAGGAATGGATACAGAAATTGTGGTACTTTTACACAATGGAAAATTACTCCGCAATTAAAAACAAGGAAATCATGAATTTTGCAGGCAAATGGTAGAATCTAGAAAAAAAAAATCATCCTGAGTGAGGTATCCCAAAAGCAGAAAGACACACATGATATATCCTCACTTATATAAACCTATAAGATAGGATAAACATACTAAAATATGTACACATAAAGAAGATGAACAAGAAAGAGGTCCAGGGGTAAGATGATCAATCCTCATGTAGAAAGACAAAGGGGATGGACATTGGAAATAGGAGAAAACAAGAAACAGGAGAGGAGCCTACAGGACAGAAGACATCTGAAAGACTCTACCTACCAGTGTATCAAAGCAGATGTTGAGACCCATAACCAAACCTTCAGCAGAGTGTAGGGAATCATATGTAGGAAGGAGGAATTAGTATATCCTAGAGGGGACAGGGAGCCCCACAAGGTACAAATATATCTGAGCACAGGAGTTTTCTATGAGACTGTTTATCCAACCAAGGACCATGCATGGATATAACCTACAACCCCTGCTCAGACATAGCCCATGGTAGCTCAGTATCCAAGTGGGTTCCCTAGTAAGGGGGACAGAAATTGTTTCTGACATGAACTCATGAGCCTTCCCTCCCCCCTGAGGGAGGAGCAGCCTTGCTAGGCCACAGATAAGGACATTGCAACCATCCTGAAGATACCTGACAAGCTAGGGCCAGACAGAAAGAGAGGAGGACACCCTCTCTCAGTGGACTTGGAAGGGGGCAGGGAAGAGATGAGGGAAGGAAGGGAAGATGGGGAACAAAAGAGAAAGGCTACAGCTGGGATACAGTGAATGTATAAAATTATTTAAAGATTAAAAAAATATTAAAAAAATAAAATAAAATAAAGACTGCTGAAAAAGGAAGAATTAGGTTTCCAAAGGCATGATCCCTTAAAGGGTTATCCAACTCCAAGTTGTCATCTTCAAAATCATATATATAATCAATATGAAAGAGATTTAACAGGCTGCACGCCTATATTTATTGACATATATTCATATATATATATATGTAACAATAATAATGAATAAGAAGGCACAACTTTTTCGGTGACAGGGAAGGAAACTTAGAGAGGTTGGAAGAAGAGGGCTAATGATAAAATTATATTTTAATTAAATAAAATTACTGTAATTCAGTTATTCTAAAAATAGAAAAAAAAGTTTATTTACTTTCTATCGCAGCTGTATTCCCTCCCTCATTACCTCCCAATCCCACCCTCCCTGCCCCTTTCCAAGTCCACTGATAGGGGAGGTCGTCCTCCCCTTCCATCTGACCCTAGCTTATCAGGTCTCTTCAGGATTGGCTGCTATGTCCTCCTCTGTGGCCTGTCAAGGCTGCAAAGGAACAGGAGGACAGGAGCCTACAGGAGCCTCTGAAAGATTCTACTTAGCAGTGTATAAAGCAGATGCTGAGACTCATAACCAAACCTTGGGCAGAGTGTAGAGAATCATATGAAAGAAAGGGGAGTTAGTATGACCTGGAGAGGACAGGAGCTCCAGGAGGACCAAATATATCTGGGCACAGGGGTCTTTTATGAGACTGTTTATTCAACCAAGGACCATGTATGGTTATAACCTAGAACCCCTGCTTGGGTTCATGTAGCCTATGGCAGCTCAGTATCTTTCAGTTTGTTTATATGGTGTATTATGTTGATGAATTTTCATATGTTGAATCATCCCTGAATTCCTTGGATGAAGCCCTCTAGATCATTGTAGATGGTATTTTTGTTGTGTTCCTGGATTCAGTTTACAAGTATTTTATTGAGTATTTTTGCACCAATGTTCATAAGGGAGATTGATCTGAAATTTTCTTTGTTGGGTCTTAGTATGATTTAGGTATCAAGGTGACTATGCCCCGAAAGGATGAGTTTCACAATGTTCCTTCTGTTTCTATTTTGTGGAATAGTCTGAGAAAAAGTTGTATTAGTTCTTCTTTGAAAGTCTGGTAGAATTCTGTGCTAAAGCCATTTAGCCCAGGGCTCTTTTGCTTTGGAAGGCTTTTGATGACTACTTCTATTTCCTTAGGGGATATAGGTTTATTTAAATTGTTATCCTTATGGAAATCCATCAATGTAATCCACCACATAAACAAACTGAAGGAGAAAAACCACATGATCATCTCCTTAGACTCTGAAAAAGCATTTGACAAAATCCAACACCCATTCATGTTTAAAGTCTTGGAGAAATCAGGAATACAAGGCACATACTTAAACATAGTAAAGGCAATATACAGTAAGCCTATAGCCAACATCAAACTCAATGGAGAGAAACTTAAATCAATCCCACTGAAATCAGGAACAAGACAAGGCTGCCCACTCTCTCCATATCTCTTCAACATACTACTTGAAGTCCTAGCCAGAGCAATAAGACAACTAAAAGAGATCAAGGGGATACAAATCGGAAAGGAAGAGGTCAAAGTGTCACTATTTGCAGATGATATGATAGTATACATGAGCAACCCCAAATATTCAACCAGAGAACTCCTTCAGCTGATAAACACTTTCACCAACGTGGCAGGATACAAAATCAACTCAAAAAAAAAAAAAATCAGAAGTTCTCCTGTATACCAAAGACAAAAGGGCCTAGAAAGAAATTAGGGGGACAACACCCTTCACAATAGCCACTAATAACATAAAGTACCTTGGTGTGACTCTAACCAAACAAGTGAAAGACCTGTTTGAGAAAAACTTCAAGTTTCTGAAGAAAGAAATTGAAGAAGATATCAGAAGATGGAAACATCTCCCGTGCTCATGGATTGGTAGGATTAACATTGTGAAAATGGCCTTCCTGCCAAAAGCAATTTACAGATTCAATGCAATTCCTATCAAAAGACCAACTCAATTCTTTACAGACCTTGAAAAAAAGATTCTCAGCTTCATATGGAGAAACAAACAAAAAAAAAAAACCCCAGAATCACCAAAATGATCCTGTACAACAACAGATCATCTGGAGGTATCTCTATCCCCGATCTCAAGCTGTACTACAGAGCAATAGTAATAAAAACTACATGGTATTGGCATAAAAACAGAAAGGAAGATCAATAGAATCGAAAAGATGACCCAGAAATAAACCCACACACCTATGAATACTCAATTTTTGACAAAGAAGCCAAAACCATTCAATGGAGAAAAGACAGCATCTTCAACAAATTGTGCTGGTCCAACTGGATGTCTACATGCAGAAAAATGAAAATAGATCCATATTTATCACCCTGCACAAAACTAATGTCCAAGTGGATCAAAGACCTCAACATAAAACCAGATACTCTAAATCTATTAGAAGAAAAAGTGGGGAACAGCCTAGAAATCATTGGCACAGGAGACAACTTCCTGAACGGAACTCCAACAGCACAGGCTCTAAGAGCAACAATCAATAAATGGGACTCATGAAACTGAAAAGCTTCTGTAAAGCAAAGGACACTGTCATCAAAACAAAACGACTGCCTACAGATTGGGAAAGAATCTTCACCAACCCTTTATCTGACAGAGGGCTAATATCCAGTATATATAAAGAACTAAAGAAGCTGAAAAGCAGCAAACCAAGTAATCCAAATAAAAAATGGGGAACAGAGCTAAACAGAGAATTCTCGATAGAGGAATATCAGATGGCAGAGAAACACTTAAATAAATGCTCAACCTCATTAGCCATCAGGGAAATGAAAATCAAAACGACCCTAAGATTTCACCTTACACCCATCACAATGGCCAAGATGAAAAACTCAAGTGACAACACATGCTGGAGAGTTTGTGGACAAAGGGGAACCCTCCTCCACTGCTGGTGGGAATGTAAACTGGTACAACCACTTTGAAAGTCTATCTGGCACTTTCTAAGACAATTAGGAATAGTGCTTCCTGAAGACCCAGCTATACCACTGCTATGTATATACCCAAAAGTTGCTCAAGTACACAACAGAGATATTTGCTCAACCATGTTTATAGCAGCTTTATTTGTAATAGCCAGAACCTTGAAACAACCCAGATGTCCATCAATGGAGGAGTGGATACAGAAATTGTGGTATTTTTACACAATGGAATACTACTTAGCAATCAAAAAGGAGGAAATCATGAAATCTGCAGGCAAATGGTGGGATCTAGAAAAGATCATTCTGAGTGAAATATCCCAGAAGGAGAAAGACAAACACAGTATATACTCACTTATATAGACCTATAAGATATGATAAACATAATGAAATCTATACACCTAAAAATGATCATCAAGAGAGCAGACATGGGGTGAGATGATAAATCCTCATTTAAAAAGACAGATGGGATGTGCATTGAACATAAGACAGGAGTCTACCACAGAAGGCATCTGAAAGACTCTGCCTAACAGTGTTTCAAAGCAGATACTAAGACTCATAACCAAACCTTCCGCAGAGTAAAGGGAATCATAAGAAAGAAGGGGAGTTAGTCTGATGGGGAAAGGATAGGAGCTCCACAAGGACCAAATATATCTGGGCACAGGGTCTTTTCTGAGACTGACATTCAACCAAGGACCATGTATGGATTTAACCTAGAACCTCTGCTCAGATGTAGCCCATGGTAGCTCAGTAACCAATTGTTTTCCCATAGTAAGGGGAACAAGGACTATTTCTAACAGGAACTCAGTGGCTGGCTCTTTGACCTCCCTACCCCCCAAAGGAAATGCAGTCCTCTTAGACCACAGAGGAGGATTTTGCAGACCTGATAAAACAAGCTCAGATGAATGAGGAGGAGTCCCCCCCCCATCAGTGGACTTGGAAAAAGGCAGGGTGGAGAGGAGGGAGGGATGGTGGGATTGGGAGGGAATGAGGGATACAGCTGGGATACAGAGTTAATAAAATGTAGCTAATAAGAAAAAAATAAAAATTAAAAAAAGAACATGGATTATTTTTATAAATAAAACAAAAGATTTATGATACAAAAAAATAAATTGTTATCCTTATCTTTATTGAACTTTGGTAAGTGGAATCTTTCAAGAGAATCATCCATTTCATTTAGAGGCCTTGAGGTTTCCAATTTTGTGGCCTAGAGGTTTTTGAAGTATGATATAATGACTCTTTGGATTTCCTCAGTGTCTGTTTCATTTATGATCTTATTAATTTGGCTACTCTCCCTCTGTCTTTTAGTTAGTTTGGCTAAGGTTTTGTCTATCTTGTTGATTTTCTCAATAGAAAAAAAAATGCTCTTGGTTTTGTTGATTCTCTGTATTGTTCTCTTTGTTTCTAGGTTATTGATTTCAACCCTGAGTTTGATTATTTCCTGCCATCAACTCCTTTGGGAGTGTTTCCTTTCTCTTTTTCTAGCTCTTTCAAGTGACCTGTTAAGTTGCTAATATGAGCTCTCTCTACTTTCTTTATGAGGGCACTTAGTGCTATGAGCTTTCTTCTTAGCACTGCTTTCATTGTGTCCCTGAAGTTTCAGTATGTTGGGTATGTTATGCTCTGCTATGCTTGCAGACAGGAGCATAACTAGACTGTCATGTGGGAGGCTCCAGGCAGCAGCAGTTGAGACCAATGCTGGGACTTGCAGCCAAGCCACAGGGTAGAGCTCCGGAGGTCCTATGATAGTGTTGAGGAAAAGATGGAAAGATCTTGAGGGAACAGAAACCTCACAAGAAGACCAATAGAGACAACTAACCCAGTCCCATGGGGGCTTACAAAGACTGAGACATCAACTGAGAATCATGCATGATCTAGACCTAGGGCCCTTGCACATATGTGACTGAGTACAGCTTGGTCTTCATATGGGGTGCCAGCTGAGTGGAGGAGGATGATGGCTGTTTGTAACATGGGCTCTATTGCCTGCTTTTGGATCACTTCCTCCTTGTAGCACTGCCTTCCCTGGCCTCAGGGGATGAGGATATGCCCAGTCCTGATAGTCCAAGACAGGGTCCCCCACATAAAGTCCTGATGTGACTTGATGTGCTGGGGAGGGTTGATACAGGGAAAGAGGAAGTGAAAAGGAGAGGAAAGGGGGAACTGGGAGGAGAGAAGAGAGGGGATACCCTTAGAATTTAAGGAAATAAACTGAAAATAAAAACTAGAACAGGAAACATAAATGAAATCTTACTAGTTGTGCTCTGATTTTTGTGCTTGAAAGAATAACTCCTTTAAACACTTAATTTGTAATCGCATAGAATCATATGACCATGATTATTGTATAAAGATTCATTAATGTTCATTGAAAATTGGTGGATAAAAAGTCAACTACCCTAATATTTAAAATTGTTATCAATGATAGTTATTTGTTACAGTTTGACTAAAAACTTCATAACCCCAATTAAAGAATATTTTTCATCTACAATATAGCCAATAGATACATTAAAATTATGATTTTAATTATAAAACACCAACCTGTACATAATGAAAAATGAAATGAACCTTCTTAGTTAATTGCCTGAAGAACAGACGATGTGGAGAAAATGGAACCCTCCTCTATTGCTGGTGGGAATGTAAACTTACACAACCACTTTGGAAATAAATCTGGTGCTTTCTCAGAAAATTAGGAATACTATTACCTCAAGATCCAGCTATATGACTCTTAGGCATATATCCAAAATATGCTCAACCATATAACAAGGACATTTGCTTAATCATGTTTGTATCAGCTTTATTTGTAATAGTCAGAATCTGGAAACAACCCAGATGTCCATCAACTGAAGAATGGATGCAGAAATAGTGGTACATTTACACAATGGAATACTTCTCAATGGAAAAACAAGGAAATCATGACATTTTAGGCAAATGGATGGAACTAGATCATGCTGAGTGAGGTAACCCAGAAACAGAAAGACACACAAAAAGACACTTATAAGTGGATATAAGCCATATACTACACTATATAGGATAAACACACTAAAAATCTATAGTCCTAAAGAAGCTAAACAACAAGGAGAACCCTAGGGAAGATGCCTAATCCTCATTCAGAGGGACAAACAGAATAGACATCAGAAGAAGGAGAAGACAGAGAACAGGGCAGGAACCTACTACAGATGGCCTCTGAAAGACTCTACACAACAGGGTATTGAAGCAGGGTATCACAGCCAAACCTTGGGCAATCTTATGGAAGAAGGGGGAGATAGAATGACCTGGAAGAGACAGGAACACCACAAGGAGACCAATAGAGCCAAAAAATTCTGGACCCTGGGTGCCCTGCACATACTGATGTACCAACGAAGGACCATGCATGGAGAGGACCTATACCTTCTGCTCAGATATAGCCCATCGGCAGCTCAGTCTCAATGTGCATTTCCTAGTAAGGGGAGCAAGCATTGTCTCTGAAATGAATTCAGTGACTGGCTTTTTGATCACCTCTTTTTGGAGGATGTGGGGTGCTGCCTTGCCAGGCCACAGAGGAAGACAATGTAGCCAATCCTAATGAGACCTGAGAAGCTAGGGTCTGATAGTAGAGGAGGAGGAACTCCCCTATCAGTGGACTAGGGGAGGGGCATAGGGGAAGAAGAGAGAGATGGGGTTGGATTAGAAGGAGATAAGTAAGGGACTACAGCTGGGATCCAACGTGAATAAATTGTAATAAATAATAAATAAAAAGAAAAATATATGATATAGTTACATATGCAATAAGAAAAAATATATAAAAAATTACCTTAAGAACAGTATTTTCATACAAAGACTACAGATATCTTAAACATACATATTTTGGACACATTTTCATTCTTTCCTCATTTAATTAGTGTTAATACATAAAATAACTTTGTCCTACTAATACATAAACATTGTCAAGGTAAAGACAATTAGTTTGAAATCTAGAGAAGTGTTGAGGGAACACTAGGATGGCCTTATTGAATATCATATACTATTGACTTGTCTTCCTTAATAAACAGCACTTTTCATCACAATGTCTGTTTTAGAATGCATTTTGCAGTTTACATCACTCAAACTCCTGAAAGGTTGACTCAAAACTCATTCTCTATTGGACACTTACATGGCCTTACACCCACAGTTCCATCACTGGGTGCTAATTAATGAACTACTTAATATGATTTTAAGAGCTTCCTTGTAGCTGGGCCCATTAATTCTTGGGATTCAGCAATAAACAATGGTGGTAAATATAAATTCACATATCATGTGGAGTGACAATTATTTATAGACATTCACAAATGCCAGGTAGCTGGACTATATTGCTTCAAATTCAAAACGCCTTTGCTGGACAAATTTTCTGGATTGAACTTTTTTACCTTTCTGTTTCATTCTTATAGCTAGAAAGTATCCCTTTCTGTGTTGTTAATAAGAAATAAGAACAGTGGGAACATTAATCACATACTCACATTCTTTCATTGCACAATCAACTGCAACACTCGAATTCAATTCCACGTTGATCAGATAATAATGAAAGCCCTAATTCTCAAAATGATAAATATTTATGTTTTGAATAGAAGTCATAATAGTTGGAATAGATGTTAGGATTATTCAGTGTAAAGTCATAAAAGCTTGAACTATTTTAATCTGTATCTTAAGAGCTATTTGACAAGTAATGAGAAAAGATAAATAAGGTGCTGGGTTAGAGGTGGAACTTAGTAAATATCACTGGGAGCTACCATTACGTCAGTCTTTGGAAGTTATATACTAAACATTTTAATGCAATGCTGGAAGCAGTGGAAGCTAAGACAATCAGCTGAGTGTGTACGCTAGGACACTGTGACCTTCTGAGTGAAGAAGTAGAAGGACCAGGGTTGAATTAAATATGTAGTGAGGGTGACAGGTGCCCTCTCGGCCCACATCTGTTATTCACAAATTCTACCGTTTGAAGTAAGATGCTCAGATGTTCAAGGTATCCCCAGCTATAAGGTACATAGGAAATTCATGACTAGCCTGAGAATTTGCTTCAAAAAATGGGGGGCAGAGGAAAAGAAGAAAGAAAAGAAAAAAACAGAGAGGGATGCTTAGGGAGAGGGAAGGAAGACTGAGGAAGGAAGAAGGATACATGGAAAGAATTTAAAGCAAAAAGAATACAGAATTTGGAATTAAAAACAATGGCTTATACTAACAGAGAGTGAACTGCTAATCCAATTAATAAACAGTAAAAATAAGCCAAGAAACCTTATTTCATATCTAATTAGTGCCAATTTCCTGTCATTCAAATGTAAACACTTGTATGTGCATATATGTGCATACACAAATACGTGATGTCCATGTATACATACATGACACATCCACACACTCCTAGAAACTGTGCATTTTTCAGAAAGCAAGCTGCTTGCCCAGTTGTTTGTACCCCAGGAAAGTGACCCAGAAGCTGATGGTCTGTTTGTAAACAGAAACAGTATTTCTTCTGGGAAGATGGAAGCAAGAAAAGGTATAAGGAAATGTATTTTCATAAAACTCTCAAAAACTGAATAAATTATCATTTCAGTTATTATTTTTAAAGTATAGCCTTTAGATTTAGATCAAATATTAGTGATAAAAAAGCCATTTTTTTCTGCTGTAATTAAAGGGATGTTTTCACTATGCTCAGTCTGTTACAATGTCTATCAAAACCTTTTTTATTCCTGATACAAACTAAAAATATCTATTGTTCTCTTTTTAAAATAAGTGCTAGCTAAGTTAAATAGAAGCTGAAGTTATCAATATGCATGTAAATCAGACAATCTATTCCAAATTACGTAATTGTAGCCCAAGTGATTTTTATTTTCTCTAAAATTTAATGAGTGAACAATGGAAAAAATCAATTGTCAAGAAAAAGAACAGTAAAACTATTTTAAAATAGGATATTGTCATCATGCAATGAATTTTCTACTTCAGAGTGGAAGGAGGGGAGATATTCATGGCTGACTGAGCACACTGGGTGAGAATTTGAAGAAAGCCTATTTATACCAACAAAGCTGGAGTCCTTTATTAAGTATTCTACCCCAAAATGTATTTTCTTTTGGTAACTATATTGGGATTTTTGTTGTGTAAACACTGCCTGATAAAGACACAGTTCCTACTGTCTAGAGTATTCACGTGGAAATAAACAGAATAAGAACAAAATTTTCTAGGTATAATTTCAAAACTGGTATCTTAACAGTGACACATTTTGGAGAGCATTTAGTTAAAACACCTGAAGCTGAAATGAAACCTGGAAGCATATGAAATTAAAAATTAGAAAAAAAATACTTTTAAAATAAAAAAACTGACAAAAATTATATATTTGTATTACTCATATATACATGAGGTTATGTGACTATGAAATAACACAGGAAAGCAAGCAAAAATTGAAACAATTTTATTTTATTACTGTAATAAGATAAAAGCAAACACTGCTTCTTAATTTTTGGCAGGATCTCATGTAAGCCAGGCTAGCCTCACACTTCTTATGTAGAAGAGGATAGGCTTCAGGCTCTGGTGCTCTTATCCCACACATCTACAGTTCTAGTGCGCAGGTCGATGTCAACAAACTTGGGTTTCTATTCCTACTTCCTACGCTCTCTCATGGATTTGCTGAAATGTTGAAAACATTTTACAAATGGAATTTTCTCAACATTGAAAACAAATCACAACAAAGCAAATAAAAACAAAACAATAACAACTCATGTTGTAAAGGCCTGAGATTCTCTTCAAGGATTTAACCTCTTCATTTTTCTTTCTTCACACTTAACTCTTTGTATGGAATTCTGGTCCTTTCTGTCAGATTCCTTTTGTGTTTTTGTTTGTTTATTTGATTGAACATTTGTTTAATTGATTGTTTTCTGTGATCACGTGTCCATGTCTCTGTGTGTGCTCATGTGCAAACATGAGTGTTTATTCATTGGTGCAAGCCAGAGAGAAATATTGGACTTCTCCCTAAATTGTTTCTTACCTTATTTTTTGAAAACAGCTTTCTCACTAAACCTGGAGCTCAGCACTTTAGACTCACTCACCAGCAAGCCCTCCCAATGCTTGTGATGTTGGAATTACAGGTATAGAGATCACTGTACCAACTGAGCCACCTCTTAACCCTCACAGTGAGAGATGCAAAATCAATATTCACTATTTTGGACTGAACCAAAATGTCGACTCTTCAGTGATCTCTTGCTCACTCACCATCTCCCACAGGAGACATTTTTTTTCATGTCTGCTTCTTCCTCTCAGACTCTGGGCTAACTATATAATTTACCCATTCGATGACCCATTCGATGGACAGGAAGCTCTTGTACAGTTTGCTTATTTTGACTCTTTGAATCTATGTTTTCTCTATAAGTTATCTTTCTTTCTGTGCGATTTTACTTTATAAGATTCTTCTTCAGTCATAATAAATAATAAACCGAGGAAGACTATGCTCAGAGGCTTTTAAAACTATATTGATGCTCCCCGATCAGTACTCTGTTAAACACTTGTTTAGATAAATTTTATAGACATTGACTTTCTCCATGTAAGTGTGACTTTTCTCCTGAAACGTTCCAGGCCCTAAGTCATTTCTCTGGTATATAATGAGAAAGCTGTTAAACACAGTACATTCTTTAAATAGCTAAATTAAAAAACATTTTAAAAAGACAATTGTTAATATTATAGTTCTGAAAATTCTGAAAATTATTTTTTTTTCAATGCAGTTTATTCAGGAACTTTGAACAATCATTTGACCCTGGGGAAAGCCAGCCCACAGCTTAAATAGCCTCTGGGTAGCCAACCCCAGCATGCCTCGTGGACAATGCAGATAGGTCCACATACATGGAAGCAAGCCAGATCCTCAGCCTTAGCCAAATGTGGAGTTGTTCGTGACAGAGAGCACTCACCATCGGGAAGGTGGAAGGCAGAAACCAGCTCCATTTTTAAGGCATAGCATTTCGCAGATCTCTACAGTTCCCCCTTTTTGTTTTAGACGCATCAGGCAAGAGTAGAGGTCTGATCTCTGATATTAGAAATAAATTGGGACTTTGTACCGATGTTCATTTAGGTGTCATCCACCCAAAGAGCATCAGACCCGTCTGATACCTTTTTCTCAGAAGCGGGACCTGGGGCATCAACCCGCATGCAATCAGACATGCTCTTCTCTGGGTCGAAAGCGGCTGACCCTGAGTGCAGTGCTTAGCTTCGCATCCTGAGCGTTACATTTTAGCTTTTTATGGTAGCCAACCATGCTTGGGGAGACTGTCCTGCTTCAATGGCTGTAAAGGCCTGAATGGTCATGGCTGCATTACGCTGTTGTGAGACTCTAATCTTGCCTATATACCACAGGCAAACCAAGGAGACCAACACCAGAAGGCCTGCTAACGCTCTCATGCCCGCCCATTCCTTCAGATGATTCATGGCTGCAGCAATCCATGATGATAATCCTGTGGCTAGTCCTGCGTCCACTCTGGTAGAATTTACTGTGACAATGGCCACTCTCAGCTGCTCCATCGTAGTATCGAATTCTCCAGTCCAATTACCTAAAATATAGCTAGACAATTGTTTAGACAGATTTGCAGCACAGGGAAAATTCTCATGTTGTATGCTAGTGACTCAAAGTCCAGCATACTCTCATTGACAGCCAAGTTGAGCGATTTGCCATAGGGTATCAATTTGCTCCTGCACGAGGTCAATCCTCTGATTGAACACCATCAAGCTTCCTTTTAGTTGAGCATTAATTCCTTTTTGTACATCTAAGGCATGAGCTACATTGGCTAAAAGATTATTCAGGGTCTGAGCAGTCTGCACAGTATGACTCCTGGCTAATGCCGCGGTGGTAGCTCCAACAGCCGCCAATGAGATGGCAGTAATAATGGCAGCTGTAATTCCAAGATCCCTTTTCTGTCTGAAGAGAGTCATAGCGTGAGGGGCATCAACAGGCACAGGCACCCAGCGAGGCATGCAAGTAACCAGCTAGTATTGTCATTGTTCATGTGGTAACATTACCAGTCTTGTTTTAAGGGAGAAAATATGAGAAGTTCAATCTTCAAGTAATGACTCTTAAATAAAACAATAAAAACACATAAACAGTAAAATATACTTGACCCAAAATGCATTGCTAGTTACTTAGACTAAAGCTGCTGGTGAATTTGTTAGTTTTGTCAGTTTCCCTGGGTTACAGAAGATTCTTAATTGTTGGATGAACCTCATGCTTGTCTGAAGTGATCTACATAATGCTGCCCAAGCTTTTTCTTTTCTCTTCCACACACCATGGAAAGACAGAACTCAGTCCTTCATTAAAGTTTTCAGACAGCATGTCTAAAGATCAAATTATGGGACAAAGTACCTCTGTTTGTTATTAGTTTTACAAACACCTCTGTTTAGAGAAAGAAATCTGGTTTGAGAATGGAGAATTGCAACCAGAATCCTAGACAGAAATACCACAATCCATAACTCTGCTGTTGGCAGCCAACATGACCATGGCCACAGATGGAGAGGAAGTCTGCATGGCAACTCTTTAGAGAATGCATTCTGAAGTTGACTCTATAGAAACTTAAGCGTTTTACACTCATTTTCTCTCTGAAAATAAAATTGTAAAGATTAAGTTAAACTCATTCAAATTTTGTAGTCTTATATTCTTCTAAGGAAAACTTAGATATGCAATATGATTTTTAAAGTCTTACTACCATGGCCACAGTACTCCCGACACACAACTGGGATTATAAATTCCCTGCCTTGAACATGTGATTGAAAATACTAATTTAATGCTTCAGCTAGTATCGTAGCATATTGTCTGTGACAGTCCGTAATAACACGTCTCCTTCTCCCTGATTTGTCTTCCAAAAGGATTAGAAAACATTTTAATACATTCATACCATCTTGAGGTCACATATACACTGCACACTAAATGTCATATTACAATTTTCTTTTCAAAATACCCACTGAGTCCAAATAATTTTTAATTTACTTCCACATCTATTGATATCATTGCTTAAATTGTATGTTGTACACTTAGCTCTTATATCCATATGTCCAAAACTCAATGATGGGCATGAAAGTCAATGCCTTCCACTTGTCTGACTGTGTGGAACTCCTGGGATTGAAAGAATCCACCACAAGGAGAAGCACAAATCCCACCTCACAGGAGTTTCTAACTAACACTGTGTGTCTTACTGGCTTTTTCACAGAAGGTAACATTTGCTCTGAATTTTAAGAACTACTCATGCGGAAAACAGGAAAGAAAAGGAAAGAAAGAAAGAAAGGAAGGAAGGAAGGAAGGAAGGAAGGAAGGAAGGAAGGAAGAAAGAAAGAAAGAAAGAAAGAAAGAAAGAAAGAAAGAAAGAAAGAAAGAAAGAAAGAAAGAAAGAAAACCTCAAAGGAGAAATTTGCAAAGATGAAATAGTTTTACTTAATTTAGCATAATGCAAAATTTGGCTAACAAAGAACTCATAACTTAATATATTCAAAAAACAATCATAATATATTTTATTGTTTAATTCCTAACTGGAAAATAGGATTTTTTAAAACAAGGATTATGTTGTATTTCAGGACAAATTCCCTCTTATTACAACATTGAAAGAAGGAGTAAAAAGCTTATTTTAACATTGAAGTAGCATTTGAAATGCTTTCCAAGGATGGCAGTGTGTAGGTCCACTGAAATACCAGAAGGAAGATAGGAAGGAAAGGAGGGCATTATAATTGGAATTAGCTAAATGTTTTAAATGTTTCTTCTATGATTCTTTAGTTCCTGCCTTTCTTCCTTTGTTGCTCCTCTTCTTCTACCTCCTGTGCCCTTCCTTCCTTTCTCTTCTGACTTTCTTCTTCTCCGCTCCTTCTTCCTCCCTACTTTTTCTTCCCTCCTCTCTTATTTCTTCCTTCAAACCTTGGATCTGTTTCTTGTCCCTTCCTTTCAGTTTCTATTGCACCATTTCCTTGGGGGAGGGGGAGAAAGATGGTTTTTCTGTGTTGTCCTGGCTGTCCTGGAACTCACTCTGTAGACTAGGGTGGCCTTAATTGAAAGATGCCATGCTTCCTACATCTGCCTTCTGAGTTTTAAGGTGTGCAGTCACAGCCTGGCATTCACTTCTATTTCTTTCCCAACCTTCGTTTCCTTCCTGTCTTCCTTCCAAACACTACCATCCTTGCAAAGTTTCTTAAGTGCTACTTCCAGTGGTTATTCCACAGCAGCAGGGGCACCCCAGCCTTTTGTAGAGCAATGACTGAGCCATTTAGTGTCAGAAAAATCCTACTTTAAATACATATCCTATAAATTGAACCAAAAGAGGCAAAAATTCTGGCCCCACAGTTCCCTGCAGAGACCAATACTCCAACCAAAAACCATGCATAGAAAGGCCCTAGAACCCCTGTACTGGGATAACACGTGGGCAGCTCACTCTATAAGTGGGTTTCCTGTAAGGGATGCAGGAGATATCTCTGACATGGACTCAGTGATCACCTGATCACCTCCCTCAGGGAGGGCATCCTTTCCAGGCCACAGAGGAAGAGGATGCAGCTAGTCCTGATAAGACCTGATAGGCTAGGGTCTGGTAATAGAGTAGAGGACTTCCCCTGTCAGTGGACTAGGAGAGAGGCATGGTGGGAGAAGAGGGAAGAAAGGTGGGCCCGGAAGGAGATGAGGGAGGGGGCTACAGCCAGGATACAAAGAGAATAAATTCTAATAATTAATTAATTAATTAAAATAAATAAATTGAAATGGTGAAATAAATCATTCCTCCATTTGTAAAAGTTGCTTATGTCAACAATTTTTCATGGTAATAAAAGCTGTCTAATGCATTATTAATTTTTTAACTTATCTAGCTAAAGAATTCAGGTTTGGGTCACCCCACTGGGTTTATGCCACATTAAGTAACTGGTAACTATTTATGTAGATATTATAAAATAAAAGGAAGGCAATTATGTTTGCCAGCCAAAGTAATATTTAAAGAAGTATTGGAGGTTGGTCTGATGCTTGTATTTTGATGCTAATTACTGGCCCTCACAGTCTGATTACTGCCTAGATACACCTATCCTTCCTGTGTAAACCTGCTTAAGACAATTGATAAAAATAAAAAAATTAAATAAATAAAATAAAATAAAATAAAAGCCTTCCTGGACAGGGCAAAGGTGAAGTGGGCAGAGCTAAGGTTTTCAGGCTGGGACAGAGAGAAGGAGACAGATGGGAAGAGAGAAAAGAGGAGGAAGTCAGGATGGGTTAGCGTGGAAAAGAAACTATATGGGCCAGGAGGAAGGCCTCTGAAAGCAGTGTGGAAAGGATCGATCCAGATGAAAGATAAGCACACAATTATAAGAACATGAATAGAAGGTAGCCCAGGTAAGAACGGTTAAGGCAGATGGCGTTGGATGGGGCCTGGGAGGTGGATGGTGAGGTTATTGAGATAGCAGAGGTGGAATTATTTGTCCAGCCCAAGGTGTTATAAGGCAATTGTAAAATCTAAAAGGTGTCTGTGTCTTACTGATTATGATAGTGGGTTAAATAATACCGCCATATTAATTATAGAGCTGATAATAAAATACATTTAGCCTGCTCCCTTTTGTTTTTAACAACACAGAAGAGAAGGGGTCAGTTGGCTGATAGTTTTCAAGGCCACAGTCCCCAACTGCTGTAAGCAGCATGAAAAGGCAGGACTTGGTCACATTGTACCCACATTCTGGAAGCAGAGTGTTAAGGCACTGGTTCAGATTGCTTTTTGCTTTTGTTCAGATACTAAATCATGATATAGAGCATCCCTTAGGGTAGGCCTTTCTACCTTGTTTAACAGAATGTAAAAAATTTCTCACAAACATGGCCAGAGATTGATTGCCATGGTGATTCTAAATCCTTTCAACTTGACAATCAGGATTAAACATCATACTTCTACCTCTTGTCAACCTAACACCCAAACACTCTTAAGCCATAATCTTATACTTCTTTTCCCCGTGGTGGCCAAGTTATAATTAAAAATATTTTCATTCTGTCTTCAAAATTCCCCATGATCCTTAACACTGTTAAAACAATGTTAAGGATGTTCTAACAATGTTTCAAAATCCAAAGCAATAGTCTTATCTGAGACTCAAGAAAATCTCTTTACTTTGAGATGCTATAAAATTTTTAAAAGTTACATACTTCTGATACATAATGGAACAGAATAAACATTATCATTCTAAGAGAAAATAAGGACAAAAAACCCAAACAAACAAACAAACAAACAAAACTAATCAAACCAAAGATGAAAACACAGCAGGGCAAAGACTGTATCATGCAGCTCCACGATACAGCACCACAGGCTTGTGAGGGAATCATATGGACAAACTACACCATTCCAATTCTAATTTGTTCAGCACACAGAGCTCCCCCTCCCTCCCGGGCAAACACCACTTCCTACGTGAATGTTCCCTCAGTGGACATCTCGTGGCTTTGCAACCTCCAACATTCTGGTCATTGTAACTTTGACATCACTTCCCTACCTTCATGTATTGGCCTGTCAGGGGCTAACTGATGACACTCCAAATTTGTAAACTTCTTATGTCAGGGGCTTTCTTGACATACAATGCAAGACTTCATGAGACCTGAACTCTTAGTTCAGGCTTAAAAATATAGTCTGGTGTAGATGCTGCTGCCACATCCTGCTATCAGCTCGGGACAGAGCTTGGCCATCTCAGACCTGTGTCACCAGCTACTGCTTGTTGAGAAAACAATTCCCTAGGTAGATTTTTCTGCAGATGTAGGGATGCTCTATTGGCATTCACAAGGTTAGTATGTCTGATTTCAAATGAACTTGCTTTACACAAAGTGGGTATGGTCTTGCCATTAGGGCACCATGACCATTGTACCAGGTGGTACTAATCACCTTATCAATTATAGTGGCTTGGCACCGACTGTTTGTGACTCTGTGTCTGGCTGGCTGGCTTACTCATCTATCTATCTATCTATCTATCTATCTATCTATCTATCTATCTATCTAACATCTACTACCTAACACCTTCAACAAATAGCACATTCGCAATAACTTTCTACTGCACAGTATGTTTTTTCCCATGTTGATCTAGATGAGAGAGGTGAATAATAATCATTCCACAGGCTGAATGCTATCTTTTCTATTTTGAAATCTCATCCTCTAATGAAATTAGTTTACTATTTTTTATTCCACCTTTATTCAGTATTTCAGACAGGAAGAAAACATAACCTGATTCTTCTCCAGAATGTCCTTTGGATAGGACCTAGCTCCGTTCCCAATAGAGTTCTTCTACACCAAAACCTCAAGATCTCATCCACTACTCTGCATTTCTGCTAGAATTCTGGCTTTACAAAGTCTGGCAGAGTATCTCATTAATTTCTATTTACAGTAGTCTAGAGGACTTTAGTTCAAAATTCAAACTGCTGCACATTTCCTCACTAACCTGTTCAAAAAGTGTATGAACCACATGGTTAGGTTTTAACAGCATTGCCTCCACTTCTAGTAACAATTTTGAATATTAGTTACTTGTATCCTGGCTGCACAAAGCACTTGATAAAAGCAAGCCCAGGAAGGAGGCTTATTTTGGCTCAGAGATCAGTAAATATATTTTCCTGACAAAGAAGCTATGGCATCAGAAAGAGGAAGCCGCTGACTACACTGTGCCTCCTCTAAAGAAGCAGAGGGTAATGAATGCTCATGCTCAGCTTTGCCTCCCCTTTTGATTCATTGAAATCTGGATGCTCATTCTCAGGGAGAGATGTCATACTTCAATTAATCTAACCTAAAAACTTCCTCACAGGCATGCCCCCAAAATTTATTTCCAAGGTGATTCTAAACCCTGCCAAGTTTAGTAGCAAGATTAACCATGGCAACAGCTCTGTTGAAAAGTTAGCACAATGAGAACTACCATTTTCATGTGTCTTCCTTGCTACATTAACATGGATATGTTTATGTGTATTGTAAATATATTTGCATCTTTCTTGCTAATGTTGACACTGAACATGAAATTAATTTAAGTTGAAGAATTTAAGTATCCTTTACTTAACTTTCAAACATTCAAGACAATAAGAATAAAAGTTCTTCAAGAAAATTTTTACCTGTTCTAGGCAAATGATTAGTATTTGCTGACTCAGTGGTATAATTTAATAATCTTATATACATGTTTTCTCTTAGTGTGTATATGTTTACATAAATACGTGCATGCAATCTAAGGCACAGATTAGTATGTATGTATATATCTGTGTATGTTTTGGTATTTGCATATGAATTAGAATACAAACTACTTTGTATGTATGTAAAATAAACTGTTGATTCTATTTATCAAGAATAAAGAGTAATAAGGAATATGTCTTTACTTGAGGGAGCAGACAGATTGGAAGACATCCAGAGGCCTCATGCCTATGCTGCTAAGACAAGCAAGTCAGTGATGGAGACCTGGGATAGAAAGAGATACAAACAGCAGAGGGAGAACTGGAGTCTCTAAAGCGGTTAGGAACAGCATGATATGAAAAGCCTGTGCTACTTGAGGCCATAGTGAGGACGTGGCCCTTACTCCCCTAGTGTAATATATCTAGAGTGGTGGCCCTGCAGCAGCCAGGATTTGTGTCAATGTTCATGGCCTATGTTACCAATAAGGGCCAGGTAGATATCTGTCCTCTGGGCTGCTGCCTTGGGCCACGTTAATGTCCAAAAGATGTGCAGAGCTGGCCCTGCTCCTCATTAGCTGAGGCATTCAGGAGAGCTGGTCCATCCCTTCTGTCACTCATTTAGGGAAAGCAGGAGAGTTGGAACCGGTGGTGTAGGCACAAAAGAGCTGACTTGCCATTAGCTACCACCAGGCTCAAATCCAGGGTTTTCAGTCAACACACCTCAACAACTACCCCACCTGTGAACTACTAGAGCATGTGAATGAAATGAGCGAGTCCTGCAGATCCAACGCTGCAGGGTCTCCGTCACAAAAGGCAACAACAGGATATCTGACAGGAATCTTTGTAAGGATCCAGTATTGATGGTGTAGCAGAAGCCAGAGCCTCAAACCAGATGAATGGCTCATTACAATGAACAATTGCAAGCAAACCTGCTTGGGCAAGAGTGCATAATGTGTGACACACAGCAGCTTCCACAGCAAGCTTGTTGTTCTTCTTATTGTTTTATCAATTTTTTTACTTATTTATTTACAATTTTTATTTATTTATTTATTTACTATTTGTTGCAAGGTTGGAGGGCAAATATAGAGGGATAGGGATTTGAGTGTGATTGGAATGCATGATATACAATTCACAAAGAATCAATAAAAGGTTAAAACAAAATCTCTATTTTGGATTAGTAATAAAGTGTTAGTATATATGCAATCTGTATCTGTATTTATGATTTCACTATCATTTATTGTTTTGTGTGGGTAAGTGTGTTTATGTGTGTTCACATATGACCTGTGCATATGCCACAGCATCTGTATGGACTTCAGAGTACACCTTTGGAGTCAGTTCACTTTTTCCAATGTGGGTTAAAAGCATTGAACTCAGGTCATAAAGCTTGTGGAGCAAGTGTTTTGACATGCTGAACCATCTCACCAGCTGATTTGTTTTCATTTATAGATGCAATTTTGTATTGTAAATGACTTGTAATACTACAATTTTAAGACTCTAAAATGGAGAAGTGTTTGGAATAGTGGTATGGTGAATAACTTTGACACACACCAGCATGTAGACACTTGAAGTTATGATAAAAAGGAATATCTTTTCATACTTCACAATAATCCTGTATAGAATTATTCCCTTGCTATTTTACCAATTAAGAGAGGTTTTCCTTTATCACTTTTTAGTCACCATCATGCTTCATTATATTCAAATTCATTTAACACCGTTCACTATTAATTGTTAATACAAACCAGTAATTGTGTGACATTTAAGCCTATGCACATCATAATGGCTAAGATTTAAAGAAAATCAAATGATAAAATTTCTGGCATGAATGTGAGGAAAGACGAACATATATCCAATGATTGTGGGAGTGCATACTAGTGTTCCAACTATGGAAAACTTTTGGAGATTCCACCCAAAATTAGAGATATATCTATCACATGATCCAACCATATTGCCCTTGGTAATACTCCCAAAGGATTTCATATACTACCATAATGATACCTGCTCAAGAAGGTAGAAAACTGAAATTACCTAGATGTTCATCAATCAATAAATAGACAATAAAAATGTTGTATTTTTATACTGTTAGATAAACCACTATTAAGGAAAATGAAATTGTAAAATTCACAGGTACATGAACACAAATAATTTTTCTAAGTGTGCTAACCAAGTCCTGGAAAGGCAAACATCTCACTTTCATTTGTGGATATTAGCTTTTAATCTACAGATATGTGTTTCATTTGGAATACCCATATAAGTCAAGAAATTATTATGAAAGCAAGAAACTGAGATTTCAAGGAAGGTAAGATATGACTCACCAGTATAAAAGATTAAAATTAAGATTTGGAAGAGTGGTAGAACAGTGGGAGGAAGCATAGAAGGAACACTGGTGTGATACATAATACTTATGAATTAAAGAAACAGTCAGAAATACCTACTACCATAAAAGTTCCTAAAACATGTACACACATGCACGATGCAAGCACACACGCACACACATACTCACAGACAGAGAGTTAAATTGTTGTCATTATCCTACAACAGGGTAACAATGCCCACAATAGGCTCTATGGACTAAAAATTAAAAACGCTGTGCTTGGAATTGGTTATCCTTATTTTAGAGTTTGTGGTCAATAAGACTCTTATGACTCAGAAATAATACAAGCTATCAGAACTTGATAGTAGGACACTATTGCTGGAGATACTGCACTCTTGAGTCATAGAGAAATCTGGTACTCATGAAAGCTTAATCTCTGTTATCTAAATTTCCTTGCTCTGGAAGGTGCTATGCATGCTTCCATAAGAGAAAAATAATCATCGGTCTTCTATGAACCCTGTGAACAACAACAATTTTCCTGGTCTAGTGAGCCCACTAGTTAAATAGTAACACACATGTTATGAGATTTACCAACCATATTATGACTGGATTTAACTCTAACTCCATAGGATGAAACCCACACATGGACAAACTATTGGACCAAGAAATTAAAGCTACACAGGTCACAGACCCTATGACATGGCCAACTACTCTTATTCTACTAAATTGACACAACATTAAACCTATTGTAATGTCTTGTTGTTAGGTACATAGATTATCTCTTCTGTCAACTCTCATCAGAGAAACTTAAAATTAGATGGTGAGCCCCTCTTCTGCCTGTAGCCCAGGGACACATTCAGCTGCCTTGAGCTGTGAGCTCTCAGACCCCTATCGGTTGGGCACACAGTAACCAATACTGACACTCCAGCTTCATCCAGTTTAGTACATCCTGCTTCTAAGCCCTGTATTCTGCCAGCCACCTAGAAACACAGTCAGCCACCCTGAGCTGCAAGCTGTCTTCCCAACTTCCATTGGTCCCGAGCATGATCAACAAGCCCAACACCCAAGCTTTCATCCAGGAGCTCCACCCAAGTTCACTAAGCAGGACACTCTAGCATCAAATATGAACATCCAGAGACAACCAGATGGATAGAGCACAGTGTAAGAACATAAACAACAAGAACTAAGGCAATGTGCCACCTGCAGAACACGATGATCCTACCACAGCAAGTCCTGGATACCCTAACACAACAAAAACACAAGAGAATGATCTCAAATCCAATCTTATAAAAATGATAGAGACCTTTAAAGAAAAAAAAAAGAATAAATCCCTTAAAGAAAAGCAGGAAATTACAACTAAACATATGAAGAACATAAATAAAGCTGTCCAACACCTGAAAATGGAAGGAAAATAAAGAAAACACAAGCTAAGGGAATCTGGGAGAGGGAAAACCTAGGGAAGAAAACAGGGACAACAGACATAAGCATCACCAACAGATTACAAGAGACTGAAGAGAGACTATCAGGCATAGAAGTCACAATAGAAGAACTTGATACATCAGTCAAAGTAAATAATAAACGTAAGAAAGTGCTGGCACAAAACATCCAGGAAATCTTGGATACTTTGAAAAGACCTAACTTAACAGTAATAGGAATTGAAGAAGGTGAAGACTCTCAGGTCCAAGGACCAGAAAATATTTTCAACAAAATCATAGAGGAAAATTTTCTCAACCCAAAGAAAGAAAAGCTTATAAACATACAAGAAGCTTACAGAATATCACTTAGATCATACCAGAAAAGATAATCCTCCCGACACATAATAATCAAAACATTAAATCCACAGAACAAAGAACAATATTAAAAGTTTTAATGGAAGAAGGGCAAGTAACATTCAAAGGCAGAACTTTTGGAAAAGCACCCAACTTCTCAACAGATACTCTAAAATTTAGGAGGGCCTAGGCAGCCATCTCATAACCCCTAACAGATGTGAACCTAAACTACTATACCAAGCAAAACTCTCAATTACCATAGATGGAGAAAATAAGATATTCCAAATTTAAACAATATCTATCCTCAAAACCAGCACTACAGAAAATAGGACAAAGAAAAATCCAACCCAATGAGGCCAACTACATCCAAGAAAACATAGAAAATAAATAATTTCATATCAATGGAAACAAAAGAAGGAATGCACATAAAAACACACATACTAACATCTCCAACATTAAATTAACAGGAAATAATAAACACTGGTCATTAATATCTCTTAATATCAATGGACTCAATTCCACAATAACAAGAGACAGGTAACAGAATGGATGAGAAATCAGAATCCATAATTCTGCTGTTTACAAGAAACATACCTCAGCAACAAAGATAGATATTTCCTCAGAATAATGGGCTAGGAAAAAAGTTTTCTAAGCAAATGGACCCAAGAAGCAAGCTGCAGTAGCTATTAAAGTATCTACTAAAATAGACTTTTAACCAAAATTAATCAAAAGACATAGGGAAAGACACTTCATACTCATAAAAGGAAAAATCCATTGATGATGTCTCAATTCTGAACATTTATGCACCTAAGGCAGAGCACCCACATTCATTTAAAAAAATTACTAAAGCTTAAACCTCACATTGAATTCAACCCATTAATATTGTGAGACTTCAACAGCCTACTCTCAGCAAGGACAGGTCATTGCGACAAAAACTAAACAGAGAAATAGTGAAACTAATGGACACTATGAATCAAATTAATTTAAGGGACATCTACAGAACATTTCACCTGAACACAAAAGGATATAAAGTTTTTCAGCATCTCTCAGAACCTTCTTCAAAACTGACCATATAGTGAGCCACAAAGCAAACCTCAACAGATACAAGAAAGTTGAGATAACTCCTAGTATGCTATCAGACCAACATGGATTAAAGCTGAACTTCAACAACAACAGGAACAACAGAAAGCCTACAAACTCACAGAAACTGAACAACTCTCTACTCAGTGATTACTGAGTCAGGGCGGGAAATCAAAGACTTTCTAAAATGCAAAGAAAATGAGGCCACAACCTATTAAATCTATGAGACACAATGAAAGCAATGCTAAGAGGAAACATCATAGCACTAATTTCTTTCATAAAGAA
Source organism: Meriones unguiculatus (assembly GCF_030254825.1). Taxonomy (NCBI): domain Eukaryota; kingdom Metazoa; phylum Chordata; class Mammalia; order Rodentia; family Muridae; genus Meriones; species Meriones unguiculatus. The sequence goes on along the minus strand of NC_083368.1, from coordinate 8,343,023 downwards.
ATTGGAGAGATCACACATTAATGAATTAACAACATTCCTGGAAGCTCAAGAAAAAACAAAAGAAGAAGAAGGAGACAACAACAGTATGCCTAAGAAGAGGAGACAACAGTAGCTAATCAAAATCAAGGCTCACATCAATAAAATAGAAACAAAGAGAACAGTAAAAAGAAAAACAAAACCAAGAGTTGGTCCTCTAAGAAAATCAACAAAATAACCAAACTAACTAAAGGCAGAGACACAGTATCCAAATAAACAAAATCAGGAATGAAAAGAGGAACATAACAACAGACACTGAGGAAATCCAAAGACTTATTAGGTCTAATTGCAAAAACCTTTACTCCACAGAATTGGAGAATCTAAACACAATGGACAAATCCCTAGAAAAGTACTACTTCCCAAAAGGAAATCAAGCTCAGGTAAACTATTTAAATATTCTCCTAACCCCTAAGAAAAAAAGAAGCAGTCATTAAAAGACTCCCAACCAAAACAGTTCAGGGCAAGAGAGTTTTAGTGCAGAATTATACCAGACTTTCAAAGAAGAGGTAACACCAATACTCCTCAAACTATTCCACAAAACAGAAACAGAAGGGACATTACAGAACTCATTCTATGAGGCCACAGACACCCTGATACCTAACCCTCACAAAGACCCAACAAAGAAAGAAAATTTCAAGACAATCTCCATTATTAACGTTGACACAAAAATACTCAATAAAATACTAGCTAACTGAACTCAAGATCACATCAAAGTTATTATCCACCATGATCAACTTGGCTTCATTTCAGGGATGCAGGGATGGTTCACTATACAAAATCCATCACTGTAATCCACCATACAAGCAAACTGAAAGGGGAAAAAATGATCATCTCTCCAAATGCTGCAAAAGCCTAAGACAAAATCTAACACCCCTTCACGTTTAAAGTTTTGGAGAGATCAGAAGTACAAGGTGTATACCTAAACACAATAAAAACAATATACAGCAAAACAATAGCCAATATCAAATTAAATGTCCACTAAAATCAGGGACAAGGCTATCCCCTCTCTATATATCTATTCATCATAAGGCTTGAATTCCTAACTAGAGCAATAAGACAATTAATGGATATCAAGGAGGTAAAAATTGGAAAGGAAAAAGTCAAAATAACAGTATTTGCAGATGATAAGATATTGTACATAAGTGACTCCCAAAATTCTATCTGGGAACTTCTACAGCCAATAAACACCTTTCACAAAGTGGCTATATAAAAAATTATTCAAAATAAAACAAAGAAAACCAGTATCCCTCCTTTGAATGATAAATAGGATGAGAAAGAAACTAGGGGGAAAAACATCCTTTATAATAGCCATAAATAATATAAGGTATGTCTGGGTAACCCTAACCAAGCAAATGAAAGAACTGTATGACAAGAACTTTAAGTCCCTGAAGAAAAAGATTGAAGAAGATATCAGAAGATGGAAAGACCTCCCATGCTCATGAATAGGTAGAGTTAACATAGTAAAAATGGCTGGCTTATTTAAAGCAATCTACAGATTAAATGCAATTCCCATTAAAATAACTACACAATATTTTACATACATTGATCTCAACTTTATATGGAAAAAATTAATAGCTTAAACATTCCTATGCAACAAAAGAACTTAAGGAGGTTTCTCCACCCCTGATTTCAAGATAGGTTACAAAACAATGACAATAAAAACTGCATGATTTGAAGAGAACACCAATAACACAGGCTATAAGATCAACAATCAATAAATGGGACCTCAGGAAACTGAAAAGCTTCTGTAAAGCAAAGAACACTGTCATCAGAACAAAACGACAGCCTACAGACTACAACCTATATCTGATAGAGGGCTAATATCCAGAATATACAAAGAACTAAAGAAGTTAAACAGCAACAAATCAAGTAATCCAATTAAAAGATGGGGTACAGAGCTAAACAGAGAGTTCTCTGTAGAGGAATAGTGAATGACAGAGAAACACTTAAAGAAATGCTCAATGTTCTTAGTCATCAGGGAGATGCAAAACAAAACGACCCTGAGATTTCACCTTACACCCATCAGAAAGGCTAAGATCAAAAACTCAAGTGACAAAACTCGCTGGAGAGGATATGGAGAAAGGGGAACCCTCCTCCATTGCTTGTGGGAATGTAAATTTGTACAACCATTTTGGAAATCAATCTGGCATTTTCTCAAGCAATTAGGAATGCTGCTTCCTCAAGATCCAGCTACGCCACTCCTAGGCATATATCCAAAAGTTTCTCAATTACACAACAAGGATATTTATTCAACCATGTTTGTAGCAGCTTTATTCATAATAGAAAGAACCTGGAAACAACCCAGATGTCCCTCAATGGAAAAATGGATACAGAAATTGTGGTACATTTACACACTGGAATACTGCTCAGCAATTAAAAACAAGGAAATCATGAAATTTGCAGGCAAATGGTAGGATCTAAAAAAGATCTGGAGTGAGGTATCCCAGAAACAGAAAGACATACATGGTATATACTCACTTATAAGTGGATACTGAACATATAGCATAGAATGAACCTACAAAAATCTGTACACCTAAAGAGGGTGTACAGAAGGAGCTAGAAGGAAGACCCTGGGTAAGATGATCAATCCTCCCTCAGAAAGGCAAATGGGACTGACATTGGAAGAAGGAGAAAACAGGAAACAGGACAGGAGCCTACCACTAGGACCTCTGAAAGACTCTACCTAGCATTGTATCAAAGCAGATAATGAGACTCATAACTTAGGGCAGAGTGGAGGGAATCTTAGGAAAGAAGGGGGAGATAGTAAAACCTGCAGAGGACAGAAGCTTTACAAGGATAACAACAGAACCAAAATATCTGGGCCCAGGGGTCTTTTCTGAGACTGACACTCCAACCAAGGTCCATTCATGGATATAACCTAGAATATCTGCTCAGATATAGCCCATGTCAGTTCAGTCTCCAAGTGGGTTCCCTAGTAAGGGAAAGAGGGACTGTCTCTGATTTGAACTCAGTAGCTAGCTCTTTGACTGCCTCTCCCGAATTGGGGAGGAGCCTTGCCAGGTCACAGAGGAGGACAATGCAGTCAGTTCTGGTATGGCCAGATAAGCTAGTGTCAGAAAGAAGGGGAGGAGGACCTCCTCAATCTGTGGACTTGGAGAGGGGCATAGGAGGAGATGAGGGAGGAATTGTGGGTTTGGAAGAGGAGTGAGAGGACTATAACTGGGATACAAAGTGGATAAACTGTAATTAACATAAAAATAAAAATTGAATTATAAAAACTGCATGGTACAGGCATAGAAACTTACTGGTTGATCAATGGAATGAAATAGAAGACCCAAAAATAAACTCACACATCTATACATACTTGAAGTTTTACAAAGAAACCAAAACCATACAATGGAAAAAATAGCATTCACAACAAATGATCTAACTGAATGTCTACATACAGAATAATGAAAATAGACCCATATCTCTCATTCTGCACAAAACTTAAGGACAAGTGTAAAAAGAACTCAATGTAAAGCTACACACGCTACATCTATTAGAAGAAAACGTGGGAGAGAACCTTAAAATCATTGGCACAGGAGACAACTCCCTAAGTAGAACACTAGCAGCTCAGACTCTAAGATCAAAAATTAATAAATGGGACCCCGTGAAACTGAAAAACTTCTATAAGGCAAAAGACACTGTCAATAGGACAAAAAGACAGCTTACACATAGGAAAAAGATCTTCACCACCCCCACATTTGACAGAGGGCTAAAATCCATAATATCTACATGACTCCAGAAATTAAAACCCCAGCAAACCAAATAACCCAATTGAAGATGGGGTACAGATAATTCTAAACAGAGGATCTCAAATGGTCAAGAAGCACTTAAAGAAATGCTCAGAGTCCTTAGTCATCAGGGAGATGCAAATCAAAATGACTCTGAGATTCCATTTTACACCTGTCAGAATGGCTAAGATAAAAAACTCAAGTGACAACACATTCTGTCAAGAGGAACACTCCTCCATTTACAACCACTGTGGAAATCAAATTTCTTACAAAATTGGAAATCTTTATATCTTAAGACCCAGGATGCCACTCCTGGGCATATACCCAAAAGATGCTACATCTACCACAAGGACACTTGTTCAACTATGTTAATTGCAGCCTTATTTGTAATAATCAGAAACTGAAAACAATCTAGATGTCTCCCAACTGAAGAATGGATTAAAAAAGCAGCCTTATTTCTAATAGCCAGAAGCTGAAAACAGCCCAGATGCCCCTCAGTGGAGGAATGGATGCACAAATAGTGGTATATCTACACAGTGGAATATTACTCAGCAATAAAAAAACAAGGAAATCATGAAATTTGCAGGTAAATGGTGGGATCTGGAAAAGATCATCCTGAGTGAACTATCCCAGAAGCAGAAAGATTCATAAGGTATATACTCACTCATATAGACATATAATATAGGATAAACCTACTAAAATCTGTACACCTAAAGAAACTAATCAAGAGGGAGGACTCTTGCTAAAATGCTCAATTCCTATCCAGAAAAGCAAAGAGGCTGGATATCAGAAGAAGGAGAAAAGAGAGAACAAGTCAGGAGCCTGACACAGAGGACCTCTAACCTGCAGACTATCAATGTAGATACTGAGACTTATGGGCAACCTTTGGGCAGAGTGCAGGGAATCTTAGGAAAGAAGTAGGAAACAGTAAAATCTGGAGAGGACAGGAACTCCATAAGGAGAGCAACAGAACCAAAAAATCTGAGCACAGGGGTCTTTCTTGAGACTGCTATTCCAACCAAGGACTATGCATGGAGATAACCTAAGACCCCTGCACAGATGTAGCCCATGGCAGTTCAGTATCCAAGTTGGTTACATTGTGACAGAAACAGGGACTGTCTCTGACATGAATTAATTGGCCTGCTCTTTAATTACCTCCCCCTGAGGGGGAAGCAGCATTACCAGGCCACAGAAGAAGACAATGCAGCCACTCCTGATGAGACCTAATTTACTAGGATCAGAAGAAAGGAAAAGAAGTCCTCCCCTATCAGTGGACTTGGGGAGGGACATGCATGCAGAGGGTGGAGGAAGGGATGGATTGAGATGGGAGGAGGGAGAGAACCACGGGGGGGGGGGATACAAAGTGAGTAAAGTGTAATTAATAAAGAAAAAATTTAAAAAAAAAATTAAAAAAACGGTGGTACATTTACACAATAGAATACTACCCAGCTATTAAAAACAAGAAACTCATGAAATTTGCAGGCAAATGGATGGAACTAGAAAAGATAATGCTGAGTGATGTAACCTAGATGCAGAAAGACACACATGATATGTATTCACTTTTAAGTGGATATTAGCAATACGGTACACGATGACCATTATCCACAGACCCAAACAAGACAAGGAGGGCCAATGAAAGATTGTTGGGGTTGGCCTGATGCTATGTATTTTAATGTTAATTACTGGCCCTCAAGATCTTGTCCATGCTCAGATGAGCACATTCTCATAGATAGCTGTCCTTGTTGTGTAAAACTTGCTCCAACTAATTTAAAGCTGACTGGTTAATTAAAAATAAATAAATAAATATGTGAAGCTTGGGATTTGGCAGAAGAAAGTGAGGTGGAGTTTGGGATTCACAATTGGGGTCTGTGGACCACAAGGAGAGAAGGAGGGGAAGACAGGATTGGGGAAAAGAAAATGTGCCGGCACTGTGGTTAAGCGTGGGAAAGGGTACATGGCCAGATCACTGTAAGTGGAGGAAATGGAGAACATTAACAAGTACTTTGGGACAAAGGCTGGGAAGTAGCTTGAGACTGGGGCAAGAAGGTAAAGTTAGTTTAGAGGGTTGATTTCTGCAATGCCCCAGGAAAAGTCTACTTTATAAAATACAACAGTTGTCTGTGTCTTTATTTGATTGGTAGCAAGTTAGATAATACTGGTGTAATAAATACACCCTAATAATAAACTCTTACTAGGCCATACTTTTTAGATTTACCACAAAAGAAGATGCTTGATTCTCACTCAGAACTAGAAAGTCATTAGACATCTGAAGTAGATGGAGGGAGGGATCTGGGTAGGTAATGGGGTGGGAAGGACAATGGGGGTGGGAATCAGGTGGGCAGAGAGGAAGAGGGTGAGTGAGGAGAACTGGGAGAGAGAACAGAAACTGTGAGGGGCCATCTCTGGTACAGAGAAGGTTCTGGAATTCTATGGGAGTGACCCTAGCTACAACCTCAAGCAGTGGGAGCATAAAAATGGGACTCACATCAGATGGAGTGGGACACCAACTCAAACATAAAACCTTCGGCCCCAAATGTGTTTTGTCTACAAGAATTGTAGGGACAAAGATGGAACAGAGATTGAAGGAATGGCAAGCCAGTGACAGGCCCAGCTTGAGACCCAACCCACAGAGATAGCTGACCACTGCCACTATTCATGACACTATGCTGATTGCAGACAGGAGTCTAGCCTAACTGTCTTCTAAGAGGCTTCCTGATGGAAGGCAGCTGATGGAGACAAATGCAGAGACCTAAGGCCAAGCAATGGGCTGAGATGAGACAGTGCTGTGGAAGAGTAGCTGGAAGGATAGAGGGAGCAAGACAGGTCAAGGATACTGCAAGAAAACATACAGAGTACTCTGACCTGGGCCCAAAGGGGCTCACTGAGACTGAACCACCAACCAAAGTGCTGAACTGAGACACCCTACATATATGTAGCAAATGTGAGCTTGGTCGTCTTGTGGGTCTCCCAACAGCAGTAGCAGGGGCTGTATCTGAATCTGTTACCTTCTGCTGGATCACTTTCCTCTAGCTAGGATGCCTTGTCACTCCCTGGTGGGAAAAGATGTGCTTAGTTCTACTGTGACTCCAGATACCAGGGTGGACTAGTTCTAATTGGGGGCTTCCTCTTCTCTGGGAAGAAGGAAGGGGTGTGGAAGGAGTGGATGGGACTAGGAGGAGAGGAGGCAGGGGCTGGGATCAGGATGTAAAGTGATTAAATGAATAGATAAACAAATAAATAAATAAGTAAACAAATAGAGGGGAAAAGTATTAAATTAATTTTGACTCTGAAAAAAATTTAGACGATGAAAAACATGACAACCCACGCTGGCCAAAATGCAAAGATAAGAGAATACAGAATGGTCAGCCCCAAATGGAACCATACAGATTCTATCTCCTCCTCCAAAGTCCAGGGGTCATTGCAGAAGAGCAGGCTTAGAGGCTGTTTGAACCAAAAGGAAGTATATGGTTGCAAGGAGACATATTCTGGACACAGTAGGTTAGATGAACATTTGATCTTAATAGTGTTGTGAAAGAATGCTCAATAACCCTTTCAGTCTCAAGTCAGACCCAATATAAGCAAGGGAAGGGAATATTGACACCTAGTCCTCATTTAAAACAAAGAGCTCTTGGCAGTTTCTGTTAGATGAGAAGGTGGAGTCTGGGAAGTTGGCCGGTCTCCAGTGGATGCTCACATAAGACTATTTTGGCAGCATGTATTGACAAAAAAGTGGGGGAAAGAACACAAAGTTGAGTGTGTAGAAAGTACAACTGAACCTGGGAAGAGTTGAGAAAGAGAGGGTGAATGTGATTAAAAAAGGTTGTATGAATTTTTCAGATGGGTAATATATGCATTTAAAGAATAATTCTAACAAAATCAGACACAGGCCAGGTTGTATTTAATACATCTTATCAATGTAGACATTAACTTACATTCTTCTTTACCCTACTCATGATTTACTGTCATAGCTTGTCTTATACTTGAGCTGTATTCTAAGTTTGTTTCAAAGACCGTGACAGAAAATTAATCAGTGTCAATCATTTCATATATAAATACACAAGCAAATTCTATGCTCCCAAGAGTCTTTGTTCCTTTAAGCCTTGTATCTTGAAACTTGAAAGATGGGCATTATAACACCATGATTAATGGAATGGCAAAAGTTGGCTGATTTTCATAAAAAAAAAAAAATGAGGCTACCTAAAGAAATTTCTTAAAATAGCTATTTTTGAAAGTCAGGCTATTTCCTGTATCTTTCTCTTCGTTCAGTTGTTAATTGATTTATTTCATTTTATTACAATAAGAATCACTTAACAGAATCAGAATTGTCTAGGCATAGTTCAATAATGGAAAGTATACTTAAATTGTTCCAAAACCAAACCAAAGAACAATAAATCATACAGAATTGGCATTCTATCAATATTAAACAGCTCTGCACTTCTCCTTCCCCATTAACTGTCTTCTGCAGATGCTGCCTTACCATCTATGAGTGTGGTTCCCATAAATGCTTTCTGGAGGGTTAACAATGCAGGTTTGCCCTTGTTGCCTTAGACTCTAAGGCTTAGAACCCCTTACACTTCCTCAAAATAACCAGCCCAAGTGTTCAGCCAACTGTAATCCTTTTTAATTTATCGTTATGATGTTTAATCTGAGCACAGCTTCGTGGACCTTGCTTTAGAGGAAATCTGGTAGAGCTAGTACTCTAAGCTTATGCAACTAAATCTAACCATTTTCTCTAACTTCTAAATTAGAGCATTACCCGGCAAAAATAAAATTCACTGAATAACTCATATCTGTTTTAAAAAATCAACAAACAAGAGAAAAAAGTAGATGAGAAGAAGGGATAGTGCATAGTGAGGACTTTCATGATGTTTATGAAGTGATAAAGCTGAAAGTCAAATAATACTGCCATATCCTAGTGTGCGTTGGACAATCCTTCCCATTTCTACACTACATATTCAACCTTTTTATTTCCTGTGTAAAAGTAAAGAAGACATACGAGGCTAATGTAATTGGAAAATAATTTCTGCCTACAGTGATAGAATAATGTGTGTGTGTGTGTGTGTGTGTGTGTGTGTGTGTGTGTGTGGAATTCCACTTACAAAGTGTTGTAGGAATAAAGGTCAGTCCAAAAACTTCTCTGTTGGCCAGTCCCCCAAAAACACAACAACACAACGTAGAAAATATATAAGTAAATCTACTATGCTGAGAGAAAAAAAAAAAACAACAAAAAACTAGAAGTCATTGAATCAAAACAGACAGAAGGAAATATCTCAGAGTTTCCAGATTGGGTGGCACATGACTATCATTCCTGAAATTTATAGCCCAAGACGAGTTTGAGGCCAATCTGGACTACATAGCAAATTCTGGTGAGTCTAACTGTATTGTGTGACTGTTAAGAACCTTCAAAGTTGTTTTGTATAGATTTGCTGAAAATTTACTTCCAGGACACCATGTTCTGAGGAGGAAGTGTTCGTGAGTGCTCCTGTTTTAGCATTTGGTTGGAGAATGAGGGCATTGTGCAGTGCTTTTTTGTTTTGTGTTAAGAAGATAGGAAGGTAGAAAAAGCACCCAATAGGAAGCAAACTGGTCTCTATTTATAAACTAATTAAGAGGTAAATGCATAAAGTATTTAATGAAGGTCAGTTATATAGATCTTTACTATCTAAATTTGTGTTTTGTTTACCTAGAAAACCCATAATCCCTCGCCATGGTGCTTAATAGTCACATTTCTAAAATGAAATGAAATGTTAAATGATCATTTAACAACAACAAGAAGATAGTGAGCAGTGTCAATCTAAGGATCTAACATAATTCAGAAGAGCAGGCTCCATTCTCAAGAATGGTGAATGCCTAAGTAGCCCCTGAGAATTAAAAAAGGCAAGCCTTATACTGCAGTACTGTAGGAAGTCTGTGTAATAGCAGACACAAAGCGACTCTGTCACTGTTACCTGGTCATGTGGCTCTTCGGAAGAGGAATATGGCTTTCTGCTGCCATAACTGATACACAGAACTACAGATATGTCATAGCATTAAGGAACTTCATAACAAAAATAATGTGTTGCTTAAAGTCATCTTTAACTGGGATTAAATATAGAGCTTAGCAATTGAACCCAGGTTCTTTTCCAACGTAATATCTTTAAAATTATTTCTTGAACTTATTATAATTTGAAATGATTTTAAAAAAAAACCCCTGTTACACTAGAGGAAATGGGTGAATGCCTGGGTCAAAGTGGGATATCATTGAGTTTTTTCATTATTAAAACTTTTATTACAAGGCCCATATAGTAACAATGTTGTATATTGCTAAACTTCTCATTAAACATTTCTAGGATAGTAAAAATTACTAAAAATTGGAAATCCATAACACAACATAAATCAGCTTATAAACTAAAAGGTCATAAGTTATAAAAAGTTACCTTTTTATTAAAGGCCAATCTTAATAGGGCCATTTTATACTCTTTAGAAAAAAAAATTACAAGTATTTTGTTTGCAGTAACTCAAATAAATTATTTGAGTTATAAATTACAGAAAAGTACCAGTGACATTGCTCCAATGTTGTTTTTATTTACATTAATTTGGGATGTCAACAATGTTCTAGTAAAAAAAAATATAAAATATTTTAAGTAAGGCTGTTTTTCAGTTTCGGGTCTGCAGGGTTCTCCTATAGGGATTACTGAACAATAATTTTTAAAAGTCCATCTCCCATGTAAAAATGAGTAATTTTAAAAATTCAAGTGAAATTTTTGATATCCATTATTAGAATAATTTTGCTATCTTTGGAAGTGACCAAAACATAGAAGAATGGAACTTCTGTATAGTTAATCAATCACAGCACATTCAAGAGCATTTCAAATAAAAGGTGTCACTTAGTAGGCACTCAATAATTGTGAGTCATAAATGACAAAATTGTAAAAGATCTATCATCTGTATGATAATTTCATAGTGCCCAAAGCACACTTAAAACTACTAAGAGCTTGCAGGCGATTTTTCCCAGCACAGTTTGCAGGTGCTGTTTGCAGTTGCAAAGAGCCTGCACAGATTTTCTAAATACCTCAGTGGTCTACAGTCCTGTCAAATTGTCGTTCTGGTATTCAGATATGTCTGGGCTCCAGGAGTTGTTTGTCTGGACTTTACTGATAGACCCGCAGAGCGGGGGCTTCAACGTTGATAATGCTGTCCCAAGAATCCCTATGTTGCTGCAGAACTTGGGGGCTGGTGTTTCGGTCCACTGGGAGTCCAGCCACTGTGGCAGAACTAGGAGGCCACTGGAACAGATGCCTTCTGAAAGGCCCTGGGGAGCCACAGGCCTGGTTTGCCTAATGGCGCCACAGGCACTGCGCTCTGTGCTAGGAGCCACAGGCACTGCGAGCCTGGCACTGTGCTCTGAAGCACACACTGTGACCAGCCTCTGCAGCCTCTGCCTCCATCAAGGAGGGAGAAGGGAGGCCTGTCAAGGGGAAGTGCAGGGAGATTGACTATTCTCTGTCTCAAATCTCAAGCAGGGTGTTCTGTGTTAGAAGCAGCCAGGACTGTGCTCTGTGCTAGGAGCGGCATGGGCTGCAGGCTGCCTCTGCTGTCTCCCTTGTTGTGTTGAGTAGGGGAAGTACCTGGGAATTGAATCCCCAGGAGAAGTCCATGGAGAAGTCCACAGGTGACCTGAATCCTAATGGTCTCAGTTCAGGGTTTGTCCCCTTTCTCCCCGGAAGCCTCAATGTCGATATTCTGGTTTCCACTGCTCCTCCACTCACCAATTTCAGATTACAGGACAGGAGCTTACCACAGAGGGCCTCTGAAAGACTCTACCCAGCAGTGTATCAAAGCAGATACTGAGACTCATAAACAAACTTTGGGCAGAGTACAGGGAATCTTACGAAAGAAGGGGGAGATTGTTAAGACCTGGAGAGGACAGGAGCTCCACAAGGAGAGCAACAAAACCAAAATATCTGGGCACAGGGGTCTTTTCTGAGACTGATATTCCAACCAAGATCCATTCCTGGATATAACCTAGAACCCCTGCTCAGACGCAGCGCAATGGCAACTCAGTCTCCAACTGGGTACCCTAGTAAGGGGAACAGGGACTGTCTCTGACATGACCTTAGTGGCTAACTCTTTGACCGCCTCCCCCGGATAGGGGAGCAGCCTTGCCAGGCCACAGAGGAGGACAATGCAGCAAGTTCTGATGAGACCTGATAAGCTAGGGTCAGATGGAAAGGGAAGAGGAACTCCCCTATTAGTGAACTTGGAGAATGGCATGGGAGGAAACAAGGGAGGAAGAGTGGGATTGGGAGGGAATGATGGAAGGGGCTACAGGTGGGATACAAACTGAATAAACACTAATTAATATAAAAATAAAAATTAAAAAAACTAAAATAAAACAGGGTCTTTCAATGAAATATTCAGTCAAGTAAAATAAGTCCACCACAAGTAATAATTTTCAAACTATTCATTAGTTGAAATTAATTGCATTAGAAATGCCAGAATCTAATCTTGTTATGAGCTGCACTTTTGGTTCTCCAACAAAAATTAGTAAAAAGCACTATATACTAAAACTGAAACTGTTGCCATTCAACATATTTTTTCTAAACCTTACACAATTAATTTATTCTATTATTTTGTGTATTTTTATAAGTATTTTAATTGGAGAATTTCTTTAAGGTGTACTACCATAACTACGACATTGTTGGTATTAAAGCTATTTGTATTCAAAGACAAATTCTATATTGGAAGTAGGAATAAAATAGCAGGAGATAGTGAGGCATATACCTGTAAACTACTTCAGCAACGTTTTCTAATCTTCAGAATGAACTAGATTTATAAATATAAAAGTGTAACTGTTATCCACTTTCACAGTATATACAAAATATAACTGTACTGTAGTGTATTGAGTGTGATAAAATGAAGTTATGTTGCTTTGGGTTGATCTTTCTACTATCCGAAGAATTTGTGGAAAACCACTGATCCAAGCTATTTCTGGATAGAGAGCTAATGTAGTTGCAACAGTGTGAGAAGGAACACTTCACACATGGGCTGAATACAACCGCTGATACCAGACCTCTGAAAGAAGAGAAGTCAGCGTTGAACACTTGCCTTCAAGCACAGGCTGAACACGTTCAAAGGAGCCACACAGTTCTGTTCCTAAAGCACAACTATTCAAGCAGAGCTGGGTTTCACAGATAACAGCAGCAGAGGCCACAGAGCAAAACACAGCTTTGCCATGAGCACTATGCCACTGGCCACTTTTGCCTGTTAGTCAGGTGTTTCCTGTGAGTAGCCATGGATACAAAAGTGTCATCTTTTCATAAAAAAATATGTAACAATTTAATATACACATTCTTCATTAGGAAGCATGTAAGGGACACTTGGACACAGCAGCAGCAACAATTCTAACACTAAATCTATTTACAGTGGATAATATATAGCAGGATTTTATATTACAGCAAATGATATTAGTAGACCCCAGGTATTCATACTTTAAACAACATATAAAAAAACAGTAAAATGAAATGCTACTTATAAATTACATTTGCCAGTGTCTAGAATCTAAAAGTTCTCAAAAATTATTGGGTCAATTGATAATAATAAATTCAGGAATATAGTGTATATGATCATGACATGAAATATAGTGTCCAATTAGAGTTACCCTAAAGGTGTAACCTAAGAGAATCAGAATATAACATGCATAAAATAATATAGTGCTGGATCTGTGAAACTAGGCTTCTGTGGGTAGTGAACATTGGTTGGGCTCTAAAAGCAGTTTAGTAATGAAATAACAATGATGCTTATATGATTTGTTTTTTTAGTCTTCTGCTAGGAACTCCTGAATATCACTGGGCTTTAAATATCCCAGTTCCATATTTCATTTCAAATTGATGACACTGACAAAAAATATTTATTCCCTGACAACTATGAAGTTCATATTGGTTCATACTGTTTCAGCAAATTCATGAAACTAACGCTGACAAAGTATTTTAGGTTTCTACTGTACAGGCATGCGTTATGCAATTCTAAGGGTGTTCTTTCTACTGTAGAGGCACATTTTATGTAATGTTGACTCTTTTTTGGTATCTATTATAAAGGCATGCACTATGCAACAGTGACTTAGTATTTTAGGCAGCTACTGTAGAGAGATATAAACCATGCAATTCTGACTGAGTATTTTTTAGATATATATTACAAGGATATTCACTATGAAATCCTAGCTAATTATTTTACGTATCAACTGTAAAATAAGAATTCCACAGGACAAAGTAAAGTGAAAAGCCAGACAGGATCCTTAAGGAGACTGTGCAGACAAGCCTTGGAGGAGAGAGAAAATTCAGCCAGGAAATTATGAAAAATAGAATTTCAAAGTTATAAGTACTAGGGAACAGTTACACACTGAGACATGATATCATATGATAAGCGAGCTGACTTTGAGTGTGGACTTTCTTAGGTAATTGTTGAATGTCCTGGAAACAAAGAGAAAGCGCTCTTTCTAGAGGACTGCAGCCTACGTACAAATAAAGACAAGATCATGACATGTTTCAGGAACTCAAAATTTCATTTGTCAACGTGAATCAAGTTCCCGGAAATAAGCACAGCCAGGTGTGTAATCTAGACAAAATGTGGCCATTATTTCACTTGTCTAGTGCACAGCCTGATGCTGAATAATTTTAAGATGCCAGGTGTCTGCGATGAACTATGTTCTTCAGCGTTGCATTATCATGCTACCAAGTGTAACTGATAACAATGGAAAAAAGAGATGGCTACCACTAAGGCCGGTAGCTCAATGAAAAAAATAAAAAAAGAGGCAGAAAACAAACCAACACATAAATAAGTTTTAGTATGAGCATAGGTTTATATACACACCAAATGCATTAAAGATTTGCTGTTACTATGGACAGGTCGCTGGGATCAGGTAGATTTGGCTCACTGTGAATGGCAACAACTATGCAACAAAGCCTGAGCCTCAGAGTGTTTATTATGGAAAAGCATCAGAAGAAAGCAAGAGCTCCTCTCTGTTGGAGGAGGTCTCCTCAGGGGAACAGACACTGATTGCAATCATTCCAGAGGAGGAAGCTGCAGTAGCTAGATTTTGGCTAAAATGTCAACATCTGCATGGGGGCCAGACGAAGACATTTCATATTTCCGCTGTGCCTCACTAGGACAGATACTGTGACAATTATCATGAGATGCACTGGTTCTTTTCAATAATATCAATGATACACATTAACTCAGACTTGCATCCAGTCCTTACACAATCATTCAAGGATTCCTCAGCTTTCCATGCATCATGATGTTTATCACAGCGATAAAAACTAAATTAGGACAATTTTGAACATTTTTCCCAAAATATGACAGACACCTCAAAATAGTAGATAATACAATAAATGGAATTAATGATGCCAAATTAATATCTATTGGTTTACACTATTTTAATATTTTCATTCTTATTTCTTGTAAGATAAAATTTGCTATTAAAATACATGATAAAGAACAAAACTGTGTCAGAGCTGCTTTATTCATAATAGCCAGAATCTGGAAACAACCTAGATGTTTCTCAGCCGAGGATTAATTACAGAAATTGTGGTACATTTACATGATGGAATACTACTCAGCAATTAAAAACAAGGAAATCATGAAATCTGTAGGCAAATGGATGGAACCAGAAAAGATAATCATGAGTGAGGTAACCCAGAAGTGGAGAGACACACATGGTATATTTATAAGTCAATATTAGTCATACAATATGGATAAACATACTAAGATCTATAGCCCTAAAGAAGCTAAATAACGAGCACCTAGGGAAGATATTTAATCATTATTCAGAAGGACAAACAGTACAGACATCAGAAGACATCAGAACAGGGAACTAGGCAGGGACCAACCACAGAGGGCCTCTGAAATAAATCTACCCATTAGGGTATCCAAGCAGATGCTGAGACTCATAGCCAAACTTTTGGCAGAGTGCAGAGAATCTTATGGAAGAAGGAGGAGATAGAAAGATGTGGAGGGAACAGGAGCCCTATATGGAGACCAACTGAGCCAAAATATCTGGGCCCAGGGAGGTCTGCCGAGACCAATGGGCCAACCAAGGACCATGCACGGAGAGGACCTAGATCCTCTGCTCAGAAGTAAACTACAAGCAGCTCAGTCTCCATGTAGATTACCTAGTAAGGGGAACAGGGACTGTCTCTGACACAGACTCAGTGGCTGGCTCTTTGCTCACCACAGGGCATAGGGGAACAAGAGGAAAGGAGGGTAGAACCAGGAGGAGGTGAGGGAGGGGGCAACAGCTGGGATACAAAACGAATACATTGTAATGAATAATTATAAAAAGAACACTAAGGTTCAGGCTAATGTAACCATATAATGAAGATGCTTTCTGATCAAATATAGAAGACATTTCTCTTGTCTAGGACCTCCAAGTATTTGAAGTCTAAAAACATTACTCTTGATGAGCATTGAAGTTTGTTAGTTTTTATCTCCTTAAATTATATCTGATGCAAATTGATAGACATAGAATCCAATCATTCATGTATATTTCAGACACTGCAGTTGCTAACAGAAATGCAAGAATCCTACATATGTGTTAGAACATTTTCTGGGTTTGTTTTGTCTTGTTTTGCTTTGTTTCTTTTAAAGGACACAAAGTTAGATGAGTACAGAAGGGTGGTGGATATTGGAAAAGTTGTGCAAGGGGAGCAAATATGCCAAAACAACAAAATCAATGCTAAACCCTAAAACTTAAAAATGTCGTTTCTTGTGGCCCTTGGTAGCTCAGTAACCAAGTAGTTTTCCAAAATAAGGGGAACAAGGACTATTTCTAACAGGATCTCAAGGGCAAGCTCTTTGACCTCCCCCCCCCCCCGCCCAGGGGAGGAGCAGTCCTGTTAGGCCACAGAGGAGGACTTTGCAGCCAGCCTTGAAGATACCTGATAAAACAGGGTCAAATGAAAGGGGAGGAGGTCCTCCCCTATCAGCGGACTTGGAAAGGGGCAGGGAAGAGACCAGGGAAGGAATTGGGGAGGGGGAGGGAATGAGAGAGCGGGATACAGCTGGGACACAGAGTTAACAAATTGTAACTAAAAAGAAAAAGAAAAATTAAAAAAAAGAAAAAAAAATGTCATTTCTCAAACAACAGAAAGCAAGAACTGAGCCAGTTCTTGCTCTTTTCACTGTAATCTCAACCACACTATCACATATCAGAAAGTGTCCTGCGTGTATATAAGTGTTCAGGAATAGCTGACTCCATTTTTCCTTTAGTCAAATGTTGATGTCTTGTTCCTTGTGGTGTTTGCATTAAACATGCCTCCAAGCTAATGGTTAAGTTAAAGGACAACTGGTTTTCTAACTCATTTTCCCTCTATATTCTTGTGCACACCATAAATTGTTTTCGTTATGGCTGACCATAAGCCCACAACATGTGCTTTCTTCATAATCATAAAACTAACTAACTGCTGATGGCAAAAAATACACTTTTATAATCATTTTCACACTTTGATATAAAAGGCTCTTATACCATTGGTGGAGGCCGCTTCTCCTCATCTCGAGAACAGTTTAAGTTTGACCTGGCCATAAAAATAAGATTTCACCTTACAACATGCCAGTGTTGGCTCCTGGTTTTCAACACCAGAGCATAAGCGCGTGAAGAACAGGTGGAATGAGGACTTAAAACATGGAAGTATTCAGTGATCACAGGGAATGCATTTTCCAAACAAGAATCACTATTATAATGTAAACACATTTATGACATTTATTAGTGAACATTCAATGAAGATTCATACAATGACAGTGATACCAACAGATGTTGGTTGAGATCAGATCCATTTACCCATTTACATCATTTCCATTCCTCCTTATCCCTGGCCAAATCCCCCAGATTTCTGCTATTCCTCTCATATTCATGAGCCTTTCTTTAAGTGAACACACACACAACACACAGGCGCACATCTACATATGCACACATACACAAGCTTTCACACACACATGTATATGCTCATGTACACACACAAACACACATGTGCATTCACACAAGCACATGCACACAGGCACACATATGTCCACATGTGTTCAAAGACTATTAAATCCATTTTTTAGTGCTTAGGTACAGGTACATTGTTACAAAATGTAGCCGGCATCAGGTGAGTCGGGCTCACTCACTCTGACTGGCAAGAACATCAATGGAGACTCAACCTCAGTGTGTTTACCATGGACTGGCATTAGAAGGTGTTAGCTATTCTACAGGAGGAGGTTGCTGTAGGGCAGCAGGCTCTCACTGTAATCATCCCCAAACAGTAAGTGGCAGTTGCTGGTCTGGAGACTCAGGGGCAACATCCGCATGGAGACCAGAGGAGGGTATGTTCCTCTGTGTTACAGATTAAATTCCCAACAAATTGAAACATTTTCTTCAGGAAGGAAGAAGAGGCTGATGACACTCAGAGGGAAACAAAAGTTCTGTTCATGTTTGGGAGAACAGAAACATTAGATTCTTAAGACTACCATGTAGCAATATAAAAAAAGCAATAAACAATCGCTGGGGGTAGAGAATCTACCAGCTACTGTGGAAAGAAAATGGTATTTAGTCTGTTGAGCTGACAATAAGCAGGGTAGAGAGCCCAGGTTGCAGTTTTCAGGAGCCCTCACCTGTTTTGGGTGGGATTTACAGTGTTAAAGCTGTTTTAGAGTTATCCTTCCTCCTAAGCAATCCTTATTGTACTCATGCTAGTAGCCCTAATGAAAGAAAATGTTTAACCTAATTAAACACTGGTGCTATGAGTAAGTGTGTGTGTGTGTGTGTGTGTGCGCGTGTGTGTGTGTTCTCTCCAGTAAAAGTCTGTTACTCAACAGCGTGTTTAGGAGTGGTCACGTAGGATTGGATATCCTATGAGGTAGGCTCATTCCTGAAGAGGACAGATTCTCTCTTTTTATTAGAAATCATTGATATCTCCCCCTTCTTTCATAAGATTCCCTGCACTCTGCCCAAAGTTTGGCTATGCATCTCAGCATATGTCTTTCAGAGGTTCCTGTCCTGTTCCCTATTTTCTCCATCTTCCAATGTCTGTCTTATTTGCCTTTCTGAATGAGGAAACAGAAGCTCCACAAAGGGAGCAACAAAACCAAAAAATCTGGACATAGGGGTCTTTTCTGAGACAGATACTCGAAACAAGGCCCATTCATTGAGATAACTTAGAACCCCTGCACAGAAGTAGCCCAAGGGAGCTCAGTATCCAAGAGGGTTCCCCAATAATAGGACCAGGGACCATCTCTTACATGAATTCATGGGCTGGCTCTTGGATCACCTCCACCTGACGGGGAGCAGCCTGTGAGGCCACAGAGGAAGACAAAGAAGCCAGTCCTGGTGAGACCTGATAGACTACAGTCAGATGGAAGGGAAGGAAGACCTCCCCTATCATCCTATCATTGGCCTGGGAAAGGGGCATAGGAGAAGAAGAGGGAGGAAGGGTATAATTGGGAGAGAATGGGGGAGAGACTAGAGCTGGGATACAAAATGAATAAACTGTTATTAATAAAATAAAATAAAAATAACATAAAATTTTTAAAAGCTAAAAAATAAAAATAATAAAAATAAAAAAGAAAACACTGATAACCTAAAACTTTTCATCTACTGATGGGTGCTTATAAAATTCCCTAAATCCATGTTGTCATGCTAACTGGGGTTGTTACGAAGGTCTTGTTCAGACAACTGCATTGTCACAGGTGCTTCCCTGTCTTATTTAAAGACCTCCCTATAGTAGGTATACTGTTCCTCTGGCCCTTGCAATCTTTCTGCCTCTCTTCCTCAATGTTCTCCCAGTCCGTAGGTATAGGAATTGCATTGAAGCTGTACCAAGTGAGGGTAGGCAACTCATGGTAACTTGTTCTCTGCATTTTGAGCAGTTGTGGATCTTTGTAACATTCTCCCTCTGCAGCACAAAGAAACAACTCTGGCAAGAGTGAGGGCTGTGCTTCTCTGTGGGTGTAAGCACATGCATTTATAATAGAGTTGGAAATTGTACTGTTCTCGGAAAATGACAGACGTAGGTTCTCCTCGAGGTCTACAGCCCTCCTAGTCACAGGCAACTGAACAGGTTTACAGTACCAGGCATGAATTGCGTGCTATGGAGCGGACCTTAAGTCTGGGTAAAGCAGCTTTATTAAGCCCAAGTGAAATGAGCCCCTTCTGCACCATTGCACCATTGCACCATTGCACCATTGCACCATTGGCTGTAACTTGTCTGACCAGTCATTTCATTGTTATGGCTTATATTCTTTTTTTTTTTTTTTTTTTTTTTTTTGTCAGCTTATGAAGCCATTGAATACTGTAGGAACTAGAGAAGCTTTTTGGTCATTTATAAGACTATGAATGGGGAAGTAGATAAATGGAGTGAGAAAGAATTTAGAAGTAGAGGAAGGAGTGAACAGAATATCAAACCAGGAGAAGGATAAAGAGGACGTAAAATCATAAAAACCATTATTTCATTAGCCTAATTTAAGATATTTCATTGCAGAGCACAAGGTCCTCATGCTCACAGGTGGCACCAGGAAAACCAGGAACATTAAACTCTCAACCTTTCTCTTCAACAGTTATTTGCTTGGAAGTCTGATATTGGATATAGTTTGTACCCTGGTTGGTGATCTCCTACTATCAGTAAAGACAGCCTTCATTAAAATCTCCCAGATTATGTTTATCGCAGATTCCTGAACATTGTCTCTCAGTCAATAGAACACATTCTTATGAAAGAAGTCCCATGTATTCTGCAAAAGAGTCTACTATTATACTTATTCTAGACCCTTTCTTCCTTTGCTCTTTATCCTGAGTCAGTCAATTGAACACATTCTTATGGAAGAAGTCACAAGCACTTTGCAAAAAGACATGTCCTTTGTAAAGTAGTTTTAACATAGTCATGCCTTAAGCTTTGTCATGATAATTGTCACCGGGAGACTTTTGTTCCAAAGTTCTACTGTGCCTAAATATGCCCGTTAAACTTCTAGTGGTCAGACTCTAGATGTTTGAACCAACACCATCTTAAGCCATGTTCAGATGGATTTCCTTCTTGCCTTATGGGGATCATTTCTCTGCTGGCACTTATCCTCTCAATTAAGTAATTATAAAAATGTTTACATAAATGAAAGAGTTCTAACAACCTCAAAAGTGGCCCAGTAGAGAAGAGGGCATCTTTACTTGCGATGTGAAGGCCTTATATATACAGAAAAATCTGGAAAGAATCACTGATATTAATATTGGAGGTCACACCATCCAAGGAACTGACACATGACATCAACACTGTGTGCACAGGACACAGAGTGTGAAAATCTGAAAACAAGAATTTAAGATGTAGTTGTGTTTAGCTATAGAACTGAGAATAAATCAATTAAATTCATGTGCTATTTTAAGGTTAAAGAAACATGAATAATACAATATAAAACCTGGCCATGCATACTACTAGAAATTCAGTTAGTACTAAAATGAACCATTGGAATTATGGCAAGACAGAGATCAAAATGTCTCTTTAACTTTAAAATCACTGAAATATAAAAAGAAGTATCTTGGGGACCCTGTCGTGTGAGATATGTTCACTTAGGATAGCAGTTCCTATCCTGTGAGACTCAACCACTTCAGGTGTCAAATGAACTCTTCAGGGGGTTTACATTATGATTCATAACAGTAGCAAAATTACAGTTGTAAAGAAGAAATGAAAATGATCTTATGGTTGGGGTCACCAAAACATGAGGAACTATTACAGGGTCTCAGCACTAGGAAAGTAGGGAACTACTGACATAAAAGGATGTAGCAGTATGCTAGGATTTAAAGATGCACATTACACTAGGAGATATTTTTCATCTGCTCCTTAGAGTGTGACTGCCACAACCATCTTCCTCTCTCCTCTGATTAGCATCTACCAGAGATAGATATAAGCATCAGCTTCTAACAAGTAATTTTCCCTTGTCACCTCAAATACCCTCTCAACCATCCTCACTTCCCTGTGGACGCCAGCATACAGCAAGCACAGGCAGAATTCAAGGTAAGACACAGCTATCTGCTCTCATGCCTGTCACCTGTGTACCACTGCATCAACGTGCTGTGAATCACTAGAATAAGACTTGTCATGGGGTTTGAAAAGTTTAATGGAAAAAGTATAGAGAGAAATGAAGGAAGGAGCCAGAGCAGAAATAAGACATAGGGTTGGCATCGACATTCAAAGGTAAGGTTTCATTTCTTCTAATTTTTTTTATTTTTTTATTTTATTATTATTATTTTTTTATCAGGTGCATTTTATTAACTCTGTATCCCAGCCGTGTCCCGATCCCTCATTCCCTCCCAGTCCCTCCCTCCCTCCCTCATCTCCACCGTGCCCCTTTCCAAGTCCACTGATAGGGGGACCTCCTCCCCATTCATCTGATCCTGTTTTATCAGGTATCTTCAGGACTGGCTGCAAAGCCCTCCTCTGTGGCCTAACAGGACTGCTCCTCCCTTCGGGGGTGGGGAGACCAAAGAGCCAGTCATTGAGTTCCTGTTAGAAATAGTCCTTGTTCCCCTCACTTTGGGAAACCAATTGGTTACTGAGCTACCACAGGCTACATCTGAGTGGAGGTTCTAGGTTATATCCATACATGGTCCTTGGTTGAATGTCAGTCTCAGAAAAGACCCTGTGCCCAGATATATTTGGTCCTTGTGGAGCTCCTATCCTTTCCCCATCAGACTAACTCCCCTTCTTTCTTATGATTCCCTGTACTCTGCCAAAGGTTTGGTCATGAGTCTTTGCTTTGAAAACACTGCTAGTTAGAGTCTTTCAGATGCGCTCAGTAGACTCCTGTCATACGTTCAATGCACATCCCATCTGTCTTTCTAAACAAGGATTGATCATCTTACCCCATGTCCGCTCAATTGATTATCTTCTTTAGGTGTATAGATTTCATTATGTTTATCATATCTTATAGGTCTATATAAGTGAGTATATCCCATGTTTGTCTTTCTCCTTCTGGGATATTTCACTCAGAATGATCTTTTCTAGATCCCACCATTTGCCTGCAAATTTCATGATTTCCTCCTTTTTGATTGCTGAGTAATATTCTATTGTGTAAAAATACCACAATTTCTGTACCCATTCCTCCGTTGATGGACATCTGGGTTGAAAAACACTTAAAGAAATGCTCATCCTCATTAGCCATCAGGGAAATGCAAATCAAAACGACCCTGAGATATCACCTTACACCCATCAGAATGGCCAAGATGAAAAACTCAAGCGATAACACATGCTGGAGAGGTTGTGCAGAAAGGGGAACCCTCCTCCACTGCTGGTGGGAATGTAAACTGGTACAACCACTCTGGAAAGCTACCTGGCACTTTCTAAGACAATTAGGAATAGTGCTTCCTCAAGACCCAGCTATACCACTGCTAGGTATATACCCAAAGTTCGTTCAAGTACACAAAAGGGATACTTGTTTTATTTTTATTAATTACACTTTATTCACTTTGTATCACCCCATAAGCCCCTTCCTCCTCCCTTCCCAATGCCACCCTCCCTCCCCCTTCTTCAAGCATGCCAAGTCCACTGATAGGGGAGGTCCTCCTCTCCTTCCTTCTGATCTTAGTCTATGAGATCACATCAGAAATGGCTGCATTGTCATCTTCTGTGGCCTGGTAAGGCTGCTCCCCCTTCAGGGGGAGGTGATCAAAGAGCTGGACAATCAGATTATGGCAGAGGCAGTCCCTCTTCCCATTACTATGTAGCCCACTTGGACACTGAACTGTCATGTGCTACATCTGTGCAGGGGTTCTAGGTTATCTCCATGAATAGTTCTTGGTTGGAATATGAGTCTCTGGGAAATTCCCCGTGTTCAAATTTTCTGGTTCTGTTGCTCTCCTTGTGTTGTTCTCGTCCTCTCCAGCTCTTAGTATTTCCCACTTCTTACATAAGATTTCATGAAGGTTTAATATGACACTCTGTTCTTGATAGCAGTTTGCTATTTGTACATTTAATCTAGAGTTTTAAAAACAGAAATCCAGGTATAGTACTTCTCAAAAGAGATTTTATTACTTTAATTACATGCATGTGGATATGGGGGTACATACATGAGTTCCCAAAGTGGCATCATAATCTCCTGCACTAGAGTTACAGGAAGTTGTAAACTGCCCAGCATGGGCACTGGGAAACTAATTCACAATTCTACAAGAACACCTCATGCTCTAAACCACTGAGTCACTCTCTTGAACCCATGCATAGTTTTGTGGTGTTTTTTATTGGGGTGGGGATAAGATTTTGTCAATCCTCCAGCCAAACATTTAAAATCTATTAAAAACCATGTGATAAAGATGTTGAGCATTTCTTAAGTATTTCTCTGCCACTCATACTCCTCTGTTGAGAATTCTCTGTTTAGCTGTGTACCCCATTTTTTAATTGGATTACTTGATTTCTTTGTGTTTAACATCTTGTGTTCTGTATATATTCTGGATATTAGCCCTCTGTGAAATGTAGGATTGGTGAAGATCCTTTCCCAGTCTGTAGGTTGTTGTTTTGTTCTGATGATAGTGCCCTTTGCTTTACAGAACCTTTTCAGTTTCATTATATCTCATTTATTTTCATATGGAAAAACAAAAAACCCAGAATAGCCAAAACAATCCTTTCAAATAAAGATCTTCAAGAGGTATCTCCATTCCAGATCTAAAGCTGTACTAGTGAGCAACAGTTAATACAAATGGATTGGTACTGGCATAAAAACAGACTGGTGGATCAATGGAATCGAATAGAAGATCAAGAAATAATCCCACACACCTACAGATACTTTTATTTTTGACAAAAAGCCAAAACCATATAATTGAAAAAAGACAGCATCTTCAACAAATGGTGCTGGTCTAGCTGGATGTCTACATGTAGAAAAATGCAAATAGATCCATATTTATCATCCTGCACAAAATTAAAATCCATGTGGATCAAAGACCCCAACATAAAATCAGACACACTAAATCTGTTAGAAGAAAGAGTGGAGAAGAGTCTTGACCTTATTGGCACTGGAGACAACGTCCTGAATAGCACTGACTCTTAACTAATCCCTATAATGATAAAATTCTCCTAGGAGGTAAGCTCTATCTATCTATCTATGTATCTATCTATGTATCTATCTATGTATCTATGTATCTATCTATCTATCTATCTATCTATCTATCTATCTAAATTTATTCACTTTGTACCCCAGCTTTAGCCCCCTCCCTTGTCACCTCTCAGTCCCACCCACCATCCTTCTTCTCTCCCTCTGCCCCTTCCTTAGTCCACTGATAGGGGAGGTCCTCTTCCCCTTCCATCTGAACCTAGCTTATCAGGTCCCATCAGGGCTGGCAAGGCTGCATCCCTCAGGAAGAGGTGATCAAAGAGCTGGCCACTGAGTTCAGGTCAGAGACAATGCCTGTACCCCTCACTAGGAAACCAATTTGGAAACTGAGTAGCCTGCAGGCTTCCACTGAGCAGTGGGTCTAGGCCCTCCCCATGCTTAGTCCCTGATTGGAGTTTCGGTCTCTGTAGGACCCCTGGGACCAATTTTTTGGCTCTGTTATCCTCTTTGTGGAGTTCCTGTTCCCTCCAGGTCTTTCTATCTTCTTATTCCATAAGGTTTCCTGCACTCTGCCCAAAAGTTTGGCTATGAGTCTCAGTATCTCCTTCAATACCCTGATGTGTAGAGTCTTTCAGAGGCCCCCTGTGAAAGGCTCCTGTCCTGTTCCTTGTCTTCTCCAACTTCCAATGTCTATCCTGTTTGCCCTTCTGAGGAAGGTTTCAGCCTCTTCCCTAGGGTCCTCCTTGTTTAGCTTCTTTAGGACTATAAATTTTAATATGTTTATCCTATATTATATGGGTAATAGCCACTTATAAGTGAGTATATACCATGTTTCTTTCTGCTTCTGTTACCTCACTCAGCAGGTTACTTTCCTTTTTTTTCTTCACTTCTGAAGTCCTTTCTTTTAGAATATCATCTTATTCTATTGAGATCCTCAGGGATAAAGATTCCTTGTCCTAAGCCTGACTACTTGAGTATCGTCTCCCAGAACCACATTAGGGAGACCTAACTTTTGCAGGTTGCCCTCTAGGTGTCCACAATATGCCTGAGCACACACAGGAAAATAAAAGCTTATTTCGTGTTTAGAAAGTAAAGTTCATTTTGAAAGGGGAAGTTTATTTTATGGAATTACTAATTCAGACATCATTAGACCACCTATTTTGATATTTTTACAGTAATCTAATGCCAAAGGATATTCTCTCCATTGTTCTAGTTACTCAAGTATTACCGATTGATAAATTAATTTTTATATAGCTATAGTAGTTCATTCTCACAAAGCGTGTCCTGGAAATACTTTTGATTCTTATGAAGTAAAAGTGCTTAAAATAGTTGAGAAACATGTACTAACTTTTTTTGACCCTGGGTTCAAAGAAGTTGTTTATAATGCCATTTTCTCTGTTACATTAAAATATCACTGTCTTGAGATTCGGGATGGTGTTTTGCTCACTTCTTAACCTTACATAATTCTTAGTTCTGTACCTTCTCTGAACAAAATTTCATGATTTTTTTGTAACAGACCTCTAAGAAAATAGATCTTTGACCTTCTTTAAGTTTATCCTAGCTTCATAAAGCAGAAAAATATTCTTAGTGTTAAATACAACTGACATATGAAAATAAAATATTTAGTAATCCATATGTTCAAAGGGAAGGACATCACACTTCTTTTGGGACTGGGAATTGGAGGCATTTGGTCCTTATGCAGATCTCTGAAGGTTTTATGTGACTGTGAGAAGCAGTAATATCATAAGTCTTAGAAGTGTGCTTTGGAGGGATTGTCAGATACTTCAGACGACAGTGAAATCCTTTCAAAGAACTTTTATAAGATTAGTAGAGATTTCCAGACATTACACAGGGGCACAAATCCTTCCCAAAATTGATTGATTGATTAGTTCTTTCTTGAAAGGGCAGAGTGTCTGAGGTTAGAATGTCATCATTTTAAATATTCAATAACTAGTTCTAAGTAATCTCAGTAAATGTATTTTATATAACAGGCACAAGATTTATAATGCAGAAAAACCTTAACTTATTTAAAAGTATTGAAATATAAAAAGAACAAAAAATATTTGCAATTTAGTGTTTAAAACCATAATGAGTTATGTCTATTGTCATGTTTCAGGTTTTATAACATGGCCTTCCATAATCAATTTAAGAACTTTTTAAGAATTTAGAAGAGAAAATATATGCATAAACCAGAATGTAGGCTACACTAGTCACTACAAAAGACTAATTATGAAACATCTGTAATACCACTCATAAAAGACCTCTGTTTCTTACATACCTGAAATTCAAAATACATTGTATTATCACTAATATTTAAAAAGCAATTCTATCAGGTTTGTTTAATTATATGTCTAACAGCTGGGTGAGATAACATTATCCTTGTATCAAAATAAAATTCTTTTTTTTTACATGACTATAACTCATTTATTTTTTAAAGTAATTAATTTATTACAATGTATTCATTTTGTATCCCTTCTACAGCCCCCATCCTCATCTCCTCCCAGTTCCACCCACTCTCCCACTTCTCCCCTTATGCCCTTTCCCTAGTCCCCTGATAGAGGAGGACCTCCTCCCCTTCTATCTGACCCTAGACTATCAGGTCTCATCAAGGCTGGATGCATCGTCTTCCTCTGTGGTGAATACAGTTTTTTTTTTTTCTGGTAATTTTTTATTTTAATTTTTTTATTAATTACACTTTATTTACTTTGTACTCCCCCTGTACTTCCCTCCCTCCTCCTCTCCCAATCCCTCCCTTCCTTCTCCTTCTCCATGCATACCCCTCTCCAAGTGCACTGGTAGGGGAGGTCTTCTTTTCCTTCCTTATGATCCTATTTAAAATGTTGATTTAATAGTTTTTACTTTGAGATTACAACTAGCTTGTTATGTAAGACATTTCTCTTTAGTATATAATAGATGTAAATTAATATACCTTAAATTTAATAAGATATCTTGAAACATTATAATAAGTTTTGTTTCTCACAAACTCTTTTCCTTTTTCATATTTATCATCTCTGTCTTGAGTAGAAAGCATTTATTGTTTCAATCCAAATTCCTCATTGACATCTAATAATTGTGAAATATTTAATGTTACACTTTATACATGGCATTTCTAAAAATGTATCTTACCTTATTTTGATTTCCCAATGAATATAAACAGGCAACTATACACCTTATAATACTATCTAAATACATAAGGCAGAAAGAATATTCCAAAAATATAATAGACTATTCTTCATTGGGGTGATTTAGAATAGCCCCAAAAGGCTCAGATATTTGGGCCCCAGTTAGTAGACTTGGGAAATGAGTGGGAGGTGTGGCCTTGCTGGAGGAGATAAATCACTGGGGATGGGCTTGGAGGTTCCAAAGGTCCATGAAACACCCACTCTCTCGCTCTCGCTCTAGCTCTCACTTGCCTGCTGCCTGTGTATCTAAAGCTCTTATCTACTGCTACAGTACCATGCCTGCCTTCATGTCACCATGATGATAACAGACTAAGAAAGCCCTTAATTAAATATTTTCTTAGTTATGCTGTCTTTATATATCAAGAAACAGTAAGACAGGAGATGTGGTACATTGGAGAAACTGTGTCATTGAGGGTAGGTTTTGAAATTTCAAAAGGCCACAACAGATCCATTGTCTCCCTCTTACCCCTGTCTCTCTGTATCTTTCTCCATGCCTCTCTCTGTGTGTCTTCCTCTTTCTGTGTCTCTCTTTGACTCTCTCTGTGCCTCTAACTTGTATTTTGTAGATCGGAAAGTAAGATCTTCGTTCAAGTACTGACTAATTGCCTTCAGACTTGCTCCCTGCCATAATGGTCATGAACTCACCCCTTGAAACTCTAGGCAAGCCGGTAGTTAAATTTTGTTTTTAAAAGTTGCCTCCATAAACCGTTCCCCCCTCCCCTCCCAATCCCACCTTCCCTCTCCCTTCTTCACGCATGCCCCTGCCCATGTCCACTGATAGGGGAGGTCTTCCTCTCATTCCTTCTGATCCTAATCTATCAGATCTCATCAGGAGTGGCTACATTGTCTTCCTCTAGGGCCTGGTAAGGTTGCTCTCCTCACAGGAGGAGGTGATCAAAGAGCAGGCCAATCAGTTCATGTCAGGGGCAGTCCCTGTTCTCATTACTATGGCACCCACTTGGACACTGAACTGCCATGGGCTACTTCTGTGCAGGAGTTCTAGGTTATCTCCATGCATGGTACTTGGTTGGAGTTTGAGTCTCAGGAAAGACCCCTGTGCTCAGATTTTTCGGTTCTGTTGCTCTCCTTGTGGAGCTGCTGTCCTCTCCAGATCTTACTATTTCCCACTTTTTTTGTATAAGATTCCCTGCACTCTGCCCAACAGTTAGCCATAAGTCTCTACATAAAAAAAAATGTTGCCTAAGAATGGTGTCTCTTTACAATAACGAAAAAGTAACTAAGAAATTTATGCTATATTTTATATTTTAGTTGAAGAATTGGTTGAATGGGTAAGAGTGCTTGTTTGATAGCAGAAATATCTGAGTGTAAATACTCAACATGCATGTTTAAAAAAAAAGAACAAGCATTTCTGCACATAGTGATAACCCAAGTATTAATGGTCAGAGATGAGCAGAACTCAGGATCTCCCTGGATATCAAACCTACTTCTGTTTCAGTGAAAGACCCAGTTTCAACACCAAGTGACAGAAGAAACTTATGAGCCACTGCTCTTGCTTAGTCAGGAGCATGCATGAACACACACACACAGTGCGTTAAACACTTTCTTAGATTGGGAAGATAACATTTTCATTTGGTTCTTATCTAACTGGCTTATCAAAGGAAATATCACTTAATGTATATGCTGAAAAGTAGTTTCTAAAGGATATAAATATGTATGCATATATGTGTGTGTGAAAATTTTGTTCAGCTGCTTTACTTTAAAATTAAAATAAAAATGAGAGAAACAAAAATTGCAGCATCCTTTGAGTATAAAATAATTTCTAAAATTAAACCCATGAAAATATTGTATGCCTAACTCTTAAATAAAATCAAGTGAATGTTTTATGTTTTATGATTTTATCTTCACAAGCACACATGTGCTGGAGCCATCTTTCTTAGGGTGAAAAGTCTAGGAATAATTGGTCACAGCAGCTCCAATGTGACTGAAAGAAGGCTCCACACTCCAAAATGCTGGTCTGCTGAGCTGGACAGCCTGGTTGCTATACAGAAAGAGCAGGAATTGCTGGCATTCTGTCTTTACTCGCTTGAGGTAGTGCTGCTTCAGCAGGCCACTGAAGAGTTTGCAGGCTTGACGACCACAGAAGAAGGAATCTAGGGGCAGTGCTTCTCAGTGTAACTCTCCTTCCTCGCCTTCCCTTTTTGTGGTGGAGAATCCGACACAGCTGGAGCTTGCTGAACCTGACCGCTCACCATTGTTCATGAGCCTCCTGTGCCTTTTCTAATTGACAAAACGGTCCAACAGTCCAGCTTGATACAGTGCCTACAATAGACTTTTAAGTGTTCAGCAAATATGAACTGAATGCTAATAGAATTAAGCTACTGGCACCATTTCATATATTCCATATGCTCTGGCCCACACCCGCGTTATTTCTTGCCATGAGATGTTAGTTTCTCTCTGTATCAATCGATTACTGTCACCAAGAGCAATGACTATCAATTATAATGTAGTTCTATGAATATATAGTTGGATAACCCTGAATGAATTCTGGCTGTTTTCAACCTCTCAACTCAGATAAAAAGCATCCCTTTTTAAAAAGAATTTCAGGACTCTTGATAGGGAGAGGGCATCTGATACTAGTCCAACATTTCCTATACTATTTACAAAAACAAAAAATTTGGGCAATATCTTTCCATAATACAGCAATGAGAACCTAAAATATAATGTTGGTGTGAGGCATAGAAAAAAGACAAGAAAGAAAGTTCTGGTAATCTGAATAATATTGGCAGACCCTGAAGGATTATAGTCAAAGAATTCTGACTTTGAGAAATAGTCATAATAATGATCCTGTGAATTTTCTGTCCCCAGAAGAGCTTTTGTATCAAGCAGTGCTGATTTTCCAGTATTCTTGAGGAGGCTGGAAGAGTTGTACCTTTCTAGATGAACAAAATCACATCTCTGGCAGGATTCACTCCAGCTTCAAGGGAAAGAGAATTGCATGCCAGAAGATTCTCCATCAAAATAAGACTTGACTGCTCACAATCACAAGATTCAAATGCTTAGAATAAATCAATAGCAGGACTGGAGGAAGGTAGGAAACATAGTAGCATTAAAGGACAGGAATAGTAAGATGAAAAAGGGTTCTCAGATGCAAATGTAACAGATTCTCAAGCACACTCACATGACACTGTGAATGGAAACAAAGAGGATTCATTAACACTGCTAAAATTGAATTAAAAGGAACATATTCTAAATTACAATTATGTATATCTGTATATATTTACACATATATCTAGTACTTGAAAATTAATTAAAATTTAGTATACAACCTACATTTACATCCTTATTACTGTAATAGGTATTCAAATAGAAGTTTATTAATATACAAAGAAAACACTAGCAAAAAAGACAGTATAAGGAAAAAAGAAAAATATGGCAAATAGTTTACATTTAAAACCTTTTAGATAAAAAATAATCACTGATTAATTGTATCCAGCATATTCAGGGGCTGTTAACCAAACCCAATAGAGAATGAGTACTTCAAATTACTAATTCTCATCAAATGGGAAAGATCAAACAAAGGGCAAAGAGTAAGATCTGGGAAAGAAAAACAGGTGAAAGGACAAAGCTGACCTCACAATCCTGAATCAATCAACACATTCAGTGTGGACTATGAGTGGCCATCAGAAGTTCTGAAACCATTCATAAATTTTTGTGGCCTGAACATCCTATTTTTAAAAAACGGAAGAAAAGCTTCAACCACATCAACTGATTTTGCATTAAGCAATGATAATTTTTGAAAGACATTCTATTACCTAAAAACCTATTCATCATCTTTAAGAAAGAGAAAATATTTAGTAAGGCAGAAGTAAATAGAAAATAAGAACTAAAATTACCCAGATAAATCTTTAAAAAAAACAACCTGGTAACTATCTGTAGAGCACACATTGCCTAACATATGTGGAGTTCCGAGAGTGTGGTGGCACAGAGGGGAATCTCTGGCTTCATCTCAAATGCCAGTATAGACAGGCCCTGAGTCAGACAATAATGGGTAAGTGCCCCCAAAATATAATAAATAGTAAATACGTAACTTTTATTTGAAGAAACAGATTCTTTTTCACAAAAGACTTAAATACATAGTTTATTCTAGAGCATATATGAGTGACTATGGCCCAGAAACACAGATTTAAATTATTCCCAATCTCATCTTACAATGTGAAAGCAGTTTCATAGTTTTAAATATCAAAGAAAGACATAAATCAAGAGACGGTTAAAAGCTATTGGTGCATACATCAGAGAGGTACATGCACTGAAATTCAGGAAGCTTTTCTATTAGCCTAAGATGCTATCTGATGACATTCTTAGTTTCTGCCATTGGTACAATCTGGTGGTTTGATAAGATAATAGATTTCAAATATTTCTGTCATTCAGTCACTGGATATTATTTCTGACACAGAAGTGGGCAAGGAATAGATTTTCAGGGGTATAATCTTAGACTGAGATAAGGTAGTTAGGCTGTGTACCTACAACATTCTAACCATTCCACATTTTTGAGGTACTGACTAATCAGTCCCAGCAGACACAACTTCTTTAAATGCGGTCTCACAGCAGTAGTTCACACAACTCTAATTAAAAATGAAAAAATATTAGGAAAATATGAGATCCGCATATCTTCATTGCAGCTTAGTTCTTAGAAAGTGATTGTCTTGTGTCAGAAAAGCAAAACGATGCTACAGTGGCCTGTAGATTTGCTTTCAAGGTATCATGCTTCTAATAAAGTCCCGAGGGGCGTGGTATACTCACAGTTCTCAGTGACTTTAAGCCTATCATTATCCTGACATTTCAGCTTGGGTTTCTTCGGGGTTGTATTCCCTTACACACTTGGCACTTGAAGGACTTTTTCTTTATTAATTACACTTTATTCACTTTATATCCCACCCTGTGGTTCCCTCCCTCCTCCCGTCCCAATCCCTCCCTTCCTCCACCCCCTGCATGGATACCCCTCCCCAAGTCCACTGATAGGGGAGGACTTCTTTTCCTTCCTCTGACCCTAGTCAATTAGGTCTCATCAGGAGTGGCTGCATTGTCTTCTTCTGTGGCCTGGTAATGTGCTTCCCCCTCAGGGGAGGTAATTAAAGAGCAGGCCAATCAGTTCATGTCAGAGACAGTCCCGGTTCCTCTTACAATGGAACCCACTTGGATACTGAACTGCCATGGGCTACATCTGTGTAGTGTCTTAGGTTATCTCCTTGGTTGGAATATCAGTCTCAGAAAAGACCCCTGTGCTCAGATTTGTTGGTGCTGTTGCTCTCCTTGTGGAGTTCCTGTCCTCTCCAGATCTTACTGTTTCCCAATCTTCTTTCCTAAGATTGCCTGCACTCTGCCCAAAGGTTGCCCATAAGTCTCAGCATCTGCATTGATAGACTGCAGGGCAGAGTCTTTCAGAGGTCCTCTGTGTCAGGCTCTTGACTTGTTCCCTCTTTTCTCCTTCTTCTGATGTCCATCCTCTTTGCCTTTCTGGATTAACTAAACAGAGAATTCTCTGCAGAAGAATATCGAATGGCAGAGAAACACTTAAATGTTCAACCTCATTAGCCATCAGGGAAATGCAAATCAAAGCGACCCTAAGATTTCACCTTACACTGATCAGAATGGCTAAGATCAAAAACTCAAGAGACAACACATGCTGGAGAGGTTGTGGAGAAAGGGGAACCCTCCTCCACTGCTGGTGGGAATGTAAACTTGTACAACCACTCTGGAAATCAATCTCGTGTTTTCTCAGACAACTATGAATAGCGCTTCCTCAATATCCAGCTATACCATTCCTAGGCATATACCCAAAAGAGTCTCAAGTACACAATAAGGACATTTGCTCAACCATGTTTGTAGCAGCCTTATTTGTAATAGCCAGAAGCTGGAAACGGCCCAGATGCCCCTCAGTGTAGGAATGGATGCACAAATTGTGGTACATCTACACAATGGAATATTACTCAGCAATAAAAAAAAAAAAAAAACAAGGAAATCATGAAATTTGCAGGTAAATGGTGGGATCTGGAAAAGATCATCCTGAGTGAGTGATCCCAGAAGCAGAAAGATGCATACGGTATATACTCACTCATATAGACATATAAATATAGAATAAACCTACTAAAATCTGTACACCTAAAGAAACTAATCAAGAGGGAGGACTCTTGCTAAAAAGCTTAATTCCTATCCAGTTTTGGGATTCTTAATGCCAATGGGAAATATCTTCCTTGTCTCTCTCCCCATCTTCATCGCCTCAGCTTCTTCTACAGAGATCATTTGAAATTTATATCTTGATTCTCATCGAACTTCTGTTATTCTGAATTCTACTTAAATTCAAGTTCACAGTGAATGTTTTTGTGTTTGCTGTATAAGATTAAAAAGTGACTGAAGAAGCTCTGAAAATTTCTCCTTTTCTGAAATAAAATAATAATTTTACATGGGAGAATTCTCTCCCATAATTTTCAAATGTGTTAAATTTCTATACTAAATTTAAATACTGCAATTTATGTGGAAAACTGTATCTACTTTGAGTGTAATGTAATAAAAGCAAAGGGGAAGGTTCTAGTGTTAACCAGAACCAAAACAGGAAAAGGAATTGCCTAGAGAAGCAGTCATGATAATGTGCAGGGAACATAGAAGAATGAGAAGTGTCTATAATATTCTGACTTTTAAATATTTTTTATTTTAAAAATTTATCAACGAAAATTTACAATGGCATATATTAATTTTACAAACATCCTAAGTGAAGTAATATTTTAAAATATGTTTGGTACTGAATTATAAAGATATAATTTAAGGAAAATAGTTGAGTGATACCTTAATATATTAATACTATCTTAATATATTAGCAACACATGTCTAACAGACTGTCTCTGTCACTTTCTCATCTGTCTCTGTGTATAATATATATGTATATATACATATATATATACACACACACAAACTATTTAATCTAGGATTTAAGTATAACATCTATAGGATATTTAAAATCTCAGTGTTTTCACCTAGCTAAGGCTGCTGTTGAACAACATCTAGCTTTTTTGTTCCAGGGACCTTCTTTTAGCTTCTCCAACCTGGATAAACTAAACAGTATACACACAGATGGTGAAACCTTATGTTATGCTCCTCTGAAAAGATTAGCCTCATTAAAATGAAAATTAGCTTCCACCTGCTAAATGTGGCTTGGCACCTACTAAGTGGCATTCCCAAGGAAGAAATCAAAAGCCTTTTTAAAGCCTGAAAATTATTTTGAAGAATCAAGGTGTTCAACAAAGCTCAAGGATTTTTTTTTCAGTAGAAATAACAAACAATCATAGCAATCATCTTCCTCTATTTATTACATTTATTTGTTAAAAAATTAAAATTAAGCTATGAACAAAGGCTTATGAAAATATTTATTTCTTTATTAGGCAGAAGAGCAAAGACAAAAATTTAATCTTAATTATTTGCTTCCCAATGAGCCAATAATGACAAATATCTTAAGAGTTGAAAGTAAAGCTGTTATGATTTGAAAAGTTGAATTAAACAGCAAAGACTTTTGGAGTGCTCAGATGGAATGACCACAGGTGCCGAAGCCATTCACAGTGAACCTGGGTTGATCTCCATTTTCCTAATTATTGGCTGCCTTCTAGTTCATTCTCTGAATAAAAACCTGTCAGTGTTTACTATTTCCTACAATCAGACATTCCCTCAGACAAGAAAATGTAGGCCAAATCCTCATTGTTCTCATTAAAAACTCACTGGGTTCCACAAGGGGTATTAGCATGGATGACCTAAAGTCAAATGTCTTTCATTTAGAACTTAAATGCCCTTTATAGTTTCAGCGACGATTTTCCTACTTAGGCTTGAGGTCAGAGGCATGAACTGCACTAGCTCACAGCAAAGACTCCTGAGCACTCTCTCTCAGCCATTTCTATCGATGGTTTGCACAAGGTTTAACAACCTGAATGTACTTTGTGCTTTTCAGATTCTGAGAGGCTAAGATCGTTTCAGAAAAATGATAATTAAGAAAGAATGCATGTGGCATCAGAAACTGACAAATGTGTGGAACGCAGACACTTCACAGGTAACGGAGCTTTCCCACACAATCTTTATGAAGTTCACCTGAGACAATCACCTGAGAAAATTAAGAGAAGTTTGGAGCACATGTTAAGCATTATATTTGAAACATTAAACATCAATGTACTTGGGGAGGGAGGGAAGGACCTGAAGGGAAGGAGGGAGGGGTTTATGAGGGGATACAAAGTGAATAAAGTGTAATTAATAAAATAAAGTTTAAAAAACATACTTTTCCATATATTTTATGTTAAAAATATCTTTCTAATTCTTTTTAAAATTTAATTTATTTATTCATTTATTACAATTTATTCACTTTGTATCTCTGCTGCAGCCCTCTCCCTCATCTCCTCTCAGTTCCACCTACCCTCTCACTTCTCCCCCTATTCCCTTTCCCTAGTCCCCTGATAGCAGAAGAGCTCCTCCCATTCTATCTGACCCTAGCCTATCAGGTCTCATCAAGGCTGGTTGCATCATCTTCCTCTGTGGCCTGGCAAGGCTGCACCCCCACCCCAGGGGGAGATGATCAAAAAGCCAGCCACTGAGTTCATTTCAGAGACAACTTCTGTACCCCTTACTAGGGACCCCACTTGGAAACTGAGCAGCCTATGGTCTTCTTCTGAATATGGTGTCTAGGTCCTCTCCATGCATGGTTCTTGTTTGGAGTATCTGACTCTTCAGGCACCACGGATCCCATGTTTTTTGGCTGTGTTGTTCTCCTTGTGGAGTTCCTGTCCCCTCCAAGTCTTTCTATCTCCCCGTTCTTCCATAAGGTGTCTAGCATTCTGCCCAAAATTTGGCTATGAGTCTCATTGTCTCATTTGATACCCTGGTTGGTATAGTCTTTAAGAAGTCCTCTGTGGAAAGCTCCTGTCTCGTTCCCTGTCTTCTCTTATTTCCAATGTCTATCCTGTTTGCCCTTCTGAATCAGCATTAGGCATCCTCCCTAGAGTACTCTTTGCTGTTTACCTTCTTTAGGACTATAGATTTTAGTATGTTTATCCTATATTCTACAGCTAATATCCACTTATAAGTGAGTATATACCATATGTGCCATTCTGTTTATGGGTTACCTCACTCAGGATGATCTTTTCTAGTTCCCACCATTTGCCTGGAAATAATTTCATGAATCAAAAACTCAAGGGATGTTGCATGCTGGAGAGGGTGTGGAGAAAGGGGAACCCTCCTTCATTGTTGGTGAGAATGTAACCTTGCACAACCACTTTGGAAATCAATCTCTTGCTTTCTCAGAAAATTAGGAATAGTGCTACCTCAAGCTATACCTCTCCTAAGCATGCATGCAAAATACGTTCAAGTATACAAAAAGGACAATTGCTCAACTATATGCATAGCAGCTTTATTTGTAACCACCAGAACCTGGAAACAACCTAGATGTCCATCAACAGAAGAATAGATGCAGAAATTGTAGTTCATTTACACAATGAAATACTACTCAGCAATTAAAAACGAGAAAAGTTTTTTATTGCTTTTAGCCATAAAGTTGACTTCTAGATACATCCACAATGGGCAGCTATTGACTCTTTGCTGCTGAAGGGCAGTGTCGGATTTTAAGACTGTATCTTTTGTTAAGTCAACGTGGTTCAGCAGAAGGACACCCTCCCCACACACACAATATTTGAGTAGGACAATTTGGACTTGGAGAAAAAAAATGGATACAAAGTGGGTTAGGTAGAGAAAGAGGGTAGATTTGGGGAAAACTGGCAAGGGACGGTGAATACTATTAAAAACATGAAATTATCAAAAAGCTAATAAAAATAAATAAAATCATATAAACATGTATGTGTCCTTTGAAAGGCCATGTAGATGAGAGCTAAAGTTTGTTCAGACATTTTCAGAAATATAAAATGTAATCTGATATTCCTTGCCACAATTTAATCACCTAGAAGAAAGTTCTGGGACAGTTAACAGTCATTCCATACAAATACTTTCCATATGAATATAGGATTTTATCAGTTACATGCACTTTTAAAATATCACACTTTTAAATTTAATAAGTTATAGCAATAATTAGTTTAAATGGGTCCTCTTATTCAGATTTCAAGGATCTCAGAGAACTGTGTCTCATTAAATCTATCTCATCGTCACTTCACTTGATTTTTCCAAAATTTCCAACATTCTTTGCTCATGCCTCAACAGTTTGATCATCTCAGTCCTAATTATTTCCATCTACTAACTATAGCTGAATAAAATTAATCACCCACTACCATCAATCATTCCAGCTATATGATATTTTATTTTATCCCATGTATGTGCATAGAAGACATGACTTTCCTCTGTTTTTGTTTCTTCATTATGTAGCTGGAAATATACCTTTCAGGTTGAATTTTCTGTAATAGAAACGAACTATGTTCTATAGGTAAGATTTACTTCTCAAGGGCTTGTAACCAAATGCCCAGAGTTAATATGAACCAAATGTGTTTGTCATATGAACAGAGGGCACTGAAATATATTCCAAAATCTTTTTGGGTTTAAAAAACTGCAATAAGGGATGTGGGAGGAGATAAGGGAGGTAGGTAGGGCAAGATTGGGAGGGGCAAGGGTGGGGCTACAGCTGGGATACAAAGTGAATAAATTGTAATAAATGAATGGGATGTACATTGGAAAAAGGAGAAAAAAAAGAAACAGGACAGGAGCCTACCACAGAGGGCCTCTGAAAGACACCTAGTAATGTATAAAAGCAGATGATATACTCATAACCGAACTTTGGGCAGAGTGCAGGGAATCATGAAATAAGGGGGGTTAGTAAGACCTGGAGAGGACAGGAGCTCCACAAGGAGAGCAACAGAACCAAAATATCTGGGCACAGGTGTCTTTTCTGAGACTGATATTCCAACCAAGATCCATTCCTGGATATAACCTAGAACCCCTCCCTGCTCATATGTATCCCATGGCAGCTCAGTCTCCAGCTCAGCCCTAGTTAGGGTAACAGGGGCTGTCTCTGATATGAACTCAGTGGCTGGCTCTTTGATCATCCCCCTGAGAGAGGAGCAGCCTTGCCAGGCCACATAGGAAAACATTGCAGTCAGTCCTGATGAGACCTGATAAGCTAGGGTCAGATGGGAGGAGAGGAGGACCTCCCCTATCAGTGGACTTAGAGAGGGACATAGAAGAAGATGAGTGAGGGAGGGTGTGTTTGGGAGGGAATGAGGGAGGGGGCTACAGCTGGGGTACAAAGAGAAAAAAATGTAATTAATGTAAAAAAACTTAATTAAAAATTATATTAAAAAAAAGAAAAAATGTCTCATTAAAAAAAAACCGAAGCAGTGTTTTCGTCTATATGCTCACTCATGGGAGAATCTAGGTTTTGCTTGCCTAGGAACACATTCTAAAATGAACAGACTCCATATAGAATGCTCTCGCTGCCAGATACCACAGGAATGACTTAAATAATTTTCACACTTTTGGCATATGTGAAAACAGTTTTCTATTTTCTATTTGTGTGTTTAGTTTAATTTTTAATATGTTATGCATGCCTCATTCCAAATATAAATATATTTATAAATATATTTTAATTAAAAATGTTGCTTAGTTTTAGTAAATTCGAGTGATTCTAATGCAGAAAATTTAAGGGTGGATTTTTGTTAATAATTTTCTTTACATTTAAAACATTCTTGAAATAATTATTAGATGAAAAGGTACTTTCTAGTAAATTTAGTGATGTCACTGCCATACCTCAAAAATATAAGACAAATATAGTGCTAGACTGAATAAGCTATGGTCAGAGGGAAGGGCATTACCTTTTGTTCTTATCACACAGGAAAATGAAGACACGAGACAGAATTAGAAAATAAAAACATGGTCCTGTGTTGTTGACATGGATATAAAAAGAATGCTCTCTGCATGGAGAGTCTGGCCAGCCAGCGGTCAGATGTAATTCTTGCCTAAGTATTCATTAATATAAACTAGTATGTAGCCATGTAAATGTATGATGTATACACTGCTATTTACCAAATGAGTAAGTACCATTTTTCCAAAAATATTTACTCATAATTTCTTGAATATACTTATTGCAAATCATAATAATTTTTTCTATATTCAAGCTTGAACACTTTAAAAATTATATGGCTAATATCCACTTATAAATGAGTATATATCTATGTGTCTTTCTGCTTCTGGGTTACCTCACTCAGGATGATCTTTTCTACTTCTGACCATTTACTGGCAAATTTCATGATTTCCTTGTTTTTAACTGCTGAGTAGTATTCCATTGTGTAAATGTACCACACTTTATGCATCCATTACTCTGCTGAGGGACATCTAGTTTGTTTCCGGATTTTGGCTATTACAGATACAGCTGCTGTGAACATAGTTGAGCAAATGCCCTTATTGACAGGTGGAGCATCTTTTGGGTATATGCCTAGGAGTGGTATAGATCTTGAGGTAGCACTATTCCTGATTTTCTGAGAATGCACCAGACTGATTTCCAAAGTGGTTGTACAAGGTTACATTCCCACCAGCAATGGAGGTGGGTTCCCCTTTTTCCACAATCTCTCCAGCGTGCATCATCCCTTGAGTTTTTTATTTTAGCCATTCATGAAATTTGCAGGCAAATAGTGAGAACTAGAAAATATCATCCTCAGTGAGGTCACTCATAAGCACAATGACACATATGGTATATACTCACTTATAAGTGGATATTAGCTATATTATATAGGATAAACATATTAAAATCTATATTCCTAAAGAAAGTGAACAACAAAGATTACCCTAGGGAAGATGCTTAATGCTCATCTAGAAGGGCAAACAGGATAGACATCTGAAGTAGAAGAAAACTGGGAACAGGACAGGAGCCTACCACAGAGGGCCTCTGAAAAACTCTATCCAGCAGGGTATCAAAGCAGATGCTGAGACTCATAGCCAAACTTTGGGCAGAGTGCAGGGAATCTTATGAAAAAAGTGGTAGATAGAAAGACCTGGAGGGGACAGGAGCTCCTCAAGGAGACCAACTGAACCAAAAAATCTGGGCACAAAGGTCTTATCTGAGACTGATGCTCCAACAAAGGACCGCGCATGGATATAACCTAGAATGCCTGCTCAGTTGTAGCCCATGGGGCAGTTCAGTATCCAAGTGGGTGTTCTAGTAATGGAAACAGGGACTGTCTCTGACATGAACTCAGTGGCTGGCTCTTTGATCACCTGTCACTGAGGAGGAGTAGCCTTACCAGGGCACAGTGGAAGACAATGCAGTCAGTCCTGATGAGACCTGATAGGCTATGGTCATAGGGAAGATGAGGAAGACCTCTCCTATCAGTGGACCAGGGGAGGGACATGAGAGGAGAAAAGGGAAGATGAATGGGATTGGGGGGATATGAGAGCAGGCTACAGCTGGAATACAAAGTGAATAAATTGTAATAAATAAAAACTAAATTAATTAAATTTTAAAAAAGAGCTCCATTGTATGGTTTTGGCATCTTTGTCAAAAATCAGATGTCCATAAGTGTGTGGGTTTATTTCTGGGTCTTCTTTTCAGTTCCATTTATCCACCATTCTGTTTCTATGCCAGTACCATGCAGTTTTTAATACTGTTGCTCTATAGTACAGCTTGAGATCAGGGATGGAGATACCACCAGAAGGTCTTTTATTGTACAGGGTTATGTTAGCAATTCTGGGTTTCTTGTTATTTCATATGAAATTGAGAATTTTACTTTCAAGGTCTATAAAGAATTGTGTTGGTAATTTGAAAAGCTAATCAGGAAGTACTCTGGCTAAGATGCTCAATTCCCATTCAGAAAGGCAAAGAAGGTGGACATCGGAGGAGGAACAAAGCAGGAAACAGGGCAGGAGCCTACCACAGGGGGCCTCTGAAAGGCTTTACCCTGCATGGCATTGAGACAGATGTTGAGACTCATAGCCAAAGGCAGAGTACAGGGAATCCTATGAAAGAAGGGGTAGATAGAAAGACCTGGAGGGGACAGGAGCTCCACAAAGACAACGACAGATCCTAAAAGTCTGAGCACAGGGGTCTTTTCTGAGACTGATACTCCAGCCAAGGACCACATGTGGAGATGACCTGAAACCCCTGCACAGATGTAGCCTATGGCAGTTCAGTTTCCAAGTGGATGTCCTATTAATGGGAACAGGGACTGTCTCTGACATGAACTGATTGGCCTGCTCTTTGATCACCTTCCCCTGAGGGGGGAGCAGCCTTGCTAGGCTACAGAGGAAGACAATGCAGCCACTCCTGAGGAGACCTGATAGACTAGGATCAGAGGGAAGGGGAGGGACCCTCCCTTTTCAGAGGACTGGAAGAGGGACATGGTTGGGAAAGAGAGATGGTAGGACTGAGGGTGGAGGAGGGAGGAAGGTACAGGGGGAATACAAAGTGAATAAACTGTAATTAATAAAAATTTTAAAAAAAGAAAAAAAAAGAGTTCCAGCATTCTTTTGGAATAATAGAACAGGTACATGCTATGAAGTATACCATCCATCTCATGTTCAGAAAAGGATGCACCATGAGGTCTTTTCATGCTGAAAATTCAGCATCAGCTTTGTTTCCTATACAAATGATAACTTCTTATAATATTTATTCCACATTCCTTCAGTATGCCATCATAGTCTGTAGTTGAGATAGTCTCAATGAATCAGTGTAAAATAAATCTTACTGAAAGCTACTGATTTCAAAATACTGTGAAATAAAGAATATGCCCACATCATATTCAGATTAAGAAAGACCATGGTACAAGCTGCAGCTTGACACCCTGCAGTAATATTTCTTTTCTCAAGCCCATGAGCCCTGTGCTTGAGAAAACTGTAAAACTTTTTTTAAGTCTTTCTTTGATCCTACTCACTAAGAATGAAGACCTGCCCCAATAAGGCAGAAATACAATTAACCACTAATGAAGACACCTGGAATTTTTTTGTCTCATTCTTCATTTGCGCAGCGACCTACTTAATTCTGTTTAACTGCCATCCTCACCGACTCATGCATCTAACACCGTCTGTTAACTAGGAACACTGTGGACCCTACGAATAGGCACCAAGTATATCTATTATTTGCTAGCTCACCAAATCAAACTAGAAAGAAAATATTCCTAAAAAGAGAATATTCCTAGAAAGAGAAAATTCCTAAATGGATGACCAGCTCCCTGATTGCATCTCTCCATGGTCATTCTATCAGATGTAATAAAGCCAGTATTCTCACTAATTTGAATTTATATGAGATAAAAATGAGCCCACAGGTAGAACTAAGAATGCAAGTACTAATTAGTAGACTAGGGATTTCTATAGAAGATGTATGCTTCCAAAAATCAAAAGCCAAATCAATACTATGCTCATTGTACGTTGCTGTTTATAAACTCTATAGTATCTCAAAGCTGCTAAACTAGATCTAGAAGTTTCAGCTGTTGCAATGCTTTGTCTCTTCTAATCTTGTGTCCAACTCTACTTTAGTCAACTGCTCTTTTCCAACTCTGACTTTCTTGAAATTTCGAACTTTTTCCTTTCCCCCTTCCAAAGTTTTAGTATTTAGAATCACCATGCAATCATCAATCTTTCACAAAGTCTTCATTGAACATTTTTATAATATTGTCCTTAGTATACAGAATCCCTACTTTATTCTCCCAGATGCAGTAATGAATAAAATGTAACAGGGAGCAGGACAGGAGCCTACCACAGAGGGCTTCTGAAAGACTCTACCCAGCAGGATTTTGAAGCAGATGCTGAGACTCATAGCCAAACATTGGACAGAGTACAGAGAATCTTATGAAAGAAGGGGGAGAGAAAAACCTGAGGGGGACAGGAGCTCCACAAGGAGAGCAACAGAACCAAAAAATCTGGGCCAGGGGTCTTTGTTGAGCCTGATACTCTAATCAAGGACCATGCATGGAGATAAACTAGAACCCCTGCACAGATGTAGCCCATGGTAGCTCAGTCTCCAAGTGGGTGTCCTAGTAAGGGGAACAAGGGCTGTCTCTGACATGAACTCATGGGCTGGCTCTTTGATCACCTCCCTCTGAGGGGTGTGTGTGCAGCCTTACCAGGCCACAGAGGAGGACATTGCAGCCAGTCCAGATGAGATCTGATAGGTTAGGGTCAGAGGGAAGGGAAGGAGGACTTCCCCTATCAGTGGACTTGGGGAGGGGCATGGGAGGCGTAGAGGGAGGGGAGGTAGGATTGGGAGGGGATGAGAGAGGGGGCTACAGCTGGGATACAAAGTGAATAAATAATAAATAAATAAATAAATAAATAAATAAATGGATTAATGTATGAGATTCATATATAAGTACTAGCTGGGAAATGAAAGTCCTGTGCATTCTGCAGAAGGCACTTCTTTGCCTTGCTCTGGCTCCTTTGAGAAATTTAAAACTGAGCTAGCTCAGTTTCTACACCAGTGACGTGAGTATACTACTAAAATTCTCTGCATCTTCAAATCACTTGTATCAAAGAAAATCACAATGTTCCATCTCCAAAGAATCTATACATATCTAGTGAGACAAAAGCTATGCAAAGCTTTTGCACAGCTAGCATTAATTAAAAACTAATGACTATTATTAGTATAAATAATTGAAAACAGTAACAATTATTGCCAGTCAAAATGTTCTGTGAAAGTTTTTTTATTTTTTTATTTTTTTCCTATATACCTAATATGTTCTACTGCAATGTGAGTAAAAATAAAAAATGTGAACACTTAGATTTTTTTGGTGGTTCACATGGAAAGAAACACTTTGTGACTGATATGTATCTCATGTGCACACGGCCAGTCTTTGATGTTTACTAAACGATTCTATGATTCAATA
This sequence comes from Meriones unguiculatus, assembly GCF_030254825.1. NCBI lineage: Eukaryota > Metazoa > Chordata > Mammalia > Rodentia > Muridae > Meriones > Meriones unguiculatus. The sequence goes on along the minus strand of NC_083368.1, from coordinate 8,298,242 downwards.
ATTGTTATTCTTACATGCAATTATCCAGCTTTATAATCTTTTAAAACATTTGTGTTACTGTAGAGCACTGTTGTCTCTGTCAAGAAATGCCCTCAAGGTAATCTGCAGCTTAGTACTCTATTTCTTTCCACTGCCAGGTTTCTACCCATGCTTGAGAGACCTCTAGATTTCAAGAAGGGTTTGTCTTGGAGGTTTCACAAGGTCCTGTTCACAGAGAAGGAAGTTCTGCTCGAATATGGGCTGCCCCAACAGGAATGCTGGAGATCAGATGGAACACAGAGAAGGAATAAGCCTTTTAGCCTAGGCATGCCTTGTTGCTCACTACTTCCTGAGGGTCGGAAGCAAGCAGTCTGTCCTTCAGATTTTGTCTCAATCATTGAGGGGTTAAAGTCATTCATAAGTAATGAGAAATGAGTGGGTCCACCTCAGGGAAATTTCAGAAATCTCAGCCTACTGTCTCAGGAGTATTCTAACCTGACCTCATAGAGCTCCCTGGCCCCCTAACTCTACTACACTGTGACCCAAGTGTTTGACCAGGACTAAACTGTGACTAAGCAGAACCGCCTGTATTGCTTAGCTCTTATTTGCATGCAAAGAACGCATCACTGGGCGGCACCTGCAGAGGGGCTCACACTAACTTCCCAGAACTGGGAATTCAGAATCTGGCTAATTCAGGCTGCCTTCTTTCACTGGCCATGACATACATGCCAGAACAGGACACACAGAGAAACTTTACTTCACTAAACAAGTTAGGTTTCAGAAAGGACACCACTGCAGCTCATGGCTTCGTTCTGTCAAAGGTACACAGCATGTCTGAGCTGTAAGAGTATACTCTCTTTCTCTTCTGGTCTAAATTTTGAATTCAATCTCCATCCCCAGCCTTATGGAAGGTCTACTAGAGCTATATAGTTCCCAATCACTTTTCTCCTGGAATAAAGCTGACAGAAGTCTCTACAATGAACCTTCTAAAACCAGGACCCCAAATTAATCTTTCTTCCTTAAATTGCTTTTCTCAAGTAATTGTCACAGCAAGGAAACAACACTTCCCAGCACTCCTATTTATCTCTGCAGGAGCCTGCAAGGATTCTCCCAAAGTTACCAGGGTGTATTTTTCACTGTTTTCACTATAGTTTGGGAAAATTCTTGTCTGGTCCATGTTCCAGTCTCTAGATGTCTCACAGTATCTGGAGACTTTAGAATTCTGCTTTTTCATCCATTTGGGGGCTGGTGTTACTGGGCCAGAATTTACTCTTTGATCAACTATTAACACTTATTTAACAAAATAATCCCCATTGCCATCACAAACGTAAAGAGTTAAACTAATTTGATAAAACATAAATGTATGTCTTAAAAAGAGGAAATGTGATTCAAACATTCATAGACACTGTTTAAAACCAAAATTTCTTCACCAATGATAGTTTCAAATTTTGGACTCGTCATGTTAGTTAGGCAGTAAGTATGTACAGAACTATACATATAAAGGGAGGTTTCTCAAAACAGAACATGCAGTGATTCAGTACCTGGGGCCAGGTGTTTTCCTTATTTATTTGATTAATGTTTGGGTTTTGGAGATGAGTTCTCACTATGTACTCAGGCACTGTCTGGAATTCAGTATATAACAAAGACTGGCAGTGAGGTCTCCATATTCAGGCTGGTCTCATCTGTAGCAACCCTCCTGCATCAGTTTCTCAAGTACAAAGATTATAGGCATAAGCCGCTGTGACTAGCTTTAACTTTTATTTTACACAATTTATTATTAAAAACTGAAAGTAAATATCCAAAAATAATTGTGATGGCATATAGAGATAACATTAATAATAAAAGTAATACTGCAAAATACTGTATCAAATCATATTTATCAGAAAAGAAAGCGTTAATTACCAAATAGTCACATTCTTTCAAATTATTTTCTTTTTAATATGGAAATCTTCTCCAAGCTGTGCCATACTTGCACAGAGGTCATGTGACCCTTTCTATATTGCATATATGTTGCCAAATCTGGCACTTCTTTAGGATCCTTGTGGTATCTCCTGCTACTTTTGCCCATTGACAAGCCCAGTATAAAACAGAATTGGGCAACATTCTTCCTTAGAATATGGTTCGATATAAGACTATATAAACAAACTAGAAATTAAAGCTCTCGTCTTGCCTCAGATAGCTCTTGTGTTAAGGAATGTGCATTTTAAACATGAAGTTGCGATGTTATCCAGAAGCGTTATAATAATTCAGTTGGGTTAGCTATTCACATTGCCACTTAATTAAATCTGCAATATCTTTCTAGGCTGCAGAGAAGCTGCGAAAGTGGGAGAATGACTTCAAATCTTTATGATACACATACATTTCCCATCATGACGCTTTCAAGGAATGTGCATAATGGATTAATTATAAGTTTTTTTTGGATCTCTTCTTCTTATAATTGGACTAAATTGTTTTTCTTTTTCCAGGAAACTTCGTAATATAACATAGAATATATACATTTTTTTAAAAAAGAGACTCTAAATGGGTATGAATGAAAGACTGAAAAAGTTCCTTCAAAAATCAATTTAATTAATGTTCACATTTTGTGCCCTTCATAATAATGAATGTACTAGTTCTGTTTATTCTGCATGTGATAGTTGAAATGTCCAGTTACTTCCTTCTTACTCCAGAGTTTAAGATTTTAGTGTTTCCTCCACTGCACTGAAGTTATGTTTACATTGTCAGAATGTAAACCATTGAAACCTCAGACAACTAGGACACTAACAGAAACAATTCAATGAGACTCTTTAGATTTTGGGAGAATTTGGAGCTGATAATATTTGAAAGATTATGAAGTAAGAGTCATTGTTAAAGAAAGAATTTTGAACATAGGTGGAAAGTAAAATACTATAAAAGGTTTGAGAAGACTACAATTATCAAATACCATCCCAAAGATATAATCGCATCCTAATTTATTGTGAATGTTACTTGACTTAGAAAAAAGGTGCTACAGAGATGTATTCACAAGAAGAATCTAGAAAACAGAGTACTGTCCTAAATGCATCTACAAATACTCATACAAAAGAGAGAGATTTGAGATAAACAGAGAAAAAAAAAAGGCAAGAGAGGAGTAATGCAGGCTACAAGTCCAAGAGCATCATCTGAGCAGTGAGATGCAGGGCAAGACCAAAAAAGATTCTTAGAAATAATTCTATAAGAGAGCTGGGCAGTTCAGATGCAGACTGTTTATGGCACCTGCTGTGCTGACATCAGACAACAGATACTTACGAACAAATGTGGATTTCCAGGTTTTTTTTCTTGTTGTTTGTTTGCTTATTTGTTAGTTCGTTCGGTTGGTCATTGGTTCATTTGCAGCTGGTTGGTCTGGTTTCGTATGTACATATGTGTATCATTTGTATTTGAGATTTTCATAAACAATGGTATTCCTTTCAACCAAAACAAAGGTTTTTTTTTAAATCCTCACTGTACTAATTTCCATTCCATTTGCTTATTGACAGATATTGATATGCCTTAATTTACATTAATAAATTTATAATATTAAATCTTTGTTTTATGAAATCTAAGTTAGAAAGACAAATGGGTTGTACATTGGATGTAGGACAGGAGCCTACCACAGAGGGCCTATGAAAGACTCTACCTAGCAGTGTATCAAAGCAGATACTAAGACTCATAAGCAAACCTTTGGCAGAGTGCAGGGAATCATATGAAAGAAGTGGAGTTAATATGACGTGGAAAGAACAGGAGCTTCACAAGGACCAAATAAATCTGGGCACAGGGGTCTTTTCTGAGACTGACACTCCATCAAGGACCATGTATGGATATAATCTTGAACCTCTGCTCAGATGTAGCCTGTGGTAGCTCAGTAACCAACTGGCTTCCATAGTAAGGGGAACAGGGACTATTTCTGACAGGAACTCAATGGCAGGCTCTTTGACCTCCCCACCTCCCAAGGGAGGAGCAGTCCTGCTAGGCCACAGAGGACTTTGCAGCCAGTCCTGAAGATACCTGATAAAACAGGGTCAGATGAAAGGGGAGGAGTCCTCTCCTATCAGTAGACTTGGAAAGGGGCAGGGAGGAGTTGCGGAAGGGAGGGAGGGTTTGGGAGGGAAGGAGGGAGCAGGATACAGCTGGGATACAGAGTTAATAAAATGTAACTAATAATAATAAAAGAAAGAAAAAAGAAATCTAAGTAATGAATAAAATTTTAACAAAATTTAACAAAATTCCCACATAACAAAAATAATAATTAAAATCAAATGGAAATATTGTACTAGGATTAATAATGCTTTAAAGGATAACTATGGACAATATTCTGTGAGTTGAATTTAATGAACTTTATATTTTATACCTATGTAAATATGCTATTTTACTGCAGTCAGATATGCCTTCTATTGTCTCTCTAGTGTCTTCAAGGATCAGAGTAACATAATCCTGCCCAATTGCAAGCACATCAATCTCCCATTCTGAGTTAATGAACTTGTGTCACTTAGCATAGTAATCCCTATTCAACAATTAAAAGGGTAAAAAGGACCTCAAGTACTCCTTGAGGAAGCTACACATTCATTAGCTGTAACTACTTTCAAAATCTGCCTCCCATTTTCTGTGAACGGAAAACAGGCCAATGACTCGTTTTTTCCACAAGTGAAATAATATAATTCAATCTGTCTTATAACATCTATAAGTTCATTAAAATAAGACTAGAGTTTATCTATTATAAGAGTACACTACAATTGTATTAATTAACTAAGCTGGGTAATATGTATTACAACATAGAAACATTTAAATATTTAGTTTGGTAACTCAGTCTCAAGAAAGAAATTTTACTGTTAACTCCATGGCTTAGAGTACACTAGTCAGTTTACGAAAGGCCTATGTAAGCTATACATTTCTTAAAACCTATAAAATTGGCTCATATTTTGCACTGACTAATAAAAAAGCCAGCTCATTAAGTGGCACCATGATCACACCTCAATGTAATATTCTTCTGTCTCATCTCCTCTGAAATCAGTACTAATCAAATCAGTATTGATTAATAATAGAGACATATACCCTAGATTCCATGATGTTTTGTACATCTTGCCTCCTCTGCATGATTTCTCACTCAAAAAGGAGGTTGGGAGGTTTTTGCATAGCCAGACAAGCTTTGAAGACCAGGCACACAGCCTTAAAAGATACTGCTTGTAGGAGCTTTCTCCTTGAGCAAACTCAGAAGCAGCAAACTCCGGCATGTGGAAGATGATAGAAGCTAGTTCCAAATCTGGAACTCTGTTTGATCGTTGAGAAGAAAGTAAGAAAATATCTGTGGAGGTGACACAGAAAAACAGAAGTGGCTAAAAAGAGTGACACTCACTCTTTGAAACATGTCCAAGTATGTCATTTCCTTAACAAGGTTACTTTGTGTGACTTTGGCTTGTAAGCAAAAACTGTTTCATATTTTTCCACTGGAAATCCAGCCTCTGAGGAACTATCAAGGAAATATGTAAAGTGCAATCTGTGACATGAATATGATCCTACACCACTATGCTATTTAAGAAAGTTTAAACTCAAACCCCTGGTCAGGTGTATAATTACACCTAAAGCACAGCTCAAGTTGTCTCTGATCTTTGCAGGCATGAGTCATTCATTAAGATCCACAACTCATGCCACTACAACGTTTCAGCAGATGATAATAAAGTGATTAGTGGGAAGGAAGCCAGCGATGGCTTTTCAGGAATAAGCTTAGATATGAAAATCTACTTGCTGGAAGAATGTAGCCATTAATTTTTCCAAAAGCTCCCACTGAAAAACCTTCTTGGTTCTACACTAATAATTTATATCTTAGATTCTAAAGCATGCTTATATACAGCAGATAGGACAAAGCAATCCAGGAAAGGAGAACTCTCTGAATAAAGGCTGGCTTAAATAGAAACTACAGGAGTTGTGAATGCAGTATCCTAGGGACCTGGTGTAATGGAACTAGATGGAAGACAGTAGTTGATCACATTTCATTGACATTAATATTTTTTTTTAGACATGGTTTCACTTTGTAGCTTTGGCTGGCCTGTACTGGCTTTGTAGATGAGGCTGGCCTCAAACTCAAAGAGATTAACCTGCCTTTGCCTCACTGAGTGATGAGATTACAGGCGTGTGCCATCACTTCTGGTTTCATTGAGATTATTTTTTAAGTATATTCTTCATCAACTTGATCAACAAATATTTATCCAGAATATATTATTTCCACCATATGTTCTAATCAGAGAATAACTCAAACTATAATATACTGCCTGTGTACATATCCAAATTTATAGTCATATGTATGGTATATTTGTACGAATGTTAATTCATTCACGTTCAAGAATTTTTTTCTTTAGAATGACAATTTTCAGTTTTCTTCTAAAATAATTACAATAACTATTAAAACCCAAAGGTAGCTCAAGGGACTATGACACCTAAGAAATAGCTAAAATAGTTGTGTACACTGTGCTCATCTGCCCAAGAGGAAGGGAGAGAGATAAGTGGTGAGAAGAATGCATGGATTCCCATATCAAAGGCATTCAGCTATGAACTGACACAATCAAGCATATCGTCTCTGCCTCAGTAAGCACAGGAATAGGATTTGGAAGGGCTACAGTGAGCCAGACAGTGATACACTAAAAACTAGGTCACTGGAAGCTGAATCTTTACGTTTCAAAGATGTGTCTGTGTAGGTATTTGAAATGAAATCACTTGATTTTATATTTAGATTATGATGTTGAAGACAGTGATGCTTTGAAAGATTAACCCTTGAAATATTAGGTATTCTTGTGTTTGGAAAGGTAGTGTCATATTAAATAAAACAAACAATTAATAGCCTACCAAACCAAATGTACTATGCTGAAGCTTTTTTCTTTTACCTAAAGTACTACTAATAAAAATGTCTTTAATGCCTGAAATTGTATCAACAAATGATGAACATGTACACAGCTACACTGCCCTCGTGACGGTTCAGAGTACAGCTGTCTATGCTTTTGCAAGTTTTTCTCCACAGTGGCACACGTGTAAGCGACTGTCTTTCATTTAGTTTGATTTGTAACACTCCATTCTTCAAACAGGAAATATTGCTTGAACTTTGTTAGCCTAAAAAAAAAAAAATTATAAATGGAAAAAGTGAGTCCATTTCTAAAATTTATATCAGTGTACTGTTTAAGTTAGTTACCATATTTCACATTACTTTTAAACATCTGTATTTAAACACAATGGAATAAATATATTATGCAACTGGTTTAATTATTTAAAAATCTGGTTTGGGAGTGAGGTTGTGGGGATACACGTGTAGAGTTGTAGGCCGTATGTAGAAGCTGTAAAATCAGAATTGTAATTTAATATGCAGCTAGTTTGGCTACATAGTAAGTTTGAGGCCAGTGAGTGCCAGGTGATACCTTCTCTTTCTTTCTCCCTCTTCCTCTGTCTTACACACACATACATACAAATACATTTTCACATACCATATTTAGGTTTTTTTTGTTTTTTTCCTATATTTAAAGATTATTCATAAATTGGGATATACTTACTTCTTTACTGTCAGTTAACTAGTTATCTTAGAATTGAAATCTTTTTGATATATAAACAGGTGCAACAGATTAGATCAGCACAAAAATAGACTTCAGAAACCTATCCAATTATAATTCTTTTTTAAAATACTCAAAAGATGTCAACAGCTCTGTGGCTTTAATTGCCCTTTTCAATCTTTGTGTATCATAGTTTTGTCCTCTATAACATAAATGCATTGGCTTATTCTGGTACTTAAATAAGAAAATGTTTATGCTATTTTAGTGTAATAAGATATTTAGTTTACGGAAGCCCCGAGTTTCTTTATTCTGGCACAGTTTTATATGTTAATAAAAACTCAAACAAATAATTAAGAGAACATTTCTATCTATTATAAATATAAAAATAAAGCACCTATGCATATATTAAACCAAGAAGTAAAATATCTTCCCACTAATCTGTGAAACACAGATATAGAAATCAAAGAATATGAAGATGAGGAAGAGATAGACCATATTCATTGTTGGAAGAATTAACACTGTTAAAGTACCAACATTACCCACAGTGATCTACAGCATGGGTAGATCTTCAGTGCTGGTCTATACAAACTCTAGTGATATTTTTTGAGTGAATAGAAAATAATAATCCTAAATTTGGTTTGGGGCCCTAACATGGCCAAAACAATCTTTAAAGTCTGGCTGGAGAGAGACAGCTTCACGAATAATGTGCCTGCTGGGCAACATTAGGACCTGAGTTTGGATCTCTGACACACACACATATAAACAGTGTGTAGAACACACCTATGAGGCTAACAGGGGGAACTGGCTTTGTAGGAGCCAGTAAGATCACTTAAATTGATCAGCCAGTTATTATATCTGAATAGGTCCCTCTGGTCCAATATCTACTATTCTAACTTTCCCTCCTGTAAATCAAATCCAATGCAAGAGAAGTCATATAGTTTCATTTAATTAAAAAAGCTTTTATAATTGTTTTCAGAAACAGAATACAAAATCATGTTAAAGGAAGTATGTTCAAAGAGAGAGTCTCTTTGATGATTAGTATCCTGAATTGGTTATTAAGGCTTAATATAGGATCAAAGGTTTTTGGAAGCCAAAGTTTCTCAAGAACAGTAGGCACGTGTCTTCACAGGTAATAAAGAACAAGCAACTGAAAATAGTGGCAGCAGCAAGTGTCTCTCAGAAGAGTGGTCCTGTTTTGAAACAAAGACAGACGCTGAAAAACTTCCATGCCATTCAGGAGTGTGTGGCCATGAATACTGTGCCATCCTACTCTATGCCTTTTCCCTCCATCTGCACTGCCTCACTCTGCTTCTCATGCATTCTTCTCTCCAGATGCTATTCACTTTCAACACTGAGCACAGCCACCTTTTCACTGGGCTCAATGCCCTATTCCAGCCTGAAAACACCTATTCATCCCACATACCAGAGGTCTTCCTAAATAGGCAGGTACTTTTCCTAAATAAGACAATGGGGTTAGATTAAATTTGAGACTCACTGGGTTCTCCTCTGTCTCTGTCACTGTCTCTGCCTGTGTGTGTGTGTGTTTCTTCCTGTCTATCTCTAACTCCCTCTCTAATATTTTGAACAAAAATATAGTTGATGTTGATGAGAATATAGCTCAGTGGTCGTCCAAATCCCTGAATTGTAATTCACTGGCAGGAGAAAATGAAAGTGAGAATGAGTAAACTTTAGATATAATCAAATTGTCAATAATAGTAAGTGTCTTAGTAATTTTCATGTTATTAATCCTGTATATTCTTCAATGAAGTGGTATATTTAAAGACATTCACTCACAACATTTTGAAATCATCTTCCAACTGAGCTATGACAACCACTCTGAAAATATTGAGGTATGTAAATCAGTGCTTCATAGAAATGAGTGGTGTATAGTAGAATAAGCCCCACAGCAGCTCAACAGACAAATTGGTATGTTGACTAAATGTGCACAAAAACCACATTTGAAAGAAATAATAAAATAGGGATCACCAAAAAAAATCATAGATAAATAAAATCCCCAGGATGAGACACAAGAACTCTCTTAGAATGGTCAATGTAAAAGGGTGTAATGGCTGGTCTGTGTAGCCCAAATGATTCTCAAAACAGTAAATATAGATGTTTTCTGTTGCCTTGGTTGACTTTCAGAAAGAGAGGTTAAATACGTATTGCTAAAGATACTGCACACTTAAGACATGAAACCTGAGACAACTTTGGTTTGCTCAAAACTGAAAGCCTTCTCCTGTTGTCTAGCTGCCAGGGTTCCAGAAAATACTCTGCAAGATGCCACAGATTCAGACTGATGTTATGAGTCCCAGCAGTGTGAACAGTATGAATCACAACTTTAGGAGCAATAAAGGCAATGAGAGATGCTCACATGTTACTGTGCTGAGGGCCCACTCAGGAGCAAAGAAAACGTGCCTCGCACTAGAAACTTAGCCAGGTTTCCGGGACTAGTGGTGTAAGGATCTTAGAAGACAATATACTACCATCACTTAGGGGACGAGAATAATTCCTGGCTATATTCCAAAACTTGTCCTTATGCCCAAAGATAAGTGGGGCTATCACCCTTCATCAAAGCATGTTTTCTTTGCAGCAAATGTAGACTGTAACAAAAAAATCACTACTGAACACAATGAGAGTTAATAGATCATGCGAAGCCCGGCACCAATGGGTATTTGTACATCAACATTCGTGCATCTAGGGGTCAATGAACACCAAAGAAAAGAAGGTGGAGAATTGTATTTGCTCTAATACCATGAATTTTGCTGTGAAATAGTCTCTGTTAGAAATGGCTAAAGAAAACAAGACTTGAACAATAGCAGTAATAATAGATGTGGAAGGGCAAATCTCACTGGGTCTCCCTTCTGACCAAGGAAGTACAGGCAACTGATGACTTCTGAGAGGGAGAGAGCGAGGGGTGGGGAATAGATAGTGTCTCTCCCAAGGAGGAAAACCAGTTCTTGGTTGTCCTTTCAGAATAGTCAGCCCCAAAACCGTATACATGCAAACAACAACAGTTAGCCGGTTGTAGGTTGTATTTATCTAATGTGCATGGACATACATATATACACCTGACAGTAATAGTTGTCCCAAAAAAATGTTATTTATTTGAGGAGCAATGCTGAAGTATCTGGAAGAATGGGACTCATGAGGGGCTTGAGGTAGGAAAGGACATAAGTGATATAATTATATTTAAATTAAAATGTTTTAAAGGGTAAAAAAATAAAGAAGTAGAGAACTGAAGATGAGTAACTGGAAAATCTGAATAGAAGCAGACTTTTTTTTTCATTTTTTTTTTAACTACAAACTTTTGAATTGTTGTTTTAGCTTAAGCTTTATTCTGAAAGCCAATACTGTTACATCTCCCAAAGCTCAGTAAAGATGAGTTTCACCTGTCTTTTTTTTTAAATTTTCATCAATTACACTTTATTCATTCTGCATCCCCCCATAAGCCCCTCCCTCCTCCCCTCCCAATCCCAACCTCCCTCCTACCTCTGCTTGCATGCCACTCCCCAAGTCCACTGATAGGGGAGGTTCTCCTCTCCTTTCTGATCTTAGTCTATCAGTTCACATCAAAAGTGGGTGCATTGTCCTCTACTATGGCCTGGTAAGGCTGCTCCCCCCAAGGGGGAAGTGATCAAAGAGCAGGCCAATCAGATTATGTCAGAGGCAGTCCCTCTTCCCATTACTATGTAACCCATTTGGACTCTGAACTGCCCTGGGCTACATCTGTGCAGGGGTTCTGGGTTATCTCCATGAATAGTCCTTGGTTGGAGTATGAGTCTCTGGGAAGTTCCCTGTGTTCAAATTTTCTTGTTCTGTTGCTCTCCTTGTGGAGACCCTGTCCTCTCCAGCTCTTACTATTTCCCAGTTCTTACCTAGAATTTCATTCACTCTGAAATCAGGGACAAGACAAGGCTGCCCACTCTCTCCATATCTCTTCAACATAGTTCTGGAAGTCCTTGCTAGAGCAATAAGACAGTTGAAGGAGATCAAGGGGATACAAATTGGAAAGGAAGAAGTCAAATTATCACTATTTGCAGATGATATGATAGTATACGTGAGTGACCCTAAAAACTCTACCAGGGAACTCCTACAGCTGATAAACACCTTCAGCAAAGTGGCCGGATAAAAAATTAACTCAAAAAAATCAGTAGCCCTCCTGTATACAAAAGACAAAAGGGCTGAGAAAGAAATTAGGGAAACAACACCCTTCACAATAGCCATAAATGACATAAGGTACCTCGGAGTAACCCTAACCAAGGAAGTCAAAGACTTGTATGAAAAAAATTTCAAATCTCTGAAGAAAGAATTAGAAGAAGATATGAGAAGATGGAAAGATCTCCCATGCTCATGGCTTGGCAAGATTAACATAGTAAAAATGGCCATCTTACCAAAAGCAATCTACAGATTCAATGCAATGCCCATCAAAGTACCAACACAATTCTTTACAGACCTGGAAAGAAAAATTCTCAACATCATATGGAATAACAAGAAACCCAGAATTGCTAAAACAATCCTCTACAATAAAAGATCTTCCGGAGGTATCTCCATCCCTGATCTTAAGTTGTACTATAGAGCAACAGTTTTAAAAACTGCATGTCACCTGTCTTTTTTTATAATTTTTATTTTTTATTTTAATCACAGGTTATTTACTTTTTATCCCAGTTGTAGCCCACTCCCTCATTCCCTCCCAATCTCACCCTTCCTCCTTCATCTCCTCCCTCCCCCTCTTTAAGTCCACCGGTAAGGGTGGTCCTCCTCCCCTTCCACCTGACCCTAGTTTATCAGGTTTCATCAGGACTGGTTGCAATGTCCTCCTCTGTGGCCTACCAGGGCTGCTCCTCCCTCAGGGATAGGGCGAGGTCAAAGAGCCAGCCATTGAGTTCATGTCAGAGACGGTCCCTGTTCCCCTTACTAGGATACCCACTTGGATACTTAGCTACTATGGGCTACAACCTAGCAGGGGTTCTAGGTTATATGCATGAATGATCCTTGGTTGGACTTTCAGTCTCAGAAAAGACACCTGTGCCCAGATATATTTGATCCTTGTGGAGCTTCTGTCCTCTCCAGGTCTTACTTACTCCCCCTTATTTCATATGATTCCCTGCACTCTGCCCAATGTTTGGTTACGAGTCTCAGCATCTGCTTTAGGAGAAAACAAGAAACAGGACAGGAGCCTACCATAGAGGACTTCTGAAAGATTCTACCTAGCACTGTCTTTTTCTTAATTAATTTTTATATTAATTATAGTTTATTTGCTTTGTATCCTAGCTGTAATTCCCCCTCCCAAGGGAGAAGTAGCCTTGCTAGGAGGACATTGCAACCAGTCCTGATGAGACCTGATAAGTTAGGGTTTTTTTTTTCCTTTCATTTTTTAAAAATAGATTTTTTTTTCAGGCCTGGAGAGATGGCTCCGTCATTAAGAGCACTGGCTTCTCTTCCAGGGGATCAGGGTTCTATTCCCAGAACCAAAAAGTCTGGGCCCAGGAGGCTTTTCTGAGACTGATACTGCAACCAAGGACCATGCATGGAGATAACCTAGAACCCCTGCTCAGATGTAGCCCATGGCAATTCAGTGTCCATAGTAATGGGAACAGGGACTGTCTCTGACATGAACTCAGTGGCTGGCTCTTCGATCACCTCCAGCTGAGTGGTGGGGCAGCCATACCTGCCACACAGAAAGAAAATGCAGCACTCCTGATGAGACCTGGTAGGCTAGGGTCAGCTAGAAGGGGAGGAGGACCTCCCCTATCAGTGGACTGGAGGAGGGGCCTGGGAGAAGAGGGGAGTGTTCTATGGCAAGAATGTGTGTGCTAATAGAGAGAGAAGGAAGGAGAAGAGCAGAGAAGTGAAGGGAAGGGATAAGAGAGGGGGCTACAGCTGAGATACAACACGAATAAATTGTAATAAATAAAAAATATATAAATAAATAATTTTTAAAAGCTAGCCATCAAAAACAAAAAACTGAAAAAGCAGGAGCCATAACACATGTGCATCTGAAAAGAACAGAGTAATTACAGAAAAAAAAATAGGTATAATCCTTGATAAATCAAAGAAAGAAAATCCATATGATAAAAAAGCATATAACAACGTAATTATATTTTAATTAAAATGTATAAAAATAAATAACAATTTAAAATATGTATGAGTCCTTACCAGAAACAACAGATTCCTAGTCAATACACAATATAGGAAACTTGAACTTGGGTGAATGAACTCTTGTTGTTGAACCTGCTGTTTAAAGCCATTACGTGCACTTTGTATGTTTACAAAAGATCATGATGTAATACGAAATGTGTGTGGAATCTGTGCACAGATTCTGGGGCTCATGCCCTTCTTACCCGTGGAGTTCTGCTGCTCTAAGAGCATGGTGGGCCCCAGATCTACGAGTTTTCCCTAATATCTTCTCTCAACAGTGTATGTTTTAGCATTTGAGATTTTCAGGATTCATACATATATTAACAGCTTAGTGTACAGAGTAGAAATATATACCTGTAATTAATACATATGCATGTACATGCATACTAGATAGGTGTACACAATAAACACGTGTACATAAACATGAATTATGAGTTCTATTTCTGTACACAAACAAATGCTGACACAGGACAAACATTCTGAGGAATGAGTGTAAGGATGATGAATAAAAAATGATAGTGTGATCCTCTTGCCTATGCCTCCTTCAGCAAATCCTACCAGTGTGCACCACTACAACTGGCATGTTAATCCTGCCAAGCTATGAGCATGGGAGATCTTTCCATAATTAGAAGAAAATATCAGAAGATGGAAAGATCTCCCATGCTCTTGGCTTGGAAGGATTAACAGAATAGAAATGGCCATCTTACCAAAAGCAATCTACAGATTCAATGCAATTCCCATCAAATTACCAACACAATTATTTACAGGTCTTGAAAGAAAAATTCTCACCTTCATATGGAATAACAAGAAACCCAGAATTGCTAAAACAACCTTCTACAATAAAAGATCTTCTGGAGGTATCTCCATCCCTAATCTCAAGCTGTACTATAGAGCAACAGTTTTAAAAACTGCATGGTACTGGCATAGAAACAGAATGGTGGGTCAATCGAACTGAATAGAAGATCCAGAAATAAACCCATACAGTTATGGAAACCTGATCTTTGACAAAGATGCCAAAACCATACAATGGAAAAAAGATAGCATCCTCACCCTACCAAATGGTGCTGGTCTAACTGGATGTCTACATGTAGGAAAATGCAAATAGATCCATACTTATCACCCTGCACAAAACTAAAGTCCAAGTGGATCAAAGACCTCAACATAAAACCAGACACATTAAATTGGTTAGAAAAAAAGTGGGGAAGACCCTAGAGCTCATTGGTACAGGAGACAACTTCCTGAACAGAACACCAACAGCACAATCAATAAATAGGACCAAGAGCAACAATCAATAAATGGGACCTCATGAAACTGAAAAGCTTCTGTAAAGCAAAGGATGCCATCATCAATCAAAACGAATGCCTACAGATCGGGAAAGAATCTTCACCAACCCTCTACCTGACAGAGGACTCATACCCAGTATATATAAAGAACTAAAGAAGCTGAAAAGTAGCAAACCAAGTAATCCAATTAAGAACTGGGGAACAGAGCTAAACAGAGAATTCTCGATAGAGGAATATCGAATGGCAGAGAAACACTTAAAGAAATGCTCAACATCATTAGCCATCAGGGAAATGCAAATCAAAACAACCCTGAGATTTCAACTTACACCCATCTGAATGACCAATATCAAAAACTCAAGTGACAACACATGCTGGAGAGGTTGTGGAGAAAGGGGAACCCTTCTCCACTGCTGGTTGTACAACCACTCTGGAAATCAATCTCGTGTTTTCTCAGACAATTAGGAATAGCGCTTCCCCAAGATCCAGCTATACCACTCCTAGGCATATATCCAAAAGAGGCTCAAGTACACAATAAGGACATTTGCTCAATCATGTTTGTAGCAGCTTTATTTGTAATAGCTAAAAGCTGGAAACAACCCAGATGCCCCTCAACTGAAGAATGAATACAGAAATTGTGGTACATCTACACAGTGGAATATTACTCAAGGAAATCATGAAATTTGCAGGTAAATGGTGGGAACTGGAAAGGATCATCGTGAGTGAGCTATCCCAGAAGCAGAAAGACACACATGGTATATACTCACTCATATAGACATATAATATAGGATACACCTACTAAAATCTGTACATTTAAAGAAACTAAGCTAGAGGGAGGACTCTGGCTAAAATGCTCAATCCCTATCCAGAAAGGCAAAGAGGATGGACATCATAAGAAGAAAACAGGAAACAAGTTAGGAGCCTCCCACAGAGGGCCTCTGAAAGGCTCTGCCCTGAAAACTGTCAAAGCAGATGTTGAGACTTATGGCCAAACTTTGGGCAAAATTCAGGGAATTTTATGAAAGAAGAGGGAAATAGTAAGATCTTGAGAGGACAGTAGCTCCACAAGGAGAGCAACAGAACCAAAACATTTGAACACAGGAGTCTTTCCTGAGACTCATACTCCAACCAAGTACCATGCATGGCGATAACCTAGAACCCCTGCACAAATGTAGCCCATGGCAGTTCAGTGTCCAAGTGGGTTACATAGTAATGGGGCGATGGACTGTCTATGACACAATCTGATTGGTCTGCTCTTTGATCACCTCCCCCTGAGGGGGCGAGGAGCCTTACCAGGCCACAGAGGAAGACAATGCAGCCACTCCTGATGAGACCTAACAGACTAGGATCAGAAGGAAGAAAAAGAAACTGTCCCCTACCAGGGGAGAGGCATGTGTGGAGAAGGGGGAGAAAGGGAGGAGTTGGGAGGGGAAGAGGGAGGGAACTAGAGGGGGAATACAAAGTAAATAAAGTGTAATTAAAAATAAAATTAAAATTAAAAAAATGATAGTGTAAAAAAATTAAAATAGGTAAATATAATAGATTGAAATAGCACCTGATACCCCACTGATACCCTTTTTAATATTTTACATCGCAGTTCAAAATTTTAAATAATATATTAATAAGAGTTTTCAAAATGTGTGTGGGTGTTTTGCCTCCATGTACATGTGTGTACCATGTACATGCCTCGTGCCTCTGGAGGCAAAGGATGGCAGCAGATTGTCTGTAACTGGAGTTACAAGTGGTTGAGAGTATGTGGCTTTTGGGAGTCAAATCTGGGACCCTGGGAGGAGTAACAAGGGCTCTTAAGAATGGAGCCATCTCTTCACCCACTAAAGAGAATTTGTAAAAATCTCAACATCTGCATATACATGATTTTCTTCTCTCTGTCCTTTGTCCAGTGGATATAAATTTATAAAATTGGCAATATACATCACTTGCTAAAACATTTGTGTCATGATTTGAGTAAATATGTTAGCTGTTTTTTACATTTGTTGAAAAAATAAAAACGGGAGCTTGGTGCTAAATTTAGTCTCATTATTATCCTATTCTTATCTACTCTAATGCCTACACTAAACAGAAGGACATGTCACCCAGGATTTTCAAGTAAGGTTTCCATTTTTAGAAACTACAAGTGATGGTTTGATTGAAGATTTTTAAACAGAAGATGTGCTAAGAGATTTCCCTCAATGAAGATTTTAGCAAAGGTTCATATTGTTGCCAGTCTCACTCTGAATAACACTAACCTTGTTGCTGCCAAAGTTGTCAGGTATAGCTGCAAGCTAACGCACTAGACCAATAACTTGAACAGTTTCAATAGTATCAGTGTGAAGATAAACTAATGACTTCTAACTGATACCTTAAACTCAGAAGGCCTTTTCCCTGATTTTGCAAATTTGAGGTCTTATTTCACTGTAGTCTTTGATGAAGTCAATGAAGATTATTAAATGAATAATGTCTTCTTGACTGTTTTGTATTGTTTGTGTCTAAACATTTCATTGCCATATTCTCATTTTCAGCCAGTATTCCCTCTTATCTTTTAAACCTTTCTTGCAGTCATGACTTACATGGGGAAGTCAATAGTTCCCTGCACAGTCTCTAATGAACAGATGCTCTTCAGTGTTATTGTACTGCTTTAAACATTATCTTATTTTACAATCAATTAATCCTCTTATAATTATGCTTTTCCACTTATGGCTCCTCTACTAGACAGCAAACCACTTCAGATCAGTGAACCTCACTTTTTAATCTTTGCTTCTCTTGTCTCTGACCCATGTTATCAAATGCTATATTGCCATTTATAGTTCTGACATTCTTAAAACTCACCTGCAGTATCAGTAAGAATCATAGTATTTTACCAGAAAAAAAGTTATACATAATGTATATTTAAATATACACAATATATACATATACATCATATAAAATAATGTAAATATAGTAACATTTACTGAATCCAGTTTCCTTTAGTTTGACCACTGAAATTAAATTTAAAAAAATGGGATCAGCAAATGTTAATATATTTACTTAAAACCGTTATTGGACTGGGAATATGCCTCAGCAGGTAAACTGCTTGCCTCAAAAGCGTGAGGACTAGATTTTGAATCCCTAGTACTGATAAAAATGTCTAGCAGGCATCAGAGCCTGCATGCAATACTAGAACTCAGGAAGCATATATTGGAGATAACAGGAGCAAGTTGTCTGGCTAAACTGACTGAATCAGAAAGCCCTGGTTTCGAGCAAGAGATCTTGCTTCTCACTATGTCAAGGAAGGCACCAAATGGCAATCTCTGGCCTCCACATACAAGACTATATCATGTATGGGCATTTGTGCTCATACATTGATGGACAAGCACAAACATGTGCACACATGAATATGGAAATCCACATAAATGTCGGCACCTTATATCAAAATTAAATATAACAGTGTTCCTCTTAGTGGAACTAAGACAGTTGATGTCTCCATTTGTCATAGTGCAGTGAGGAAAAGAGAAAAAAGAAGTGGGAGACTTCAACACCCCACTCTCAACAAAGGACAGGTCAACCAAACAGAAATTAAACAAAGAAACAATGTCTCTGACAGAGGTCATGAATCAAATGGACCTAACAGACATTTACAGAACTTTACACCCAAACACAAAAGAATTTACCTTCTTCTCAGCACCTAATGGAACCTTCTCCAAAATAGACCATATAGTGGGTCACAAAGCAAGCCTCAACAGATACAAGAAGACTGAAATAATCCCATGTATCTTGTCTGATCACCATGGAATGAAGCTGGACCTCAATAATAACAGAAATAGCAAAAAGCCTACACACACATGGAAACTGAACAACTTGTTACTAAATGACAGCTAAGTCAGGGAAGAAATAAAGAAAGAAATTAAAGTCTTTCTAGAAATCAATGAAAATGAAGACACAACATACCTGAACTTGTGGGACAGAATGAAAGCAGTGCTAAGAGGAAAGTTCATAGCACTAAGTGCTTTCAAGAAGAAATTCGAGACAGCTCATTCAAGCACCCTAATGGCTCACTTAAAAACCCTAGAAAAAGAAGAAGCAGACACACCAAGGAGTAGACGGCTGGAAATAATCAAACTCAGGGCTGAAATCAATCAATTGGAAACAAATAAAACAATTCAAAGAATCAATGAAACCAAGAGCTGGTTCTTTGAGAAAATCAACAAGATCGACAAACCCTTAGCCAGGCTAACTAAAAGGCAGAGAGACACCACCCAAATCAACAAAATCAACAAAATCAGAAATGAAAAGGGGGATATAACTACAGACACTGAGGAAATCC
Source organism: Meriones unguiculatus (assembly GCF_030254825.1). Classification (NCBI taxonomy): domain Eukaryota; kingdom Metazoa; phylum Chordata; class Mammalia; order Rodentia; family Muridae; genus Meriones; species Meriones unguiculatus. Next base: position 8,279,019 of record NC_083368.1, on the reverse strand, counting down.
AAACAATCATTAGGACTTACTTCAAAAGTCTATATGCCACAAAATTTGAAAATCTAAATGAAAAGGAAAATTTTCTTGATCGATTTGACTTACCAAAGCTGAATCAGGACCAGGAAAATCAACTAAATAGTCCTATATCCCCCAAGGAAATAGAAGCAGTCATCAAAAGTCTCCCATCCAAAAAAAGCCCAGGACCAGATGGCTTCAGTGCAGAATTCTACCAGACCTTCAAAGAAGAACTAACACCAATTCTCTTCAAACTATTCCACAAAATAGAAACAGGGGGAATATTACCAAATTCATTCTATGAAGCCACAGTCACCTTGGTACCTAAACCTCACAAAGACTCTACAAAGAAAGAGAATTTCCGGCCAATCTCCCTTATGAACATTGATGCAAAAATACTTAATAAAATACTTGCAAACCAAATCCAAGAACACAACAAAGATATTATCCACTATGACCAAGTAGGCTTCATCACAGGTATGCAGGGGTAGTTCAAAATACGGAAATCCATCAATGTGATCCACCATATTAACAAACTGAAAGAAAAAAACCACATGATAATCTCTCTAGATGCTGAAAAAGCATTTGACAAAATCCAACATCCATTCATGTTCAAAGTATTGGAGAGATCAGGGATACAAGGCACATATCTAAACATAGTAAAGGCGATATACAGCAAGCCTATAGCCAACATCAAACTGAATGGAGAGAAACTTAAAGCAATCCCACTGAAATCAGGGACAAGACAAGGCTGCCCACTCTCTCCATATCTCTTCAACATAGTTCTGGAAGTCCTTGCTAGAGCAATAAGACAGTTGAAGGAGATCAAGGGGATACAAATTGGAAAGGAAGAAGTCAAATTATCACTATTTGCAGATGATATGATAGTATATGTGAGTGACCCCAAAAACTCTACCAGGGAACTCCTACAGCTGATAAACACCTTCAGCAAAGTGGCCAGATACAAAATTAAATCAAGAAAATCAGTAGCCCTCCTGTATACAAAAGACAAAAGGGCTGAGAAAGAAATTAGGGAAACAACACCCTTCACAATAGCCAGAAATGACATAAGGTACCTCAGAGTAACCCTAACCAAGGAAGTCAAAGACTTGTATGAAAAAAATTTCAAATCTCTAAAGAAAGAATTAGAAGAAGATATGAGAAGATGGAAAGATCTCCCATGCTCATGGCTTGGCAAGATTAACATAGTAAAAATGGCCATCTTACCAAAAGCAATCTACAGATTCAATGCAATGCCCATCAAAGTACCAACACAATTCTTTACAGACCTGGAAAGAAAAATTCTCAACATTATATGGAATAACAAGAAACCGAGAATTGCTAAAACAATCCTCTACAATTAAAGATCTTCCGGAGGTATCTCCATCCCTGATCTTAAGTTGTACTATAGAGCAACAGTTTTAAAAACTGCATGGTACTGGCATAGAAACAGAATTGTGGATCAATGGAACCGAACAGAGGACCCAGAAATAAACCCACACACTTATGGACACCTGATCTTTGACAAAGACACCAAAACCATACAATGGAAAAAAGATAGCATCTTCAACAAATGGTGCTGGTCTAACTGGATGTCTACATGTAGAAAATTGAAAATAGATCCATACTGGTCACCCTGCACAAAACTGAAGTCCAAGTGGATCAAAGACCTCAACATAAAACCAGACACATTAAATCGGCTTGAAAAAAACGTGGGAAATACCCTAGAACTCATTGGTACAGGGGAAAACTTCCTGAACAGAACACCAACAGCACAGGCTCTAAGAGCAACAATCAATAAATGGGACCTCATGAAACTGAAAAGCTTCTGTAAACAAAGGACACTGTCATCAAAACAAAGCAACCGCCTACAGATTGGGAAAGAATCTTTACCAACCCTTTATCTGACAGAGGACTCATATCCAGTATATATAAAGAACTAAAGAAGCTGAAAAGCAGCAAACCAAGTAATCCACTTAAAAAATGGGGAACAGAGCTAAACAGAGAATTCTCTGTAGAGGAATACCGAATGGCAGAGAAGCACTTAAAGAAATGCTCAACCTCACTAGCCATTAGGGAAATGCAAATAAAAACAACCCTGAGATTTCACCTTACACCCAAGAGAATGGCCAAGATGAAAAACTCAAGTGACAACACATGCTGGAGAGGTTGTGGAGAAAGGGGAACCCTTCTGCACTGCTGGTGGGAATGTAAACTTGTACAACCACTCTGGAAATCAATCTGGTGCTTTCTCAGACAACTAGGAATAGCGCTTCCTCAAGATCCAGCCATACCACTACTGGGCATATATCCAAAAGACGCTCAGGTACACAAAAAGCACATTTGCTCAACCATGTTTGTAGCAGCTTTATTTGTAATAGCCAGAAGCTGGAAACAACCCAGATGCCCCTCAACTGAAGAATGGATGCAGAAATTGTGGTACATCTACACAATGGAATATTACTCAGCAATGAAAAATAAGGAAATCATGAAATTTGCAGGTAAATGGTGGGATCTGGAAAGGATCATCCTGAGTGAGTTGTCCCAGAAGCAAAAAGACACACATGGTATATACTCACTCATAGAGACATACAACATAGGACAAACCCACTAAAACCTGTGCATCTAAAGAAACTAAGCAAGAGAGAGGACCCTAACAAAAATGTCCAATCCCCATCCGGAAAGGCAAAGAGGATGGACATCAGAAGAAGAAGAAAACAGGAAAAAACCTAGGAACCTACCACAGAGGGCCTCTGAAAGCCTCTGCCCTTCAGATTATCAACGCAGATGCTGAGCCTGATGGGCAACTGTTGGGCAGAGTGAATGGAATTTTAGGTAAGAACTGGGAAATAGTAAGAGCTGGAGAGGACAGGGTCTCCACAAGGAGAGCAACAGAACAAGAAAATTTGAACACAGGGAACTTCCCAGAGACTCATACTCCAACCAAGGACTATTCATGGACATAACCCAGAACCCCTGCACAGATGTAGCCCAGGGCAGTTCAGAGTCAAATTGGGTTACATAGTAATGGGAAGAGGGACTGCCTCTGACATAATCTGATTGGCCTGCTCTTTGATCACCTCCCCCTGGGGGGGAGCAGCCTTACCAGGCCATAGTAGAGGACAATGCAGCCACTTGTGATGTGAACTGATGGACTAAGATCAGAAAGGAGAGGAGAACCTCCCCTATTAGTGGACTTGGGAAGTGGCATGCAAGCAGAGGGAGGAGGGAGGGGCTTATGGGGGGATGCAGAATGAATAAAGTATAATTGATGAAAAATTTAAAAAAAAGTGAAAAAATAATTTAAGAACCTTAAATGACTTTCAAAAGTGGAGGAAAACATGGAGTTAGTCAATTGGCATGGAGCACGTCTCGCCCCTGGGGGCAATGGACTCCTGAACCTACTCAGACCTCAGACACCATCACTGTTAGTTCTAGAACTGATGCAGGATGTTCCAACGAGGGGTTAACGCTTCTCATAATATTTCCTATAAGCCCACACCTGTTTGTTTATATCCCCCGTTTTTATTCATTATTAGCCAGATAGAGCCAAGTAATTGTGGTAATGATAGTTGCTTTTTTGCCCAATGCTGGAATGCTAGTAAATTTAGGTATGCCCTGGTTACCTGCATGCCTTGCTGGGTGCCTGTGCCCGTTGATGTCCCTCACACTATGGCTCTCTTCAGACAGAAAAGGGATCTTGGAACTACAGCCACCATTGTTACTGCCATCTGATTGGCGGCTGTTGGAGCTACCACCGCGGCATTAGCCAGGAGTCATACTGGGCAGACTGCTCAGACCCTGAATAATCATTTAGCCAATGTAGCTCATGCCTTAGTTGTACAAAAAGGAATTAATGCTCAACTAAAAGGAAGCTTGATGGTGTTCAATCAGAGGATTGACCTCATGCAGGAGCAAATTGATACCCTATGGCAAATCGCTCAACTTGGCTGTCAATGAAAATATGCTGGACTTTGAGTCACTAGCATATAACATGAAAATTTTTCCTTTACTGCAAATCTGTCTAAACAATTGTCTAGCTATATTTTAGGTAATTGGACTGGAGAATTCGATACTACGATGGAGCAGCTGAGAGTGGCCATTGTCACAGTAAATTCTACCAGAGTGGACGCAGGACTAGCCACAGGATTATCATCATGGATTGCTGCAGCCATGAATCATCTGAAGGAATGGGCGGGCATGGGAGCGTTAGCAGGCCTTCTGGTGTTGGTCTCCTTGGTTTGCCTGTGGTATATAGGCAAGATTAGAGTCTCACAACAGCGTAATGCAGCCATGACCATTCAGGCCTTTACAGCCATTGAAGCAGGACAGTCTCCCCAAGCATGGTTGGCTACCATAAAAAGCTAAAATGTTATGCTCAGGATGCGAGGCTAAGCACTGCACTGAGGGTCAGCCGCTTTCAAGCCAGAGAAGAGCATGTCTGATTGCATGCGGGTTGATGCCCCAGGTCCCGCCTCTGAAAAAAAGGTATTGGACGGGTCTGATGCTCTTTGGGTGGATGACACCTAAATGAACATCAGTACAAAGTCCCAATTTATTTCTAATATCAGAGATCAGACCTCTACTCTTGCCTGATGCGTCTAAAACAAAAGGGGGAACTATAGAGAGCTGCGGAATGCTGTGCCTTAAAGATGGAGCTGGTTTCCGCCTTCCTCCTTCCCGATGGTGAGTGCTCTCTGTCACGAACAATTCCACATTTGGCTAAGGCTGAGGATCTGGCTTGCTTCCATTTATGTGGACCTATCTGCATTGCCCACGTGGCACGCTGGGGTTGGCTACCCAGAGGCTATTTAAGCTGTGGGCTGGCTTTCCCCAGGGTCAGATGATTGTTCAAGGTTCCTGAATAAACTGCATTGAAAAAAAAAAAAAAAAAAGAAAGAAACTGATATTGAGTAAATAATTTAATGCATTTGAAAAAAATTTTTTTTTTCAAAACTTTAAAAAAAAAGAAGTATCTAATACATTAGGTACTGTCATGGTAAAAGGTTGGTTAGTAATAGACAGAGCAAGGTAGAAAGTTTCCACCTAATCTACTCAACCCACACTGCTGTTTTGGTTTGTTGTTGGTATTTTTCTTTCATTCTTTGATGCTTCCTATGACACTGTCAATTTTTAATGAATTTATCACAAATACTAGCTTATCTCATTGGCCAGGAAGAAAAGATGGATACAAAATAGAAAATGGGACTTACAGAATGACATGTCACTTAGCTGAACATAATTTATTGTTCAAAAGGTATAAAGGAGCTATTTAAATAAAAAATGTAGGAAAATTTTAAATTTTATTTATTTTTTATTTTACAAAAAAATTACAGTTTATTCACTTTGTATCCCAGCTATAGCCCCCTCCCTCATCCTCTATCAATCCCACCCTCCTTCCCTCATGTCCTCCCATGTCCCTCCCCAAATCCACTGATAGGGGAGGTCTTCCTCATCTTCCCTCTGACCCTAGCCTATCACATCTCATCAGGTCTGGCTCCGTTTTCTTCCACTGTGGCTTGGCAAGGATGCTTCCCCCTCAGGGGGAGGTTATCAAAAAACCAGCCACTGAGTTCATGTAGGAGACAGTCCCTCTTCCCATTACTAAGGAACCCACTTGGACACTGAGCTGCCATGGGCTACATCTGTCCAGGTGTTCTAGGTTATCTCCATGCATGATCCCTGTTTGGAGTATCAGTCTCAGAAAAAGACCCCTAGGCCCAGAAATTTTGGTTCTGTTGCTCTCTTTGTGGCGCTCCTGTCCTCGCCAGGTCTTTCTATCTCCCCAATCTTTCATAATATTCTCTGCACTCTGCCCAAAATTTGGCTATGGGTCTCAGCATCTGCTTTGATACCTTGCTGGGTAGAGTCTTTCAGAGGCCCTCCGTGGAAGGCTCCTGTCCTGTTCCCTGTTTTCTCCTTCTTCCGATGTCTCCCTCGTTTGTCTTTCTCAGTGAGGATTGATCATATTACCCAGGGTGCTCCTTCTTGCTTAGCTTCTTTAGATGTACAGATTTTAGTATGATTTTCCTATATTATATTTCTAATATCCACTTATAAGTGAGTATATACCGTGTGTGTCTTTCTGCTTCTGTGATACCTCACTCTGGATGATCTTTTCTAGTTCCCACCATTTGCCTGTAAATTTCATGATTTTCTTGTTTTTAATTGCTGAGTACTATTTTATTGTGTAAATGTACCATAATTTCTGTATCCATTCCTCCATTAAGGGACATCTGGGTTGTTTCCAGGTTTTGGCTATTACGAATAAAGCTGCTACAAAAGTGGCTGAACAAATGGCTTTGTTGTACACTTGAGCATATTTTGGATATATGCCTAGAAGTGGTATAGCTGGATCTTGGATCTTGAGGAAGCACTATTCCTAATTGTCTGAGAAAGTACCAGATTGATTTCCAAAGTGGTTTTACAAGTTTAAAATGTAGGAGAATTTAAGAACTTGCATTTTTTAGAATATAAAAGGAAGAAAATGAACATAATTTGGAAGATGAAAAGACTACAAATTTCGGATTCTCATCACTGTAATTCCTATGGACCAATTCCTCTAATTCTGACATTCTTTCTCATGGAATAAGCATGAACTAGGAGTGAAAACCTATTTCAAGTGAGTACAAATATCAATAAGTACAAATATCAATATTATGAAAAGTTAAGTGTCGTTTCACACAAAATAGTCTATGAGAGGTCTGGCATCAAATTTAAACAATCCATAATGAAGTGAGCAAATGAAGAACAGCCTGCTTATCTCTTAAAATAATTGCTGAAATTTCCTTGAACTGAATATGAGACTTCATGTTTGATTATTCAAATTTTCAGACTTTTAATTCCACTTTTCATGTCAAGAGTTTGTATAAACTGCTTCTAAATTCATAAATATGGGGGAACATATTGCTTCTCTTTCCATAGGGCATTTGACTAATAAAAAACAGGACCCAAATAACTTAAAGTGTTGTTACAGTACTATTGTACAAAAATAAGACATATCTCATACACTATTTAATAATAAACTCCATCCTCTCTACTTAAGCCCAGTGGAAGTACGTCTGTTGGTAAATTAATTGAACATGATATACTTTACTAAAATAGGAGAATGAAATTGATTTTATGGGGGATATACATAAAAAGATTTAAGATGACAAAGGCCAGAATCTATTCAGAGAAGCAAAGGAGGAAGTACTGGAAATAAAAATCAGAAAGGAGAGCTTTCTAAGAAGCTTGGAGAAGCACAAAGGTAGTAGAGGAAGTGTAGGGAATAGTCCACGGAGTCAAACCTCTCTGGAGACGAAAATGAAGATAGAAAATGATGATCACGCCAGAAGGCATCTAACAACAAGCAGAAGATTATATATTTAACAATGCAGATTTCAAGAAAAATTAATTCATAAGATATAATGCAGGAGATGAAAAGGTACATGTGTGAGTGATCAGGAACCACCGAAGAAATTAGGAGGGAATTAATATTTTCTGAGAGCCAACGGAAAAATATAACAATAGGAGCTGTAGAAATGGTTGAGATGTTAAAAACACAAAGTTTGGTTTCTCACACCCACCTAAGGCAGCTTGTAACCACCAGTATCTCAGCTCTAAGGGATCTGATCTAAGACCTCTCCTGGCCTCTTTGGACACTTGTTTAAAACCTGTGTAGACATAGATACAAAAATAAAAGTAAAATAAATCTTGAACTAAGAGTATACCAACAACATAGCAGGTGCTTTGGGATAGGGTGAGAGTCATTCTCACAGGAGAGATTATTGCTGTGAGACTTACATTAACAAATAATAGAGACCTCTCAAATAAATAGCCTGCTAGTGTGCCTCGTTGTTTTAGAGAACTAAGAAAAAACTAGGGCCAAAAGCATTGCAGGAAATAAATAATGAGGAACAGAGAAGAAAGTAGTGAAATAAAGTCTGAAGCAACATAAAAAAATCATAAAAGAGAAGAGTTGGCTCATTGAAGAAAGAAGAATGTTGAACCCTCAGTAAAACTAAAAAAAGAAAAGTAGAATGCACAAACCAAGAAAATTGGATTTTAAATGCAGAATATAGCAACACAGAGAATGAATTGAACAGAACCCCTAGGTAATTAAAACTCTCTCTCTCTCTCTCTCTCTCTCTCTCTCTCTCTCTCTCTAACAAATTGTAAATTCTGAAGTAAATGGCATATCCAAATGCTGTACCATAATTTAACCAAGAGTATATATATTAAAAAAGCCTAACTTACCAATAATAGACGGTGAGGTTGAAACAATGATCTTTCTACAGACAAGAAAAACCTATGACTTAAATTCTAAGAAAAGACATTTAAGATTAACTAATCCCAATGCTCTATTAATTATTCCATAACACACACAAGGTAGTAATGCTCATGAACTAATTCTACAGGGATAGCATTATACTGACACCAATGCCAGATAATGATACAACAAAAGAAAAATTATAGGAAGTTTCTCAATAAAATTAAGGAGGAAAATGCAGCCAGTCCTGATGAGATCTGAAAACTAGGGTCAGACTGAAGGGGAAGAGGACCTCCCCTATCAGTGGACTTGGAGAGTGGCATAGGAGGAGATAAGGGAGGGAAGCTGGGATTGGGAGGGAATGAGAGAGAGGGCTTCAGCTGGGTTACAAAGTGAATAAACTGTAATTAACATAAAAATAAGATTTTAATTAAAAAATTAATAAAAAGAGATGAAAAAATTCTCTCTAAAATCCTTCTAGGTAGAATTTAGCAATATACTGAGGCATTAATGTATCAAAATCAAATTAGTATCATTTCCAATGACAACCTTTACAAATCATTTTATTACTTTCCAACTTTATATAGCCAGGTTAAATGTTAATTCATTCAAACTGCTGAAGCACTCAGTAGTTTTTCTGTTTCCAATCTGCCAATGCAAGTTCATTCCTCAAAACTCTTGAGTCAGTTAACCATTAAAAGTCATCCTCAAGGTCTTCCTTGTTTAGCTTCTTTAGGAGTACAGATTTTAGTATGTTTTTTCTATATTATATAGCTAATATCCACATATGAGTGAGTATATACCATGTGTGTCCTGCTACTTCTGGGTTATTGACTCAGGATGAGCTTTCTAGTTCCTAGAAATTTGCCTGCAAATTTCATGACATCCTTGTTTTTAATTGCTGAGAAGTATGTCATTGTGTGAATTTAACACAATTTCTATATCCATTCTTCCATTGAAGGATATCTAATTTATTTTCCAGTTCTGGCTATTACGCATAGAGCTGCTACAGACATAGACTCAGTCTCCAAGTGAGGTCCCTAGTAAGGGGAGCAGGGACTTCCTCTGGCATAAACTCAGTGGCAGGCTCTCTGGTCATTGCCCCCTGGAGGGTGCAGCCTTGCCAGGCCATGGAGGAAGACAATGCAACCAGTCCTGATGAGACCTGATAGGCTAGGGTCAAATAGAAGGTGAGGAAGACTTCCTTTATCAGTGGTCTAGGGAAGGGCATAGGGAAAAGACAGTGGGATATAGAGGAGAGGAGGGCTGGGGCCACTGCAGGAATACAAATTGAATAAATTGTAATAAATGATGATAATATTTTTAAATAATAAAAGAGTCATCCTCAGAATTCCATATAAATACTATGGCATGTATCCACCACAAAAATAATTTGTTTATTAACAGAATACATACACCCAAAGAATTCTAACCAACATGTATAATTCCGGAAGAATCACAATATGTTTTAAATTATAAAACAGAAGTATTGTGAAACAAAACAGAACAAAAACAAAATCCATTACTGTTTTGACAAAGGTCTCAAAAGTATACATTATATAGAAATGATAGCTTTAGTAGGAAACAATGATATGAAAACTGAGTCTCTATCAGAAATCAAAATGTAAATCTCAAGTAGATCGGAACCTATTGCATGGGAACCACTTCAGAGTACAGCCTTAAGAAGATCTTTCTGGTTCCTACCATTTGCCTGCAAATTTCATGGTTTCCTTGTTTTTAATTGCTGAGTAGTATTGCAATGTGTCAATGTACCACAATTACTGTATCCATTCCTCAACTGAAGGATATCTGGGTTGTTTCCAGATTCTGGATATTCCTAATAAAGCTTCTATGAACATAGTTAAGCAAATGTCTTTATTGAATGGTAGGGTATCTTTTGGATATATGCCTAGGAGTGGTATAGCTGGATCTTGAGGAAGCACTATTCCTAATTTTCTGAGAAAGAGCCACATTCCAACCAGCAAGGGAGGAGGGTTCCCTTTTCTCTACACTCTCTCCAGCATGCATCATCCCTTGAGTTTTTGATGTTAGCCATTCTGATGGGTGTAAGGTGAAATCTCAGAATCATTTTGATTTGCATTTCCCTGATGAGTAAGGACATTGAAGATTTCTTTAAGTGTTTCTCCACCATTCGATATTCCTCTGTTGAGACTTCTCTGTTTAGCTCTGTACCCCATGTTTTAATTGAATTGCTTGGTTTGTTGGTGCTTAACTTCCTTAGTTCTTTATGTATTCTGCATATTAGCCCTTTGTGAGATGTAGGGTTGGAGAAGATCCTCTCCCAGTCTATAGGCTGTCCTTTTGTTCTGATGACAGTGTTCTTTGGGTGAGGTAACCCAGAAGCAGAAAAACACAAATGACATATACTCACTTGTAAGTGGATATTAGCCATATAATATAGGATAAACATACTAAAATCTGTAGCCCTAAAGAAGCTAAACAACAAGTAGGACCCTAGGAAAGATGTTTAATCCTTATTCAGAAGGGCAAACAGCATAGACATCAGAAGTAGGAGAAGACAAAGAGCAGGACAGGAGGCTTCCACAGAGGACCTCTGAAAATATACCCACCAGCGTAACAAAGGAGATACTGAGACACATAGCCAAATTTTTGGCAGAGTGCTGGAATCCTTATGGAAGAAGAGGGAGACAGAAAGAACTGGAGGGGAGACAAACTCCACAAGGAGAACAACAGAGCCAAAATACTTGGGCCTAGAGGTTCCTGCAGAGACTGATATTCCAACTAAGGACTATGAATGGAGAAGACCTAGACACCCTGCTCAAATGAAGCCCATTTGCTGCTGAGTTATGAGTGGTTTCCCTAATAAGGGGTACAGGGGTTGTCTCTGACATGAACTTAATGGCTGCCTGTTTGATCACCTCCCCCTGGGGGGATGCAGCCTTGCCAGGGCACAGAAGACATGCAGCCAGCCCTGAGGAGAACTGACAGGGTAGGGTCAGATAGAAAAGGAGGAGGTCCTCCCCTATTAGAGGACTAAGGAAAGGGTATAGGGGGAAAAGCGGGAGGGAGGGTGAGACTGGAAGGAGACAAAGTAGGGGGCTGCAGTGGGGATACAAAGTGAATACATTGTAATAAATAATATATAAATAAAATTAAATAAAAAGATCTTTCTGAACAGGGTTTCAACAGACTATAAAGTAACATCAAGCCTAACAAATGGACCTATATGAAGGTAGGAAGTTGTGCTGTTGCTATGTTTGTTTGTTTTGTTGTTGTTGTTTTCCTTTTATTGAAAATAGATTATTTTACATGCTATATATCCTGATTACAATCCCCCTTCCCTCTACTCCCAGTTCCTCTCCACCTCCCTTTCTTCTAGATCCACTTTCTTTTTGTCTCTCTTTAGAAAAGAAAGTGCTTCAAGGATATAACAACCAAACATGACAAAATGAGATATAATAAGATAAATTACAAAGCAAAGATAGCAATCAGCAGGATAAAGAGAGCATCCACATAAAAGAAGGACTCTGTTGCCTGCTTTCTGATCACTTCTCCCTGGTGAGGCTGCCTGCCAGGCCACAGGAAAAAAGGATATACTCAGTCTTGATGCCATTTAAAGAGCTGGGGTGACTGGGGTGGGGGACAGGAGGATTGGGTTCCCACTATCTTAGGAATAGGGAAAAAGAGATGAGGAAAAAGGGAAGAAGGGACCATGTGGAGAGGAGGGAGGAGGCTATGAATAGGATATAAAGTGATTAAATAGTTTTTTTAAGAGAGAGAATAAATCACTCACTGATAAAGGATTAATACCTAGAATGCATAATGAACTCTAAAAATGAAGATCAAATCATTCAATAAGTAAATCCACTCAAATTTTACTTACATAAAATTGTGACTTTCATAATTAGGATGAACCCATTTCTTTAAGGAGAGCTCTGTAAAGAACAAAGTACCTTATCTGTCGTGGATTATGATTTTGTTATTTGTATTTAAACATTGCTAGCATGTTAAGACTTATTTAAGAGTCTCTTATGGGAAAGCATTTACATACATTTTGTCTCTTTAATGAGGAAATGCAGTGGTTTAGTTAATCAATAAATAATCACTTAGAAACACATTTGGGAATAAAATCAATAGCCACAAAATATCTCTTCTTATTTTCTGATATGTCCAAGCAATAGCATAGAATGAGAGGTCGGCCTTCTCCTGCTATCTATACCCATTAGTAGCTTCTGTGATTAGATGACCAGGAACCTTTTATGTATATAATCAAGGGTATATAAAAGATACGCATAGCTTTAACACTCAGGCTCCTTCCTCGAACACTGAGAACTAGAAAACTGAAAATTATGACATAAGCCAAGAGCACATTTATCTTTTGCTAATGTGAAATTATCCATTAATGGTGCTTTTCAAAGGGAAAACTAAAATATTTTTCCTTTATGTTTGTAAAATCCATGGTCAAGAGCCCCAAATGTAGCATTTGTCTGGAAACTAACTGATACATTCAGGAGTGAATCTATTACTGCTTGAATACATAATCATATTAAATAGCTGGCAATACTCCAGATATCCAACACAGTACAGTAAGAGAGATTACACTGCACAAAATTTTTATCTAGAGAAAATGTGACACAAAATCTGTAGAGGACAAATGATATAATTGTATAATCCCAGAGGCTTGGATTAGGCATTTCTAAGGTAATAAAAATATTAGTTATAAGAAAAATACAAGTATAATTCCTTCTAACATCATTGGAAAACATCCCCATTGGAAAATGTTAACTTTATAATATACAAAAGATATTGAAGAAGATTAAATGATGATTAACAACCATTTAACAATTGTGTCCATATTTCATCAAGCAGGATTTAAAACTATGCAACCTCAAATCATCTCAGAGAAAAGAAAAAGAACTAAAGTTAATTTAGAACGTGGAGAGACAGTGATCATTTTGGCTAAATCCTATAAAAAAGACTCTCTTTTTAAAAACTGCTTTATTTGGGTTGTTTAGGCCTCAGCCTCTCTTCCAACCTTCCAGATGTTACATGGGAAGGAAAAGGTTGGTGGGGAGAGGGGGCTCAGAACCCTGTACTTCCACAGGCTGTTCAGGGTCAAGGGGTTCTTTTAGGGCTCTACACCAATCTCCGTCAACCACAGACTCAGGTAGCAGGCTTCTCTACACCACTGAGCTCAAAGCGTTTCTCTCTGTGTTTCTGCTCCAAATGGGCATACTGATCTGGTCGTTGGTCTCTCCAAACTGCCAAACACCAAGACTGAACACCACCCCACTGTTTTCGTATCTTCTATTTATACTGTAAATCTAGAGCTCAACCCTCTCCTTACAGCATGTGGAAGGCAAAAGCCAAGCCCTGCAGGAGACAATTAACAGCTATGGACAAACTATAGCCCAACTAAAATCCAACACTTGGGTTTAAAACAAAAATGTATTTACACAACATAATTGAGTTTATGAAGGAACCAAAAATTCCATTACAGAGCCTACCATTTTAACATATGTACACTGGTATATAAGTGGAGGGTGCATGTAATGGCTTATCATGCTTTATGCATGCAATTAAGGAAAGGGCAGGAGAAGAGAAACATTATTCAGAACTGAGCATGGAAGAATGCGTTGATGCCCCTGAAAGCACAACTAGCAAGGACCTAAGTGTAGTCATATTTCCGCCAGTGTCTCCAGTTGCTGAGAATAAGGCTCTTCATGCAATTAGTTTGCTTGCACTGTTTTTCTTTCAGTATCTGAATCACTATGTCATACACATACTGAGTAACTTGTCTCACTTGGACTAAATTTTTTGGTTTGTACTGTTGTGTATCATCACAGCCTGCAGCCTCTAAAACATTTATTCATAGGAATAAACTGCAGAAGCAGAGCCAACAAGATGGATTTATGTAGTCAGATTTGCTTGAACAATGTGTTCACTGCATGTTAGAGCTTTGGGAAATCCAAAACCTGTAGGAGAGAGCAGCAGGCAAGACACTGAGCCAAGAGCTATGGGTGGAGAGAAAATACTTCCCCTCTCAGAATTCCCTACTTGCCAATGGTATTCAGTACTGTACTGAAGCCGCCAGATACCTGGAAAAGGATCACATAAGTAATCATTGGCCACTAGAGTTATGAAATATTTATTGACATACAGCAGACTCATCTTTGAAAAATACCTTCATAGAAAAATATTATAAGGTAAAAAATGGAATATATTAACTGTCATAAATAATGAACCAAAATCTAAGAATCTGGAAAAGTACATATTGAGATTTTTTTTCCCCTATAGAAATTTATTTCATTTTGAGGTTTTTACAATGCAATACTACATGTAGATTGTAGGTAGAATGTATTTGCACAGTTTACAAGGTATCATTAAGCACCATACTGGTTGTGACAAAATTGTGAAAGTTTCTACCTTCATAAATCTGTCACTTCAGCTTTAATATGCACCTTGACATGTCAAAATTTTATGTCCAGTTATGCTGTAATAATTAATACATGAGTGATGGTGATTTTCCAAACAGTATTTTCAAATGCCACTCTTTCCAAAGCATCTACTTTTAAGCAATGGCGCGACTGTCACAAGTGAGGAGACTTCAGAACTGGACCTGAACTTATCAGAAAATCAGCTTCCTCTGCAGACTGTTATGGGCATGTATCTTTCAGTGTAAGGAAGGAAAACATCCCTACCTGAACACTACAAAGAAACTATACTCGCTTTTCTGACATAAGTCCTATGCCATGGCTTTTTTTCTCAGATATGCATCTGTCATCCCTGATAGATTTTGAATTCCATCACCTTTCAATTTCCATAACACTGACCAAGCTTGCTGTAGAGAAGGTCTCAGTAAATGTTTGGTGAAGGAATGAATCGTGGAATGAAAGAGTCCACTTTTTTTTTTTTAATATCCATACACCAAAGGTAAGTGAAAACTGAGACTATGGAGCAATTTTTGTTTTTTATTTTTTGCATTATTTCTGTCATAAAAAGGTTATAACGGTAATTTCCAAAGACAATGTTAAAAACATTAGCTCACAGCACATTAAGATTCTTTGTGTCTGTCATTTCCTACGGAGACCCAGTGGCTTCCCTACTGTGCAAAGAACATTTAGAAGCTACTATTTTAAAATAATCATTAAATTTTTGAATAATATATTTGCAGTAGAAAATGTATATATGAACTGAGTTACAGATTAAATTCTGGGGCTAAGCCAGGCCTAGAATCCTCAGCATCCCCTTGTCATCTGTGTTCCATAAGTATATCATAAAGTTGATGATTTATACAATTCGGGATTCTCACGTTTTTATTTGGGTAATAAAATTAAAGAGCAAGAAACATTTTTTCTCTTGTTTAAAATGATCATTTTTTTAATGCTGAAATATATCAATTGTCTTAAAGAAAAATCCTTCATCCCTTTCTAGCCACACTTCTTACTGGTTTTATTACTTTCCCATAACACATAACTTCACAAGAAATAGACCGCTCTTTTTAGGAGCTTAAATTATTTGGTAAAACAAATAGGTTATATTGGCCGAAGTTAATTTTAATTTCATAGCAGTGAAAAAATTTAGTGAGAACTATCAGTAAAGGTTGTCTATTGTTCTATACAAAATTGCCTGACTTAATCACGTGACTCTAATTACCTTTTCATTCTCTCTTGCTTATGTTATCTATCCAACACATAGTTTTAAAAACTCAGGTGTATTACCATATCAGCCACATCAGTTCCAAAAGGCACTCCTTTGACGTTCCCAGACCATAGCTGACAGTGAATAAATTATTATAGCCTAGTGCTTTGAAAAATTCATATATGAATGAATAATAATTATACTTTTCTCCATACCGGGGTATTTCTTATTTAAGTCACTAAGTATGCAAGCATACATTTGTATGAAGTGGAGCTTGCAATCTCTTGAAGCATGTGAAAGTAATATATTTTTCTACTTTATGTATTTATTTAGTCTCTGAATATTCACTGTGGAAGACACTGAGCTAAATGACCCAGGTATAACCCTTCCTTCAAGTATCTTACAGTCTAGTAGCTCTGCATAAAAAATGCACAAAACCGTGAACAGTGTTAATAAGCAGCACGGATGATGATCACAAGGAATTCCCAGGTGTGGAGTCTATCTATCTTCATTATGAATAATAAAAGAATTACAGGCCCAAGTCATTTAAACTTAAGGAAGAGTCAAGTTGATTTGAGAGAGAAAACTAAGCACAGGAAGGAGACAATAACTTCAAAATATTTTTTAACATGAGGTAAACACCAGTAGAGGTACAGAGGCTATAAGAGGATCGTGGTAATTAAAAAGAAAAGGAAAATAAATACAAAGAGTTATGGCATACATAGAATACATGATTTATACCCCATTATAAAATGTTGGTCACAAAGGGTCTGTAATTTAAAAGGATGTGAATGTTGTGTCTAATATAGGTAAGACGATGTTACAGAGATGTCATGACTATTGACTGGGTTATGGCAAACCAGGTCAGAGGGACTGAGGAACCAAAACTGTACACCTTACTAGAGGTTGATGTTATGGTGATTTATTTATTTTGGTTACTTTTACAGATGGCAACTGAGTACATGTCCTAGATACCAGAAGTAACAACCAAGTCAGATCCTTGGCTTCAGAGACAGATTCACTGTTGAAATGTACCATAACTTCTGTATCCATTCCTCAACTGAGGGATCTCTGGATTATTTCTAGCTTCTGGCTATTACAAATAAAGCTGCTACAAACATGGTTGAGCAAATGTCCTTGTTGTGTTCTTGAGCTTCCTTTGGTTACATGCCTTGGAGTGGTATAGCTGGATCTTGAGGAAACACTATTCCTAATTGTCTGAGAAAGCTCCAGATTGGTTTTAAAAGTTTACATTCCCACCAGCAATAGAGGAGGGTTCCCCTTTCCCCTTTCTCCAAATCCTCTCTAGCATGTGTTGTCACTTGAGCTTTTGATCTTAGCCATTCTGATGGATGTAAGGTGAAATCTTAGAGTCATTTTGATTTGCATTTCCCTGATAACTAAGGATGTTGAGCATTTCTTTAAGTGTTTCTCTGCTATCCTATATTCCTCTACAGAGAATTCTCTGTTTAGCTCCATACCCCATTTTTTAACTGGGTTACTTGATTTGTTGCTATTTAACTTCTTGAGTTCTTTATATATACTGGATCTTAGCCCTCTGTCAGATATAGGGTTGGTGAAGATCCTTTCCCAATCTGTAAGCTGTCCTTTTGTTCTAAAGACAGAGTCCTTTGCTTTACAGAAGCTTTTCAGTTTCATGAGGTCCCATTTATTGTTTGTTGATCTTAGAGTCTATGCTGTTGGTGTTCTGTTCAGGAAGTTGTCTTCTGTGCCAATGAGCTCAAGGTTTTTCCCCACTTTTTCTTCTAACAGGTTTAGTGTGTCTGGTTTTATGGCGAGGTCTTTGTTTCTTTCCCATGATTTGGGCTGACAGTGAGATTACTGACTTTGTTGAATGTCTGCTATCTACTCTGCAATGTATTCAGAGGACGCCAGCACTGCAGGTTTGAATTGAGTCACGAGAAGAATTCTCCTACCTATCATCAAACTTCACTACTTTCCCACTTATTAGTTCTAACATCTCAAGTAGGTTTCAAACTGTTGCATGCGACCAGTCCTAATCTTTGAAATGCAGAGTAAAATGTTAATGGGTCATCTCCTGCAGGAGTTCATTTTCCCATTCTGATAGAGCTACACAATCCTAAAAAGATTATGGAAACAATGTAGCTCTCCACACATACTATATAACTGTATATTTCATACAAACGTTTAATGCATTTTAGACTATTTATAATTTCCCTATTTACTTCCAAAGTGCTATAGGGATAATTTTCTTTTCTGGGAAAGATGCCAAAAAGTTATTTCAGTTACTTTAAATGAGAAATACCTTTATTAGTTAGAAAGAAAACTTTTCACTACAATGTAGACTAGAAACTTAAGAACAAAGGAAAAAAGTGTTAAATTTGTTACATTATCCACCAACAGGAAAAAAATTGATTTTCAAGTAAATGAAATGTGTAACCTATATAAAATTTGCAAAATTTATAAACATTTATGAATAAAAATTTAATGGATGATATTGAGTGATTTATATTTGCTTAAGAAGATAAATCTTTGTGATTTACTTATGATCACAGATAATAATAACTTCATACAATTTTCTATTGCATTCTGGTGTCAAACTATGATCAAGCCATCCAGACATAAAACAAATACTTTTCAAGATGACTATGATGCATACTTCCCAAAATATGTTTTTGCTCTTTCCAGCTTCATTTTCCACTTCTTTGGATATGCTACCTAGCTCACATAGTCACCAAGGTTTGCACCATTTCCTTGAATGCACACTTCTTTTGTTGTGGTGTGCTGGGCTTGTCTCTCTGCTCACTGGAGCTGGCTCCTTTCTCCTGATTGGTTAGGTTTCAGCCCTAAATGCAGCCTCTCCACATCTCTACTGGCACACCACCAAGTCAAGACTACACTCCTGACACCAGATTTCTTTCTAAACTCTTTGTATTTGAAGGCGATTGGTGTTCCAGCTCCCAATTGGACAACCAGAGAAAATACAGCCCTTACAGTTATTTTCCACACATGCAAGAATACTAGAATACCAATTTTACAAAGGAGAAACATTTGCAATGCTTAGTTAGCAGCCATTAGGTACACAGTTTTCCCCAGTAATTTCACAAATATATGTCCAATATACACATCTAAATATCACTTCAAATAGAATCACAATCCTGGCTTCCAATAAGCAGAAAAAAAATGTAACTAATTTGTCAAAAAGGCCTTTTTTGTGTTTTGTTCCAGTTGAAGTTATTTTTTTCTTTTTCTTTTATTTTCTTTCTTTTATATTTATTACAATTAATTTACTGTGTATCCCAGGTGTAGCCTCCTCCCTCATCCCCTCCAATCCCTCCCTTTTCCTTCTTCTTCTCCAAACTGCATATATACAGAAATAGAGAATAATTATACATATAAAACATTACGAATGAGAAAGAAATGTATTTAACAAATCCAGCACACTAACAATTTTCCTATATTTAGAGGAAAAATAAAGCAAGTTTGTATACTAATGACATGCTTTTCTCCATTTCTCATAACCTGTGCAACGCATTTATTTAGATACTTGTTCAAATTTATTTCATGCCTTCATGTATCAATTAACAGTCATAGCAACACCATTAGTTATAACTCTCCTTTCTGTTGACTCTAGAACATGTCAAGTTAACAATTAAAATTAGGAATTGCAATGCTGATTATATGTTCATTAAATCATTTCTCTTTGTGTATAGATATAATGAAAATATACTTATCCAAATACAATCACACCATTATATTGAAATTTTGATATAATTTAGGTTTTCATTTTCAATTTCTACTAATATTTCATGTATAAAATCTTTGTCATAAGTCACAATAAATAAATATCAGGCTTATTATAGACTTCAGAGAAGAAGCCTAAAATTGATTAAAGAGGAAATATTCCATCTGAGAAGAAAACTCAAGAAATAAAAAATAAGCTCACTGACCTAAGATTCCTATCTCAAAACAAACATAGTATGAAATAAAACACAAAAATGGATGTGAAGTGAGCAAGACAAGGGCCAATCTAAAGAGGAAAAACACAACTCAAGGAGCACCGGAAATCAATGAAGTAAAACTGGTCTGCCTCTGAAAATGAATGAGGTGAAAATGGCCCATTTTTGCCTCCATTGATTTTCACTGCTCATTGAGTGGTGTTTCTCTGTCCCTCTGAGGTCATATCATTTTCTGTTTCTTCTTCTGCTCTTAAGTAAGCCTTTGAAAGTGCTCTAAGTACCGGGAGGGCATTCTTAATGACTCCTTATATTCTCCAGCCAGAAATACATCATTCATTCAATAATTATAAAGCCTGCACTTACTATCTTTAGGCATCTAGATAGGCATGGTAGAAGATCAAAGAGCAAAGTGATATTAGTACCAATATGGCATTAACAATCATTAAGTCTTACATTTTAAAAATTTTTACAAAGTTATTTTCTCCCATGAAAACTACTTAAGTTTTGCTTCTAAGAAACAATGTCCAAAGTTAGCAAAGTTGAAAAACAATGCTAAAATTACATATGTAAATGATTTAACTACCCAACAATCGACTGTCAGAAACTTGGAGTTGGAAGGAACTATATTTTACCTGCTATCACTTTAAGCCAAAACTACAATTTTCTTTTAACCTGATTGTGTTTACTAAAACTCAAAGCTAGCTTTATCCAGCTGCTTTGGTGAAGAGGCTGTCCCACAAGGAGAGGGTGTTTCTCACTGAGGAAAGTACTCAGATAATATTTTTCAATATTAACATATGGCATAAAATTAACTACAATAGGAGGAAAGAGTCAGTAGAGCTTCTCAGACTTACTGACAAGGTGAGATGTAAATGAATGTGACTTAAGTTACATACATTAGCAATAAGAGAGAGATTTGATCATAACACATTTAAAAATTGCAACATATTCCCTCAGTATAAATATGAAGTGTGGCAGTTATGACAAATGGTTATTAATAAATAGCTTATAGAAATTCTTAAAGGATGTTGTTTCCCATTCAAAAAAAGTAAAAAGTGCAGCTAAACATTATTTGCAAAAGATAGCGAATAGATTTTCCACAGACTTAAAACATTTTCAGTTCTAACTCAAATCTATCCACAAATCTGCACACACTCAAAAACATCCACACAAAAGCAAGAAATACTGCAGTAGAATTTTCACCTATTTTGTAATTTTAAAATGTATTACTGTGGTACATTTACACGGTAGAATACTACTCAGCCATTAAAAACAGGACTACATCTGTGCAGGGGTTCTAGGTTATCTCCATGCATGGTACCTGGTTGGAGTATGAGTCTCTGGGAAGACCCCTGTGTTCAAATTTCTGGTTCTGTTGCTCTCCTTGTGGAGTTCCTGTCCTCTCCAGATCTTAATATTTCCCACTTCTTATGTAAGACTCCTCTGACATAATCTGATCGGGCTGCTCTTTGATCACCTCCCCCTGAGGGGGGATCTGCCTTACCAGGCCACAGAAGATGACCATACAGCCACTCCTGATGATATCTGAATAGACTAAGATCAGAAGGAAGGAGAGGAGGACCTCCCCTATCAGTGGACTTGGGAAGGGGCATGAGTGAAGAAGGGGGTGGGAGGGTGGGATCAGGAGGGGAAAAGGGAGACACTTATGGGGGGATACAAAGTGAATAAAGTGTAATTAATTAAAAAATGTAAAAAAAAGCAGGAACTCATATCATAAAAATTATATGAATGACCCTAGCCTATCAAGTCTCATCAGGACTGGTTTCATTGTCTTCCTCTATGGCCTGGCAGGGCTGCACCCCCAGTGGGAGATAGTTGGAAAGCCTGTCAGTGAGTTCTGTACCCAGTCAGATAGAAAGGCAGGAGGACTTCCCCTATAAGCGGAGTAAGAGAGGGCCATAGGGGGAGAAGAGTGAGGAAAGGTGAGATTGGGAGGAGACCAGGGAGGGGGCCACAGCCAGGATACAAATTGAATAAATTGTAATAAATGATAATACATATGTATAAAGAAAAAAACAGGAAGTCTTGAAATTTGCATGCAAATTGATAGAACTAGAAAAGATCATCCTGAGTGAGGTAATCCAGACCCAGAAAGACACACATGGTATATATTCACTTCTAAGCAGACTTTAGTCATACCACACAGGACAGACATACTACAATGCACAGACCCCAAGAAGATAAGTCTGATGAACACCTTAAGCTCCATGTGGGCCCACAAGTTGGGGAAGTATGGAATATTTCTGACATAAACTATATTGCCCTCTTTTTTACCACTTCCCCTGATGGGACTTACAAGGACACAGGGGAGAGAGGTGAACTCTGTCCTCATATGAATAGATGAACTGGGGTGTCTGGGTACAGAGATTCCCCTTAAGAACAGGGGGGAGGGGATGGAGGATGGGTCTGGGAAGAGAGTATGGAGTGGTCTATGAATGAGATGTAAATTGAATTAATTATAAAACATTATAAAACAAAACAAAACAAAAAATGGATTACCGACAATATTGGCTGGCTTTTTTACACCCCCCCCTACCCTCCACACGCACACACTGTGGGAGGAGCAGCCCTGCTAGGCCACAGAGGAGGACTTTGCAGCCAGGCCTGAAGATACCTGATAAAACAGAGTCAGATGAAAGGAGAGGAGGTCCTCCCCTACCAGTGGACTTGGAAAGGGGTAGGGAAAAAATGAGGGAGGAAGGGTAGGATGGGGAGGGAATGAGGGAGCGGGATACAGCTGGGATACAAAGTTAATAAACTGTAACTAATATTTAAAAAATAAAAAGTTAATTATAAAAAATAAATAACTAAAAGTTTGTGGACTGATGCCTCTCTTGCCTGCCACTGGATCCTTTTCCCGTAACTGGACTGGCTTGTGGAGCCAAAAAAGAAGATGCTCTTATTCCTACTACAACTTGATAGCCAAGATTGGCTGATATCCATGGGATGCCCCACTTTTTCTTAGCCTCCTCTGATGAAAAACGAAGAATGGGAGGATGGCAGGGAGGTGAGGTGAGAGGGAGGTTTTGAAGAAGAGGAGGGAGAGAAAGCAATGATTGGGAGATAAAATTAATTAATTAATAAAAGTAAGAAGTAGATAAAATGCTGGTACTTAGAAGTAAAAAAAAAAAAAAAGGAAATGACCTTGAAAACAAATCAGTAGCTGATTTAATTTAGAGAAAAGTAGAAGTATGTGTAGAAAAAGAACTACAAAGTACTTTTTAATGGTAATATGTAGTATTATATGATGTTTGCTTTTGCTCTCACCAGCGTTTCTTAAGGAAAGAGACTGAAAATATCTGGACAGCAGCATTTTGAAAATTACAGAAAAGCTAGATTTTATTTCATTTTATTAGAGATTAATAAACATGACTTTGAAAAAATAAAAAGAAAGTTTAAGAACTGGATATTGGTATACCTGGCTAGCATGTGGTCAAGCCATGTATGTAAAGAGAGTTTTAATCATCAACATATTCTACAGCAATCACCCAAAACTTCCTTATGGACATATGTGAGGAATTCCTTATCTTTTGAATGTTTTCAACAACTGTAGGTGTCTGGATGCCTATGCCCCTACATTCCTCAATTCCTCTGCTCAAGCCCTAACTGCAGTAGTGATGGTGTTGAGGGCAAGGATCTAGGGGGTGAATATATTATTAGACTGCAGTCTCCATAAGGAATTGGTGCCCATTGAAATGCAGGCAAATGGTGGGATCTAGAAAAGATCATTCTGAGTGAGGTATCCCAGGAGAAAGACACACATGGTATATACTCACTCATATCGTCCTATAAGTTATGATAAGCATAATGAAATCTATACACCTAAAGAAGATAAACAAGAAAGAGGACCCGGGGTAAGATGATCAATCCTCATTTAGAAAGACAAATGGGATGTGCATTGGACATAGGAGAAAACAAGTAACAGGACAGGAGCCTACCTCTGAGGGCCTCTGAAAGACTCTACCTAGCAGTGTATCAAAGCAGATACACTCTACCTAGTGTATCTGTGAAAGACTCTACCTAGCAGGTTTTCAAAGTAGATACTAAGACTCAAACCAAACCTTCCGCAGGGCGCAGGGAATCATATGAAAGAAGGGGGAGTTTGTATGACGTGGAAAGGATAGGAGCTCCACAAGGACCAAATATATCTGGGCACAAGGGTCTTTTCTGAGACTGACACTCCACCAAGGACCATGTATGGATATAACCTAGAGCCTCTGCTCAGATGAAGCCCATGGTAGCTCAGTAATCAATTGGTTTCCCATAGTAAGGGGAACAGGGACTATTTCTGACAGGAACTCAATGGCTGGCTCTTTGACCTCCCCACCTGCCAAGGGAGGAGCAGTTCTGCTAGGCCACAGAGGAGGACTTTGCAGCCAGTCCTGAAGATACCTGATAAAACAGGGTTAGATGAAAGGGGAGGAGGTCCTACCTAATCAGTGGACTTGGAAAGGGGCAGGGAGGAGATGAGGGAGGGAGAGAGGGATTGGAAGGGAATGAGGGAGCGGGATACAGCTGGGATACAGAGTTAATAAAATGTAACTAATAAAAAATAATTAAAGAAAGAAAGATGCCAAGAGAATCATCTTACTCTTCCATAGAAGGATCAACAACAAGGATAATGTCCATGACCAGAATGTTGACTGTTAGTAGATGGTAAATCTGCTAGCACCTATTTCTTGGACTTTCCATACTTTGGAATGATGAGAATCAAATTACTATTATTCATTAGTTAGCCAGAAAATGATACTTCAATAACATCCTGGATGGACTAAAACAGAAAGTTGAGTGGTCTGAGAGCTAGCTACTTATAAAACAAAAAGGGAGGGGGAGGAATAGGGCCACAGGGAACTCCTACTTCACTTGAAGTCACTCCAGGGTGACCCAGAAGAGCACTTGATGGCCTCCAGCTGATCTTCACAAGCACACACAGATGCACATAAGATGGCTTGCCATCAATTTGCCCTGAGAGATGTTACTACTGCTTCTAGTGATAATTTTATTTTCTTTTGTCCTCTAAGGATATTTTTTCCTTTGGTAATAGAAGAAATGCACCAACAAAGTAAGTGTATTTTTAAACATCTGCTGCAACATGTTAATCATATAAATGCAAACTAGACATCACACACATTTTCTATTATGTTATTTTTGCAAAATCTTGATATTAATATTCATACATTGTTTATAGTTGCTCTACAATACAATATTAAATATAGAATCATAATAAACATATTATTTCTTTTAAAGATTTTAGATTTTATTACATGTATATAGGTTTGTTTGGATATGAGTGCGGGTACCCACCAATGCCATAAAAGAGCTTCAAATCACTTAGGCTAGAGTTGTGAGGCTGCTGATATGTGAGTTGGATGGAACTCAGGTTCCCTCTTTGAGATGTAGAGTTGGTGAAAATCCTTTCCCACACTGTAGGCTGTTGTTTTGTTCTAAGGACAGTGTCCTTTGCTTTACAGAATTTTTTTCAGTTTCCTGAGATCCCATTTATTGATTGTTGATCTTAGAGCCTGTGCTGATGGTGTTCTGTTCAGGAAGTTTTCTCCTGTGCAAATGAGGTCAAGGCTCTTCCCCACTTTTTCTTCTAACAGGTCTAATGTGTCTGGTTTATGTTGATGTCTTTGATCCATTTGAACTTTAGTTTTGTGTAGGGTGATAAGTATGGATCTATTTGCATTTTTCTACATGTAGACATCCAGTTAGACCAGCACATTATATTGAAGATGCTAGCTTTTTTCCATTGTATGGTTTTGGCTTCTTTGTCAAAAATCAAGTACCTGTAGGTGTGTGGGTTTAATTCTTGGTCTTCTATTTGAATCCATTGATCCACCATTCTTGTTTCTATGCCAGTACCATGCAGTTTTTATTACTATTACTCAAAGTACAGCTTGAGATCAGGTATGGGGATGCCTTCAGATGATCTGTTGTTGTACAGGTTTGTTTTAGCAAATCCAGGTTTTTTTTTGTTTTTTCCTATTAAATTGAGAATTGTTCTTTCAAGTTCTGTAAATAATTGTGTTGATATTTTTATAAGAATTGCATTGAATCTGTAGATTGCTTTTGGAAGGATGGTCATTTTACTGCCAACCCATGAGCATGGGAGGTCTTTTCATCTTCCAGTATCTTCTTCAATTTCTTTCTTCAGAGCCTTGAAGTTTTTTCATACTGGATTTTCACTTGCTTGGCTCAAGTCACACCAAGGTCTTTTATGTTTATTGTGGCTATTCTGAAGGGTGTTGTTTCCCTAATTTCTTTCTCAACCCTTTTTTCTTTTGCATACAGGAAGGCTACTGATTATTTTAGGGGGTTCATTTTGTATTTAGCCACTTTGCTGAAGGTTTTTATCAGCTGAAGGATATTTCTGGTTGAATTTTTGGGGTCACACATGTATAGTATCATATCATCTGCAAATAGTGACACTTTGACTTCTTCCTTTCCAATTTGTAACCCCTTGCTCTCCTTTAGTTGCCTTAGTGCTCTAGCTAGGACTTCCAAGTACTAGAAGAAGAGATACTGGGAGATGGGCAGCTTTGCCTTGTTTCTGATTTCAGTGGGACTGATGTAAGTTTCTCTCTGTTTATTTTGATGTTGGCTATAGGCTTGCTGTATATTGCCTTTACTATGTTTAGGTATGTGCCTTGTATCCCTAGTCTCTCCAGGACTTTAAACATGAATGGGTGTTAGGCATCTGAGTAGATGATTATGTGGTTTTTCTACTTCAGTTTGTTTATATGGTGGATCACATTGATGGATTTCTGCATATTGAACCACCCCGGCATGTCTGGGATAAATCCTACTTGGTCCTGGTGGATAATGTCTTTTATGTGTTCTTGATTCGGTTTGCGAGTAGTTTATTGATTACCATAGTGATTGTATAAGTTTGTACTCCCACCAGCAATGGAAGAGTGTCACCTTTGCAATACAGTTTCACCAGAATTAACTGTCATTTGTGTTAATGAGCTTAGCATTCTGATAGGTGTTAGATCAAATCTCAAAATTGTTTTGATTTACACTTGCCTGATAGGTAAGAGTGCTGAACATTTCTTTAGGTGTTTCTCAGCCACTTGAAAATCTCTAATGAGAATTCTCTGTTTAGGTTTGTACCCCATTTTTAATTGAATTTTTTGGAGTTCGTAAAAATTTTTCCCATTCTGTAAGCTGTTATTTTATCCTATTGATTGTGCCCTTTGTCTTACAGAAGCTTTTCAGTTTCATAAGGTCCCATTTATTGATCGTCAGTCTTAGTGCCTGCACTATTAGTGTTGTGTTTACAAAATTGTCCCCTGAGGCAATGCTTTCAAAGCTATTCCCTGCTTTCTCTCCGATCAGGTTCAGTGTGCTTGGTTTTATGTTGAGTCCTTGAAGCTCAGTTGTTAAAAGCAAGGCTCAGTCTGCTTTCCTGTACCAACCTGGAATGTGGTCCCAGGTGTGGCACTGCACACGCAGTGTTGGATCCTTCCACATCAATCATTTATCAAGAAAATGCCCTGTGTACTTGCTGTTAAGCCTATTTGATAGAGACAGCTTC
The DNA here is from genome assembly GCF_030254825.1 of Meriones unguiculatus. Lineage (NCBI taxonomy): Eukaryota > Metazoa > Chordata > Mammalia > Rodentia > Muridae > Meriones > Meriones unguiculatus. The sequence goes on along the minus strand of NC_083368.1, from coordinate 8,251,637 downwards.
TCAACCAGTATTACTTGTGTCAAGTTTAATTTTTTTTAAAAAAAGCAACTAACACTTAAATGAAATTCTATTCTTGAGTTTAATAATTTTGTAAAATTTATGTATTTGTATGCATAGTTTAAAACTGTTACAATATAATGCTATAGTTAAGCCAAATTTCTTGTTCTATTTTATATTAGATGTAAATAGTATAAAATTATTATTGGTCCAATATGTTATCCATATATGTTTTCTATACTAAAATTTAAATATCATGTAATGGAAGAAAATGCTCTTTAATATGTAATGCATGCATAACAAATACATGAAGACATTATTATTTGATCAGTTATTATGTAAAAAAAAATTCTCCAGTAGATTAGAATTGCTCAAGACTTTGCATATGTGTTAGAAATAGCAAATGGTACTAAACAAAAGTTTACTAAGCCAAAAACAGTGAGGGACATTTAAGTTGCAGTGCTGTTTAATAAAAACTGTAAACTTGGATGGAAAAATGCACAAATCTAAAATTCTTAAAATACCTATTTGATTAAAATTTTATTTTGAAGATGAAAATTACATACATAGTTTGTCAAGGGGATCATGATATTTGCTTTCATAAAGTGGGAAATATACTGCAGTCTTAAAGCTATGACTTACTTGAAATATGACATATCCCAATTGGATTCACAGGCTTATTTTTATTTATTTAGTACTCAGACTATTTCCCCATAGTCAGATATTAAAAAAAAAATAATGCTAGCATAACTGAATTTCAATATCAATCAACAACAGAAAATAATTTTCTACTTTCATAGGTTTTTAAAATTTCTACAAATATATAAGCATTAAGAGAATTAATGTAAAATGTTTGGGACCAGAAGCATTTCAAATCTCATAATAATTTATAATTATTATTTTGGGAGAATTACCTAATCTGTATCACAGTAATATCCAAAATTCCCAATTTCCAAATCTACATTTCATACTCTTTGTGCATCTCAAGGATGCTAAGCTGTATTAGTTTCTAAAATACACAAAAGAAACCACAGCCAAAGACAGAAAAACACACCTGACTGTGTACACATACTTCCCTTCTCAGACAAATGCGAAGCATTACATTAAGTGTTATGTGATAGTCTTTTTTCAAATACATTAGATGTATTAAACATGAAAATTTGTTGCATGTGAAAACTAAAACAAATATAAAGTTGCCATACTTTTATTTATTTGTTTGATCTCTAAGAGTTAATACAATACATATAACACTTTTTCTAAGTTTTCTAAGATTCACTCAAGTGAGTATATCTCACTAACCTACCTCGATTGTCCTTCAAATCTGGTAGATACAGTTTTTAGCTGACATTTCAGTTTATTACAAGCATAAAGAAGTAAGTATAAGTTTGAAAACCTTGTTAGCTAACACCAACTGATCCTTTAGCAGCGGCAAATATTGCAAGAGAAAGAAAGCTACAACAAATCTTTGTTATGCCCACACGTAATCCTTGATACAGTCAGTATTATTTCACTCCAAAATCCTATAAAGTTTGCTTTTGCAATGCTGACTGGTGTCGAAACCAGTTGCAGTTATATAAAAGTCCATGAAACTCATTGCGGAATCCCCTGAAACAATGTAGTTGAGAATGAATGCCACCCTGCAGAGTTGGCTGAGCGAGCCATCCACTAAAACAACTACTAAAAACAAAGATATGTGAGATATGTGACAGGAAATATGTCTATGTGTTCTCTGTGGTTGTATCTTGTTTGTGAAGAGGCTTGTTTCCACTGCTGAGCTCTATAAACTGAATTTCCTGTATTCCACTTCTTCAAACATGTCCTGCTGGATTGACGTATCTGTGTGAATACATGATGACATGCATTTGAAAACTTCGCTGTATTCAAAGTCCCACTTCCTGTAGTCACAGCAATGTGCTGCTTTCACGTTGGATGGACCTCTGAAATTCTTTGCTGTTGCCAGCTATAGGAGAAAAAGAGACATTGTTTCTTCAAATCCTTAAAGCACACTTTGTGCAAACTCAGTCCCATCTTCTTGTTTCAACTAGAAAGCTCTCTGGGAATCAAGCTCTCCAATAGCCTCTGCACAGAAAAGTACTTCATGCATGACTTTCTCTAAATCTTTCAGTACAGGTGTTCAAGAAAAGCTCCAGCTTCTGGCTGTTACGAATAAAGCTGCTACGAATATGGTTGAGCAAATGTCCTTGTTTTGTACTTGAGCATCTTTTGGATATATGCCTAGGAGTGGTATAGCTAGATCTTGAGGAAGCACTATTCCTAATTGTCTGAGAAAGCGCCAGATTGATTTCCAAAGTGGTTGTAAAAGTTTACATTCCCACCAGCAATGGAGGAGGGTTCCCCTTTCTCCACAACCTCTCCAGCATGTGTTGTCACTTGAGTTTCTGATCTCAGCCATTATGATAGGTGTAAGGTGAAATCTCAGGGTCGTTTTGAGTTGCATCTCTCTGGTTGAGCATCTGTTGAGCATCTGTTTATTCATAATAGCCAGAACCTGGAAACAACCCAGATGTCCATCAACGGAGGAATGGATACAGAAATTGTGGTACATTTACACAATGGAATACTACTCAGCAATTAAAAATCAAGGAAATCTTGAAATTTGCAGGCAAATGGTGGGATCTAGAAAAGATCATCCTGAGTGAGGTATCCCAGGAACAGAAAGACACACATGGTATATACTCACTTGTAAGTAGGTATTAGACCTATAAGATAGGATAACATACTAAAATTTGTACACCCAAAGTAGATAAAGAAGAAAGAGGATCCTGGGTAAGATGATCAGTCCTCACTTAAAAAGATGAATGGAATGGACATTGGAAGTAAGAGAAAACAAGAAATAGGACAGGAGACTACTGCAGAGGCCTCCTGAAAGACTCTGCCCAGCAGTGTATCAAAGCAGATAGGGAGACTCATAACCAAACCTTCAGCAGAGTGCAGGGAATCATATGAAAGAAGGGGGAGTTAGTATGACCTGGAGAAGACAGGAGCTCTACAAGGACCAAATATATCTGGGCACAGGGATCTTGTCTGAGACAGATTCTTCAACCAAGAACCATGTATGGATATAACCTAGAACCCCTCCTTGGATGTAGTCCATGGTAGTTCAGTATCCAAGTGGGTACCCTAGTAAGGGGAACAAGGACTATTTCTGACATGAACTCAATGGCTGGCAATTTGACACCCCTCCCCCCCCCCATGCAGGAGGAGCAGCCTTGATAAGCCACAGAGGAGGACATTGCAGCCTGTCCTGGTGAGACCTGATAAGCTAGGATCAGATGGAAGAGGAGGAGGACCTCCCCTATCAGTGGACTTTGAGAGGGGCAGGGAGGAGATGAGGAAAGGAGGGTGGGATTTTGAGGGAATGAGAGAGGGGCTACAGCTGATATACAAAGTAAATAACCTGTGATATATATATATATATATATATATATATATATATATATATATTAAGAAAAGCTCCAGGAGTAGTAACTAATTCTCATTATTAATTATCAACAATTTTTAATATAAAAGTGGAACAAATGTATTTGAAAAAACAAAACAAAACTTTAGGTAAGAGATGTATCAGGTCCTAGCTCTTAGAAAGAGCTATATGTACAGAACATGAAGTATATACCATACTGCAATAAAAGCCCAGCTGGATTAAATGTTGAATTTAAAAGCTAAAGAATGAAATAGAATGAATGTAGGTCATATCTCACAAGCTAAGAAAGATATTAAAAAGAATGGCAGGTAGAGTGTAACACTCCACTGTAGACACTGTAACATCAGCTGAAATAGCAGCTGACAGAGCACATAGTTAGAGATCACCTGACATGTTATATATATGAATTCTAGTAACGCCTGTGTAAGTTGGGTAGCATTAGTTCCACACTCTCTTTTTCATTCTGAAGGAAAGTTCAGCGAAGTTAATTAATTTCTATTAAATCACCTATCTAGACACTATTCAGCCAGGACTTAAATTAGGAAATACCATAATCACTCGAGTCACATCTGTCTATTTTGCATTGAGCTATGCCTACTCAGTCTATGTGGTAAGCGGGCAGCTGAATGCAGAAAAAAAAAGCCACACAGATATATGAAACAAAGGTTATGGAGGATGAAAACCTCATATGCCACAGATCACTGTGTTTCCTGAAAGTCTGCTCTGGAACAACCTTGGGAAAGAATTATGACTCATGAAACTCAGTAAAATTTCAGTACAAAAAATGTGAAACAAGTTAAAGTTTTACCTTTTGATTTCACTCTTTAGTATTTTTTTAAAATACATAACTCATTTTGTTCTAGTGTTTTACGTTTTGGAAGTTGTTTTTTATTATCTCTATTTTTTACAATTTATTCACTTTGTAGACTGGTTGTAGGCTCCCCCCTCTCCTGTTCCCACCCTCCCTTTCTCTTCTCCCCCTATCCCTCTCCCCTAGTCTACTGATAGGGGAAGTCCTCCTCCCCTACCATCTGACCCTAGCCTATCAGGTCCCATCAGGGCTGCCTGGTTCCTTTTCCTTTGTGAGCTGCCTATGTCACCCACCAGGGAGTAGTGATCAAGGAACAGGCAACCGAGTTCATGCCAAAAACTGTCTCTTCTCCTTTTACTAGGGAACCCACATGGAGGCTGAGCTATTTATGGGCTACATATGAATGGAAGGTTTAGTTCCTCTCTATGCATGATCTTTGGTGGCTGCATCTGTCTCTACAGTCCTCCCTGGGCCCAGATTTTTTTGGCTTTGTTGGTCTCCTTGTGGGGCTCCTGTCCTGTCTGCATCACTCAATTCCCTTCTTCTTCCATAAGACTCCCTGTGCTCCACCCAAAGTTTGGCTTTGAGACTCTGCATCTGCTTCTATCCCTGATGAATAGAGTCTTATTAGGCAGACATCATTTTTAGCTAATGTAGTAATGCTGTCCCCACAGTACCCATAATATAAGGACTGATTACTGTATGTAAGCCAGTCACTGTTCAATACACAGTAAGATGGATTCTTTTTTTTTTTTTTTTTGGTTGAACTTACAGTCCACTTTAACAGTCACACTCATGTTGGAAACTCTTGCTTATTTTTCTACACAACAATGTATTTTAACTAGCTAGTGTGGGATGATTTACCTGCTAATACTACTGTGATAGGACACCATGACCAAAAGCAAATTAGGGAGGAAAAGGCACATTCCCACATTTTCCACATCATAGTCCATCATCGAAGGAAGTCAGGCAGAAGCTCAAGCTGGGAAGAAATCTGGAGGCAGGAACTGGTACAAAAACCATTGTGGAGTGCTGCTTACTGTGTGTTCCCCATGTCTTGCTCACTCTACCTTCTGACAACATCAGGAGCACGGGTCAGAGGTGCTGCCACCTACAGTGAACTGCTCCAATCCCACATCAATCCACCAATCAAGAACATGCACCACAAGTCCAGTGGTTGGGGCATTTTCTCAACTGGAGTTCCCTGTTCTAAAAAAAAAAAAAAAAATACTCTGGCTAGTGTCAAGATGATACATAACTAGCGCAGCTGCACTATCATGAAAATTAAACTTCCATTATAGTGACTTGAAAGGTTCTGCTGATTGAATACTGAATACTTGAGCATAAAACATGTAATAATTGTCTAAGACTTAATTTTATCATTTGGATATAGTTAGTTTCCAATCGGTGCTATGCTTTCTTTTCATTCATTACCACCCTTTAATTCTTAGTAAATATATAATTGTTTTTGGCTATGCTCTGTGTAAAAAAGCTGTTATGTCATTGCAAATGAGCAGGTTGTGAAGGATACTCTGTTTCTGGAACTGCTGTAGTGGATATTTTTGTTTGAAGTACTAGGGCACTATAACACGTTCTTGTACCTTTCCTCAGTCCACAGGCTATGCCATTGCTCGGAAGCAGTGGACAGATGAAGACTGAGCTATCCCACATAACAGTGCTGAAGTTTTACATTCCATTACGCCGTGATTATTCGTAATCAAATCTTCCTCAGAGAGATGTGGCAGTGCACACACATAATCCCAGAATTCCAAGGGAGGAGGATTTGGAGCTTGAGGACAGAGTGAGAAAATACTAAAAGATTGTTTCAAGGAAGAGAAAAGAAGGAAGAAACAAATGAAAGGATTGAAGGAAAAAATGGAAGTAATGAAGGGAAAAAGGGACAGAGGAGGGAAAGAAGAGTAGAGGAGAAGAGAGACATGGGAAGGAGAGGAAAGAAGATGAGAGGAAAAGACTGGAATTCAGAGGAGAGGAGGGAGAATGGCAGTGAAGGTAGGGAAGGAGAAAGGATGGTGGAAACATTCTTTAAGCAAAATTTAGAAATAATTTAAGGGTCTATATTGCTACAAGAAAAGATCAGAATCTGAATATTGGTAAAGATACTAAGTATATGGTCCAGTTTTTAATATAACCTCTCAGACTTAGAAAATAGAATATCAAGTATCTCCTGCTGATTACAGAAAGAGATATGACTACAGGTTAGCTCTACAAAGAGTAACCTTGACGGCCTTTTCAAACATGCTCTGCTTCTGGATTTAGAACATTTTCTGGCTGAATACTTTAAATAAATGAGGTTCCATCTTGGTTCCAGGCAGACTGTATAAGATACAGGAACTTCTACCATACTGTTTAGGATCATGTAAAATGATTTGTATTGAATTCTTTGTCAGTAATGAGATTCTGTAAGAAATTCAAAAGCTTTCTACCATGCTTAGAAATACTACATAGGCAATGAAATATAGATAACATTTCATTGATTAAAGAAGGAGCAACACAGCATTCTCAAAAACTTCAAGGATGATTTTTTTTCATTGTTCTTTTCCACTGTTTCAGTTTATGATTATGATTACTATACTCTTCTAAAACCCTGGTTCTCCACCTTCTTAATGCTGTGAACCTTAATACAGTTCCTCGTGTTGAAGTGAACCCCAACCATAAAATTATTTTTGTTGCTCCTTCATAACTGTAGTTTTGTTACTGTTAAAATAATAATATAAATATCTGCATTTTCTAGTCTGATATGACCTCTATGAAAGGGTCTTTTGACATTTGAAGGGGTCGTGACCCAAAGTTTAATAACCACTGTCCTAAAGCATTTTAATTAGCTGATGACAGCGTCTCATTTTCATCAATATCTTGTTTCAATGTACTGATTGACTGTTGCATGATTTAAATATATGATTCACTCTTACACTCAACTGTTCTGTAGTTGCATTCGATTCAACCATATTAATATGTTATTAAAATTTAGAATCTTTTGTGAAGGAAAATAGTTTATAAGTAAGTTTATGTGTCATAACTATTCCTCCCTGCCAGGCATGATGAGGCACCATTGTGCAGCACTTTCACCTTTGAATTTCAGGTACTCTCTTCTTCTGAACTCCTTCTCCCTTTTATCTCTACAGTTTATCTTTCCCGTTAACCTTTCTAGTACCAGGTTTATAATTAAATATGGACTCACATGAACTAAAAAATGTATAACCAGAGACCCACTTCCCCCTGAGCTAAGTGAATATTGTGTCGTTGCCTCATCAAGAAGTCTCTTGTTCATGACAGATAATCGTTTTTCTCCTACAGTCATTTATACTTCCTTCCTCCTCTGTATTTGCAGCAAAACACACTTGTTCACTCAAAATTATTAACTTATTTTGTTCTTCAAAAAACAAATAGTCTGTGGGCTTGAAAGATGGTTCAGGGTTTTAGAGCCGTGAATGCTCTTAGAGTGGACTCGGGTTCTATCTGTAGCACTCTCGGCAGATCACAACCCTCTTCAGCTTCAGTGCTAGGTGATCTGAAGCTCTCTACATAAATGGAGACACAACACCACTTATACATATAAAAATTTAAAAGCAATAACCTGTCAGTAAACAGGACTGTACAATTATCAGAGAATGAGACTCAGAATGATGCCATTTCTCCCCAACAGCTCAGCTGTTTCCTAAACACTGTGCATACCCCTTTCAGAAACCTCACCCATCACCTGGCTCCCCATTCTCCGATTAATGGCTGCCTACTCTCTGTGGGTTACAGTTACTCTACAATATGTTCAAGTAATCATTTTTCCAGCTCTGCTTAAAACCTTCTTTTGAACTTTCCTCAAAAAAAATGTACAAAATAATTTCATACCTACAATGTTCTTAATGAAAAATCGTCAAAATCACTAATAGTTGCTCTTAAAAGTGCCCTGCTCTCCCACTCCACCAGAAACACGCTTCCTGGTGCTTCCAAAAATCCACAAGCTTTCCCAGGAAGCCATCTTCCTGACCCATATATCCTTGAGTCCTGCCTAGAATGCCCTAGATAACTGCATGGTTCACAGAGCTCCATCACTGGATCTCTGAAGCTCATGGATCTGCCACATCTACCTTATTAAAAATGAATACCATTCCTAAAGCCTCTAATTGGCAGTGCTAGGATACACCAGTCTCTGTTCTACTCTGCTATTCTTTCCATTAGTTAACATTAAATACAATACTGTTTCACTTGATTATAATATTATAATATTTTAATTTTATTAATTACAACTTATTCACTTTGTATCCCAGCTGTAGCCCCTTTCCATGCCCCCCCATCACACTGTCCCTCTACTCCTCCCATGCCCCTCCCCTAGTCCACTGATAGGGGAGGTCCTCCTCCCCTTCCATCTGATCCTAGCTTATCAAGTCTCATCAGGACTGTCTGCATTGTGTTCCTCAGGAAATCTTGAAATTTGCAGGCAAATGGTGGGAACTAGAAAAGATCATCCTGAGTGAGGTATCCTAGAAGCAAAAAGACACACATGGTATATACTCACTTATAAGTGGATATTAGACATATAATATAAGATAATCATACTAAAATCTGTGCACCTATTTTGATAATTTTGATTTGGTGATACGCAAATGCCAGTATTATGTTGTAGATTAAATGATATGATCACAAAATCATCATGAAATTCTTGCATTCTAGCATTTTTAAACATTTTCGTACCTCCTGACTAGGAATCAGATGTTAATGTGTTTATGGTAGTAACTTCCAGAAAGAAATAACAGACATAAACAAATCAATCCAATAAAGTTAATGTCACAGTTTAATGTTGCTTATGCCAAGTAAGGTTATAGTGAAAAGTTTTCAAGAATGGGTTTGCAGTCACTGCAGAATCCACAGGGAAATGAGTTTTCCAGTTGGATGACTTCTGTGCAACTGATTCTTCTAAGTCGAGCTAAACCTTCTTCTTCAGAGCACTCATTACTGTAAACCTCAATAAGTTTCTTCCCAGGATTTTATATTTGAAGCAATTCACACTTAAAATTGCATGACACTGTACAATAAACCAAAAATGTGATAAATTTCTCATTTTACATTTTCAGAGAAGAAAAGGGGATGGTATTTGGGTTAATTAAAACATTTAAACATATTTTTTAAATTAATTAAGAATATATTTTAAGTGATTTATACAGTTAGACATATAAATAATTCTTATATTGATTCTTATCATGGTTCTGGGTAAAACTTATAATCTTCAAAGTAATTACAAAATATACTGGTTCTTTTGAGATGGACTTTAAAAAAAGAGAGAGGTGGTTTGAAAATTTGTGCTGTGTGTGCTGCAGGTTTGTGTGTTGTTTCCTTTCATAATTTGTACTCAATGTTAAGAAGCATTGTACGAATCAGTGCTAATTGAATATGCCATTATCATCAAATGATGCAAGGACCATTATGCTCTGCTTTAATCTGACTTCTGACCCTTATACCCTTTGCTAAAAATCACAAATTGTGTTCATGTTATTAAACTAGACTTTTGTACGTTGGTCTTCATGCTAATTTACCAGTGCTATCATTCCTTGGTCATATTTAATTTTAATTATTCATTTATTTCCTAAAACTCCTCCCATGTACACACAACTCCTCATATATATATATATATATATATATATATATATATATATATATATATATAGTTAGTTGTTCTAAATAGCATTCCTCTCCCATTGAAGGTTAAAAGATAACTATGAGTCAGTGACAGAAAAAAATAGACACATGGAAGATTTATTTGTTTTCCTCTGTTACAGGAAGACACAAATTGTGACCAAAATTTACCTGCAACATAATAGACCAGAAAATTGGTAAAGTTCATATTGGAACAAGCGGGGGAAAAAAATTCTAAACCTATAGCCATGTTATAGAGACTTAGATATTAAGCTCTGTAGAGTTAAGTAGAAATATTCCTAGCCCACCTGGAGCTGGAATACAAAGAAGAGTAACATGGGGAAAAATTAACATAAATTTATTACTACAAAATACTTATCTAGATTGTATATCTTATAGAGGAATCTAGTTAATATTTAGTTCTCTTAACACTCGTGTCCCTTTCTGGGCTGTGGATGAAGTAGACTAGAATCAAATTCAGGAAGTGATACTACTAAGTCATTAGAAATTTGTATCTATGTTACTTCAGTTTCTACATTCCAAATCTGCCCTGTTGGTTTCTGGTCAAGCCACCATTCATTTCCTCGTTTCCAATCATCAAATGACATTACCACCAACTTTCTATCCTCTACACACACACTGCACCTAGATCCACACTTCAAAATGACAAGATAAAATCAAGCTACAACACATTATTACTCTTAGCTCTGTCTGTCCTGCCCCTCATTTTGAGCACCCAGAGATATAAGCTCAAGAATCTTACACTCTGCTCTTCAACAGCCCTAGACTTTGATTTCCCTTTACACTTAATCTTGCTTTTCCCTTCACTCATTTGGCCCTTTCCCTATTCCTACTCCATTCAGTAAACTCAGTCTGCTCTGTAGTCTCTGAGCCCAGTGCTGTCAGCTTCAACTTTGGCGTCGCTTCCTGAAGGAAGCATCATCATTCCTTAAAGCTACCACCCTTCCACCTAGCGGACGAATCTGCCTCATCACGTGTAACTGTTACACTTTTATGGTTTTGTGAATTATTTTCTTAGCAAGTGTTTCTTCATACCCCAATCTAGGATTTAATACTTAATTCTTCTTTCAAATGTCAAGTTAGTGATGATTAGTGCACACTTTATTTTCTACTGTAATCATTTAATATATTAGCAGGCATTATAAAAGTAAATGGCTTTTAATTTTTCTACTTGAATTATTAACACAATTAGCGTGAATGTATTTCATACTTTTAAATGAACTATTTACTAGTCTTATTTCTTGAAAAGTTTTTAATGTGAAATCAATAAATAATAGAAATGCAATATACAAAGCTAATAGAGCTGTTTCTTGGGGACCTTCCATGCCTTTGAGTTTAAATTTTAAATGCTTTGTTATCTATGTTATACTTACAATCTATAAAAGCAAATTGAAATGTTTTACCACTAAAAGTATAATCACTGTTGTGTAAGACCTCTTTTATCAAAAGGCAAGCTTTATAAACTATAATATTGCCACAAATATGTTGTCATAGTTCTGAGCATTGTAATATGTTTTAGCAAAAAAGTTTAATGTAATTTAGTGTACATGAAGTAACTGTATGTAGGAGTAAATTGCTGACAAAAAATGCTGTAGGAATGTGAATTATTGTCTTGAATTTTTGGTGGAAAACACTCGTAATGACTCATAGCAATAAAACTTTGAATGAAGAAGCTCCTGAGACAGAGTATACTCTTTATTTGTAAGAATTTATAAAAGATTTTAATATTACAAGCTAATGATGACTCACTCAATTTATCTTACTCTTTTTCATAATGAGACTAGCCTCACAGTGTCTCATGCAGGATTAGTATAGCAATATTTCTAGGGGAAAAAAACCCACTTTCATTCACGGTCTATAGCAATATAAGCTGAGCTTTTAAGTTAACATTTAAATTTAATGGTAAAATATGATATTTAATGACATTTAAGAATAATTATGTCATAATTATTCTTAGGCAAAAATACATCGATTGTTAACAATTTAAATTAATGCTAGATTGGAACACTTCTGAAAGACACTAAATATGTGAAAGAAATTCAGTTCATTTAGTATCAACATATGGTCCTCCGAGTGAGCGCTCAGTGTACATTCTGACTACACAGCTATGTCCATATAGAGATTGGCCACAACTAAATGCTGGTCTCCTAAGAGCCCTAGAGGCACTCATCACAACCGCTGGCCAGCAGATACATGGTAAACTTAGCATCAGTCCTCACTTGCTCTCCATCTCCTCAAGCATCTTGCTGTTCTGGGCTTCAGCTATTTTCCTACAAAATCTGTAATTTTCCTGGTTCCTCATTTGGTTTATTTCATCTGAGCAGCTCTAAACAGGCATTCACATTGTTGTGTTTTAGTCATTTGTCCACATACAGGCTACTTGTAGCCAGTTCAGAAAATGGAAACTACTTTGCAGATTGTAGTCTACAAATTCATGGTATCCTGCCCACTTGGTCAATATAGGGGATGAGGACAATATATATGCACTAGCTCTAGTCATTTTCCATTTGTTACACAAAGGCTTTTACCATTCATGCATCTGATATAGCTTTACTTTTCTAGCAGAGATTGTCTTTGGTAAGGGCATAACATAATTTATTGAGAAAATAGGTAACATGGGGCAGAAACATTTCTAGACTGATAATTCTCTAGGTTTGACTTCAGTGTCACCATGAGATCTTCTCTTCTCCCTTCTTGCTTATTCCTGTTCCTGGGTTAAGACGCTTTCTGAAGCTTTCAAAAGCTTATTAATACAGGATACTTTAAATCCTGCTGATAGTTTTTCACTGTGAGTCCCCTAACTTAGTTATATATAAATTAAACATTATTTAACTTGCTGCTAAATTTTAGATGTCATTTGACACTCTGACAGCCTCCTCTATGTCATTTTATCACATTCCTTCCTCCTTATAGTCTCTGCACGCAATCATTTCTGGAACCTGTTTCCTTTTGAAAACACTTCAATCCCATGTTCATCTCTTACCACTTCAATGAAGTGTCTATCAGGAGCAGCACCAGAACCTTCCAGTTAGATTTACATAATAAAATAAACATACATTTTTTCAAAGAATCTTCAGTTTTCAGTGTCTAGCACAAAACTCTCCTCCGTATTCTATGTTTCACGCCCAGCCCATGTTTCTGAATCCTTCACAGTTACTTCCTATATGGAAAGATCGGAAGGGGAGCTTTCCTCAAGAGAGTAGTAGTTTTATCACTGCAAGCCCGTTTTTATTTCTGTATTATCTTATTCCAGGAAAATACCCAGAGAAAGAACGCCAAGAACACCAAACCAATGAGTGCTGTAAGTACTGCAGAGCCATGGTCAAATGAGAGCACAACTATGCTAAATATCAACAGGTCATAGTCCACTGGTGAAAACCTTTTCTGAAACTGACTACTCCTAACATGCATCACTAACTCTGATAGCTTTTCTAACATATTTATTTCAGTAAAATATGGGGAGTGGTATATTTGGTATGTGAGATGAATGAGATGTGTCCCTCATATCAAGAAACTCACAAAAATTTAGCAAATTTTGGCTAAATTTAAAAGTACACATGAGTAATTTAACAAGAAAATATAAAACAACAGAAGACCTATGAGTGTTAAAATTTCTGCAAACAATGACCTCTGGTTTTGTAGGAAGGTCATTTAAGATTTGTCTTAATTAACAAAGGGCAAAGGCTCAAATTTGACATGCAAAGAAAGCTTGTAGCAGCTGTTCAGTGGCTCTGCCTTAGAGAGTATATCACTTGGGCATAAGGTAGCTCATGGTGAAGTCAGATAGAAAAGAAGACAAGAATAATCGCTGTTGCTACAATTTCACACTTCATGAGAATAAAATTAATGTCAAAGACCAAAAGTGTTACAACTTTTTCCTAAATTTACAATTCATTTTTATGATGAATAAAACTGCATGAGGTTAAATAAAAGGAAGAAAATAAATATCACAAATATACATTTAAAATACTACTTATATTACATATACTCACTTATAAGTGGTTATTAGACATATAATATAGGATAAACATACTAAAATCTATACTCCCAAAGAAGCTAAACAACAAGGAGAATCCTAGAGAAGATGCTCAATTCTCGTTCAGAAGGGCAAATCTGATAGACATCAGAAGTAGTAAAAGACAGGGTGCCCCCACAGAGGAGCACTGAAAGACTCTACCCATCAGGATATTGAAGGATATGATGAGACTCACAGCTAAACTTTAGGCAGAGTGAGAGTGCAGGGAGCCTTATGGAAGAAGGGGAATACAGAAAGACCTAGAGGGGACAGAAACTTCCCAAGAAGACCAACAGAGCTTAGGGCCAAGGGGACCACACAGAGACTGATACTCCAACCAAGGACCATGCTTAGAGAGGGCCTAATACCCCTGTTCAGATATATCTAATAGGTAGCTCAGTCTCCAAGAAGGTTTCCTAGGAAGGGGAGCAGGGGTTATCTCTGGCATGAACTCAGTGGCAGGCTCTATGATCACCTTCCCTTGGGGGGTGCAGGATTGCAAGGCAACAGAGGAAAACAATGCAGACAGTCTTAATGAGCCCTGATAGGCTAGGGTCAGATAGAAGGGGAGGAGGTCCTCCCTTATAAGTACACTAGGGGAGGGGTATAGGGGAAGTACAGGGAGGTGGATGGGATTGAGAAGAGACAAGGTAAGGGGACACAGCTGGAAAACAAAGTGAATATATTGTAATACATAATAATAATTTTAAAAACCACAAAAATTACTTATGTTAAAAATATGGCTTTCCTTGTTTTCTTCCTTTTTGCTTCTGCTTTCTCATGGTTAGGAGATTCAGAAAGGCTACTATAGAGGAATTTTTCAAAACAATATAACTATACCAAAATACTATTTTTTTCCAAATTTTAACTTTTTTTTAATTACACTTTATTCCTTTTTTTTTCAACTAACTTTTTTTTTTTTCAATGCAGTTTATTCAGGAACCTTGAACAATCCTCGGACCCTGGGGAAAGCCAGCCCACAGCTTAAATAGCCTCTGGGTAGCCAACCCAGGCGTGCCACGTGGGCAATGCAGATAGGTCCACATACATGGAAGCAAGCCAGATCCTCAGCCTTAGCCAAATGGGAATTGTTCGTGACAGAGAGCACTCACCATCGGGAAGGTGGAAGGCGGAAACCAGCTCCATCTTTAAGGCGCGGCATTACGCAGCTCTCTACAGTTCCCCCTTTTTGTTTTAGACGCATCAGGCAAGAGTAGAGGTCTGATCTCTGATATTAGAAATAAATTGGGACTTTGTACCGATGTTCGTTTAGGTGTCATCCACCCAAAGAGCATCAGAGCCGCCTGATACCTTTTTCTCAGAGGCGGGACCTGGGGCATCAACCCGCATGCAATCAGACATGCTCTTCTCTGGGTCCAGAGCGGCTAAAATTTACTCCCTGACATGTTTATTACACAGATTACATATAGCTGCAAATACTCACAATATGCAGCAAATCAATTAACACAGTTTAATTTCCAGTTTAGAACTGCTACTACTGATGATGATGACGATGATGATAATGATGGTGATGATGACAAAAATGTCTAATTTATTTCCTGACAGATATTCAGTGTAACAATTGACAGTTCTACTATGTTAACTCATAGAAGGCAGTTTAACACACACATAGCAACACACAGAAAATTAGGGTATATTTGCTATAAAAGAGCATTTTTCTATAAATTCTATGTGTTATACTATAATTTGAAAGTATGGTGGAAAAGAAAAACAAATATACTGTGTACATACAAATAAAAATAAAGTATGCATGTATATAATTTCTAAATGTATTGTAACTACAACCTACAATGTCCAGCTATAGAGAAACTTAAAAGAGAATACAAAAATAAAAGAAGATAGTGAGTTACCATAGACAGTTTTTATATTTGTTTCATTTGGCTAATCCTCTCCCTTCCCCACAATCACCTCTTTTCCCTCACTCTCTCGCTGTTTAACCCCCCCCCCATATTAGGAAGAATTTAGGGAAATTTGACGTGGCTGAAAAAGTTTGGTCTCATAAGTTATGAAGTATTAAGCAAAAATACGAGTTGTCAGGAATGAAATAGCTCTGTGGATCTCTCAGTAATGAGGGTATCAGAAGCCCACAAAATATTGCAGGCTCTTGCCACTTGCCTTGATTGCTGGTCAGAAGATAAAACCTCCCTATTGCTGAAGACACCACATTCCATCATTTCATCAAATAGAGAAATCAGGCAGTAAGTGAGTCAGAAGATTCCTCCATGATGCTTATTTTTCTCAGCCTCTGAAGGTGTTATGCAGGCTGGATGAGGAGAAAGGCATTAGTGGTTTCTTCTAGATGTGAAACCTACGAACTGTTAAGGAGGTAATCAATACTTTCAACTGCATGTAAGACCTAACCCAGATATATTTGGTCCCTGTGAAGCTCCTGTCCTCTCCGGGTCTTACTAACTACCTCTTCTTTCATATGATTCCCTGCACTCTGTCCAAGGTTTGGTTACAAGTCTCAGCATCTACTTTGATACACTGCTAGGTAGAATCTTTCAGGCTCCTGTCCTGTTATTGTTTTATCCTACTTCTAATGTCCATCCCATTTGTCTTTCTAAGTGAAGACTGATCATCTTACCCAGGGTCATCTTTCTTGTTTATCTTACCCACAGTAAAAAAATAAAAAACAAAAAATAAATATAAAAAATGTGTGGTACTTTAAACCTGGTCAGAACCAGGTCTGACAGGCCCTCGTAAGGAATGAAAACTGTTAGCTAAATTAACAATGAGTCAAGTGGTATCTTTTAAATGTTTATGTTTATACCTACAGACAAATGTTACTTTCAGATTTAATAGAAGAAGCCTCCATTACAAGGAATGACAAATGCATCATGCCTCTAGGACTCAAAAACAGTGCAGAAAAGGGGACAGAAAAAATGTAATAGCAGGAAGAGAAGTAAAAGGGCTTCAAAATGCAATCTTCTGTGCAAAACACACTCATTTCAATCACAACGTTATAGTGACTATAGATACTTATGCTAGGTCTGCACAGGAATGTATCTGGCAATGGTCTGGTATAAAAAAGAAGAAGGAGAAGGAGAAGAAGGAGGAAGAGGAGGAGAGGAAGAAGAGGAAGAAGAAGAGGAAGAAGAAGAAGAAGAAGAAGAAGAAGAAGAAGAAGAAGAAGAAGAAGAAGACGAAGAAAAAGAAGAAGAAGGAGGAGGAGGAGGAGGAGGAGGAGGAGGAGGAGGAGGAGGAGGAGGAGGAGGAGGAGGGCTCAGCAAGGCCCAAAACACTCACTTGTATACTATTTGCTAATGATAGATTCAGGGATGGGAAGAGTTCTGTACCACCAGTGACAACAGAAGGAGTCAATGGACTATCCAGATGCCGTAGTCATACAGATTGCTCAGACTGAAATAAATGGGTCAAAACACAAAAGTTATAAAATTGGGAGAAAGGGATATAGATAAGACAGGGATACAGAGAGTTGACTGAGAGAAGAAGATAAAGTGTGGAACAGAATAACCAGAACTCATTTATACACATGCCTGATATTTCTAAGAACAAGAGAAAGCAATAAAAAATAAAGATAAAGAAATTTTTTTAAAAACTTAAAAATGCAAAGCAAAAGTTGAAAAGTTTTAAAAGAGAATTTATTGAGAATTGGGGAAGTGGTAATAAGTAAAGAAATATTAAGAACAGTGTGAAACAGTTTCGTGGAGCAAGGCTTCTTTGCTAGATCAAGTTTAATTTCTTTGGCTTTCTAGAAGTTAGTGAAAGAGAAGCATGAAAGCCATGACACGAATGTAAATGTGAAGTAAGTAATCCAGTATGCTTCACAAGTCTCTCTTTAATGCTATTTCCACAGCAAAGCCCTGAAGACCCATTTTGTAAGAATAATCTGAAGTGAAGTTCAGTGTCAAATGAAAAGAGTTCAAGTATATGATTTTTCCCCTGGAATGGCAGAGTCAATAATAATTATTTTACCTCCTAAAGGAACAGCCAGAGAAATTCTAATATTAATAATAGATAAGCATTCACCACATACCCAACTCTGTGCTGAGAAGACATAAATTGTGTTCCCCATTACAACCCTAAAAGCAGAGAAACTACAGAACCAGAAACTCCTAGCAGTAATTTTGAAATCCAAATACATAATAAAAATGACAAGCTGCTTTTGATGTTCCTTTTTTTTCATAATCTTGATTTTAAAAAAGCCCTTTTGGGGCTGACCAAACAGAGAAGGTGCTCTTAATTCTTGCCTGTGAAGGTGGTTGGTAACATATGTAATTGTGTCACAGAAATTATTGGCTGTTTATGTGACACCTACACTAGTTACATATCATAAAGATGTGTAACTTTGCATCTTTCAGAAACTCATCTTCTCGAAGAGATTCAGAGTAACTTGTGTGTTGAAGTGCATCTTATCAAGGCTGTAAGAGAATCAAGATCACATGTCTAAAGTGTGCTGGAGATTTGGCTTGCTATCAAGTATAACTTGACAACAGATAAGTGCCCAGGTAAACACAGGAGTATGTGAAAATGTTTATATTTCCTCAAATAAGAGGATGAGATAGGAGCTGTATCCAAGCTTTATGAATGGCTTCTTTAACTTGGCTTGAGCATATCTAGAGCACTTCTAATGATCCCTAGGCCAAGGTCTGGAAACTTCCAGCTTTCATACAAACTAAATCTGCTGCAAATCCAGACCTTGAAGGCCTCAGCTTCCACCCTCCATCTGCTGAAGTAGGCCTAGGATGTCTCAGCCTCTGAGACTGAATGCTGAGTAAGCTCACCATTTCTAGTTCTTTCTAATTCTGGCTGGCTGGTTCAACTCAGCTGTTCTGGTCAAAACTCCTTTCTAAGTTCACTGATTCAACTTGGCTTCTCTCTGCTTCTCAGTAAATTGTTCTGCTTGGAAAAAAAACTTCTTCTAAACTCCAGGAACTGAACTGAACCAACTCAACTGAACTCAATTGAATCACACCAAACTGCACTAAACTGTATTTAACTCCTGAATTCTACTGTACTGTCTTCGTGAAATCTCTCTCTCTCTCTCTCTCTCTCTCTCTCTCTCTCTCTCTCTCTCTGCTTCTCTTAAGTAGCTTTGTTTTCCTGTGTGTTCTTGTGAGGTTATGTGTACTCTATCTCTGACTCATTCTGTAATTAGACTTCATTGTTTGGAATGAAAGGTGTGTACTAAAGGTGTGTCTGTATTCTAGCCAGAGGAATTAATTGTGTGTCAAGACTACATTCCAGCCATAGGGATTAAAGGAGTGCATTCTCTCCAGAGGTATTAAAGGTGTGTACTAAGGGTGTGTCTGTATTCCAGCAGGATCACACAGACCTGGGTCTTTAAATGTGATCCCTTGCCAGAGCAGCCATGTTGTTAGATTAAAATTTCTCTACAAGCATTTGTTAAGATATAAATTAGTTGTTACTTCAACACATTATCTATATTTCTTCTACTCTAAAATGCTGTGTCTAGCAGAGTATCATTTTTTTGAAACCAGAAATCTTACATGTGCTTAAATTTTGAGCCTCTCCTATCCAGAATGGCATCTAACTGATTTATTATACTCAAAGTTCATGGGTAATACATGTCCACAAATGGATGGATTGACTTCTCTGCAATGCTTTCTATTACAGTGCCTTACGGTGTGCTGAAAGCATCACTTTTTGCATGGATGTCACGCTTTGCTGATAGTTACGTCCTATCCTTTGAAACTAACAAAGATTATAACACTAAATATTACTTGTGACAGGGTGAGCTTGAATAATCATAAAAAAGTACAGGTCACATCCTGTACAAATGACCTGTGGCATGTTCAAGAACAAAGAAAACATTCCTCCCACACAATCCACACACAAAGCAAATGGCATTGTGAATATGGTCATAATCACTACAGTTTATGAAAGGGCTAATGAGATGCCCCAGGCTTGGGTATGTCCTTTATGTTTTCATGAAATGATTTTGAACATTCTTATGAATGAGTCTATGCCCAGATCTTCTCTCTCCATTAGAAGCAAACATGCCAGAGAAAAGCCAGTAAAACATGAATACTTCCAAGAAATGAACCAGAAAAGAAGAGTACCAATTGTACAGAGGCTGGGCCTTCTGGAACAAACTCTACCTACTGCACTTGCCAGTCTCTCCTCTTTGCAAGTACGTGTGCAGTGATTTAATATGTGAACATGTATGAAGGAATTCATAACCACTGAGTTAAATTATTGTTAAAAGTTCTTGTATTTTACAGTGTTTGTTTCACTGTATCAGGTGTGGGTATCTGTTTAAATCCAAGTTCCAAAATATTTAGTAATATTATATTTAAAAAAAATTAAGGAAGAAATTGGGCATGAATAAATCTAAAAATTATACATGTTATCAAACAGCTTGGATATTTATATTGAGTGAAATGGGACATCAAAAGATTAAACAGACAAAGAAGCCACAACCATTCAATGGAAAAAAGACAGCATCTTCAACAAATGGTGCTGGTCCAACTGGATGTCTATATGCAGAAAAATGAAAATAGATCCATATTTATCATCCTGCACAAAACTAAAGTCCAAGTGGATCAAAGACCTCAACATAAAATCAGACACATTAAATCAGTTAGAAGAAAAAGTGGGAAAGAGCCTAGAACTTATCAGCACAGGAGATAACTTCCTGAACAGAACATCAACAGCACAGGCTCTAAGATCAACAATAAATGAATAGGACCTAATGAAACTGAAAAGCTTCTGTAAAGCAAAAGACACCGTCATCAAAACAAAACAACAGCCTATAGACTGGGAAAGGATCTTCACCAACCCTATATCAGAGGGCTGATATCCAGTACATATAAAGAACTCAAGAACTTAAAAGGCAACAAATCAAGTAATCCAATTTAAAAAAATGGGGTACAGAGCTAACCAGAGAAATCTCAGTAGACGATTATAGAATGGCAGAAAAACACTTAAAGAAATGCTCAATGTCCTTAGCTATCAGAGAAATGCAAATCAAAACGACCCTGAGATTTCACCTTACACCCATCAGAATGGCTAAGATAAAAAACTCAAATGACAAGACATGCTGGAGAGTTTGTGGAGAAATGGGAATCCTCCTCCATTGCTGGTGGGAATGTAAATTTGTAAAACCACTTCAAAATCAATCTGGTGCTATCTCAGACAATTAAGAATAGTGCTTCCTCAAGATCCAGCTATACCACTCCTAGGCATATATCCAAAAGATGCTCAAGTACACAACAAGGACATTTGCTCAACCATATTTGTAGCAGATTTATTCATAATAGCAGAACCTGGAAACAACCCAGATCTCCCTCAACGGAAGAATGGATACAGAAATTGTGGTACATTTACACAATGGAATACTACTCAGCAATTAAAAACAAGGAAATCATGAAATTTGCAGGCAAATGGTAGAAAAGATCATCCTGAGTGAGGTATTTCAGAAGCAGAAAGAAACACATGGTATATCCTCACTTATACGCGGATAATACACCTATAAATAAGACAGCATAAACATACTAAAATCTGTACACCTAAAGAAGCTAAACAAGAAGGAGGATCCAGGGTAAGAAGATCAATCCTCACTTAGAAAGACAAATAGGATGGACACTGGAAGTAGGAGAAAACAAGAAGCAGGATAGGAGCCTACCATAGAAGGCCTCTGAAAGACTCTACCCAGCAGTGTATCAAAGCAGATGCTGAGACTCATAACCAAACTTTGGGCAGAGTGCAGGGAATCATATGAAAAAAGAGAGAGTGAGTAAGACATGGAGAGAACAGGAGTTCCACAAGTACCAAATACATCTGGGCACAGGGGCTTGTCGGGAGATTGATTCTCCAATCAGGGACCTATAACCTATGGTTATAACCTAGAACTCCTGCTAGAATGTAGCCCATGGCAGCTCAATCTCCAAGTGGGTACCCTAGTAAGAGGAACAGGGACTGTCTCTGGCCTGAAATCTATGGCTAGCTCCTTGACCTTCCCCCCCCCACCGTGGGAGGAGCAGCCTAGCTAGGCCACAGAGGAGGACATTGCAGATAGTACTGTAGATACCTGATAAGCTAGGGTCAGATGGAAGGGGAGGAGGACCTCCTCTGTAAGTGGACTTAGAGAGGGGCAAGGAGGAGATGAAGGAGGGAGGGTGGGATTGGGAGGGAATGAGGGAGAGGGCTGCAGTTGGGACACAAAGTAAATAAACTGTAATTAATATAAAAAAATAAAAAATTTATAATAAAAAAGATTAAATAGTTTTAGAGGATTTCCTCAATCTACTATATTTCTATCAATAATTAATAGCCAGATTCTAAAAGATTTTCTTCCCAACATAAGCAGTATGCATCCTGGCTCACAGAGTTCCCAAGGTAACTGTAATTTAACATCTAAACTGCTTCATCCTCTGTCCCATTCCAGGCCTCAAACAGGTATTTGTTCTGATCATCTATCAAGCTGATTGCACATTCTCCCTGTTTCCCAGGGTAAATAGACAAAGCAACTACATTGGGTGAAAAACAATGGGAGAGCCCTCCAACAAAAGACACTGTCCAAGTTAAGGCATCACATCAGAAAATAAACCTTACAGTTTACTAAATTATTTTCTGTTTCATGCCTTTAATTCTAATCATCTCTTTTGAAAATCCTTGTTTCTAGCAAAAACCTGGAAAGAGATCTCTGTGTCAAATACTAATATTCTCTTTATAATGGGACTAACAATGTCTCAGATGAATATGTTGGTAAAGAAGTTGGAAAAAAGAAAAGCAAAATGGGTACTGTTTTAAGGATATACAGAGATAAAAATTTCATACATATTTAAAGACACTTTTTTTTATTTTATTTTTCTTATTAGTTACATTTTGTTAACTCTGTATCCCAGCTGTATCTCGCTCCCTTATTCCCTCCCAATCCCACCCTCCCTCCCTCAGCTTCTCCCTTCCCCTTTCCAAGTCCACTGATTGGGGAGGACATCCTCCCCTTTCATCTGACCCTGTTTTATCAGGTATCTTCAGGACTGGCTTCAAAGTCCTCCTCTGTGGCCTAGCAGGACTGCTCCTCCCTTGGGAGGTGGGGAGGTCAAAGAGCCTGCCATTGAGTTCCTGTCAGAAATAGTCCCTGTTCCCCTTACTATTGGAAACCAATTGGGTATTGAGCTATCAGGAGCTTAGTCTGGGCAAAGGTTCTAGGTTATAAAGACTTTATCTTCCAGTGGGTACAAACCCATGCTCACTACTCATAATCATTAGGATATTTCCGTACAAACATACAGAAACAAAGAAACATGTAAGTAATTCCCCATCAGCCTCTCCAAATGTTCCTGCCTAGATCTAAGGCCAAAGAACAATGCATAGGAGACTGTAAATACCTCGCTGGCCTTGCATAGCTTCTAGGCTCCACTCTCCAGGAAACTAGTTTTCAAATCATTAGATTCCTTTCCAACCAATTAGCTACTACTACCATCTCAACAACACATCACTTGCTCCTGACAATGAAGAGGACGAAAAACAATGTCTCATTTTAAAATTGACAAGAAACCATAATTTAGTAATGATCAGAGTTAACAATTTATGCAATGAATGAAATGCGAACATTCTTGGGATGATAATTCACAGGATTATTACATAATTCACAGGAAAAACCACTATACAAGATGAGCCTTCTCTTCCCTTGTTCTCCAAAAGGATGTTTAACTCTGGACTGCTCACTGGAAAGATCAGATGGACGTCCAGATTCGTAAGGAGAGATAGCTTCCGTCCCAGGTTCACAGCTTGCTCTTGTCTTCCCCTCAGGCCATTAGTGTCTGTCTCCCAAAACTGGTTTCAGAAACTGTTTCACTTACAATAGTGCATGTTTGATAATAACGCTTGTCTGAAATTTGATTTTTCAATATGTCTTAGACTAAAATTTTCATAAGACTACTTTCTAAAGAACAAAATATTATTTAATAAAATGCATGGTTATATTTCATTTTCTTTAATAATTTGAGGTGATAATACTAAAACTAATGTACATGTGATCTGAAATTTTGAGCATGTTCATTAATTTTCCTATTTCCAAATAAAGTTTTGACCTATTTTAAGTTGAGAGTGGCTATTTTTATCAAAATCAGGACATTTATCTTTATGAATGTGGAAAATGTATATCTATTAAAACATAAAATACCACTCATTCTTCTAAGGCAGAAACATTAAAATTAATCATCCACCACAGCAAAGAAGAGAAATGAAATACCTGAATGCCTAAACTAGCCAATCACATTTTTTATTGATTTTCTTTTCTTTATGGTTCATATCAAAATCTGTAACTACACCATTATTTATGCAGTTGTTAATTGAATGTTGGTCTCTAATAGAATGTCAGTTTTTAAAAGCAGATTTATAGTAATCAATATATATATAGCTAATATTTGTGGACATTAGTACTGTTCCAGGAATAGTTTTTAATACTTTAGATATATTATCCTCTTAAACTCTCTGAAGAGCCCTAAACAATGATTACTAGTACTATTAATAATAAGCATAATAAGAAAAAGAAGCTAATTAACTAGTTTAAAGCTTAATTGCTAAATAGTCTGAAGGTGCCTGTCAACCGTGGGTCATCTATCTTAGGGAACTTAAGTGTTACAGACATAAAAATCTGACTAAATTCTAGTATCACTGCTCACTAAAACATAATTTGGAAGAACTGTGTGACTTTGTATACATATGCACACATATGTGTATACAGTCATAGTTTTAGTTATATAGTTATATATATTATATTACAGTGGTTATTTAATACACTTATGTTGAAAATGCATTGCATAAATTCTTTTTTTTTTCTTTGACAACTTTCTTTTTTTTTTCAATGCAGTTTATTCAGGAACCATAAATTCTTTAATTGTTCATTACATAGAATTCCTCACTATATATAAATATCCAGGCCTAAAACTATGCATTCTTCAATTTCTGGTATCAACAAATAACTGTGGAACTCATAAAGGGAAGTATTACTACAAAACCTATGCAGTGGAACCATGTTTATTCATTTCTGTGATTGCCTTCTTTTTTTTTTTTTTTTTTGTTGAGTAATTTTTTATTGTAAATTTACTTTTTTTAATTTTATTTTTTTCTTATTAGTTACATTCTATTAACTCTGTATCCCAGCTGTATCCCGCTCCCTCATTCCCTCCCAATCTCACCCTCTCTCCCTCATCTCCACCCTGCCCCTTTCCAAGTCCACTGATAGAGGAGGACCTCCTCCCCATTCATCTGATCCTGTTTTATCAGGGATCTTCAGGACTGGCTGCAAAGTCCTGTGGCCTAACAAGACTGCTCCTCCCTTGGGGGGTGGAGAGGTCAAAGAGCCAGCCATTGAGTTCCTGTTATAAATAGTCCTTGTTCCCCTCACTATGGGAAACCAATTGGTTACTGAGCTACCACAGGCTACATCTGAGCGGAGGTTCTAGGTTATATCCATACATGGTCCTTGGCTAAATGTCAGTCTCAGGAAAGACCCTGTGCCCAGATATATTTGGTACTTGTGGAGCTCCTATCCTTTTCCCATCATACTAACTCCCCTTCTTTCATATGATTCCCTGTACTCTGCCGAAGGTTTGGTTAAGAGTCTTTGTATCTGCTTTGAAAACACTGCTAGTTAGAGCCTTTCAGATGCCCTCAGTAGACTCCTGTCATATGTTCAATGCACATCCCAACTGTCTTTCTGAATGAGGATTGATCATCTTACCCCATGTCCGCTCTCTTGATTATCATTTTTTAGGTGTATAGATTTCATTATGTTTATCATACCTTATAGGTCTATATAAGCAAGTATATACCGTGTT
Organism: Meriones unguiculatus; assembly: GCF_030254825.1. NCBI lineage: Eukaryota > Metazoa > Chordata > Mammalia > Rodentia > Muridae > Meriones > Meriones unguiculatus. The sequence goes on along the minus strand of NC_083368.1, from coordinate 8,225,907 downwards.
TATCTTTCTCCTTCTGGGATAATTTCACTCAGAATGATCTTTTCTAGATCCCAGCATTTGCCTGCAAATTTCATGATTTCTTCCTTTTTGAGTGCTGGTCCAACTGGATGTCTACATGCAGAAAAATGAAAATAGATCCAAACTTATCATCCTGCACAAAACTAAAGTCCAAGTGGATCAAAGACCTCAACATAAAACCAAATACTCTAAATCTGTTAGGAGAAAAACTGGGGAACAGCCTAGAACTCATTGGCATAGGAGACAACTTCCTGAACAGAACACCAACAGCACAGGCTCTAAGAGCAACAATCAATAAATGGGACCTCATGAAACTGAAAAGTTTCTGTAAAGCAAAGGACACCGTCATCAAAACAAAATGACTGCCTTCAGATTGGGAAAGAATCTTCACTAATCCTTTATCTGACAGAGGACTAATATCCAGTATATACAAAGAACTAAAGAAGCTGAAAAACAGCAAACCAAGTAATCCACTTAAAAATGGGGAAGAGAGCTAAATAGAGAATTCTCTGTAGAGGAATATCGAATGGCAGAGAAACACTTAAAGAAATGGTCAACCTCATTAGCCATCAGGGAAATGCAAATCAAAATGACCCTGAGATTTTACCTCACACCCATCAGAATGGCCAAGATCAAAAACTCAAGTGACAACACATGCTGGAGAGGTTGTGGAGAAAGGCGAACCCTCTTCTACTGCTGGTGGGAATGTAAACTGGTACAACCACTTTGGAAATCTATCTGGCACTTTCTCAGACAATTAGGAATACTGCTTCCTCAAGACCCAGCTATACCACTGCTAAGTATGTACCCAAACTTTGCTCAAGTACACAAAAGGGATACTTGCTCAACCATGTTTATAGCAGCTTTATTTGTAATAGCCAAAACCTGGAAACAATCCAGATGTCCATCAACGGAGGAATGGATACAGAAATTGTGGTATTTTTAAACAATGGAAAAGTAAAATTACTTTTTTAAAAATATTTTTATTACAATTTTAATTAATTACACTTTATTCACTTTGTATCTCCCCTGTAGCTCCCTCTCTCCTCCCATCCCAATCACACCCTTCCTCCCCTGCTCCATGCATGCTCCTCCTCCAGTCTACTGATAGTGGAGGTCTTCCTCCCCTTCCTTCTGATCCTAGTCTATCAGGTCTCATCAGGACTGGCTGCATTGTCTTCCTCTGTGGCCTGGTAAGGCTGTTCCCCCCTCAAGGGGAGGTGATCAAAGAGCCAGCCACTGAGTTCATGTCAGAGACAGTCCCTGTTCCCATTATTATGGAACCCACTTGGACACTGAACTGCCATGGTCTGTATCTGTACAGGGGTTCTAAGTTATTTCCATGCATGGTACTTGGTTGGAGTATCAGTCTCAGAAAACACACCTGTGCCCAGATTTTTTGGTTCTGTTGCTTTCCGTAGGAGCTCCTGTCCTTTCCAGGTCTTACTATTTCCCACTTTTTTCATCAGATTCTCTGCACTCTGCCCAAAGTTTGGCTATGAATCTCAGCATCTGCTTTGATACCCTGCAGGGTAGAGCCTTTCAGAGGCCCTCTGTGGCAAGCTCCTGTCCTGTTCCCTGTTTTCTCCTTCTTTTTTATTGCTAAATTACCAATGACTTCTTTGCAAAATGTATTGAAAACATCATTAACTCCTAGAAGTCAATACAGAAGTCCGACTGTGACCTCATCAGCTTAGCTCTAAGTGAAGAGATAGCTAAGCTAACCTCTGTACCACAGTGCACTAACGGGTCATGGCATCCATGGTTAACTACACCAAAGCTGCACCAGGTCAGGCCAGTTAAAAACCCAGCATGGATCAGGGAGAGGCTCCAAAGCCCCACTCTTAGCAGCAGAACTAGTGGCAGTTGGTGGCTTCTGGTGACAGTTTCTTTGGAGAGGTGGTGAATAACCACCTGCTCCTCTGGATAGCAAAGCAATGATGCACATACAGACCGCACTAAATGGACTCAGAGAGTAAATAAATAAATAAAAGGGCATGGAACTTTAGGGGGAACTGGAAGTTGTGGGTGGTGTTAGATGAGGAGAAAGAGTAAGTATCATGAAGATAACTTGTATATATGCATGAAGTCTTTAGGAATATTTAAAGGAACTGCAAAGACAGTTCACATAGTGAAAAAATATTCTTACCAATTATACCTTATCATTTTTAAAACATAAAAGACTCAAATTTAAAAAAAAATGAAATCTAAATTTTACCAAGTACTTCAACAGCTAATTCTCTAAGGAACACAAAAAATGCCAATTAATAACTAGAGATGATCCCCAACATCATGATCCTGTTGAAAAGAAGAATGAAAACTTCAAGAGGATGCAGTTTCCATGTCATGTGGTCAACAAAATCAGTAAAAATGTGAATGATGAAAACTTTCATGCACTAGTCATTGTGTGCAAAATGGTACAGACAGTATGCAGGAACTGTGAATGTTCCTCAAAATATTAAACTGATATCACATATTTCCATAAAACCCAACCATTCCATTCAGAGGACTAAGACAAGAGAACTAAAAACATGATGGCCCATAAAATTTGGCATATAAACGCTTACTCAGGTATTAGTCATAATAGTTCACAAAGAAATAATCCAAACTCTAATCATAATGAATGAAAGAAGTGCACTTTGAGGTATGCTTCTTTGATTTAACATGAGATAGCAATAAAAAGAAATGCTGCAGTGTAAGCGAACATTGAAAAATCTTTACTCATCGAAATAAACCAATCACAAAGGACCACATGCTGTATAATTCTGTGTATGACGCACGACCAGAATAAGCAAATACATGGAAACAAAAAGGAGAATCATGTTTCCCAGAGACTGGAGTATGGGATGAATAGAACATAACAGCTGATGATGGGTTCTTCTCTTGGAATAATAAATGATTTCTAAAATTATATAGTGATAGCTTCACTACTAAAGATATTCTAAAAATCCACTAAACTTCACAAATTAGTGACTAACTTTAAGGTATGCAAATTATGCCTCTAAGATCTTCATTGAAAATATAAGTGAGCCAATTTTTTGCCTACAACTATATATATGATTGTGTATTCATTTGAGTTTTGTTTTCCATTATTATAAAATGACCATATAAGAGAAACTTAAATATTCTAGTTCTGAAATAAAAGAATTCACATAAATCTAAAATTGCAAAACCATGCACACAGACACATATACACGTGTACTTGTTATTTGTCACTTTGTTTGTGACAAGATCTAACTTGGTTGCCCTGGTTGGTTTCCAGTTCATGGGTGATCTTCCTGAGTCTACTGAGATAAGGCATTCCAGACATGAGCTACCATGACCTGTCCATGTAAGAGAGACACACATGGTATGTACTCCCTTATAAGCAGATATTAGCATATAATTTTGGGTAACTACCACAATTCACAGACCGAAAGAGGCTATGTGACAAGGAAGACCCAAAGGGGGCTCCATTTTTTCTAGGGAGGGCAGGGGGAAAAGAGGGGAGAGGATGGGAGGAGGAGAGGAAGAGACTGTGTTCAGGATGTAAAGTGATTAAATAAACATATGAAAAGGGAAGATTAGCTTTTGTTGTTGTTATGCTACTGGGGCTGAATCCCTGTGACTGCTATACAATTACTTGGCCACTGAGCTCCACCCCTAGTCTTTCATACATCATGCATACTCTATCTCTATTCTACATTTATATGCTGTACACTCAGTAAGTTGTTTTTATTCTATCCATAAAATATGAAATTATTACCTAAATACATACCTTTACAAAATGTGTTCACTGACCTAATTAGCAGATGACAAGAGTCCTATTTAAAACAATGAGAGTAGCATTTCATACTTGACCCTAAGCATTGGATTTGACTATGTAATCATTTTAGCAGTGAGTCTGCATGTTGAATAGAGAATAATGCTTCATTGGATGGAAGAATAAAAATCAGTCTTGTGAGATGGAAAGGCTGCTAGTGCCTGGAGAAAGCAAAGAGCTGTGTAATGGATCAGGATAATGGTGTCAACTTGAGAAAGGAAAAGCTAACTGAGGAAAAATAAACCCTGATAGCGCCTGTTTTACAATTCTAAAGAGAGCATCATACCTTAGGTTATTATCAAATACTGTTTTGTGATACCATAAGGTGTAGAAATGATAAATGACCTGAATCATAAAGATTCCCATGATGTACATTAAGGGTCCCTTTCTAAGTTACATGTTTATTCACTTCATTTTTCATGAGTCTATAATGTAGTTGGCTCCCAGAAACTGGGGGCACAGTAATTTTGTCTCTCAATAAACAAAATGTAATTGTAATTTCAATGTGAAAAATGAAAGTAAGCAAGAATCAATGCAATAAATATTTTTATTGTTTGGATAATATAATATGTATATATATATATATACCCATATATATACATGTATATATATGTATAATGGATACAAAGGCAATGTCTGATTACTACACCATACTAACTAAAGTAGCTATCACTCCAGTATTTAAGGTAGCTCACCTCCTTCATAGAAAATGGCTATTTTGGTTCTGTTGCTCTCCTGTGGAGCTTCTGTCCTCTCCAGTCTCTGACATGAACTCAGTGGCTGGCTCTTTGATCCCCCACTCCTGAGGGAGGAGCAGTCTTGCCAGGACACTGCAGCCAGTCCTGATGAGACCTGATAAGCTAGGGTCAGATGGAAGGGGAGGAGGACCTCCCCTCTCAGTGGACTTAGAGAGGGGTATGGGAGATGAGGGAGGGAAAGTGGGATTAGGAGGGAATGAAGGAGGGGGTTATAGCTGGGATACAAAGCAAATAAAATGTAATTAATGTAAATTTAATTAGAAAAAAAAAAGAAAATGGTTAGTAAGCACTGTGTGTATTATTTTTAGTACTGTGGTTAGAAATCACAGTCATGACTTCCTGGCCGTGCTTCCGCTGCCCTTCTCTCACTACTATCCACTTCTACCCCAAATGCCTTGTGGTGATTCTCCCTACTTAATTGGAACCCCAAAACTTCTTTGTATGTACAAAGAAACCAAATATAAGATACACTTATCTTATGTTTTCAAATGTAAGAATGTATGAAATGTAACCCAGAATCTTTTGTCAATCCTGGAAATCTACATTTATTTCAGTTATGAACAAAAGCTGTCAGATGCAGCATTTTTGACTGGCAGCTCATTCTCGTAACACATTAAGTATTTCTTTTGACTCTCCCCAGGTCTATGACATTTCTGCTAAGAATATACTGACAGGCATCTGGAGCCCCCTTTCATGATATGAGTCACATTTTCTTGTTTGTTTTCAATATTCTCCCTTTGTTACTTTTTTTGAACCATTTCACACACATGAATTTTTAAAGGTTTCACCTCAACGAGTGTTAAAGTATATCTTATCCATACATGCACCTCGGTAATAGAAATATTCATCTTCTTGAATATTGAACAGAATATTATCTCATTGTTGCTACACCTCAATGTGCTACAACTTTTAGGTTCAGATACTGACCACTTCAAACAGTGCTGCATACGAATGTTTGAAGACATTTTATATATGTCCTACTCTATCTCCACAATAAAGTTGCCAAGGACAGAACATTACATATATTTAGATGTATCCCAACTTTGTAGACATGCTTTGTACACTTTCTATGTATGGAACACATACAATTGTGTGTGCACTTGTATATTTTCCCATGTGGTAACCAGAGATTGAAATTGGTGACAAGGTTCTTCCTCACTCGATTTCCACCAAGTTTAAGAAACAGTCTCTGACTGACCCTGAAATTCACACTCTTGGTGCAATGGCCCTGTAATCCTCTGGGAGCCATCTGTCTCCTCCACTCCCTGAAAGTGCTTAGCCCACATATCAGCACCAGCACACTTGCATTTTCTTGTGTGCTGAGGATCTGAATTCAGATCCTCAGGGCTGCAGGGCAAGTACTTCCCTAACTGAGGCATTTCCCTGAACCCCCTTACTTCCACAGCACTTCTAGAGATGTGCAATGTAAAGGCGGAACTCCTCATTCCAAAGACCACAGAAACTTGAGTAGGCACAATGATGATAACCTTATCAGTTTTTTTTTAGCTGTCCTTCATTAAACTTGAAGAAACCAAAAATCACTGTTGTTGTTTGCCTAACTGTTAGTCTTAACTAAGCAAGACCCCCTTGTTACATTCACAGACTGGACTTTTGGTGAACTACAGTACTTAGGTGGGAAACACTTTATTTTCTTGTTTCTTCTGCCTATAATAATATTTTTCTCAAATTAAAAAATGTCTTTTGCTTCCTTTAATTTAATGAACACTAATAAAATTGCTACTTTAATGAGACTTTGAAAATTTTAAATACATTTTAGTTTATGAGCCAACAGTCATTGTACAGATAGTATTTGTAAAATAACTATCACCCTTCTCTAATTATGTGGTAATTAAAATACTGTGCTGAATCTTGTAAGCTCTACATAGATCTTTCAAAGTGAATCAAAATAATTTCTTTAACTATCTGTGCTTATGGTTAACTGCCGTTGAGTGAAATAAGTAGGCATAGTCCAGATTCCAACCCCTCATTTAAACTGAGGATCATGGAATGCAGACTCAGAACTAGTCAAAATGCTGTGAGTTAGTGACTGACAGCTTCATCCTAGCTGCATCTTTACTAAGCCCCACGCCAAGGCTGAGGGAATGTCCCAGAAGAGAAGTGTAAAGAGTATCAGAGCTAGAGTTTGGGAAGGAATGCTGTGGAAACTGTCTTGTGGACATGACCTAACTATGTCATTTAAGAACTACCAGACCACAGAGGAAGACAAGGCAGCCACTCCTGATGAGATCTGATAAACTAGGATCAGAAGGAAGGAGAGGAGGACCTCCCCTAGCAGTGGACTTGGGGAGGGGGATGCGTGGAGAAGGGGGAGGAAAGATGGGATTGGGACGGGAGGAGGGAAGAGTTTTGGGGGGATACAAAGTGAATAAAGTGTAATTAATAAAAATTAAAATAATAAATAATAAAAGAAGAACTCCCAGCAACTGAGAAGTTCACGTGGCATCACTCAAGAACTATTGGTAGTTGTTAGCTGCTGTAGGAGAAGAATCTTCTCTGTGCCTGTAGCATCCAGTATGTTGTCCATGCTTCAGTGGATGGCCCGCACCCATACATATATGGCCACCACAAAGTGGGCTTAGTATTTAATGAAATTAAAAGAGGAGATAACGTTCAAAGTATGCATGGTGAGGTACCCACATGCATTTGGAGGGAGGAAGAAACAGGGTCAGAATGGGCATTGAAAATGTACAAAATCTCAAAGAATATTTTTAATTTTAATGTAGAAATGTGTCTCTTTCGTGGTAGAATCTAAAACACTGAATCTTGAGTGTGCTTATTTGTAAAAATGTAACATATAATGATCACTCCAGCCAGAAAAAAAAGACAGGTTAGCTGCAGATTTCTACTTCTGCTTCAGCTGGCAAAATTCAATCCTTTAGTGTGCTGGAAATTTTTATGTCAACTTGACACAAGCTAGAGTTATCTGAAAGAAGGGACCATAACTGAGGAAACAGCTCCATAAAATCTAGCTACAGGGAGTTTTTAAAATAGTGATTAATGGTGGCAGAGGTAGAGGGTTAAGGGGGCAGCCTGTAGATGAATTTTAATCCAGCAACATGGATACTCTGGCTAGAATACAGACACACCCTTAGTACACACCTTTATTCCCTAATAATGATGATAAGATTAGTTGGTAGAAGGAAGCAGCCATGTTTGAAAGTAACTTCTAGTTGAGTAGAAGGGAAAGTAATGAATCAGAGAAAGATTTGACAGCATGGGATATAGCCAACACTCATGAGAACAACACAATAAAGAGAGGCTATTTAAGAGATAGTTCTGTGGACCTATCTGCATTGCCCACGAGGCACGCTGGGGTTGGCTACCCAGAGGCTATTTTAAGCTGTGGGCTGGCTTTCCCCAGAGTCAGAAGATTGTTCAAGGTTCCTGAATAAACTGCATTGAGAAGAACAACAACAACAAAAAAAAAAACAGAAAGAAGGAGAGGAGGACCTCCCCTATCAGTGGACTTGGGGAGAGGCATGCATGCAGAAAGGGGGGGGAGGGTGGGCCCTGGAGGGGATGAGGGAGGGGCTTAAGGGGGATACAAAAGGAATAAAGTGTAATTAATAAAAGTTAAATAAAAAATTTTAAAAAAGAGACAGTTCTGCAAAGGGAGAGAGAGAAGGAAGTTTTAGTGGGAGAGTTTTACAGAGACAGATTGAAGAGAGAAATATCTAGACTCAGATGAAGACAGAGCAAGCCAGTGAATGAAAAGGAACCAGAAGATTAGAACAGATGGCTAGAATTAATTTGAGGCTAAGCAGAACAATTCAGTAAGAGCTGAGAGAAGCCAGCTTGTATCAGTCAACTTGGAGAGGCGTTTGAGCCAGAACATCTGGGATGAACCAGCCAGCCAGAGTTCAGAAAGAGCCATAAAGTGTGAGGTTATTCAGCAGTAAGTCTCAGACACTTAAAACATTCTAGGCCTATATTAGATTGTACAGAAGCAAGAAGTCCCAGGTTCTTTAAAAAAGAAAGCTGAACAACCCATAGGGAACAAGCCAATGAGCAGCACTCGTCCTGGTTTCTGCATCCACAGTTGCCTTCTAGGTTTCTCACATTGCTTGAGTTCCTGTATAGACTTCCTTTGATCATCATGAACTGTGATGTTGAAATCTAAACTAAATAAACCCATTGATTCTATTTTCCCCTTTAGCTATTGAAATGTTTTATTCACTTTCTTCCACTTTTTGATTGTTTTCATAGATTTCTTTAAAGGATTTATTAATTTCCTCTTAAAGAATTTGGTCATATTCAAAAAGACCTTTTTAAGACTAGTTTGGTTATCAGAGAAATGTTCTCCTGCACCAGATGGGAGCAAGAACAAGGAACCCCCAGCCAGACATTGTGCTGGGAGGGAGAGACCCTGGAAACTCAGCTTTAAACGGCATGTCTCCATTAGCACCCTCCTCGTATTCGGGGAACCCTATGGTAGAGGATCTAGAAAGATCCTCTAGGACAACACCAAGAAAATAATGCCCTCTAAATCAACACGATCAACACACATTTGAAGGCTCATGCACTGGGCCTGCACAGGTCTGTAACAAACGGGGCCTTGGAACTGAAGACAGACATGGACACACACCCCATGCCTAAGCCAGAAGAAATTTCCAGCTGATAACCTCTTACAAATGAAACTTTACTTTCCTGCAAGGAGGTCTCACCACACAAATGAACTATTCCTAGGGGCAGGCTTCAAGACAAGCAACATTTGCCCAACACAAAATTAACTCATTGTAGTCTTTGGAGGTTCCTTATCTCAAAATGTCCTACCAGAGCTCTTCCTAATTATTTTTTATTTTACTTATTTTTTAATTTTAATTTTTTGTTATTTATATTTTTTCTTCTCTCTTATTACCCTACAAGTCCTCTGAGTACATATTACAGCTTCTAGTTTGGAGTTTTTAATGGAATTCCTGAGTGTATGAAAGGTCTTATGCCATCTCTGCCATCTCTTGGTCTCTTTACTGTTTGTTTGTTTGTTTTTTCCAATTTGTTTTTGTTTTATATCATTATAACACTTTATAAACATAAAAATTATATCATCATTCACTTTATTATTATCCTTTATAATCTCATTTTCTAATGAAAGACAAAATGAGGTTGGATACTGATGGGAGGTGAGGTGATAAGGAACTAGTACTATTAGAGGGAGGGGAACCATAATCAGAATATATTATGTGAAAAAAATCCATTTTCAATAAAACAGAATAATATATATATATACATTATATATATAATATTACCAGTATGTCACACCTCTATGTAGCACATTAAAGATGTGTGTTGATCTAGGCATGAAACACTTCAGGAGGGTCAGCAAGCAGGTGGAACAAATATATTAGGAACAAGAAAAATAGCTATTGGCAAGAATAAAAACAAGACAGAACCTAACCTTGAGCATCTGTCATGCTTAATAACTTATAGGTGTCACTTTGTCTGTATGTTGAATCATCTAAGAGACACATCCCAGACTCTATTCCTGAAGACGTTTTACAGAGGTTTAAGTGACAATACTGGAAGGTCTATCTTAATCATGAGAGGCACCATCCTATGGCCTGGGGTCTTGGGTTAAATAAAAGTATAAGGAGAAAGTGCAGTGAGCAATGGCATCTCTTTCTCTCTGTGTCTCTACTTGCTCCTTCTTAACTGCAGACACAGTGTCATTAGCTACTTCCTGGCTTGTCCGAATATATCCCTTCAAATCATGACAAAAAATAAATGTCTTTTTTTCTTAAGTTGATTTTTCTAGGCATTTGTCACAGCAAAGGGATAAGTAACTTGTAGAGTTTATAGCACAAATAATTTCACCCAAATATTTTAGTAGTATTTAATTGACTAGAATGCCTGTATTTCCTCACCAATGGATGGATCACCTGTTCAGTGTTGGTCTTAGCTGTTCTTCGGGAATCTGAAGAGGGATGAAATGCACGACTGGTTTATCTTTTCCACACAACATTTTAGATCTGATGTGTATGACTCAGTATGTCAAAGGATGCATGGATTTATTCTTAAGATGAAAGAAAAACAGTGGGTAAAATCATGCTTTAAAGTAAGCATTTTATTTAGTCTTTTTTTTTTTTACATTTCAAGTGGGAATTTCTACTTACTTTATTTGTAATGTCATAGTGACTTTGCCCAATCTGTCAGAAGGCATGGCTGACAGAACATGATATAGAATTCTTTCTATGACCTTTGAGAATGGTAACAAAAACTTAGTTAGGGGCCATTTATTATTGTTTAAGAAGGAACGGCACAGTCAGGAGCACTGCAATCATAGTAGCATAAATACAGAGGCAAGAGGACTCTTTGAAAGGCTGAACCAAAAAATCTGGGCCCAGGGATCTTAGACTGATACTCTAGCTGAGGACCATGCATGGAGATAACCTAGAACTTACACAAATGTAGCCTATGGTAGCTCAGTCTCCAACTGGGTGCCCTAGTAAGGGGAACAGGGCTGTCTCTGAAATGAATTCAGTAGCAGGCTCTTTGATCACCCCCTCCCCTGAGGGGGAAACAGCCTTACCAGGCCACACAGGAGAATACTGCAGCCAGTCCTGATGAGACCTGATAGACTAGGGTCAGATGGAAGGGAAGGAGGACCTCCTCTATCAGTGGACTTGGAGAGGGGCATGGGAGGAGAAGAGGGAAGGAAGAGACAAGGGAGAGGCTACAGCTGGGATACAAACTGAATAAATTGTAATTAATAAAAAAATAAATTAATAAAAAAAAGAGGAAAAAAAAAGAAAATAAAGGCAGAGCCTGGCTAGAAGGCATAGATAGATCACACATTAAAATTAAACCAGAACAGAAAAACATAATAAATAACTGAAAAATGAGAAATTCCAATGGAGCATTAGACAATTGAATTGAAAAAAAAAAATGCCTTCAAAGAAAACTAAATTTTATAGCAGTATGGCTGTTAGAAGGAGCATGTAAGTAAAGTACAATGATTAAAACAAGTATATTTCAATTAAAGATTGCAGATGGTAATTATGTTCAAGTCAGAATAAATGTTTACTGAGAGTACATATAATTAAAGAAAACAGTAGTAATCTCTTCCAGTTAGACTTAGAGGAATTGCATATATTTTAAGAATAAAAAAAATTCCATTATTGAATACAGAGATTTGAAAGTTTATATTTACTCAGGCTTCATCCATTTTTTTTTCTTTTTCTACGGAGTTGTATTTCAGGTTGCTCCAAAGCTTTTAGATCATTTAGCAGAAATATCCCCAGGGAGCTTCGTGTACATTATAATCATCAAGCTGCAGATGACAAAGCCAGCTCCTGCCACACAGGAAGCTCAGCGTCTCAGAGAGCATGTCTGCAGAGTTTATACTTAATGATCTATCTTATTCTGGGGGTTAGTCTGCCCATTGTTGGTCAGTAAAGTTTTCTCTATAATTAAGGTGTGTGCACTACCAGGACAGAAGTACTGCTTCAATAAAATCATTAAATATAGACAATCCTAAGATCACTGTTGACATAAAACAGATCCATATAGGTACTGATAACTGGGAAATTACACATGAAAAACTCTGGGATTTCAGATGGTTATTAATATTGCTGTAATACCAACGAAGTGCTAGTGAGCCACCAAAAGAGAAATTGAGATTATAATGAGGTACTTATGTACTGATGTGGTGATTCAATCCCGAAGCAGCAGTCATAGATGCCAAGAATGTCTAGCTCACCCAGACCACCCTCTGTAGTCAGTTGCCTCTTGATAGATGAAAACAGCTGGCCAAAGCAGATGCATTCTGCTTCCGTGGTAACCATGCAGATTATTTCTGTGAACATGCTCAAACTGGTGACAGCTCTAACACATGATAGAATGGGGGTGCATACTTAACTAGAATGATTCGCTGTGAATCACCAAGCTTAAGCATAAAAATTCTACATGAACCAATGGCCAGGTAATTGATTCATGTCAATAAAACTTTTAAGTTTTGTATTTCTGACTAACCAATTCATTAAAAAAAAAATAGTATTTCTCAGACCACATTTTCTGCTTTGGAGAATAGATATATTTCTATTAACAAAGTTGCTTAATAATTTAATTGTTCTCCTGGCAGTTATGTAGAGAATCTAGTAATTCCCCATTGCCAAATGGCAGATATCTCCTAAAACAGCTATGGTTAAATGTTATTAAAACTTTGATGGTGAAGCCATCTTACCCTACGCAAAACTGTGATAGAATCACAGCATAAAACTTTCACTGTTGCCTGTTAAACAATGGAAGTAATGGTAAGAAAATGTGTGCTTGTTTCCTTAGGGGAAACCAATAAAGAAATCTTCAAAGATCAAACCATATACTATTCATATGGCATTCATAAAAATCAAACCAAAAATAACTTGGCTCTGTGCCTGCTGCTAAGAATTATCTAATCAAAATATTCCCATCTTAATTTGTTGTTCTTTTGATTAATGAGGAAAGTAAACTCAAATCAGTTTTTTATTTTAGAATAATTTTATTTAATAAAGAATTGTGTTTCACGGTGTTCAGAAAAAAATATTGAACAAAAAGAAGTACATATTGACTAAATATGAGACTAGGCAGAAAACTATTAGGCCAGGTATTTTCTGATTTAATTAACTCAATGCTATGTAAATTGTGCTCAAGAACATTCCAGACTTCTAAGTTCAATATTCTTAATTTATTCCAAATATATATATTTCATTTATATATAGTATATTAATATATGTTCCAAATACGTATGTATAAAAATCCAACTATAATGAATTGAATATATATATGTATGCATATAGGTATACATTGTGATATATATTCTTGGTTATCTTGTGGACTACATCTGGAATTAACTAAAACTCAAGCATCTCAGAAAACCTATGAAAGATTTTTTTTTCCTAATTAAGTCATCTGAAGTTAGACCCACTTTATTTTATATCTTTAGAAAAGATCCACCTTAATTTGGGTCACAACTTCTATTGCCAGCCTATACAGAGGACACAGAAAAACGAAGCTTGTTCTTGTTTGCCTGTTCTTGCTAGCAAGAACATTCTTTTACTGGCATTACAGCCTACTTCTTCAGGATTCCTGAAGACCAGCTGAGCCATCCAGCCTCATAGAATAAGAAATTTCTGGATTCTTGGACCTCTGTTGGCAGACAGCCATCATTAGAGTAGCTGAACCATAGCCTAAAAAGCATTCTAATAAAATCCTACATACATGTGTATTTATAGATAAATAGATATAGTTAGAATCGTTCTATTAAGTTCATAAGTTCTGATCCTCTGGAGAATTCATTTCTCTCTAGTCTCTAATCTATTTTAACATTGTAATAGAAATAATACTTCAGTTAATTCTTCAGCCTTACACTTTAATGAGCTGTAATCATGCCTTGCATTTCAAGCCAATGGTGCCTAAAAAGAGATATGTGAACTTGGCATTAGAAAGATTGAGAACTGTGGCATTCCTGGCTTTACAACACTATGTTAATAAAGCCATCAATCACAAGAATTAAGAACTGTGATCCACACTGGCAGTGCTTTTTGAAGCTTTATTGAAGTTTCTGAGATGAAAGGTGTGACTCAAAGAAAGTTTGTAACTAAACATTTCAGCAGCAGCAAAGCACAATAAAAAAAGACAACATATGTAAATATGATTGGAAAATGAGGATGCTATTAAATTTCTTGAATATATGTACATATGAAGATGAGGTTGTTAATGAAGTTGAGCTTATTGCAATATAAAGAATGGTCTATAGTTATACTTCATTTTGTTATGAGTTTAACAGGTAGTGTAAATACAGTCTAATTTCCAATGTCTTGTGATTTTAGATAATAATTTTTTTTAATTATAAGAATGATTAGGGGCCATGCAGGAAGAACAGCAAAACAGCTTTAGAACTCAAGGAATGTGGCTGACCATTTAGCACAACCATGATTAACATGTCTTAGAGAGGCAGAACCCCAAGGACTATGTCCTGAGGACTTCATGCTGTTATGGATATCACTCTGCTTGTTGCCTTCTTAGTCACTCTATCCCTCATAATCAATGAATTGTATGGAAAATCTAAGGCTGCTTCCAGGCCCTCACTAGGCAGTGTCATTGGCACTTAAAACAATAGTGATTGATCTTTTTCAAGCATTGCTGCTGGAGCAGATTACTGATTCATCCACCACCTTCAGAAAAGACTTAGAGATGTCAAGGGAGATGCAGACTGTTAGTAAAGTTAGGTTAAGATGCTTTTGATAGTGGCTTTGATATACAAAATCTTAGGGAAATTTTGGAGTTCAGTCTTTATAGGTGAGCTAGGGATTTTTCAAGGTCAGGGAAGAACAATGGTAGACCTAGTAGTACTGGGTGACCTGATTCTCTTTTATTAAGCTTTATTAGCTGTGCTGGTGATCAAGATGATGATCAATTTCTTGTACCCATTTTTGCCCTCAACTTCCTGATATGATTTAACAAAAAACTGTTAATGAGTACATGTGCACCCTGAGGATTTAAAGTAGAAATGACTGCATGTTTTTTATATGAAGGTTTAGATTTATGATTCTTTTAAGAAATTTATGATTTCTTTTTTAAGATAAATAATAAAATAATTGATTCTTTCTTTGTAACCACAAGTTGCAGCCTGCCAGTAAGAAATCCGGGCTGAGAAAATTATCTTTCTTACACTTTGCTAATCTATAACAAGTTGCTTAGTTACAAATGTATGCGGGTTCTTGGAAATAATTTGTTTTTCACCCATAATATGTAAAGCATTTGAACATGTAAGGGTATTGAGGAAACCTGCTTTTTTATGTAATTCATTGTAATCTTTAACTTAAAGAAAAATAAAATGGAACCACATTGCGATTTTTGTACCCTTTGAAAGATTTTTCTGCGACATATAAGCTGTGAAATAAAAAGAAAGCTGTTGAAGCTTTGTTGCATCTAATCTGCTTATGTGTATATGTGTATATTGGCACATTGACTGGAGCTCTACTCCATCTATCCAATGTGTATATGTGTATATGTGTAACGTGGTTGGAGCTTTGCTCTATCCACCAAATATGTGTGTTTGTACGTATGTACATAAGTATGTATGTATGTATGTATGTGATGTGATGTGTGAAGTTGTTGGAGCTTGCTTGTTGGAGCTTGCTTCCTCCACCAAGTATGTATGTGTGCATGGGTGTCTCCTTTATATTGTCACCTACCCCATATCCCTTCCTTGGATCATTGAACACACTGTTGGAGCTACCCTTCATATTTTCTTTTTTTAATTTTAATTTTTATATTAATTACAGTTTATTCACGTCATATCCCAGCTGTAGCCTCCTCCCTCAGTCCCTCCCGATCCCAGCCTCCCTCCCTCCTCTTCTCCCAGAGCCCTCTCCATGTCCACTGATAGGGAAGGTCCTGCTCCCCCTCCATCTGGCCCTAGCCTATCAGGTATCATCACAAATGGCTGCATTGTCTTCCTTTGTGGCCTAACAAGACTGCTCCCCCATCAGGGGGGAGGTGATCAAAGAGCCAGTTACTGAGTTCATGTCAGAGATAATCCCTGTTTCCCTTACTAGGGAACCCACTTGGATACTGAGCTGCCATGGGCTACATCTGTGCAGAGGTTCTAAATTATCTCCCTGAAGACTTTTTAAATATATTATAAACCTATTTTTGTTTATTTTATGCATATAAACTGACATAAAATTGAAATAACAGATTTGAACTTATTAAGGAAATAAACAATTAACCATGTATAATTCTCCTATAACAGTAAGTCTTACTCAACATTAGAGTCAACATGTTGCATGTTGCTTTGTGTTTAGTGTGCTAGTGTGCTGGATACTAAGTTTTCAATAATAATTGTAGATTTGCATAAAAATATAACTTGTTCTATTCATAAAAATATTCTACAAAGTTTTGAAAGTAAGTATGTTAGGTTACAATGTATCTAGGTAGATGAAGGGGGAAATAAAATATAACATAAAGAAACATTATTGATCTTAGGAAGAAAGCAATCATATCCAGAAACATCATTTGTTGTAACGGAAGCTGTGAGATACAAGAGGAGATTATTTACGCAAATAATATGTTCTCAATTCCTATCCAGAAAGGCAAAGAGGCTGGACATCAGAAGAAGGAGAAAAGAGGGAACAAGTCAAGAGCCTGACACAGAGGACCTCTGAAAAGCTCTGCCCTGCAGACTATCAATGTAGATACTGAGACTTATGGGCAACCTTTGGGCAGAGTGCAGGGAATCTTAGGAAAGAAGTGGGAAACAGTAAGATCTGGAGAGGAGAGGAACTCCATAAGGAGAGCAACAGAACCAAAAAATCTGAGCACAGGGGTCTTTCCTGAGACTGATACTCCAACCAAGAACTATGCACGGAGATAACCTAAGACCCCTGCACAGATGTAGCCCATGGCAGTTCAGTATCCAAACAGGTTCAATTGTGATAGGAACAGACACTGTCTCTGACATGAACTGATTGGCCTGCTCTTTAATTACCTCCCCCTAAGGGGGAAGCAGCATTACCAGGCCACAGAAGAAGACAATGAAGCCATTCCTGATGAGACCTAATTGACTAGGATCAGAAGGAAGGAAAAGAAGTCCTCCCCTATCAGTGGACTTGTGGAGGGGCATGCATGCAGAGAGTGGATGAAGGGAGGGTTTGGGAGGGGAGGAGGGAGGGAACCACGAGGGGGATACAAAGTGAATAAAGTGTAATTAATAAAGAAAAAAAGGAAAAAAAATAATATGTTGACTGATCTTCACCTGTGTATACTTATCTAAACGTTGTGTACATTTTAGGTAATAGTATTGAGTCAATATATATTCTCTGAATTTGGTAACTCGCATAGTTATGTGAGGTTGTCTCTGGTTTGGAAGACTTGCAGGCCTATTTTTGCAGATGTCTAAGTAATTGCATGGCACCTCAGGTTACCACTGTGAAGCTTCATTGACCACAGACAGACAGAGTCCCCTTGTACCTGTCAGCGATTTTCTGTCATAAAGCTGAAATGGTTTTCAGACAAAAACCAGAGTTTTCAAAAACAGAGTGAAGACAAAGACACCATGGCATAGCAGTCATGACCTGAGGGAGGGTCACTTTTTAAAAATGGTTCTTCCAGAATCAATTTTAGCAGCAGATATCATTGTTGGAGACCTCACAAAATCAAGAAAGCACTGAGATGGGAGGGCGTTCATCTTTTAAAGCCAAGTTGTCCATGGCTACTCAACTGCTGTAACATTTGAACTCCTCCAGGGAAAGGAGGGAAGCTCAGCAGGCATGCTGCACCTGAAAGGTCCAAGTTAGTACAAGGATCAAAGCAGGTAAAGAAACACCATCTTCCTTGAGGACATTTGATCTCTAAAATTCCAGTCCTTCCTTACCTACCCAGCGTTTGCTTTCCTCTCTGAGCAACAGGAGAAATAGAGTTGTTTTGAGCAAAGGCTCTGGGTGCACTTACTGATGCGAATGGCCCCTGTTCCACACCCCATGTTGACTTTACAGTCCACTCTATGAGGAGCTATAAGCGGGGCAATGACACTTTTTACTAATGATTACATTTAAAATGTAAGTCCTCCAGGGCCTGAGGCTGTGCTCAGCACTGCATAAAGAGGTGCTGACATTTCCATTAGGAAAACAGAAGCCATGAAAATGGTAGAATCTGTGCAAGAGCACACAACTGGCAAGTCCACGAGCACAGGAAAAACTCAGATCTCTGAGAGAAAGGTTGCAAACAGTACTCTTGATAGAGCTGGAATAATTACCCAATCATTAAAGGGCGCTTCTTGCTCAAATGACTTTTAGGAAACTCACTAACAGTTTGAATTTGAGTTATATTAATATTTAATGAATATATGATTCACAAAACATAAATTCCCTGGCTAATTGTGTGGAAAATTATTAACTACTTAGAGAAATACTATTGTTAGACTCAAGGTAGTGTTTATAAAGTCACGTTTGCTTTCATGCGCCGAGCAAAAGTACATGTTTTAGACATCTATTATACTCTAGATGCTGATTTTGGTACCAGGAGAACCACAGTTAGGAAGATGTAAATTATGCCATCATGGGACTTATTAAATGAAACACAAAAGAAACACACCATGAAAATACAGATCATAATATGTGGTCATGAAGAAGCAAAATAACAGTGTATTTGATGTTAAATCAACTCATCTTTGTTTTCCCTGTGGATGTAAAATAGGAAGAGAAAAAAATCACAATGTTTCTTTATAGAAAATTTACATTAAATAATTTCACCTCCCCTTCCAGAAAATTTCTTATTCGCCATATATAGATGCAGATGTTTAAATATACATGGCATGAAGTCATTTTTCAGTTCTCTGGACTTGATCTGTTCTATTAATGTGCCTGTTTGGGCCAGGCCTTCAAATGTGGTACAACCATGCATTCTCATCCACTTCACTTTTCCCCTGAGCCCACACTTCCAATTCAGCATGAGTTTTAACATATTTGGAAGTACTGGCCAATTTAGTTTCTTCTTTGGTGAATAAGATTACCTGCCTTATTTAGCTTCCTTAGTTAATTTTATGAGTAAATATTTTTAAGTTACACCTTACTCAAATTAAACAAATGAAGTGATAGGATACGGTCTATAGCCCCAAGCACATAGCACAAGATATTCCTTTCTCTTTCCTCTCCATGTCAAGGTCAGAGTCTGTGTAAGCACACTAGATCACACCAGCACACTGCCATTTTTAACTACAGTTTTGCTTCCATTCATACTTGTTTCTTTTCTAGTAAATGTGTAAATTAAGTGTTTAACAACATCTTGATAATCATCATGTGATCTTCAGCATGTTGGGGGTTTTGTTATGTTATTCAACACATTCCTCATACTTTTTCTTGGTTCCGATCTCACGATTTCACAGAGCTTGAAAATTTGAAATGATTGCTTCCTATATTCTTGCCCAAGATAACAATAAAACTTAAGATTTTTATTTTTATTTTAAGGAGAGAGCTCTTTAACAAATCACTAAGTTCGTCTTCTCATTAATACATCTCTGGATCTCTGGGCTTCATCTTTCAGTCAGTTGTAATTCTTCCTGCTTCCTCTCACCAGTGTGCTTTCCAATCTTGCTACAGGAACACTAAAGCTGAACTTCATAAAGCTGTCTAGAGATGTGCACATGCTAAACCCATTTCTTCCCTCAGAGCACTTGAAATAATTCCCAGTAATGAAGGTCCTAGGACTTTCTTGAGCAACAATTATGGGCAACGTTCATTATATTTCGCTAGAAAGTAAGGAGTCTGGATTAGACACTCCTGTCTTTCAGGCTGATAAAGGTGTTAAATTAAATGGTTAGTGTTTAAGGGATCCCATGTATTCATAGAAACTGCTTATGTGAATACCTAAGAAGAGATTCCGGTTTATGTTTCATCAAACCAGAAAAATTAGTCAAATTTTTTTTTTAATTTTACAAGCTTCATTCATACTCTCCTTATTAACCAAGTAAAGAAGTGACACAATTATGGACCAAACATAGTACAATAGAAGATATTTTTGCTGAAAAGTACTTCATTAATCAACTGAGTTTCTTTCAAAAATAACAAAATTTCAACAATATGCTATCAATTTATAGGCAAGAATTTATTTTAAAACGTGTTGTCTAACAGAAAAACATCATGTGATATAACCTATAGCGTGTGTTGACTTGTAATGACTACACACACAGTTGCAACATTCAGCTTCCCCAAACTTCTTCTAGCCTCCGTGTTTTTAGGTCCTTATTAGCATCTATGAATTCTGTATTTATAATGGTCTTTAGATCACATGATATTACCTTAACAATAGCAGAGTACCAGACCCCACTCTGATGTTGAGACTAAGCCAGATTCACCTCTGACACAAAATACACACACTGACAACACATAAGAAAAGAAAAGATTGGGAATCTGGTTAAATGTTTTGTATGAAATGAGCTCTGGAAGAGGCAGGAGTTCTCACTATTCCATACTTACTGAAACATACTGTAGATGGTTTTATAAAACCAAGACTCAGAAAGCAATTAAGGATCCCAGGATAACTGTGAAATGTAGTTTGGTTATGATTGTAGGTACTGAGATGAGGCAAGATCTCACTTTCACCCTCCCGGGAATGAGCCAATGTGCCTACTTCAGAAAACCCAACACTGAGGAGGAACTGAAGGCAAGAGGAGCATCAATCTTGTGGGAGCTAAGTGGAGAGCAATTAGAGATTCTGTTGTGAGAATCCTATTGAAAGCACCATTTAACATCATAAAACACTGAACTAGATATAAAACAGTATCAATAACCCACTGAGGGAAAGAACACAAAGCTTCCTTCTGATGTTTCAAAACATCCAACAATGTATAAATAAATAAATAAATAAATAAATAAATAAATAAATAAATAAGATAAAGACCTTTAACCTCTAAGACTGACTTTTTTCCCCCTGAGAGCAATATCAAAATTGTCCTGGGTGAAATAATTCCGGAGAAAATTGATGTCTTTCAGAATTCCTGTGGGAGAAAGATGAAGAGTTTAAGGACTGTGTACTGTCAATAGGAAAATGATGATAATTTTCACCACTACAAATCAAAAATACACTGGAGTGCTTTGGAGGGGGTTGTTTGCTTATTTCTATTTTTTTTTTTTTTTTTTAGAAAGTAAGGCATGGAGTTGAGCAGATGGAAAGAGTCTGCAAGGATATATTATATGGAATTTTTTTCAATTAAAAGTAAGAAAAAAATGAAAGAAAAAAACAACTCTTAATTAGGTTTAGAACGGTATATGTAAAATACAGAAGTCAAATGCATTCCTCATGCATTTGAACCATAGTTAATCCAGATGACAATGAAGGAGGAAAAATGACTATGAAACATGAAAAGATATTCTGGCTTTACTAAAGATTTGAAGGGGTCTAGCAGAAGGTGTAAGGAGGAAGCTTTCACACCATGAGTGTTTTCATGATGGCTGGTGCATCATCTTTATTCTAGAGAGGATTTCAGCCCCAGTAATTTCATTAAGCTAAGCGTTTAGGTTTCCAGTTCGAGCTTTTCATCCTCCACAAATCTGCTTTCTGTTTTTACACTGATTGGTTCATTAATTTGGATTTAAGAGATGAGCCTACAAAGGATAAAGGAGAATATACAAGGAAATATATAAAATATTAACAAAGAAAAGAAATATAAACATGTAGCATTTGGGTTTATATATATATATATATAATATTAAATATGTTATTCTCCAATGTCCAAAACACATCTATTCTCAGTAGAGAGATGCTCTTAGAAACATGAGGAAGTATGGTTTTTTAGTATCTAAAGTGAATTTGAAGCTGGACTCACATAAAATTAACAAAGATTCTATTATTCCTTTAATAATGTAGTCTGAAGTGGGTGTGTTCAAGCAGAAACAGTTGTGAAAGCTCCTCACACACTAAATACACTTGAGAACCAAAGTGAACACAAACAAGCACTTCCCATTTCATTTCACCAAATATTTCTAAACGTTCCAAATTTAGTGAACTGTTCTAATATGGTTTGTCATTTTTCTCACATACTTCCCTGAGCCCTAAAATGTTACTCATGATATTCTGGAGAAATATGAAATTATTCAATGACTACTATGAAAATAAAAGTAATTGTCATACATGTTGTCTTATCTACAATTTTATTGCTTATGTCATTTAGCAGAGTAAAACAACTACAAGAATTATCAATTGTTTCTCTATGGGGGTTTTAATACGTAGAAATGGCTATTTAACCACATACAAACGTCTTTTACCCCAAATGATTTTTCTTCTGCTTGTAATGTTTCAATTACACTGCTTTAAAATTAATTCCATTTTTGTTAAAAAAAAAAAACATATTTTTGTCACTCCTGAAACTGGAAAATGTTGACAGTTTAATTTTTAATACGCCTACAGTAGAACTTCAAAATTATATTAAAGTTCTAGTTTATGCCCAGGGAAGATACTGTTGTATATATCTTATGTGTCTCTTTTTGGTTAGCATGTTACAGACTCTCACTGTCAGCACACAGAAGTGTACTGGGTGGAGCCTCCAGCTCTAAAGGCATTGTGCCTCCTGTGCAGCTTATTGTCTGTGGCTGATCATCAGAGCATCAGAATAAATGCAGCCACACAAACAAGAGCTTAATTATCAGGTCACCAAGCAAACTGTTCATTATCTGTAATGAGGGGCTGAGATTTCATAAAAACACGCTTTATTTCTTGAAGAATTTCTGTCAAATGAATAAATTAGCTGTCTAATCTATATGGGTGTGTGTTCATACATGTATATGTGTATATGTGTACAATGTGTATATATATATATATTCCATACATATATACAGTTGTGTGTATATGTGTGTGTGATTCCAAGTGTGTATGTGTAAATGTGTATGTATATGTGTATATGGATATATACATTTCTTGATACAAAAAAATAGTATTTTATTTTTGTTTCTAACTTCAGATAGCTTAAATTCTAAAAGCAGATGTGGATATATAAAATTATAGGCTACATGTTTAAATATATTATGTATTCTTTTCTACTTCTCTTTAAGTCAATTTATAAACACCTAAATATTCAGGAAGCCTAAATACAGTAAACTGTGAAGACTTTTAAAATTAAATGATCTTTATTTGGATTTTAGTGTAGCTGACAAGCCTTTCTGCACAGTGCTGTATTTTACAGATGCATTCCCTGCACTCAGGATTGTGCATGCTAACTTAGAGAATTTATAGCATCAGTATGGCCATAAAAAGAGAGTTTTCCATTTTTATATATCAAGAGGATATTTGAAGCTGTTGAAAAAATATCTAATACAAAAATTGATTAAGCCTTTAAATATTTTTCACAATAATTAAATGTGAAACAATACTAGCAACCAAGCACTGATGATTAATTGATCCTATACAAATAGCTATTAAGAAATGCATTAATTGGGTAACTCTGAAATATATTTTAAAATATATATTATATAAAATGGCAACCCAAGTGTATGCACATCCAAATGTTTACAAAATAAATTGAACAACAAAGGTTTATGTTGGCAAAGTCAATGTGACTAATTTACAATACTAGATACCTTCAACTACGCTTTATACCACCTATTTTTGAGCACATACATTTTCCAAAATTTAAAAGGTATTTATGAGTGAGTAAATTTTCAGCACATGGTAAAACAGGGGGGTTTTATCCTGGTGAGCCAGTCTTTGCTCCAAGCACCAGCTCCTCGCTACATTTGGAGCGTCGAGGATGCTCCTTAACTGTTCAGCGTGCACTGTCAATATCTGTACAAACTTCCCAGAAATCTATCGTATTTTATTTTTACTTGTTACACGATAACCATGAACTAAACACTCAGTACATTAATACATCTTCCAGACTATGAGGAGTCTTACTGATGACATAGTGCAAACACTGCATGGTACCAAACCATTTCTATTTCATGCAAATACAAGTTTTCATGAGGATTGTGTAGAAATATATTCATATTCATATATGTGCACATTTATTCAGGTTCACTCCCTCGCACAGTATTATCCTGTGTAAGGTACTAGCTTCTTTGGTAGGACAGAAATTTAGCATCTCCGAAAAGACGAGGCAGTATCTTCAGAGGTTCGGTCTGGATTGAAAGCATCCTGAGTACTGTCGGTCATAAGGCCATTTCTACACGAGGTCTATGGCAGTGGATACAGAAGTGAAACTTTGCTAACACTCAAACATGAGTATCTCAAACATTTCTATTCTAAATAAGATTCAAAAGTCGTATGTATGTCCTCATTGAAACCAGAGTAATTTTCACATTTTCTATTATATATAGTATTTCACTGAGGTAAGTTTCATCATTTATAGAAAAATACCCAGGGATTACTTTATTTTCTAAAATAGTTCTAAGAGAAAGAATATATTGCCTTTGGGATAATCAAGCACCTATGAAAATTTATGAACAATGTATAGGCTTACCATATAACTAAATATTATGAAATGACTTCTGAATTTAAGTACATACCAGATATAATTATCAACTGATACTTACAGTTGAATTTCATATGGTCATTGTAATAAGGTATAAAATCATTAATAAAATATCAAGCATCATGAGAAAGGAACAAATGTGGAGCACAGAAGGCAAAGGGAATGAAGACAGAAAAGGGAGATTACTCAGAAATGTTAAGCAGGGGTCAGAAAATATCCAATTATAATACTGAGAAAGGGCAGCTACCATTTAACATGTTTTTATAAAACTATCTCATTTGAGCAATACTGTAAGCATGCTTAAGAATAAATGAAAGGCAACAGGCAGATGAGTCCTCTTAATAGTGGTGTGTGCATGAGTGTGTGTGTGTGTGTGTGTGTGTGTGTGTGTGTGTGTGTGTGTGCACGCATACCCTGAGATGTTTGTACATGAGTGAGGGCAAGCTAAAGTCACGGCAAGCATGTGGAGATCATAGGACAACTATCCATAGACAGTTCTCTCCTTCCACTGCGGGTTCCAGGAATCAAACTCCAGTCACTTTTATTCCCTGAGCCTTTCACCGGTCCTAAGGACATTTCTTAGGTTAAAAATAAGTTAAAGTTGGGTATATTTTTAAAAGATGCTGTTTTCATACTTTGGAGTTAAGATATGATGCTAAATGGTTAAGTTTAAATTTCTGGAAGAATTTTTATTCCAAGTTTAAAATCTTTTTGTGAGAAATTTAACTGGATTTATTAGACAGGATTTGCTATAGTTTTATATAGTCTTCCAGTGTTATAGTCCATAAATTTTACCACTAGAATGTCAATATGCCACTGAATTTGTATAGGGTATAAGCATACTTGATTTTTTTTTGAAAACATAAAAATGATTACAAAATTGCACTTTCTTTTAAAACTATAACAATTTATTTTAGCAGACACTGTAATTACTCAATACTGTCTGCATACTGTCTTAAACATATACATTCATAGGCACTGTACACAGACTTAGTCATTTCTCAGAATACTATTAATATCACTTCACCATGACAGTACATCCCTGTTACACATTACAGATATTATATCATACATATCAGTGCTTGCCAATGCTCTTTGATGTTACAATTACAAATAGGTATAAGCATAGCAAATATCCTAAGAGACATTATTCAGTTCTACTGATGTCCAAATATAATACATTTTATTGAGCCCACAATAATCTTGGCTCAAATCTTCATGCCCAGGCCTTGCAGGTAGCACCTTTACACTCCCTTTAATACATATGCTGTGCTGCAACCATGAAGATAGGTACGTCTTTATTTTCTGTAGTGCCTATTTAAAAAATATATTATTTTCCACCTTTGGAAATCATGTAATAGTACAGACTCCATAAACTCAACCAGATAAACTGAAATTCCTATCAAATTCTTGATCATTGACATCATTTCAAGCAGTCAAAATATATGCAGAACTCAAAGATCTACAAATATTGGATGCATTATGATACTAATAAAATATTCACTGACATAAAGAATCTTTGAGTATGATAAATATATTTTGGGAGATTTGAATCTCAACTGATTTGATAAATCACAAAATACTTCAAAGTATAATGAGTAAAATTCTTAGTCTGTATGTACCTGGCCACTATTGTCTCTATCTGGTGGTCTATGTAAAAACTTAAGTGGGATAGTCTACTTCAAAAGTAATATCAAAACCAAAATTTAAGGCCATCTCTAAAAAACAGGGAATCTATCCAAAATACTAGTTGAAAAATAAAGGACAGAATGCAGTCCAATGAGTTATGAAAGGATTTCAGCTCCATCATGTTAGTTTTTTGTTTGTTTGTTTGTTTGTGTGTGTGTGTGTGTGTGTGTGTGTGTGTGTGGTGGACAAGTGCATGAAAAATGTAATTTGGAATAAGTACAGATCCTACATGAAGCTGAAGTGATTCAGAATGGTTGTTCTAACTGTGTACAAGCTCACTGAGATGTACAGAGTATGGACCTGGGCAAATGTTTGTTCTTGTAGCAAGCATAACCCAGCTGTATGATGTTTTCATTTTTGAGAGCATTATGACAAAGTGACTTTCACTGAATAAAATCAACCAGAGTTCAATTCTAATTCAGAATCGGTGCATTGGCAGTTCTCTGTTCTCCTTAAGCTCCACAGCACAACCACGTAGCCATAGTTAATTTACGGGAACGGGGCATTTCAACTAAAAAAAATCAGTATACAGTCAAACGTAAGCTGCTGGGAGGCATGCATGGTGGAGAACCTTTTAGATGACTGATATTGCAAGACAGAGACACCTTTCAAACGACAGAAGTAATTCACCAGAATGATGGAGTTGCTGTAGCTCAAGAAATCAAGCCGTAGGGCACCATTTTTAGGACAACACAAGCACGAGGTAAAGGAAAGTGCATGCTCTCACACTCATCTCTCATGGTTTTCAGTGTAGAGACCCAGTGATACAGATGACTAGGTAACAACATGGATTCTCAACCTGGACCTCTGGCTTCAGACCTTCACTCAATCACTTAGTTTTTGGGAAAGCACAGGTGAATTTACTAATGCCTTTTTTTTTCATCTTTTTATGGCTACAAGAGTTCCCAAACACCTTACATTCTTGGTTATGATTAAGTTATGAAATATTTATTTATGAATTTAAATATTACCTTGTATATACTAAATATTGAAAAGTCTTATACGATATCATACCCAGAAAAAAATAATAGGTCAGTAATGAAGAAAAATTTAGAGGAAACAGAATTTACAAAAGTAAAAGTAATGACCACAGAACCTTTTTATTTTGATTCTGCAATTCATACAATGTAGAAATGTTGGGAGCATGCAATGGAGTGTTATACCCATGTTGTATTTACAATTCCTCCTGCAGGGTCCTTGGAGAACTATATCCAGTGTATGTTCTAGTGTAATACTTGTAAATAATCCAAACACTCCTCCCTATATATTTTAAATCATATTCCAATGATTTGGAAAATCCTAGAATCTGAAATCTGTGTAGATAGTGGTTATAATATGCATTTAAGAAAACATAATAATAAAATTTTGCATGTCTTTAATACAAACATGACAGTCCCAGGCTTAACAAGTTTCAAAATGTGATCAGTTGAACTTTCCTATGCAATATTTGTGTACTAAAGTATACGTGTATATAAGTGATACATAGAAGGATTGATGAATATTTGATTTGAATAAAGTTAGAATTCCTGATTTTACAAGGAAAAGGTGTATCCTGAAAAATGAACACTGCAATAAGCAAGAAATATCCATTCCTCACATATTTCTTTTTTTTATTCTTTATTAATTACACTTTATTCGCTTTGTATCTCCCCTGTGGTTCACTCCCTCCTCCCATCCCAATCCCTCCCTTACTCCACCCTCTGCATGCATGCCTCTCCCCAAGTCCACTGATAAGGGAGATCTTCTTTTCCTTCCTTCAGATCCTAGTCAATTAGGGCTCATCAAGAGTGGCTGCATTGTCTTCTTCTGTTGTCTGGCAAGGCTGCTTCCCCCTCAGGGGGAGGAAATTAAAGAGCAGGCCAATCAGTTCATGTCAGAAACAGTCCCTGTTCCTATTACAATGGAACTCACTTGGATACTGAACTGCCATGGGCTACATCTGTGCAGGGGTCTTAGGTTATCTCCATGCATAGTCCTTGGTTGGAATATCAGTCTCAGGAAAGACCCCGGTGCTCAGAATTTTTTGTTCTGTTGCTCTCCTTGTGGAGTTCCTGTCCTCTCCAGATTTTACTGTTTCCCACTTCTTTCCTAAGATTCCCTGCACTCTGCCCAAAGGTTGCCCATAAGTCTCAGCATCTGCATTGATAGTCAACAGTCTGCAGGGCAGAGCCTTTCAGAGGTCCTCTGTGTCTGTACTCCATTTTTTAATAGGATTATTTGATTTGTTGCTGTTTAACTTCCCATGCTGATGGCTTGGCAGGATTAATATAGTAAAAATGAATATCTTACCAATAGCAATCTACAGATTCAATGCAATTTCCATCAAATTACCAACACAATTCTTTACATACCTTGAAAGAAAAATTCTCACCTTCATATAGAACAACAAGAAACCCAGAATTGCTAAAACAATTCTCTACAATAAAAGATCTTCAGGAGGTATCTCCATCCCTGATCTCAAGCTGTACTATAGAGCAACAATACTAAAATCTGCATGGTACTGGCATAGAAATAGACTGGTGGATCAATGGAATCTAATAGAAGACCCTTACATAAATCCACACACTTATGGACACCTAATTTTTGACAAAGATGACAAAACCATTCAATGGAAAAAAGACAGCATCTTCAACAAATGGTGCTTGTCTAACTGGATGTCTACATGTAGAAAAATGCAAATAGATCCATACTTATCACCCTGCACAAAACTAAAGTCCAAGTGGATCAAAGACCTCAACATAAAACCAGACATACTAAACCACTTAGAAGAAAAAGTGGGGAAGACCCTAGAACTCATTGGCACAGGAGACAACTTCCTGAACAGAATACCAACAGCACAGGCTCTAAAAGCAACAATTAATAAATGGGACCTCATGAAACTGAAAAGATTCTGTAAAGCAAAGGACACTGTTGTCATAATAAAATGACTGCCTACAGATTGGTAAAGGATCTTCACCAACCCTATATCTGACAGAGGACTAATATCCTGTATATATAAAGAACTAAAGAAGTTAAACAGCATTCCTCACACTTTTAAACATTTTACAGGTCTTACACTCTAACAAAAACTTTGGAACATATCAATTTATTAATTGAAAGCATAGATATGTTATATAGAAATATCTAGTGTAGCTAAAATATACACTTATGTATATTTTAAACAAATTATGCTTAAGATATATTAAAAGATACAATGAATTTTGAACTTTCTAAATGTGAGTCTCTAAAAACAAGAGAATAATTATATTATTAATACTCAGTGTTAATGAATCCATATGAAATATCAATGATATAAAAACAATACTAATGGACTTGAAGCAAAGGAAAGTAAATAACTTTTTCTTTTTCCTATAAATGAACTTTGAAATTGTAAACAAGCTAAGGAATTTCATATTTTTATTTAATTTAGAGCTACATTGAAAATTTCTATTTAAAACAGATGTGCTATTTCTCTTAAAAATTAGTCTTTCCAAATTTTAACTGTAATGGCATTTCTTGAAAGCTGATTATAACTGATGAGAATTGATCTGAATGATCCCAGACCTTACTTCCTGAGTTTATTTTCCCTTTACTGAATAATTTGAGCTTTCCCCCAAAAAAATATTAGTCTTTCAATCATGCAAGTATAAATAAAATTATATTTTAATCAATGCTCTATAGTTTTAACTTTTCAAGGATTAGATCATCTTTACTATTAGATAAGCTTGTTTATCAAAATATTTCCTTTTTCAATGAAATAAATATAGGATTGTTCTAGGTACTGCCTGTAATCATCATGAGTATAAACTTAGGGGTTGTTTTGAATACCAAAAATTAAAAAACAGTATATAATTTTAAAACATTGAATAAATAAAATTGTTTTAGATCTTTGCATGGAACTGATAAAAAGACAGAAAGCAACATGTCAGAGGACCTCTTATAATAACAAAGTATAATTCAATGTAGTGCCTTTCAGGAATTTTGCATGGTCCTTTCCCCTTTAAACATAACCATCTATTCTGAACATAATCAGGATGAGCAATTACCTAAGGCACACATCTCTGACAATATCCATGAACGTGTGTTTGCAAAAATTGCAAGCACATGATGAGAGAGGGGCAAAAGTAGATGGTGGCAGCACATCCCTCAGTCTGTGTTCTTGGAATGAAGAAAAGAAGGACAAAGCGAGATAACATCCATAATTCATCTCTCTCTCTATTCTCTGAGCACAGTGTAACCAGTCTCTTACTCACATTCTCAAATCCATGCCTAGTGGAAATATGGAGATTAATGAGACTCTCCAATTATAAGAAAAATAAACCTGCCCTTCCTTAAGTATTTTTAATTCATTTTTATTTTTTATTACAGTTTATTCACTTTGTATCCCAGCTGTAGCTCCCTACGTTATTACCTCCCAATCCCACCCTCCTTCCTTCATCTACTCCTTGACCCTCTCTAAATCCACTGATGGGGGAGGTACTCCTTCCTTCCATCTGACCCTGGCTTATCAGGACTCTTCAGGACTGGCTGCAATGTCCTCCTCTGTGGTCTACCAAGGCTGCTCCTCCCTCTGTGGTAGGGGTGGGTGGGGGGAGGTCAAAAAGCCAGCCTTTGAGTTCATGTCAGAGACAGCCCCTTTTCCCATAATTCGGGAACCCACTTGGATACTGAGCAGCCATGGGCTCCATCCAGGCAGGGGTTCTAGGTTATATCTGAGCAAGGTCCTTTGTGGAAGAATCAGTCTCAGAAAAGACCCCTCTGCCCAGATATACTTGGTCCTTGTAGCATTCCTGTCCTCTCCAGGTCATACTAACTCCCCCTTCTTTCATATGATTCCCTGCACTCTGCACAAGGTTTCATTATTAGTTTCAACCTCTGCTTTGATACATTGTTTGGTAGAGTCTTTCAGGGGCTCTCTGTGGTAGGCTCCTGGAAACAACCCAGATGTCCCTCAATGGAGGAATGAACACAAATATTGTGGTACTTTTACACAATGGAATATTACTCAGCAAATAAAAACAAGGAAATCATGAACTTTGCAGGCAAATGGTGGGATCTAGAAAAGATCACCCTGAGTGAGGTATCCCAGAAGCAGAAAGACACACACAGTATAAACTCACTTATAAGTGTGTACTAGACCTAAAAGAAAGGATAAACATACTAAAATCTGTACACCCAAAGAAGATAAACAAGAAAGAAGACCAGGGGTAAGATGATCAATCTTCACTTAGAAAGACAAATGGGCTGGACATTAGAAATAAGAGAAAACAAGTAAAATAACAGGAGCCTTAACTAATGGAGAATACTAGAATCAAGGAGTTGGAAAGTTGCTGTTGTATACATGACTATGTAAGTAACAATCTTTCAGAAATATTTTCAGAAATTATGTGGAAGAACTTGAGGCTGTGAGCTACCACATCCTAAAACATTGTAAGCAAAGCTTACAGGCCATTTAGACAAGAAGGCATTTAGAATGCAACTGTAATTGTTACAGACTAGCCTACCATAATTAAGAGAACAGGAAAAGTAGCTTGAGGGCATGATTCCATCCATAACACTTTCCAGCTTTGTGAAAATGCAAGTGTATTTGAAAGGAGAAAAATCAAATTAAGAAATCAGTTGAAGAAGTTCCTTATTCAAATACAGCTGCCAAGGGAAGCAGTTTTTTAGGTACATCAGCAAAGACACACAAAGGTACTAAATCAGAGGCAGAAGGAAGCCATACTGTGTCTCAAGATGGCACCTGAACTGAGGAGCATTGTTCACACAGTGCCAGTTTTAGAGAATACATAGGTAGGAATATCAAGGCGGCGTGCTCCAAGGTTCCTGAAAGCTGCAGACAACAAGCAATGGAGCAGGGGCAATTTCCTACAATGATCCCCTGAAAAAAGCCATAAATGAGACTGTGAAGATGAAACCTAAGTTGCAATGGAAGCTGCAGGACTTTGGATATACCAAGTTTATGACATGTCAATCAAGGAAAGTTTAACCATGGAGAAGAAATTACATGTGTTGCAAATGGCCGACTTGGAGAGGGTGAGTATATCGAAAGCTATTAGAGCAGGCTAACTCCATCAGAAGGATAAAATGTTGAAACTAGAGTTGCAGAATTTGGCTTTTTCCTTAGTATTTTAACTAATGGTATGCCAATCTTTCTGTTCTGTTTTGAGATGGAGTAATTCATTCTGTGCCTCAGTGTACGGGATACATTTAATGTACATTTTCTGATTTTTCACATCTGAAAGGTAGCCTTAAATTTCAAATGGATCTTGAACTACATGGATATGGTTAAGATTTGATTTGAAAGAATGTTTCTTACAGAGAAACTAAATACATTTTGCTTTATGAGATGCCCATGAGCCTCCAAGGACCAGGGGCAGAATATTGAAAATGCCATCTTTACATTGTAGTCAAGTTAATAAGAATTGGCTTATGATGATTAATTTTCACTGTCAACCTGACTGGACTGGTAATCACCAGCAGAAACATCAGTCAGTATGTCTGTGAGAAAATTTCCAAAGGTAATTCATCAAGAAAGGAAGACACATTAAAACCAGGGTTGCCACCAACACATGGACTGTAGTCCTAGACTGAAGAAAGAGTGACAGAGAATGTGAGGTATGCATGAACATTCATCTCTTTCTAATCCCACTGTGGATCTCATTCACACTCAGGCCACTAGAGCTTTCTCACTGTGACAGGCTGACTTCTAGCATGAACTATGAAATACCTAGCTTCCTTACACTGATTTTGCTAGGTTTCTCAAAGCAGATGCTGAGACTCATAGCCAAACTTTGGGCAGAGTGCAGGGAATCTTATGAAAGAAAGGGGAGACATAGGAACCTGGAGGGAACAGGAGCTCCACAAGGAGAGCAAGAGAACAAAAAGTTCTGGGTTACAGGGATCTTTTCTGAGACTGATACTCCAACCAACAACCATGCATAGATATAACCTATAATCCTTGCACAGATATAGCCCAGGGCAGCTCAGTGTCCAAGTGGTTACCCTAGTAAGGGGAACAAGGGCTGTCTCTGACATGAACTCAGTGACTGGGTCTTTGATCACCTCTCCCTGAGTGTGGAGCAGCCTTACCAGGCCACAGAGGAAGAAAATGCAGCCAGTCCTGCTGAGACCTGATAGGTTAGGGTCAGAAGAAAGAAGAGGAAGACCTTCCCTTTCAGTGGACTGGTGGAGACACATGGGAGGAGATGAAGGAGGAAGGGTGAGTTTGGGAGGAGATGAGGGAGGGGGCTACAGCTGGGATACAAAGTGAAAATACTGTAATTAATAAAAATAAATAATTTTTATAAAAGAAAATGCAGTTAACAGAGCTTAAAGTTTTATAATGACCACCTGTTGCAAATTAATACAGTTTTTTTCCTACAATAGCAAATTAACAGTAGTAGATATGAGTAAAGTACCTTTTCATCAAAATCTGGAGTTTAAGTTAAATGAACTTTTTTTTCCTTTTCATATGCATACAAATGTATCTAGCAGTCATTAAGTTACATTTATAGCATGCGAGTTCTAGCATACATTTTTCTGGGCTGGGAATGAAGGTAAGAAGATACGCATAACATGTGCAGTGAGATTTCCTAATATCTAAAAGTATTCTTTCTCTCTCCTGCTGCGTGTGTGTGTGTGTGTGTGTGTGTGATTGCATAACTACTCCCTTCCAACACTTAGGATCTGGGGATCAACTCATGTCATCTGAATTGGTGGTAGGCACCTTCCCACACTGAACTGTACTGTCATCTCTTGACACCAGTTTATTAGTTTGGTGTAAAATATCATCATGATTTTCGATGGCACAGAACACCTATCTCTGTTCATGTTAAAGGACATATGTGAATGAGGAGAGAGAAGTGAGCATTACTGTGTGGTGATACTCCCAAACTTGCCAAAATAGCTGAATAGTAAACAGGGAAATATATACTGTGACGATTTCCTGACATAAAAATAAATTCTCTGAGGTTACTCTTTTTATTTATGTATATATTTTAGTCAAAAGCCAATTAACATAAATATCTGGCATGCTGCAGCGTTAATTAAAAACTTTTCTCTAAAGAATATAAAATGTAGAATACCTAGTGCTTTTTGTTGTAGAAGACATCACACATTAGTTCCAACAATAGATATTAAGAGCTACAGAATAATTTTTCATACCTGCAAAATTTTCCCAAACTTGGTTACTTCATGAAAGGCAGCTTTTTTTTTTTTAATTTTCTTCCCAACTTCCTGACCATAAGCACCAGAACTTACATGTAAAACCAGTTTCTACAAATTTAAGTCCCTAAAACAGTTCAACTTTGAGATTTAATTGATCAACCCCAGAGTCTACAGATTCAGTCAAATTCTTACTAGAAAAACCACCTACTGGTCCTTTGCCTGTTGTCAGCTACTTTGCGATGCCAATTCTAATTAAGCTCACCACATGCCTACCTTTAAGAGAGATGTTCATCTCGCAAGTTTCCAGTTTAGTGTTCCACTGTGTCCATCCCTCAGACCAGTGTCTACAGCTTTCCCACTCTGTACGTACTTGACGATTCATCCTCAGAGCCAATCCATGTTTTATTTATTTATACGGAACAGAGATGGTGCTTTCCTTACTGTTCACTCACCATCTACAAGAATCCCTGCCAAAAACTGATTGGAATCAAGATGTGTATTCACCATGGAGTGGGATTTCAGATATTTTTGCCTAATTAGATTATTCCTTAGTCAGTTGTCAAGTTTTAAATGATTATAAATGGAACACATCACAGTGAAAGGAAGACAGGAACTGCAGCCAGACTTCCTGAGAGAAACCCCAATGCAGCCTTGATGGCTCTGTGATCTTGTGTGGTCATAATTTTTATTCATTCATAAAATGGTGGTATATGTATATATAATCTCACCTAAAAGTGTTTCTGTGTATATTTCCAGGGGTATTAGTAGAATAAAAGAAAATCTCAAAATCTCAGCCAAAATGTAAAAATTTGATTAATGTTGTTGCCTACATGACCAGTATGTGTTAGGGATTAGGGTGAGTGTAGCTATTACAGATGGTCAAAGGCCAGGACTGGCTCAGTGGGTAGGAGCACTGGCCTCCGAAGCAGGAGAACCTGAGTTCAGACTGCAGCAGACATGTATAATCCTCCGCTATCTGCACATGTTCACACATGCACAGAGACAGAGCGGATTCTCCCTTGTCAGTTTGTGACCCAAAGATGGGGAAAGATGGTGTATGAAAGTACAAAACAGAAAACAATCGTATCACATGTGAAATTATTTTGTCAAGAAATATTCAATTAGACACATGGAATAGAGAAAGTCCGAGAGCTGGCCCAGCAATACTGATAGGTCCTTCGTGTTAGTTGCTGGGATGACGCTCACAGCCGGCCAGGGTATTGTCTCATTGAATACAAACATTGCTGAGGAATACCATCAGCAGAGGCAGCCACCCTGTGACTATAAAAAGAGAATCTATGTACAAATGGGCACAGGCAAAATACAGTGTTGTACAGGGTAAGCGTGACCACACACCTTTACCTCAGCAATGATTAGTGAAAAATTCTGTCCTGGACACAACTTATGCTTCAGTAGGAATTCTTAAGAAAGCCAGGCACAGAA
Organism: Meriones unguiculatus; assembly: GCF_030254825.1. Taxonomy (NCBI): domain Eukaryota; kingdom Metazoa; phylum Chordata; class Mammalia; order Rodentia; family Muridae; genus Meriones; species Meriones unguiculatus. The sequence goes on along the minus strand of NC_083368.1, from coordinate 8,190,089 downwards.
TGACCCTGTGTCTGACCATATCTAATGCAGACAAGGGCCCGCTGCTGTGAACCTGCCCCTCCCCCATTTGCCTCATATAACCAAATATCCTGTCAGTGTACTCTCATACTCTCTGAGACAAGCAAGATGTCTCCATTATGTGGTATGTGGATTCCATTTATAGAATGCCAGAAGCTCCAGTTCTTTCAAATGTTTACTTACTTCTGTTAAGTAAACAGAAGGGAGGGAAACAGTTCATACTATGGAATTTTTCATTGAGAAAAAAAAAATTGAAATACGCTTGTAATCCCAGCACTCAGGGAGGTAGAAGCAGGCAGATCTCTGTGAGCGCAAGGACACCATGGACACTTTGGCTGTCCAGGACAGCCAAGGCTACGCAGAGAAACCCTGTCTTGAGAAAAATAACACTGTCTTGAAAATTTGGAATATGAACCTCCTCTTATAAGCTAGAATTTTCTGAAGTACTAAAAACATAGCATCAGTGACTTTACTTAAATCTCCAAACCTCTAAGTTTCTCTTAACTTCTCTTGGAAAAGCACATAAAAAGAAATTTTGTTAATATTTGTTAAGCCACAAGATAAAACTTACTCTGAAAATGTTTTGATGTCTTACTCATGTGTAATTTCATATTCCATACTTAATCTACTAGCGACTGTTTCCAATTGCATATTTATTGTTAAAGTTTATTCATTGGAACATATTTTATAAGTAACAGTTTTCTTCATTGGAAGAACATAGTCTCATAATGAGAATATTCCTTGTGAAGTAAAGAAGACTCCTTTCCTAGCCTCCTGAAGTGCAATGTGCTGCTGTTTGAGAATCTACAACTCTCTGGCATCCTAACACATTCCAACATCCGAAAATCCACTGAACAGTTGTTAGAACATATGTTGAGAATAAATTACATTCTGCAGCTTATTAGATAAATAGACACTGAGCTTGGGGCACCAATACCCACGCACATCTGATTATGACCCTTCAGCACATGTTTGGTACAGGTACACAGAGAGGCTCACGGTGTGTAAAGAAGTCAGTCAGCCTTGGAACACAAGTTGGCCCTTAGCCAAAGAGTCACATTAAAATATGTTTGAAATTTTATTAAAAGGGAATGGTAGGGGCTCTGTACTTGATTTATCACAGTATTTAAGACACTGATTGGTTTAAGCCATCATGCAAACCAATTTTGCAAGTTTTTTTCCTATAGCTAAGGAATAACTCCCTAAACATTTAAGCAATGAGTCAATCATTACTGGAATCACTGTGAAAAGAACACTTCTTTACAGTGATCTAATCTCTGTTATCTAATGTTCTGTCTATCAAAGAAGGTAACTTTATTTATAAGAAACATGCCTTTATTGTCATTTACCATATTTTCATGAAGGAAATAAACGGTTTATTACTTCAATTTGCAGTATCTTCTAAACATGCTATAAATTTATGACAATTTTCAAAGATATCCAAACTTTAGAATAAAATAAGGGACTAAGACCTCATGTAGTCTTTTCAAACTGTAACCCAGAATAGTCCCTTTATCATATTTTTTACAATGAATTCACTCAAGTGAAGCATGCCTTTAAAAGCACTGAGAATCTAAACCTACACAGTATCAGCTCCCCACAGGATCAAAAGCTGAGGAATTGTTCCTACAAAAGACATCTTTACTAGAGAGCTTGTGTTTGCTTCAGGTCAAATCTAACCCTCTTTGCTTTTCTGAATTGCCCTTTGATATGAAGTAATGCTAGAATCATTAAATCAAGCACTCTACGTAGACCAGCACCCTGGGAGTTACTCAATCCAACCTTCAACCAAATGTACTAATGTATAACACAATGCCTCTTCTCAGCTTTACCATCATATTATGAACACTTCATATAAGTTTAGATTTCCCATTAATTGAAAAACTTTAAAAATTAATTCACAGTGAATGTAAAACTTCAAGATAAGCAAATAAGAAATACAATGAAATGATTCACACACAATGCAGTTATTAAAACTTTAAATGCATTGCTGCTGTGTTGTTGGATCATTAAGAGCTAATATTATGGCATGAGTCACCACAGGCAGGCACCAGTAAAGATTTCCTTTAATTTAAAGTGAAAAAGTTCCCAAGATGTTTGTAAAGTTTTAGCCAAACTCTCCCAGCCCTTTATCTCTTTTATTTGCTGTTTGCCTTCCCATTTCAAGTCCAAGTACTGAGCCCATGCCCACACTAGCTTTCTCCCTGAATGTGCTCTTTGAAGAGATGCTGCATAACCATCGCTCTACCAAGTAATCACTATAAGGCATTCCTCTACCAGCATCTAGTGTTACACAGATTCTCAGGCCTATACTGCTGGATTCAGCAAAGGATCTCCCCTCTGTCCTACAGCAATTCTTTCTATCTCTGAATCTTTTTTTTTTTTATATATCACTGATTTCAGATATTACTGTGCTCCTTAGTAACAAACCCAATATAGCAACAACCACCATGCAAGACATTAAGATAGTTCAGGCCCATGGTTTCTTACTTTTTCTAACTCTCTGCAAACAAGCAAATTAAAAAAAAAAACACAATATTTACATGCTTAAATCTTTAAATGACTTTCAACTGCATGTAAGGGAGAAACCTAATTTTATATCTTTTCTCCTTTTAGTGCTCAGTCATATCTATCTAACCTTAATCATATCTGGTGCTTCTGTGCCTATCTTAGTAATTAGTTACTTGTTTAATTGTTTTGATAGGATACCTGATGATAGCAATCAAGCAGATAGAAAGAAAGGAAAGAGAGAAAGAAGGAAGGAAAAGAAGGAAGGAAGAAAAGATGGAAGGAAGGAAGGAAGGAAGGAAGGAAGGAAGGAAGGAAGGAAGGAAGGAAGGAAAGATGAGTAATTTTCTTTTGGATCAAAATTTTAGTGCACAGGCTATGACGGCAATGAAGTCATGGCTACAGGAGCTTGAGATATCTGGTGATTTTGCTAGTGCAGTCAGGAAGTAGAAAAATATTAATTATCATGCTCAAAAGTACTTCTCTTCCTTATTCAGTGCAGGAATTCTGCTCTTGGAATGGTGTGACTTTAAGGTAGGTCTTCCCACATCAATTTACCTAATTTAGAGAGTCCTTCACATGCAGCCCCAGATGTGTATCTCCTGATTCTGAGTCTTGTCCTGTTGACAGTATTAACTGAAATATCTCCTCTATGCCTCTACATTGAAACTCTTGCTGTCACATGGCAATCTAAACCCTTTCTTCACACAGATAAAATCTCTTCCTCATTCCTCCTCCTGTTGCTTAAAGAAAGACTACTTCTGGTTCTCAAAATTTCAGCTGAATCATCACTTCATTTCTGAGGAATCTTTTGAAAACAGATGACCCCTTGTCTGTCCACATATGATTATGATTCCAGGCACGTACCCTGGCATGAAAAACAAATCTGAGCCAGATAGGTAGGGATACCTAGGGTAGTTTGCATAAAAATGGCCTTCATATATGTGAATGCTTAGTCACCAGGGAGTGGCACTATTTAGAAGGATTAGGAGGTGTGTCTCTAGGAGAAGGATTTGGGATTTCCCCAGGCCCAGTGCCACCCCCACCTTGCCTGTGCATCAGGATATAGAACTCTCAGCTACTTCTCAGTCTGTCTGCATTCTGCCATGCTGTCTTTTATAAGAATTACCTTGCCCATGGTGTCTCTTCACATCAACAGAATGTTGATTAAGAGAGTACCTTCTTTGACAGATTTTTTTTTCTTTCAAACATCAATTTTATTCAAAGTATCTAATTTTGCAGAAATAGAGAAGTTATTGTGATATTTTTAGCAGTATACTACTTGCAAATGTAAGTAGAATAGCCCCATCTTTATAAACAGTAATTATAAAATATGTATATATTACAAAATAAATGCATGCTTCAACTAAGAATTATACAATCACAGTCTTGAATACAAAGTTGAGAAAGACTAATGATTGAAAGAACATAAAGATCAAGAGTTTATTAAGAATGTAACATTAATTGTTAAGAGAAAGGCACAGATTGTATATTCTAAACCACCTCCAGTGTGCACATATGAAAAATCCATTATGCTCTATACATGTAAACATATAAACAGAATTATGATATGAAAAATTGAATTGAAAGTATTTATTAAAAATATATAGAGGAAAAACTCATCTAGATATTAATTCTGAGGAAAAAAAAGAAAAATTTCAAATATAAATTCCTGCCCAACTTGGAGTGAGCTTAATGTAGAAATCCTATAGAAAAGAAAATCGATTGTGTGCAACCATATGGACAGTGAGAAGGACACAATTCCTTCTTATTTCCTTACATGATAATACTTGAAATTTTTCTTTGTCAGATTTGATGCATAAAAAAACAATTGTTTACCTCTATGAATTCCACCGAGGTCTGAGTGGTACCTAACACCCAACATGACCAGAAAACAAGGTGATATTGAGTGTTTGAGGACACAATTGGAGTAACAGGTTCTTAGGAGTAATTTCCCATTAGAGACAATCACCTGTTGATGGGAAAATGTGGTAATAAGCAATTGCCCCTCGGTGTCCACCTCCGCTGAATCGTTCCTCCTGTCTTCGGTAGAGGCAAGATGACAAACACCATATTCAGGCTGATCACAAGCCTTGGGTATAAACAGAAGGTTTGGCTGCTGACTGAGAACTTTCATATGTACAAAAATTAAATAACATATGTCACATATAATATTATATAAATCTATTGTCATCAAATCTCCATGATATATATGTCTACATTAATAAGTGTGGACCGTCTGCTGGTACATGGGTAATATTTCAGGACCCACATCCATGATGAAACATGACTGATTCTTGGCCAACAGCCAGCAGTTTCCTTTTTCATGTTTTTTTTTTAACAATTTCTCCATTTTTTTTATTATGGCTTCTATTGAACATATTGACTTTTTTCCCTTTCATTTGTTTATTTTTTTTCACTCGTTACAATGTATTCACTTTGTATCCCAGCTGTAGTCCCTTCCCAATGCCACCCTCCTTCCCTCTTCTTTCTAATAGCTTCATAAATCCCTCCTCGACCTACGCTAGAATTTTGACTGACTTGGTGAGCACAAGCCTTGGGAATTTGAGATTTAGGCTTTGCTATGAGCAACTGCACTTTTGTGTTCTGCAAATACTGTTTTCAGTTTTGTTTTCACAAGCATCACTCGTTCTGTCTCTCATCTTTTGCAACGATCCCTGAGCTTTGAGGACAGGAGGTTGATATAGGTGTCCCATTTCCGACTGAGCATTCCACAGTCTCACCATCTCTGTAAGTACTCTGGTTTTTTGTTTCTGTATTAATCATCTACTTCAAAAAGAAGCTACTCGGGTGAGGCCCAAGAGTTCCAGAAATCTCTAAGTATAAAGATCAGACTTAAAAAACAGCACATTACTGTGTCAATTTAGCAGGAAAATAGTGTTATGTTTGCCCCTATGATCTTAGCCAGCCATGGGTTTGGGGTCCTGTACACAGTACTGTGCTCCATCTTGAAGAGAAGGCTACAAATATAATTGGAAAGTGGTTTGTTACTTCTATAACATTTGTGACACTATGGTACCAGGAGACTTATCTTGCCAAGCTAGTTGTTATTGTTATTGACAGTATTCACAGTTTGCTAAGACTGTTGGTGATTTCTGTCCCTTAGAGTATACACAAAACTTTTGGGTGCTATAAAATTTAGCCAGCAGGAATGAAGCTTCTGCATTGAGTAGCTTTTCCGAGTCTCATGCCTCAGGAAAGCGATGTTTTCAGGAATAGGGCCGTAACTATTGGTTCTAAAAGGTAACCAGGAGTAACGGCAGATTGTAATATTTGGGCTATATGGGACCTCATGCCCAACAACTTGAACTGAGGAAAACCACATCTGGCTCTGGATTCTTTCTTTGCAAGCCAGTCATTTCTAGGAAGGCACTATCTTCCTGTTATGGGCTAAGTCCATTTTATCCCCTTTTCTAATTGTGTATGTGCATGTATGTGTATGTATTTTATCATGCCACTACAATAGTAGATGTTTATATGGAATTTCAAAAGTCTTTAGTGTTATTTTCCCTCATACTCCGTCCTCTATGCTGCCCACATGAAATGAGGTTTTAAAATATGTTCAATGCTGCTTAACAACAAACCCATAAAACAGTGAATGTGACTCAATTTAAAATGAAAAACAAGATTTATATATAAATATCTCCAAATAAGTTCATTCAATTAACTCTTGAATATATATTAAAGAGATAAATGTATGTATGTGCATATATATATATACATATATATGTCAGTATTTCTAAATAAACTTACACTTAGATATGTTTTTGAATAAAGTCAGTCAACAAAGCATAGGAAAAAATAATGTTTCATTCTTTTGTAATCTACTTTGCTTTTTGGCAAGTAACCTCACTTCCTGATTTGCTAACCTACTTAATTCAGCAAATTTGGCACACCCTCTCTTCTGCTAATGGCAAATACACAACTGGCTATGTCTGAAGAGTCACCAGTGCCGAGAGTTCTTCAGAGGACATCCCACGGAATCTGAAGATAAATGGTGGAGCAATAGCTGGGTGGCTGTGCTTGGCTCTGAGAACAACTGCTGTGCAGAGAACATCATTCATTCCAACAGATTATTCTGAGTGTGCTGTTCAATCAATTCCACTCGCTAAGTGTCTCAGCTCATATGTTTTTATGGGAGTTTTAATGAGAAAAACAAAGACTTGTGTTGTTTTTTTTCCTCTCAACCCATGTCAATGAGCATAGATCATGTCATGTATTTTAATCCCTGCCACGTCTCTAATTCATAACATGAAAATAGGGAGCTACATTAAAAGGCAGATGTCCACACAGAACATTACAGTTGTATGTTACTTGGTGCGTAGTGGAGCCAGACACCCAGATCAGGACATAAAGTCTGTGCTGTCTTCCATTCACGCCAACACACTAGCAATGAAGTCATTTGCAAAGCTGACATTATTGCATTATTGTTAAGCTTCAGAGTATTTCCAACCTTCCTCATCACACCTACTTCTTCTGTGATTGTTCAGACAGAGTTAGCTATAGAAATCCTGAGTTCCTTACAAGTGGCCATACCTTCAGGGTATGAGCACATGGGGTCCTTAGCCTCCACAATAGTTACAATAATACGAGGACAAATAAACGTTCAAATATGTTTTATATGTTCCAAATACATAAGGGTTTCCAAAATGATTTATGAATTTAAAAATATTTTATATAAATAAAATCTTCATTTTATTAATTCAATTTTTATTTCAGTAATTGCTTGAGGTTCCATTTAGAGTTTACCAAACATATAGAATGACCTTAAAGACAGAATGACCTATTAGTTAATGTAAAAATCTAAATCAGACCTTTAAAGTTATCTTTGCATTTTATAAAAGCCTTCCGATCCCATCAAGTACAGAATGAATTTATGGTGAGTAAAATCACTTTACAAATCTTAGCAACTAGCTGTGGAGGTTTGAATAAGAATGACTCCCATAGACTCATATAATTCAATGCTTAGTCATCAGAGAGTGATACTATTTGAGAAGGATTAAGAAGGGTAGCCTTGGGTTACATCCGGGCAGGGGTTCTAGGTCATATCCATACATGGTCCTTGGTTGGAGAAACAGTCTCATGAAAGATGCCTGGGTCCTGATATATTTGGTCCTTGTGGAGCTCATGTGCTCTCCAGGTTATAGTAATAACCCCTTCTTGCATATGATTCCCTGCACTCTGCCAAAGGTTTGGTTATGAGTCTTAATATCTGCTTTGATATACTGCTAGGTAGAGTCTTCCAGAGGCCCTCTGTGGTAGGCTCCTGTCCTGTTACTTGTTTTCTCCTACCTCCAATGTCCATCCCATTTGTCTTTCTAAGTGTTTTTACCCTGAGTCCTCTTTCTTGTTTGTCTTCTGTAGGTGTATAGATTTCAGTATATTTATCCTTTCTTATAGGTCTATATAAGTGAGTATATACCATGTGTGTCTTTCTGCTTTTGGGATACCTCACTCAGGATGATCATTTCTAGGTCCCACCATTTGCCTGCAAATTTCATGATTTCTTTGTTTTTAATTGCTGAGCAGTATTCCATTGTGTTAATATACCACAATTTCTGTATCCATTCCTCAACTGAGGGACATCTGGGTTGTTTCCAGGTGCTGGCTATTACGAATAAAGCTGCTACAGCCCATGGTAGCTCAGTATCCAAGTGGGTTCTCTGGTAAGGGAAACAGGGACTATTTCTGACATGAACTCAATGGCGAGCTCTTCAATGCCACCCCACCCACCCGAGGGAGGATCAGCCTTGCTAGGACATTGCAGCCAGTCCTGAAGAGTCCTGATAAGCTAGGATCAGACGGAAGGGGAGGAGGTCCTCCCGTATCCGTGGACTTGGAAAGGGGCAGGGAGGAGATGAGGGCGGGAGGGTGGGATTGGGAAGGAATGAGGGAGGGGGATACAGCTGGGATACAAAGTAAATAACCTGTGATTAATAAAAAAAAAAGAAAAAAAACTCTAAAAAACATCTCTAAAAAAAAAAGAAGGGTAGCCTGTTGAAAGAAGTACATCACCTGGGCTTTAAGGTTTCACAAGACCATCCAGGCGCATTGTCCTTCCTTCCTGCTACCTGTGGATCCATATGTAGAACTCTCAGCTACTTCTCCATCACCGTGTCTGCTTATTTGCCACCATGTTTCCCATCATAATGACAATAGACTAAACCTCTGAAACTGCAGGCAAGCCCAATTAAAAATTTTTTATAAACACTGCCTCGTTCATGATGTCTCTTCACAGCAATAGGACATTAAGACATTAGCTTCTAAGTGTTAGAGTTGGAAGTTAAGACACAGACAACCATTACAAGGACAGTCTTTGAACACCATGAGCAATAAACATAATCATAGGATGTGGCTATCAGTGGTTTTTTTTTAATTAAAGACTAATTCCTGTTACCCTAAATAAATTTGCCACTCCATTGTCATTCCTGTGCAGTTATCACTCAATGTGTAGTTGTCATTCAATTTGACAATTCAAAGTAGAAATATATATAATCTAATTACCTATATATTAATTGTCTATGTGCATGCATGTATGTACATATGTGTGCATAAGTTTGTGTATGCAGGCATGTGCCCCAAAGCTCTGAGGACAAAGTGTGGGAGTTGGCTTTCTTGTTCTACCATTGGGTCTCATGGATAAAATTAAAGCTGGGTGGACAATGCTTTTAACTGCTGAGCCAGCTTTCCAGCCCTAATGACTAACAGTTTAACTGCAATAAAAAGACTGACCAGTAGGTCAGGAAGAACAAATTACAAAAGTGTTCCCAGTGGAGATCTCTTTTGGTAAGATTTCAGGAGATTCTTCTAGAAACCAAGGCTCTATCCCAAGATATCCCAGGGTAAAGAATGTTTTTCCATATTGACGTTTCTTTTCCTACCCTGCTCTTCTTCCATCTTCTAAATCCCTTCCATCCTGAAGATACCGCTAGAATAATACTGAACCTAGATGGCCTGATTTGGAAGACTGTTAAATACTGTTCTGTTTTCACCTGTGTCTTGTTGCATTATTCTTCTAGAAGTATGCAAGTGTTTCTATCAGATTCTGACCTTTTTCAGAGAAAAAGCCACATCCTAGTCATTATTGTATGCTCAGCATCTGACATGGCAATGGATAGGTTTTATTTATGTCTGTAGTTTCATATGAACTTATGAAATTACAAATCAGTCATGGCAGCATACTGAATGGATACTAGAGAGATAAAAATGAATTTATAGAGACAACATGGTAGTGACAGAGGGCATGAGGCAAATTCAGCAGTATGAGCCTTTGCTTTAGTGCACAATTGAAACAGGAAACGACTCAGGGTGAAAATTGTGGAGCTGTAGATGTACAAGTCTAAAGGCAACATTACTTATAAATAACAGTAGGAAAAGACCAGGTGAAACTCTGTTTTAATTAAATCTTTCTTCTTTCCCTCTTCCTGTCTTAAAATACTTGCTGTGTGCACAGAATTTCTTTCTTATCTCCAGAGAAAGATTAGGCTTCCCAAACCAGACCATTAAAGGTAGTTTACAAAGAAATACAATTCAGATAGATGAGAATTCTCTGCCCGGTAAGGGATTTAGCATCACAGGACTGCTGCCTCTGGTAGCCTTTTATAAAGATTTTCTCCAGAAATAGTCAATATCAAAGGTCACACATTTAAAAAGTCACTTGCAATTAGAAGCCTAAGGGAAATGCCTAGGATAAAATGTTTTGGCAAGTTTTTAAAGCCTTTCATTGAGTTGGCAACTAGTCTGACCATGCTGGCCTGCTAAGCAAGCAGAGCAGGTGTGGCATTTCAGTGGCAGGAAGCTTCCTTCCCAGGGACAACACCCTAACTGTCCCTCAGCAGCCTCTGATGAAGAGCTGGAACACATTCCATAGCTTTCAAGGCCTTCGCTCCACTGGCATGCTCAGCTCTGAAAGACGGGGAAGAAGAATAGGAGGAACCAGAATAAATGACCACAAACTGCCAGGCATCCCGCTGTGCTTTTCCCAGGCATGACGGTTCCATGTCAATCCCATAATTTTAAATATCAGATTTACAGATGGGAATGATGATCAAGCTCAAATACATCGAGGAATTTGCTAAAAGTCAAGCTATCAATAAGTGTGGCACTTGAATGGCACTTTCAAGCTCTTGCTCAGTTTACAGCTATTGCTCTTTATTTCAAATTAGTGTAGAGGTGTCATGAACTTTGCAACTGACCACTCCAAAGAAGCTTGATTCAGAAAGAAAAAGCAGCAAGAACCCAAGGACACTGTTGGTTGGAGAAACCATGAATTGTTCAAAAACAAAAATAAAAATCAAGGACAAAGACTACACAATTTATCTGATTAGCAATAGATAAGACAAATTAATTAGAAATTCATGTTTCATGTCTCCTCTTCCACAAAGACATTAAGCATTTTTACCAACATATTTTTTAAACATATCCTGGTTTCAGTAACAGACACAAATACACACACACACAAACACACACACTGCATATTTAGGCAAATGGTATCTTTACAGAATTATGTAATTACAATTATTTTGGCATATCAAAAGATACACATTTAAAATATAATATTCTATTATGTATAACTTTTCAACTCTTAAAATGAAAAGATTTCTCCTGTAATAAAATCTAAAATTTTTTTGTTGTTGTTGAAATGGAAACAAATTGAGTAGTAAGAAAGGAGAATAGTAGAAAAATATTCCTAAAACTCTAGCAATTGATACTGAAGTTATAATTTCAGGCACAAGTCATGTGTAATCTATTCAAAATATATCAATTATTAAATATCATGTAAGTGTCTATTTCAATATCACCAAGACTTATTTCCATTTCATCTTCCCTAGTTCTTCTAACTTCAAAAAACTCCTAAAACATTGATATTCCCCAAAAATTTCTGTTCTTTTTATTTTCCACCCAAGAAAGCCCATTAACTCTCAGGACTTTAGTATATGTGTATGAGCTATTCATACTTTTCCTCAGTATTTTCCATTGTTAAACCCTCCTTCCATCAATGAATAGATGCATGTTCAACACTGCAAAACAAACCATTTATGTACAACAAAGATACAGTGATGGCATGGTTCTCCCCTAAGGCCAAAGATCCCAGTTTTCATAGACCCCCATGGATTACTTTACAGAGTATGTTCAGGACAGACCACTTACCCTTCCTGAACAAGCCTCCCTTTCTCTCCCCACATGGAGACTCCTTCTTTTGGTTTATGGCCAATCACAAATGCCCTTTTAAACTGCAGTTCCTCTGTACATCACATGCCCCTCCATCTATCATTTCTTTATATACCTTAGAAAGTGTCAACTTTCAAAGATACTCAGGAACAGTTTATCTCCAGGCCTATCTTCATGAATCAATTCTCATTCCTTAGATCCTGAAAAATTGTGTTCCTAAGACATGTTCCATGTAGAAATACTGAATAAACATATATATATATATTTAAAATAGTTTAATTTTTATTTTTTTCTTCACAACTTATTTATTATATATCCTGGTTGAAGACTCCTCCCTCAACTCCCCCAGTCCCACTCTCCCTCCTTCTTCCCCTCATCCCCTTCCACTAGTCCACTAAAATGGTGAGTTCTCCACTATTGCCATCTGCCCAGAGCTTGATAAACGTATATTTTAAGATATATTAAAAGCTTCAAACTTTAAAAATACTGTTACAGAAATTTAAATATTGAGAAAGAGTTGTTTTTAACTGTATTATAAACATGCTTAAGATATATTAAAAGCTTCAAACTTTAAAAATACTGTTACAGAAATTTAAATATTGAGAAAGTTGTTTTTAACTGTATTATAAACATGCTTTTTTAGAGGAAAAAAACCAACTTTTCCTGTTTTATTAAACAGAAAGAATTTCTATTATATATCTTTTTACCTAAGAATAAGAAATGGTAATAGCAACTTTATTTACTAATTATTAATACAGTGATGACTATTACAAAAGCATGTCTCAATGATACCTATTAACATTTACACATGCTTTTTTGCCAAACAAGAATGAAAGTATTTTGGAAAGCTGATAACTGAGCTGGGAAAGTTCAAAGCAGAAATTACCTATTTTTTAATTTAATTTTCAAAAGAACTTGAATTTCTGTTTATTCACATTTATTTTATTTCTATAAGCTTTCTATTATTGGTAAACTTAATTTTAGTTAAAATATAGTTTAAAAACTGAAGATTTCCAACATTTATGATCTAATTTTTCCTGATTTTTTTCCTGAATGACAATCATCACAAAATAACTGTAAATTGGCTTGGTCCCTAGGCATTTACTGCTTTTATGAGGAATAATTCATTTAAAATTTAAATTGCAAACACGAATACAATTTTCTTCAACATAAATTTTTAAGACTCATTTTAGAGCAGACACTCAAGCCAACATCCGTGAAGCTCCTCAATCCAACAGCAGCGCCCTCTCTCTCACACAGCGCACCTAAAACAGGCAGGCAGAATGCTGTGTACCCAGAATAAATGTTTTTTTATGTATTTGTGAATTTCTGAAAGCCTTAATGATATGATAATTAATTTGCTGCCTAGAGGTAAGCACAGGATGATTCAACCTTGCCTAGTTCATATTTTTGTTACCCTGTAGTAATTTCATACTACTTTATTCACTTGCAAAATGCATGACCAGAGACAAACGCTAGCTCATGATTTAAGCATGTGCTTTTTACTGGCTTTTTGTACAATTTGAAGCCTTTGAGTTTTGATTTTACCGTTGCATTAGTTACTATAGAAACAATGTCTCTGAAGTATGCAAAGCCTAGTGACATAGCACAGTTCTGTAGTCAGTGTGTTTTATACTATGCCTGAAGACACATGTAGGTCTGTGAAGGCTGTCATCAGCTGGTGCTGGAGGGGTTCGTTCTCAGAATGCTCACAGGTACCAAGATCCACAGATGCACATAAAATGTACACAAAATGGAGAGCATTTACACAGAATTTGTACACATTACGCCATATAATTTAAATCTCTAGCTTATTTTAAAATAAACCTGCATACAGTGTAGACTCTACATAAATTGTTGTAGAGAGTAATCACAGGAAACAAAATAGGCATCACTTCTACTAATACAATCATCATAAAGATCTAACTAAAATTTACTGAATACTAATACACACCCAGCAGTTGTGGAGGCCAGTAAATACTTGTTCATAGACATCTCGGCATCCATGAATGTATCTATCAGCAAATGTAACATTTATACAAAAGTAGATAGCACAAATCTTTATCCAACTACTAATACATACATATAACATCCCTGCGTAATATGCATATTTTAGATTGGGTGCCTCAGAACTAAGAAGGTAGCATGGCTTTAATAAACTGGGAGTATATAAACTAGTAAAATTATGTATAATTAAAATATGGTTTCCCAAAATCTAATCTTTTAGATTTTATATTATTCATATAACTACATATAGTTTAGGTTATTAAATTCATAACAAAGGCAAAGAACAATTTGTTGTGCCTTTAAAATTTAGCACTTTAATAAAAAAAAGAACAATATACATATATATTTATTCCAGTCACAATTTCAGAACAAGAGAATATGGTAAAATTGAGGGTGGATTCCTTCCTCAGATATATCATGCAAAAAATTTGCTACTTAAAGTTGTAAGTTTTACAAAATATGATGGTTAAGAAATGAATTAATCCAGCTAAACAGAAGTAACCTCTGTCAAAAATAAAAAAACATTTAAACCAAGAATAAAAATTTAATCTAGCTTTCAAAATATTATTAATGGAATAACTTGAAACACCACTTAGGCTTTGAAAAAAACATAATCAAACTTTCCTCAATTTCCTGCAGTTAAAGACCAAGGTTTTACATACAGCTGAAAAACTGAATTTTAAATGGCAGAAATGAGAATCAGAATCTTGCAGAAAATTTGAAATACACAAAATAGAGATATATGATCTCCAGAGACCCAAGAGAACATTATAATATTCACAGGTTTCAGTTATATTTCAATTTGCTGCCAAATCCTGTTTGTAGAAATACTTCTGCATATTCATCCTAGTATTATTCAGATAATATTTTAAACAATGTTTTCTATATTTTTTATGTTCTAAACGGTATCTAATGTACCTTGATCATATCTACCCCCTCCCTATTCCACCAGGACCTCCTCAACATATCTTCTTCCATATCTCATATTTTCTATTCAAAATCAAATTTAAAAAATCTTAACCCACTGAGTCCAGGGATGAAGAGTAACTTACTAATGGTGTCTGAAAGAATTAATAAAAATTAAAGGAACAATGGTAACTTTCCCAAGCTTATATTTGTCATAGAGTCACATTAAATTGGCTTGGTGTCATAATTTTATCATGTATAAGCCCTGTCATATAAACAAACTCACTCTGATAACAACTAACATATTTTTTTAAAAAAATTACTTAAAGCATAAAGCAAGAAAGGACACAACACAGCCAAGATGCAAAGAAAGATTCTCAGCCAAGACCAGCAGCCTAGGAGAAGCAGAAGCTGTGCTGCCTGGAGGAGGAAGTTTAAAGCAACTCAAGCACCTGAAAGGCCCCTCTTTAACCTGTCGGTGTGGCCCAGCTAACCTTGTTAGCTTTCACCTGCAGTAGAGTGGTCTGCATGATGTAGTTGTCTTTGAGTCACTCTTATCTCCTAAGTAAATCTATACCCATTTTTCTGTAGGTAACCCCAATAAAACACCTAACTGGAGTTAGGTGGTATCTGGACATTGATCTGTCATGACATCCCAATCTGGGGTGACTAGATACATATGTTGTGTCTCCCCAGGAAATGTTTTGTCACACAACAAAATTGGCACCTGAACAGGAACAAGACAAAACCAAAGACGAGCTGAGAAGTAATGAATATATGGTCCGAGCTATCGGTAGCAAGTCATATGACAGCCTGAGAATCCTGGAGGAAAGCTGATAGAGTTGTCCTCTCCTGTATAGTGCCACAACTAAGAAGCTGCAGCTATGAGTTGTGGCACATGCAACTAAGGCCAATTCATCAGCATCATGATGTCTACAAGAGGAATCCCAAGATGCCAGTCTTCATCTATGCGGTAAAAGGTGGCATGCCAGCTTGATGAGTAGAGCCTGCATAAACATGGAGTTGCCCTGAAAAGAGTTAAAGATTTAGAGGAAAAAAGAAGCAAAAGAAGAAGGAGAAGAAGGAAGAAGAAGAGCAAAGGAGGAGGAGGAGGAGGAGGAGGAGGAAGAAGAAGAAGAGCAACCAAGAGAAGACAGTTAAAATGTAATGCAGACAAAGTGTTACTGGAAGACAGGTGGGGCAACATTTGTGTCAAGCAGGAGCTCCTATGGAAAAATCTGATAAAAAGCCAAATTATGTACTAAGCAGCTTCTGCCTGAGGAGCAGTTCGCAGAAGACAGAATACAGGTTAGGTCCGTCAAGCCTGTCCCAGGAGTAGATAATTCCCTCAGACTAAGGAAGACACATTTCCCTCCAGTAAAAGGTTATGACAGAGATGGAGATGGTTTATTTAGTTAGCAAAACCCCAACAACCAGATATGGTGAATCGGGAGGCCATAACCAGCATGCCAACCTAGGGTCCCTGATCGTTTGGAGCCAGCAGGTGAAGAAGGAAGAGGCCAGAGAATCCAATCAGTTTCTTGGACTTCCTGAAGCTTTTTTAGGTTCTTTCCCTTCCTGTTTAAGGAACTTCCCTGAAAGATGAAACATTTCAACTTGGGAGAAAACTCAATACCATGTCAGGGGAGCAATCAGAATTTTGAGGTTTTCTTCCCTTTTTGTGTCTTTTGTTACGTCATTCATCTCTGTCCCTACATAGGTCTGAACATAAAAAGACAGGGCGACTGAGTTTATCAGGTGGGGAGAAATGTAGGGAGGCTCCCAAGAAAAGCTCCAGGTTATAGAAACATAATGACTCAGAGAGAATGACTAAGGATTGAAGGGAGCTAATTAAGTTAGCACCTGCGAGCCATGCTTTCTACCCAACCTTGACTGTAGAGGAAACAATTGATAAGAATGGATGGAAACTTTCCATGCTGTTTTAGACCTTGCTTATTTTTTACTTAATTATCTTCTTACTTTTGAACTTCTGGAAAGAAGCTAAACAACTCAAAATAGCTTCAGGAAGTCCCTGGACCATATTCACAAGGTCTCTTCCTTCCACAGCAAGTGATAAAAACTGAGAGTCTCCCTCAAATGGAAAGAAGCCAAGGTGCCAAGAAGACCCTGAGGCTAGACCAGCTGCTCTGCAGAAGCAGGAAGCAGGCAGAGCTACCTGGAAGAAGTTTAGAGCAGAGTCATGTGGAAAGGACACTCTCTAACCTGCTGAACTGCCTGGAATGTGGGCAGTGTGCGCTCCAGGTTTCCTTCTTTGTGGGCTCTTACCCACGCAGATATGAGTTGTCATTGAGTTTTTTCTGCTCTGTAAGTAACTCCTCACCCATATTCCTGTTTGTAACACTAATAAAACAATTGGTTCATCGAATTGAATGCTGATGTTATCTGTACTTTGTCATGCCATGGGATTTCTATCTAGGACAAGTAGATGTGTGTTGTTACATCTTCCTAGAAAAAAAAATTGTCATACAACATATACTTATAATACAGACATAACGTAAGCAGAGAAAATGCAAGGTGAATGTAACATTCAGCACAAGACACATGATGAGAATAAGGTGGGAAGAAATGGGTGGTCTTTGGGGTTGAAGGGACAGTCAGTGTGTTTTGCCTACATTAAATTATCAAATTATGCATCTGTGCTTGCTTGCTTGTTTTTCTATGTTAACACTATAATGAAAAGATTAAAATTTGTTTACCCTGTATATTATACAAAATATTCCCAACTAGGTTCTCATTGCAATGAAAAATTAATACTAAAACACCCACACTTCTTAACTAAAAACGTCTTTAAATTTTTTCAAAACTGATATTATATTTCCAAAATAATATCAAAATAATTTATTTTCTATTATTCATTTCTTTTTTCATCATTATTCTTATTATTTACAATTAATTCACTTTATATCCCAGTTGTAGCCCCCTCTTTCATCTCCTCCCTGTCCCTTCCTCCCCTATCCTTCTCCCCCAATCCACTGATAGGGGAAGTTCTCCCCACTGCTGTCTGACCCTAGCCTATCAGATCCTATCAGGACTGTCTGGATCCTCTTCCTCTGTGGGCTGGCTAGGTTGCCCCACCAGGGAAAAGTGATCAAGGGCCAGGCAATGGAGTTCATCTCAGAGACTGTGTCTTTTTCTCTTGCTAGGGAACCCACATGGAGACTGTGCTATCTATGGGCTACATCTGAGCAGGGTTCTAGGCCCTCTCTATGTATGGTCTTTGGTTGAAGCATCAGTTTCTGTAGTTCCCCCTGGGCAAAACCAGCAGGAGATCAAAACAGATGCAGAGACTCACAGCCAAACCTTGGACAGAGCGCAGGGAGTCTTATGGAAGAAGGGGGGTGCTAAAGTACCCAGAGGGAACAGGAGCTACACAAGTAGACCAACAAAGCCAAAAAGAAAAAGAAAGAAAGAAAGAAAGAAAGAAAGAAAGAAAGAAAGAAAGAAAGAAAGAAGGAAAGAAAGAATGCAGGGACTGGGGGGCACTTCAGAGACTATTACTCATTTCTTAATATTTGTCAATCACTTGTTTGAATGCCACTTACAACTTATTTTGTGTGTTTCTGAACATGGGATTTGCTTATAACAAAGCATAGCTTCAGCTCAGCAATGGTTCTGTACTGGATTACACCTCTAATCAACTTATGCAGTCTGGTCATGAGTACTATGAGCACTCTATAAAATAATAATGTCTATCCTGTGATAGCACAAATCCCCTTCTAATAGCTATTTTGAGCCTTTTTATTGGAAATTTATTGAACAGTTTAACCCATATAAACAAGTAATTGTATTATTTTCTATAGTGTAGATTTTCATTTATTCCTTAAATGTATTTTAGATTACAGCTCAACCTGTAGTTTGGAAAACTAACAGAAATCTCATTGCATATCAACAACCAAACAATAATGTATCTACTCACTGATAGTCTTCAGTAAAATCTTCCCATATGTCACAATTCAGTAGACACTAAAAATAACCAAAAAAGGCACCCAACTCTTGATGGTTCCTCAAATAATCAGTTAATATTTCAGGATTCCCTTAAGTCTCCATCAGTGTAAATCTAAGAGGCTCTAAGAATATTGGAATTAGCATCTTCACTCTCCAGATTGAAGCATATGGTACTAAGTTTCTAATTATATATTTTCTTTATTTGCCTTCAATTAGAAAGCATTTAGCTGTTTTCTGTGATAGTTTCTGGGAACTTTATGTATCTGAGACAATACTTTAAAACCATTTTATCATTCCTGAAACTATTAAAATTTGCTTCTAGAAGTATTTTACTTATAGTCATATTAGTTAACTCTCCTTGCTATTGTGTTCCTCTAACTCTGCTCCTTTCTGCCCTTCGTCCAACAGGAGTGAAGTACTAACATTACCCTAATGAAGTAGAATTAACTTTTGATTATTATAGAACCATAATTTAAATAAATATTTAAAATTATTTTTCTAGATTCTAGAGACTGATTGTTACCATAAAAATTAATGAATATTTCTGCTACTATATTACTTACACCTCTAAATGAATACTAATTCTATAATCCTTACTAAGAAACATTTGTTTTTTGTTTTTTTGTTTTTTTCAATCATTAGGCCTTAAAGCAATTTATATAGAGCAATTATGCAAAGCAAAATTAACTACCCAGGCAAGATGTGACCTCTGGTGCAAGAGAAACATGACTGAAAGAGGCAAGAAATACTTGGGAATTTGATTTGAATCCTGTGCCACAGGAAAGAATTCATGCTTGGTATTGTAAACACCGTCAAAAAATTCACAAATGGGGAGGTTACAGGTCCTTTGTAAGCACCTGACTACTACTGTTTTGCTAGAGAGACATATTCCCAAACTGATGTTTCTCAATGCTTATGTCTGCACCCACAAACAAATTTTACTTTCAGACTTAATAGAAAAAGTTTTCCTTATGAGTGAATAGAGAAAAATACATAGGTTCATGATGCTCAAGCTACTGAAAACAGCACGTTTGAGTTATATCACACCTTCTTAACATAGGGAATACTACAGAAGTGGAACTGAAAAGAATGTAGTAGCCAAAAGTAGAGAAAGAATGCTGAAATTCTAACCTCAAGGTATGTCGAAGTCACAGCAAACATGCCCTTATAAATTGATGCTGTGGTTGCTTACACAAGACTACACTTGTAAACAGTCAGTCGTAATCTGGGTGTGGTTTATGGGGTTCAGTACTCTCCTGCTGAGCAATTGGTGGATTTCCAAGAGGGGCAGTCACTGTCTTCAGTTACATATTCAATCGTGAGTGAGCTCACCCGGCTCCAGTGGATTATTCCCAAACCATTGTCACACTGGTTAAAACCACTGGGTCATAAAACAGAAAGACAGGAATGTGGGAAAAGAACATGTACAAAGGAGTCAGGGATTATATGGATGTGAGTGGAGCTGAGAATAAACAACATGCATTACTTACATGCATAAAATGTCAAATAACAAATTTAACCAAAAAAAAAGAAAGAAAGAAAGAAAGAAAGAAAGAAAGAAAGAAAGAAAGAAAGAAAGATAAAGAAGTACCTTCCTAAAAGAACTAGAGTCCACTACTCCCCTGCTATACTACAAAAAAGTGTTGGTGATTTCAGAGGCAATCAGTTCATCGTATAAATGGGAATTTACTCTTTTACTTGAGATAATATAATGTATATGTGTGTGTGTGTGTGCATATATATGTAGAGAGAGAGAGAGTGAGAGAGAGAGAATGGGAGAGAGTGAGTTATTGATTCAAATCGAGAAATGTTTGCCTTCCTATGGCCACTGTTTTAGTTTTACTTTTCTATATATGTCATCGTAACAACATTCATTCAAGAACCTAGTATATACAAGTGTGTGACAATTACAAAACACTGCTAAAAATGGAGATGACAATCCTATATAAAATAAAAGTAGGGTTAATTTGAAGTTAAAAATTATTCTATTTTTTAATTAAATTTTTTGTTTTTTTAATATTAGTTACAGTTTATTAACTTTGTATCCCCCTCTCTCATCTTTCCCAATCCCACCCTCCCTTTTTCCCTCATCTTCTCCCTGCCCCTTTCCAAGTCCACTGATAAGGGAGGACCTCCTCTCCTTTCATCTGACCCTAGCTTATCAGGTATCTTCAGGAATGGCTGCAAAGTCCTCCTCTGTGGCCTAGCAGGGCTGTTCCTCCCTCGGGGGCGGTGGGGAGTCAAAGAACCAGCCATTGAGTTCATATCAGAAATAGTCCCTGTTCCCCTTACTAGGATACCCACTTGGATACCGAGCTACCACGAGGTACATCTGAACAGAGATTCAAGGTTATATCCATACATGGTCCTTAACTGGAGATACAGTCTCACAAAAGACCCCTGTGCCCAGATATATTTGCTCCTTGTGAAATTCTTCTCCAGGTCATACGAACTCCCCCTTCTTTCATATGATTCCCTGCACTCTGCCCAAGGTTTGATTATAAGTCTCAGTATCTGCTTTGAAACACTGTTACGTAGAGACTTTCAGAGTCTTTCAGTGGTAGTCTCCTGTCTTGTTACTTGTTTTCTCCTACTTCCAATGTTCATCCCATTTGTTTTTCTAAGTGAGGATTGATCATCTTACCCCAGGTCCTTTTTCTTGTTCATCTTCTTTAGATTTACATATTTCGGTATGTTTATCCTATCTTACAGGTCCAGTACCCATTTATAAGTGAGTATATATAGTGTGTGTCTTTCTGCTTCTGGGATAGCTCACTCAGAATGATCTTTTCTAGATCCCACCATTTGCCTGCAAATTTCATGATTTCCTTGTTTTTAATTGCTGAGTAGTATTCCATTGTTTAAAAGTACTACAATTTCTGTATCTATTCCTCTGTTGACGGACATTTGGGTTGTTTCCAGGTTCTGGCTATTATGAATAAAGCTGCTACAAACATGGTTGAGCAAATGTCCTTGTTGAGCATCTTTTGGATGTATGCCTAGGAGTTAAAAACTATTCTAAATCCACCTACATAATGGTGATTTGTTACATTTACTCTCAAATTAACATAACTTAGATTAATCTGGTGGGAAAGTCTCAATGGGGAATTTTCAATAATAGGCTACCTGTGGGCATGTCAGTGAGGGATAGTCTTAACTTGATTTATTGACGTAGAAAGACCCAACCCATTGTGGGCAGCACCATTCCTTACACAGAGTGTTCTGAACTGTGTGAGTGGAAAATGAAACTGAGCAAACAATCAGGCAAGGATGTATGCATTCAGATTTATTTGTTCTTGATGTGACCAGCTGTTTGAAATTCCTGCTTTGCATTCCCTACAATGATTGACAACAACCTAGGATTGTAATATGAAGAGGACTGGAGGGTGGGATTGGGAAGGGATCAGGGAGAGAGCTACAGCTGGGATACAAAATGAATAAACTTTAATTAATAAAAAATAAAGTGAAAATTAAAAAAAAAGTAGAAAAGACACAAGCTAACTAAGCAGAATAAGAAACAAAATCCATCTATCTGTTGTCTGTAAGAAATCCACAGTTGTTTTAAACACCGAAAATATGGAAAAAGTATTCCAAGAAAAAGAGATCAGGAAACAAACCAATGTTATCATCTTAATATGTGATAAAAGAGACTCTAAACAGAAGAGACCAAAAAAGGATACTTCATAATAGTCAAAGGGTCAATTATTCAAGAAAATATTACCGTACCAAACATATATACACCCACTCTGGTGAGCATTTCATCAAAAGTATACTAAAGGAATTAAAGACACAGGTTAGCACCAACCAAGTAAAACTGACATCAACATCCCATTTTCTCTAATATGACAACTCATTTAATCCATCTGCGCAAAAAGGAAACAGAACACTCAGGATTAAATGAAATCTTACATTGAATGGGTCTAATAACTATAGAATAATTGACCCAACACACACACACACACACACACACACACACACACACACACACACCGCGGTGGGGGGGAGAGAAGGAAGAAAGAGAGGAGAAAGAGAGGGGTGAGGAGTGAGAGAGAAAGAGGGATACATTCTACACAGTAGTACATGGAAGCTACTCTAAAGTAGACTTAATGAGATACAACAAAAACCTAAACAAATACAGAAAAAAAATAACTGAACTTAAAATCAACAACAAACACATTTTTCTTAAGAATATACATTTAAGTAGGTTAATATTTTTGGAATTAAATGAAAATAAAAACACAGAACAACAAAACCTATGGAGCACATTAACAGATTTTTAGATAGAGAAGGTTATAGTTGTTTGTACCAATATTTTAAAAAATAAGAACATACTAAACCCAAACTCAGTATAACCCAAGAAATATTAAAAATCAAAGCAGAAAATAATGAAATAGAAAGAAAACAATAAGAACCAATAAATCTAAAAGCTAATTCTTTGAGAAGGTTAACAAGATTGATAGGACTTTAGCCCAATTGATCAAAATTATTATACTCACAATTAAAACAGACACCAAAGAAATATAGACCATTACAAGGGAATACTTTAAAAAGTTGTACTCCATTATGTTGGAATATTAGAAATAAATGGACACATTTCTTTATTCATTTATTCCACTAAATTTAAGCCAAGATCAACAACCTTAACAGATACATAACAAATGTGGAGACTTAAAAAATAATAAAAAGCCTCCTGACTGAAATGCTCAGGACCAGGTTGATCAACAGCGAAATCCTAGTAGAATTTCAAAGAAGAACAACAAGTATTACTTCTTAAATTATTCTAAAAACAAACAAACAAAAAACTAGAAACACAAGTATGTCCCCCAAACTCATTCTATAAAGCCAGTATGACTTTTATACCCCAAATACACACACACAAAACAACAACACAAAACATTACATGTCAATATCCATAATGAGCACACATGCAAATTGCTCAATAAAACAATACAAGCACATATCTATCATTATCGAGTAAGATTCACCACAGAAATTCAGTGTTGGTTTAACATATTTAGGTCAGTACATAATAAATCATGTGAGCAGACCTAAAGCTAAGTATACACGAATGCCTCAATACATGCGCAAAAAACACCTGACAAAATCCAACTTATTTTCATGACGATAAAAGAATACTGAAGAGAGTAAAACTAGAGGGGACATACTTCTACATAATAAATGCCATATGTGACAAAAACACAGCCAACATTATCCTACGTGAAGAAAATGATGAAGCAATGGCATTAAAATCAGGAATGAAATTGGGCTGTCCATTATCCCCAACCCTTACCCTAGAAGCATTTTCTGGAGGAAAAGGCAAGAGAAGGAAATTAAAATTAAATTATAAAATTAAATTAAATTATAATTAATTTTAATTTAATTTTAATTATAGGGAAGAAAGTCTAGTTATTCTTATTTTCAGATGATAGATTATACAAAAGCAATCCTAAAAATTTCACTAAGTAATATCTAGGAGCAAAAAACAATTTTAGTAAACAGGAAGAATACAAAATAAATATACATACATCACAGTAGCCTCACTGAGAAAGAGAAAGTGGACATACTCTCATTACGCTAGCATTATAATAAAATACCTTTGAAAAAATTTAACCATTGAGGTAAAAGACCTCAATAGTTAAAACTTCAAATTTTTGATGAATTAGATTGAGAAATATACTAGAAAACAAAAAGATACCCCACTTTCATTGGTCAGTAGAATTAATATTATGAAAAATGGCCACCCTCCCAAAATCAATTCACATATGCAAAGCAATTCTAATAATAAAAAAATACCCACAACATTCTTTACATCAATAAAGTTTCTTGAATTATATCTATGGAACCCAAAACAACCTTGGATAGCCAAAACAATCCTGACTAAAAAGGAATAATATTAGAGGGACTGGAATTCCCAACTTTAAGAAATACTATAGAGCTATATTAGTAAAAACAATATGGCACTGGCACAAAACAGTCCTCTATACCATTGGAATAAAATAGAAAACTCAAAAATGATTACTCATAACTACAGACAACTGGTATTTAGCAGAGTTAAAAAACAAACACTGAAGAAAAGAGAGCATCTTCAACAATTGGTGCTGGAAAACTGAATGTCCACATGAAGAAGGAAAAACATTGACTCACATCTGTCAGTTTACACATTAGATCCACATGGATCAAAAACCTCAATCTAAAATGCACAACTACAAGTAGACAAGACTATAAGAAGAAAACATAAGCGGTACCCTTCAAGATAGAGATGCAGGAGAGGAGTTTCTAAGTAAGACTCAATCAACTCAGGAACAGCTGAGACTTTAAAACACTTAAAACCATGTTGTATGAAAGGAGAGAAGGTTAGCACTCCCCTTAAGAAGGATGGAACAGGCCCTTGGGCCTAAAAACACACATACAGTTAAAAAGCTTAAAACCTTCTGTGTATTTAAGAAAACAATCAACCAAGAGAAAAACACTCACAGAATGGGAAATGAATATTTACCATCTATTAATCTGATAGGAGGTTAATGTCCAGAATAAACAAAGATTTCAAAAAACAAAGAGTCAAGGAAACAAATGGCCAGAAATAAAGAGGGGGTGCTGGTGCTAAGTTATCTACACAGAGTTTTGTCAACAGAATTAAAATAGACAAGAAAAAAATCATAAAACAATCATTTCAAAATGTGTTGATCATCCTTAGCTGTTAGGAGAATGAAATTAAAACAACTTTGATATCTAATTCTCCATGGATCTTTTTTTCCACTATTTATTTTTATTTTTCTAATATTAGTTACAGTTTATTAACTTTGTATCCCAGCTGTATCCCCCTCCCTCATTCCCTACCAATCCCACCCTCCCACCCTCATCTCCTCCCTGCCCCCTTCTAAGTCCACTGATTGGGAGGGACCTCCTTCCCTTTCATCTGACCCTGGTTTATCAGGTATCTTCAGGGCTGGCTGCAAAGTCCTCCTCTGTGGCCTAGCAGGGCTGCTCTTCCCTCTGGGGGAGGGAGGAGTCGAAGAGCCAGCCATTGAGTTCATGTCAGAAATAGTCCCTGTTCCGCTTACTAGGGTACCCACTTGGATACTGAGCTACCATGGGCTACATCCGAACAGGGGTTCTAGATTACATCCATACATGGTCCTTGGTTGGAGAAACAGTCTCATATAAGACCCCTGTGCCCAGATATATTTGGTCCTTGTGGTGCTCCTGTCCTCTCCAGGTCATACTAACTACCCCTTCTTTCATATGATTCCCTGTGCCTTGCCGAAGGTTTGGTTATGAGTATCAGTATCTGCTTTGGTACACTGCTAGGTAAGGTCTTTCAGAGGCACTCTGTGTTAGGCCCCTGTGCTGTTATTTGTTTTCTCCTACTTCCAATGTCCATCCCATTTGTCTTTCTAAGTGAGGCTTGATCATCTTACCCCAGGTTCTCTTTCTTGTTTATCTTCTTTAGATGTATAGATTTCAGTATGTTTGTCATATCTTATAGGTCTATGGATCTTTTAAAAGAACCTTACACTCTCACTTCATTAGACCATCATAATTCTAAATCTCATCGTTATACATCATCGCTCTTGCATCAGTGAGTCAATGAACACTGAGGAACATGATGCATAAAGACTGTACAAACCAGGCAGAATATCAAGGTGTGAAACAGCATCTCATAGAAATGTATCCACAATGGCAATATCAATAGACATGTTAATGCGAAAGAGGCAAAAAATCTCACCATGTTCCTACCCCAGACAAAAGCTACAGGTAAGTACAGAGAGCAAGAATTATACTCTCCCAGGGATGAGCCCACTAAAATAATAGAGGTTAACCCTGAAACCACATTTACACAAACAACAGAAAATGGACTTCACAGGTTATATTTATATGCATACAGATGCAAGAAACACTGAGTCAGCGGCCCAACAGTCAGTTTAGAAGCCTCTGTCTGTGTCCCAGCTCCTACGGCTCCTTGATCATGCACTGTTTGTCTACCTCCTCCTCAGTGACACATAGTGAGTAAGTCACAGGTTTCCCTCTCCTCCTCATGCTTATATCATCTGAGTTTATATGAAGAAGAATGAAAAATAATGTAGTAACTGGCAGTACAATGTTGGGAAACAGCTGCCATTTTTCAGATTTTTCAAGCCGTCTATCAATGAACAGATTGCCTGAAAATCTGTACACTTTGCTTTTCCAGTAACAATCAATACATTTACTTTACTGTGCTCCAGAAAACTCTGCCCAGCACGGCTGTGTTTGGGAGGAAATTCCACGAATGAAAGAAGAGTCACATGCACTTTAGCTGATTTTCCAGTTTTTGTTAATGAATTCCCTGTCCTGGAGGCCTATATAACAAGGATTACTGATTATACGTAAATCTGCTTAAAATGTCCAGTATGCTACCGTAAGAATTTTGCTTCTACGTTCTTTAACTTAAAAGATTCATTGATGAGGTCACTGAACTCTTAACACAGGTCTTCTTCTGGCTCAACTCTCTGAATCCACCATCTTACAGTTGGCGCATATAAGCAACCTAAAGCAGTGTTTTCAGTCTTTGAACTGTACAGACATTCAACATCTCAGGCTTTTCACTCCCTAATTTGATGTTAAGTTTCTTAATGATACTTTATCATAAATCATTACAAACGTATAAATATATTTGCAAAAACACTTTTTAGTATGTAGTGCCTTAGTCTGTTTTACTCATTTCTAAATACCTTCTGGTACCACAATAATGCAACATTATTAGACCTATGTATTAAGTTAATAAATGGCAAACATTTGGTACTAGGAAAATAGATAAGGTTGTTTTAATATCATTGCAGTAGCTGAAAATCTATGTTTAAAAAGCAGTTTATACATGGGTGTCTAATTAATGAACCATAATTATCATCAGGGGTCCCATGTCAATAACAGGTATAAGAATAAATTGGGATGATTATTATCTGGTATGAAAAACCATATTTTTTCAAAATATATCCTTAAAAGAAGATTTAACCATATGTGCTGTTCTGAGTGCATTA
The DNA here is from genome assembly GCF_030254825.1 of Meriones unguiculatus. NCBI lineage: Eukaryota > Metazoa > Chordata > Mammalia > Rodentia > Muridae > Meriones > Meriones unguiculatus. The sequence goes on along the minus strand of NC_083368.1, from coordinate 8,162,478 downwards.
ACTAAATTCTAAACTCTGTCAAAGAGTTTGGAGTGAATGTATCAGTCACCAATGAATTACCTTCTCTGTCACTGTAAATGCAGCTGGGTTTGCACCTGTACAATGAAAGGGGCCTCACTGGACCTCTGCTTGTCATAAACAGTTGACCTTCCATCAAGGCACTGATATACAAAAATTATCTCCAAATAAAGGAGGAGAAAATTTAACAGGGCAAAAACTGTTCTCGGTGGAATAGATGAGCATCAAAACCCTTCCAGGTGATTTTTAATACTATTATATTCTGTGAAGCTGGACTTCAAAACGTCCATGAAATTTTGCTTAGGTAAAGGGGAGAGCTATATGGGGAAGCATGAATCTCCTTGATAATAAATATAATTTATTTTGCAGGTGGTCTGGGGCAGTCGGGGATGGGAGCTTGAGGGATCAGATGGGAAGGATGGAACAGAGAATGAGGGGAGAGACAGTTGCAGTTTGGAGGTGTTTGGGGAGGGCATGCCTAAACCCAGCACTATAATTCTGGAATTTATGAGGTTGATCCTAGTGAGGACTACTAGTCATGAAGGTTAGAGGCTGAACTGGCCATCTTTTGTAGCCAGACAGGGATTCCAGTAGTTACACTCAGCTGAATTGTATATATATATATATGTATACATTATAATGTTTATAGATAGACAGACAGACAGATGGATATAGATATACCCATATATTGGAATCTTGTTCAGTCATCCTTAGAGAGGCATCCCTTGGCAGCACATGGGAGAGGTGCAGAGACTCACAGCCAGACATTATTCAGAGACAGGCTAAACTGAAGGTCTCCCCTGGGTCTTTTCTCTTGGATATCGGAAAACCCCTCAGAAGAGGGGAAGGAAAGAGTGTAGGAATCAGAGGGAATGGAGGACACCAGAGAAACATAACCCATTGAATCACCTAAGCAGGACTCACATGAGCTCACAGAATCTAAAACAGCAAACACAGGCCTTCATGGGTCTATAGCAGGTCCTCTGCTTATAGATTATAGCTGTTAGCTTGGTGTTCTTGTGAGACGCCTAACAGCGGGGGTGGGTGTATCTCTGACTCTTTTGCCTGCTCCTGAGACTATTTTCTCCTACTGTGTTGTCTTGTTCAGACTAGATATGAGGGCTTTCATCTTGTCTTATTGTCCTGTTTTGATATCAACTCTTGGAGGCCTACTCTTTGCAGGAGAGAAAAAGGAGAAGGAATTTAATCTGGGTGAGAGCTGAAGGGAACAAGCGAAAGGAGTGGAGGAAAGGGAAACTGTGGCTAGGATATATCACGTAAAAGAAAAATCTATTTTCAATTTTAAAATAATTTAGTCTAGATTGTAGGCTAATGTTGACAGAAGTTTCAGGGTTCCTGAAATATATCAGTTAAAGAGGTTGTGGTGACCTGGGAATCTGGAATATAGAGCAGGTTAGGGATAGGTGTGGAAGAGATTCTATATTTATTTGTAGCATCAGCTTTCACAGAAATGGTTATATATGTGAATAAAAGTCACACAAATAGCTGAAGACTTAAAGAATCAACCTGAAGAGATCAGCTCCCCATGATCAGAAATCTAAACCAGCAAGTGAGACACAGTCAATACAGCATGCCCATACGGAGCTTGCTCTCAATAGTGACATAATACAGCAGTGACAGAGCAGTAAACTCTAGGAGCTGAAAGGGACTGAGAAGGCATTCCAATCTGATTTGAAAGAGGAAGTCCAACAAAGCAGAAGGGATCAAAAGCGGGTGCAACAGTCTACCAGTAGTGAACGAATGTGTTTGCTTGTTCAGCTCATGTTTTTCTATCATATACATGCACTGGTGTCCAGACCTCCCTTTGCAAGGTTTGTAAACGTTTCCAAGTGAAGAAATAGTTTAATACATTTGTTTGCCTCTCTTGTGTGACTGACATTCAGGAAACGCTGAAACAGAGAAGTTGCTATGCATTGTTTTGCAGCCCACCCATCATGGGGAAGAATGGAAAGGCATGTACAAATGTCGTAATAGGTTCATAACATGAAAAACAAGGAGCTGCAATTCAGTGTGCTGAAAAATATCCACAAAGCAGTGCACTCTATAAGAGGTGCAGCACAAACGTAAAATTAACCAGGCAGCAAAATAAGAAAGGCTTCATGTGCAGAGAGTTTGGATGATGTTTTGATGCCTGTAAGTATGGTCAAAAACATCAGCATGTGTTTATTAGAGCCGATCATAAGGCGAATCAGTGGAAGGATTTTGTTTTATACAAATTGTTTCTGGACATGTGTATGGAGCAGGCATGAAAGGTAAAACAGAGGCAAAATAAAAGAGATATCATTCCGAATAAGTTCTCCAAATGTTTACAGAACATAGTGTCAGTTTACATTTTCCTCAGTTCATTATTATTTTTATTATTTTATTTTTATTAATTACAGTTTATTCACTTTGTATTCCCCCCCCCGTAGTTCCCTCCCACTTTCCCTTCCTCTTCACCACCCGTGCCCCTCTCCCAGTCCACTGATAGGGAGGTCCTCCCCCCCTTCCCTCTGACCCTCGTCTATCAGGACTCATCAGGAGTGGCTGCTTTGTCTTCCTCTGTGGCCTGGTACGGCTGCTCCCCCCTCAGGGAGAGGTGATCAATATTTATCGTTTATGTAAACGTCCCTCTAAAGAACTTTAGGTTGAGAGAGGGTGCCTATAAAGAACCCTGCTTCCAGGACTCAGTGCAGAGCCACGGGCTGGGTTTCTTACACTGAATTACATGTGCTGCTCCCTCAGCTATGTGCTTTGAGCTCGAGTCTAACAAAAATGAGCTTTGTGTCTTGGATCCTTCTCCTTGCAATTTCAGTGTTTATGCTTATTGATTTGGCAAGGAGCCAAATAGGCAGCTCACACAGAAAACCCTGGCAAAGAAGAACACTTCTTCTATTGAGAATTCCTTCAACGTTCAGTCCCATAATTACTTTGTTATTAAAATTATCTTGTTCAGGGTGAATTTGGTGGGACCCAGGACAGGGAAACGGGCAGAACAGACTACAAGGTAACATTCTGTAGAATTATCATTACACAGGTGCTAAAATATTACATGAGTCACATCCCTTTGCTTTAAATCGACTATGACCTGGAGCTAGTTACATTTCGGGTTTTTCCTATTTTTCCTGAAATCTGAGTTAAAAATCTCATCTAGTATATAAAGGACTATAAGGAGGATGCAATATATGAACACCTCCAAGTCTGATAGGTATGTATAGTTAATAAATAGGAATACAATCTCATATAAATGTGAGATTATTCTTATAGAGGTTACTGTGATAGTCATTCTTGGTTGTCACCTTAACAGCATTGGGAGTTACACATACCTGAGCAGCTGGGTACACCTGTGAGGAGGAGACTCTTCTTTATTAAACCATTTGAAATGGGTCTCCTGAGGTGGGAGGATTCACCTTTCATCCGGGCCTTACCTTCTAATAGCAGCCCACAGACATGGAGGAAGGAAGCTTTTGTGCTTTGCCTACTTGCCCCTCACTGAAAGAGCCAACTTCTTCAGGATCCCAACCTATAATTATAACCAGCTAAGAGATCCAACCTCGTGGACTGAACAGTTAATGGATTCTTGGTAGACAGCCATTGCTGGACTAGCTGAACCATGGCCTATAACTAATTCTAATTAATCCCTTATATGGACAGACAGACATACACACACACACACACAGAGAGAGAGAGAGAGAGAGAGATATGATATATTAAGTCTATAAATTCAGTTTCTCTAAAGAACCTTAACTAATACAATTACTTTTTTCTTTCCTATTCTAAGATAGCCAATAACTGTTGAAGTGGTCTAATTTTAAAATAAAAACAATAAGCAAAATGTTCTTTCACTTTATTCAAAATTATCTCATTTTTAAATTTATCCCTGTAGCTTAAAAATATTTTTCTTACAGCAGCCCAGATAGAAACGCATAATAACAAATGACCTTAATACTTGTTATATTGATAAATAAGTCAAGGTAAATATTAAGATGCAAAATATGTAAATGTAATGTGCATACTTAAGCTGCTTTTGACACATGGTAATGACTATGGAATTATAATGGTTTAACCAAAAATGTGCTGCTCCATATACCGACTGCGCCAGGTGTTCCAGAGGAAAGTATTAATCTACAGTAACGTCCCTGAGGCAATGGGAAGTAATTAGAGAACGTCACACTTAAACATTAATATTTTGGATTTATATTGTACCTTTCATCTAAAGGCGGCCCAAAAGCCTCTATAAACGTTAACTCATTAGCTTCTCGATGGCCTCTGTCCCAGAAGGTAAGGAGGTGTCCCACTAAATTTTGCAAATAGAAAAATATTAAACCTGGAGTAATTAAATATTACACCTAAGATTTGGTAATAATGGCATACTGTAATAACTTTTTAAGAATTAAGAAATGACACCCAGATTTTCCTCATACTAAAAATACTTTTATAACTCACTATTTTATAATATTTTTCATATATTTCCTTTTAGAAGCATGTTTCAGTTCTAAATGAAATTAAGTTTTCTATTTTTTAAATACAGTTTTTTGGATATTGAACTAGATATTTACAACATATAAGGCTGAGGGAAGTTCTATTTGTGTGGGAGTGTGTATGTATGTATGTTCACAGCAATTTCTCAACACCTGAGAAACCTTATGGAATGTTTTTGTTTACCAAAGTTAACCAAGCACTCAGTTAACAGTGTAAAGAAAAACATCATGCTTTGTTTTAGTAGTAATAGTATTTTTGTTTACAGATCATCTGAACTTCATAGCAACCAATACAATATACACATACTATAGATCTTGAATGAACTCTTTCAATTTAATGATTCAAGTTCACTTCCCCTTATTGCCAAATCCCCAAGCACCTTTTTATTTTATTTACTGCAAAACCTTGACTTTTCCCAAATACACCTGCGAGCACTTTCCTCAGTCCTTCTGTTCCTTCTCGGAATATGATAGACCTGTGGTACATAAATCAGAATTCCTCCAGGTGCTAGACTCTGCACCACAGTAAGAACTCTTCTAACCAATTTAGTGTGTCTGGTTTAATGTTGAGGTCTTTGATCCACCTGGACTTTAGTTTTGTGCAGGGTGGTAAATATGGATTTATTTTCATTTTTCTGCATGAAGACATCCAGTTGGACCAACACCATTTGTTGAAGATGCTGTCTTTTTTCCATTGAATGCTTTTGGTTTCTTTGTCAAAATTCAAGTACCCATAGGTGTGTAGGTTTATTTCTGGGTCTTCTATTCGGTTCCATTGATCCACCTTTCTGTTTCTATGCCAATACCATGCAGTTTTTAATACTATTGCTCTGTAGTACAGCTTGAGATCAGAGATGGAGAAACCTCCTGACAATCTGCTATTGTATAAAACACAGGCTAAGACTCACAACCAAACCCTGGGCAGAGTTCAGGGAATCATATGAAAGGAGAGGGTTTTAGTAAGATCTGGAGAGGACAGGAACTCCACAAGGACCAAATATATCTGGGCCCAGGGGTCTTTTCTGAGACTGATTCTCCAACCAAGGATCATGCACGGATATAACCTAGAACCCCTGCTGGGATGGAGCCCATGGCAACTCAGTACCCAAGTGGGTACCCTAGGAAGGGGAACAGGGACTGTCTCTGACATAAACTCAGTGGCTGTCTCTTTGACCTCCCCTCCCTCCCGGAGGTAGGAGCAGACTTGCTAAGCTACAGAGAAGGACATTGCAGCCAGTCCTGAAGAGACCTGATAAGCTAGGGTCAGATGGGAAGGGAGAAGGACCTCCCCTATCAGTAGACTTAGAGAGGGGCAAGGAAGAGCTGAGGGAGGGAGGATGGGATTGGGAGGGAATGAGGGAGGCGGCTATAGTTGGGATAGAAAGTAAATAAACTGTAACTAATATAAAAAATAAAATTTTAATTAAACAAAAAGAAAAAAATAAAGTAGCAAATAAGAACTCTTCAATACAGTCTCAACAGGACATTTCTACACTGATGCCATGAATACTTCATAGCCTGGAAATGTGAACAGCAATCTATGCACCTGGCACAAGCACAAAAAAATACACAAACATGACCAGAATTATCTGTGGACAGATTTCTGGAACCAACTATACCTTAGCTTTATCGTGTTTCCTCTTTCCTATCTCCTTTTAGTTCTGAACCTGTAGTTCAATAGGCTTATTTCATTAAAATCCCCACCTTAGTATAATTTTCTGGAGAACTAAAACATAAGACCATCTATTGCATGAACCTCTGTTTTCATTGTACTATGCATATTATTGCAGACAGTAAGAAAATGTAAAGGTCCACCTATGGGGTCTTGGTTAAATATATTTCTCTTCTTTAAATATATTTCTTTCTGTATTTAGAATGTAATAACAATCAGGCATAAGGAGCTACCAAATAAAATCTCCAGTTCCAAGAATAGGGTCCTTAATTTTGAGGTATTGGCCAGTCAGGTCCCATAGACCCCCAAGCATTATAGGCTAGTGACAATGCTATTAGCTACCTTCTGGAAATTGACAGAAAGAATCTATTGCTCAAGAGTCTACATACTTGTATCACAGAACATGGAGACCATGCTGGAACTTACTTGGAAGATTCATCATTATGGGTTAGCTTTCTTGATGCAAGAAGGAGCTATGCACACTACTGTAGGAGAGTAATACCGTCCCGATGTGAGCTATATAAACTACAACAGTGACAAGATATGACAACTGGTGCCATAGTGGAATAAAAGTTATGTGAGTAATCAACTAATAAGGTCCAATCCAGAAATGGAATCCATTTGCCACTATTAAGAGGATGAAAATCCTGTGGTTCAATCAGTCAGGATCTAAGGGAATATATAATCCTATTATTCTGTTCCATTCACATGATGTTAAAATGATTAAAAGTGGTATTGTCATATCTATAGATCATAGCCTGTCTTAGCCCTTATCAGAGAATATTCTTTCAGTCAGTGGCAATTCACATAAAGATTCTCAATTCACTAATAAGCAAAGAATAAAAAACTGTAAGTCCTGAGCCCTAAATGAAACGAACATATCCAAACTCCTTCCCTAAAGGTTCAGGCATTTTTATGAAAAAGTGGAAGACAGATTATAAGAGACAGTGTTTTCCATCAAGGAAACAGTGTTTTCCAGTTGCAAAAAAAACAACAAAAAAAAAACCAGTTGCATATATGAATTCATAGCAAATGTGAAAGGATGCACAAAATCTGCATAGTCTCACGTCATACAAAATTCCCAGCATAGAGGGGGGGAAAGGCGGAATTCAAACCCTAGCACCAGGTGAGGGCCTACTGACAATTGATAGCTACTGAATGAGGAGGAGACACTTTTCCTTAATGATGTAACCCTGGTGAGACAATCACATGCCAGTGCGGGCGCCACTCCAAAACCACTTAGGCCACACAAACTAGACTTAATGAAGAGAAAGGTACAAGCTCACATTTGGGAGGCTGGAAAGGAGCTTTTAGCCTCCGTACAATCTAATCTATACCAAGAAAGTTTTTAGCTTCCGAGACTTATTGCTGAGTAAGCTCATGCTTTCTAGCTCTTTCTGAACTCTAGTTGGCTAGTTTAACTCAGCTCTTCTAGCTCAAACTCCTCTCCAAATTGACTGATTCAGACTGGCTTCTCTCAGCTTCTGACTGAATTGCACTGCTTGGCTTCAAACTAACTCTAGCAATCCATTCTAATCCTCTGGCTCCTTGTTTTCTGGCTCATTCCCTTTACCTATGTCTAGCTTGTTTTCTCTTCAACCAACCTGTCCCTGTTAAAACTGTCCCCCCATGCTGCTTTCTTTTAAGCAGCCCCTCTTTCTTCGCTGTTCTTGTGAGGGTTAGACATACCCTAATCAATCAAATCTTTCTCTGATTCATCACTTTGTCTGCCACTCAATTTAGATATCACTTTCAAATATGGGTGCTTCTTTCTACAGACTAACTTTACTGTCACAGATTGGGATTAAAGATGTGTACTAAGGGTGTGTCTGTATTCCAAGTATGTTACTAGGTTAAAATCCTTCTACAGTGGTGGAAGGGGTGAATGTGTTCAGGATACAATGTACAAAATTCTCAAAGAATTAAAAATATTGCTTAAAAAGTCAGAATCAGAAAAAATAGTAAAATGGAATACTAACTCAATAATACAGAACTACAGCATTTGTAAAGTATCATTTCACATTGAACCAATAACTTTATTCTTAAGATATTAAAAAGCATTAATTTTAGAAACATTCTATAATAAGATTATAATAAGTTCATTCTATAATAAGATTACTAGAACTGTGAACAGATTTCTTAACAAAGTCCATGCTACATTGTAAAGATAGTGATTTGATAGGATGAGACACAATCCCTGAAGTTTGGAAGAATACAATCATTCAAGATACATATTATACAAAACATTTAGAATTTCCTGTTCCTAGTTTCTATTGGGTCAGTTCTATGAAGGATAATAAAGTTCACAGGAAAATATGAAATGTCACTTGTCATATAAGGCCAAAAAATCTTCAGTGAGAAAAGTGTGTTTGATCAGAAGATGTGATGAGATATATATTTGTAAAGACCCTGTAGGTAAAAGAGGGTGCATATTCAGTGGCCTTGGTGGAGCAGGAACTTGTCTTCAAACTCATAAAAGCATCAGTGTGATTAGAACAAGTAAGACTGAGGAAGCAATCCGAAGTCATTTAAATCATGGTACCTTTTCCTGAGATAGACCTCATGAGGAGGAGAAAAGGGATCAAAATTTCTCCTTTTCAAGTGTGAAAGTTAATGAGTAGAAATGGAAAAGGATTAGTAAAATATATGCTTTGACACAAATGTAATGTGTGTACCTATGTTTAATAAAAAGGAAGGCCATACAATTTTAACAATCTTTATCAGTGAATAACAGAGCTATAAATAACTTTCTTTGTGCCTATTCCTATTTGTTATGTTTTTCAATGTCTAAACATTTTTTTTTGTCTTCATGAAATAGGTTTTACAGTGTGATCAGTCTCCAGTGTAACAGCACAGACCAGAGAGTACTCAATTATGGTCTGCTGCATACAAAAAAGGAACCAATTCCTAGAATCTTTCATGCAGAATGAGTGCTACGCGTTGGAGATAATTGATACACACAAATCTGGCATTTGGTTTTTTATGAACATCTAAGCCTAGGCATTCAACCATAACATTGGGAAGACTCATTTTCCTGTTTTGTAGAAAACAGTCCCCAGAAATTATACATCGTTTAAAATGCAAATAACACATCCTACTACACCTCAGACTTTTTAAAACATAAGATAAGAATTTGTTTTGAATCAATTCAGAAATGTATTGCCTCACTCATAACTTGTTATCCCATTATTTTATTCTAAAAGTCATAATTGTGATTAAATTACTCCCAAATATCAACCTCTGCAAAATCAAACTGAAAGCAAAATTAATTATAATGATTCATGAATCATGATTATACATTATGTGCTAATCAAAGCTCGGTGCTCTGTAGCGATTATCTTAGCTAATGAAGAATATGAAAAATGGACAATTTTCATGTTGTTTGGGAAATAAGCAAACAAGTTCAAACACAATGAGGAAAAGTTTATACCCAATGTAGCTAGGAGTTGAGCATGAGCATACTATGCCAAAAATGTAGAGTAACAAATTGTGTTTCCATAATGTCTAAATTTATTAAATAACAATAATTTCGCCAGATATGAAAGTTCTGTTGGCACCAGGGTAAACAAACATTCCTTCATATCTCTCCACAGGTGGCTAAGACAAATATGGGTTCTTTTATTCCAAACTTAATTGCTAATATTAACTTAATAAAGTGTGTGTGAGTGTGTGTGTGTGTACATATATATGTATAGGTTATGGTAGCTACAAAGAATTTAAAAAGGCATAGCAGAGTTCAAGGATTTTCAAGTTTGAGAAAAAAAAGCTAAAAGCTAACAGGGATGCAAAACTAACAACAAACTAATAGTAAGACAGCAAACCAGGTTGGAAGTCAGTTGGAGACGCTGCTGCTGCTGCTGCTGCTGCTGCTGCTGCTGCTGCTGCTGCTGCTGCTGCTGACTACACAAGCTGAGTCAGACTTGAGCAGCTCATCAGCACTGAGTTGTACTGCAGAAGAAATAGCAGCATCTCAGGCAATACTGGGAAAGAGCAGTACTGCCTCCAAATGAATAACAGGGTGTACAAGTGGACAGTATGTCCAGAGGGACAAGCTTGTAGATGCTGGATGGACAGCAATTTGAATAGGGTACATCAAGAGAGGAGACCTAACTGAGCTGAAGCTACTGGGACAGTGGGGAATCATTGTGTCCTCTTCATGGAATCTAGGTGAGGGAGTTGCACTCCTTCTTCAGTCTGGTATATAAGTTCTTGGTCTTACATTTCTGTATGATTTTTATTCTCCTATGCGCTCCTGTATTCACATCAATGAAGCTCTGGAATAACATCTTTCTTTTTAAGAATATGTTATTTACAAGTCAGTGCCTTCGAGGCGATTCCAGGCACATGGTTTTATGTGTTTACCAAGCTCAGCATCATCTCTATCCTCAGAACGGAGTCAAACACTGGTTGTCCCATATGTAGTGTGAAATAACAGGGCATGAAGAAGACTGATCTCCACATCTGGGCTGATATTGTTTCTGAGTGTGGTGTCAGCCTCCTATCACCCTCACTTCACCCTCACTTGAAATTTGATATAAAAATTTTCCTAGACTACAGTTTGTTCAAATAAGCTGATAAAAGTCACGTAAGGAATGTGGCCCTTCCTGGCACAGTAACCACCAACTCAAGAAGTCAGGAAACAGAGATTTATTTATTGTTTTCTGTGTCAAAAGCGATACTTAAAGTGGAATAAAACAAAAACCACAAATCAACCTGAAAACAGGAAATTATTGGCCCACATAATGAAAAGTCTAGAGGGAGGGCAGGCTCCAGACACCATTTGATCCAGTGGTTCACAATACCATCAAGGCTTGGCTCTGTCTCTTTGGGCTTCTCTTGGCTCAGTTCTGCTCACTCTGTATGCTGGCTTTGTGTCCAGGCAGGGAGCCAAGGCAGCTCCAAGTCTAGGCTTCTCATCCACACAAAGTCTCATTACAGTAAGTGGGCAAACCTTCGTTCACATTTGAAGTCCCAGCCTGAGTACTGAGACTCTCTAGTTAGGCCAGCTTATGCCACAGGTCAACTCTTTACCAGTCATCACTGAACTAAATGGATCAATTGACTCAGCCTGGATCCCAGGCATTCCTTCTCGTACACTGACACAAACAGACACCCACAGACACTGCGGTGAAATCGGGAGGTACTGTGATGCTGGAGGAGAAAATAAATTCACATACTGTGTGTGAGACTTATACACAAGCATCCCAAATCAGAAAGACAACCCATAAAGTAGGAATTAAAATCTACGATAATCAAGAAAAACATTATGTTATAAAAAATCAAGATCTTGTGTGTAATACAGTATGGTTCTCTCACACACACGCAGTAGTCAATTTTGATTATTTTTTTGTCAGCTATCAACTTATTTAGGTTTCTTGAATTTAGATGAAATAGGAACTATCAGAAAATATTTTTATATGCGTTGTCTTACTTTACTCTTTTCTATCTTACTTTTCTTTCACAAATATTCATTCAACCTCAATAAGAGCAAGGTAAATTGTTAATGGCCATTAGGATAGTTATGACACATATGGCAAAGCCTATTTTCTCCAGAATTACACAAATGTTGGGGGGGGGTGTTCAACTAATGATACCGAAGATAGGCATAGGCTGACAAGCTAGCTCAGCAGGCAAAGAAACTTGCCTCTAAGCATGATGACATAAATTCAATCCCTTAGAGTCACATGGTGGAAAGACAGTACAATCTCCTACAATTTGTCCTCTCACCTCCAATCTTGCATGAAAGCATATGTGGAAGAGCATGTACATGTAGGCACACACACATACAGGTAAATAAAAATTTAATTAATTAAAAAAAAAACCATACATGGTTGAGCAAATGTCCTTATTGTGTACTCATCCTGAGTGAGCTATCCCAGAAGCAGAAAAACACACACGGTATATACTCACTCATATAGACATATGTTATAGGATAAACCTACTAAAATCTGTACACCTAAAGAAACTAATCTAAAGGGAAGACTGGCTAAAATGCTCAATCCCCATCCCGAAAGGCAAAGCACAGAGGGCCTCTGAAAGGCTCTGCCCTGCAGACTATCAAGATGCTGAGACTTATGGCCAAACTTTGGGCAGAATGCAGGGAATCTTATGAAAGAAGTGGGAAATAGTAAGATCTGGAGAGGACAGGAGGTCCACAAGGAGAGCAACGGAACCAAAAAATTTGAGCACAGTGGTCTTTTCTGAGACTCATACTCCAACCAAGTACCATGCATGGAGATAATCTAGAACCCCTGCACAGATGTAGCCCATGGCAGTTCAGTGTCCACATGGGTTCCATAGTAATGGGAACAGGGACTGCTTGAACTGATTGGCCTGCTCTTTGATCACCTCCCCCTAATGGGGGAGCAGCCTTACCAGGCCACAGAAGAAGACAACGCAGCCACTCCTGATGAGACCTAACAAAGTAGGATCAAAAGGAAGACAAAGAAACCCTCCCCTACCAGTGGACTTGAGGAGGGGCAAGCATGGAGAAGGGGGAGAAGGGAGAGGTTGGGAGGGGAGGAGGGAGGCAACTAGAGGGGGAATACAAAGTAAATAAAGTGTAATTAAAAATAAAATAATATTAAAATTTAAAAAAAAGCAGACAAGGCTACTACTTGTGACATGATTTCCTCGAATAAGTTTGGAGTGCTTATTCAAATGACATAGGTATGGCATACTTGTTTTCTTATCTTTCAATATAAAAACAAATGCAGAGGGCTTACTTCAACTCTAAGTTAAAAAAAGATACAAAATTCACCAACAATTTAAAATCCTTCAGTCTGACATAATAATTATTGCAGTTTTTCAAACTACCTTGCAATAATGCTTTATACATATGTTAAGTTCCTCTTACTGAAGCTCAGTAAAACTCTAACACTTAACTCATGGGACACCATCTCAGTGAGCCACAGAGAGTCTTAGAGGAGTAAAAACTACTCACTAAGCGGAGGAGTACTATAACACTGTCAAGGTGTACATAATTTCCTAGAACATAAATAACTTAGAGTAGTAATTTCAATACCTATTTGAGATGAAGAACACGAAAACATGTCCAGGTACATAGTCTCTTCATACTCTAATTTCTCTTTGGTTTTAACTAGAAATGAACATTAGGACTTGCACAGCCTGAGTGCAGGCTTTCGATGGCTTCAGGGCAGGTGTGCATCAGCCTACATGTTTGAGCTCCACCAGAAGTAATCCCCCTGAAACTTTTGCAGGTTTGCTGTGTTCTCCAACCTCTGTTCATTTTAACAGCACCTCAGCTGCTTCTGATTTTTTTCCAACTCTGAAGATGGACATTAGAATTCCTGTGTTCTCTATTTCCATATTTCAGTTTAAACTTCAGTTAGTATTATTTCTTTCATGAAAAACCACTAAGTACATAGAATACAAAGACTTTCTTCTTTCTTTTTTTTAATGTCAGCACTACTAGAGGAAAACTTCTTGGAATAAACTAGAACAATTAATGAGAAATACTTTTCTACACATTGTCTCAATAATTTGCTTTGCATTCCATGGGGAATGTGGAGAAGACCCTTGAAAGCCTATCAAATCTTTCTGTGAATATTTTGGGAAGTAATATGGTGTATACAACTAACAAAAAGAGGTATTTGTAGTCTGTTCCTTGTGAATAGCCCATTTAAGGCAACACACCCCTTTATGGAGGCTTCTAGAAGAAACCATCATCCCACATCAAAACATATCCACTGTTTTCAAGAATGCCCTAGAATTGGAACTAACCCCAAAGAGGCAGTTGTGCCCACTTCCTACAAGCTGCCTCCATGTTAATCTCTAGCACGCAAACCAACACTGCCACTCTACTGCAATCTATGTTCAGAGGATTATTCTTACTTGCAAATCCAGTCTCTTCCACCAAAAAGAAAAAAAAAAAGCCTAAGGTGACTAGAATCCTGGTTTAGGATAATGTGATACATAAGGTAAGGTGTGTTGTGACTACAGGAAAGATGAAGGGATCCGCTAACTTGCTGAAACTGTCAAAAAAGGTTTCTGACTACAAAATAGAGGCACTTTCAGCATATCTTCCCACCAGAACACTTCAACATTTTATATACAATGCAATATAATGGCAATCATTAGCATAGTGCAACATGACTTTCTGTGAATAAGACACTGCCTCGTATTCCTCCTTGACTGCCATATATCTACTCCAGCCACACTTTGCCTTCCTAGTGTTCCACTGGCAGCTTTGCGGGACCCGAGAAATGCAAGCATCTCTCCCTCCTCCATAGACCTCTCTTACCTTTACCTTTTTTGTTTTATCCTTTCCCACCTTCACTTCCTGGAAATTCTAAAGAATCATCCCTTGCTAGACTCTATGTCATCTCCAGAGAGCAAAAAGTCACTGACCTGTTGATTTAAATTTTCATCATCCTATTCTCTATCGCTTATCCTTCATTTTCTTCGAAAGTTTTCAAAACCTCATGCTTTCTTCATTATCCATCTCCAAATTTAGATTTATGGTATAGGAAGACAGTAACGCTAAACGTTTTCACTGTGTTGTCATCATTAGATGCCAGGAAACAGAAAGAGTACTTCACATATAGAGATTCGTCTCACAAAATGTTCTTCAGATTAAAGCGGGTTAACAAATACCATCATGCAGTGCAACTCTTTATTTGAGCACCCTAAGAATTTTATGGACCACGTGACATAAAATTTAGGGACAAAATGGTCATGATAAAATACCAGACTGTATTGCACTATACTCTACTCTACGTCCCTTTCGGGAAGAGGAAGAAGACCCATAAGTCAATTTGCACATAAATGTTTCCCTTTCTCCACATCCTTGCCAGCATGTTGTCACTTAAGTTTGTGATCTTGGGACAGCAATGGAACCAAACAGTCTGGGCACAGGGGTCTTTTCTGAGACTGATACTCCAACCAAGGACCATGCATGGAGATAACCTAGAACCCCTGCACAGATGTAGCCCCTGGCAGCTCAGTGTCCAAGTGATTTCCCTAGTAGGCAAACAGGGACTGTTTCCAACATGAACTAAGTGGCTGGCTCTTTGATCACCTTCCTCTGAGGTGGCGGGGGCAGCCTTACCATGTCACAGAGGAAGACAATGCAGCAGCCCTGATGAGACCTGATAGGCTAAGGTCAGAGGGGAGTGGAGGAGGACCTCCCCTATCAGAGGACTTGGGGAGGGGCATAAAAGAAGAAGAGAGTGGGGGTATGATTAGGAGGAGGATAGGAGAGAGGAGGCTACAGCTGGGATACAAAATGAATAAACTGTAATTAATAAAAAAGTCATTTTGATTTGCATTTCTCTGATGACTAAGGACACTGAGCCTTTCTTTAAGTGCTTCTCAGCCATTCAAGACTCCTCTGTTGTGATTTCTTAGTTTAGCTCTATACCGCATTTTTAAATTGGACTATTTGGTTTCTTTATTTTTTATTTAATTGACTTTATTTTTTTCTGTTTTGTTAATGCTTACATTCTTTAATTAATTAAATTTTTATAAGTTACAGTTTATTCACTCTGTATCCCAGCTGTAGCCCCCTCCTTCATTCTTAATGTTTAATTTCTTAAGTTCTTTGTATATTTTATATATTAGCTCTCTGTCTGATGTAGGCTGCCATTTTATTCAATTGACAGTGTCCTTTGACTTACAGAAGCTTCTCAGTTTCGTGAGCTCCCATTTATTAATTGTTGATTCCAGAGCCTGTGCTGTTAATGTTCTGTTCAGGAATTTGTCTCCAATGCCAGTGAATTCCAGACTTTTCTACAACTTTGTCTTCTAATAGGTTTAGAATCTCTGGTTTTATGTCAAGGTCTTTGATCCATTTGAATCTGAGTTTTGTGCAGAATGTTAAATACGGGTCTATTTGCATTTTTTTACATGCAGACATTCAGTTATACCAGCATGATTTGTTGAAGATGCTTTCTTTTTTTTTTTTTCATTACATGTTTTTGGCTTCTTTGTAAAAACTCAAGTGCTCATAGCAGTGTGGGTTTATGTCTGCGTGTTCAATTCAGTTCCACTGATAAACCTTTCTGTTTCTTTGCCAATACCATGCAGTTTTTATTATATTGCTGTGTAGTATAGAGATCAGGGATGTTGATACCACCAGAAGTTCTTTTATTGTATAGAATTGTTTTGGCTATCCTGTGTCTTTTTTTTCCACATGAAGTCAATGGTTGCTCTTTCTAGGCCTATAAAGAATTGTGTTGGAATCTTGATGGGAATTGCATTGAATCTGTAGATGGATTTTTGCAAGATGGCCATTTTTACTATATTAATCCTACCGATCCACAAACATGGGAAATCTTTCCATCTTCTGGTGTTTTCTTCAATTTCTTTCTTCAGAGACTTGGAGCTTTTTTCAAACAGGTCTTTCACTTGCTTGATTAGAGTCATACCAAGGTACTTTATGTTATTAGTGGCTATCTTGAATGGTGTAGTTTCCCTAATTTCTTTCTTAACCCTTTTGTCACTTATATAAAGAGGACTACTGACTTTTTTGAGATTTTTGTATACAGACATTTTGCTGAAGGTGTTTATCAGCTGTATCACTTCTGGGCATATACTCAAACGATGATCCACCATACAAGCATATTTGCTCAACTATGTTCATAGCAGCTTTATCCATAATAGTCAGAAACCGGAAACCCTAGGTGTCCCTCAACTGAAATATGGATACAGAAAATGTGGTACATTTACACAATGGAATACTACCCAACTATTAAAAACAAAGAAATCATGAAATATGCAGGCAAATGGGTGGAACTAGAAAAGATCATCCTAAGTGAGGGTACTCAGAACCCTAAAAACACATATAGCATGTACTCACATATAAGCGTATAGTAGACCTATGGTACAGGATAACCATGCTACAATCCACAGACCCAAAGCAGCTAAGTAACAAGGAGGGCTCAAGGAAGGGTGCTGGAATGTCACTCAGAAGGGGAAATATAATAGACAGCAGAGTGAATGAAGAGAGGAAACTAGGCAGGAGATGGAATGGGGAAGGCAACAAGAGTGGGGATCAGATGTGGAGAGAACTGGGGTGGGAGGGCTAGGAATAACAAGAGAAACTGACGACGGATATCTCTCTGTAAAGCTAGAGGCCTGTGACAGGGTAGGATCTGGGGTGGATATGCTGAGATTCCTAACACAGAGAGGCATGAAGACTGAAAATGACCCCCTTCCTAGCCAGACAGGGCTAGTGGAAGGAGGGGAACAACAACCCACAGACAAAAGCTGTGATCCAAAAATTACCCTGCCCACAATAAGTGCAGGGATAACAAGAAAAAAAATCACTGGCCCAACCTGAGACTCACCCAATGGTAGAGAGCCAGCCCCAGACACTAATAATGATACTGTGCTATGCTTGCAGTCAGGAGCCTAATTCGACTGTCCTCTGGGAGGCTCTGTCCTGCAGCAGATCTGGACTAATGCTGGGACTTGCAGCGAAGCATGGGGCAGATCCCCAGGTGTCCTGTGGAAATGTGGTGGGAAAGATGGAAGGACCTAGAGGGGACAGGAACCTCACAAGAAGACCAACAGAGACAATTAACCCAGTCCCATGAGGGCTTTCATAGACTGAGCCATCAACTAAGAAGCATACATGATCTAGAACTAGGACCCTTGAACACGGGTAGCTGAAGGGCAGCTTGGTCTTCATATGGGCCATCAAGTGAAGTGGAAGGGACTGTTTCTAACATGGGCTCTATTGCCTGCTTTTGGATCACTTGTACCTGGCAGGGCTGCCTTGCCTGGCCTCAGGGTATGAAGATATGCTCAGTCAGGTCCTGATGTGACTTGATGTACTGAAGAAGGTTGGTATGGGGGGAGGGGCTCCCCTTTCCTGAGAGTAAAGGGAGAGAGGAACGGGAAAGGAGGAAGAGGGGAAGAGAGGAGAGGAGAAAGGAAGCACCTGTAGGAGAATATGAGAAACAATGACTTCCACTACAAATCAAACACGAATGACTAGAGTATTCAAAGACATAAGGTGAAAACATGAAAAACCACAATTAACACCCTGGTTAATATAACTAACTCCAGCTGTGTAAGTGAGCAACTCCTTAAGAGATCCACTCTATACGCATGTTTTCTTTTATAAATTGTTCTGAATAAATAAAACCAGTAAAAATACTGCTTTCCGTTCCCTATGATAACAGATTTTCTCAGTTTACATTTTACATTTATTTATTACCATAGTATAAAATTATGTTACAAAATAGAAAGTCTCAGGTGAAATGCAGATTTTAAGCAGTAATAAATTTACTATTCTATCAATGACACCAGTATCTTTAACATGATTATTTGGGAAGGTGGCAAGTGGAAGCAAGTATACAGAAGCACAGCCTCATAGCACAGAAACAAATGATCATCTTCCTAGCAAGTGCAAGACACTGTGACATCTCTGTGTTTATTTCAACCATTCTCACTGACTTTGGAATGCTTGCTTCCCCAAATCACTCTCCTAAGTGATGCCATTAGAGTCAAGTCTACCTGTCTCTACCTGAACTGCTCTGTCTCCTACTGTTCTACACTGCTTCCTGCCTGTGTTCCTGTTCCGTAGAACTTAACTAACGTGGTGGATGAGGCATAAGTCCAGATCCTGTTCCAGCTTAGGTCTGATCCATACACAGCTGTCTGGTAACCTACATGTTATATTCTCTCTTGAATTTGTGTGTTGTTTGTTTTTGCCATTATTTGCCGTTGATATTTCTCTCTTGTCTCTTTCTTTATACAGCTACTGGTCAGATACATATCATTCTGTACATGAAAATGCATGAGCCCCTGTGCAGACACTGGTGGAAGTAATCTCTTCCTGTTTGTCTTTCCTGTTACCTAACGTAAACACAAGACAATGCACACCACACATAAAAATGATTTCATGTTAACAGACCAGTTTTCTTGCTTTTCACATGTAGGTATTATTAACTTACCGTATCATTCTAGTCATGAACATTCCTTTTTAGTTTTAGTTTTGATATTTCATACAGTTAAAGGAAACTTAAAAGAAATGACACTCAAAAACATGTGAATTTGAGTGTCTAGGAAGTAAACAACTCGGGGAAGGAGTCCATGAAAATACTGTCACAAGTATCCAGTTACTATTTTCGCTTTGTGTGAGATGGAGTCTGATTACAAAGCCTAGGCTGGCCTGGCAGTCATGATCCGTGCCACTACCCTCCTGAGTTCTATGCAGGCCTGATGCCATCATGCTGGGTCTCTTTTATAGAAATGAGTGAAGTATATTTGACAAATACTTGAGATAGGAATACCACAGCCTGGTATAAAGATCTGTTATACTCCCGTAATATTAGTAAGTTTCTGACCAGAGGTAGAAAAGAGCTCCCATTTTCAAGGAGAGGTGAAGAGAAATCCAGTATATATGCAGCCTGGATAATTCCACATATTCTACAACAAGGATGGAAAACTGAGATGCATAAAAATCTCCACATGAGATTACATGCTGTTAAGCACACGCAGTTAGTGCCCCAGGGGAAAAAAATGGGAATTAAAAGTATAAGCCAAGTTCAAGATTATTTTTATAATTGATTCATATCCAAGAATTCATAATTCAATAGATAAGTGAATAGATACTTAAAGGGACACACCCTGATTCTGTTAGTAATGGCTGGCAGTGTATGATTCATAAGAAAACACAACAGTACAAGCCATTCATACTGCACCAACAAATCTAGGATTGAACTTATTCAATAACTACTCACTAGACTATTTTACTTAACTTCCTTCCCTTTCGAGCTGATGGGAAATAAAGCACAAGGCCTCAAAACTGTTACTATAACAATGTGGTACAAACTACATGGGGCAACCTGGACCACAATGACCAAACCTTGAAAGTGTTCTTTCCTTTGTAATAGTTTCTAATAGATGTACAAAATAGTGGATTTCGTTATGACATTTTCAGACCTGGCTTCTTTCTTTTCCCAGACAGTCCTTGAGAGTGCTCTCATTGTGTGTGGTACAGGAAGCTGAACTCTGGCCCAGGCAGGCTACGCAAGCACTGGGGTACTGCACATCCCAGCTCTGAGAGAGCGCCTCAAGGAGAACCTGGCTTCATGTGGAGAAGAGAACAGGGTGCACAGAGAAGCCTGGAAATCCTCTGGGAAGCATTCTCCAGAAACACCAGGACCAGACCCCAGGACTCATCTGTGCTGAGGTGAAGAAGGCCAGTTACGTGGAGTATCAAGCCTTCTTCTTCCTCTTATCTGAAAAAAAACAGGATAATTATCTTGACACCAGTAATTATCTTGACTAGAGTTACTAACATCATTTTTATGAGATAAAGCTAAAATATGTTTGCAAAAAATAAATGATTACCATCTTGTGAGGGTTTAATGAATATTACTCCAACAAATATTTGAATGGACCACTATGCATTCCAAGTTTTCCTTACACCAAATGGATTTAGTTGTTTTCACCCTATCTTTCGGTTGTCTTGTATAGAATCCCTTTAGAACTTCTCACAGAGAAATAAAGGAGATTAATAAGACTTTCTCTGTGTATTACCTGTTTGGTAGTGGTATTTAAGGTGGGCAAACTAATTCTGTGCTCCCTTTGAACATTCTAAAAGCATTTTCACTGTAATGTATGCTTAATAATAGTACTTCAAAATATACAATAAAAAAGTCCTTTCATTAATGTATCTTTAAATTAAAATTAAACTGTGGCATTTATATTAAGGGCCCTATACAAATTGCACTGATTTGCCTTTGAATGCTCCAACAGTCTGTTGGCCTTTAATCAGTTGGAGACCCGTGGAGCTGGCACTCTGATTAAAACTACAATAATAGCTTAATTCAGGAAAACAAGTCTAGCTTAAGTTTAAAAAGAAATGAAAAATTTGTAAATCAGTGCTAGTATATATAAAACTGCCAGGGGAATAAAATGCTTACCAAATTGCTGTGGTTTCTCTCCCCTAAGTTATAGGTGAAAACATACATCTCCTTTGCAGATTTGTTAGTGAACATAAAAAAGGAGAAATATGTATTTAAGTACAGTATATAAAAGGAGCTTTGAGACAAAAGGACAGTAGTATATGGGTAATAATTTTGAGATAGAAATATAGCTAAGTAATTGATTAGTGTAATATGAACATTAAAGTTAGAAAACAATAACTTGGGAGATTGTTACTAAAAAAATATAAAAATATTAAGTTAGCTTTGAAAGTTGGCTTAAAATAACCATGAATTACATCTTAGAAAGAATGCAGGCTGCAGAAATATTATGAATTTATAAGTAAATACAAAATTATATTTTATGACAGTTCTAAAAAATAAGAATTATCTGTAGAGTTATTACAGATGCTTTCTGACATATGAAACAAACATCAAATCTGTTTGAGATTGAAAGTAAGTATAAGAATAGAGCATATATTAATAGTTTTCCTCTTCAGTTGACATAATTACAAAAATCAATTAAATCCAGCCTGAGGATACTTGGCAAATGTTCACAAAACAGTCAGAAACAAAGTGTGCAATTATTTAGATAAAACCAAGTGCACTTAAGAAACTTGGAGAAAGACTGAGGAACGGGGAAGGAAAATTATCTTTGGCTGAATCCTCAATTAGTGCCAGGCACCTTTTCCATTTCCATGTTTGTTTTTGTCACTTTATGTCCCTGTCTCTTTTACTTGATGATAGGTATTTATATTTTATGCTGTATATAAGAACAAAGGCTTTATGCACTGACCCCATATCTAGACTGAGAATTAAAACAAGTGATAAATGCAGTCATAAGGGCATACCCACAGGGACAAAAGGCTTTGCAGTTTAATTTTTTAAAAATCACATTTAGCTGGCATTTTCCATAAAGAATCTCACAGTTTATCACTTTATGGTTTCCTGTGCTGATGCAAAAGAGCATCAGTGTGTTGAAGGATATGTATGTTCACGGTCCACCGCTAGGGCTGAATGCAACTCCAAGGCCAAGGCTCTACAAGACTATAATTGAGAAAAGTATATACAATCCCTTCAAATAGGAACACTACAAGACAAAAACTATCTTTAAAGAGTAATTTAAAATATTTTCAAGAAGTAAAATATACCCCAAGTAACATGTTCTCATAAAAATTTAGTGGACGTCAGCTGATGTCACAAAAGCTGCTCCAATCTGTTTTGGCACAAAGGAGGACTAGAAAATGAAGAGAGTGGGCAAAGAAAAAGTGAGAGACAAGAGTTTGGACCTGTATAAAGGTGGGCCAAAGGGTTTGTTCTGAAGTAGCCTGACCTGCATTGTCAACACAGAGGGAAACTGATGAAATCACTGTCCTCAGAAATGGTAGGGGAATTCCTCTAAAAGGTGAGTTAGCTACCTACAAAGTTATCGTAGTCACAAAGTAAATAACCTGTGATTAATATGAAAAATAAATTAATTAAAAAAAAAGAAATTCACTACAATGGCCTAAAAAATGAAGGAGAATGCAGGTGAAGTGGATCCCGGGTCAACAAACAAACAGTTATCCAGTTATCCAGCACAACTGGAGTTCTTTTACCTGATGGTCCATAATACACATTAGTACTACTTTGATGATGTGAATAGAATTATTTTTCAAAAATTATGGTTTCCCATCATGTGACAAAGAAACATTTACTTTCCCACTTTGCTCATGAGCCAGTTATGCCCTAGACCACAGTAATCCTTCAGGCATCACCTGGGGGAGTTTACCATAACCAAACTGGCAGAGAAGTAGCCTGAGAGCTAGTGCCTGTGCAGGCAGGCAAATCGCAGGGAAGGAAGGGGAAGGCTGCTGTCTCTTTTGTTCACTACAGAGAAGCATGTTCTCAAATCCAGGCGCACCTTCAGAAAGCTAGAAAGGAAAAGATCAACAGGAAACTGGTGCCACAAGTAAGGAAAGAAGCATGATTTCTGCAGTCAGGTCATCAGTACGGGATCTAAGGCTGAGCAAGTTAACACAGGCTAACTCACAAGACAAGAGCAGGTAGTTGAAGGTGGTTGATCTAATCACCTAGTTATCTTTTTTTTCAGTTTACTTTATATCTAAAGGGTGCTCCTTCCCTCCTCTCCTCCCAGTCCCCTTTGCCTCTCCCTTTACCCCCATAAAAAAAGGAGGACATCCCCCACCCCATCAACACTTCTCAGCACATCAAGTCCCATCAGGTCTGAGAATATCCTCATCCCCTGAGGCCAGGGAAGGCAGCCCTGTCCAAGGGAAGTGATCCAAAAGCAGGCAACAGAGTCCGTCTTAGAAACAGTCCCCTACCCCCTCCACTCTCCAGGCAATCCACATGAAGAACAAGCCACCCGTCAGCCCCATATGTGCAGAGCGACTAGGTCCAGACCATGCATGCTCCTTAGTTGATGTCTCAGTCTCTGTAAGCCCCAATGGGTCTGGGTTAGGACTTCTTGTGAGGTTCCTGTCCCCTCCAGGTACTTCCATCTTTACCAACACTTCCACAAGAAGTGTTGCCCATGCTTGCCTGCAAGTCCCAGCATCTGCCTCCATCAGCTGCTGGGTATCGCCTAGTCATCTTACTGGGAATTGAAAAGTTGAAGGGTTTAGAACTTGTGAAAAACATATAACATGGTAGCTACAGAAACATAAACTTAAAACCAAAAAAAACAACACTTACATTTATCTCCTATAACAAAATTTAATATGAACTTACAAAACTTTAGTAAATTACTAAAAGTTTGAGGATAGGTTAAGCCTATCCTCAAACTTTTAGTAATTGGTAATATATGATAGAATTCTCAAAGAAATGTTTTTCAACGCTCAAGTATTGGCTTAATACCTTAATATTTAATTTCTCCTCCTCTTAGGACTCAAACTAAGTTAAGTCTAACCTACATTGCTGTTTCTTTGAGACAGTTTCTTTCTATATCCTTCTGTGTATGGCATCTGAGATGAAGTGACATCTGACGTGACCGGCAGTGTTTAACTAATTCTGCCAGGAGCTAAGTCCAGTATCACACATAGAAAATGGCTGCCCTGAAGTGACTAGAGCACTCCTAGCAGGCAATACTTTCTCACTGATGTATATGTGTGTGTGTGTGTGTGTGTGTGTGTGTGTGTGTGTAAGTGTATGTGTGTGTTTATACACACGTAAATATTATATATAAATATATGATAGGAGACAACTTATATTTTTTCATATTTTTATTATCTGTGAAAACTGGAAAATAAAAACACCTCAACCTAAGTAAAAACAAAATGAACATTAAACCTTCAGTTAAGTCAGTACAGAAGAGTTAAGTGAGAGGAAGGAAAACTGTTTCTCAGAGATCATCACTGGCTACTGTAAGAGTCTACACCAAGAAGGTTCCAGCAGAACCCCAGCCACAAGTGCCCCCTACTTGTGGAGTACCTCTACACTGTGCTGCTGCCACCTCCCACCTCCTCCCAGGTGCCCCCAGTCAGTTCCAGCTTGTCTCTGTTGCCACAGCAAAAATCTTCATATTGTGTCTTAACTCTTGAGGGCCCTGTGCTGGATGATAAGGGTGATTGTGGTTATGGAGGCAGTTAGTAATGACTGGAATAGGTGCTACTACATAGATTTTAGCCTTCTCTTTTATACAAGTTTCAAGAGAACTATATTTGAAGAAAGAGCTGACTTTACAGTCAGGGATTTTTACTTCCGTGGAGCAGGAAAGCTGTCACGACTGTAGGAGTGGGCTAAACACAGCACACTCTTTGGCCTCAGACGCCCATGCCCTTGAGTAGTCAGACCCCTACATTTCAAAGGCAGCCTCCTGTGTCATGAACACTGCGTTCAAAGTCTATAAGCCTATATTTCCAATTGTACTGCTGTTTGCCCTTATAACCAATCAGATGGGCATGATATAAATGTCTGTAAACTTAAAACTTTGTAAACTGTACAGCTAAGAGATGTTAAATTGACCAAAGCAGGATTTGACTGTGTAACCTGACATCAAATCCACTGTTTGTTTTTGTTTCTACTCTATGTAACTCTACTTAAGAAATAAAATATCATCTTGTATTTTGGAAAATTAGCAAGCTTTAAAGGTTATGAAATTGATGACTTAGAAAGTCTCCATCTAAATTCTAAAATCAACTAGAGAGCTAGGGATACAGGCTGAGAACAGAACAATCACCAATATAGATCATGGCTAACCACTCCGCTGTATCAAGTACTGACTATACATAGTTTTAAAACAGGTTACAAAGACTCTAAGCACAGCTGACACCCCTTCCTCAGCTCAGCCTGAGTTCTCCCAAAGGCAGAGAATTGTTCCCTGGCTGTTCTTATAACCCAGTATTGACTGTCCCCTCTGAAGGTACAGTGGCATATGAAAGAAACAAGGCCTGACTCCCCACCGTGTATTGTGTTATAGTTCTAAGAAGATCCTATCACTCTTCAGGCACCTCTCCACTCTTATCTTATGTTTAGTGGAGTGAAGCGTTTCCTTCTGAGAAAGACTTTTGTTGCAATATATAGTGTTGATAAAGTATACAAATTTTGTGGAAATATTTTATATTTTCATATAATTTACTAACTCTTAAAAACAAAATACATTTGCCAAAAGAAATAATGGATAGAATTATCCATTAAATTAACAAACAAGAAGTTTAAATGATTATCTTTTCCATTATACCTTTAGGAACAGAAAATTCTGATGAAGAGTATTCTGCTTTAAGATGTTGTGTTCATTTAAAATACAAATCAAATAAAATAGCACCAGTAAATTTTTAATATTGGTACCAGTCTTTGACTTTAAAAAACATTAAAATTAAAATTAAATAAAAATTCTGAAAGTTCAGTAACATTACTTAGAATAATTTTTTAACAAATGTATCACACAACTAGAAGTGATATCTTCTAAATATACGAAGCACACTGAGGCTTTAAATGGATCCATTTGAGATAGGAAATAATACTGTTAAAATACATCATAGATAAAGGAAGAAAACTAGAAAGCAATTATCTTTCAGTTAAAGTAGGACGGGCCACAGGAAAGGCTGCTCTTCCTGCTCCAGCTGAAGCAGGGACAGGAGTGGCCAGTGTGCTGTTCTCTATTATATGACGCTTCAAAGGTATGCCATGTCATGCTGACTTCAAGAATGAACTCCACAAAAGGCAACAACTGCCCTGCCACTCAGGCCTGCCCTTCTCCATGATGCTGAACTTCTCTGCACATTTCCTACACAAATTCTTTCCATTTACATCTGTGGTTGCCAATGCCTTTACATTGGTCCCATATATTCACCACATTATAACAAGAAAAGACCTTGAAGACAAAACCAAGCTTCTCTTAATTAGTGTCCTCTAGGTTCTGCCTAGCTTCCAGTTTCTTCTCTTGTTACATCTACCATTCTGTGTGTTTCTTCCAATTAGAATTACTTCCTGATTCTGTTTGTTCCTACTTCCTAACTTTATGGATAGGGCCAGGGCCTCCACATTGTCCGTGTTCTCCATGACCATGAGGACCTGAGTTTCATTTATCCCATCAGCTATTAGATAACATAAGTGCTATTGTTTTTATTCCATAAGATAAAAGCTTGGCTTATTACCATTTGAGGTATAGTTGTAAGTTGAATACACTATACTAAAGAAAAGAAAATTAATAGTAAACTGGCAAAACTATCCAACCCTGATCTAAGGATTAACCTGTGAAACTTGAAAAGACGAGACATGGAGAGCACTTCAATATTTCATACCATATTTACAACACATTTTAAAATTCAATGATCCTGCTTAAAGAAACCGTAGTTTTTCATTCCCAAATTGTACCAGTTCAGATGGGAGCCACTTTTACTGTTCTTAAAATTAAGATAATAAGGTTGTAGCACAAGCACAGGTTTCTAAGGGTTAGTGGAATACTTCACAAACATCAGTGTCTAGTTCTGAAACATGGAAAGAATAATGAATATTGCTTCCTACGTTCCTATATTGTGTGTTCTTGCATGCTAGTCATATTTGTTATGCATTGGATAGACAGAGAAGCAATGAATATACAATGTAAACAGCAAAGAAATAGGAAGAACCAGCTCCGTCTTCATGTGGGTTTCCCAGTAAGGAAAATGGGGGTTGACTCTGACAGGGACTCTGTTGCCTGCTTTTCCATCACTTTCCTCTTGCAAGGCTACCTAGCCAAGCCACAAGGGAAGAGGATGTGTTCCACTTCTCTGAGGAGTGGGGAGGGAGAAAGGGGGAACGAGGAGGGAGGGCAGGACAGGAGGAGAGGAGTGAGGGGGCCACAACCAGGATGTAAAATGAATAAATTAAAATTAAAAAAGGAAGTGAACCAATGTACCACAAGGCTCATTTCTGGATCCTCTACTCTGTCTGCGTGGTGGCTTTCCTGAACTCCCTACTAATCTTGACAACAGTCCTGGCTGACATGGCTGCTTCTAGTGTAATTTTGCCAACCCCTTTATTTATTTATTTAATTTATTTATTTATTCTGAGAGCACTTAATTATAAAATATTAAGTGGGTAGATTAGGCTCATTTATTAGTTATTATAAGCCAAGAACAACAATTATTTAAAGGAGAAAATGTCAAACTTTAAGCTTGTTCATCAACAATAGTGACACAACCTATATGTAATTTTTAACACAGGGTAAGCAAGGAAGAGATAATGTTAGTATAATATTTGTTAGGTACTATATATTAGGTCAGTTAAAATAGTGGTGTATACTGCCATTTCAACTCTTCAGGAAGCTAAAGCAGACTCAAATGCACAGTGATCTATGTGGCATGATATAGCTGTATGGCATGATATGGCATGATAATTTTAGCTGTAAAATTGCACACTGTGCATTACAACTTTGAAATAATCATTCAGAACTATTAAAAGCATTAAACATTCCAAGTTACAACTCTCATACTGTCATTTTCTTTATATATGTCATTTTATTTTCCAGTTCACACAAACATCTATGAAAATACAAATACCAAAAGTAACAAATGCCATAGATGACAAAAAGAAAGAAAAAAAATTGTTTTGGTTTGTTAAATATTCTAAAGAGTATCATGTCTGAATTTGTCAAATAGATGATCTTGGCAAACTATAAGCACTTGTCCTCCACAGGAGGCTAAAGCATGAGTCTAACAGCAAAACAAAACAAAACAAAAAACCACCTCATTCTCTATCAAGGTAGGGATACACTGAACTGGCAGTTTATCTGAAAGAAGAGACCACTAGGGATAAACCATTACACACAATATTTGTCTAGAAAACTTAAAAGTAAAGTCTACAACAAACTAACTTAATGAACGAATTTTCATCGGAGCCAGGTGTGGCGTCAAGCACTGTAACCCCACACTTTGGAGAAGACAGCAGGAAGACAGCTAGTTCTTAGCCAGTTTAAGTCATCACATCAGAAAATATAGAAACAGATATCTCCAGTGAAGCTATTACTTCTCCTTGATCACCTTCCATGGCCCCTCTTCTTTCTCTCACTCACCAAAAACTTAAGTTTTGCCTTTACCATGTAGGTATATTTCACAGTTCCTTCTCAACTGAGAGTTTTCAACTCTTCCTCATGGTCTTCTGGTACCTAGCATTATCTGGCAGTCAAGTGGGAATGTACATTGAAGAGCTCAGTAAACAATGGATAGTGACAGCAGTGTGAAGCCAACATAGTTCATAAAGAATGACATAAACTACTTTTAAAACTATAGTTGAATTCTATAGTTTTCCTTTTTAAAAATCACCAGTCAGAGGCATGATCCTGGGAAATGAGCTAATCACAAGCCCTGAGTGTCAGGAGCTGTACCCTAGGAACTAGATTTTCCAAACAATATTCTTGATCAGCTTCCAGTCTTTGTAGGGCACAGAGTTCCTCTCTGGTGGTCTAGAAATTTTGGTCAACACCCAAGTCAATAGCATATTCTATCTTCAGAAATTGGGTAATATTTGGGTAAAATAAAGACGTTGCTACTCAGCAAGCTTATGCCTAGGGGCATTCAAGGGGCGATTTTCCGGTTTAGAGACTCTAAAAATTCTTTCTTCCTTGTTCCTAGCTTTTGGCTATTCTGTTGCTCATTAACATTGCTACTGAAGGGTGGGCAGGAAATAGAAAAACAATCAAAGCAGTTTGCTATTTATTAATTGTTTATTAACAACAACAATAAAACATTTGTGGAGAAAATTATGCATTGGACAGCTACTTCTTATTATTTGTTTCTATCCATTTTCAGTGTTTGCTTTGTTCTCAATTTCAGTTACATGGTTGAAGGTTAATATCCGTGTTTCCTAATAAGATTCCATGACTCTTGCAAAGAAGTATTGTTTTATTTTGCTGTGAGGTAAACTTCTTCCTTCCTTTCCTGGAGTATAGAGGAAAGTACAGATCGGTTGGATGACTGACTTTTGTATTATTTTAATATGCAATATTAACTTCAACATAAGAGAAAATGAATTTCAATTTACGTATATCGACAAGATACTACATAGATGATACGTGACATTAAATTTACACAAGATCCCACTGCTTTCACTTATTCTAGAACCACTAGACATTCTGCACTGTTCCATAATTTAATAACACAACTACTGACATCCATGGTGTGATAAAAGAAAAAGAGGCAAATAAATTGTTGACATTCTGCACTGGTTCTAGCTTTGACATGATTATATTTATTTGGCAGCCTATAGCTACAGTGAGGTGAAGGATTAACCATCAGAAAGCTGAGTAAAGAGATTTCTATTATAAACGAAGACTATCTGTAAAGGATAAACTCCTCATCCTATTTATAAGCTACTTTTTTCTGAAAAATATATTTGGCTTATGGCACTGTCAGGATTCTAGCAACAGGACATTTATTGAGTTACCACAATTTCCCATGCTGTAGTGGACTGCAGTCATCCAACTGGGAAACTTAAATAGCTCTTACTTCAGTTTACTAATATTAAACTATGCTCTAAGGAGGCAGGTGTATCTAATATTCTTCAAGGATAAGAGGCACAGGTCACCTAGATGATGAAATAAGACATTAAATCCTAACTATTTAGGTATTATAGGTCAAAATAAACATTTGCTGAGCCTGACTGCTAAACGTCCTATGTTAAATTTATAAGTGACTCAGTATATTTACTGGAAATGTAGCATGAGAATATAGACCATAATTTTTTCATTTGAACAATTACATGTATTTAAAATAATGTTTTAAACTCACGAGGTATAGTAGCAGATGACAGAGGAGAAATATCAGTCAAGTCTGGTCATGAGATATAATCAACACTAATACAGGGCCCCATACTGAAAAGTAATCATGTTCAGAAAATGATCTAATGGTCTCATGCAGCTGCACTTACTTTGGTCTGTGCTGAGTTACCACTCTATCTCAAAAGCAACTTGCCATGCTTGTATTACTCCATTCAAGAGTAACTCACCAGCTACACAGTGATTGTCATAGGACCATTCATACAAGTTTGTATGCTAATAACTTGCCAGGGATTTTCTGCAAATGAATCAGCTTCTCATTTTAGTTCACCCTAAACTCATGCAAAAGAACACCTGCAGGAGTTCACTTGTCTCTTCAGCTTCTAACATACTACCTGGTCCTTTGCTTTTAAGAACAGTCTGCCAATCTGAAATGTACTGCCAATAGTGTATGGCATTTTAATGATGTTGATAGTAAGTAGGCTAAGTACTTCATCAATTTTAGGTACTCATTCCAACTAAGTTTAGGTGTAAATCTGCCTCAAAAAAATCATAAAATGAGTTTACCATCCCAAGAAGTCTTGGACTACTAAGCTACAAATACATTTTCATCTTCTAAATTCCAATATTTTCTACAGCCATAACACAATTAGCCTTTTTGCTGTTTTTCTCAGATTCTAAACTACAGACTTTGATATGCCAACTATTCAAGTATCTCCTATTTATCAATTGATGCATATGGCCAAGTAGAGACACCCATGTGATACATTATTCTCACAGAGAAGTTTTATAGAGGATATAGCACTAGAGAAGAACACAGAAGAATAATGAAAGTCCTATTTCAATATAGATACTATCTGAAGTACAACTCTAATGTGATATACACAATTTGTTGGCATATTAATAGACTTATGAACGCATTAAGATTCACTTTCAAAAGATTTCTAAGCTTAGAGAATTTAGAACATTTCCTTTCCTCATTTTCACCTGTGACTGAAAAGCTGTCAGCTGTGCTATAGCACAAATAGAAGTGAAAGATCCATAAAAGGAAATGTTTAAATATGTCACTGAAAATTAACATAACACGAATTTCTGTACTGCAATGAAAAATATTGTGCTATACAATAATTACATTCTCTTTTCTGAATGAAATGTTACCAAGTGATTTTAAGCAAATCAAATGCATGTCTGAATTTATTTTAAAAGTTTATAATCAGTTCAAATGTGTCTACTATTAAAAGCATAGCATTCTATTTTATTATCATTCATTAGTTTGGAATATTATATATTCATAAAAATTAATAAAGCACCTCAGAAGTAAATAGTTATTCTATTTGTAAAATAGATGTTTAAATTGTAATCCACTCATAATTTCAGGTAAGAAATTTCAAGTAAACATTAATGATGATCTGGAAAACTAAATGAAGCAAATAAGCAGAATAATACATATCACCTGTTTCAGAACTACAAGGAACTTTCTCACTCAGAGCAGTTACAATATTCTTAGCCCAGTATTCCTTGCTCTATGATTACAATTAAAAACAAAAAAGATTATTTTACTATTCAAACGTAAACTCCAGGAAGCAAATAAATTTGGAAAAAAGTAAGATATTGTATTCCTAAACTCTATAAGTGTCTTAGGATTCTTCTTAGTGCAAGCTCTATGAGAGCTCCTATGTGTGAACAACACCAGGTTTTAAACGCAACCCTACCCTGGATTTCCGGCCACCTCTCTCTTCTTCTCCTTTCTTGTCTAAGACTCCCTGAACCCTAAAGTCTCAAGGTATCCTTTTTTTTTTTTAAGTGTTTTCAGCTTGTGTTGTATAAAACATAAGTCACTTCTTGCTCACTGGACACAGTTTTCTTAAAGTTCATCTGTGGCATGGAGTATTATAAAATCATTGTTTATACATTCAACTTTACAGAATCTCAATTTCTCTTCTAGGGAATACTGTCCTTGTTTTCCTTCCAGAATATTACCTGATCCTGGCTTCCCTTCTGTTTCACAGGGCACATATCTGTCTCTCTTCTTGGGTTCCCTACCCCTCCTCACCTCTCCATTCTGCAAGAACCTTGTCTTACAGCTTTGCAACCTCACCCATCTTCCCCACTCTGATACAATTACAAGTTCTAAATTTTCCTATAATGTATAGACACATAAAACCAAAATAGATTACAGTCTTGAACTTGAGGTCCAACATAACAATTGCCCACTTCCCTCATTTTTCCTTTTTTCGTTCATAGTAACACACCAGATTCTTGCCCATATGAAATACTTTGGAAGCCTCTCTAATTGCCCTCAACACAATGACACCTCTTCTCCTTCAGCAACCAATGAAACTAAAGTAACAGTGGCCAAACTGCAGTTCTACTCCTCATAGTACTCACAACCAGAGGTGGTTTTAAAACCTTAGAACCGTACCATAAGACATAAGTCTCTCTTGAATTTGTTTTAGTTGTAGGTCAGATTTTATTTCCTTCTACTTCCCACTTTGCTCATTAAACTATGCTCAAAGTGGCTTTCAAAATGTCCCTTTACAAATTAAAATAACTCCTAGTGTCTTGTCTCACAGTCATTGTCCTTGCAATAGTCTCTGCCTAAAATTCTGCACCATATTTTGATATGCCCCCTGCCTTTTGAATCAAGTATTTTATCTCCTTGGTGTTATTACCATGCCATCCTACAAAAAATAGAATGCTGAGTCACCTTTCAGGTGACTTAGTAGTGTTTATTACAATATTAGGTTATCTCCATTTTCTCGAGTAATCTCCCTATAAAGCTGAAAATAAGTCATTTTGAAAAGGATAGCTTGCTCAGTATTTTAATTCTTGGACCCTAGAGAGTCATTTAGAAGGCAGCTGGCAATTATACTGACGTAGGGATGGAGGAGTAGTAGGTCCTCCTCTAAGGTTCATGAACTCACCAGCCATGGGTAGTTTATGGTACCAGGCATGAATTCCCTCACACTGAGCAGGTCTTACGTTCAATTGCATGGCTGTTGGTTACCCCCAATATAAAAGTGCCATGCTACTATTGTGGTTTATAGGTAGGAGAAAACACTAAAGGCACTCAACAGTATGCATTTATATACACATACACATATGTAATAAGATAGAGTAATAGGTCATGAAGTTAAGAGGGGCTGGAGGCTAACAATATGTTTAAAGCTGGAGGGGAGAAACTGTGGGTAGAATTTCTATAAATATAGTACTCAAGTATGAAATTATCAAAAATTACAACAAATGTTAAAAAGGTTCTTTGAATGACAGATTCTTATATGTTGGGAGAAATGTCTTTATTATCCTGTCATTCTGTGAATATTAACTACTAGAATTATAAATGATTTGCTAATGAAGCAAGGATCTCACTTAAAATCACGTAGGCAAAGCCAGAGACTTATAACAATAAATAATAGTATTTATTTTAAAGGATACTTTGTTTGAATCACTGTTGAATGAAAGAAAATGCTATACCATTTTAATAACGTTAATAACTTGATTTTTATGACTGCGAATATGTATTACTAGGATAACTAACTGGAGTGATTCACATCCAGTTCAGATGCTCAGCTTGGGACCCTTTGACTTTGCTTCCATCCACTAAGGAAGCTCCCAGGGAGCCAACCAGGGCAGCTACACGTTGAAGCTCCTTGATGGACAGCAGGTGTGTGCTAGTAGGAAGGCCAGGAACAAGAAGAACGTTAAATTTCCTGCTTCTTTACATGCTACACCCGTGAATGGCATCACTCTTGCCCTTCCATTAGCAGAGCACTGTAAATCCCCCCGTTAGGCAGGCAGTGTAGACTGGCTGGTTAAAGCATGACTGCTTCCCCTGAAGTCAGTCCTGGTGAGTGTGCTCCTAGGTGTGGCATACCATCAGGGACACTGTGTGTGATGCCCTAGTGGAGATGCCAATCAAATTACAAACAAAATCTGCAACAGTAAAGCAAACCTGTCTCATGCCAACTGATAATGAAGCCCTAGCAAATCTGATTAGTGAATGTATTAGCCATTAATTCTTTGTACGCTAAAGCCATCTGGTTCCTCAGTAGAACGATTACGGTTTCATTTATGTTTTATATTTCCACTTTTATTTTTTATGTTTACCCTAAAACTTGCTATTAACTATAACTCTATGTTTCATATTTGAATGTCTCTTCCACAAATTCCTTTTTGACAGTCTTTGAATACAGAAATATTTTTGCTCACATACTTTTAGAGCATAAATTGCTTGAGTTTATAGTTTATAACAGAGACGCAAAGAATTAAATAAATATTCATTATTACTCAATTAACTGTTTATAAAATTAATACTTTCTTTTAAAATCAATTCGATTGTAAATCCAGATACTTATTTATTATATCTTAAATCCATCATCTGTGTTCACTTGTAATTTTTATCTACTATCAGAAGCAAAAATTCATTCTTTTAAATGACAAGAACCCACAAATATCCTTAATAAGCAATCTTAAAATTATCCTAATATACTTCTTATTGTCTGTTTACCTAATTTTACTTCAGACATTTATACTTCAGTATTTCATATAATAAAATATTAATTATTAGTACTGGCATTGGACAAAGTATAAAAGAATAACACAAAGTTTTCATTTAAAAGGTCACATTCTCAATAAATATGTGATTGCAATGTTTAAATTATTTTATTGATATTGATTTTACATTACTTCTCCCATTATTCTGATGTTATAGCAACATAATATTCTGAGCTTATTTCAACATTGACTTGAAAGCTCCACAAGCCAGTGGTCTTACTAGGGCTGTCAGTGCTGAAGGTATGCTTGTGTTAGGACTCACATGATACACACATGATACATGAAATTTCACACTAAACAGGCAAAATTACATGAAAATATGGGTGATCATGAATTATGTACATCTTGTCTATATGTATCTATATTTGTGTATACATAAGTATCCTTCACAGCTCTGTTTATATGCATTTTCTCATGAACACCCATCAGGTTGCAGCCACAGGGTTTCCAGAGAGGTGAGAAGAACCACTCCAGTAAGAACTGACAAATGGCTCCATTTCCTGCTGTCTGCTTGTACTGACACTGCCCATCACACAGCAGACTGCCTTCTGGCCCAGCTCTTCCTCAGCAGAATATGAGCGCAAGAAAATATCCTTCTTTGATGCGAAATTTGTGTAATATACATCATTGAGTTTACCAATCTAACCCCTTTGGAAAGCAGCAGGTGTTGATTTGTTTTAGGGTCACATAAGTAAGAATGAGAAACAAAACTGATACCTATTTTTCTGCCTAAGGGATAAACAAAAGCCACTGATCCGCCAGCACCACAACCATCACCAAGTGGCCCCTTTTTCTGAGAATTTGAAAAATATTTTATATGGTTTTTCATGTAGGACTACAAGGAACAGCTCAGAAGGCAGTGACACCTAATGGCAAAGATAACTCCAGAGCTGCACATACATTTCCAAGCAACATTATTAACTCAGCAATGCCAAGTATTGGTAGTAATATGCTATCTCTAATGAAAAATAAATAAACTGATGATGCAAAGAAAGGGGAATGCTTCGTTCACAATTATATGAGCAGACGAAAGAAGAAAAACTCTGTACAGAATACGGAGGTTTTGAAATCATAATGTCCCACCAAGAAAAATTTATAGTATGACAAAATAAGCCATAGAGGTCAGGACTGAATGAAATCCATCTGTCATTGCTTCTAACAATTTCAATTACTAGCTATTTTTAGATAAGTCAAATGTTAATCACTTTGATTTTTACTCATATTTGAATGAACATTTATAGGAGATATTTAGTGGATGTATATCTCATCTGGAGTAGACAGCAAAGGTCCTTGTTATAATGTTTATTAGTCATGTCACGATTGATGTCGTTGATTAATAACAACATTGCCTAATTTAATTCACATCAGAATTGTGCTTCAAAGAACTGTATTAATCATACAGAAAAGAGCAACAGTTAAGTATGTGTCTTGACACTTTCTGTAAGTTTATTCCTATTTATATATAGTTTAGGAACAAACAGCTGCTATAAGAAAAGTAAAGGGGGAAAATATGCAATTTGGATATATGTTGCAAAGAGTCCATAATGACTGTTTAAGTAAAAGTCATGTGTAAAAAAATAATTATTTTAGCAAAAAAAATTTACTTAGTTATCATATTCCTTCTGGGAATGAGTTTAATTATATTTAATAAAACAGACCCCAGATCAAAATTAAGAAAAACAGATGCTTCCCATTGCTTGTCTAGTGTTTCATGATGTGCTGAACACTTCAGTAAGCCAGCTGTATACCTGGAACAGCCTCACAATGAAAATACGCTGTGAACTGGCTTAGCATCTCATAATGACAGCGTTGATTATTATGATCTTGGAATATGAAGTATCATCTGTTTATGGGGAAAAAATGAATAAATGGTTCTTCTCTACTTGTTGACATGAGGCATTTTGCTGAAACATAGCCAGAATTTTGGAGTGATGTGCGTAATATATGAATGGGTACAACCCTTGCACGTTTCCTTACAGAGATCTGCGACTGGGGGTAGATGATTTACAATCTGCTCTGTGAGCGCAGGAACCAGATAAAGAAATGAGCATATATTAAACTGTTAAAACGTGAGATCCTCCATATTAGATAGGAAGCAAACTCAAACTGTGCAGTTGACTGGAAATGCCACCTAATCCCTGCTTAATTAAAGCAGCACATTCTACACTCCTGTTGTGTTGGGGGAGTACAGAGTGCGGGACGACTGATGTTTGAGGAAAATAGCAGTCAGCGTGGCTAATCTCAAAGACTTGGGAGCTTTCTGGCTACATAAATCAGCGCGACTTCTGAATAGCCTCATAAAACACCGTATCATTGCCATTCCACTCACGAGGTTTTGGTTCTTCCTACAGCATGCAGATCGTTAGGAAACTTCTAAGCAATCAAGTAATGTGGGTCTGATGAAATTACTCAATCAATGCACAGGCCCAAAGTAGAAGCATAATTCAAACTTGCATAGTTTTCATGTGGCAAAGACCTTTCTTTCACCAGGGTGAAGGAGGTGATTCAACATGAAGCACTCTATGTGTGTATATGTACTTGGCAAATAAATACATGCAGCTAATAGATACCTCTGAAATATGATTAACAGAAAATTCAAGCAATTTTAATATCATATATATTTAGAGTAGAATAAGTGTATTTTCATCTCAAACACCTTGGCTCAACTATTAAAATTTATTTCATGATCATAGTAAACTAATTTATTCAAAAAATATTAAAGTTTAATACGCAGCAGTTTTCTTTACTAAACTATCTACATGAAGTAAAGGCAGAGAGATAAGAATTTTCATACACATACCAAGGTTCAATATCAAAAGCATACAATGTTTAAGGAAATTACTAGAGCAATGACTTTTTATCTTCCCTGTGTGCCTGAACGATCTACAGCAGCCACTTTCCCATCAGGCTGAGGAAATCTTCATTTCTGCATATCTCTTTAGATCTCTGTAAGTGAAATATTCCTTTCATGGTGGTGTCATTTTCAGCCCTTTAGTCCTGAGCTAATGCACTCCCTCATACTCGTGTTTCTCATATGATTTCATCAGAGTAATAGCCTAGAGAATTTTTTTCCTCACCGAGTAAGCAAGCTGACCCAGCGCATGGTAACTGCTGCCATACAAGTTTAACAGAGATGTACCAATTTTTAATTTATCATACTTTTGCTAAATGTGCAGCAAAGGGGGCATTTAACCTCTGAAGTACACATAGCTTAGCCAATTTTCAGTACATTATAAGAGGTATAAGGCTTTTAAAACTCTGTTAGCTTCACTGCAATATTTAGTAGTCTATAAAAGAAGCCAATTCCCTTGTCTTATACAATAATTTCATTCAAGACAAATTAATTGAGAAAGAATTAGCTATTTTCATTGGTTATAGACAGCTAATGCACACAGCTAGGTTTCTAAAGAAGCATGTAATTGCTGCACGGTTACTTTTTACGACTATAGTTATAAACAAGGAAACCATTTCACTTTGACAGACAACAGTCATCTTCTATTCTGAACCAAATGCCCAGACTGGGTTGTAAAATAGTACTACTCTCATAAAGAATGCTAAGATGTACACATACACACATATGTGTTTGTGTATTTACAAATACATGTAGAGCATAGAGCAAGCAATAGAATAACACTTGGCTACAACCCCCCCCCCCACGGGGAGTGACAAGCATAATCCAGAACCCCCCAATCATCAAATTAGCATAGAGAACGGTATGCTGATCACCCCACACACACACACAATCTTGCCCTTGTTACTTACAACTGGACATAAATTCATGCCTGGTTCATTTCTAACTCTATCCGTGTGTCACTGAACCTCTCAGTGAGACCATAATTCCTCCCTGAAAAGTTCTGGACCTACAGGCACTGTAAACCCCCAGGCAAGCTGGGATCCAGAAGGCCAGCTATCTAATGCTTCATTTTCTTAATGCACAAGGGTAAGGCTTTCTGAATTGTGACCTCATTACCCCTAGCACAGAGACATACAGTCCCATTGATAGAAATGATAGAGAATGGCTGACATGTTTACAGAGATAGCCTATAATACTAAAAGAGGGAGCCCCCTGGAGCTGAGGACGTGTCCACCACAGGCAAGAACACAGGCAGAAGCCCCTAGCTTGGGAGGAACTGCCACCTGCAGCTGTATCACCTGCCAGGTGTGTGTGTGTGTGTGTGTGTGTGTGTGTGTGTGTGTGTCACGGTGGAAGGGCAAAGAAGCTATGGCCCATCTGTCGCCTGGATTTGCAAAACAGATTGTACCGATAAAAGTCCTGTACACCAAAAAATGAAAAGAAAAAAAATTTTTTTTTTTCTCTCAGTGGGGTCTCAGTGCAGCCCAGCTGGAGGAACCTTGCTTGCCCAGGAGGGGAATTTCGAAGAGGAAAATATCACATTAGCACTGAAAAGGCTGCAAAAGCCTGTCTCCACTCAGCTCCCGGGGATTAGCAAGTGAGAAGAGTTGGAGCCCTTGGCCGCGGGCACCCTGCATGATAATGACTCGAGCCCGCCGCTCCCGCCACGCGGCCCGGCTGCTCGGCTCGCCTATAGGTGGGGCCAGGAGCCCGGCGACGGGGCCTCGGGGAGCGGGGGCGCAGGGCTCGCCCTGGAGCCGCCCGGCGGCCGCCGCGGCCGGCCCGGCCACCACCGCGGCCTGCACCGGCTTTCGCCTGCTCCACGCCCCGAGCCGGGAGCGCGTGCCCCGCCGTGCTCTCCAGCCGCGGCGTCCGGGAACCGCAGAGGACCGCGAGCCCGGGCGCCTGCACCGCTCGCCGCAGCGGCCCCGGCCGCTCGCGATGCAAAACCACCTGTTCGAGCCGCGGGGAGCGCCCCCGGCCCAGCCCGCCTCTCCCCGCGGATGGCACTGCCAGCCTTACCCCCCACCCTCCGCCTCACGGCTTTTTCCCCCCTAATGGCTCAAATGTACATCCGGGAAAAACCGGGAAGGTAGAGTCGATCTAACTTCCTTCTCCCCACACCCCGAGTCTCCACGCGCCCCACACTCCTGCGCAGAGGCCAGCCTGCGCCCCCACCGCCCGGCCCGCACTCCCCACCCGGCCTCATTCCGCGCCGCGAGGCTCAGCCACAGCCTCGGGAGAACCGAGCCAGCGCGAGCGCGGGCACCAGGGGCGCGAACCCAGGCCACCCCAGCAGC
This sequence comes from Meriones unguiculatus, assembly GCF_030254825.1. Classification (NCBI taxonomy): domain Eukaryota; kingdom Metazoa; phylum Chordata; class Mammalia; order Rodentia; family Muridae; genus Meriones; species Meriones unguiculatus. The sequence continues at coordinate 8,122,503 of NC_083368.1, read as the reverse complement.
TGCCGGAGGCTCGAGGGGTGGGGGAGCAGAGATTCTTGCCAGGGAAACGCTAGGGAAAGTCGCCGCGAGCCGCACCAGCCCTGCCTTACCGATGTGGATGATGGAATCGGCGGTCGCCACGTCCCAGGTTCGAGACCACCAGAGGGACAGAAACAAGAGCAAGGGGAAAACTTCCATCCTCCGACGCCGATCCTCCTTGACCAGGACTTTGCTTCCAATTACGTAGATAATCTTGTAGCCGGTCCACAGAGTTTGAGGTCACGGTAGAGTTGGGTGCAGCTTCCCCCGCAATTTCCAAATCCCTCTGGCCGGAGCGCAGCCTTTCCTAGTCGCCGAGGAGGCACAGGCGACCCGAGAGCCAGCACAGCCGGAGGCAGCCTCCTCCCGAGCCCTGTCACTCGGAGGGGAATTTTGGCATCGCCAGAGTTGTTTGCAGTTGGGCTTTTAAAAACCGTCTCCAGCCTTGGCTGTTCTCGGACAGGGGGCGAGGCTGGCGCTCGGACGCTGGCCCTGGCCGCGCGGGGGCCGCGGTGGCGGGTCCCGGCTCCGCCGCAACTTGGGCACCCCCGCGCCGGATGTGCCCGCGCCCTCCCCCGCCGCCGAGCCCCTCCGCCCGGGCCGCGCGCGGTCGTGGCGCCTCGCGGCCAGCCCTCGGAGCCGCGGGCGCCGAGGAGGACGCGAGCGAGCCGCCGGCTTCAGCGGGGAGGGGGAGGCCCGCTCCGGGAGGGGTGGGAAAAGTGAACTTGAAGGTGATGCGGAGAGGGATGCAGAGAAGACGGCCCCTGCGCGCGAGGCGGGCGCCGGAGCTGGCGCGGCGGGCCCGAGCCGCTCCGCGGGCGCGGTGGCGGGGGAGTCCGCCGGGAGCGAGCCGCGGGCCAGGCCGGCGCGCGGAGCCGCGGCGCAGGAGGCTCCGGAGCCGCTCGCCCGGCGGGATGCGGGGAGCCAGCGGCAGCCCGGCGAGCTCCGCTGCAGCCCCGCGTTGCCTAGAAATGGATCACCTAGGAGAAGCAAGTCCGCAAGAGAGCGGTGCTGTCAGGCGGAGAGGGGAACCGAGAGAGGAAGAGCTTCTAATAACCACCTCCTCCCCCTATCTGCAATACAAGGGAGAAACAAAACCGCGCTCTAAATTCCCTGGGAATCTTCACCCGGACTGAGAAAGGCAGGACTCGAAAGAGAAGGCGGTGAAGTCCCCCACCTGCCTTGATTTTTTTTTTTTTCGAGGTTAAAAGCAACCTAAAAAAGCCACCCCACTTATTTAACCTTGCTATCCCCCAACAGGTATCGGACTTTTTTTCTAGTCTTCGTCTGGAATTAGACACATTGGCTGAGAACAAATTAGGGACACCTAGTCACTTAGGGAAAAGAAGACCTAGAAAGCTTTTTAATGAGATTTCAATTATAAAGTTATAAAAAGCTGAGAATGTGCTAATTACCTTTTAAACACTGGGATTTATTTTTTTCGGGTTTTTTTTTTTTTCATTCTTTTTTCAGTCTCTCCTTTTTTTAAGGCAGAATACTGAAAGAACTTGAAAAGGGACAATCTTGAGATTTTAAAATATAGCTAATATTAAAGTCAACAAAACAAAACAAAACAAAAAGAAGTCTCGGGGGTCAAAATACTGCATTTAGTTAATCACCTGTGCAGTTAAACCGCCGTGGGGAAGCTCCTTCCTGTCCTTGGGAAAGCTGCAGATGCAGTGTCAGGCAAGCTCCCAGCCCTGGGAGAAGGGACTTTGTGCAAGCCTTGTCCCTCCCTGCTCTGGTGTCTTCTTCTGATGACTAGTTTACACCCTTACTGCAGAAGGGGGGCTCCGTTAACTCCTAAGTGTGTAGCTGAGCTCAGGTATTAACAGCTCTGATACTGTTTCAGTTGCAATGGTAGTCTTCTGGGAATCTTGTCACCTGGAGGATGGATGTCACAACCCACGTTCCAAGACTGTGATCCTTCTTTCCTGTTCCCCCACTGACCCCCTTTTCTGACATCATGGTGATTTGGCTTAGTTGCCCATTCTCACCTCTGCTTCATCCTACCCTTCCTTCTTCTTGCAAATTCCATCCCTGGACTTTGCAGGAAGTGTTTTGTTCTTTTGGTGCTCACATCAACAGTTCCTCCTGGATCGCACAGAGTTACCTTCCATTCAAGCTCCTCCGCACTTCAAGAGCAAGAACCTGTCTTGCGTGAAACAGCCCCTCACCTTTAAATGTGAAAAATTCCATCCGTCTTCTGTGCTCTTACTGCAGTCCTCCTTTTTATCACAAAAAAAAAAATCTTCTTAGAACTTAGTTCACCAGTGAACTAAGAACTTAGTTCTTCAGTGATGATCAGGACCTGTACACGTGCTTTTGACGTAACTTTCGCAGAAAGCCCCAATTGTTGAATTTCATATCTTTCTGAATCTAGAACAAACCAGTACTTCCAGGAAGCCACCACTGATTGTACTTCCCAATCAATGGTCATCATCTCTTCATTTCCCCTCATGAAGACACATGGCTTCTGTATGGATTATATTCATGTTATTATTGATGTCATTCTATTGTTCAAAGCATTCTAATGCACTTTCATGAATGTTGTTGCAGAAAACAAATTTTTAAAAACAGTTGTATTTTCACACAGCACTGTGGGTGGTTTCAAAAGCTAGTGACTCACTGTGTATTCCATCAAGAGAAATTGTGAGGTCATTTGAGATGGACACAACAAAATCTTATCTTAGAATGAAAGATGTAGGTGGAACTGTCAATAATTGTGTCATTCTTATCTTGATAGGTGTTGTTCTTGGAAATAACTAATAGCTAAATATAGTCATGTTCAAATAATCTATCAGAAGCTTCTTTTTAATGTACCATAAATAAAATGTTGTCATTATTCAAAAAATCCTCTATTTAGTAGTTTTCTATCTTAACTTCACTATGGAATAATCTGGTACCTTGTGTACCTCCTGTTTCTGAGATAAAACATTGACTAAACCAACTCATGTAAAAGAAAAGATTTATATGGCTTATACTTCATGTCACTTTCCTGTCCATCGCCGAGGGAAGTCAGGGCAGTAACTCAATCAATATACTGGAGGCCATGAAATAATGCTCCTTACGGCGTGCTCTTTGTGGCTTCCTGAGTCTGCTCTCTTAAAGAACCTAGGACCACCTTCCTGCCTACACGGCACCCTAGGCAGTGAGCTGAGGACTTCCATACCAGCCATCAATCAGGAAAATGCTCTAGAGATATGTTTACAGACCAGTCTGCTGGAGGCATTTTCTCAACTGAGGCTCGCTCTTCCCACGTGACTCCAGTTTGTATCAAGGAGACAAAAACTAAAGTTGCATACCTGTGCTTCTCTGCAAAGAGCTGGTATGAGTACACGTAAGTCAGAAACTCCAAAGCCTGGAATTCAACGTATCAGCTACCTATTTCTGTAAATAACTCTAACGTGTAGTCATAGTTCAGAATCACTATTCTAATACTTGGACATCTAAAAAAAATTTGAGCGACACATCACAAACCCCACCAAGACATAATGATCAACCGCTGTCAATCAAAAGAGGTCACTCAAACATGGGTTGAAGCTTTCTAAATGTAAAGCAAGAAAGTCAGTGCAAAACGAAAACATGGCATCAGCGATTGCTCTCCAATTTAGGAGCACTGTCCAAATGACTGCTGTGCCCACTGAGGACTAAGTAACTGGCCTTGTATGAATATAAATGTATACACTTAAACAAAGTATAATCGTATTTTTTAGAAAATTAGATTATTATAGTTACCTAGAAACAAAGATTTACTATGTGCAGAATAGATATTAAATACCAGGTGTAAAAACAGCATACTCAGTGTGTTTTTTAATTAATTGTTTATTGATGTACCGAGAATTGGACCTTGTATATGTTAGACACATGCTAAGAAATGTCTCCATCACATAGCTGTATCTTTAGCTTATTCTTTTTCTTATTCTTTTATTGTTGTACAGGTTGTCAGTAAATTGTCTAGGTTGGGCTTGAACTTATGCTCCTTCTGCACCAGCCTCCTAAGTAGCTACAAGTACAGATCTATACCAACAAGCCAGGCTTGGTTGTGTTTTGTAATAGACTCTGCTTAGATGGGTTCTATTCTGTAATGCTGCTTCACTTGAATCAGTCATCACGTACAGGAATGGCAGATGCACCTGGCCTACTGTGCGCAGCCTCCGTCCTTATGCAGACAACCTTCATTCCCTGGATTTCCGTAACAGGCGCTTAACTTTGCGGGGAATTGAAGTGAATGAAAATGGGTAATTCATGGATTTTCCAACCTGAGACTGTCACCACTGAAGAATCATTGTGACATGTACATCAGTGACATAGTTACAGTTTCAAGATCAAAATTATCAGGTTTTTGTTTGGTTGTTTGGTTGTTTGGTTGGGTTTAGTTGTTGTTACTGTTTTTTTTTGGTTTTTGTTTTTCGAAAAGCAGAATTTCAGAAGAGTATTCATTTGTGTTGCTGGGTTAGGGCACATGCAGGCTCCTTCAGAAGCATGTTGTGTGGAAGGAAAGTGAGAGCATGGGAAGTCATGCACTAGGTCATTCTTTCATTTTCACTTGAAAAACATCTAAGACTTCAGTGTCTTCATTTGCAAAGTAAGCTTCTTTCTGTTAAAAAAAAAACAGCACTGAATTAGCTTACCTTCATCAAATGTTAACAGCTTCAGTGATGTACCAATATACAGAGGGTTTTGTTTTAACATAAATATCAATACATTTGTAAGTGTTCACTTTAAGCTTAAGGCATGGTTAGCTCCCCAAATAACACTACCAAAATGTATTTGGTATAATTATGTTTAGTTGTATGTTTATGATATCATTAGCATTGTGAATGTGTGTATCCACATAAAAGAGTAAATAAATCACAACCTTACCATCAGTATATGAAGAAATAAAAGAGCAAAATGGCCAGCTAATGACTAGTTGTGATGAAAGGAGTTAGTTAAAGTTATGCAGAAATGTTCACTGTGGAAGGGAAAGGCATGGCTTTCCTTGAGAGAGGAGCCCAAAGGAATTTTTTTTTAACTTAACATATCATGGAAATTCAGTGTTGATGGAATTTCAGAGGCTGATTTATTCATTTTCTTGTTTTCCTCTCTAAATAAGGATAAAGAAAACTCAGTCCCAGAATTTATACCGATATTTGCTAAAAAGAATTGTAAACTTACAAAACAAAGTTTGGCTGTTCTATAGTTATTTATTTTGGTGTCTATGAATGTTTTGCCTGAATGTATATTTGCTCACCATGTGCACACTAACTGAGCAATAAAACGACATAACTCCCAGAATAGAGTTATTGGTAGTTTTCAACCTACATGGATGCTGGGAATCAAACCACCATATGGGTGCTAAACCATCTTTTTAGCCTTATAAAACACAGTGTTTGGTTTTAATAAGTTCAAAAATTTCTATGGAATACTTTCATGTTGGATGTACTTTGTCATTTTTTTCAAGTTGATCACTTTCTAGTTTACGAAGTGTTTTGTTAATATTTATCCACCACTTCAAATATTATTGAATGATATTTACCTCCTTTTTTTATTTCCTGTCTTTTTCCTTATAATTCAAATTCTCAAAAATGTTTTTAAACTTTTCAGAGCTTTCTCTAAATGTGTAAGACTGTCTTGCTTGGGAATATTTTGAGATATAAATTTCAAACAAATTCTTTAAAAGTGTTGATTATTAAACACAAGTGTTTTAGCGAATTCATTTATAAGCAAACTTGACTCAAATGGACTGTTTAATTTCACGTATTTTTCACCATCCAAGGGACCCATGATATTGAAGTATGAGGCATAGGGATTTATTCATATAAATAAAAGTTGGAAAATCTTTTCCATGTTTCCCCATATCTAATCAGGGAATCGTAGTACACATAAATTAACTGAAGGAAGTAAGGTGATGACCTGGAACCTAACAAGGACACTTTTGAGATTACCCCTCACTACATTTTATCCTGTCCCCACAAGATGGCAGCCATGCCTGATGCTGATATGATCAGCTTATGTTTTAAGTGTCCCAACACTAACAGATTACCAGAGTATCAGTAACTTGTATTAACCAATTTACAATGAAGTAAACTTGGTACTTTAACTAATTTTTGTTTCAGTTACTTGATTTCCTCCATGCTTTATTTTTTCTTCATGGAATTTTTAGTTTTCTAGTAGGAGACTCATTTGATTTATTTTACTCATTAGCCATGTACCACCCACTCCTGTACTGAAAGGTACAGGACATGAGGGCATTTTTTTATTTCAATTAAAATATGTTGTATAAATTTGAAAAAAAAAAAAGGTGTTTTAACTCTTTGATTTTTCTAAAGAAGAAAATGTTACATATGTTTACGTAAGAAACCTCACTCTACCATGGAAGGGAAAGAATGTTTTTACTATATGACAGATTACTCTTCTGAGGCATCTTAGTTGTGTGCCATGACAGGTCAGCTAAAGTCTAAATGAATTCATAATGTCAATGACATGAGTAATTATCACTGTAATTTCTACAGTGGAAAGCAAATGCCAGCAAATAATAGCTGTTTAAATTGTTAAAAGAAAAACGTCCTATGGACATTAACAACATGTACTTGAAGTTTCCTTGTGCACTATGCTTCAGATATTAACTACACATTTTACTTCAAAGATATTGTATATTAAAACAGCACAAGTAATCAAGAAAATCTAGGTATATAAATAAAATCTGTTCTTGTTAGATAGTTAATCAGTTATAGTTTATGTCTATGTGACTACAAATGTGAAGTCATAAAACCTTTGAAACACGTAATTTCAATTCTTAATCAGCAAATACACAATCCATTCAGACCTTGAAAAGAAAAGCTCTTTGCTGCACACCATTCCTAAAAGTCACTCATTAGCCATGCGCCACTCACTAAATTTCTGTGTTTTATTAATGGTGTGTGTAAATGGAGAGAACAATTAATGAACAAAAGTATGGAATTGGAATGCCAAATAGAAATGGTTGAATAATGCTCATGTCGCATAATAGTATCATCTTAATTTATGAGTAAATAAACAGATTGCCAAGGTCAGAGTGGTCTAGTTACATGATCATCTCACCTGCTTATCACTCCTTGATTTACCGGAAGAGTAGATGCTATATTCTTGATCTAAAAAGGATGAAAGATATTTTCAAAAGTATCTCTTAAGAAATGTCAATAAAAATAATCTCAGCAACATAAATCCATATATGACTCTCTGTCTAAATTTAACTTGACCTATTTTCAGTTTGGCTTATATGACCAAAGAGAATAAAGGGGGAAACATTGAATTTTAAGTTAATTCTCTTAGAATTAATTTAAAGTTTGCAAATATTAAGTAAGTTTTAGTATATCATTTTATTTTCTATTATTTCTTTTTTCAATTTTTTATTACATTTTTATTTTTATATTTACAGTGTATTTACTTTGTGTCCCAGCTGTAGACCCCTCCCTCATTCTCTCCCAATCCCACCCTCCCTTTTTCCCTCATCTCCTCCTTGCCCCTCTCTAAGTCAACTGATAGGGGAGGTCCTCCTCCCCTGCCATCTGACCTTAGGTCTCTTCAGGACTGGCTTAATTCTAAAGTACTTCTGCTATAGTACTTTTTATTTAATACAGAAAGACATAAAACAAATTAGATATAGCGTCAAAGATGTGAGAATGAGACAGTACTCCCAAATTATAAAAAAGTTAGTGTCTGTAGAAAAACCTGAGTCAATGTTTCTCACAGTTGACTTTGCTATGGTTTAGAATAAGGGTCAGTTTCCATCAAATTTCCTGTGCTAAAAGCTTGTTCCCCTAGCCAGGTGAGGTGGAGCACAACTTTAATCTCAGCACTGGGGAGACAGATGCAAAAGGATCTCTGAGTTGTAGGCCATCTGGTCTACAGAGTAAGTTCAAGGACAGCCAGGGTTACACAGAGAAATTTTACATCAAAAATTTAAAAAGAAAGAAAGAGAGAGAAAAAGAATACTTGGCCCCCAGCAGAGTGCTGAGAAACGAGAAACCAAGAGATGGAGCCAAGTGTGAAGTCCTCAAGTGTCCAGCTGGAACAAGCTCTTCTTCTTTGAACATTAGCTCAGGAAGTCAGAGCACCTTTGCACACTCATGCTCTGACTACAGAACCCCAGGACCAGAAGCCGAAGCCAACTTCTCTCTGGGAGTCATTGCTGCAGCTCTTCAACCACAGTGACTGAATCTGACTGGATTGGCCCTGAGGAAAGCTCTCTTCTGAAAAAAACAAAAAACAAAAAAAAAAAACAAAACAAACAAAAAAAAAAAACACCAAATGAAAAATTTGGTACCCACAAAAGTTTCCTTACATATACATAAATAATTGATATTATTTATATATTTTGTATATCAACATTTATATATGTATACTTACATTTAACAAAATAGTTAATCTTCATTTATAAAGCAAAAAATTATTTTCTTGACATAGAATAATTAAATCTACTTACGTGTCTACTTCCATTTTTACATTTGCAATAAGCTTCCTTTGTGACTCTGAAAATACACTTTCTAAATCTCAAATGTAGAACAATTTTTATTTTATTTTTGTTTCTCTGTGTTCTGTTTCTGGGTGCTTGTATTAGTGTGATTTCTAATCTGTACACTGATTTTATATATATAAATATTTTGTGAAAAAAGAAAAATGTATCACTCACCAATAAACTTGTTTTATTTTTTACAATATTATAAACTTCAACTTGTGGTTGATTAGAATGAAAAATAAGCCAATGAGAATATCATTGTAATTGTAATTTTAACAAAGGAAAACTGATAAATACTTATACAGATAGATAGGTAAGTAGGTAGAGAGACAAATATCTTTGAACCAATTAGAGAGCTGAGTAGTAAAATAAAAAAATAGATAAATAAATAAAAGAAAACGAGAAAATAAAGAGTTGCAGAGAACAGCAATCCAACCCAACCTGAGATAGGAGAATAATGCTGTGTAGGGAGAGGAAAAACTTCTGTACAAGCAGAAAAGAAAAGAAAAAAAATCAGTCACATTTTAATGATTTGTCAAATATTGATTTGGTAAAGACATTAAAATTACTGAGAATCCACACAGTGGTATTTACACTCAAGCACAGACCCTTTTATATGTCTCCACTAGGTGGCCGTAGGTAAGATGAGGGAGGAGACCTCTGCAGTGCTAAAAGCATGATCAAAGAAAAAGCACTGATTAAAAATAAATAAAGAAATAAAAGCATGATCTAATTGTACCAGGTTCAAATTATAGGGTTTTTTTTTTTTGGGGGGGGGGGGGTTACTGCTTGTTTGTTTCTCTTCATTAGCACTTTTTCTGTAAGTAGAAGTTTTAAACACTAGAAGAGAAAAACCAAACTGTCCTATGTCCAGAACACAGCAAAAATTTTAGACAGAAGCAAATCATAACAGTGTCTATAGAAGGTTAATAAGCCCAACACCCTCATAAGCACCAAGAAAACATTTCTGTTTGAGGGGACAGTGGATAAATCAAAATTTTAATATCATAAAAAGTACGAAATTGCCAAAGGCAAGGTTGGAATAACTATACTTTCTCCTGTAAATATTTTTGGAGGAAGCAAGTGTGAGCATGGATTTCACCAGTACGCACAGAGGCAAACTCATGGGTCTCTCCTAAGACTGAAGCTGTGCCCTCCAAGCGAAATCTATTCCTTGCCCTCACAAAGAATACCACAATGGATAAGCCATAGGTGTTGAATATTTTGGAGAGGAAAGAGTAGAATGAGACCTTTGACTTCACACAGTGTTATACAATTTCTGAAAGTGGTGTATGGAGAAGAAAATCAGAAACGTCCTCTGCTGTCATAGAAAGTAATGTAGTTCAGTGATGCCTGCGCTGAAGAATAAGTGCTAGAAGATAAATAAAATACAAAATCCATTCCCTGGCGTGTAATTGGGCACATCTATATTTTTTTCGGCAACAAAGCAAGTACCAGACCACATTACAAGGCAAACCCTTCCTCAAAAATATTTATCTATCTATATATCAACTATCTACATCAATTTATCCTTTATCTATAGTCTACCTACCTATCTATCCATAACTCTATCCCTCCTTCCTTCCTCTATCCTCCTACCACTCTCACTATTGAATACACTAATACGTTAGCAATCGGTGTAGTCTGCTATTTATCTCTGGGTGTGACATATCACTGAATGGACAAGGAGAAAGAAGAAAAAAATGGTCACACATGGTTACCTAGGATCTCAGTGATTACTCAACTTTGCCTTTTCTCAAGATGCAAATAATCTGAGAAGATGCTAAACTATTTAGGAAGCAAAAGATTAATTGAAGATTGGCCTCCATGATGCATCTCCCATGGTGTGGCTTTATAGTGATACAACTATTTTATGGTTACCCACCCACTCTTCAAATTATCCTCACACAAGGTTCATTAAGCAAATAAACACATTGGTTCACGAAGATGGAGTATGGTACATAGTCATTGCTTTGGCATGTCATTAATGCCCTCTGTGAACTGGACATATCTATTACAACTCACAAGAAAAATGTGAGCAGAATACAACATTAAGAAAAAAATGCCTCTACACATTCCCCTACAAATGTTCTAGACTTCAGCTAGTGCTGTTCCTCATTCAGATGTCAGCATTTATTCTAATCTTTTTGAAATTACATTTTTATACTAATTATTCACTTTGTATTCCAGCTGTAGCCCCTTCCCTTGTCCACTCCCAATACCACCCTCCCTCCCTCATCTCCTCCCATGCCCTTCTTCAAGTCCACTGATAGGGGAGGTCCTCCTCCCCTTCCATCTGACCCTAGCTTGTCAGGTTTCCTCAGGAGTGGCTGCATTGTCCTCCTCTGTGGCCTGGCAAGTCTGCTCCTCCCTCAGAGGGGTGTGGTCAAAGAGCCAGGGACTGAGTTCATGGCAGACAGTCCCTGTTCCCCTTATTAGGATACCCAATTGGAGACTGAGCTGCCATGGGCTATGTATGAGCACGGGTTCTAGGTTACATCCATGAATGGTCTTTGGTTGGAGTATCAGTCTCAGAAAAGACCCCTGTGCCCAGATATTTTGGTTCTGTTGCTCTACTGTGGAGCTCTTGTCATTCTAATCTTAAATGAAAGTAGCAAATAGAAAAACAAAACAAAATAAAATAATATCCAGAAAGAAAAACTATAAAAAAATAAATAGCAACAATGATGAACAATGATAACAATAGAACTCTAAAAATCATCATTTAGAAGATTATTACTGGATGAAATAATATAACAAAACATAGTGGAATGGAGATAAGATATATAAACATAAAAAGACATTCTATTGGGAAAAAGCAGAAATATATAGTGAACTAATTTTTCTTGAAATTGACAAATGAGAAGAGCAAACTATATTGTAAAGAAGGCAGATCAAAGAAGGCAGATTACTTTAGTGATCTGCCTTCAATATCTGAGGGAAAGATTCATGAACCCAATGCATTAATAAGAATTATTCAAAATGAATAAATAGTTAAAAATACTGTTAAGTTCTTACAGAAGTTGTGGGACAAGGTCAAATGACTAACTCACAATGTTAAGGGGAGAATAGATAAACAGAGATGCTAAAAAAGCTGGAAAAAGCATATGAGAAGTAGACATACTTAGACAAAGACAAGAAACTAGATATTCATGGTCAATATTTTTAAATTTAAATTCGAAAATTAAATGGACAAATACTAAGACATATTAAACCTTGGCTTTAAAAAAAGTAAATAGCTAGATTTGAAATCAATCTGAAAAAGAAGAAAAAAATCATATATAGGAAGAAAGAATTGCACTGTATTTTTTATTCGAAATATGCAAGAAGAGCTGTTAATTAAATTGACCCTCTAGCTGCCTCTCTCTCTCTCTCACCCAGAAGGAAATCTGTTGCCTAGGACCAAAATTGACACCTGACTGACCTGAGTGTTAGAGCCTGGGAAACAGGTGAAAACTAAGTCCAGCCTTCCCATCAATGATGGCCATTTTGAACTATGGTACCATCTAGTACCCACCTTTGCAATTCATATGTAGGCTAGGAAAAAATTGCCTGAACACTACAATCTGAAAACATTAAGAGTTAGAAATTGTCTGTGTTGCCTTATTTAATGTACAGGGGGCTCTATCCCTTTTGCGTCTAACTTTGATGCAATGTCTCTGTTGATATTTCAGAAACAAACAGATCTCTCTCCCTTCAGAACCACTATCACGCTCGCTATACACAGAGGGTTTCTCTTCAAATGAAGCTCCCTTTCAGACTGGAAAGGTCTGCTCCCTACTTCAGGATGCTATTAGCTAAGAAAGCTTCACTGAAGGGTGATAACAACAAGAAATGATACATGACAAAAAAATGGAATTCACAAATTAGAGCTCAAAGCCAACCCAAAACTACACAAAAACAAAAACCCAATAAAGTCAATTTAGAAAACAAAACTTAATAGAATTCATTTATAAAACCAGAAATTATAAAGATTTATGTTAATGCCAAAGATGCTTGGTGTTAGATGACAATATCTGAATTCATTTAAAGAGATGACAGTGGGCTGAAATAGTGAAATAAAAAGGCAGTATTTTTTTCTTGTAAAAGTATTTTGAAGTAATTTTAATTTGCATTCATAAAGATGTTGAACACTTTTTAAAATTATTGCTTGGCCATTTGTTTTTCTTCTTTTTATAACTGTATTTAGTTCCAAAGTCCTTCTTTAAATTGAGTCTTGTCTTCTTGGTGTTTAGTTTTATTTTTGTTTGTTGTTATTGTTTTAGACATTAATCCTCTTTCATATGTATAACTGCCAAAGATGTTTTCCCCTTCTGTTGGCTTCATTTTTACTTTGTTGTTGGCATCCCGAGCCACACAGAAGCTTTTTGTTTGATTAGTTCCTATTTGTCTGTTGCTGGTCTTGTTTCCTGCATTTTCAAAGTTCTCTTCAGAAAGTTTCCCTGGCCTGTTAGTTGACAATAGGCTCTACTCTTCCCTCCTATCAATTTTTGGGTATTAGGTATTTTGTTGAGTTCTTTGATTCATTCTCAGGTAAGTATTTTTGCAAAGTAAGAGATAAGAATCTAGTTTCATTCTTCCAAAATGAGCTTTCCTGTTTAGTCAGTACCAGTGGTTGAAGATGCTGTCTTTTTCTCAAATGAATATTATTGGCATCTTTACCAAATATCAGTTGGTTGTAAAGATTAGTACTTAGATTTTCAATTCTGTTGCACTGATTAATGTAGCTATTTTTCTGCCTTTATTAACCTGGCTCTCAGCATAAATTGAAGTCAGGAATGGTGATGACTCCAGCAGTGTTTTTTTAATTTTCAGGATAACTCACACATATGTGGGCAACTAGTTTTGACATGAACAGTAAGAAGACACAAAGGCAAAAAAAGAGATTTCCATAAATATTTTAAGAACATTTTATATTTCCATTAAAAATTACAAAACTGGATCATATAAACAGTATTTATTTTCACATAAATTTAAATGAAAGTGGAATGGAGACCTAAGGAAAAGTCCCTAAAACCAAAAGAATAGATAAAAAGTTAAGAAAAAAAAAACTTATTTATACTGATCTTGGCAACATTTCCTTACTTTATGAATAAAATGTCTCACATAATCTAAAAACTTCAGTCTTGACAATGGTTTGTAAAATTCCCAACAGAAAGCAAACACAGACAAGGAGGACTTCACCGAACTCTGAGGTTTCAACGTAGCAAACAGATCAATGTCCTCAACAGTATTTAGGAAGTCTCCCCACATGCATTGACACAGGACTTGGAGGATCTCACCAGGCAGGTTCCTCACTGAAGATTAGCTCTCATAATTTGGGAAGAAGCCATGTAAGAAAAAGCAATGAGTAGTCACACCTAGTTGTAACACAAACAAATCACAACAATGAGCAGTATGCCACGATACCCTGAAAGGTGTAATAGTGTCACTTATATTCTGGGAGGTAACAACAGTTTCCTAAAGAACTTAGGGTCCACTCAATGAGGGGGAATTTATGCCTGGCACTGTAAATTTAACCACCATGATGAGTGACACCATTGCTCCTAAAACAGAGCGTACTGCTGTCCATTTTACTCTCCATGTGAATTCTAAGTAATTATCCTTATACTCAGAGAAAACCTCTTGCCCCTCATCAAAGAACCATATGTTTCTGTGGCAGACAGAGCCCATTACAGAAAGCTATAACTGTTCAAAATTCAGAGAACTGAATATAAAGTGCCCATTCCCAGCTAATATATCCACAACACAACCTCTACATCTATGATGCAGGGGAACATAATACAAGATTGGATATTTTGATCGTGTGAGCTGGAGTACAGGGAGATCTATTGTGAAATAATCTCCTGAAAAAGATGACACAAATTTGGCAGAGAGCAAGAACTAGTATATCAGAAAGCTTGGATTGATGAAGGGAAGAGGGAAATGATGTAATTATATTATAATCTCAAAAATATAATAAAAATAGGACATGAAGGAGGGGAGATTTAAAAGTTGGGAATAAATCTGATCTTAATGAGTTGTATGAAATTCTTTTTATATATGTGTGTGCACATCAGTGTGGAGGCCATGAAATGGATCAGAAGAGAGCGAAAGCAGAAAAAGGGAACACTTTCAGAAATGTGTATTAGCATAGTCATTATGTAAAACTTTGTGGAGGATCTTTTAAAAGATAAATATATCTGCAATAGAATTGTAGTTACCTGCAGTTCAAGAAGGGAGAGAATATGGAGAATATACCAAGATTATGCTACAATATAAGCTGTGAATTTTCAAAATCAATAATTTTTAAGTATCCTTACACCACATTAACAAATCTATAAATTTCATGAATATCTTAATTTATTTTATCTCTTTAAAAACATACACACAGATATATGTTTATATACATATACACACATATCTTTGTGTCCAACTTAAATTTAAACAAAATTATTTTAAGAGAATCATACTAATTTACAAATAAAGTTGTAAATTTCAATATTTTTCTCAACATAATGAAATAAAGTTGTTAGAAAAATTTATAAATAAAAAGATTTGAACATGTCTATTAAAAATAATTTAATTGAACACTATAAAATACTATACATATTACAATAAAACCATCTGCTTTGATGCCCTGAAGGGTGGAGCCTTTCAGAGGTCCTCCGTGGTGGTCTCCTGTCCTGTTCCCTGTTTTCTCCCTCTTCTGATGTCCATCCTCTTTGCCTTTCTATGGGAATTGAGGATCTTGGACAAGGTCCTCCTTCTTGATTGGTTTCTTTGGGTGTACAGATTTTGGTGTGTTTGTCCTGTATTATGTGTCTAGTGTGCACTTGAGAGTGAGTGTATACCTATGTTTCTTGACACTTATAGCCAAACTTTGGGCAGATTGCATGGAATCTTATGAAAGAAGAGAGAGATAGTAAGACCTGGAGAGGACAGGAGCTCCACAAGGAGAACAACAAAACCGAAAAATTTCAGCCCAGGGGTCTTTTCTGAGATGGATACTCCAACCAAGAACCATGCATGGAGATAACGTAGAACACCTGCACAGATGTAACCCATGATAGCTCAGTGAACAACTGGTTTCCATAGTAATGGAAATAGGGACTGTCTCTGACATGAACTGATTGACCTGCTCTTTGATCACCACCCCTGAGGGGGGAGCAGCCTTACCAGGCCACAGAAGAAGACAATGCAGCCACTCCTGAAGAGACCTGATAGACTAGGATTAGAAGGAAGGAGAGGAAGGCCTCCTCAATCAGATGACTTGGAGAGGGGGATGGGTGGAGAAGGAGGAGAAAGGGTGAGATTGGGAGGGGAGAAGGGAAGGAGCTACAGGGGGGATACAAAGTGAATTAACTGTAATTAATAAAAACAAAAATAGAAAATAAAAAACAATAAAATACATATTCTTTTCAGGATTACAAGAAAAATACTTCAAAGAAAAATATAATTTGAGTCATAACTCAAATATCAACAAATTTAAAAGTACTAAAATTATAAAAGGTATGATAAAATTAATATATATTCATACCTTGAAAGTCAAAATATATTTGGAATTGAAACAACACAGTTCTAAACTGTCTGTTAATTAAAATAAGATGTCACAGGAGAATTCTAATCATATAGAAATTAATAAAAAATGTAAAATCTGAAAAGTAAAGGGAGAACAACACAGAGAAAATCATGCACATTAAATAGTATGAATTTTGTCACAGAAGTAACTACACCTCTTATCTTATGCTACTATTTTTAAAAATGATATTCTAAAACATAGCATCAGAAACAAATTAATCATAAATCCAGGTAGAAATCACTGAAATTTAAAACAAACAAAAATTTAAAAATACAGAAATTTATGTAACTGTAATTTTTTTTTCTGAAAAATAACTCTCATGTTGTAGGCACCTTTAGTGACAGCGCACATTCAAATGCCAACCAACCCTATCCTATTTACCATGCTGCCTAGGTACTGCAGTTCATCCTGTGACTCTGATCCCAAGTAGGAATCTCTGAAACTCATCTGATCCCCCAGGTATGGAGTCCCTTCTTGACTTCATCCCTATCCATCTCAACCTGAAGTTAATAAAGCACCCTGCAGCTCACTTCCAGGAACTACCACGCAGTCCCTCCGTGATTCCAGCTACTACCACTCAAGGCCTATCGACAGAAACTCATGAGCCTTCCACAGACTTCTGGAGGTTTATAGTAAGAATCTCCTAAAGATACAGAGAATCACACTTTGTAGTTACACCTCTCTACCAAGCTAATTCTGAATCATCTCTGATGTCCCAACTCACACATTAAAACAGTTGCCTCAAGACTAATCCCAAAAACCATTCAAATGATCAACCTGACAAGTTCGGGTACCAGAAAGAAAACAAAAAAGATGAGAACATAAAGATGACAAAAACAGAAATAACAAGTAAACAAGAAATTAGTATCCCATTATTCTGTTTTCTGAGAAAAGCATTTCAGTTAATATACATCAGTGGTTTCTATGTATATATATATGTTCAAAAAACTAAAATAAGACACTCATGAATTCTAGAATTAAGACAGAATTAGTAAAGACAGAATTTCTAAAGAAAAACCAGGGAAATAAAACTTAAAATAAAATATTCAGTCAGTGAAATAAAAATTCAGTGCAAAGCCACACCAAGAGAATAAGTCAAATGGAAGATAGGTTTGAAGATTAGGTTGGGATTTTGAATCTCTCAATTAAAGAAAATTAAATCTTAAAAATAATGGAATATGCAGGAAAGTTGTGCTATTATGAAAAGACCAAATCTAATGAACACAGATATAAAATTAAAAATCCAGATCAAGATCACAGAAAAATATATTCAAAAAAATTATACAAGAAAAAGTACCAAGTCTAAGTGATGAAATGACCTTTAAGGCACAAAAGCCATTTAGAACACACAATAGACAGGGCCAGGAGAAAACTCTACATGCCACATAACAAGCAAAACACAAACTATACACAACATCAACAACCACAAAAAGATATTGAAAACTGTAAAAGAGAAAACTCAAGACACATAAGAATAGGACACCTGATATTTCAGTGTTGACTTTTAATACCAAGAAATCCTGGACAGATATTCTAGAAAGTATGAAAGACCACATATACCAACAGAGACTATTATACCCAACAAAGCTAGCAGGTATAATTGAAAAAGAAAGAAAATTTCTGTGATAAAACACTTATTTAAGAAATTTATGAACAGCTCAGTGTCCACGTAGGTTCCCTAGTAAGTGGATGAAGGGCTGTCTCTGACATGAACTCAGTCGCCAGCTCTTCGATCACCTGCCCCTCTGGGGCAGCCTTGCCAGGCCACAGAGAAAGAGGATGCAGCCAGTCTTGATTAGATCTGATAGGCTAGGGTCAGATAGTAGGGGAGGAGGACCTCCCATTTCAGTGGGCTAGATGAGAAGCATAGGGGGAGAAAAGGGAGAGAGAGTAGAGCTGGGAAGGGATGAGGGAGGGCACTACAGCGGGATACAAAGGGAATAATTATTATAATAATAAATAGAGAAAGAGAGAGATAGATAGAGAGATAGATAAAATGAAACAACAAAAAAGAAATTTTTGAACACTAAACCCAATTTGAAGAAAATTCTGTAGTTAATTGTTCAGCCTGAAGAGAAAGTTAAACACACCACTTGTTAATAACTAATATTTATTATTGATGTATTTTTTAGTTAAACAGTGCTTATTCCTAAACCAGCTGTATACCCAAATCACCACACAGAGACTAGGGTTTATTTAGTTAACCTAGAGCACATGCTGGCCAATAGTTACTCCATCCTAAACCTCTAAGCCCTCATAGTTTCTTCCCATTCAGATTTCCAACATTGTACTTGCTTTTAGTCATATTTTAGATCTAGTTCATCTCTTCTCATGGTTCCAAGTCCTCTCCTCTCAGCTCTCTTTTCTCCATCACTCCACCCACGTGTTTCCTTCTCCTTCCCTCCAGACCAGGATATCCCACCCTATTCTCTCCATTGTTCAGCATAGTGGCTGGTTGATTTATTGACAATATGGAGAACAAATGGTGGCATGTTTACACAATCTTGAGACAGGTGAAGCTTAGATATCACAATGCAATGTCCAGATTGAAACATAACAGTGGGGTAAAGGAATCAACATTTGAATGAACAGGCTAAATTGCATACATTCCACAAGAACATTATACCAACACAGAACCAATAGGGCATAATGAATAAATAAAACATTCCACAGGAATTAATCAAAAGATATCTAAAAATATAACATCACCACCACAAGGTAACTAGAAGTAATACACACTGGTTGATGATAACTCACTGCTAATGAGCTCAGTTCTCTTCAAAATAGACACAGGCTACCAGGTTAGTTTAGCAAAAGGGACCCACTGTTTGTAGTGGTTCACACTGGCAAGACTTGCTTAAGAAGGTGGAGGCAGAAGGATCATGATTTCAAAGCTAGCCTAGCTACACAGTCTTGGTCATGAACACCTTTAATCTCAGCACTTGGAATGCAGAAAAAGAAAGATTCCTGATTTTGAAGCCAGCCTTGTCTGCAGAGCTGTTGGACAGCCATGACTACATAGAGTAGCTCAGTCTCAAAAACAAAACAAAATAAAAGCAAACAGGAGCCATCTTTTTGCTTTCTTCAATAAACACAAATCACTATGAAAGAAAGGCATCTCCTTAAGAGAAAAAAAAATTAGAAAACAAAAAAAACAAACAAGCCCAGAAAAATGGAATTAAGAAATGAACAAATGTGTTTATCCTCTATCTGTTGAAATAAACTCAGAACCCATTAAACATGTCATATTCATTGAAGATAACACTCACCAACAGGATATTAAAATATGGAATATATATGCTCCAAATTCATAAAAGAAATACAGCTAAGTCTACAATCATAGGATTGCCTTAACACAATAATTTAGTGCATGATTCTAATACCTCATTCTCATAAAACTGAGTTATTCAGATGAAAACGAATCACAGAACATTTAGAGTTAAAGAATTTAAAAGACACCGGGGACAGTGGTACATGCGTATAAACCCAGCACTAGTGGAGGCAGAGGCAGCCAGATCTCTGTGAGTACAAAACCAGCTCTACAAAGTGAGTCCAGGACAGCCAAAGAGCTACACAGAGAAACCCCGTCTCAGAAAACCAAAACCAAAACAAACAAAAACAAACAATTAAAAAACAACTACAGAACCCTTCATACAAACATTAAATAAAATAATACAGTTTCTGATTTGATGCTTTTGGAACCCACTCCCGAATTTACTACATAGTAAAATGAAAAAGAAGTCTCAACAAATAGGAAAACTGAAATAAAATCCTGCATTCTATTTGGTCACAAAAAAGCAGATCTAGATATCAAAAGCAGTAGAAACTCAAGATGAAAGAAAATTGAAAATACCCAGAACTGAATGAAAGTTACAAGGCAATATACCAAAATCTATGGGAAACAGGGAAGTCAGTGTTAAGAGGTAAGTTCACACCACTAAGAGTTACATAAAAAATATTGAGAGATTTCATATTAATAACCCAACAGTACATTTGAAAGTCTTAGAAATACAAATTAACAACAAAAAAAATCAAGACCCCAAGATAGTAAAAAAGTTATTAAAACTAGAGCTGAAATTAATGAAATAAAAATAAAAACAATCAATTAAACAAAGAGTTGCTTCTTTGAAAATATTTACAAACTTTTAGCAGATTAAATCAAATAAAGAAAAGACCCACACATAAAACGCCAGACATGAGAATTAAAATGTTAGGAGAGACATTGAGAAAATTTAGATGTTTCTATGGACATATTTTATAAATCAATATTCCACTAAACTAGAAACTATAAAAGGAATGGTTGAAATTTTAGATAGGTATGCTCTACCAAACAAGTCAAGTAAATTACTTTAATGGACATATTACAACCATTGAGATGTACTAGTTACAAAGCTCACAACCATAAAAAAACCAAGGACCAGACAGATCCATCATTGAATTCTACCACAATAAGCACTCTCAAATTATAACATATAACATATAAAAAGAAAGAAATACTTTAGAAACTTTTTTAGTGAAGCCAATAATTGTCCTCATCCAGAAAACAGGCAAATATCCCACAAAAGAAAAAAAAATTCCAATATTTGTGAGTAATACAGAACCAAAAATTCTTAAAAAAAAAAAAAAAGAGCTAAATATAGTGACAAACACCTATAATCCCAGCACATGTGGCAATACACAAAAACAATCATAGGCCATGCCCATTATCAAAATACAGGACAACACAGGGATTGGCCTGGGCCACGCTGAAATAATAACTTTTTTATCCCTGAAATGATTACCTTACAGTTTTTCCTTAACTAAGAAACTTGAGCAGCTGGTACAAAAGCAGCAGCTGGAGTCACAACATATAGGTGGGTTCACCAGCCCAGGAATTCCCTTATTCTTGTTAAAAAAAATAAATCAAGGGAGGATGTTAACACATTTAAGAGTGGTGAACAGCATAATTCATCCTTTACACCCTATAATTCCTTTACCTTCTTTATTAACTTATCCAGGGCCAGTTGATAGTAATTGATTTAAAAGTTTGTTTTATTCACAATCCTTTTGCATGATCAGGATAAGTAAAGTTTTGTTTCTCAGTACCTACTTATAATAATAATGGTCTAGTGAAAAGATATCATTGGAAACTGCTTCTACAGAGAATGTTAACTAGTCCAACTTTATGCAACAACAGCTAGAAATAATTCATGGACAAATTCTTTAATCCACTATTTATCATTACACAAATGATATTTTGTTGGCTGATTTTGATGCAGGGACCTTAAAAAATGTTTAAGCAAACAAAAACAATTCTGACATGTTGGTGATACAGATTGCTCCTAAAAAAAACCACAGATATGATACTCTATTAACTATATGGGTTATTAAAAAAAGCCAACAACAAAAGTCATAGATCTATATAGCTCAGTTGCAAACTCCTAATGATTTTCAAACATTAATGGGAGATATTAATTGGTGTACAATTAGATTAATTACTCAGGAGTTAAGTAATTTCAAACCTTACAAGGAAATTTGGACTTAAACAGTGCAAGATTCTTAACAGCTAAAGCAGAAAGAGAGCTAACTCTGATAGAAAAGAGACTCTTAGAAGCATATGTGAATTGAATAGATCCTAAAGTTGATGATATTTGGTTATTTTGCCTTGAACTCATTCTCTTACTGGGATTATTATGCAAAGGGTAGACAGCATTATAGAAGGAAGTTTTTTAGCACATAACACAAAAAGTTAAAGTCTTACACAGAAAAGGTTTCTGAATTAATTATAAAATTTAGAATAAGACTATGTCAATTATAGAGAACAGAAGCTGCTCAAATTACAGTACCTTATACTAATGCTAAGATTATTTTATTATGGGTAATAAGATTGGTAAAGTGCTTGTAATAACTATTTGGGAGACATTAAAAACAAATATTCTAAAAGCAAGCATTTTAGTTTTTAAAAGAATCTCATTGGATTCTCCCATGTATTATAAAGGGAATGCCAATTCCTGAAATACCTACATTCTATACTGATGCAAATAAACTGTGAATGGCAGACTGTAAGTTAAGCAAAATAAAATAATTCAAAGTCCATATACTTCAGTTCACAAATCAGAGTTTTATACAATCCTAATGGTAGTATTAGATTTTCCTGAATCACTTAATATAATTAGTGACTCTCAATATGCAGAAAGTTTATTTTGCATATAGAAAATACCAAATTTATACTTTAAAATTCAGAACTAACCTTGTTTTTTATGCAACTACAGCAAGCAACCAGAAATAGGGTTTTGAGGTCCATTGGCATAACGAAAAAAAAAAAAACAGTTATTAGTAGGAAATGTGTTAAAATTCTCCACTTTTCATGAAAAATGCCATGTTAACAATAAGATTAAAGAAAAAAATTCTATAACTGGCAACAAATCAGAAAAATTATTTAAAAAATGTTCTATTTGTACTTCGTATAGTCAAATGCCATTATCCATTGGAACTAACCCTAAGGATACCATTAAAAAATAAAATTTGGCAAATTGATATATTTCATTTGGCAGATTTTGGAAAACTTTAGTTTGTACATTATAAATAACATTGATACATATTCAGGGTTTCAATGGGCAACTGCTTTGCGTTCTGAAAAAGATGACTGTGTAAATATTTTTGGAAATAATGACAATTACGGGGATACTGGCAGGAATTAAGACTGATAATGCCTCCACATGTGTCTGCAGTAAGCTGAAACAATTCTTTGCATACGATAACATGAAGCACATTGCAGGTACACCACACAATCTTACAGGACAAGCAGGAGAAGAAAAATCTAATTGCTTATAAAACAAAAAGGAAGAATAAAGATCACCAGTGACAGATTAAATAATACTTTGATAACTTTGAATTTTATGAGTGTTAATATAACATTAAAAGTCACAACAGCAACTGAGAGGCATTGGATTATAGAAAAACTGTGGAAGTAAATCAACTTATACAGTATTAGGATATGTTGATATCAGAACGAAAACCTGCAATAGTTGAGCGATGGATACACAGTTTTGCTTATGTTTTTATAGGGAATGAAAAGATATGGCTTTCATCAAAACTTATAGAGATTAAGACTGAACAGGAAACAACTCTTACAAACCTTGACAATTAATCTGAAAAACATTTACTTATTTTATTTATTTATCTTTTTAATTTCTCACTAAACACATCATATTTTAATGCTTAAAACAGAAAGGGGATATATGATTTTTTTTTTCAATCCAGTCATGTTATGTGAATATATTTTTGTTTTAACCTTAGGTGTGAGATATGGGGTTGGTTCAGATTGCCCACAGCAACGATAATTTGTCTATGCTTTGGCAGGCATGTGATTATGTTAACTAAAGATAGTTTACATTTGGAATTCTGGGGGGGGGAGGATCTTGAGAGGGTATAAAAATGCCAGAACCCAGAGAGAGGCAGCAGCTGTTGCTCCCCTTGCTGCTGCCCCTACTGCTGGTGGTCCTTGCTGCTGCTTTTGCTGTTTTCTGACAGGTTTTGATGGTTGTTGTCTTGCTGGTTGTTTTGTTTTTTTAAGCAATTTTTCAATTTTTTAATATTAGTTACAGTTTATTAACTTTGTATCCCAGCTGTATCCCACTCCCTCATTCCCTCCCAATCCCACCACCCCTCCCTCATCTCCTCCCTGCCCCTTTCCAAGTCCACTGATAGGAAAGGACCTCCTTCCTTTCATGTGACCCTAGTTTATCAGGTATCTTCAGGACTTGGCTGCAAAGTCCTCCTCTGTGGCATAGCAGGACTGTTCTTCCCTTGGGGACAGGGGGGAGTCAAAGAGCTTTCCATTGAGTTCATGTCAGAAATAGTCCCTGTTTCACTTACTAGGGTACCCACTGGAATACTGAGCTACCATGGGCTACATCCGAGCAGGGGTTCTAGGTTATATCCATACATGGTCCTTGGTTTGAGAAATGGTTTCGGAAAAGACCCTTGTGCCCATAAATATTTTCTCCTTGTGGAGCTCCTGTACTCTCCAGATCATGATACCTCCCCCTTCTTTCATATGATTCCCTGCACTCTGCCAAAGGTTTGGTTATGAGTCTCAGTATCTGTTTTGATACACTGCTAGGTAGACTCATTCAGAGGCCCTCTGTGGTTGTTTTGGAGATACCCTTTCAAAGAACATTAGACTTGCCCCAAGGAACTTAATGTCCCAATCATAAGAAAGCACTCTTAACAGATCTATGCCCTCTTTCCCCTCTATCCTGCTTTTTCTCATACTTAGCATTGGAGGTGTGGTGAGGGGACATTGAAGGAATTGAAATGGAGATCAGTGCAAAAAAAAAGAGAGAGAGAGAACTCCATAAAGTAGACAAAAGTATGGCTACATGTTCTCTTTAAGTACATTAAAGTGGATTTTGTTTTCTTTATAAACTCCTTGATTTTTTAATAAAGTTTATGATTGTTCTTGTTAATTATGTGTTTTAGGGTTGATCTAGATCACTATAATTGGACAACATTTCTATAGGTCTAGAGAGTTTGATGGAGGACACTCTTTTTTGGGCTTTCATATTGCTTATGTTTTTAAAATGTGACTAGGGCATGTCGACTTATTTCATTAGTTGTGTGTTTGATCTGAGATTTCAGGCTGCCTCAGATTGAGCCTGTGCAGGAGCTATATGATGATAGCTAGGCAAGGGACAAGAGGTGAAGGAATTCCTTTATTGGAGGTAGGCTTTGATGAATGGAGACTGTCATGTACATTTTAAGAAACTTCTACATACTCAGTTTCCATGCTCAAAAGGCCTTTAGTATTAGTTATCTCTCTTCACATCCCCTCTTTGCCCATATCAAATCTCATTAACACTTCCTGTTCCTTTATTTCATTAAAAAAAAAGCAAATTGTCACAAATTCACAGCGAGGGTCCAAGATGGCAGTAACCAGCACGCACCATATCTGAGAGTCTGAGGATCTGAATCTCTGAAATTGGTACACTTGAAACACCAACGCACACTATCAAATCAGTGGACCTCTCTCATCTTCCTGAACAATACTCCAGACACCAAAGAAAGACCAACCCAGTCTGAACTACAGACCCCAGGAACAAACAGTGAAGGTTAGGGATAAGCAGATGGCCAGAGGTCGTCCTAAGAACACATTCAACAATAAAGACATTATGGCTTCACCAGCAACACCCAAAATCAATGGATACTCCAATTTATTGGAAACACAGGAAAATTATTTTAAAGTTATGCTTATCCAGTTTTAGAGGAAACGAACAAAGCTCTCAAAGAAATAGTCACACAAATTGAGGCAAATAAAGAGGAAAGGAATAAAGCTCTCAAAGAAATACAGGTAAATATAGCCAAAAAAATAGAGGAACAGTGGCATAGAGAGAGAAAACGAACAACAACAACAACAAAAAAGAAACCATCATAGAAAGACAGGATTCCACATTCAAACAGATGACGTTAGTGGTGCAAGGCATGAAAACAAAATTAGAATCAATAAAGAAAACATAAACAGAGAAAACCCTGGACCTGGAGAACTTAGAAAAAAAGATCAAAAACCACAAAGGTAAGTATCACCAATAGAATACAAGACATAGAAGAGAGAATCTCAGGTGCTAAAGATACACTTGCAGAAATTGATACTTCTCTCAAAGAAAAAGTGAAATTGGAAAAGTTCCAAACACAAAACATCCAAGAAATCAAGGATGCCATGAAAAGACAAAAATCTAAGAATAATAAGAATAGATGAAAAAGAAGATTCCAGGCTCCAAGATCCAAAAAATATTTTCTTTTTTTTTTTTTAATTTTCTTTTTCTTTTTTTTTTTCAATGCAGTTTATTCAGGAAACTTAAACAATAATCTGAACCTGGAGAAAGCCAGCCCACAGCTTAAATAGCCTCTGGGTAGCCAACCCCGGCATGCCATGTGGGCAATGCAGGTAGGTCCACTTACATGGAAGCAAGCCAGATCCTCAGCCTTAGCCAAATGTGGAATTGTTCATAACAGAGAGCACTCACCATCGGGAAGGTGGAAGGCAGAAACCAGCTCCATCTTTAAGGCACGGCATTACGCAGCTCTCTGCGGTTCCCCCTCCTTTTTTTTAGACGCATCAGGCAAGAATAGAGGTCTGATCTCTGATATTAGAAATAAATTGGGACTTTGTACTGATGTTCACTTAGGTGTCATCCAACCAAAGAGCATCAGACCCGTCTGATACCTTTTTCTCAGAAGCGGGACCTGGGGCATCAAACTGCATGCAATCAGACTTGCTCTTCTCTGGGTCGAAAGCGGCTGACCCTCAGTGCAGTGCTTAGCTTTGCATCCCGAGCATAACATTTTAGCTTTTTATGGTAGCCAACCATGCTTGGGGAGACTGTCCTGCTTCAATGGCTGTAAAGGCCTGAATGGTCATGGCTGCATTACGCTGTTGTGAGACTCTAATCTTGCATATACACCACAGGCAAACCAAGGAGACCAACACCAGAAGGCCTGCTAACGCTCCCATGCCCACCCATTCCTTCAGATGATTCATGGCTGCAGCAATCCATGATGATAATCCTGTGGCTAGTCCTGCGTCCACTCTGGTAGAATTTACCGTGACAATGGCCACTCTCAGCTGCTCCATCGTAGTATCGAATTCTCCAGTCCAATTACGTAAAATATAGCTAGACAATTGTTTAGACAGATTTGCAGCATAGGGAAAATTCTCATGTTGTATGCTAGTGACTCAAAGTCCAGCATACTTTCATTGACAGCCAAGTTGAACGATTTGCCATAGGGTATCAATTTGCTCCTGCATGAGGTCAATCCTCTGACTGAACACCATTAAACCTCCTTTTAGTTGAGCATTAATTCCTTTTTGTATATCTAAGGCATGAGCTACATTGGCTAAGGGTCTGAGCAGTCTGCACAGTATGACTCCTGGCTAATGCTGCGGTGGTAGCTCCAACAGCCGCCAATCAGATGGCAGTAACAATGGTGGCTGTAATTCCAAGATCCCTTTCCTGTCTGAAGAGAGTCATAGCGTGAGGGGCATCAAAAGGCACGGGCACCCAGGGAGGCATGCGAGTAACCAGCTAGTAAATTTACTAGCATTCCAGCATTGGGCAAAAAAGCAAGTATCATTACCACAATTACTTGGCTCTATCTGGCTAATAATGAATAAAAATGAGGGATATAAACAAACAGGTGTGGGCTTATAGGAAATATTATGAGAAGCCTTAACCCCCTCGTTGGAACATCCTGCATCAGTTCTAGAACTAGCAGTGGTGGTGTCCGAGGTCTGAGTAGGTTCAGGAGACCATTGCCCCCAGGGGCGAGACTTGGTCCATGTAAATTGACTAAATCCATGTTTTCCTCCACTTTTGAAAGTCATTTAAGGTTCTTAAATTATTTTTTCCCTTTTTTTTAATTTTTCATCAATTACACTTTATTCATTCTGCATCCCCCCATGAGCCCCTCCCTCCTCCCTCTGCATGCATGCCACTCCCCAATTCCACTGATAGGGGAGGTTCCTTTCTGATCTTAGTCCATCAGTTTACATCAAAAGTGGCTGCATTGTCCTCTACTATGGCCTGGTAAGGCTGCTCCCCCTCAGGAGGAGGTGACTAAAGAGCAGGCCAGTCAGTTCATGTCAGAGGCAGTCCCTCTTCACATTACTATGTAACCCATTTGGACTCTGAACTGCCCTGGGCTACATCTGTGCAGGGGATCTGGGTTATCTCTATGAATAGTCCTTGGTTGGAGTACGAGTCTCTGGGAAGTTCCCTGTGTTCAAATTTTCTTGTTCTGTTGCTCTCCTTGTGGAGTCCCTGTCCTCTCCAGCTCTTACTATTTCCCAGTTCTTACATAAAATTCCATTCACTCTGCCCAACAGTTGCCCATCAGGCTCAGCATCTGCTTTGATAGTCTGAAGGGCAGAGGCTTTCAAAGGCCCTCTGTGGTAGGTTCCTAGGTTGTTTCCTGTTTTCTTCTTCTTCTGATGTCCATCCTCTTTGCCTTTCTGGATGGGGATTGGACAATTTAGTTAGGGTCCTCTCTCTTGCTTAGTTTCTTTAGATGCACAGGTTTTAGTGGGTTTGTCCTATGTCATATGTCTACATGAGTGAGTATATACCATGTGTGTCTTTTTGCTTCTGAGACAACTCACTCAGGATGATCCTTTTCAGATCCCACCATTTACCTGCAAATTTCATGATTTCCTTATTTTTCATTGCTGAGTAATATTCCATTGTGTTTCTGCATCCATTCTTCAGTTGAGGGGCATCTGGGTTGTTTCCAGCTTCTGGCTATTACAAATAAAGCTGCTACAAACATGGTTGAGCAAATGTCCTTTTTGTGTACTTGAGCCTCTTTTGGATATATGCCTAGGAGTGGTATGGCTGGATCTTGGGGAAGCACTATTCCTAGTTGTCTGAGAAAATGCCAGATTGATTTCCAGAGTGGTTGTACAAGTTTACATTCCCACCAGCAGTGCAGAAGGGTTCCTCTTTCTCCACAACCTCTCCAGCATGTGTTGTCACTTGAGTTTTTGATCTTGGCCATTCTCATGGGTGTAAGGTGAAATCTCAGGGTTGTTTTGATTTGCATTTCCCTAATGGCTAGTGAGGTTGAGCATTTCTTTAAGTGTTTCTCTGCCCTTCGGTATTCCTCTACAGAGAATTCTCTGTTTAGCTCTGTTCCCCATTTTTAAGTGGGTTACTTGGTTTGCTGCTTTTCAGCTTCTTTAGTTCTTTATATATACTGGATATGAGTCCTCTTTCAGATAAAGGGTTGGTGAAGATTCTTTCCCAATCTGTAGGCGGTCGCTTTGTTTTGATGACGATGTCCTTTGCTTTGCAGAAGCTTTTCAGTTTCATGAGGTCCCATTTATTGATTGTTGCTCTTAGAGCCTGTGCTGTTGGTGTTCTGTTCAGGAAGTTTTCCCCTGTACCAATGAGTTCTAGGGTATTCCCCACTTATTTTTCAAGCCGATTTAATGTGTCTGGTTTTATGTTTTTGGGGTCACTCACGTATACTATCATATCATCTGCAAATAGTGATAAATTGACTTCTTCCTTTCCAATTTGTGTCCCCTTGATCTCCTTCAACTGTCTTATTGCTCTAGCAAGGACTTCCAGAACTATGTTGAAGAGATATGGAGAGAGTGGGCAGCCTTGTCTTGTCCCTGATTTCAGTGGGATTGCTTTAAGTTTCTCTCCATTCAGTTTGATGTTGGCTATAGGTTTGCTGTATATTGCCTTTACTATGCTTAGATATGTGCCTTGTATCCCTGATCTCTCCAATACTTTGAACATGAATGGATGTTGGATTTGTCAAAGGCTTTTTCAGCATCTAGGGAGATTATCATGTGCTTCTTTTTAGTTACATTTTTTAATTCTGTCCCAGCTGTATCCCACTACCTCATTCCCTCCCCAAACCCACACTCCCTCCCTGGTCTCTTCCCTGCCTCTTTCCAAGTCCACTGATACGGGAGGACCTCCTCCCCTTTCATTTGACCCTGGTTTATCCGGTATCTTCAGGGCTGGCAATATCTATACAGCAAACCAACCCTACAGAAGATACTAAAGGAAAACTCCAATCTAACGAAAACAAATTCACCCAAGAAAAGAGGGCATTCAGATAATATCCCAAAAAAAAAAAGAAAAGAAAACAAGCAATGAAACAGGGTAAGATCACCGACTCCATTACAAAAGGAACTAACATTCATTGGTCATTATTATCTATCAATATCAATGGACTCAACTCACCAATAAAAAGACACAGGATAACAGAATGGTTACATAAACAGGATCCAACATTCTGTTGCATCCAAGAAACACACCTATGCAACAAAGATAAACAGTACCTCAGAGTAAAGGGCTGGAAAACTGTTTTTCAAGAAAATGGTTCCAGAAAACAATATCTAATAAAATAGATTTTTATCCAAAATTAATCAAAAAAGATAAGGAGGGCCACTATATTCTCATCAAAGGAAAAATCCACCAAGAGGACATCACAATCTTGAATATCTATGCCCCAGATACAAGAGCACCAACATTCATAAATGAAACATTATTAAAGCTTAAATCATACATTGATCCTAATACCTTAATAGTGGGAGACTTCAACACTCCACTCTCACCAAGGGACAGATCAACTAGACAGACACCAAATAGGGAAATAAAAGCACTCACAGAATCCCTAAATCAAATGGACCTAATAGACATCTACAGATCTTTTCACCCAAACTCAAAAGAGTACACCTTCTTTTCAGCACCGCATGGAACCTTGTCCAAAATAGACCATATAGTGGGTCACAAAGCAAGCCTCAACAGATACAAAAGGATTGAAATAATCCCTTGTATACTATCTGACCACCATGGACTAAGCTGGACATCTACAACAACAGAAAAAACAAAAAGCTAACACACACATGGAAACTGAACAACTTACTACTCAATAACAGCTGGGTTAAGGAATAAATAAATAAAGAAATTAAAGACTTCCTAGAATTTAATGAAAATGAAGGCACAACATACCCAAATTTGTGGGACACACTGAAAGTAGTGCTCAGAGGAAAATTTATAGCACTAAGTGCCTGAAAGAAGAAATTTGTAACATCACACACAAAAACTTAATGGCCCAACTGAAAAACCTAGAAAAAAAAGAAGCAGATACACCCAAGAGGAGCAGAAGGCTGGAAATAATCAAACTCAGGGCTGAAATCAATCAATTAGAAACAAATAAAACTATCCAAAGAATCAATGAAACAAAAAGCTGGTTCTTTGAGAAAATCAACAAGATAGACAAACCCTTAGCCAAACTAACTAAAAAGCAGAAAGAAACTATCCAAATCAGCAAAATCAGAAATGAAAAGGGGGACATAACTACAGACACTGAGGAAATCCAAACAATTATCAGGTCATACTACAAAAGCCTATATGCCACAAAATTTGAAAATCTAAATGAAATGGATAATTTTCTTGAAAGTTTCCTTCTACCAAAATTAAGTCAAGATCAGGTAGAAAGACTGAATAGCCCTATATCTCCCAAGGAAATTGAAGCAGTCATTAACAGTCTACCCTCCAAAAAAAGCTCTGGGCCAGATGGCTTCAGCGCAGAATTCTACAAGACCTTCAGAGAAGTGCTAACTCCAATTCTCCTCAAGCTATTCCACAAAATAGAAACAGAAGGAACACTACCAAACTCATTCTATGAAGCCACAGTCACCTTAATGCCTAAACCACACAAAGATCCAACAAAAAAAGAGAACTTTAGACCTATCTCTCTTATGAACATTGATGCAAAAATACTCAATAAAATACTTGTAAACCGAATCCAAGAACACATAAAAGATATCATCCAACATGACCAAGTAGGTTTCATCCCAGGCATGCAAGGGTGGTTCAGCATAGGGAAATCCATCAATGTAATCCACCACATAAACACACCGAAGAAAAAAAAACCACATGATCATCTCCTTAGATGCCAAAAAAGCATTTGACAAAGTCCAACACCCATTCATGCTTAAAGTCTTGGAGAGATCAGGGATACAAGGCACATACCTAAAGATAGTAAAGGCAATATACAGCAAGCCTACAGCCAACATCAAACTCAATGGAGAGAAACTTAAATCAATCCCACTGAAATCAGGGACAAGACAAGGCTGCCCACTGTCTCCATACCTCTTCAACATAGTACTTGAAGTCCTAGCCAGAGCAATAAGACAACTAAAGGAGATCAAGGGGATACAAATCGGAAAGGAAGAGGTCAAAGTGTCACTATTTGCAGATGATATGATAGTATACATGAGCGACCCCAAAAATTCAACCAGAGAACTCCTTCAGCTGATAAACACCTTCAGAAAATATTTTCAAGAAAATCATAAAAGAAAATTTTCCAACTTAAAGAAAGAGATGTCCATAAACATACAAGAGGCCTACAGAACACCAAATAGACTAGACCAGAAAAGAAACTCCTCATGCCACATTGTAGTCAAAACACTAAATATACAGAACAAAGAAAAGATATTAAAAGCAGAAAGGGAAAAAGGCCAAGTAACATATAAAGGTAGACCTATCAGAATCACATCAGACTTCTCAACAGAAACTATGAAAGCCAGAAGGGCCTGGGAAGATGTCATGCAGACTTTAAGGGACCACATATGGCAACCCAGACTACTGTACCTTGAAAAGCTTTCAATCAACATATATGGAGAAAACAAAATATTGCATGACAAAACTAAATTTACGCAATATCTACACAGCGACCCTACAAAAGATACTAGAAGGAAAACCCCAATTCAACAATAACAACTATACCCAAGAAAATATAGGATACAGATAACTTCACAACAAAATATTAAAAGAAAACAAGCATTGAAACACATTAACACCACCAACTCCACAACAAAAGGAAATAACATTCATTGGTCACTACTATCTATCAACACCAATGGACTCAGCTCTCCAATAAAAAGACACAGACTAACAAAATGGTTGCAGAAACAGGATCCAACATTCTGCTGCATCCAAGAAACACACCTCTGCAACAAAGATAAATAATTTCTCTGAGTAAAGAGCTGGAAAAATATTTTTCAAACAAATGGACTCAGAAAATAAGCTGGGGTAGTTATCCTAATATCTAATAAAATAGACTTTCAACCAAAATTAATCAAAAAAGATGAGGAGGGGCACTTCATTCTCATCAAAAGAAAATTCTGCTAGGAGGATATAAAAATCTGAACATCTATACCCCAAATAAAAGAGTACCTACATTTGTAAATGAAACATTATTAATGCTGAAATCACATGGCAATCCCAACACCTTAATAGTGGGAGACTTCAATACTCCACTCTCACCAAGGGACAGATCAGCTAGACAGAAGCTAACTATGGAAATAATTGCACATATACAGGTCCTAAACCAAATGGACCTATAAGATGTCTACAGAAATTTGCACTCAAACTCAAAGGAATATACCTTTTTTATAGTACCTCATGGAACCTACTCAAAAATAGACCATACAGTTGGTCACAAAGCAAGCCTCAGGAGATACAAGAAGATTGAATTAATCCCTTGTATCCTATATGACCACTGTGGACTAAAGCTGGACCTCAACAACAGAAATAGCAAAAAGCCTACACACTCTCAGAAACTGAAAAACTCACTACTCAATGACAGATTGGTTAGGGAAGAAATAAAGAAAGAAATTAAAGACTTCCTAGAATTCAATGAAAATGAAGGCACAACATACCCAAACTTATGGGACACATTGAAAACAGTGCTAAGAGGAAAGTTCATAGCACTAAGTGCCTTCAAGAAGAAATTTGAAACATCTCATACAAGCAACTTAATGGCTCACCTGAAATCCCTAGAAAAAAAGAAGTAGACAGTCCCAAGAGGAGTAGACAGTTGGAAATATTCAAGCTTAGGGCTGAAATCAATAAATTAGACAAAAATAAAACAATTCTGATGTAAAAGATAATAATTATCTTTTAGTAAAGCTGCTGTTAATCCTAAGAAGCTGTATAACCAAATCACCACCCAGACACTGGGTTTATTTAGTTAACCTAGAACACAATGCTAGGCAATATCTACTCCATGCCCTCATAGTTTCCTAACATTTAGATTTTCCCCATTATACTTGTTCTTTGTGAAATATTATGTCCAGTCCATCTCCACGAAGTTCCCAGATCTCTCCCCAGCTCTGTCTCCTAGCTCTCCTCTCTCCCCTTCTCCTCCCACTCATTTCCTGCCCTCTAGCTCCTCCCCTTTTTCCTGTCCTCTGGCTCCTCCCAGCTCAACATTGTGTCTAGTTGCTTTATTTTGGCCTGTTTACACAAGAGTTGAGAGAGGATGCTTAGAATGAATATCAGATGCAATATCCAGATTGAAACGGGGAAGGGGGTAGAAATCAGCATTTGAATGAACAAGGGTAAGGTGTATACATTTTTTCTTTTTTTAATTAATTACACTTTATTCACTTTGTATCCCCCATAAGCCCCTCCCTTCTCCCCTCCAGATCCCACCCTTCTTCCCCTTTCTTCACACATGCCCCTCCCCAAGTCCACTGATAGGGGAGGACTTCCTCTCCTTCTTTCTGATCTTAGTCTATCACATCAGGAGTGGCTGCACTGTCATCTTCTGTGGCCTGGTAAGGCTGCTCCCCCCTCGGGGGGAAGTGATCAAAGAGCAGGCCAATCAGAGTATGTCAGAGGCAGTCCCTCTTCCCATTACTATGTAACTAACTATGTAACTTGGACACTAAACTGCCATGGGCTACATCTGTGCAGGGGTTCTAGGTTATTTCCATGCATGGTACTTGGTTAGAGTATGAGTCTCTGGGAAGACCCCTTTGTTCAAATTTTCTGGTTCTGTTTACATGATTTTGATTTAATTTTGCTAAATGGAGTCTATCAAGAAATTGTCCATTTCATTTAGATTTTCAAATTTTGTGGGCTTTTGTAGTAAGACCCAATGAGTGTTTGAATTTCCTCTATCTGTTATTATGTCTCTCTTTTCGTTTCTGATTTTGCTGCTTTGGAGAGTTTCCTCTGCCTTTTAGTTAGTTTGGCTAAGGGTTTGTCTAAATTTTTGATTTTCTCAAAGAACCAGCTCTGGGTTTCATTGATTCTTTGAATTGTGTTGGTGTAATATTCTTTTAAAATATATACACCTGGTAAGAGCAGCCTGCAAAATTAAATCAAATCAGGTAAACAGATTGAATAGTCCTATATCCCCTAAAGAAATAGAAGCAGTCATCAAGTCTCCCTTCCAAAACAAGCCCAGGGGGAGATAGTTTCAGTGCACAAGAGCTAATTCCAATTATTCAAACTATTCCACAAACTAGAAACAGAAGGATCATTACCAAACTCATTCTATGAAGCCACAGTCATCTTGATACCTAAACCACACAAAGACCCAACAAAAACCCAGAACTTCAGACCTATCTCTTTTGTGAACTTTGATGTAAAAATACTCATTAAAATACTTGCGAACCGAATCAAACACATAAAACACATAACGCATAAGAGATAACATCTACCATGACCTAGTAAGCTTCATCCCAGGCATGCAAGGGTGGTTCAATATACAGAAATCCATCAAGGTAATCCACCGTATTACAAACTGAAGGAGAAAAAAACAACAACACATGATCATCTCCTTAGATGCTGAAAAAGCATTTGACAAAATTCAACACCCATTCATGTGTTGTCCTGGAGAAAGCATGGATACAAGGTATATACCTAAACATAGTAAAGAAAATATACAGCAAACCTATACCCAACATCAAACTAAACGGAGGGAAACTTAAATCAACACCACTGAAATCAGAGGCAAAGCAAGGCTGTCCACTCTCTCTATATCTCTTCAACAAAGTACTTGAAGTCCTACCTAGAACGATAATACAACTAAAGGAGATCAAGGGGCTACAAATCGGAAAGAAAAAAGTCCCAGCAGTGTATCAAAGCAGATGCTGAAACCATAACCAAACTTTGGATAGAGTGCAGGGAATCTTATGAAAAAACGGGGAGATAGTAAGACTTAGAGAGGACAGGAACTCCGCAGGAGAGCAATAAAACCAATATATCTGGGCACTGGGGTCTTTTCTGAGACTGATTCTCCAACCAAGGACCATTTATGTATATACTGTAGAACCTCTGCTCAGATATAGTCCATGGAACCTCAGTATCCAAGCGGGTACCCTAGTAAGGAGGGAGCAGCCTTGCCAGACCACAGAAGAGGACAATGCTGCCAGTCCTGATGAGATCTGATAAGCCAGGGTCAGATGGAAGGGGAGGAGGACCTCCCCTATCAGTACACTTAGAGAGGGGCATTGGAGGAGATTAGGGAGGGAGGATGGGATTGGGAGGGAATGACAGAGGGATCTATAGCTGGGATACAAAATGAAGAAACTGTAAAGAATATAAAAAAATAAAAATTTAATTAAAATTCAGCACTCATTTATCATAAATGCTATTGAATTAAGAATATTTAGAAATAGAAACCATTCTTCTATCTCTTCTCAAGATAGTTCACAGTACTAGAAATGCATAAAATTTCTCTTAACTTGCTGTTGATGAAAAAAATCTTTACACTCAAGAATTCCAAGAGTCATATGAAATGAAATGATGTTAGCCATGTCTTAAAGTGTGAACTACTCAAGACATTCACCCTATACAGATTTGGAAACATTCAATTTCATGAAGAGATTTCAGGCCTATTGAAATACAGATCGGGTAAAAATATTGCCTTCTACTCACTTTCTCGTTATTACACACAAAACACTGAGCTTCTAAAAATGGCACATTGCATGTTTATCATCATCAAAAGTCACGCACATATTCAAGATGATCATAAAGTATTTTTCTCATAGCTATTTTGGTTTCTATTCTCTTACACTACAATAGAAAAACTCCCCACCTTAAAAAATAGCTAATGAATGTAAGTGCTGTGACCTGCCTCAGCATCACAGTTTGATGCATTAAACATCACTTTCTCTGCTGAGAAGCTGGGTCCATATTCTTACCATGACAAACAATATCACCATGACTGACATTTTCCTTATTGCATGCTCTTTCTATCATTAATTATGACAGAATCATTACTTTGATGATAAGATGAGGAAGAAACAACCAACCAATGTGATAAATGATTGGGAAATGTTTGGAATATAAATTTACTCTAGAAGATATGTTTATCGTTATGTAGCCACCACATTAAAATAATAATCTTCAATTTTTGTCTTGGATGAATTAAATTTCTAAACTCACATTTCAGTCCTTAAGAACTTAAGTGAGACTTTTTAAAATAATTTTACAAAGAGAGATAATGTGTTATTTGTTTGTCTGTATGATTTGGGGTGATGGCATGCTTGCAAAAGCTGGGATAAAGCATCAGCTTCTCTGAAGTTACAGTTACTGGAGGTTATGCAATGCCCAGTGTGGGTTCCAGGAATTGAACTTTGGTCCTCTGGAAGAACAAGTATTCTTAAATTCTGAGCTTTCTCTCTAGTCTTTTCAATTATTACCTTAATTTTTTTCAAAATTTAATAAATGTGTATGGGTATTTTTCTGCAATGTATGTATGTCTGTTTGCCATGTATATTCATCTAATAATTATCATTATGATCACTTGCTTATAAATATTTTCACTTATGAAATTTAAACTTATTCTCACTCAAGATGGTTTTAAGTTGATGTATTATTGACTAATGAGGAATCATATTTCAAATGCATGAACACAGAACTGTTAGGTTTATAACACTCAGAACACTTCTTAGTTCTCTATGGCAAACAAATATCCACCATAAGCTATAGGAGTAAGTCTTAACTGGTTCTTACTATGGTTTCAATAATGTGCTGTGGAACAAAGGAAAGATATCCACAGTTGAAAGCAATAATTAAGGTAAGTTTTTAATGCATGAGGAAACCTTACTTACTGTGGAAGGCATATTTTTTTTTTCATCTAGTATTAAACCAAGACTCACCTTTTCAGGTGTTTGTAGCATGTAAATATAAAATTAGTAATCTGTTAATAAGTTTAATAAGTAAATATATTTAGAATAAAAATAGATCCATAATCACTTTAATATAAAATACATTGTTAGTGATAAATTGAATTAAGTTAAATTTTTCACTATTGTAGGATTATTAAATATCAGGATACATGAAGACAGACTTCTTATCATAAAGTCCAAGGTTGTTGCCTATGAGGACAATTGGAACATCTTCAAATTCTTGGCCAATTATTAATGTGATTGCAGATCTCAAAAGATTATTTTGGCAACAAATTCATTTACATGTGGTTGAAACCTTATGTAAATTAAGGTGTCAATTATTTAGTTATTTCAATTATTTACTGATATTTCAACTATTTTCTCTTTTTATTAACATAAATACTTGAATATTTGTTAAAGAGGAAATCATGAAGATTTCAATTTGATGATAAACCTAACTTGAAGGAAATTCACTTTAGAAAGGAGAGGAACAGTATTCTCCTCTGTTATGGTAGAGAGAATCTCACCAGGAATTTGTCAGATTTCTGTATTGACTTGCAATCTGCAGGGGAAGGCCATAACAAAGCCTGGAGAAAATGTGATTTTATACCTTTGGGAAACATAGACATCAAAGGCAGAAGTCCAGCTGCTGCTCTATCGTGTTTCCTATGACAGATGGAATAATCTCCAGTGTCTTTTTGCACACACACGGCCATACAGGCCAGCATACACTGTATTTATTCACCTACCAAATACCCTCTTACTTTATTTTTGCTTTTACTTTTTAATTTAATGACCTACTGCCTAACCTTAAATTTTAATGAAATTTTGAACATTTAAAATTTAAAATTGAAATGTAAAATCACAAAGGTTTTGTTACACATTTTAAAAGTATTTAAAGATAATTAAAATGGTAATTTATGTTAAATAAAAATTAAGGCATTGGAGAGAGCTCATCAATTAACAGCACAGGTTGCTTTTCTAGGGAACCTGAATGTCATTTATAGCTCCCACACAACTACCTTTGACTCCTATTTTAAGGGATCTGATGTCCTCTTCTGGTTTCTGAGAGTACCCAGCATGCAAGAGATATCCACATAAACACACAGGCACAGCATTCATACATATAAAATAAACATCATAAAATGCTTAAAACCTAAAGTGAATGCTGAATTTAAATTTTCTTAAGACACAGACATCTTTTCAGATAACATTAAGGAAATTTGAACACATCAATTATTTTCTTGTAGAACAAAAATAATTTTACATTAGTATGGTTCAAAACAAAATTAGAACTATTTTTCAGCAGAGTTAATTTGCAATAGATGTATACAGAAAAACTGAAGGATTAAATTATTTTTGAATGAGGAAAAATGTGCTTAAACATTTTGTTATTTTTAAAATTTTTTCAGTTGCATATATAAAATTTTGAAGCTATTCAGTTCAATAAGATTCTAAAATCCCAGTTGCAACTTTATAGATATTTCAGTTATTTTATTAGTTTCCTGGATTTTAAGATGTGAAACAAGACAGTCTTTATTTCTGAGACTACTAGGTATGCATAAAATGTAAATAGTAGGTTTTAATTTTTATTAATTTGCTAATGATGAAGAAATCCTTACTTAATACATACTGAATTATGTCACACCTTAAAAAGATAAAAATACCTTAAAAATATTGATTTTTCCCGCCAGAAAATTTCTTGTCCCATATATTTAGACAATGATGTATTGTTAAGTGTTCTCATTTAATGCATGTGTTACTTGACGAACAAAAAAGGACCCACATGCTCATAATTTTTACACAGAATGGTATCTTGGAAAATGTTTGTGTAATACTCTTTCTTCTTACTGGAATTTATTCTAAGCAAAATCAAAACAGAAAGGCATTTGCCTTTTCAGTTTGTTCCCCTACCAGCCGGTCATTGGTTAGTGTAAACATAGTCTTCAAACCTTTCAACACAAGAGCCTTAAGGCTGATTCATGTGGTTCCTCTGGAGATGGTCGGTGGAAAGGAACTCTTTTCAAAATTAAGAACTAGGAGATTTTTCTTTTTGTTTTCAAGGAATTAAAGGGAAATAAATCTAGATCTAGGAAATTGGACACAAATAGACATGGGAGTAGTCAGTTGTTGGTCTACAAGCATTTGTGTAGAAAGTATATGTAGAAGGATTGAAATCAAGATAGAATACTATTATTTTTTTATCAAAAATACAATTGCTTAAGATTACAGTGAAGATCGCAGGGCTTGTGAGCCAATCGTTGCAAAAGTCTTAGATAATTTAGTTAGCTGTTCCTTGGCATTTAAAAATGCAGATTCTAGTTTTGGTAAATTCTCCTAAGCGAATGCTCAGAAAATAAGGCACCATGGCACTGGTCATGGAAAATTGATAGAAGCTCTGAGCCCCAAGGGAAACACAATCATATTCATCTGGAAATTGAGGAATGATGATCTTAATAGCCCTGGTACTGAGAAAAGCAGGTTGCATCCCTGTGGAGTCATAACGTCTGTTTTTACCATGTTAACAAGTTTGAGCGTGGCTCCTGGGTGATGCAAGTGACACTGCAATAATATCGGACAGCCAGTCAGCTGCTTATTTTCAGTTAGCAAACACACTTGCTTTACATATTTGAACAGTTTTTAAATTGAACATGGAAGAAGCAAGTCTAGTACCTGTTACTCTACCATGGCTTGAAACAGGAAGAAATCAAGGACTTTGGGCTCATGACTAAGAAACATTAGTTAAACATTAGATTATAAATGTCAGCAATGTTTTCCTTCCATATGGATAAACCTCCTCATTTGCCTTTTAATTTCTTCCTGTCAACAGATGTAGTCTACTTGTATTAGATTATATTTTGTCAATTTAACACAAACTAATGTCATTTGGGAACAGGAGAATTTACTGAATTTTCTCCATCAGATTGCCGATAAGCATGTTTGTGAGGATAATTTATTGCTTAATAATTGATACAGGTGGATCTAAACCACCGTTGGTGGTGTCACCTCTGGGCAGGGGTTCCTGGGTGACGTAAGGAAACATGCTGAGCAAGCAGTGGAGAGAGCAAGCCAGTAAGCAGCAGTGTTCTATGGACTCTGCAGTACTCCCTGCCTCCAAGGTCCTCTGCCTTTTCAGTTTCTGCCTTGGCTCCCCTCACCGAAGAATTGTGATACGGATAAATCAGTAAAATAGACTATTCCTTGTGTTGCGTTTTATCAATGTTTAATCTCAGTAATAGAAACTAGCAAAGCCACTACTTTTAGCTTGTGGTTTTATTTGCATTAACAATGTTCATCAGGCTTGCCCTAATCTGCTAATCTGCTCATTGAAAACTATGTTACAGACATGTTAAGAGTCAGAATCTAACGTCCTGGATGAGACAAGCAATTCTGCTACCACCACAGAAAGATCATCAAATACATATGAATAGGATCTACTAAACCTGAGCAGATCCCCATCAGCTTCGGAGCAAAACAGACATAAATAAGCCTTTAAAAAAACGTAAGAGTTCCTCACCTGGTACTTAAGGTTATAACCAATAATAGTTAATTATTTAAGGTTTGTAGAGTGGTATCATACTTAGGGTTTCTATTATGATAAAGCACATTTCCAAAAGAAACTTGGAGGGGAGTTTTATTTGTCTTATACTACTATATAACTGACAATCGTCCAGGAAAGTTAGGGCAAGAACCCTTGGCAGGCACCTGGAGGCACAAATTCAAGCAGACACCCTATGCTCTAAATGGCTTGCTCAGCCTGTTTAAAAAAAATTTTTTTTACCTATTTATTTATTACAATTTTTTCACTTTGTATCCCTACTGCATCCCCCTCCCCTGGTCTCCTCCCAGTCCCACCCAACCTTGCTCTTCTCCCCCTATGCCTTTTCCTAGTCCCCTGACAGGAGAAGACCTCCTCCCCTTCTATCTGACCCTAGCCTGTCAGGTCTCATCAAGGCTGGTTGCATCATCTTCCTCTGCGGACTGGCAAGGCTGTACCCCCACCACAGGAAATTGTGTCAAAGAGCCAGCCACTGAGTACATGTCAGAACAGCCCCTCTACCCCTTCTAACCCACTTGGAAACTGAGCAGCCTATGGGCTTCCTCTGAGCATAGGTTCTACATTATTTCCATGCAAGGTCCTTGGTTGGAGTGTCAGTCTCTTAAGGACACCCTGGGACCAGGTTTTTTGGCTGTTATTCTCCTTGTGGAGCTCCTGTCCCGTCCAGGTCTTTCTATCTCCCTCTTCTTCCATAAGGTTTATCACATTCTGCTGAGAGTTTGGATATGAGTCTGGGTATCCCTTTCAATACCTTAGTGGATAGTCTTCCATAGGTCCTCTGTGGAAGGCTCCTGTCCTGATCCTGTCTTCTCCTACTTGCAATATCTATCCTGTTTGCCCTTCTGAATAAGGATTAAGCATTTGTCCTAGGGTCCTCCTTGTTGTTTTGCTTCTTTAGGACTATAGATTTTAGTATGTTTATCCTATAATATATGTCTAATATCCACTTAAAATTGAGTATATATCTTATGTGTCTTTCTGCTTCTGAGTTACCTCACTCAGGATGATCTTTTCTAGTTCCCACCATTTACCTACAACTTTCATGATTTCCTTGCTTTTAATTGTTGAGTTCTATTGTGTAAATGTATCACAATTTCTTATCCATGTTTCCATTGAGGGACATCTATGTTGTTTCCAGATTCTGAGTATTACAAATAAAGCTGCTACAAACATAGTTGAGCAAATGTCCTCATTGAATGGTATGGCATCTTTTGAGTATAAGCCTAGGAATGGTATAGCTGGATCTTGAGGTAGTGCTATTCCTAATTGTCTGAAAAAGTGCCAGATTGATTTCCAAAGTGGTTGTACTCATTTACATTCCCACCAGCAGTGGAGAAGGGTTCCCCTTTCTCCACATTATCTCCAGCATGTGTTGTCACTCAGGTTTTTGATCTTAGCCATTCTGATGGGTGTGAGGTGAAATCTCCGGGTCATTTTGATTTGCATTTCCTGGATGACTAAGGACATTAAGTTTTCCTTTAACTGTTTCTCTGCCATTCAATATTCCTCTGTTGAAAATTCTCTGCTTGGATCTGTACCCCATTTTTTAATTTGATTACTTGATTTGTGGGTGTTTAACTTCTTGAGTTCTTTATATATTCTGGATATTAGCCCTCTGTCAGATGTAGCATTGGTGAAGATCTTTTCTGTAGGCTGTTGTTTTGTTCTGATGCCAGTGTCCTATGCATTACAGCTGCTTTTTAGTT
Source organism: Meriones unguiculatus (assembly GCF_030254825.1). Lineage (NCBI taxonomy): Eukaryota > Metazoa > Chordata > Mammalia > Rodentia > Muridae > Meriones > Meriones unguiculatus. The sequence goes on along the minus strand of NC_083368.1, from coordinate 8,079,708 downwards.
TCATGAGGTTCCATTTATTAAGTGTTGATCTTAGAGCCTCTGCTATTGGTGTTCTGTTCAGGAAATTGCCTGCTGTGCCAATAATGTCAATGCTCTTCCCAACTTTTTCTTCTAACTTATTTATTGTGTCTGGTTTTATGTTGATGTCTTTGAATTACCTTGACTTAACTTGTGCAGGGTGATAAACATGGCTCTATTTGCATTCTCTACATGTAGACATCCAATTAGACCAACACCATTTGTTGAAGATGCTGTCTTTTTTTTCACTGTATAGTTTTGGCTTCTTTTATAAAATTAAGTTTGCTTAGTTTTGTGGTTTTATTTCTGGGGCTTCAATTCAATTCTATTGAAATAAACTGATAGGAAAAAAAAAAACATGATCATCTCCTTAGATTCTGAAAAGCATTTGACAAAATTCAACACTCATTCATGTTTAAAGTTTTGGAGAGATCAGGGATACAAGCACATACTTAAACATAGTAAAAGAAATATATGGCAAGCCTATAGCCAACATCAAACTAAATGGAGAGAAATTTAAATCAATCCTACTGAAATCAGGGGCAAGGCAAGGCTACCCAATCACTCCATATCTCTTCAACATAGTACTTGAAGTCCTAGCTAGAACACTGAAACAACTAAAGGAGATCAAAGGGATACAAATCAGAAAGGAAAAAGTCAAATTATCACAATTCACAGATGTATGATAGTATACCTGAGTAACCCCAAAGTTTCAAACAGAGAACTCCTTTAGCTGATAAACACCTTCAGCAAAGTGGCTGGATACAAAATTAACTGAAAAAAATCTGAGGCCCTCCTATATATAAGAGACAAATGGCTGTGAAAGAAATTAGGGAAACAACATCCTTCACAAAAGCCATTAATAACATAAAGTACCTTTATCTAACTCTAACCAAACAGTGAAAAACCTATATGAAAACAACTTCAAGTCAAGAAAGAAATTGAAGATATCAGAAGATGGAAAGATCTCCCATGCTCATGGATCAGTAGGATTAATTCAGTGAAAATGGCCATCTTACCAAAAGCAATCTACAGATTCAATGCAATGCCCATCAAAATATGAACATGTTTTTCTTTAATTCTTTATTAATTACACTTTATTCACTTTGCATCCCCCCATGGTTCCCTCCCTCCTCTTGTCCCAATCACCCTTTCCTCCCCCCTCTGCAAGCATGCCCCTCCCCAAGTCCACTGATAGGGGAGGACTTCTTTTCCTTCCTTCTGATCTTAGTCAATTAGGTCTCACCAGGAGTGGTTGCGCTGTCCTCCCCCACGGCCCGGTAATGTTGTTCCCCCCTCAGAGGTAGGTAATCAAAGAGCAGGCCAATCAGTTCATGTCAGAGACAGTCCCTGTTCCCATCACTATGGAACCTACCTGGACCCTGAACTACATCTGTGCAGGGGGCTTAGGTTATCTCAGTGCATGGTCCTTGGTTGGAATATCAGTCTCAGGAAAGACCCCTGTGCTCAGATTCCTTGGTTCTGTTGCTCTCCTTGTGGAGTTCCTGTCCTCTCCAGATCTTACTGTTTCCCACTTCTTTCATAAAGTTCCCTACAATCTGCCCAAAGGTTGCCCATAAGTCTCAGCATCTACTTTGATAGTCTGCAGGGCAAAGCCTTTCAGAGGTCCTCTGTGTCAGGCTCCTGACTTTCCCCCTGTTTTCTCCTTCTTCTGATGTCCATTCTCTTTGCCTTTCTGGATAGGAATCGAGCATTTCAGCAAGAGTCCTCCCTCTTGATTAGTTTCTTTAGGTGTACAGATTTTAGTAGGTTTATCCTATATTATATGTCTATATGAGTAAGTATATACTGGAACAGTTTTTTTTTCAGACTTTGAAAGAAGAATTCTCAATTTTTTATGGTACCAGAGCCCTCTGGCAGATTCTAAGAGTTCCTGAGTGGGGAGTGAGGACAAGATCAGTTTAAGAGGGCTGTCAGTAGGAATTGTCACACCTTGTTCATTGCACAATTCCTTTTTATAGTCAGAGCAAAGCACCTCAATATGAAGAAGCGGTTCCTGGATAAGTCAAACTTGATTACCTCTACCACCCGTCTGTGGGATCCTCACAAAAACAAAAGAAGTGAACTTGGCAAAACATCCTGCCTATTCCTGCCTCAAACAAAAGGGAAGTGACTTGGCCAAATATCCTGCCTATCCATGTCTCCAGGTGAAGGCCAGGGTGAAAACAGGTTTTTGCTGAGAGCTCTGCACAATATGGAAAAACAAACAAAACCAACCAACTAAAGAAACAAACAAAAAGCAAGAATACCTAAAACAATCCTGTACAATAAAAGATCTTCTGGAGGTATCTCCATCCCAGATCTCAAGCTCTACTACAGAGTAACAAAAATGTCATTGTACTGGCATAAAAAGACTAGTGGATCAATGGAATCAAATCAGGTGACTTTTTATATACAACCAGGGACCACCAGTTCAGGGCTAACATTATCTACAGTAAGTTGGATACTCACATATCAATCATTTATGGAAAAAAGTATATAACTATCTTGCCCATAGAACAACCTAGTCCGCCATTTTCTCAATTGAGGTTTCTCCTTACTAAATGATTCTAGCTTATGTCAAGTTGACAAAATAAATACCAATAATTGTACCCTTGTCAACATAACAGACCAATAAATTACTGTTAAACCATAACATTTCTTTTCCTGTTTATTTCCAAGATTGTATATTAATGTCAGCATCACAATATAAAATACATTCCAACTTTACAAAATCCAATAATCTTTAAAAATTCAAACACTTTAAAATTTCAGTCTCTTTAAAACATTCAAAGTCTCTTTCAAAGTTCAATCTCTCTCAAAAATAACCAAAGCCTCTCTAAAATTCCAGTCTTCCTAAAATTCCAAAGATATTCTGAAAATTTTAAGTCTTCCCACAATTCAGAGTGCCTTAGCTGTAGGCTTATGTAAAATCAAGAGTAAGTTACATATTTTTAATTTCAAAAGAGAAGAGCCAGGGCAAAACCGAAGTCTAATGGTGTAAAGCTAGTTTCAGACTTCTGTGAGTCTCTACTTTCTGGGCTTCAAATGGCCTGAGTAGCTCCACCTCTTTGGCTCTGCCATTTACAACACACAAAATTTGTTTCGTAGGCTCTAGCCATATGCTTTTCTGCTATCCTTAGTGGATGTCCCATGATAATGAATGTTGTCTCCATCTCCAAAATGCTGGAGTCTCTATAGAAACTAGGCTGCTCCTTTAAGAGTACTCTTCTCTGAGCTCTGCTCAGGGACTCTTACCTTGCTACATGGTGGCAAGTCTCAGCTTCTCTCCACGACATCTTAAATCTTGGAGGTTCTACCAAAGGCTGCACATTCACCAGTGGCCTTTCCTGGTCTCTCACAATGCCAAGCTTCAGCTTCTGCCCACACCCCATTCATGCTTTCAAAATGAGTACCAACCGGGAAGCTTGCATATTATTATGTTTGGCTGTCAGTATAAATAACAGTGTTGGGCCCCTCTGGTCCATAGATTCTGTGTACTCACCGTGAGGAAATCCTTCCCAGAAGATTTTGTTTCAATAATGAGGTTTCTTCTTTTATTAAAAAAATATTTATCTTTATTAATTACATTTGATTCACTTTATATCCCATCTGTAGCCTGCTCCTCATTCTCTCCAAATCTTACCCTCCCTCCCTTATCTCCTCCATGCTCCTCTTCAAGTCCACTGATAGGGGCAGTCTTCCTCCACTTACATCTGACCCTAGCCTATCAGGTCTCATCAGGACTGGCTGCATTGTCTTCCTCTGTGGCTTGGTAAGGCTGCTCCACCTTCAGGGAGAGGTGATCAAAGAGCCAGCCACTGGGTTCATGTCAGAAATAGTCCCTGTTCCCCTTACTAGGGAACCTACGTGGTTCTGAGCTCTGCCATGGGCTACATCTGTGCAGGGATTTTAGGTTATCTTTGTGCATGGTCCTTTGTTGGAGTATCAGTCTCAGAGAAGACCCGTTTGCTCAGAGTTTTTTATTCTGTTGCTCCTCTTCTGGTGCTCCTGTCCCCTCCAGGTATTTCTATCTCCCCCTTCTTTATGAGGTCTCTTCTTAATCATAGCTGATTCTTCAGTACCAGCCAACTAGTACTGATTGTTTCCGCAAAACAAAAGTTCCACTACATTTTAGTGGTTTTGGTCTCTTGTCAATCACAGATGATCATTCAGCCTCAGCCAATCAGAACCACAGATTCTTCATTCAAAATATTGAATGAGCTGATAAAGCCTTTAAGGGACTCTCACACTGTGCTGTGAAACTTCACAAAACAAGATTCCATTTTCAGCACTGCTCCCAGTATTTTATTTAATATTGCCACATTAGCTTATTAGTCTCTGAACTGTCAATGGGATTTTGCTCATCCCCATTGGCACATCAACTGATATTATTCAGACCTTCTTTGGCCAACTGCATTATTGAGATGGTACAGATGCAAGTTCCCTATCATATGTATAAATCACAGCAGATGTCCTGGTGCTTTGGCTCTTACAATGTTTTCACCTCCCTTCCCCCAGTTTCATGAGGTTTCCTGAGCCTTAGGGGTTTATAGGGGTTTTGTTGTAGATGTAGTTTAGTTTGAACCTAGGCATTTTTTACCAGTTCAGGCTTCCTATAACAATCTCTTCTCTGCTGCAAAAAGAAGTTTCTACAAAAACTGGTGAAAACTACAATTATCTGTGGGAATAAGGAGCAGAATTTAGGAAATGAGGTCTATAAAGACAATGGAGTATTAACCAGCTGTAAAGAAAAAAAGAAATCACAAATTTACTAGGAAATAAATGGATCTACAAAAAGCAATATTGGGTAAGGTATTTCAAAGCTGATACAAATCTGTAGATATTATTATATAACTTGGAGTAACCAAAGACACCAGGAAAGTAAAACTGAACCATGTAGATAAGAACATATTGGAAGAATAAAGTAGGAAAACACAAGTGAGATGAAGGGGGAAATTGGAAAAGTTATTATCTATCTATCAATCTACCTATCATTATCTTGCATCTTTACATAAAATTATCCCCCCTGTTCTGATCGTTTCTCCCAATTGTTTTCTAACAAGATTACCAGTACAAGGTATGAGAAATCTGCTCTAAAGCAGTTGGTTAGGAGTGTCCATGCAACTCTCAAAACAACATAGTTTAATATTATTCTTGATGTTTCCAGAAGTTGAAGGTTAAGTTCCTATTACTGAAAACACCATGGGCCATGGAGGACTCAAGCCTCCTCCTGGAGGGCTAAATTTAATAGTACTTAAAGGAGAAAAGCAATCAATATTCATTCTGTTATAACACCTATAAACCATAAAAATTACCATATGGCAAGCTATCACTGAAGGTGCAATAGTGGGACATATACCTTGGAATTAACCAACAGATCTCCAAAAGACTTAATGCCCAGTCAACAAAAGGCAATTCACGCCTAGTATGTCCAACCAAGACAATTAACCAAGACCAGTGAGGTCCTGGACCTCAGAAGAAAACTAACTACTTCAGCTTTCCTAGACCACTATAATTCCAAAATGCACTCTAAATAAATCCAAAATATTTTGCAAGCATATCACATGTTTATTTGCACCTTTTTCTCTAAGTAGTTGGCACAATATACATCATTTTCCTTGTATTTGGTTCTCTCGTGTATAGCACAGAGCTGATGTTGATGGATTCTCTTTTGTTTGATACTTGTGAGTGTTCACTAAGGCTCAGAATGCTTATGAGCCCTTGTGATTGCTCAGGGGTGTTAGCTGTGAGCACCATTTCATAAACTGGGTTTTATGCTTTTAATACTATTCTCTAATAGACTTCTGACTAAGCAGAGAACATAGTTCTGACTATGTAAGAGTATCTCAAAATGCCCAATGCATCCACTGAAGAGCTTTACCAATGAAGTCTATAAAATATGCAAAGAGCAGTGTATCAGATACTATCATACAAAGTGACTTTATATAATTAATTTAAATAATTCAATTGTGTAGAGAAAATTTTAGAAACCAGCTCAGTTAATCATGATCCAATGGTCCCTATACACAGACACCACACTGCTGTTCTCTACAGCATGCATAAATAGTTTTGTCTGGAGTTATTCAGAGTACTATTATTAAAACAGTACATTTTTAAGAAGTGAATATCTGAGATATTCACTAAGAAGCTCTCTTTCACACCAGTGTTTTTCTACTCACTCTGTATTCACCGCCCCCCTTCACACTTCTTCCCCATTGTTCTGGCTCTGAAGTAAAGGAAACCACCAAAATGCATTTGACTATCTAGACTCTTGCTTTGTTTACTGACTTGAACACGCCCTAGAACAGCCCCCAGAATTAACCAAAACGCTTGAGTTATGGAGTCCTAACACACAAAGTTTGATTTGGTTAGTTTTGGGTGGGTTCATGAATAAAAACTTCTCACAAAAATAGTCATGCCAGATGATTCTAACTGCTTCGATAATGGAATAACATGGAAGGTTCAGGAGTCCTTTAGCTCCAAAAGTAAGTAAATAAGTAGTAAAAATGAAAACAAATTGGAATAAAAATAAGGGACTACTTAGGTTTACATCCACGCTTCCTCCAGAATGCTTGCTGGGTTTGTTTTGGTTTTTGTTTGTTTTGATTGCCTGTATCCAGTTGCAGCCAGTATTAAGATATAACCCAAAATCCTCACTATGTTTTTTTTCTTAATATTTAGACATCTTTTACATCTGGAAATCTTCAAAATTTATCTGTAACTTGTATCTATTTCCATGCAAATCCTCATCCATATCTTTAAAATTAGCTGATGACTCATTGCAGATAATTAAATGTTAAAGATAGGTCTAGTTTCTGTGTTTTCAGTTTTTTTTTTCTTCTTCTTCTTGTCTCATATTAAGTCACAAAAATACAAGTATAAAACTGTGATTTTTGTGTTCAGGAGGATGAGAAAGGAAGTGTAGAGTCAGAGATGACAGGGACTACAGAGAGGAATCCAGGAACAAGGAAAGAGGGGGTCATCAAATAGTGGCTTCTTGTCAGAAATTACGCGGTAGTGGGTCTGGATGTTTAAGGTCTAAAACTGGAAAGAGCCTTGTATAACTCAAAAATCCACATTTCTCCGGAAGTGACTTAAAATTGGAATTCAAGCACTTAAACAAAAAAAAGGTTCACTTAAAATAATAAGCTAGCGATTTTATTAAAAAGAAAACAAAATGTTTATTTACCTGAGTTATAATTCTTCTACTCTTTCAGTTTTCTACCACTATCAGAAAATCTACTACATCTGAAAGATTTTGTTAAAAGATCAGGAGTGTGACTATTACCAAAATAATAATTACTGTCAAAAACTTGAAGAAGAGAAATGAGGAGTTAGCCCTGAGAAACCTAGCAAGTTAAACAGTGCTGGGAAGACTATAAAGCTACCACATTGCAAAGAAATCAGGGTGCAGACAAGGCCAGGACTACTTTACATAAGATTTCTGTGAAGCAGGAATGTGTGAGCTGAGTTGAAATAGACAAAATGCTTCCAGCTAAGTGTCTTTTGGAGACCCAGAGCCATTGGATACAAACAGACCCAAATGTGGTTCAAATATAAAGAATCCAAAGGTGGCTTTAAGTGGCTACATCGTAATTTAAGGAGAAATGGCAGTTGATAATCAATAACCACAGGCGGACACTTAGAGGACAGATAATGTAGCTTTATGGACCACATAAGGTTTTTATTAAAGTGCAAAAAAAAAAAGTCTTTAACAAATTTAAGCAAAAAGATAATGAGAAGTTTAATTCTAGAATATATTAGATTCTTCATGGTGAATGAACTGTGTAAATAGAAAAGGAAATGCAGGCCATCCACTTGGAAAACATGTCTCAGGAAGAAGTATAGCCTGAGTGTTCTCAGTGAGACAGCACAGAGCAAGGGCAGAAAAAAGACATTTGGGAATAAGGTAATAAATCATGATAGGGTGTGTTCATAATTAATTCGAACTGATCAAAGGACTGAGGCAGGCTCTTAGATTTAATCTGAGTGAGCATTGGCACCATCTACAGAATGAGGACAGCTGGGGAGATGCACAGTTCATCCGTCTGTATGGATCTCTGCCTTCTCTGCATTAGTGAGAATGCCATTAGACAGCTGTGTGATGGTTAGTATTAAGGTTCAACTTATAGCTTCTGTATTTCTCCATGAGTCAAGCTTCTAGGAGCACATGATGATTTACATTCGAGTAACCTCTAGGCATGTCCGTGAGTTTTTTGTTTGTTTGTTTGTTTGTTTGTTTGTTTGGTTAGATTTACTGAAGTAGGAAAATCCATCTGTCTGAGCACTATGCCTTCCACAAGTTTGTTTATAGGAATTCCAATGGAGAAAGCCTGCTTCTGGCCTGCTTGCTGTTACGTCCTGTTGTCAAGCGTGTCTACTCTGCTGCCGCCGCCATTCCTGACTACATCAGCACCCAGATACTCGTATCTTCCGATGCAAAAATACGTTCAGATAGATAGGCTCTTAGGTGAAATAGTGGCATGAATGTCACAGGAGTGACCAAACACTGCCAACACTTCCTTTTTATATGATTCAATTAAAGGCCTGAAACACAAATTGAAACCCATTCCTCAGTTTATTGAACAAATAACCTTTGGCTGGAAGATTTATGGTCCTTAGGAGAAATCTACTACTATTATTCTGTTAAGTGGATATAATATTAATCCTACTTCTACTGATTTACAGTTATTCCCAGAGATTAGTGTATCATCTGTCAACCCTCGGAAGAGAAGCTTCTTCTCTGACATATAGACTCGCAATTGGGTAACGTGTAAAGAATAAGACACTGTTGAATACTCAGCCTTAAATGGAGCACTATACCACACGCCCTTGTCAACGTTCATGGATCATTGTGAAGGCGTGACAGAAAGATTCTGAAACCCAGAGGCAGTAGATGACTCCAAAGAAAGAGCATCTTATAGACACAACAAAGCTGATATGATTTCACAGGAATTCAGACAGAATGTACAAAAGCTGTGCAAGCTGAAATTAGACAAAATCTCAGCATAGAGAAGGGAACTGGGCCGTAAGTCCCAGCTTCAGTTGAGGAGGTACTGGTAGAGAGAGAGTCAATACTCTAATGGTGTAGCCGCTGGTGCACGGACGATTGTTTGTTTAGTGAAGACTGCATATCCAAGAAAATGTGGAGAAGCAATACAAATTGGACCTTTTGGGTTATAAAAAGAGTATACATTATTATTGATTGGGTACATTAGCAGTGGATCTGGGAGGTTTGGGGGAGGGTGAATATGATCAAAATACATTGTAGGAAATTGTCAAAGAAATAATAATTTCTTTAAACAAAAAAATAATAATTTCTTTGAACAAAGAAATAATAATTTCAAGGAACAAGTAGGTAGTAGAGAAAATGCAAATAAAATTTTGAAAAGTTTTTAAACAAAGGAACAATAAGGAAAAGATATTCGTGGAAAATAAGATCATAGACACTACCCTTGTCTCATTCCAAAACGAACTCCAAGTGTGACAGATGCATGGCCTCATAATAAGGCTAAGGCACTGCAGGAAAACTGATAAAACACAGTCTGGGAGAATGTGTTAAGCTTGAAATATTATAAGGAACAAATAAAATGGATTTAATTGGGAAACATGGGCCCTAATCAAATCAAGGACAGGAAAAAGAACAATTGGCATGTGACCATTTCCCACACAATTAGCATCCTTTTTAGTTAAGCCTATTACAAATGAAAATGTTATTTTCAACATGTCAAATTCTCAGTGTAGAACATATCTAATATCTAGGAAATATCTGAGAATTTTATGCACAAATAATAAAATAAGGTCACTGGCGATTAACACCTGCCAAGCACTGTTGTCCCAATGTCCAAATATTGCTGGGAATGTACAAAATACAACTTGGTGCAACCTTTTTATAAAGGACATTAAGACATGTTTACAACACTTCTTTTTAGGAATTTTTCTATAGTCTCAATTAAAATATATTTTTTGATAAGTCAAATGTGTGCTTACCAGCAGAGATATATTTATCTGAGGGCTTTATATTGAAACACTGCATTCCTCTTCACTCTATGAAGTAGATCCTGTTAACATCATTTTGAAGATGGCATAAAATGAGAGCAAGAGAATTTCATGATATGTTCAACCATCTCAGTGCTAAGCGCAGTACTGGAGCTAGGATCCAGACCATTGACCTCCAGAGAGTACAAACTTCGTCACAGTCATGATGGTAATATTTATCTCACCATTACTTTGAGTAATGTGTTGTATAACCGTTTTCTCCTAATTGAGACATTCCCTTCTGGAGCGAGGGCAAAGGCTCCTAAAACCCAGAAATCTAACAATACATTAATACTACAAAAGCTGAGAAAGTTACCAAGACTCACTGCCGACTGTAAAGGTTCCACACGCAGCAAACAATTGCCGAGGAGTCTGGCTCTTCGGTAGAGCTGACTGCAAATCTGTCAGAAAGCTCTAGGGATACAGCTTTAATGAGTTGGTACCCAAACTGGCAGGAATTTTTATGTGATAAAGATGCTTTTGAGTCACCAGTGCTCCTGTAACCCAAATAAACTCATTGATTTACTGAGTTTGAATAGGGTAATTTCTTCGTTTTGTCAGCAGTATCCTATTAGCTGTAAGCAGACAGGAGTTCACCTATTTCCAGAAAAATTCATGTAAGAAAGGAAAATTTCAAAACAGCCTGCATTTATTTAACAATTAACTACAATGCATACATTCAATAGAATCCTTAATAATTACAATTATCTTCACAATGTCGGCAATAACAGGCAGTCACCGTATCCTGTTTAATATAGCAAATAAGTCACTGCCATTTTCAGGAGCACTGCTAGATACACACAGAATCACACATCCTATCAGGGAAGAAAGGGAAAAAATAGAAGTATTGCTTCTCATGTTTCTCTGAAACAAGTGTTTCCTTCCAATTTTGAATTTCCATATTTCTAAATCATCATATAAGACGCACAGTATTTTTTTTATAAATAAATGGCAACTTAAGACAGAACTATGCAACGATTTATTGGGACTGTACCACTTAAAGAGAAAAGGGACCTGTAGGAATATAGGGCTAAATGCATTAAATTAATGGTTAACATGTTCCTCAAAATATTTTATAGCTACTGCATAGTGAAGAAAATCCTAATGGCAATCATTATAGATTCAAATGAGGGAAGCTTGTACATAACGTATTTTCATATGTACTTTTAAAGGAATCACTAATGCACACTTCTGTTTTGAAATAGTATGGATTATATATTATTACTACTTACTTGAGTCTCATGATAAGCTTAAAAATTAAGTTCCACATATGAAAATTTGAGAATAAAATTAGAGAATCATTGACAAAATTAGATATCCATGTACACCTTAAGATACTGCTTATTTTAATCAGTGTGTTGAATGTGGGTATAGAGCTATCCAGTTCAAATTTGTTAGTCAATGAAGCAATGATATAAAGTTAAGTTCTGGGATGTCAAACAGAAGAAACAGGTGAGAGAACGTGAGAGTGGTCAGCACTGACGTGTTATTAACAGATTGTTTTCTTCTTCACTATCACTTATTAACGTAAATTCCATAAACCACTGAAAGCAAGTTTGTATAGTCTGTTAGGCCCACCTAACGTACTTATATACTAGAAAGAATTCACAGAAGTCAAAATGAATACCTTTTTAAATGACGAATGATTTCTAAGGGTGGACTAATTTTTAGAATGTGGCTGGAGCAATTAAACAGAGGCTGTGTAGACAAACACTCAGCATAAATGAACATTGCATTTCAGCTGCCTACAGTTCAAACCCTTTTACCAGTCATTGCTCTTTAGTACATCATGATTTCCATATTAACTGGGGAGGCAAAATACATTTAAATCAAGCAATGTATTTAAAGAATATAGTTGATCTTTATCTTACCTAACCATCCCAAATGAACTATAGAAAGGTCAATAGATGATAGCATTTAATATTTCTTGATGACAAAAATAAATGGAAGCTTTATTGAATTTATCCTTCTTTATTATTTTCGTAGAGATGGAGGGAAAGGCAGAGGCACATGGGTATAATTAACCGACATTTTTGCTTTAGACAAGCTATTTTTTTAATATCTTTTGCTCACTCTCTCTTTTTTTTTTTTTTTTTAGACAACAGAAAAACTCTCATTAATTTTTTTTCCAAGGGTTGGGAAACTGTTTTAAGTTTGTTGTTAGACTGCCCAAGAGTTATTGCTTAAAAAATCTGATAAACTATAAATGTTTTATCCTCTTAAACATCTAAACAATTTTTAAAACTCGTCCCTGCAATATCAAAGCAAAGTATCTTCTTTAGGAGTGAATGTACAAAGCATAATCATAATTTTAAAAGTCGAAACCAGATTTTAAGACCAAAATTTATCAGTGAAAACAACCCAATCTTCCAATATCAACTTAGAATAAGACTTTTTTCTTATCCTAAAAGGAAACAAAATCATTTTGACTCAGAGATTTTGCAACCTTTGTTCTTTTCCTGAGCCACACCATGTGGCAATTTACATTGTTGTTATTTAAACATATGCATTCATAGACCCTACAAACACATAGTCACATATACGTGTTTTAAACAAGAATTTGAATTTAACCTTAAAACATACCCAATTATTTTTTTATCATATTAACCATTTAAGACCAGTTGAAAACAGACAAAACTTTTTTTTTTTTTTTTAGACTCAGCTGTAATTTTAAACATTACAGCAAGTGCAGTTTTTTTTCTAAATTACTGTTTGATCTGTAAGTTGCAAGCCCCCTAGGTGGGAGGAGGGAAGAGAGGAGCAAGAGGGTGTGGTGAGCTCTAGCCGCTCACTTTCCTGCTGAGCTGGCATGAAGGCAAGGGGGAGGAGTTTTTCCTCACTCTCAGCAGCCAGAGCAGCTCCTATCGTGGAGCAGCTACGGTGCCAATCTCCACCTAGCCATGTCTAAGGACGTCCACCCAGCAAGCCCATGAGCCTTGCCTGCACCCTTGGCTCCCTTGTGAGCTTTACTCTAGCTTACCTGCCCAGTAGGTCCTGAACCTGCTTCCTGGCTGGGTCTCTCCCCTCCCCCGTGCTCTTTGGCTGTCCATCGCAACAAGGGGTCGCATCAAGCCCATGCCCTGCTGGGTGTGCATTGTTATTCCACAGACGCTCAAGTGCCTGAGCACCTCCTGCCCAAGTTCCAGCCCCAGCTCCACATGTCTCCCCAGCCACCCAAAAGCATTCCCTCCTTGGCTCCCTCGGGAGGGAGAGCACACTGCTTGGTGTCCTGCCATGCAGCCATGTGCACTCCCGGGCCGAGAACTAGTTCTAATTTTAACTATCCTCTGTCCGAATTTTCATCAGTCCAAGTCTACAAAGAAACAGACACAGAAAAATACATACATACATACATGAGAAATACAGGATTTAAATTGCTGGGGGAGCAGAATCTCTCTGCTCCTCCCTGTTCACAGAAAGGGGCAAGCTGAGTGTCCTACAGGATGTCCCATGGACTTGGCATTAATGACATGTCTGTCTGCCTTAATGAGACCTTTCCAGGCGAGTGGCCTCGAACCACTCAGGGGACTCGAACCCCTTCTACAGATGCTCTCGAGCTAGACCATCTCTCTGTCAAGAGTCAGAGAGGCAACAACAACAGAAACACAAAGGACACCCTTGTGAGTGGTACCACAGTGCTCTGATAGAACGGCTGCCTGGTGGCGGTCATTCTCTACGAAAATCAGACGGGAGGAGGACCGTCTCAGATCCAACCTCCCAAATGGAAATTGGGGCGACCCTCAGTTCCCAGTCAAGCGATATTCTGACACGTCTGTCAATCGCAATAACTGATCAGATGACCAAAAAGGTCCAGATAGGTGCCTAAACTGAAACAGATTGGTACCACAGAAATCTGATTGAGAGGCTGCCTCATGGCAGCCATCTCTGACAAGAAACAGATTGGTAAGACAGAAACAGACTAACCTGTTCCGAGCTCGACCTCCGAGTTCAGTCTGATGAGGGTTGCGGAAGGGACACACCCTTTCCCGGCCAAATGCACCAAAAATGTAAGACCTGGGGTCTCACAGCTCAGGAGTTCAAGATCACGCCCTTCCCAGAAACTCCCCCAGACCAAGACTCGTTGTAAAAGCAAGAAATTTATTAACCATTGTACAACGGGGTCACCCCTGCCGGTCAGCAAAGAGTGGTACCGGGAGACAAAGGCCTTTAGGTTTTTAAAAGAAAAATTGCGGGAAATTTGAAGTTGCAGTTTTGGCAATTTAGGATTGGATGAGGAAGTTATGAAGTAAGATAATTGGTTAGTCTTAGGTGCTCAAGCTTGGCCAGTCCTGCCAAGTGTGGATGCAGCTGCAATTTAAGGTGGGGGTGGTTAGCTCATCCTTGAAGATTAGGGGCTACAGACTTTTGGCTGGAGGTCAAAAGCTACTCAGAAGAAGTCTAGGTTTGTTGCTAAGAAACGCTATCTCAAGGACAAGGGTCTGGTCCTTCTTTTGCTGAGTGAAGGTCATTGCTTGCTTGCCCTTTTTGTATATCTGTCCTCACAGATAGGGTCACATTCCTTCACTCTCTGGAAAGGTACTAAGAGGCTTTAGCTTAACCTGGACCTAAAACTCAAAACTATAGGCTTTAGAAGACATATAGGTTACAAAGTTAGTCTAACGCTTTCAGTTGCTAATGAGAAGTCACCATTCAATGTGCAATCTCTTACTGACATATCATAAAAAGGGGAATGAATGATTACATGCATTATTATACCCATGTGCCTCTGCCTTTCCCTCCATCTCTACGAAAATAATAAAGAAGGATAAATTCAATAAGCTTCCATTTATTTTTGTCATCAAGAAATATTAAATGCTATCATCTATTGACCTTTCTATAGTTCATTTGGGATGGTTAGGTAAGATAAAGATCAACTATATTCTTTAAATACATTGCTTGATTTAAATGTATTTTGTATTTAAATGTATTTTGTATTTAAATGTATTTTCTTTAAATACATTGCTTGATTTAAATGTATGTTAAAACTTTTGGTTGTGGGGGATTATGGATGCTCCACAGTGTTTGCTGTGTCATCAACAGCACCTAATGGCTATGTTTGGTATTGTCAGTCACAGCCTGTGCTAACACATGGCTAGCTGCCATGATGGTTCAGGGATAGAGAGCACGTAAAGCTGTAGTTTTGCTGCCATATTTGTTTAGGGCTTTCAGCTGAGTTCAGTTATACGTGGCCAGCTGCCATGCTGGTCCAGAGATAAAGAGGGTGGAGGCATGAGTTTACCACCATTTTGTTTAGGTCTCCCAGTTATGTTCAGTCCTCTGATTAGTGTTAAGTGCAAAGCTTTTTACTGTTCAATTTTAATACAAAGTGGTAGGATCAGCAAGATTTGCTAGCCCCTCTATAAACTGTATCTGATTAAAATGTTTGCTTTGATTTTAGTTCAGAAAGAACAGACTTAAAGCTACGCTAATGACTGCAGTTGGTTAAGGTGTTGAGCTTTACCTAGTGTCTTTGTATAGGTTTTTTTGAAGGTTAAGCCTAAGATAGATAACTATAAAGTTTGCCTATTTGTCTTAAAATATATAGTTCTAAAACATACATGTCAAAAATATGCTGAAACTAGATTAAATAGCATTCTGTTTTATAGGACACAGTTTAAAACAGATGATAAAAACAAAAAAGAGTAACTCAGATATGCTGGCCCTCAAGCTTATCAGAGATCTGATGAATATGGCATTTTAACATATGTAGGTTTATTGTGGCAGAAAGTCCCAAAATCCTGGCAGTAGCTCCCCAAGGTCTCTGAGAAGATTTAAACAACGACAGATGACTGCAACTCTGGACTGTGGTATGCTAACCACTGGGCAATACTGCCCCAACTGGCCCACTGCTAGGGCCCAGCCTAAACTGTGGACAAAGCCGGGGACACCTAAAAAGCTATTGTCTCACATTGTGAAAAACAAGGTGAGGTCAATCTCTCCTGTTCCTCTTTCCACAGCAGCAGTTTCTCATCCTCTATGCCTGATGGCTGGACTGCCTCTGCTCAGAAAGCCAGGAGACCACAGGAGCCAGGGACACTGCCTAGGTGATGGACTAACTAGTCATCTCTGTCATTTTGATTCTTACATTTACTTAGCTCATAATTTATCCTTCTCAGGTCTCTGATCACATTGACGGCTAGGCTGGAAGGCTAGGCTTAGTTAACAGTAACTTGGCAGCTAAAGAGCAGACAGTTAGGTTCACTATCAGCTCATTGGACAGTTCATTAGTTAGTTAAAACTACTAGGTACTATATCTTTTGTGTAAAAAGAAAAAAAAAAACAGGTTTGCCCTGCTCACAGGCTTTAAATCAGTTGTCAATGTCTTATAATAATAGTTAAATAAAAAATTATAAAGTTTATATAGGGTCTGAGGATATAAGAGTTCAGGTTATAAAAATCTAAAAAATATTAGTCTACATACTGATCAAAGTGTCAATTTAATGGACGTCAGGTTAATACTTAAGTTAAAAAAAAAGTACAAGCAGTTTCTCATGCAGGCAATTTTACTTAGCCAAAATATAGGAGGGTTTACTCAAGGTTGCACAGAGCCTACTGTCTGGTTACTATGGTTGCACGGAGTTTCTCAGGGTCAGAGCAGTCCGCTGTAAGACCACCAAGGTCAGTCTGTGAGAGACTGGACTTTGAAAAATAGCCAAGAGGCTGAGTTCCGCTGCTCAGATGCCGTTAACTCCAAAAAGGCTGCTACATGGACACACTTAAGTTGTTTATAAAAGATATAAAACAAACAGCTGACTGGTACCCATTCTGTTGGATATAGTTTTTACCTGTTACTCTCAAAATGTTGTTGTATTAGATTTGCTGATATGTTACTTTTCTGAGTATGTATATATTTTCTTTTGTGTACCAAAAATTCATATGAGTTTATAAAAATCAAAAGGTCATGAGACCTAAATCTGGCATAGCTCAAATGGATCCCAGAAGAGTTTTTCCCTGGTGTTGGGATTCCTCACTTTTTCCATTTAACAGACAAATCTTAACTTCTGTCTCTAGTCTGGATTTGTCTCAGCAGATTTTCACCTGGTTGACTCTGGGTTGAAATCTGACTTGTTGGAAGCTGACATGACTGCTCCCTGTCTCTTCAATTGGATCAACTAACCAGAGACTGTTAAGGACTGCCTCATTGACCAGCCTTTGACTGGCTCCTAGTAATCTTTACCCATGTACTCTCCCCAACTTTTGACCAGCATTTCAGCCTCTTTCAAACTGAGATATCAACGATCCAATCATCAGCATGAAGAAATTCCAGAAGACAGAGCATCTGCCCATTGTCCCATTCTACAGGCTGAAATGTTGAGTCAAAAGAAAAAAAAATTTTCTTAAGATAAAATTCTGACTCTGCAGCTGCTTCATAATTGAAGCAGTTACAAGGAGAAGGGGGAAATGAAAGCATTAGACTAACTTTGTAACCTATATGTCTTCTAAAGCCTATAGTTTTGAGTTTTAGGTCCAGGTTAAGCTAAAGCCTCTTAGTACCTTTCCAGAGAGTGAAGGAATGTGACCCTATCTGTGAGGACAGATATACAAAAAGGGCAAGCAAGCAATGACCTTCACTCAGCAAAAGAAGGACCAGACCCTTGTCCTTGAGATAGCGTTTCTTAGCAACAAACCTAGACTTCTTCTGAGTAGCTTTTGACCTCCAGCCAAAAGTCTGTAGCCCCTAATCTTCAAGGATGAGCTAACCACCCCCACCTTAAATTGCAGCTGCATCCACACTTGGCAGGACTGGCCAAGCTTGAGCACCTAAGACTAACCAATTATCTTACTTCATAACTTCCTCATCCAATCCTAAATTGCCAAAACTGCAACTTCAAATTTCCCGCAATTTTTCTTTTAAAAACCTAAAGGCCTTTGTCTCCCGGTACCACTCTTTGCTGACCGGCAGGGGTGACCCCGTTGTACAATGGTTAATAAACTTCTTGCTTTTACAACGAGTCTTGGTCTGGGGGAGTTTCTGGGAAGGGCGTGATCTTGAACTCCTGAGCTGTGAGACCCCAGGTCTTACACAACAACAACCTAAACACTCCTTTTAGGGAAAGTGGGAAAAGATAACAGGAGTTGTTTGGGGAGTAGGAAAAAAAAACCTCAAATTAACACATTCTGTAGTAGCCTTGGAGAGAGGCTTCTTGTAACAGTAACACGGGGCCCATGCTTACACTCACAGACTTCAGGAGAACTTCTCAAACATGCACTTGCCCTGGTGGAGCAGCACACATTATTGTCATTCCATGCTTCCTGCCAGCTGTCTGATACCTCGTGCCATGAGCTAGTTCTATGACAAACTCAGACACACTTGTCTGAATTTATTTTTTCCAAACAGTTCTGTTAGCTCATATGAAACTTAAGATAACAGGATTTGTTTTTATGAAATTTTTCTTTTTGTTGTTGTTGTATATTTTTTATGGGTGTTATTTGTGCCCAGGAACTTAAGTTGGTCAGAGGACAACTTGAAGGAGTCAGTCAATTCCTTCCATTATGTAGGTTCTGTGGCTTATACTCACATCTTTAGGTGTGGTGAAAAAATGTGTTTACTTGTTGGCCTTTCCTGAAGAATGTTTAAACGTTTAAAATACATAAACATGTAAAACTCTTAAAGTTGTCCCTGAGATAAATTTTGGGGTTAGTTACAGGTATATATGCTTTTTTTCTATGCTAGTCTTCTGTGTTAAGATTGGATTATGCTTTTAGAAGAAGCTACAGTAAACAATGCTATCTATAAAGCCCACTAGGCAGGATACATGTCGGATACACTTACTGTAATTTTCCGTAACCTCAGGACATAGTAACATTTTTACAAAGATTTTATTCATTTTATTGCTATATTACTATATATAGTGTGTTATATATAGTTATTAATATTTTCTATTGGTTTATCTTCTAGTAATGCTGCTGTTAATCCTCAGCAGCTGTATAACCAAATCACCACACAGACACTGGGTTTTTAGTTGACCTAGAACACAATGCTGGGCAATATTTACTGCCTCCTAAACCTCCAAGCCCTCAGTTTCCTAACATTTAGATTTCCCACATTATACTTGCTTTTTGTGAAATCTTAGGTCTGGTTCATGCTCTACGTCCTCCAAGATCTCTCCTCCAGCTCTGCTCTCCTCACTCTCCTCTCACCCCTTCTCCCCCTTCTCCTCCTTCTCCTCCCACTCCTCTCTGGCTCCTCCCTTCTTTCCTGTCCTCTGGCTCCTCCCTGCTCAACATTGTGTCTAGTTGCTTTTATTGCGTTCCTGTTTACACAAAAGTTGAGACAGGATGCTTAGAATGAGTATCACAATGCAATATCTGGATTGAAACCAGAGAGTTGAGGGCAGGGTGGGGGAGAAATTAGTATTTAAATGAACAAGGGTAAGGTGTATACATTAAAAAAAATTATACCAACAATAGTGAGACTATATTACTCTGTCATCTGTCACTGCAAGGTATGATACTTTATGACTGTATTGTTGAATGATCACATTCAGATAGAATAGTAAACAAATCACAGTAAAACAAGGCTTATGAGCATGAATAAAATGAATGAGCTTGTGTAAACAATACCCAGGTCAAGAAAAAACAATCTTGTCAGAGGTTCTAGGATTCCTAGGATAACCATACCTCTGGCATGTTTGTTTGTAACTCTCATAACCAGACTGTTCACAGTGACTTCTTTCTATATTGTGGAAGTTCAAAATGACTCCTCCATTTACATGGCTTAATACTGTTTTTCTGTAGAAGCCAACCAGCCTCAGCTTCATGTGCATTCATGATCATGCTGTGCTGCGGAATCTTCATAAACATTGCCTGTGAGAGGTGCACACACCAGCCTCAGCTTCACGCACATTCATGTCCATGCTGTGCTGGGGAATCTTCATAAACATTGCCTGTGAGAGGTGCAGGTTGTGCTTACACTTTTACCTTGGCGACTTTCCCTGCAACTCACTCATTCACCGTAACGATACTGTCGCTGTGGGATCATTTTGGTTTTCTCCAACATTAACATGCTTTAGTGTTTTCTCCCATGAATATTAACTGTGACAGAATGCTTCACTGACTCTATTGAACTGAGCATATGGGTTTTGTTTTGTCCGTCAATGTGATGAAGTTTGCTGCCACATTACTAAGGAAATTCAGCACTAGGAAATGGGAACATTGTTCCTCCATGGAGATTAAAGTTCTGTCAGATGTGCTCCAGTAAAGTTAACAGTTGACAACAGCCAAAGAAACCTGATTGCTTACCTGGCTTTAAAAATCAGTCTATAGATTAATGGTCTCTGTCTGGATGGGGGCTCCCTCCAAATAAGCTGGAAGGATGCTCCACGAAATTCAGTATTTGAGATTTTGCAAGAAAGACATAAAATTGGGCCTCCTATTCATAAACAAAAAGAATTGGTCCATAAGGTGTATAAAACATTATTTTTTTTCTGATCTGAGACCCAGCATACCACAAAGGAAAGGAATATGTGACCTATAAAAATCCAGTTCCAAGCCATAATTCAAAGACAGTTTTATGATGGCCACCTGAGTTCTGAATTCAGTGGAATATTAAATTTCTGCTCTGAGATTATGAAAGCAAGAGGGAACTTTTAATCAGAAAACAAAAAGTGCAACAACAGACACATAATTTTCTTTGGGGAAAATGAATAGCTATAAAAGGCTGATCGAATTTAAATTTCCTTCTTTAGTTCAAGATTGTTTTTCTATATGTGCCTTTCTTTTCTTAGCAATACCATTGCACTGCCCTGGGAATCACTGCTCTCCCATCCTCCGCTCCACCTTGATGGGTTTTAGAGCACCAGTAATAATTTCTTCATACTGTCCTTGTTATCCAGTATATATCAGACACATTTCTAAGCACTGTTAGGTGAACACAGGACAGCACCTGTCAGTGTGTGGTCTTTGGTCTAGTGCACACACATCTTTGGTTCAAAATTTGTATTTAACTACAGGCTGAAAACAGGGTTGTAAAGAGGATTGAGTTTGGGTTCTGACTTAAAATCAAGAAAAACCTCTAATTTGAGATCTAAACATATTTTTTTAAAGATTTAATGATTTTTTATTTTTATTTTTTTGCTTTTGAAAATATAAAGGATAGAAACATTGAAACCTCTCATAGTAAGGAAGGATAATTGAATGTTAACGTGTGTATGTAAGGGTTGATAGGAATCCTCTGGTGACAGCTTACTAAGAATGAAGACTTGGATCTCCCCAAAATATCAGCCCAATGCATTCTAGTTTTATGTCAGATCTCAAAACATTCTGGTTAGAGCCAAACCATTGTACTTCCACACTACTGACAGACAAAAGTCAAACCAATGAGTTTGGTTTCCTGTGCCTTCTATTGATCAAGAAATTAAACCCCAATTATTTATGTTACCCATGACATTGATTGGCCATGTCTTGGTAGTGTATACTTGTATTTACTGACTTGGTAAAGTACTTGAGAAGTAAATTTACCCTATTATTCCCACAGTACATTTTATTCTAGAAGTCGTCTCTCACTCTACCTTTAGAACTCTTAGCTGTTAAAGTGAAAGAGGAAAACAATGAATTTAAAATATAGAAGTCATGCTGAGAGGTTCACGGTAATCTTTAGCAGTTTATTTTACATAGGTAGCTAAATATCTATTTGTGAAAAAAATATTGTCAAATACTTGTATTCATTTAATTATATTACGTATGTTTTTATAGTAACTCATTTGCATCAGAAATTCTTAGTTATGAATTCTGTCCTTTCCTTATTTTTAAAATGTCTTGGCAGAGAAATACGTTGTTATGGTCGGACTTGAAGTGCTATTTTAATAGAGAACTCTCATATGATTTATGAGATCCATGATATTCAGGCTGGTCTTTTATTTTTATCTTATATCTTTCCTTATACTATATAATGTGGAATCAAAAATATCCCCTGAAGCTTCAGTAGAATGAGTTCTTAAGCCATGCTTTTTTTTCTAGCTCTGAAGGCCTAGAAATATTTCAGTTTAAAACAGCCACTCAGTTACAAATGAAAACGATGGTGTTGAAATGGAGCTATTTTAATGTTTTACTGCTTGGAATCTTATTTTGCCTAGATTTCCCTAAAGTAAGTGGGTCTCATCTGTGTAAGATTTCTTTGAGGGCTTAAATTTATACTCTAGCATTGGTGACTCTGCCTACTTTAACAAGCCACTAGACCAGCCTTGAAAAAGTAGTGTATGAAGATTTGTGCATTCTTTGAATATGCATATCCCACAGTTGCTGATTCTTAAGAATGTGGCATGCATACAATTTCTCAAGTGCTGTGCCCACAAAAGAATCTACTTCCAAATCTCATTGGCACTGCAGCCTTTCAGAAAGAAAAAAAAAAGTTAAACAGTTTCCTTAGTCAGTGTAGAGCTGTATGAATGTTAAATTTTGAATCTAGAAATGTAAATATTAATGAGAAATAATAAAAACATTTTCTAAACATGGATTTTTTTAATATTGCAAAATATATTCTTTAACCTTGTTACATAGAGTCAATAGAATATTTCAAATTTTAATTTGTTTACTGTGAAGACCCTGATGTTTGATTTGCCTGAAGTTAGAATTTTAAGGCCTGCCTTCAGTCTACCTAATTTCTCACACAAGCTCTACCAGAATTTGTGTTCTGATAATAATGCCTTTCTATCCCAGTATCCTATAAATAATTGTCTGTTATCTTTGTCAGGGAGGTTGAGCAGGTACTACTTTATGATGAAAACAAACTTACTATAACATGATGGCATCCTTAGTGAATGATGATTAGGCAGAGCTGTGTTAGGGAAAACATGTCACCAAGGTGTTATGATGTTCTGAACTTAAACAATTATTTATTGTACTTAATTACACGTGAAGCTGTGAACTTACAATACAGATTTTTGTAGATTCAGAAATACTGGGATTTATTTCCAGTTCTACTCATGCCCCTTACAAAATGGGAAAGGAGTTAGAGGAGATATTGAAAAGCATTGTGATTTTAGTCATGTCCTAATTTGTTTTCTGTTGCTGTGATAAACACTGAACAAAAACTTAGCCAGAAAATGGTTTATTTGGTTTGACTATCTTCATTTCAGTACATGATTGAAGAAACTCAGGGCAGGAATTCAAGCAGGAGTAAGAACAAGAACCATGGAGGAATGCTGTCCAATTGCTTACCCTATATGGCTTGCTCAGCTTTCTTTATTGTATCAGTCAAGACCGCTTGGTAAAGGATGGCACTCTTACCATAGTAGGCTCTTGTATTAGCCATCAATTAAGAGAATATCCCCAGGCATGCCCACAGGCATGGAGGTAGTTCTTCAGTTGAGGTCCCCCCCTTTCGAGGTAGTTCTAATTTGTATCACATTGACAACTCTAGGCAGCAGAGTTAGGGAAGAGCAATACAACTAAGAGATCTATTGTACAGCGTGGTGACTACTCTCGGCAATCTGGGGCTCGAGGAACACAATCGAGATGTGCTACACACTGTGGTGAGTGCACTCAGCAATCTCGGTGTTCATGAAGACTGCTGAATGCACAGCACACAATAATAACTGTATGAGACAAGATATTTGCATATAAGTCATTGTACAATATGCATGTACTTCAAAAACATGTTATATGTGATACTTTCATAGAAATTGTATTTGGAGCTCTAAAATGGAGCAAGATGAGGCCAAAGTAATACTGTGTTTTATTAGAGGTGTGCCATCTAACCACCATTATTCTTTATGAAGATATATTTCTAAAGGGGCTTTTCTTTGTTAGCCACACTTCCGTTTGTTAAAACTTCTTAATATAATGAACAATATTCCAGCATATTACTTCTTAATTTTTATACTTTGTATTACAAAATTAGAGAAGAAAAAGAAGCCATGTCTTTCTCTTCACTGAAGACTTTGTCACACACACCTTCTAGTTAGCACGTGAATAAATGAATAGCTAATCCAGCAAAAATTCATTTTACTAAATCATGTACTTTATAATTTCCATCTACTGTTAAAATCACATTCAACATATTCTTCACTGAAACTTTTAAAACTAAAAATAAAAAAGAATCAAGCATATTGATTCTTATTACAGATAAATCTTAGTACATATTACAGATAAATCTTGTGCTGATGAGAGAGGATAATTTGGTTCTCCCTGCTTTCTCACTGTGTGTGTATAAAGTTTATTCACATCTTGAGAGTTATTACCTTAAATAAGAACAATGACACTTATCTGCATCCCATTACAACAAAATATTAATTTAAATGTTTTTCCTGTATCGAAGACGACTTTTCTACTAGTATTCTAAGACTATCCATGCAGGGAATGATTATAGTTTTCAAGCAATATTTCAAAACTTATAAAGGACTCCCAAGACTGAGTCCAAAATAGCAAATGCTAATTAAATAATTTCCTGACAGTTAAGAACAAAAATCTATCCCATGGTTGTCTTAATTTGGCACCCCCAGAAAGTGACTAAGATAAAATATAAGCACTTCAGTTGCCAGTGAGAGGCTTCAGAGTGGGGGAGCAGAGAAGGTGATACTAGAAGATGAGAAGACCAGCCCTGGGGTGTTTCAGTGAATGCACTTGAGCATACCCTCTACGATACTACATTAGATGTGTCTTTGGTCCTTGCAGGGATGTGTGGGGAAGCACAGCAGCTGTGCTCACAAGTGCAGGAAGGGGATGACAGCGCTCTTAGCATCACCTCCTGTACACTTCTCACATGGCTGAGAAACGCCCGTGCTTTTTTTTTTTCCTTATTATTGACATTTCAAATTGGTAAATATACTCTACTTCTAAAACAATTGGATTGGTAACAATCCTATTTTTTGAGTGATAACAAAATCTATCTGTTCTTATGGGCTAATATTTATTTATTTATTTATTTATTTTGTAAATACTTCACGTAAGCAGGAGATTTTATGCATTAAATCCACAATAGAGCTGAACATTCACTCCTAACAATGTAGAGTCATGAGATGCTCTGCTGGTTTATATCTGCAATTGTGGCAAGGTTTGTGTAGAGGTAGAAGATTGGTAAGAGAGACGGTGGGAAAGCTTCCACATTCTACACAATTTCCTTGTTGCCTTGTTTTATAGATCAAATCTAGTTCTTCGTTATGGCAGTTACATACAGAAACTTTCCAGGCATATTGGACTACACGGAACCCTATTATTGTAACTTTTAAACTCACTACTCTTAGCCAAGGCCACCAAGAAGGTGACTTCCTTCAGGTGCTGGGCTTTCCTGAAAAGCAGCCGTCATGAAACACTTCCTGCAGTTCTGCAACTCTGTGATAATGGCAGTGCTTGACGCTTCTTCTCAGTTTCTTCTTACTTCATTTTTTTTTCCTTACTCTTTCCCTTGGGTTAGAACCTTACTGCAAACCAGGTGGGGTTGCTCATGTCTGTAGTCCCAACAACAGAGAGGCAAATGCAGGCTGTGTACCCCCAATTTGAGGTTATTCTGCACTATATGATGGTTACTAAGCCTGCCAGGGCTGGATCAGGACCCCATCTGCAACAAAAACAGACCAGAAATTTTAAAGAAGGGAAGGAGAGAAGAAAGGAAGGAAAAAATAAAGGAAAGGAAGTGATTTCAGTCACTGTCTGAGCGCCCTGCTAGCACTTGTTTCACTCGTTCTCATTCTTCCTCACAATCGCCATGTTGTATTTCCTGTCTAATTCTGTCTTCCTGCTTCCCCAAGGACCTTATTCTCCACTAATGAGGCCATGATAATGAACTTTATAGAGAATTCCTGGTGGAAATATTAACAGAAAATGGTTGTTTAAGATAGGGCCTAATCTTGTTTCCTACTGAGCACCTTCATCGGGTATGGTAGCTCACACCTGTACTCCCAGGCCTCAAGGACTCCCAAGTCACAGTGATTGCAATGAGTGAGAAGCAAGATTTGTTTCACACTGATTTCCAGGCTAGTGTTGGCCACAGAGTGTAAACATGTCTAAAGATATAATAAAAACCTACACTCATGATGACACTAACACTGAAATTCTCTGAAGAGCAGTCCTGCCTCAGGGGTCTCTCAGCCTGAGTTGCTGAAAGAAGCTGTTATAATCTCATTCACATGGTTCAAATTCTTCCTTTTCCTGCCCTGGCTTTTCCATGGCCTTTCTAATGTATTAACATTTACAAATAATCCTCTGCATAAGATCCACCAACTGGGGAGTTCAAGGCATGAGCATGAAATGTAAATACCCTTTGTCTCTGCCATGGAAGTTCTAGAAAGCTGACACTGTTCACTAAGGTATTTGTACACTGTATTATTCTTTGGGTAGGATTTGAGCAATGCAGGTCCCCAGAGACTGGGTCAGGACACAAAGAAAAACCCCAAAGGATTCCCTGAAGATAAAAGGCAGTTTCCACAGTTATAGGCCTTATAACTTACTAAAAATATTCCAGGTCAAATATCTCAGCAGATAAATTGTATTGAAAATGATCACATGAAATCATTACTGATAAACTATTATGTAAATATTGTCATGAGATTTGAACCAGGTCATTGGTGAGAAATTATGGCTGAAGGTTAAAGTTGGATGCTTTATCTTGGTGATGATGAGAATTGAGGCCATAAAAACTAAATATTCACTGTAAGAAAATACGTATTTCCTAGTTGCTTACAACTATTGTAACGTTTTTATTCCTAAGAACATTCTGACACTAGTATCTTTACCATGTTATTATTTTAAGGTTTTTCTATTATTTTGCTCATTATTTATTATTAATCTTGCTCATTATCTGTTTATCTCATTGATATTACAGTTTTGATGACCACTATCATTTCCCAGCTATTGCTATGCATTACCAAGACTTAGGTTAATACTTTACTCACATGGCTGCTTAATAACTTTGACAATTAATATATATGAATGTATTAATAAACAAATAAATTTTAGGTGAGCCTAGATAAGTTACAGAGCCTATGACAAAAATCTAAGTTTATTCTCCCTCCCTCTGAAGTAGAAAGGTATTTCATTTCTCTAGATGTGATGGCTGGATCTGACATTAGCCTAAGAAGAAAAGTATTTCAGAGGACATCTGCGGTAGGCTCCCATCCTATTCCCTCTCTTCGACCGCTTCCAGTGTCTAATTTATTTTTACTTCTGAATGAGAATTAAGCATCCTCTCTAGGGTCTTCCTTGTTCCTTAGCTTCTTCAGGTCTGTGATTTTAGTATGTTTATCCTGTATCTATGTCTAATATGCTCTCATAAGTGATTATACAACATTTGTGTGTCTTTCTGTCTCTTGGTTACATCACTCAGGATGATCTTTTCTGGTTCCCACCATTTGCCAGCAAATTTCACTATTTCCTTGTTTGTTTGTTTTTAATAATTAAATTTTTATTTTTTATATTAATTACAGTTTATTCACTTTGTATCCCAGCTGTAGCCCCCTCCCTCATTCCCTCCCAATATCACCGTCTCTCCCTCCCTCATCTTCTTCCATGTCCCTCTTCAAGTCCACCATTAAGGAGGTCCTCCTCCCCTTCCATCTTACCCTAGTTTATCAGGCTTCATCAGGATTGACTTAATTGTCCTCCTCTGTGGCCTGGCAAGGCTGCTCCCCCTTCTGGGGGGTAATCAAAGAGCCTGCCATTGAGTTCATGTCAGAGACAATCCCTGTTCCCCTTACTAGGGTACCCACTTGGAGACTGGGCTGCCATGGGCTACATCTATGTAGTCATTCTAGGTAATATCCATGAATGATCCTTGGTTGAAGTGTCAGTCTCAGAAAAAATCCCTGTGCCCAGATATTTTGGTTCTGTTGCTATCTTTGTGAAGCTCCTGTCCTCTCCAGGTCTTACTATCCCCCCGCTTCTTTCCTAAGATTCTCTGTACTCTGCCCAAGGTTTGGGTATGGGTTTTAGCATCTGCTTTGATATACTGCTGGGTAGAGTCACAGGTCCTCTGTGGTAAGCTCCCATCCTGTTTCCTGTTTTCTCCTTCTTTCAATGTCCATCCCATTTGTCTTTCTGAGTGAGGATTGATAATCTTACCCAAGGTCCTCCTTCTTGCTTAGCTTCTTTAAGTGTAAAGATTTTAGTAAGTTTATCCTATATTATAGGTCTAGTATCCACTTATAAGTGAATATCTTTCTGTGTGTGTGTTTTTCTGTTTCTGGGATACCTTACTCTGGTTGATCTTTTATAGAGCCTACCATTTGCCTGCAAATTTCATGATTTCCTTATTTTTAATTGCTGAGTGATATTCAAATGTGTAACTCTACCACAATTTCAATATCCATTCCTCTGTTGATGACATCTGGGTTGTTTCCATATACTGGCTATTATGAATAAAGCTGCTGTTAACATAACTGAGCAAATGTCCTTGTTGCATGGTGGAAGGTTTTTTGGTATATGCCCAGGCAGCTCATTCTCCATGTGGGTTCCCCAATAAGGGGAACACGGGCTGTCTGTGACATGGACTACATTGCCTGCTCTTCGGTCACTTCCCCCAGTGTAGTGGTCTTGCCAGGCCACAGAGGAAGAGAAAACAACAAGTCTTGATGAGACTTGGTAGGCAAGCATCAGATGATAGTTATGGAGTGTAGGGGGGAAGAGGAAAAAGGGTGGGACCAGGACTAGACCAGGGAAGGGGTTACAATCAGGATATAAAGTGAATAAATTATAAAAAATAAGAAAGAAGTTAAGGTTTGTCATTTTCATATTATGGTAGTGTACGGTTACTATGAAAAAAATAACTGATCAATGAAACTTAAAGAAGCAGGAATTTATTCTAGTGCAAAGTTAAGGGAAGGGCTGTAGTTCATTCTAGTGGGCAGGTCATGCAGCAAGAATGTGAAATAGCTGGTCAGAGGGCAGCCACACTCAGGAAGAAACCAGCAGTGGATGCATCAGGAGGAGCCAAAACCTCCCCTTTGTGTATGAGGCCCTAAAACAAAACCCTCTTTTAGGCTAGAACTACAGGTCCAATGTAGTATCTATCAAAATTCCACCTCAATCTCCACAGATCTTGAAAAGACAGCTTTCCGTTTCATTTGGCAAGAAAAAACAAAACAAAACAACAGGATAGGTAGAAACAATCCTGAATGATAAAAGAATGTCTAGAGGTATCACAATTCTCCATTTTAAAGTGTACCATATAGACCTATAGTAATAAAAGCAAACCACATGCTATTGGCAACAGCAACAATAACTAAAAGACAGGTTGATAAGAAGAATAGAATTGAACACTAAGAAGTAAGCCTACACATTTATGGACACCTGAATTTTGATGAAGATAGAGATACACTTATCGTGAATAAGTTTTAGTGTTTGGGCAAAATATTCTCTCAAGCTACAGATCAATGTGTAACAGACAATAATTGTGTAGACTTACACGTTCCTCTCATGTTCCTTAACTCATGACTAAAAGTTGAGGAGTGGATGATCAGTCTCCCTCATTAGCATCAGTCTCAACTCTACACGTCTCTCTTCTCAGAGTGTCTGGCTGAGAACACCGTGGTTTGAAGATTTGCAGAACTCTGCATCTGAAGGCTGTCACCTAGAACATACAGACATAACCTTGTAATCTTTTCTTTTAGAATGTCATCCGTAACTAAGAAAAGCAACCTTTAACCTATTGTAATGTATATCCTTAGTCTTATTTTTGTTGTTTATATTTTAATGTTGAACTTAAATTTGGTAATGACAAAATTTTTATTACCAAACTTTTGTATTTTACTAAATTACATACTCGTTTGCTAAATTGAGATGGGAAGACCTAAGTATGCTAAAAGTCAGTGACTTACACATTTCCTTACGGGATCAGTATTTCAGACATGTTTTTTTATAAAGGAAGTTAGCCTTAGTTGATACACAAAGTGGCTTGTGTGTTTGCTAGCTGAATGTATGCATGAGCAACTGAATAAAAATGTGGTGTGATCATCTCAGTTCTAACATACTGTAGGAGGTATTGGAAGGTTGAATTCAGCCTTCTTTAAACTAATTTCTTTTTAATTTTTTAATTAAAATTTTTTATATATATTAATTACTGTTTATTAATTTTGTATCCCAGCTGCAGCTCCCTTCGTCACTCCCTCCCCAACCCACCCTTCTTTCCTCACCTCCTCCTATGCTCCTCTCCAAGTCCACTGATAGGGAGGTCCTCCTCCCCTTCCGTCTGATCAGGACTGGTTGTATTATCCTCCTATGTGGCCTGGCAAGGCTTCTCCCCCCTCAGAGTGAGGTGATCAAACAGCCAGCCACTGAGTTCATGTCAGAGACAGTCCCTGTTCCACTTACTAGGGTGCCCACTTGGATACTGAGCTGCCATGGACTATATCTGAGCAGTGGTTCTAGGTAATATCAAAGAATTGTCCTTGGTTGGAGTATCAGTCTCAGAAAAGACCCCTATATCCAGATTTTTTGGTTCTGTTGTTCTTCCTGTTGAGTTCCTGTCCTCTCCAGGTCTTCATATCTCCCCCTTCTTTCCTAAGATTCTCTGCATTCTGCCCACAGTTTGGTTATGAGTGTCAGCATCTACATTGATACACTGCTGGGTAAAGTCTTTCAGAGGCTCTCTGTGGTAGGCTCCCATCCCTCTTCCTGTTCTCTCCTTCCTCCAAGTTCATCCCATTTGTCTTTCTGAGTGAGGATTGATCCTTCTACCCAGGGTTCTCCTTCTTGCTCAGCTTCTTTAGGTGTACAGATTTTAGTACATTTACCCTATATTATATGTCTAATATCTACTTATAAGTGAATATATACAGTGTGTGTCTTTCTGCTTCTGGGATACCTCACTTAGGTATCCCATCTTTTCTAAATCCTACCATTTGCTGGCAAATTTCATGATTTCCTTGTTTTTAATTGCTGAGTGGTATATCATTGTGTAAATGTACCACAATTTCTGTATCCTCAGTTGAGAGGCATCTGGGTTGTTCCCAGGTTCTGGCTATTACGAATAAAGCTGCTACGAACATGTTTGAGCAAATGTCCTTGTTGTATACTTGAGCATCTTTTGGATATATGCCTAGTAGTGGTATAGCTGGGTCTTGAGGAAGTGCTATTCCTAATTGTCTGAGAAAGCACCAGATTGATTTCCAAAGTGGGTGTATAAGTTTTCATTCCCTACCAGCAATGCAGGAGGGTTCCCCTTTCTCCACATCCTCTCCAGCATGTATTTTTATTGTCTTTCTTTCTTTCTTTCTTTCTTTCTTTCTTTCTTTCTTTCTTTCTTTTCCTCCCCCCTCTCTCTCTCTGTGTGTGTGTGTGTGTGTGTGTGTGTGTGTGTGTGTGTGTATGAGTTTATGTACATGAGTACAGTTGCCCACAGAGACAAGAGACATTGCCTTATCTGGAGCTTGAGTTACTGGCAGTTAGGAACCACTTGAAATCAGTGCTGGCAAGCAAACCAGGTTCTTTGCAAGAACAGCATGTGCTCTAATGTCTGATCCATTTCTCCAGCACTGAACTTATTACTCTTCCCCATCTTGCTAAGTCAGTGCTTCTCTTACACTCTTTAATCCCCAGTTACTAGCTTAAGATGTGGAATATGACTCAAAAATTCATATTTGAAACAAATTCCCACTTGCTGCCGCTGCTGCTGCTGGCCTGGGGATTATGTATGAAACCACTTCTCTAAGTTGTTAGTCCATAATGGAAGGAGTATTTAAACAGTGAACTTAGTGACTTGTTAACTTTAAACCAGTAAGAATGTTGTGTTTTAAATAAATGTGAAGTACTGAAAGTTGGCTTTTTAGGATTTTTTTTTCCTGCATAAGCCATTAATAATGCCTATTTCTATGCAATCTTTTTTTTTTTTTTTTAAGATACACTGTCTTAATAGTGACACAATCTTCTGGGAGTTACCATCCAATATCTGAATTGAAGTTAGGCACACTCCTTGAGGTGGAACTCTTGTACAGTGCTGCTTGGATGGCTAAGAATATGAAACTAAATAACACGGGAACTGAGAAGAAAACCAAATACTACTGTTCTGCTAAAGGAATATAGCAATAAAAATGACACTTAATGACATTCCTCTACACTCACAGGTCAGTACTTTGCTCAACTATCATCAAAGCTCATCACCTTCCCGAAGCAAATGGGAACAAATACAGAGACACACAAACAGACAAGATGAGGTGAGAGATCTTGGAACATTCAGCCCTAAAGGAATGCTTATATCAAATCCTGCCCCTTAGGCCTTAGGAAACTTAGGTGAGGTTTAGTTAGAATGAGTGTAAGATCCAGAAGACACCAAGAAATTATAACTTTGTAATCAAAGCAGGGGTGGTGCACAAATGGACTCACAGAGAACATGGCAGCATGCTCAGGGCCTGCAGGGACCTGCACCGTATGGGGCCCTAGAGCTGTAGGGAAGGTGCACACATGCTCCCTTCCTTAACCCAGGGACCATCTCCAGTTGACAGCCACCTCCAAACAAAAAGTTTAATTTCTACAAAGAAGTCTCACTGAGAAAACAAGCCACTCTTCAAGGAAAAACCCGTGTGGTGCATTGGCCAATGGCCAACACAAATGAATTCAATAACATCTTTGAAGGTTCTTTTTCTCATAATGTTAAGAAGTCAGGACATTTGGTTTTGTTTTGTTTATCTTACAGGTATTTTGCATATCTATTATGACTTTCAGTTTTAGATTTTTATAAGACTTCTGTGGGTGAATGTGTATTTATGTGTCTATACACCTTTCTTGTTGTATACTTTCTTGTGTTATTTTTTTTAATTTGGCTTTTCTCGTTTAGTGGTTTTTTTCATATGATAATGTTTATTTCTAATGATCATATTTTGTTTTATTATGATTCATGAGATACCTCTTTATTTGATAATTACAGAGAAAATAGTGTGAATCTAGATGAAAGGAGACATAGGGAAGAATTGGGAGGAGTAGGAAAAGGAAATAGAGCAATCAGAATATGTTGAATGAAAAAATCTAAAAAAATAAAGAAAAAGCTATTATCAGTAAAAGAAAAATATAATATTAAATCAAAGAATGAATACTCTAAGAAAATTCACTGTCATTTTCTTTCCATTTTAGCTAAAAGCATTTAACAGGGCAAACTGAGAAGTGAACTTACGTACAATGATTACGAGAGTTTATTTTATGCATCCATTTTCTCCTATCCATCATCTATATTCTATCAAACACCTATCTATATTTATTTATTTATTTATTCTTCTCTCTTACCGTACTACAAACAGCAGTTTCCCGTCCCTGCACCTCTAACCTCCACATCCCCTCCCCCGGATCCATTACTCCATTTTTCTTCGGTAAAGAGTAGGCCTCCTAGGAATATCAACTGAATACAACATAACAAGCTACAATAGGAGGACAAGTTTCAAATTATGTTTTTTTTTCTAGCCTTGTAGTTTTTAAAGTACTATACAATGCTGAGCATAAAAAATAAAAACCAACAGCAATTGATCATATAGAGTGTTGTTTCAAAGCTTTGATTGTCTGTAAGAGAGCTGATAGCAGGGCTTCAGATGGGATAGCTAAGCCAATTTTATCTGTTTTCAATATATTTTATCTCAAAACAGATAGCTAAGAAAAAGAGAAGTTAGCCTGGCACGGTGGTGCACACCTGTATTCCGGCACTCAGGGAGGCAGAGGCAGGTGGATGTCTGTGAGCTGGAGAGCAGCCTGGTCTACAAAGTGAGTCCAGAATATCCAAGGCAGCACAGAGAAAACCTTGTCTCCAAAAAGTAAAAACAAACAAAGTAACTAAAAACAAAAAAAAAGAAAAGAAAAGAAGAGAAGCTGAATTGTTTGTTTAAAAACTTATAAATTATCACTTAAATTATTTTCAATGTATATAACTAAATTTAGAGAAAAAATTCATTAAAGGATATTATAGAAATAAAAAATAAGGTTATCTTATTATGAAGCTTTCATTAAAATATATAAATTACTAAACTTGCTCTAAAACTCACCCTAAAATATATTAGGCACCCAATCCCAGGCTAGGCACTGAAGGAGCAGAAAGAAATTTTCTATGTATTCTTTGTCAACTTTTATTTTTCAACTTTTACTTTTTCAATGTATCAAGCTAACAACTTAGATAAAAACTGACAATTAAAAACAGTTGTTTATGTTAACTCTCAGATCTCAGAATTAAAAACATAAATTCTGCATTATTGTTATAACCTTTGACATCAATTACATCTGAAATGGAAATTAAGCGCTTTCCCAAACCTCCGCAAATACTTGTTTATTCTTTACCAGAGTAGCAACTCCCTGATTAAGGTGGCTGATTGACTATGTCATACCATGTTGTCTGTGACTGTCCTTGTTTTTCTTTCTAGTATCAAAGCACAACTGTCAAACACTTAAAAGATGACTGTCATAAATATTTACCAGGCTAGCCTTTCAAAGACGTTGTTTAACATACAAATGGGAGCTCTGGCAAGATGAAACATCTGATCCAAATGGATATTAGGATCCACACTACAGATAATGGAGTTGAGGAAGCTCATGAGATAAAGTTACAAGCTTTGGGGTGATATTTTCCAGGAAAAAAAATCTCTACCAGAATAGTCAAAGATTTTTTTCTGCAAGCCTGTGCTCTTAATTTTACAGCAAATGACAAGCTGAAGCAAGAAAGAACTCCTTGGTAAAATAATTTTTTATGTGTGACTGTGTTTAACAACCAATTAGTGAATTAATACATTGAAATCTCTGCTCTATTCTCAAGTTTTTGATATTTTTCCATAACAGTTTCTTACCAAAATTCAAAAGGTGACTGAAAATGTGTATTCTGCATTTAAATGAGGAAATAATAAGAGAAAATACTTCATTTTCAATATTTGATTTTGAAAAAATCTTTTTGTGTATAAACTCAAAAATGAGAGACATTACTCCAAATAAAATCAATTATGATTTATTGTTTTAGGGTAAGGTCTCATGTAATCAGGCTGCCCTCAAATTTCTCTCATGTAAGAGAGACCTTGACCTCTTTTTCTTCCATCCTCTACCTCCTGTGTGCTTGGTTGGCAGGCAGATAAAACATCTCTCCTGGCTATTTAAACAAACTTTCAATGTGAAAAGAAGAAAATAATGGAGTATTTGCTTAAAAACCATGTCACTTCAGTTGTGTGAGTAGAGCACAGCTGAACACTCCTTTTCTTTGCATGTTCTTTCTTTTCTCACATTGAATCCATACTTCACTTTAGCATTTTAAAGAGATTTTTCAAGCAACTTAAAGTTTCTCTAAGCTCAAATAATTACAATGTTCTAAGCCATGAATCACATTCCCATTTCTTTGACTAATGACTGCTTTATGAATGGCCAGGGAGAAGTAGGAGGGAACTTGCTTATAAAGTTTTTCCAAATTCAAACCAAATACCTTCTTTTGGTTTATGTGATCTGTGGTATCCTAAAATACAGGGCACAGGCAGAAGGTACAACATTTTTAGGACAAACGCCAATTTGCTCAAATGACAACAGAAAGATCTATAAAAATATGAGTTCTTGTGTGTCTGTGTGTGTGTGTGTGAGAGAGAGAGAGAGAGAGAAATACATGCTTACATGTGCATAGACATCTGTGTGTGAATACATAGGTGTTGAAAGCCGCGTGATTGTCTCACCAGCAAGAACGCACACGGACACAAGAATCCTTTTGCAACAGGCTTTATTACAGTCAAGCGATGAAAGGAGGAGAGAGCCCCGATGTGGCGCTGTTTATATAAGCCC
The DNA here is from genome assembly GCF_030254825.1 of Meriones unguiculatus. Taxonomy (NCBI): domain Eukaryota; kingdom Metazoa; phylum Chordata; class Mammalia; order Rodentia; family Muridae; genus Meriones; species Meriones unguiculatus. The sequence goes on along the minus strand of NC_083368.1, from coordinate 8,043,999 downwards.
TGGTCGCACCTAAGTGACGTGTCATACTCTGATTGGCTGCTCACTCTTTACCCCGTCTGATGGCTCGGGCTTGGTCAGTGGCTTGGCGTGCTTACGCAACCCGCACATGCGCCCTGGAGGTTCTTTACAGTTTTGAGGGCAGATGTCAGCACCAGTAGATGGCGTCTGAGTCTCAGCTCTCCACATCTCCCCCTTTTGTTTTAAATATAGCAAGTCCCCTTTTGCTGACGAAGTGCTGTGCCAATTTATTTGAGAGCATAACCAACATCTGAGTCTGGTGGAAGGCAATGCTCTGCCCTTACCGGTCATTGGAGCAACCTCCTCACAGTGAGGCTGTCCTGTCTTAGGTGGGCAGAGACTTATTTGCACTCTTCCATCACTGACTTTCCAGACCATTTGATTTTTATACTCATGAGGAGACAACATGGAATCGCACCCATCCCCGTGAAATGGGAACACGTCCCTAGGAGTGCAAGGGCTGCTAATCCAGTCTCATCCAATTTTGTGGCACTACAACTACAAAGGCAGAGGTAACCTTGCTGTTTATCATTCTTTTAACATGGAAAGCCAAACCTCGGGAGACGAGCCTTGCTCTAGGGCTGCTAGTGCTTGTGCAATTACCACCTTGTCACGTTTGTGTTGGGTTTTGACTTTGCAGAACAACCAGAGTAAAAACACTAAGCCACAACATAATGCTGCACCAAACATTCCAACCCCCACCCAATCTTTAAAATAAGAAAAGGCGGAAGAAACCCAGGATAATAAGCCATCTGTGAGCGATCAATCCACTCGAGTAGAATTACTGGTCACCATCACCGCCCTTAATTCTTCAAATAGTAGCACGTGTATTTGTTGAAAGATCATCTTTAGCTGTCACGAGCTTTCGCGTGAGGCGCTCCGGTACCCAGAATGGATTGTTTTCTTCCTGTGGGAAAACACAGACAGCTCCTCTGGATCTTATTAAGATAGGATCCAGGCCTTTCCATTGACCAGTCAAGACATCCTTCCATTTGAACATTTCCTTAGGCCTATCAGGCTCTAAGCAGTGGCGATCAGTCGCCGAATGGCCCTGACTGTCCAAATTTAAAAAATTGAGAGTAAAGAGTGCCAAGGAAACAGTCACTCGTGGCACTGAGGGCAGAGCCTCCTTGACTCCCCCTTTTTGTTTTATTAAGTAGGATTTTAGAGTGCAATGAGCATGTTCAATAATACCCTGTCCTTGAGGGTTATATGGGAGACCCGTTAGGTGGGTCACTCCCATTTGATGACAAAACTGTCCAAATTTTTGAGAAGTATAGGCTGGCCCATTGTCAGTTTTTAGAATTTTGGGCTTTCCCCAGGCACTCCATGCCTCCAGGCAATGTTGAATAACATGGGCTGCCTTTTCTCCAGTCAGGGGAGAAGCAAACATAACTCCAGAGCAAGTATCAACGGAAACATGCAAATATTGAAGTTTACCAAAAAATGAGATGTGGGTAACATCCATCTGCCACACTTGTAGTGGACGGATTCCTCTGGGATTAATCCCAACATGAGGCATAGGTAAGAAATGACAGCAATTTTGACATTGGGTAACAATAATTCTAACTTCTTTTCTAGTTATGTTAAATCGATGATGCAATGTCTCAGCTGTAACATAAAATTTTTTATGAAACTCCTTAGCCAATTCTAAATTTGAAAGGAGGGCAAATGCAATCATCTTTGTGGCTCGATCTGCCAGGTCATTTTCATGGGACATGGGCCCTGGTAAACCAGAATGAGCCCTAATATGTGTAATAAAAACAGGGGATCTTCTGGTAATTAAGGCAAACTGAATCCTTTGAAAATTTTTTGTAAGCTTGCTAGATGCTTTAATCAATCTAGCAGCCTCTAAGATTTTGGTTGCATTTACCACATAACTAGAATCAGAAACAATATTTAAAGGACCTGGAAATTTTTCCAAAACTTTTAGCACTACTAAACATTCCACAATTTGAGGCAAGGTCTCATGATATTGCTTAGAAATAACTTTATTATTAACCACATAAGCTCCCACTCCTGTTTTTGACCCATCTGTATAAACCACCAGTCCATCCTGAAGTGGTTCCTGGGACGTTACATGCGGGAAGACTACCTCCTGAGTTAAAGCAAATTGCAAAATAGGGTGTCGAGGGTAATGATTATGAATTAAACCACTAAAGGAGGTAACTAGCACCGCCCAAGTATCAGAGGTAGCAGTCAATACCTGAACTTGGTGAGCTGTATAAGGCACTATTAAGAACTTTGGCTCCTTCCCAAAGTATGTAATGGCTGTTTTTAACCCACGAAGTGCAAGTTGAGCGACTGCATCCGGATACCATTCAATAATTTTTGTAGGAGAAGCATTGGGATGAACCCACACTAAGGATCCATCTTGCCATAATACAGCAGTTGGTAAATGTTTAGTTTTAATGACACACAGGTCAAAGGTCTTAGTTTCATCTACACGTTTTAATCGGGCATCTTGTAAAGCGTTTTCTATCACTCGCAGGGCGTGGCTTGCAGCCGGTGTTAAGGCTCTGGGTGAAGAAATATGAGCATCCCCTTCCAAAATATCAAATAGGGATTTTAATTCAGCAGAAGGAATCTTTAAAAACGGCCTAAGCCAATTTATATCACCTAATAATTTTTGAAAATCATTTAAGGTATGTAAATGATCCCTGCGAATTTTTATTTTTTGAGGAACTATTCGTTCCGGATAAATAACAGTGCCTAGAAAGGAACCTACTTCTGAAATTTGGACCTTTTCAGTGGCAATATGCAATCCCCATTGTTGCAAGGTTTTTTGCAACAAAGGATACGCATCTTGTAAGATGGCTAACTCCTCATGGCACAAGAGAATATCATCCATATAATGGATCAGCAACAAGGAAGGAAATTGCTGTCTAACTGGTTCAAGAGCCATCTGCACATACAATTGACACATGGTGGGGCTATTAGCCATGCCTTGAGGTAAAACCATCCATTGATATCTTTTGTCTGGCTCATGGTGATTAACAGCAGGTAGGGTAAAGGCAAATCTCTGTCTGTCTCGTGGGCACAATGGAATGGAGAAAAAACAATCCTTGATGTCTATTATTATAATTCTCCATTGCTTAGGCAGGGCTGAAAGCAGAGGCAAGCCTCGTTGCACTGTTCCAAATAATCGCATCTGTGCATTAATAGCCCTCAAATCATGGAGAAGCCTCCATTTTCCTGATTTTTTTTTTTATAATAAAAATGGGTGTATTCCAGGGGGAAGTAGATGGTTCCAAATGACAAAGCTGTACCTGTTCTTTAACCAGCCTTGTAGCGGCTTCTAGCTTTTCAGAGGAAAGGGGCCATTGAGGAACCCATACGGCTTCCTCTGTGAGCCAAGATATGGGCATGGAACCCTCAATGGCAGTTAATGAAAACCCAGGCCTTGTTTTCCTGTATTATTTTTTTGTGAAATCGGGTGTAATCTCCCTTGTTTCTGTTTACCAAGGCCTTTTTTTTCCTTATAACTCATCCTTTTTATTATATGAACTGCTTGTTGAGAGTACTCATTGGTCAATGCTAATCCTAAATCCTGCAAAATATCTCTTCCCCAGAGATTGACAGGGAGAGGAAGAACATATGGTATGAAACTTCCTGTTTGACCTTCCGGTGCTTGCCACCTCAAAGAACGTGAACTAACTGCAGGGCTGGCCTCATATCCCAACCCTTGTAAGGAGTGGGATGATTGTGTAACAGGCCACGCCTTAGGCCACCAGGTGGAAGAAATAATGCTTTTATTAGCCCCTGTGTCCAAAATACCAGTAAAACTTTTTCCTTCTATTTGTAGGTATAAGGTAGGTCTAGTCTTATGATCAACTACCAAATGAGCAAAATCTGTTCCTGTGGAACCGAGTCCTTTTGTGCCCCTTGGTGTTTCGGTAGATGGAAAACAGTCATGAAGGCTTAGGAGGACGACTAATTGAGCAATCCTATCTCCAGGAGAAATAGAAAATACGCCTTGGGGGCAGGAACAAAGCACCTGGAGCTGTCCCGTAAAATCCTGATCTAAAATTCCAGGATGGACCATAAGTCCTTTTAAAGTGAGAGAGGAGCGACCCAAAATAAGACCGACACTTCCTTCAGGCAGGGGACCTTCAAACTCCACTGGGACAGGTTGCACCCCCATGTGTGGCATTAATAAGAATTGGGAGGTGGAACGGAGGTCCAGGCCTGCTGATCCTCTTGTCGCTCTACAGCTGGATAAACCCTCCTGTTGTCTGCCTGTGTCCCATTTTTTGGGGGGCCCTGAGACTTGGGGCCCTGAAATCCGTTTTTTGGAATATTTTCATTCCTCTCATTAGGGGGGGGTTTATGCTGGATAAGTTTTCCCTGAATATCTCTAATTGAACGGCATTCATTAGCCCAGTGATTGCCTTTTTTACACTTAGGGCAAAGTCCAGGAACTTTCTTTTGCACAGACACACGACAGTCTCTTTTAAAATGACCCATTTTGCCACAATTAAAACAAACTTTATTGTTTCCAGAACTTGGGCGGTTATTGCTTTGTAATATGGCTGCCGCCAGACCGGCGTTGGTAAGCGGGCCTCCGAGTCCTCGGCAAACTTTTATCCAATCTGTCAGTCCTTTGTTCCTTCTGGGGGTAATGACTGCCTTGCATTCTGGTGAAGCATTTTCATACACCAGTTGTTCTATCATTGGTCGGACCCTTTCCGGGTCTCCAAATATCCTGCCTGCTGCGTCCATCATTCTGGCCACAAATTCTGGGAATGACTCCTGAGGACCCTGGATAATTTTTGTTAAATGGCCCTCGGTCCCACCCTTCTTTGAAAGGGCCTTCCATGCTTTAATTGCAGCAGCAGATATTTGGCCGTACGCTCCCCAATCATAATCTGTCTGTTGCTGGACATGCGGACCTTGTCCTGTTAGTAGCTCAAATGTCCAGCATCGTTGATTGTCTCCTGCATTGGCATTAGCCCTAGCTTGGGATTGACAGGCATCATGCCATAAGGCTTTCCATTCCAAATACACTCCCATATTAGGGAGGGCAGCTTTCACTACAGTCTGCCAATCATTTGGGGTCATTGCTGTAGAGCCTAGCCTCTCAAGCTGCATAATTGTGAAATTAGCATCCACCCCGTACTTATTAACTGACTCTGCCAGTTCCTCGACTAGAGGGTAATCTACAGGTATGTGGACACGGCCTCCCTCCACATCTTCAAATACTGGAAAAGTCTGAAAAATTTTGTGTCTATCTTTTGTTGAAAAGAAGGAATCAGGACAGTGCCTCCCGGTGTGGGATGGGGGAGCACTAGAGACAACGGGAGCGGCCGACTGAGAAAGTGCGCCCTTCCTGTTCCTCATACTACTTTGCTTCTGATACAACAGTAATGGCGGCTCATCCGGATGGTATCGTTTTTCCTCATAGCGGGCTGCTTCCCCCTCCAAGTCCTCTTCCTCAGAGGGATTTAGCTGCTCAGATTCAGAGCTTTCAAGCCCCAAAGCCTCTATTTCTTTTACTGGATAAAGAGGCTTTTCTTTTGGGTTTTTCCTTCCCTTCTCACCTTTCTCCCCCAGGGCGTCTTTTCCCTTACCTCTCGCTTCTGTGGCTTTAACATCCACAGAAGGGCCTTTCTTCTTAGAGACGTCTCTATTTCTATCCATTGGGGCCCCTAATCTTTTGTCACGTTCTGTTTCTGACATGCCGTCTCGTATCTCCCCTAACACTCCCTTAGTGCCTACTCTTAGCCTTTTGTTAATCTCTTCCCTTCCGAGGCCGCCCTCAAGCTTGCACGAAACCAAAAGAAAGGGCTAGGGCAACGATCACAACAGGGAAGGCAATAAGGGCTTCTGCTAGCTGAAATGAAAAATGAGATAAATCAAGATCGAACATGCCTCTCAGGACTAACCTCGATGTTGCAGTTTTGAATCCTCCCCGCAAACGGGGGCTCTCCTTGGCGGCACCGGCGGTGGCAGGCTCCCTGCTTTCCTGGTGGTTCGTTTCCGGGTTTCGGCACCAGCTGTTGAAAGCCGCGTGATCGTCTCACCAGCAAGAATGCACGCGGACACAAGAATCCTTTTGCAACAGGCTTTATTACAGTCAAGCGATGAGAGGAGGAGAGAGAGAGCCCCGATGTGGCGCTGTTTATATAAGCCCTGGTCACACCTAAGTGACGTGTCATACCCTGATTGGCTGCTCACTCTTTACCCCGTCTGATGGCTCGGGCTTGGTCAGTGGCTTGGCGTGCTTACGCAACCCACACATGCACCCTGGAAGTTCTTTACAGTTTTGAGGGCGGATGTCAGCACCAGTAGATGGCGTCTGAGTCTCAGCTCTCCACACATAGGCTCTTGGGTTCAGAAGTATACATGTCAGCTTGTAGCCAGAGGCTTTTTTTTTTCATGGAGTACCCTCTATCACATTCTCTTATTTTTTGATTTTTTGAGACAAGATCTCTCATTGAACTTGTAGCTCATCAACCTGCTAGAGGTTGATTCCTGCTATAGGAATCCTAGTATCTGTCCTGACATACATGAAAAAATAGGTATGTACAGCCATGCTTAGCTTCCTAATTGGAGGCTAGGGATCTTAAATCAAGTCTTCATGCTTACATATCAAGCACTTTATCCACTCACTTCTCTACCCAGCCTCCAAATGTTTAAACTGTTGACAATGTCATTTCACTTATCTCCTGATTTTGTGAAAATACTGCCTGTTGTTTATGACAATTTAGTATTTTGTAAGTTGAAACTAAAAGTATTCAAAGTAAGACACCAAACTTGCCCCATGGGATCCTCAAAGAATCCTGGCTGCACAAATATAGGTTGCTATTTATAAACTGACAGCAATGCCCCATTGCTGAAGACAATACCTACACAACTCACTGAACATGGTGAAGCCAAGCTGATGCCTACATAAAGACTTACCCTTACGTTCTAGTGGTTTTTGGTACAAGAATATACTCTGCACACTACCAAACAGAATAATAAAGCACAAACCATTCATAAAACCTTTGATCTACAATGGTGTCCTGCCTACAGGAAGAAACCCATACCCAACACTGCTTGGGTGACCAAGAAACAGGGACTAAATAACCCACGAGCTAGCGTAAAACCAAAATTCAACTGGTCTTTTTTTCTTAAGTGAGAAAATGACACCTTATAATATACTGTTATATTCATAGATTAGTGCCTTATTCAGCCATCATCAGAGAAGCTTCCTTCAGCAGCAGATAAGAGAGACATGAAGCTAGACATTACAGAGAAAACAAAAGACCTTAGAACATTCAGCACTAAATGAGGTGTCTCCACCAAATCCCTTCAAACAGAACTCTCAGAAGAAAGACTGTAAGAGATAGAGGAGAAGGAGGACATCAAGAAAACAAGCAACATTAGCTAAGCTCATAGAACTCACAGAGACTGAAGCAGCATGCACAAATCCTGCATGGATCTACATCAGTTCTTCCACATATATGACTTCCAGTTTAGCATTTTTTATGGGATTCCTGATGTGTAAGCAAATAAGTCTCTGATTTTTTTGTCTTTACTTTTTCTTCTGTTGATTTTTCTTTTTTTAAAAATTAATTTATTTTTCATTAATAAAACTTTATTCATTTTGTATCCCAGCTGTAGCCCCCTTCCTTGTCTCCTCCCAATCCTACCCTTCCTCCCTCTTGTTCTCCCATGCCCCTCCTGTAGTCCACTAATAGGGACAGTCCTCATCCCCTTCCATCTGAACATAGCCTATCAGGTATCATCAGGACTGCCTGCAATGTCTTCCACTGTGGTCTGGTAAGGCTGCTCCACACTCAGGGGGAGGTGATCAAAGAGAAAACCACTGAGTTCATGTCAGAGATAGCCCCTGTCTCCTTTCCCTTTCTAGGGAACCCACTTGGATAATGAGCTGCCATGGGCTACACCTGTGCAAGGGCCCTAGGTTATCTCCATGAATAGTCCTTGGTTGGAGTATAAGTCTCATAAAAGAACCTTGGGCCCAGATTTTTTTTCATACTGTTGCTCTCCTTGTGGAGTTCCTGTCCCTTTGAGGTCTTGCATTGGCCCCTTCCACTTGCACTCTGTCCAAAGTTTGGCTATGGGTCTCAGGATCTACTTTAATACCTTGCTGTGTAGTCTTTCAGAGGCCCTCTGCTGTAGGCTCCCGTCCTGTTCCCTGTTTTCTCCCTCTTCTGATGTCCATCCCATTTGCCTTTCTGAGTGAGAATTGATCATCTTACCCAGGGTTCTCCTTCTTGCTTAGCTTCTTTAGGTGTACAGATTTTAGTCTGTTTATCCTGTATTATATGTCTAATTTCCACTTATAAGTGAGTAATACCATGTGTGACTTTCTGCTCCTTGGATACCACACTCAGGATGATCTTTTCTAGTTCCATTCATTTGCCAGCGAATTTCATGATTTCCTCATTTTTAATTGTTGAGTAATATTCCATTGTATAAAGATACCACAATTTCTGGATCCATTCCTCTGTTGAGGGACATCTGGGTTGTTTCCAGATTCTAGAATTATAAATAAAGCTGCTAAGAATATGGTTGAACAAATATCCTTGTTACATACTTGAGCAAATTTTGGATATATGCGTAGGGGTAGTATAGTGAGGTAGCACTATTCCTAATTGTCTGAGAAACACCTGATTGATTTCCAAAGTGTTTGTACAAGTTTACATTACCAGCAGCAATGGAGGAGAGTTCCCCTTTCTCCACATCCTCTTCAGTATGTGTTGTCACTTGAGTTTTTGATCTTAGCCATTCTGATGTGTGTAAGGTGAAATCTCAGGGTCGTTTTGATTTGCAGCTCCCTGATGGCTCAGGATGTTGAACATTTCTTTAAGTGTTCCTCTGCCATTTGATATTCCTCTATTGAGAATTCTCTGTTTAGCTCTGAACCTCATTTTTTAAATGGGATTACTTGATTTGTTGCTATTTAACTTTTTTTTTCTTTATATATTCTGGATATTAGCCCTCTGTCAGATATAGGGTTGGTGAAGATCCTTTCTCAGTCTTGAGGCTGTTGTTTTGTTCTGATGACAGTGTCCTTTGCTTTACAGAAGAGTTGAAGTATCATGAGGGCCCATGTATTAGTTGTTGGTCTTAGAGAGTGTGCTGTTGGTGTTCTGTTCAAGAAGTTGTCTCCTTTGCCAGTGAGTTCAAGGCTCTTCCTCACTTTTTCTTTTAACAGATTTAGTGTGTCTGGTTTTATGTTGAGGTATTTGATCCACTTGGACTTTAGTTTTGTGCAGGGTGATAGGTATGGATCTATTTGCATTTTACTGCATGTAAATATGCAGTTAGACCAGCACCATTTGTTGAAGATGCTGTCTGCTTTCCATTTTATGATTTCGGTTTCTTTGTCAAAATTCAAGTGTGTGTAGGTGTGTCAGTATATTTCTGGGTCTTCTATTCGATCCCTTTGATCATCCATTCTGTTTCAATGCCAATACCATGCAGTTTTTATTACTATTGCTCTGTAGTACTGCTTGAGATCAGGGATGGAGATACCTCCAAATGATTTGTTGTTGTACAGGACTGTTTTAGCAATTTGGTTGTTTATTTTTCCATATGAAATTGAGAATTATTCTTTCAAGTTCTATAAAGAATTGTGGCTATTTTGAAGGGAATTGCATTGAATCTGTAGATTGCTTTTGGCAGGAAGGCCATTCTCACTATGTTAGTCCTACCAATCCATGAGCACGAGAGATCTTTCCATCTTCTGAAGTCTTCCTTAATTTTTTTCTTCAGACACTTGGAGTTTTTTTTTTTTTTCAAACAGGTCTTTCACTTGCTTGGTTAGAGTCTTTATAATATTTTAAATATATATAGGTACTATATATAATATATATATACATATTTTATAATATTCGTGCCTATTGTGGAGGCTATAGTTTCCCTAATTTCTGATTTTTTTTGAGTTAAGTTTGTATTCAGCCATTTTGCTGTAGGTGTTTATCAGCTGAAGGTGTTCTTTCGTTGAATTTTTGGAGTCACTCATGTATACTATCATATCTTCTGTTGGTTTTTCTCCTCCAACTTTGATGTAATAGTTTTGTATTATCTTCTATTTTATGATGTTATGTTTTATTATTACCTCTTAAAACCTGTTCTATTGAAAAAAGGAAAGGGAATACATAATGACAGGAAGGGAGGTTGGAAGGAACTGGGAGGATTAGAGAGGGAGGAAACTGTAATTAGGATATATATTATGTGAGAAATAAATCTATTTTTGATAAAAGGAAAAAAAAACAACAACAAAAGACAACAATAGTCTTAGCTAGCACTGTGTCTTGGGTACAACAATACAAACCAGACAGGCAAGATGTATTCAATGGTACTATAATGGCAAGACTGTTTATGGCAGTAAGCAGCCACTCTTAACTGAATTCTCAAGTTTCTTCACATGAAAGAAATCATGCATGGTACCATAATGATGATCAAATACATGGCTAGTAAGCCACAGACTTAGAGGAGAACCTCTTAAATCTGCTTTGCTAACTGGACATGTTATCAAACTTTCTTTTACATATTAACATTTTACATATTTCACCATCACATATTATACTAAAACCGTTTATATATGCTTTTAACCAAAGACTTGGTTGCCTCCAGTCTTGATTAGGGAAGCCTCTTATGGCAGAGGGTAGTACCTAACTGGTTAATGTTGAAACCCATAACTGTCCAAATAAGGGACTGGAGTGCAAAGCTTTAGATGGGCATTTTTCTCAAACTCCTCGTCAAGGCTCAGCAAAAACTATAGAATAGGGAAAATAAGAATCTAATAGCTAGAGGATATAGTAAAATGTTACAAAATGCTGGCCTCTAGATATGAGTTATGTGTCAACTCACTGGGACTCACAACAACCATGGTTACCTGTGAAATATCAATATGAGACCAAGACAGTCAACAATTCCAGCACAGAGAGGGGAAGAGGTCATAATGCCCCACCCCTAGCTGGAGAGTTAGTAGAACAGTTGATTCCTATTGAGGGAGGGAGAGTCACTTTTCTTTAGTGGTTTACATAGGTAGATTGCCCATGATTCAGTAGTTGAAGCCATATCCATTCTCATATCAGCAACACCAATTGTGTTTAATGGGATATAAAAATAATTTTAAAAAGAAGTACATGAAATTCTGAGAGTGATGTGTTGGTAAATCTGAGGAAATTTAGAGGAAGAAATTCTTGGGTGGTTATAAATACAATATATGTATACATCTATAAATTTTTCAAAGGATAAAATATAATAAAACAAAAAATAGAAAGTATTTTAAGAATAAAGACACAATAAACTAATATTTAGTAGAAAAATAATTTGGACTCATGTTTTTAATGAAGTTACTTTAATTGATGACTGCTGAATGAAAATAATTCAAAAGGATGATTGTGACAGATGTGAATCTTAGTTCAGAATAGAGTGCCCAGTCTCTTTATTCCTGTCACGATGTACTTAGTTATAAGAGAAAAAGTATAGTTTAAGGGATTGAAATATTTGATCTTAGAATTGCTCCAGAACTGGACTATGGTTCTGTTATTGATCCTTTATATAAGTATTTCTTTGCAGTCTTTGTCTCCCTCATCTCCCAGAGAGTTGGGATGGTTTCAAATCTTACATTGCTACCATTTTGTTGTATGTGTTAATCTCTGAAATCTCCTCCTCTACCCCATTTTCCACCCTCCTCCCAAAATCTCCTGCTGTACTCCCAGGAATTTCTAGGAATTACATAAGATGAGAGGTGTATTCTATAGAACCTTTCATGTTATTGAAGGGCATGGAGCCTGCTGAAAAGTGACCAATGAGCTCTTTTATTAGTCAGTGGGTTGGAAGGAAGTTTCCATTTAAGTTTAGACTTTTTTGGTCTGTACCTTGTTGAAAGCCTTGGTGATGGAAGCAACTTGCAACAGTTCTTTGATTTTAGAAAACAAATGTTAAACTTAGAATACAAGGGCCCAAACTACAAGCTAGAACCAAAAGTATAAATTTTTGCTTTCTGGAGCCGAGGAGTATTACTCTCCAAAGCCAGCTCCTTATGAATCCAACAAGAGGACCTAGTTTTGACCTTGATATATGTTAGAGTTTAGATTTGATTTAACTTAACCATCTCTTTTAATTTTATAAGACTGTTTAATTTTTATGAATTATTAATCCACAAGCAACATGTTCTCTTAAGCATTTCACACATCTTCCTGCCTGAGCAACATCTTTGTATCAGAGAATCAAAGTTTTATTTTTGTGTTGATAGCAACTCTAGTGGCCACAAGAAAGATGAGGAAAACGGAGCTGGAGCAAGAAAGCTACAAAATGCAAGTATCCCTGGGATGCATGCTGAGAGGAAGCCCAATTAGTATAGAGGGTTAAGATTAGAGTAGCATCTGCTCAGTTCTTGTGCTGTAAAGCCTATTATTAAACAAATATAGAAGAGTGTCAGTTATTTATAGGATAACCAGGTTGAGTGAAACTAAGGTAAACCAAAACAGTTATATGAAAATAACTTTAACAATGGCATTGTTGTACATTTGAATCAGATGTCCTGAAATACTCACTGTTCTAGCTTTCTGTAGCTATCTAGGAATCATGATCCTAAGTTTTAATTTTATTTGTGCTTTTATTTTTCCCCTTTTTTAGGGAACAGTGCTTTTCCCGATTCTGACTTTAAAGAAAGTGGTAGGAAGACTACACCATCTCCTGTGATTGTTGGCTTGGTCCCAAATTACAACCACCACATGAGGAACAACTTTTACATGCCTCCTAGTTCATATGGAGGAAATGGATCTCCCTACGGCACTATAAGCAGGTGTTTTCATCCACTGTATAGTGAAACCATCTACAGGTGAGTGAGAAGTGGCTCAAAGCTTGAGTACACAAATTGGAAGGCTCTGTGAGTTTGATATTCTGACTGCTAATATGCATTGTTTAATTATCCTGAACAACTGTTAATAGTAGCTTTTAGAAGGTTTAGAATTTACCATTGGAGTTTTAAGAATTACATAGGTAGAATTCCTTAACATGTTGTCACCAAATAAATCTTAAATACATATCAATATGCAAAGATTTATACCAATGTAAAACTTTTGGCTTATTAATACTCTTTGGTCTTAAAGTAGATTCAGTAATTTACCTTTTCACTTATTATTCCTCTAACTAACTCCTTTAACACAATAACAAATATCTGTCATCCATAGAATGACCAAAACCAATCTTTGCCTTCTTGGAAATGGGACATAGTTTTCTTAAATTGCTTCCTACTGACTTGGGACATAGTTTTGGGATTTTTTGTTTGTTGGTTGGTTGGTGTGTTCTGTTATTTTCCTTTCTTTCAGAGGGCATAAGAAAATTGGGGTATTGTCTGTTCTTCACGGAGATAATTTAGAACCTCTGCACACCTGTAATCCATGACAGCTCAGTGTCCAAGTGGGTTCCCTAGTAATGGGAACAGGGACTGTCTCTGACATAAACTGATTGGCTTTCTCACCTTCCCCTTAGGGGGGAACAGTCTTAACAGGCCACAGAGGAAAACAATGCAGCCACTCCTGATGAGACTGGATAGGCTAGGGTTAGATAGAAGGGGAGGAGGACCTCCCCTATTAGTGGACTGTGGGAGGGGCATGGGTGGAGCAGGAAGGTTGGGATTGGGAGAGGGAGGCGGAAGGGAGCTACAGGTGGGATAAACTATAATTAATAAAAATAAAATATTACTAAAAATAATCATAATGTCTAGCTGATAATGGATTAATACAGTCTACTCTACTCTTGAAAAAAAATAAAAAAATAAAGAAAAGAAAGCTATCTTTAATTTTTGTTGTCTAGTCTCTGTATTGTAAGAAAGTCCAGGGCTTATCTGAAGTCCTGACTGGAACAGTGTGTGATGCTGGACAATCTAGCTAGCTCTTTTTGTTTTTTCTTTTATTTAAATTTATTTTTTTATTAATTACAGTTTATTCACTTTTTATCCAAGCTGTAGCCCCCTTGAATTGTCCTGGATGCAGATTTTTGAGGAAGCATTGCCTGGCCGTGTTTATGGTAAGATCACCCTGGTTACTTGTCTTGTCTTTTTTTGGTATCTGGTTCTCTTGCTCTATCCTGTTTAGTCTTCTTGATTTCTTTCCTTCTGTCTGCAGCCAAGATTTTCAAGAATCCTTCCCCTATACTATAAGATTTTTTTAATCAGTTTTGATAGAATACATAGCTTTTTGTTTCCTGTCCAGTCAAGAGCATATTTTCCTCCCCAACACAACATATTTCTGGTCTTCCATTTTGGAATTAGGACCTTTACATGCTGACCTAATTCAGCAGTCTTTTCTAAAAACCAGTGTATCTTAGCAGATGTGCTATTGTCTCATGTAAAAATGTTAAAATAATAAATCATTATTTAATTTATTTTGGAGAGATATTATATTCCCTTTCTGTTTTATGAACATCTTTTTAAAATTGTTGTTAGACATTTTAATAATTGTTTGACCTATAAGATTATATGTTATATCTGTAACAGGTTTCATGTCATAATGTCTAAATGTTGTATTACAATGGCTACACATGCTAAAGCACCATCAGCCCCAAGTTGCAAAGCCATCTCCAAGACAATCACTATCTTTAGCAAATATGTAACCTTAGAATCATGCTCTCCAGAATTTAAGGCAAAGCTCACTGAAATTTTGAATATGTACCTATGGCACAGTGCATATTTTTCAGCTCTCTAATCTCTGTAAAATGGAGCATATAAGCCACTGTCTGACATTGTTCCAAGACAATACCAAATAGGATCTGAATTTCTGCTTAAGCATGTAGACTTTATCCAGTAATTGAGCCTTGACAATACATATACATGTCTGACTATGAAGCTCAGCTCCTGGAACTTATAGAACTTGCTGAGAGGTTTTGCCATTAACCTGAGACTGAGAATGTGGTTTCATAAAGGAATACAGCAATCTCCCAAAAGGATCAAAGTTGTCTCTTTTGTAGAACAACATTAATGGTGGCTTTGATTTGAGATGGAGGAAGTTGTGCCTCAGTAATCAAATATAAATCAAATATTTACTTCTTGACCAGTATCTGGGCATTTTCATAGTTCACCAAGTAGACTTGAAGGGCTATTTTGGTTTGGACTTCTGATAAAGCTGAATATCAAAGTATCACCTACACGTTGAAAACCATCTCGCTGTGGTGAAATAGTCTCTTAAATCTTTTTATAATACTCTGGCAATGTGCTAAATGTCAGGGAGGAAAGGAATGTTAAAGAGGTATCTTTTAGATGTAGCACCGTGTGCTGTTTTATAGACCCGAGGACCTGAAAATGCAATGTGATCTTGGCTCACATTGTTGATGTTCCTAAAGTCCTGCACTATATACTAGCCTTTGTTTTCTTTGTTTTCTTTGGCTATTGCAAAGACTGAGGTATTTCAAACAGACTAGGAAGGGACATTTCCTCATGTAGTCTCATTAAGTTTCCTTCCTTAATGTATTATACTTTGACAGGGATAACATTCTATATTTAGGATTGTTAAAACTGTAGGATTACTCTTATACTGCCTAACAAGCTTCTTGCCAACAGGGTAGAATGGCACCGAGAAACAACCAGAAATGTATGATTAAGAACATGGTGTTCAATTTAGCAGGCTACTGGGGGTGGGGGGGGCAAAGTACTGTCAGTATGGGGTCATAAAGTCCCAGGTGAGGGTCCTGTGACTAACCCCTCTTCCTTTGGCTAGGTCCTGTTATCTCATGACCATTACCACAAACCTAGATACATATCACTGTGCTCTTCTGCTCAATTAGTTACCATGGCTACTGACCAAGGTAATCTCTAGTCCAAAATGGTGATCTTGTTATGCCTGGAAGAAGAAGAAGAAGGAGGAGGAGGAGGAGGAGAAGGAGAAGGAGAAAGAGGAAGAGAAAGAGAAGAAGAAGAAGTCACATTACAGCACACTTAATCTCTGATCTCCTTTTTAAATATCCATTTTTAATTTGATTACCAAAGCAATTTCTTAGGACCTTTTTGTTAAAATTTTCTTCTTTAAAGAGACAAAGTTCTGTTTTCTCCCTTTATGTAAAGCACGTTCCAACTTATACTTACTAGAATGTAGCTATGGAAACATTAGCTCTGGATCTGTTTTTGTTGTAAACTACAAAGTGACAGACGAATGTAGCCTGCATCTCTACATTCTGGTGGGGAGAGATTTATCCTCTTTTACTGTAGACATGTGCAATTTCTAGCACAGGAAAATACTTGAAGAGATAGAAGGTTGTAATGCCTTTATCTGCATGTATCCTCTTGTTAGCTGTGATGAAATATTAGAACAACAAGGCTGATATAATTATTTAAATGTATGATCATAAATCATCCTGAACAGAATAGCATCCAGCAGACTTAGCATGAACTGAGAGATTATTTGTATTTAGGAGTGAGTCATTCTAACAAGAAAGTAAATTGGAAGGTACTCCAGGGAATCATAGGGTCAGCTGCTTAGTTACAGATTCAGTGTTCTCTCTGGAGGATGCCACAGACATGACACATTAATGTGAAATTTCATGAGATTAATATTAATGCATGTATGATTTTAGATTTCATTTACTCACTTGACATACCATAATTGAGTTACCACAGTTACTTTAAGATTTATACTGTAAAAGTTAACTTATTTTTATTTTTAATTAAAATATTAACTGAATTAATGGTTATACAATTTCCATGAATAATGAAATTCCACAAAAATAATTTTTAGCTTATAAGTAATATACAGTTTTAAAAATAGTAATTTCTATGTATTTAAAAACACCTATTGAGCCAAAAATTGTTAGGCTGATATTTCCTTGTGTTTTCTTATTGATGTTGAAAAGGAAAATAGACAATGCAATGTGTGAATAACCCTCCTCCCCTCCCCCCAAAAAAAACGTATATGGAGACAGGCCTTGGGTGAAAGCTCCCTTCCCCTTTAGGGCCTGAGGAAGGTTTGTCATGTGGAATGGCTAAGCAGGAATGATTTTTTTATGTGACATCATAGAGTTGGACGTCGTCATCAGCATGCTATGACATAAACATAGACAAACATTTTAGTATCTTCACAGTGTCTGGATTTATTGGATAGCAATACATTTCTAAGATTTAATGGCTTAAATGACAACAACTTAGCAAATAACCATACCTCCTTTGACAATATGGTCAAAGTTAATGTGGCTTCTTCAAATCTAAATGACTGGAATTAACTTATACTACACCGCATGTAGCAAATATATCCATGTATATTTATGCATATATGATTTTCAGAATAAACACAAGTTAGAGACTGCAGCAGCTTTTGAAGTAGGATGAGTGACCATCTGTACTGATGAGATAACAAAGCAGAACAGCTGGAGGAAGCTGATGGGATGACCATAGGAGAGGGAAATTGTTCAAGCTGTGAGGTGAAAGACTGAGCCGGGGTCCAAGGGCTGCAAATAGCAGTTTAGGTCCAGGTCCAGTCTTGTGAATAGGTGGAGAGGCAGGAAATCAAGCAGGCTATGTCAACACCTAGGGGAGTTAGCTAAGTTGAAATAAATAAATAAATAAATAAAGCAGGGATAGCCCGGAGCCCTTTTTATCAGTCCTCAAAATATGCAAGTGGCTTCAGGTGACAGTTTGGTGTGGGACCATGACATTGCATTGATTAATGTTCATTACTTTATTGTGTCCAGGTGAGGAAGTGACACTCTTTCCTTAGCTTGGCATGTTTGGTAAGGTCTCTGATATGATTTTCATACACAGAAGTATCCTTCTAGTCTTAATTAACCCAGATAAAATTACAAGATAGCTTCCTTTCTATCTCTATCGCTAAGCCTCTTATCAGTACGGTCAGGATAGAGTACCTGACAGATGGTGTGGTTTCTGGATTCATCCGTGGCATTTATTTCCCTCAAAGTGGATAAAGTTCTACTTGTAAAGGGAGTCTCTTAACAAGGTGAAAGGAACAAGTTAACTTTACAGGTTTCCTTATAAATTTTATACCCCATATAAAACTAAATTCTCGCAGTACTTTTCCAGAAAGCAGGCAGAAAAGCGGGTAGAGACAAAACCCACCCCACTGCAAAGAAATGGCAAAGGTCTCCACCCCACTGAGGAGGAGTGTCCGGATCTGCAGTAGGAGATAAAGTTGCCTGGCAACCAAGGGGCTGGACTGACTGGCCTTGGCGTCTTAAATAGACCAATCATTTTAAAAGTCAACTGCCCTACCCAATCCAGAATTGCCAAGCTTGCAACCTCAGACATTCCGGAGCTCTTTCCTTTAAAAACCCTGGGCTTCTGCCTCCTGCTGCTGTTCTGCTCTGATTATTTTTTTTGGGGGGGGCATCTGCTCTCTGGAAATTAGGCTCCCCCTGGGCCTAACAAAGACATATCTTGGAAACCGTTTTATGCAGCATAGAATAACTTAGAACAGAGAACAGTCAGATCTCAACAATCCTAAACTCTGATGCCTATACTTCTGTATTTTAAAATCAAATCTATTTAAAGTGTAGTTTCTGTAAGGGAGCTTCTGCCTAAACACCAGCATATTCTTTTTTTTCCATCTAGCCGTACTGTTTTGTTTTAAATTTCTGGAGTGGTAGGCAAAATAATGTTCTTCCTTATGCATGATGACATTAGAAAAGTCAATGACTTGATTCTTTAAAATTAATTACAAGAATTTAAGTACAGGAGAGACTGTGCAAGGTAGACATTTACTATTCTTCAATTGAACAAGTTCAAGAGCATTTTATTATATCATGCTTAAAATTTGACAACATACACATGTAACTAGGAGGACATGAGCTCAAACCCTTTTTTTCCATTGGCAGCACAAAATATTATCTTTAAATATTTTGTATCACTGTTAAATATGAAGCTCCCGTTTTTAGTGTTTCTAGAATGGGAGCTGAATTCTTTTGCCCCACAGCAATAGCACAGTCGCACCCAGGAAAACACTGCATTCATGGTGATTCAGTCTCCTCTACTCACCGTGCAATTAGTGAATAGTATTGTTGAATGAAAGCAGGTTCCAGTCAATGTTTGGGACCTAATGTGCCCTGGGCCATTTGTTAATGTTCATGTCTTCAAGTCTTCTTGAATCTCTAAGGTGATGGAAGAATGAGAGCTGTACTTTAGGACTGGCACAGGTGAGGAGAGAAATGTAGCAATATTTTACTGTATCTTAAATTCGTTCTGCAATGCTATTTGAACAGTTAGAACAAAGTTATCTAATTTTGAATTATTTTTTAATCTAATAACTTTGTGTCAGCTAACTAAACCTACCTTCTTTGGTGCCCATTTAATCATTAATTTTCCAGAAATAAAATTACATGTAAGAAAATCCCTGAAACATTCAAGTGAAACCACAGAATTTAGCTACAGGGTGATTTTCATCATGTCACAAATTATCAGCAAGGAAAGACTTAGCTACTAAGTTGCTGTAATTACCAACTATATTTCTCATTTTTTTTTTAAATTCTCTTTTTTTCCTTCTGTTTTGTATTATATTTTCTACTCAAATATTTGTCTCAACTATAAACCAATTTTGGAAAATCTAAAAGTTTGCCTTTGGGCTGC
This sequence comes from Meriones unguiculatus, assembly GCF_030254825.1. NCBI lineage: Eukaryota > Metazoa > Chordata > Mammalia > Rodentia > Muridae > Meriones > Meriones unguiculatus. The sequence continues at coordinate 8,024,447 of NC_083368.1, read as the reverse complement.
AAGAAGCAATACAAGAGACTTTTTAGAACTTGATGAGAAGAGAGAGAAAAAGGAAAGAAGAGGATCTTATACCCTTATCTGGGAATTCCAGCGAAATGAAATAACCTTTTGAAAAAAAAAATGTCAAGAAACATTTACGAAAGTTGCAGAATTTTGCAACTTTGAGGAAGGCTGATTTACAGATGAGCCTTTTATTTCAGCGGATTCTTTGTTATTCAGAACTTTCCAGAGCTGTAAAGGGCTTCAGGCATCTGCTGAGCAGTTTCAAAGTGCACTCAGCCAAGGAGCTTGGGTTTTCACTGCACACCCTGGCATCTCTTATGTTTACAATGATTCTTTGAAAGGGTATAAAAAAGAAACAATATCCTATTCTAGTTTAAAGAGTACGAGGTGAGAACAAGTGGGGAATGTGTATGTCAATAAAGGAACTGTTAAGGGAGTTGTTAAATGCACATGCAATGGTTACACCCCCTCCAACTAGCGGGTTCAGGCTTTCTCCTCACCACACCCAGCTTTTTGGAAGAGAGACTGGTGTTTCTTTGAGGATATGGTAGCGCCTTGAAGTTACTTTTCTTAGAAGCAAATAGCAGTTTGTTTTACAACATGCAATGTTTACTTTTTTTTTTCTAAAGCATACTAGGTCTTTAAATTTTGTGTGCTAATGAAGGTTTCTTCTGTGTCCAGTCATTTCTGATTCACCGGTAGGATTCACTCATTAATTTCCCTCAAAGTGGGTAAGATGCTATTTGTTAATGGCGTCTCTTAACAAGACATAACTTGAAGAAAACAGTTTTGTACAACATAGAATAACTTAGAGTAGAGAATAATCTGATCTCAACAATACTCAACTTTGTTACCTATATTTTCTCTACATCCCGCATAATGAAGATTCTGAAAATGAAGGTTGACTCCAAGGAAAAAGTTTGTTGAAGTAAGAAAAATTAAATGGAAATAAAATAAAACACAGAAAAATGAAACAAGAACACAGACCACCTAGTCAAATGATACTATTTTAAAAATAATGTTAAGAAAATTACTACCTCCTTTTCCTTCTCACTTTTTTACTGGTATCTTTTTTATCATTAAAAACAATTAATTTTGAAATTTAAATGTATTTTGATTATATTCTTTTCCTCTCCCAGTTCCTTCTAGATTCTTTCCCCCTCCCTAGCCACCATACTTTAAGTTCTTTTTCAATAAACAAACAAAAAATGTAATGCAAAAACAGAACCCCCCTAACTGAGAAAATGAAATAAAACAACTAAAAACAAAGAAAAAAACCTTATTAAACACTAAAAGCATCATGAAGTCCGTTGTATGTCGGTCAACTACTCCTGAATATGAGGCCTTCCCTAGAGCGGTTGATAAACCCAGTAGTACTCCATTAAAGAAAGTTGATTTTCCCTTTCCCAGAGGTGTGGGTTAAAGTTCATTGTTAACCTTTACTCTTATGGTTACCTTTGATTCATCTATCTATCCATTAAGCCATCCATCCATCCATCTATCCATCCATCCATCCATCAATTCATTTATTCATCATAATAAGATAAAAAAAATTATTACATCAAAGTTGAACAAGACAAACCAACAGAATAAAACAAATCAAAGAGAATGCACAAGAATTAGAGATACGTGTTCATATTCTCTGCAGTCCAATAAAACACTGAATAAGAATCCATAATATATATGCAGAGGACTGGTGAAGAACCTTGCAGGCCTGTTGAATGTTACCTCTGTCTCTGTGAATTTCATATCAGCTGTGCTCATTTTCATTTAGAGGGCCTTATTTTCTTAGAATTTCCAGTCATTCTGGTTCTTACACTCTTTCCATTACCTCTCTCAAAGGGTTCTCTTAGCTCTAACGAAAGGAACTTGACAGACATTTGATTGACGTTTCCATGTTGAATGAGTTAGCTATTGTCTTCAGTAATGGGGCCTGTTAGTTTTTAGAGAGCAATTATACTGTTGAGAACAGTCTTCATTCTGTGGAATTCCCTTGGGGAGTCTTTGGTCAACAACTCAAATAGGTGCAACCCAATCACAGTACTGGAATCTTTGTTTGGTGACAATAAGTAGCCAGTTGTGACTCTGAGTCCCACATTTTTTTTCTATTTCATTTAGATAGCCTTCAAATATGTAGATATTTTAGGAAGCTTCTACTACAATAGGTTTTCATACAACCCTGCAAGTCCCCTTAATTTAAACTGTCTTTACCCTTGCCATATTCTCTTCAACAAATTTCTCCCCTGTCTACTTCCCCACTTGATCCTTTCATTCTAGGTCCCCAAATCTACCCATATCTGTCCATTATATTTCTCTTTCCTAACCAGATCTGTTTCCTTTAGTCTAACAGTTCTTAACCTGTGGTTATGACTCCCTTGGGGGCTTAAAACTACCTGCAAATCAGAAATTTACATTATGGTCCATAATAGCAGCAAAATTAAAGGTATGAAGTAGCACCAAAAATAGTTTTGTGACTGGGGTGTCACCAAAGCATGAGGGTTATTAAGGGTCACAACATTAGGAAGATTGACAACCACTTCTCTAACCTACCTTCTGTAGTTTCATGGATTATAGCTTGATTATCATTGGTTTAAGAACTAATATCCAAATAGAAACAGATATGTACCATAATTGTCTTTCTGAATCTGGGATACTCCAAAATGATTTTTTTCTAGTCCCATCCATTTGCTGAAAATTTTATAATGCCATTTTTTAGCCTCTGAGTAATATTTCATCATGTGAATGTACCGTATTTTATCAATTCTTCTGATGACAGAAGTCCAGGTTGCTTTGAATTGTTGACTATTATCAACAGAACACCAATGAACATGGTTGAAAAAGTGTCTCTATAGAAAGATGAAGCCTTTGGGTATATGACCAAGACTGGTATAGCTGCAGCTTTCAAATTGACTCCCACATTTCTAAGGAACTGCCACATTGGTTTTCATAGTGGCTGTACAGGTTTGCACTCTTATAAACAATACATGAATGTTACTATTCCTCCACATACTCACAGCCATGAGATGTCAATTATTTGATTGATATTGGCTACTCTGACAGGTGTAAATTGAAATCTCAAAGTAAGTTTTGATTTGTATTTTCCTAGAGGCAAAGAATATTAAGTTTTCTTTGTTTCTGAGCTATTTAAGTTTCTTCTATTGAGAATTATTTTTTCTTAATTTTTATTAAATTTTTATTTTTTTATAATAATTACAGTTTATTCACTTTGTATCCCAGCTGTAGTGCCCTCCCTTATTCCTTCCCAATCGCACCCTCCCTCCCTCATCTTTTCCCATCCCCCTTTCCAAGTCCACAGATAGGGGAGGACCTCTTCCCCTTCCATCTGACCCTAGCTTATGAGGTCTCATCAGGGTTGGCTGCATTGTCCTCCTCTGTGGCCTGGCAAAGCTGATCTCCCCTCAGTGGGAGGTGATCCAAGAGCCTGCCACTGAGTTCATGTCTTTTTTTTATTATTATCATTTATTACAATTTATTCTATTTGAATCCAGGCTGTGGCCCCCTCCATCATCTCTTCTCAACCCCACCCTTCCTCCCTCTTCTCCTCCTATTCCCTTTCTCTAGTCCACTGATAGGGGAGGTCCTCCTCCTCTTCTATTTGACTCTAGCCTATCAGGTCTCACCAGAACGGGCTGCATTGTCTTCCTCTGTGGCCTGGCAATGCTGCAATCCCAGGGGGAGCTGATCAAAATGCTTGTCACTGAGTTCACACCAGATAAAGCCCTTGTTTCACTTACTAGGGACTCCACTTGGGTACTGAGTCTATGGGCCACATCTGAGCCAGGGTTTTAGGTCCTCTCTATGCAATGTTCTTGGTTGGGGTTTCTGTCTCTAGGGCTTCCAGAGCTCATTTTTTTTAAGTTGATTTTTATTTATTTTTGTTTTTTATTTTATTTTTTCATCTCTGTTAATCTCATTTGGAGCTCCTGTTCCCTCCACATCTTTCTATCTCTGCTTTTTGTCATAAAATTTCATGGTACACAATAGAATACTACTATTCAGCTATTTAAAACAAGGAAATCATGAAATTTTCAGACAAATTGTGGGAACTAGTAAAAATCATCTTGAGTGAGGTAAGAGAGAAGCAAAAAGACACACATGGTATATAGTCATTTATAAGTGGATATTAGCTATATAATATAGAATAAACATACAAAAATCTATACTCCTAAACAATCTAAACAACAAGGAAGTCCCTTGGGAAGGTGCTCAATCCTCATTCAGAAGGACAAACGTGATGGAAGCAGGAAATCATTCTAAGTGAGGTATCAAAGAAGCAGAAAGACACACACAGTATATACTGACTTATAAGTGGTTATTAGACTTATAAGATAGGATAAACATACTATAATCTGTACATGTAAAGAAGCTAAACAAGAAGGAAGTCCCGAGGTAAGATGTTCCATCCTCACTCAGAAAGACAAATGGGATGGACATTGGAAGTAGGAGAAAACAAGAAACAGGACAGGAACCTACCACAGAGGGCCTCTAAAAGACTCTACCTAGCAGTGTATTAAAGCAGATGCTGAGACTCATAACCAAACCTTGGCCAGAGTTCAGGGAATCATATGAATGAAGAGGGAGGAGAAGACAGGAGCGCCACAAGGACCAAATATATCTGGGCACAGGGGTGTTTCCTGAGACTGATTCTCCAACCAAGGACTGTGCATGGATGTAACCTAGAACCCCTGCTCAGACATAGCCCATGGCAGCTCATCAACCAAGTGGGTTTCCCTAGTAAGGGGAACAGGGACTGTGTCTGACATGAACTCAGTGGCTAGCTCTTTGATCCTCCCTCCCAAGGGAAGAACAGCTTTGTCAGGACACAGAGGAGGACAATGCAGCCAGTCCTGATGAGACCTGATAAGCTAGATTGGATGGAAGAGGAGGTGGGCCTCTCCTGTTGGTGGACTTGGAGAGGGGCATGGGAAGCCATGAAGAAGCAAGGATGGGATAGGGAGAGAATGAGGGAGGGGGCTATAGTTGGGAAACAAAGCAAATAAATGTAATTAATGTAAAAAATAAAAATTTCCCTAATTTGTTGGGTTGGTTGTTTGTTTTGTTAAATTAAATTTATCTAGTTTTAAGGTTATATATATATTGGATTGCATTTACCAGTTTACGTATTTTGAGACTTCTTTGCATCTCTGGGATGAAGCCTGCTTGATCATGATGGGTGATATCTTTGATGTGTTCTTCAATTTGGTTTGCAAGTATCATGTACCTTTGCATCTATGTTCTTAAAGGGAAATTGGTCTGCAATTCTATTTGTTGGGTCTTTATGTGCATAAAGGACAAAAAATAGTGATATTTCTTGATAGCAAATTAATAATACCTGAAAGCTTTAGAACAAAAGGGAGAAATCATATCCAAGAGGAGTTAATGGCAAGAAATAATCAAACTCAGAGCTGAAATCAATAAAATAGAAAACAAAGAAAGAAACAAACAAATAAAAACAATACAAAGAATAAATAAAACAATTTTTTGAAGAAATATGGAATAAATCGACAAGCCCTTATCCATATTAATTATTAAGGGAAGAGAGACCCAAATTAAGAAAATTAGAAAAAAACGGGTGTAACAACAGAAATTGATAAATCCAGAGAATAATAAGGATTTACATTAAAAGCTTCTATTCCACCAGATTGGAAAATCTAAAAGAAATATACCTTCCAATATTAAATAAATATCAGATAAGATAAGCAATTTAAACAAACCCATAACCCCTAGTGAAACTGAAGCACTATTAAAAGATTTCTAAGAACAACAAAAAGCCTAGCAAGATATTTTTAGAGCAGAATTCTACCAGCCTTTTGAAATATAGTTAATGCCAACACTCCTAAACTGACAGAACATTGCCAAATTATTCTACAAGGCCACAGTGACCCTGATATCCAAACTTCTCTCTTTTTCTCCCTCCATCGCTCTATATCATGTCTTCCTGTCTCTTATAAAATAGACATTTTAGTGTGAAAAAGGAGATTTTAACTGCATATGTAGGTCCTAGAAAAGTATTACACATATAGATAATAAAACTTAAAGAGAAAATAATAGTGTGATTTTTTAAAAAAATGGAAAAGAAAATAAATGAATACATGGAAATTCTTGACAGCCATCTTTTCATTTTTCTTATTTTATCCTGCTTCTTTTTTCCACCTCTTCTGTTTTGAAGAATTCTCTTATGCTCCAGAGATAATTGAAATAACTCTGGGTTCTCATACCACCTCGAGTCTTATGCAAAATAAATGAGAATAGTTAAATTCTTATATTTAAATATTTAATGTATCAGATGATACAGTCAATAGCAGTGTTCAACAACTGAGTTGTATCTAACCACTTCAATAGATACCCTGTAAGTTTTTTCCTGCAAAATCCTTGGAAACCCTCAATATAGACCAAGGGTGATTTTCCAAAACACCCTTTTCTCCACATCTGAACTTTTCAAGTTGGTGAACATTTTTGAAAGTAAGGCTTAAAGTGAGTTCAGATGTCCCGTCCACTCCACAAAATATGTTTTTTTTCTTAATTTTTTAAAAATTCTTTATTAATTACACGTTGTTCACTTTGTATCCCCCCTATAGTTCCCTCCCTCCTCCAGTCCCAATCCCTCCCTTCCTCCACCCTCTTCATGCATGCTCCTCCCCAAGTCGATTGATAGGGGAGGTCTTCTTTTCCTTCCTTCTAATCCTAGAAAATTAGGTCTCATCAGCAGTGGCTGCATTGTCTTCTTCTGTGTCCTGGTAATGCTGCTTCCCCCTCAGGGGGAGGTAATTAAAGAGGAGGCCAATCAGTTCATGTCAGAGACAGTCCCTGTTCCTATTACATTGGATACTGAACTGCCATGGACTACATCTGTGCAAGGGTCTTAGGTTATCTCCATGCATGGTCCTTGGTTGAAGTAACAGTCTCAAGAAAGACCCCTGTGCTCAGATTTTTTGGTTCTGTTGCTCTCCTTGTGGAGTTCCTGTCCTCTCCAGATCTTACTGTTTCCCCCTCTTTCATAAGATTTCCTGCACTCTGCCCAAAGGTTGCCCATATGTCTCAGCATCTGCATAGATAGTCTGTAGGGCAGAGCCTTTCAGAGGTCCTCTGTGTCAGGCTCCTGACTTGTTCCCGGCCGGGGCCAGCCGGGCAGAGTCGAATGGTTCTTGAGTTGGGTGTGAGGATTAAAATTAATAAAATAAACACACAGCACACAGGAAACTTTTTAAAGGTCCAGACTCGACAGTCATAGCAAAAGGCAGACTGCTGCAACAAGCAGTGCCAGCAGCCAGTCTCAAGACTCTGCCTGTCTCCTCTGCCTCCAGCCTTCTGACCACTTTATTCTTTGAGGAGTTACTTTAGCCAGTAAAACATCTCAGAACAATAGGATAATTTGCACAAGGAGCCTGAGGAAGAGGTGTAACCCTCACAAGCTATCCCACCTGTTGTCACAAACAAAAGGAGATGGACTTGCAAGTTCTCCTCTGTCATTAGTAAAGGCCTGCTAAAAGCCATCTCTCCACTGAGATTTAAATATCAAAGCAGGCCACTGAGTCACGGCTTCCAACAGTTCCCTCTTTTCTCCTTCTTCTGATGTTCATCTTCTTTGCCTTTCTGGATAGGGATTGAGCATTTTAGCATTCATTTCTTTAGGTGTATAGATTTTAGTAGTTTTATCCTATATTGATTATATAACATGTGCATCTTTCCGCTTCTGGGACAGCTCACTCAGGATGATCTTTTCTAGATCCCACCATTTACCTGCAAATTTCATGATTTCCTTGTTTTTTATTGCTGAGTAATATTCCATTGTGTAGATATACCACAATTTCTGTATCCATTCCTCAGTTGAGGGTCATCTGGGTTGTTTCCAGCTTCTGGATATTACAAATAAGGCTGCTACAAACATGGTTGAGCTAATGTCCTTACTGTATACTTGAGCCTCTTTTGGGTATATGCCTAGGAGTGGTATAGCTGGATCTTGAGGAAGCGCTATTCTTAGTCGTCTGAGGAAGCACCAAATTGCTTTCCAGAGTGGCTGTACAAGTTTACATTCCCACCAGCAGTGGAGGAGGGTTTCCCTTTCTCCACAACCTCTCCAGCATATGTTGTCACTTGAGTTTTTGATCTTAGCCATTCTGATGGGTGTAAGGTGATTCTGGCATAGAAACAGAGTGGTGGATCAATGGAATCGAATAGAAGGCCCTGACATAAATCCACACACTTATGGACACATGATTTTTGACAAAGATGCCAAAGCCATTCAATGGAAAAAAGACAGCATCTTCAACAAATGGTGCTGGTCTAACTGGAAGTCTACATGTAGAAAAATGCAAATAGATCCATACTGATCACCCTGCACAAAACTAAAGTCCAAGTGGATCAAAGACCTCAATATAAAACCAGACACCCTAAATCTCTTAGACAAAAAAGTGGGGAAGAGCCTTGAACTCATTGGCACAGGAGACAACTTCCTGAACAGAACACTAACAGCACAGGCTCTGAGAGCAACAATCAATAAATGGGACCTAACGAAACTGAAACTCCTCTATAAAGCAAAGGACACTGTCGTCAGAAGAAAACGAATGCCTACAGATTGGGAAAGGATCTTCACCAACCCTATATCTGACAGAGGACTAATATCTAGTATATATAAAGAACACAAGAAGTTAAACAGCAACAAATCAAGTAATCTAATTAAAAAATGGAGTACAGAGCTAAACAGAATTCTCAAAAAAGAATATCAAATGGCAGAGAAACACTTAAAAGAAATGTTCAATGTCTCCAGTCATAAGGGAAATGCAAATCAAAAGACCCTAAGATTTTACAAAATTTGTTTTAAAAACATTAAATTAGTTAATGCATCAAAAGTACCAAAATATTTTGTCAATATTAAGAATGAATATTAAGAATAAAAATGAAACTTGGAGTCATTTGATCAGGAGTGAGCCCATATTTAAATTCTCCACTTCTTTTCCTATATTGTTCAGTTGTTTATTTTCTGTTGTTCCTGGCCTGTTTCTAGTCTGTCTAATTCCTATCTAATGTCTGACTGCCCTTATGTATGACCTTAACAAAGGGTTTTGCTCTGTATTTACTGAAAAACAAAGAAAACATAGCATGGGAAAAAGACGAGGGATTCTCTTCATAAATATTTAAGAGTTTCATAGTGTAGAAAGTCGTTTTCCTGACCCCTGATAAACCCAGAAGCATGAAGAAAAGCAAACAGTACTACAAACAGATGCTATCGAACTATCTCCATATGTTGTTTTTAACATTTATGAAAGATATTTACTTCCAGTCTGTTAGCTGCCTTCAGCCAGCAATTACTAAACACACACACACACACACATACACACACACACACACACACACACACACACACACACACTTTACTATGGGTCAGGAGAATGAAAAAGTGCATAATGTAAGATTAAAGGTGTGCATTTGTCTTAGGTTGTAAAAGCTGATTACATGAGACCTCAAACCTCTTACACGGTTACTTAGAAAGGGTTAGACTTGAATAGTCTGTGAACATATGAGGATTGCACATTAAGTGTCCTCCTAGTGTGTGACTAACTTTGTTCTGAGGATTTCAAAAGTTCAAACTCTTTGAATGCAGGAAATATTTTCACAAAATTATACCACCACTGACACAGGAGATTAGTTGATTCATCTTTGTCACTGTTTTACTTGCAAGTACAACCATCCACTCAATGTAGTAAGAGCTGGCTGTGGTTGTGAACACCTGTAAACCCAGCATTTGGGATGTGGAAGCAGGAGCATAGAGAGCTCGAAACAGGCTTTGCTGCACTGAAAGTTCAAGATTAGTAGAGATAAATGATACTCTTTAACTGGTGGGTTTTAGTGTGTGTGAGTGTGTGTAGGTGTGTGTGTGTGTGTGTGTGTGTGTGTATGTGTGTGTATTTGCCATATTTGTGCAGAGACTATAGAAGAAGGCACTAGACCTCCTAGAGCCAGAGTCACAGATAATTGCAAACTGTCTAACTTGAGTGCTGAGAATTGAACTTGGTTACTAAACCAGAAGAGCAGCAAGCACTCTTTTTTTTAAATTTTTTGCATTGTTTATTATTATTATTATTTTACAAATTATTCACTTTTTATCCATGCTGTAGCCCCCCCCCATCTCCTCCCAGTCCCACCTCCTCTCACAATCCCTCTTTCCAAGTCCACTGATAGGGGAAGTCCTCTTCCCTTACTATGTGACCCTAACCTATCAGGTCTCATGAGGACTGCCTGGATCCTTTTCCTCTGTGGGCTGGCTAGGTTGCCCCACCAGGGAGAAGTGAACAAAGAACAGGCAACCAAGCCTATGTTAGAGACTGGCTTTGTTCCTCTTACTTGGATAAACCCACATGGAGACTGAGCTGCCTATGGGCTACATCTGAGCAGAGTGTCTAGATCCTCTCCTTGCATGGTCCTTGGGTGATGCACTAGTCTCTGCAGGCCCCACTGGGCCCAGAATTTTTGGCTTTATTGGTCTCCTTGTGGAGCTCCTTTCCCCTCCTGGTCTTTCCATCTCCCCATTCTTCCATAAGACTTCCTATGTTTTGCCCAAAGCTTGGCTGTGAGTCTCTGCATCTGCTTCAATCCCTTGCTGGGTGGGGTCTTTTAGAGGACATCTGTGGTAAGCTCCTGTCCTGTTCTCTTTCTTATACCATGTCAGTGTCTATCCAGTTTTCCATTCTGAATGAGAATTAAGCATCTTCCCTGGGGTCCTCCTTATTGTTTTGCTTCTTAGGTCTGTAGATTTTAGTGTGTTTATGCTATATTATATGCCTAATACAATTATAAGTGAGTATAAACCAAGCATGTCTTTCTATACTGGGTTACCTCACTAAGGATGATCTTTTCTGTTCAACCATTTGCTGAAAATTTCATGATTTCCTTGTTTTAATAGGTGAGTATATTCAATTGTATAAATGTACCACAATTTCTATATCCATTGTTCAGATTCTATATCCATTGTTTAGAGAAATCTAGGTTGTTTCCAGATTCTGGTTATTGCAAATAAAGCTTTTATTAACATAGTTGAACAAATGTCCTTGTTGTATGGTTAAGCATCTTTTGGCTCTAAGATCAACAATCAATAAATGGAACCTCTTTTACTGTAGAGAATTGTTTTAGCAATTCTGGGTTTCTTGTTGTTCCATATGAAGGTGAGAATTTTTCTTTCAGGTCTGTAAAGAATTGTGTTGGTAATTTGATGGGTCTTGCATTGAATCTGTAGACTGCTTTTTGTAAGATGGCCATTTTTACTATATTAATCCTGCCAAGCCATGAGTATGGGAGATCTTTCCATCTTCTGATATCTTCTTCTAATTCTTTCTTCAGAGACTGGAATTTTTTTTTCATACAAGTCATTGACTTGCTTGTTTAGGTTCACACCGAGGTACTTTATGTCCTTTGTGGCTATTGTTAAGGGTGTTGTTTCCCTAACTTCTTTCTCGGCCCTTTTGTCCTTTGTATACAGGAAGGCTACTGATTTTTCTTTTAGTTAATTTTGTATCCAGCCACTTTGCTGTAGGAGTTCCCTGGTAGAATTTTTGGGGTCACTCAGGTATACTGTCATATCATCTGCAAATAGTGATACTTTGACTTCTTCCTTTCCAATTTGTATCCCCTTGATCTCCTTCAATAGTCTTATTGATCTAGCTAGAACTTCAAGAACAATGTTGAAGAGATATGGAGAAAGTAGACAGCCTTGCCTTGTCCCTGATTTCAGTGGGATTGTTTTAAGTTTCTCTCTATTGAATTTGATGTTGGTTATAGGCTTGCTGTATATATCGCCTTTACTATGGTCAGGTATGTGCCTTGTATCCCTGATCTCTCCAATACTTTAAACACGAATGGATGTTGGATTTTGTCAAATGCCTTTTCAGCATCTAAGGAGATGATCATGTGGTTTTTCTCCTTCAGTTTGTTTATGTGGTGGATCACATTGATGGATTTCCGTATATTGAACCAACGCTGCATGCCTGGGATGAAGCCTACTGGGTCATGGTGGATGATATTGTTGATGTGTTCTTTTTTATTTATTTTTTATTTTTTTAATTATTATTTTTTACACTTTATTCACTTTGTATCCCCCCTTAAGGTCCTCCCTCCTCCCCTCCCAATCCCACCCTCCCTCCCCCTTCTTCACGCATGCCCCTCCCCAAACCCACTGATAGGGGAGGTCCTACTCTTTTTCCTTCTGATCTTAGTCTATCAGATCACCTCAGGAATGGCTGCATTGTCATCTTCTGTTGCCTGGTAAGACTGCTCTCCCCTCAGGGGGAGGTGATCAAAGAGCAAACCAAATAGATAGATGAGTTTTTGGATTCGGTTTGCAAGTAATTTTAAAATTGAGTAATTTTGCATCAGTGTTCATGAGGAAGATCGGCCTGAAATTCTCTTTCTTTGTTGGGTCTTTGTGAGGTTTAGGTACCAAGGTGACTGTGGCTTCATAAAATGAGTTTGGTAGTGTTCAAAATGTTTCTATTTTGTGGAATAGTTTGAAGAGGATTGGTATTAGCTCTTCTCTGGAGGTCTGGTAGAATTCTGTGCTGAAACCATCTGGCCCTGGGCTTTTTCTACAGTAAAAGATCTTCAGGAGGTATCTCCATCCCTGATCTCAAGCTGTACTATAAAGCAACAATACTAAAAACTGCATGGTACTGGCATAGAAACAGAGTGGTGGATCAAAGAAATTGAATAGAAGACCCTGACATAAATCCATACACTTATGGACACTTGATTTTTGACAAAGATGCCAAATCCATTCAATGGAAAAAAGACAGCATCTTCAACAAATGGTGCTAGTCTAACTGGAAGTCTACATGTAGAAAAATGCAAATAAATCCATACTGATCACCCTGCACAAAACTAAAGTCCAAGTGGATCAAAGACCTCAACATAAAACCAGACACACTAAACCGCTTAGAAGAAAAAGTGGGGAAGAGCCTTGAACTCATTGGCACAGGAGACAACTTCCTGAACAGAACACCAACAGCACGGGCTCTAAGAGCAACAATCAATAAATGGGACCTCATGAAACTAAAAAAGCTTCAGTAAAGAAAGGGACACTGTCATCAGAACAAAACGACAGCCTACAGAGTGGGAAAGGATCTTCACCAACCCTATATCTGACAGAGGGCTAATATCCAGTATATATAAAGAACTAAAGAAGTTAAACAAAAAAAAAGATCAAGTAATCCAATTAAAAAATGGGGAGCAGAGATAAACAGAGAATTCTCTGCAGAGGAATATCAAATGACAGAGAAACACTTAAAGAAATGCTCAACCTCATTAGCCATTAGGGAAATGCAAATCAAAACAACCCTAAGATTTCACCTTACACCCATCAGAATGGCTAAGATCAAAAACTCAAGTGACAACACATGCTGGAGAGGTTGTGGAGAAAGGGGAACCCTCCTCCACTGCTGGTGGGAATGTAAACTTCTACAACCACTCTGGCAATCAATCTGGCGTTTTCTCAGAAAACTAGGAATAGCAATTCTTCAAGATCCAGCTATACCACTCCTAGGCATATATCCAAAAGATTCTCGAGTACACAGAATAAGGACATTTGCTCAACCATGTTTGTAGCAGCCTTATTTGTAATATCCAGAAGCTGGAAACAGCCCAGATACCCTCAGTGGAGGAATGGATGCACAAATTGTGGTATATCTACACAATGGAATATTACTCAGCAATAAAAAAACAAGGAAATAATGAGATTTGCATGTAAACGGTGGGATCTGGAAAACATCATCCTGAGTAACCTGTCCCAGAAGCAGAAAGATGCACAGGGTATATAATCACTCATATAGACATATAATATAGGATAAACCTACTAAAATCTGTACACCTAAAGAAACTAATCAAGAGGGAGGACTCTTGCTAAAATACTCAATTCCTATCCAGAAAGGCAAAGAGGCTGGACATCAGAAGAAGGAGAAAAGAGGGAACAAGTCAGGAGCCTGACACAGAGGACCTCTGAAAAGCTCTGCCCTGCAGACTATCAATGCAGATGCTGAGACTTATGGGCAACCTTTGGGCAGAGTGCAGTGAATATTATGAAAGAAGTGGGAAACGGTAAGATCTGGAGAGGACAGGAACTCCACAAGGAGAGCAACAGAACCAAAAAATCTGAGCATAGGGGTCTTTCCTGAGACTGATACTCCAAACAAGGACCATGCAAAGAGATAACCTAAGACCCCTGCACAGATGTAGCCCATGGCAGTTCAGTATCCAAGTGGTTTCCATTGTAATAGGAACAGGGACTGTCTCTGACATGAACTGATTGACCTGCTTTTTAATTACCTCCCCCTGAGGAGGAAGCAGCATTACCAGGACACAAAAGAAGACAATGCAGCCACTGCTGATGAGACCTAATTGACTAGGATCAGAAGGATGGAAAAGAAGACCTCCCCTATCAGTGGACTTGGGGAGGAGCATGAATGCAGAGGGTGGAGGAAGGGAGGGATTGGGATGGGAGGAGGGAGGGAACCACAGGGGGAATACAAAGGGAATAAAGTGTAATTAAGAAAGAAAAAAATGTAAAAATAAATAAATAAAAAGAAAAAAGAAATTAAAAAAAGAAAAAATTATATAGAACATAAATAAATAAATAAATAAATAAATAAATAAATAAATAAATGGAACCTCATGAAGCTGAAAGGCTTCTGTAAAGCATGGGACAACATCAACAGAAAAAAATGACAGCCTATAACCTGCCACAAAATTTGAAAATCTAAATGAAATGGGTAGTCTTCTACATAGATTCCATTTACCAAAATTAAATTAAGATCAGGTAAATTGATTAAATAGTCTTATATTGCCCAAGGAAATAGAAGCAATCATCAAAAGTCTAGCTTCCAAAAACAGCCCAAGGCTAGATGGTTTCAGTGCACAATTCTACCAGATCTTCAAAGAAGAGCTAACTCTAGTTCACTTCAAACTATTCCACAAAATAGAAACAGAAGGAACATTACCAAACTCATTCTATGAAGCCACAGTCACCTTGATACCTAAACTACACAAAGAAAACAACAACAAAAAAGAGAACTTCAGACCTATCTCTCTTATGAACATTGGTGCAAAAATACTCAATAAAATACTCCCAAACAAATCTAAGAATACATAAAAGATATCATCCACTATGACTAAGCAGGGTACATCCCAGGCATGTGAAAGTGGTTCAAGGCACACACCTAAAACTAGTAAAGACCATATACAGCAAGCCTATAACAATATCAAACTAAAAGGAGAGAAACTTAAATCAATCCCACTGAAATCAGGGACAAGGCAAGGCTGCCCACTTTCTCCATATCTCTTCAACATAGTACTTGAAGTCCTAGCTAGAGCACTAAGACAACTAAAGGAGATCCAGGGGATAGAAGTCAGAAAGGAAGAAGTCAAAATATCATTATTTGAAGATGATATGATAGTTTACATGAGTGACCCCAAAAATTCAATCAGAGAACTCCTTCAGCTGATAAACAACTTCAGCAAAGTGACTGGATACAAAACTAACTCAAAAATCATTAGTATCCTTTCTGTATGAAAAAAAATAGGCTGAGAAAGACTTAGGAAAACTATACCATTCAAAATAGCCACAAATAACATAAATTACATTGGTGGGACTCTAACCAAGCAAATTAAAACCCTGTTTGAAACTAAACAAAATGAAACAAAACTTCAAGTTTCTAAAGAGGAAATTGAAGAAGATATCAGAAGATGAAAAAATCTCCCATGCTCATGGATCAGTAGGATTACCATAGTGGAAATGGCCATCCTGACAAATGCAATCTATAGATTCAATGCAATTCCCATCAAAATACCAACACAATTCTTTACAGAACTTGAAACAATTCTCAATTTCATACAGAAAAAAAGAAACAAACAAAAAACAGAATTGTTAAAACAATCCTGTATAAAAACAGATTATCTGGAGGTATCTCTATCCTTCCTCAAGCTGTACTACAAAGCAATAGTAATAAAAACTGCATGGTACTAACATAAAAACAGAATGGTGGATCAATGGAATCAAATAGAAGATCAAGAAATATATCCACGCAGCTAAGGAAACTTATTTTTTGACAAAGAAGTAAAAACCATAAAATGCAAAAAAGATAGCACTTTCAACAAATGGTTCTCATCTAACTGGATGTCTACAAGTAGAAAAATGCAAATAGATCCATATTTGTCACTCTGCACAAAATTAAAGTCCAAGTGGATCAAAGACCTCAACATAAAACCAGAAACACTAAATCAGTTAAAGCATAAATTGGGGAAGAACCTAGAATATGAAATGACTGAGGAACACTTCAAGAAATGCTCAACGTCCTTAGTTATCAAGGAAATGCAAATCAAAAGGACCCTGAGATTTTACATTACACCCATCCGAATGGCTAAAATCAAAATCTCAAGTGACAACACTTGCTGGATAGGAGGTGGACAAAAGGGAACCCTCCTCCATTGCTGGTGGGAATGTAAACTTGTACAACCACTTTGGAAATCAATCTGGTGCTTTCTCAGACAATTAGAAATAGTGCTACCTTAGGATCAGCGATATCACTCCTAGGCATACACCCAAAAGATGCCCCACCATTGAATCAGGACATTTGTCTTTTCAGAAGCCCTCTGTGTTAAGCTCCTGTCCTGTTACCTATTTTTATCCTCTTTTGAAGTCCATCCTATTTGCTTTTCTAAGTGAGGACTGATAATTTTACCCAAGGTCCTCCTTCTTGTTTAGGCTTCTTTAGGTATACAGATGTTAGTATGTTTATCCTGTATTATAATTGAGTATATACCATGTGTGTCTTTCTGCTTCTGGGATACCTCACTCATGATGATCTTTTCTAGATCTCACCATTTGCCTGCAAATTTCATGATTTCCTTGTTTTTAATTGCTAAGTAGTATTTCATTGGGCAAATGTACCACAATTTCTGTACCCATTCCTCAGTTGAGGGACATTTGGATTATTTCCAGGTTCTGGCTATTACAAATAAAGCTGCAATGGACATGGTTGAGCGATGTCCTTTTAGTGCCCTTGAACATATTTTGGATATACGCCTAGGAGTGGTATAGTTGGTTTGAGGAAGCACTATTCCTAACTGTCTGAGAAGAGGCCAGATTAATTTCCAAGGAGTCTACCCAGCAGTGTATCAAAGTAGATGCTGAGGCTCATAATTAAGCTTTGGGCAGAGTGTAGGGAATCATATGAAAGAAGAGGGAGATAGAAAGACCTGGAGGGGACAGGAGCTCCACAAGGAGAGCAACAGAATAAAAAAATCTGGGCAAAGTAGTCTTTTATGAGACTGATATGCCAACCAACGACCATACATGAAGATAACCTAAAACCTCTGCACAGAGGTAGCCCATGGCAGCTTAGTTTCCAAATGGGTTCCCTAGTAAGGGGAACAGGGGCTGTCTCTGACATGAACTCAGTGGCTGGCTCTTTGATCATCTCTCCCTGACAGAGGAACAGCCTTACCAGGCTGCAGAGAAAGACAATGCAGCCAGTCCTGATGAGACCTGATAGGCTAAGGTCAGATGGACTTGGAGGAAGATCTCCCATATCAGTGAAGTGGTGGAGAGAGATGAGAGGTAAAGAAGGAGGAAAGATAGGATTGGGAGGGGACAAGGGAGGGTGTTACAGTTGAGATACAAAAATGAATAAATTGTAAAAAATTAATTAATTATTTAATTTAAAAACCCACAAAATTTCTTTTTTTCTTTTTTTTCCCAAATTTTTATTTTTATATTAATTACAGTTTATTCACTTTGTATCCCAGCTATGGGCAGGTCATTTCATAGGACATCACTCTTTTCATAAAGAATTCTATTTTGTGTAGTGTTTCCATACTGAGTCTAAGCTAACCCTTCTGTGTTGCAAAATTATGTGATAGGAATACATAGAAGAGAATTGCATGAAGTCAGCACACACCTTCAGTACTTATTATAGGAAAGGCTCACAAGTGTATGAAGCATCTCCTCAAAGACACTGTAGAGTATTATAGACAACAATCTTGAAATGAAAGAAAGGTGCACTCCATCACATTTTACATCAAAATTGACTAAAGCCAACTTTTGGACAAAATCTCATGGTATTTTTTTGTCAGCAGACCTACAATAGGGAAAACATAAAGTTCTTTGGGATAACAAAAAAATAAGGCCAGCTAAGTAAGTTTACATGGGGAATTAGAGATCATAGAATGGTGAACATATGAATACACAGAAAATAGTTTAAACTGTTACATAATGTTTTTAAATTTTAGCTGATTATATACAAATTACAAGATTCTGTGGAGTATGTTACTTTGAAAAAAAAAATAAAATGTGTAGCAGCAGATTACAAAAATAAGAAAGGGAGAGATGAGATTTAAGGTGTGAGGTCCCTACAGTAAACAAGGAAACAGAAGGTACACATTTTAATCTAGAAAAAAAGTGTGAATGTGCTCCATTGGCAATGGACAGTATGGACAGTGCTAAGACTTCCATAGGTAACTACTTGTATATACGTATAAAATGCTATAGGCACACTGAGAAGTAAAATGCAAAGATGACATCAGTGCAGATTAAACACACTGGTAGAGACTATGTGTAATGTCTATGACAAGTTAGTTGTAAGTAAGCAAGATTTCAATAACGAACTAAAAACAGAAATATAGGTACATGTACTCGATTTTGCATTTGAAAATAAAGCTTAAAAATTGATAAAACGTACAAGGTTAGAATAGTACTTTGCCTCTCCTACAAATGAAGGGATGACAATTGGGAAAGTTAATGATTGGTATTTAGAAACTCAGGAATCCATGATGAACATGGCATGGAAGAGGGAGTGAAGAAGGAAGGAGAAAAGGAAGTAAAGAAAAGGAAAAAAGGAGGGACAGAGAAGAGGAAGAGATTGTAAAGAGCAGGAAATAAAAACTCTGAATAAGTAGGTAATAGGTTGCACAAGGTTACTAAGTACAACTCAGCATGATAAATTTGCATAATCATGTCCACTAAAGAGAAAATTATCAATTAAAATCACTACAATAGAAACTATGTTAAAATGAATTCAGTAAAATAGTAAACCTTTCATAAAGAACCAGAAAAACTACATATCATGAAAACAAATAATCTAACTAAAATGGGCTGTAGACAGAAAAAGAGATTTCTCACAGAGAAAACTTGAATGACTGAGAAACAAGTAAATAAACGGTCAATATCTTTAGTTTTCATGGAAACAGAAATCAAAGCTATTTTAAGATTTCATCTTACACCCATCAGAAAGGTAAAGATTAGTAAAACAAGTGACAGCTCATGCTAGAGAGAATGTGGAGTAAGGGCATACTCATTTACTGTTGGTGGAAGTGCAAACTTGTACAGCTACTAGGCAAATCAGTGTGGCTGTTCCTCAGGAAGATGGGAATCAATCTCCCTCAAGATCCAGTTATTCTACACTTGGGTATATACGTGAAAGGCACTTTTTCCCACCACCTAGACATTTGTTCAATTATGCCATTGCTGCTTTATTCATAATAGCAAGAATTTAGGAACAACTTAGATGTCCCTCAACAGAATGATGGATAAAGCACTGTGATGCATTTATATAATTGAGCATTAGCTGAAAAATATTACATCATGAAATTTTGAGCAAATGGTTGGAACTAGAAAAAATTATGCCGAGTGATGTATCCCATACCCTGAAATACAAAAATTGTATTTGCTTATGTGTATATTATCTGGTTAATTCATTGATATCAGGCTACAGTCCATAGAACCATAGAGGTTAGGTATAGAGTAAGGAACTAGTTATACAGATTAGGAAAGGCAATAATATAGTTAAAGATGTATTGGAGTGTTGAGATGAAGAGCCAAGTAGGGAGAGGGATTGGAAGGGGAGTAAAAGGGAAATATGGGGAGAGACAGCTAAAATTAAGAGCCATTTGAAAGAGAGCATGAAAATAGAATACAGTAGAAGCTTCCAAAATACATTCATACCTGAAAGAGATCTTAATGAAGTTGCTAAATAATGGGGAGACATAGCCCCAACTGGCCATCTCTTGTCACCAAATGAAGATGCCGGTACCAGTATTGGGTTACATCTAATTGAAGTTTAGCCAAATGGATTCCAAGGCAATCCCAAATAATCCAGACTTTTGACAAAACTATCAGTTACTCTCCAAAACAGTCAGTTCCCACTGCTGAAGACAATACCTACACAACTCACTCAACATAGCGAGGTTGAGCTGATGCCTGCATAGAGCCTTCACTCTTACATTCTAGTATCTTCAGGTATAGGAATGTACTCTGCATGCTAATATAGGATAAATATGAACTCCAGTCCAGTCACAATCCCTTCAGGCTACAATTTCCTGCCTATAAAATGTGCTAGTGCAATGGTGTCACAAAGCATGTGAGAGTAAACAGCCAATATGGGATCACTTAAGGCCCACTCCTTGAGGTAGATGCCCTATAGGACAGTGTGTGGGAGACCACGAACCAGAACCAGGTGGCTCACACACGAAGAATCAGACCAAATATTAGTTCTCTAAACAAAACAAAGGAAAACAAAGATAAAACAACAACAAAAACAGCAGCAGCAACAACAAAGTAGCAGTAAGTGATTCTTGGTGACATTGTGCAACACTCCTAGATCAGTACCTTTTTCAGTTGAGAGAAGTTTTCTCTTGCAGCAGATGGGAACAAATAAGATCTACAACAAGAAATGATTATGCAGAGAAAAAAGAAGATCTTCAAACACTCACCCCTAAAACTATCAAACCCCTCCCCTCAGGGCTCAGGAATTCCACAGAAGAGAAAGTAGGAAGAGTGCAAGAGCTTAGGCAATTGAGGACACCAGGAAAACCAGTCCCTTTAAATCAGCAAAATCAAAGCACAAACAAACTCAAAGACTGAGGCAGCCTACACAGGTTTGCGCTAGGTCTGCTGTATACATTATGGCGTGTAGTTTCGTGGTCTCAGGGGGTTCCTGAGTGTGTGAATGAGTGGTCTCTGATTCTTGTGTTTTCACTTGAGCTTTTTCCTTTCTGCTTTACTGTATTATATGTTAATATATATATATATATACATACATACATATATATATACTGAGAAAATCACAAGGAATCTAGATATATAAAACATTTAGAATGAATTAATTTAAGAAGTTCATCTAATGAAAGGAGAAAAAAATGTAAATTCTGTATCAATAACAATTAAAAAGAGAAATTTATGAAATAAATGTGTGTGGCAGGGTATAACTATATTTGCTGTAGAAGATTCAATTGTTTGATATGTCAATTATCTTCATATAATTTATATATTAAATTAGTTTTCACTAGATTCTTTATAGAAATTCGAACAAAATTTATTATTTATAATTTAAATGGAAAAAAAATGGCCACAAAACACAAAACTGAAAGGATTTTTAGCAAAGTTAGGCATACTATTAACAAATAGGATAGTGTATAATTGACACAAAAGACAGACATCAGATGCTGGACTAGAATAAAGAGCTTGAGTTGACCATTTTATGTAAAGATCATTTGAGTAAAGACATATGAGACATCAACGGGCAGAAGCGAAATATTGTATCTTTACCATGTGGGTCAATTCAGCATCTGGAAGACAGAACATCATATAACAAATTATTGCAAGTGAAGTGTGAAACTATGAACTGCAGAACAATAGACCTCATAGGAAGATCTGTCCAATAGAGATATAATGAGAGCCATGTACAAAATTGATTTTATTATATGTTTTATTTATTGACATATATTCATGTTATCACTCTAGCATACAGTCAATATGAAAAATGCTGTGTGTTACATATTTTCCAATGTTATTTGACATTTAATCTATATTTTACACTTATAGCACTTCTCTGCCTTTACCAGTCATATATAAAGAAATTACTAGGTCTGAGCTCATCTGATGGGCAATGTTTACTAAGATTTAAAAGGTGCAACATTTTTGCATACAGACGACTGATATTAAACAAAGACATTACCTTCAGTATAAAATTTGCTATTCATAAAAGAGGCAATGATAAAACATAAGCCCCAGAGGGAAGTCATGTATACTTTATTAAGCTTAACATAATGCAGGCTCTATCTTATTTATCCATTGAGATATCAATGTCTTCAGTCTCAGCACTGTTGCCCTGTGGGCCACATCAAGCCTTTAGAGATGAAAGGCTATCATGGATAATATAAGATGTTCAGCAACAGCTTGGTCTGTCCACTGGTTGCCAATGCAATCTCACTTTGGACAAGTAGAAATATTCTCATATACTTTTGTAACTACTTTGGAGTAAACCCATTCACATTTGAGAGACACTGACATATGAAACATGGAATAGAACAAAAAAGAAAAGAAAAACTGGGAAGAAAGGAAGAAAAACAACAACAAAAAAGGGAAGGCAACAAATCAAGCAATCCAATTAAAAAATTGGGTCTGGAGCTAAACAGAGAATTCTTTGTAAAGGATTATAGAATGGCAGAGAAACACTTAAAGAAATGCTCAATGTCCTTAGCCATCAGGGAGATGCAAATCCTGAGATTTCACCTTACACCCTTCAGAATGGCTAAGATCAAAAACTCAAGTGACAACACATGCTGGAGAGGATGTGAAGAAAGGGAAACCCTCCTCCATTGCTGGTGGGAATGGAAACTTATACAACCACTTTGGAAATCAATCTGGTACTTTCTCAGACAATTAGGAATAGTGCTAATATTCCTAGGCATATATATCCATATATATATATGTATATATATATATATATATATATATATATCCTAGGCATATATCCAAAATATGCTCAAGTACACAATAAGGACATTTGTTCAACCATGTTTGTAGCAGCTTTATTCATAATAGCCAGAACCTGGGAACAACCCAGATGCCCCTCAACTGAGGAATGGATACAGAAATTGTGCTACTTTTACACAATGGAATATTACTCAGCAATTAAAAACAAGGAAATAATGAAATTTGCAGGCAAACAGTGGGATCTAGAAAAGATCATTCTGAATGAGGTATCCCAGAAGCAAAAAGACACACATGGTATATAATCAATTATAAGTAGATAGTAGACCTATAATATAGGATAAACATACTAAAATCTGCACACCTAAAGAAGCTTAACAAGAAGGAGGATCCTAGGTAAGATGATCAATCCTCAACTTAGAAAGACAAATGGGAAGGACATTGGAAGAAGAAGAAAACAAGAAACATGACAGGAGCATACAACAGAGGGCCTCTGAAAGAGTCTACCCAGCAATGTATCAAAGCAGATGCTGAGAACCATAACCAAACCTTGGGAAGAGTGTAAGGAATCATATGAAAGAAAAGGGAGTTAGCAAGACCTGGAGAGACCAGAAGCTCCACAAGGAGAGCAACAGAAACAAAATATCTGGGCACAGAGGTCTTTTCTGAGACTGATACTCCAACCAAGGACCAAGGTCCATTCATAGATATACCTAAAACCCCTCATCAGATGTAGCCCATGGCAGCTCAGTATCCAAGTGGGTGCCCTTGTAAGGGGAACAGGGACTGTCTCTGACATGAACTCAGTGGCTGGCTTTTTGACCACCACCTCTGAGGGAGGATCAGCCTTTCCAGGCCACAGAGGAGGACATTGCAGCCAGTCCTGATGAAACCAGACAAGCTAGGGTCAGATGGAAGGGGAGAAGGAGCTCCCGTATCAGTGGACTTGTAGAGGGGCATGGGAGATGATGAGGAAGGGAGGGTGGGATTGGGAGGGAATGAGAGAGGGGGTTGTAGCTCGAATACAAAGCTAATAAAATGCAATTAATGTAAAAAATAATTTAATTAGAAAAAGAACTCTTTTTTTTTTTTTCAATGCAGTTTATTCAGGAACCTTGAACAATCATCTGACCCTGGGGAAAGCCAGCCCACAGCTTAAATAGCCTCTGGGTAGCCAACCCCAGCGTGCCACGTGGGCAATGCAGATAGGTCCACATACATGGAAGCAAGCCAGATCCTCAGACTTAGCCAAATGTGGAATTGTTCGTGACAGAGAGCACTTACCATCGGGAAGGTGAAAGGCGGAAACCAGCTCCATCTTTAGGGCATAGGATTCCGCAGCTCTCTACAGTTCCCCCTTTTTGTTTTAGATGCATCAGGCAAGAGTAGAGGTCTGATCTCTGATATTAGAGATAAATTGGGACTTTGTACTGATGTTCATTTAGGTGTCATTTTTCCTGTGCTGCAAATCTTTCTAAACAATTGTCGAGCTATATTTTAGGTAATTGGACTGGAGAATTCGATACTACGATGGAGCAGCTGAGAGTGGCTATTGTCACAGTAAATTCTACCAGAGTGGACGCAGGACTAGCCACAGGATTATCATCATGGATTGCTGTAGCCATGAATCATCTGAAGGAATGGGCGGGCATGGGAGCGTTAGCAGGCCTTCTGGTGTTGGTCTCCTTGGTTTGCCTGTGGTATATATGCAAGATTAGAGTCTCACAACAGTGTAATGCAGCCATGACCATTCAGGCCTTTACAGCCATTGAAGCAGGACAGTCTCCCCAAGCATGGTTGGCTACCATAAAAAGCTAAAATGATACGCTCAGGATGCGAGGCTAAGCACTGCACTCAGGGTCAGCCGCTTTGGACCCAGAGAAGAGCATGTCTGATTGCATGCGGGTTGATGCCCCAGGTCCTGCCTCTGAGAAAAAGGTATCGGTCGGGTCTGATGCTCTTTGGGTGGAAAAAGAACTCTTGGTTGCAAAACAAAAAATAAAGGAAGGTCTTAGTGAAACACATAGGGAAATATTTAAATAAATATTTTTCAAAGGCAGATTTTTTTTAAATAGTCAGTTAAAAAATACGTTAAAATGTTCTTGATGGAATGCATACCTGACATTGCTTGGGGAACCAAGAACTTGAGACTGCACTGCACAAGAACCAAGGGCAAATACAAACACCGATGCTCTAAATAAATAGATGATTGATAGATATAGGTGACAGATAGACATATAGATACAGAGACAGATAAAATAGCAATAAAATGACTCCTAATAATATTCTTAGGAGTGGTCCTTCCTCAGCCATCATCAGGGAAGCATCTTTTTGAAACAGATGGTAACAAAGAAAGAGACCCAGAACCAGACTGTGTGCAGATAGTGTGATACCCTGAAACAGCCAGTCCCTAAATGGAGTATCTCTATAAGTCCTTCCCCTCAGGGCTCAGGTAACCCCACAGAAAATAAATTAGAATGAATATAAAGGCCAGAGATGATGGAGAACACCAAGAAAACAAGGTGTTGTGAGTCAACATGATCGATGATCATATTAACAACGAGAACTCAGGCAGCGTGCACAGGGCTTGCCTGGGTTGGAAACTGATGGGGTCCCAGAACTAAAGGAAGTGGATTTAAGCCCCCATTGCTAACCCAGATATTAAAATTTCATCTCATTATTTTTATTTAATTTTATTTATATATTTTTCTTCTTTTTTTTCCTTTGTGCATATATTATGGTTTCAATTTTAGTGTTTTTAATGGGCTTCTTGAGTGTGCAAATGAGTGGGTCTTGTTGTTGTGCCTTCTTTTGGAGTGTTTTTCTACTGTTTGTTTTGTCCAACTATGATGTGATAGTTTTTTATGCGATTATATTTATTTTATTATTATTCCTTAGAAGCCCGTTTGTTTCCTTTTGAGAGACAAAAAAAGAGGGGTTCTAGATCAGATGGGAGGTTGGGAGCATATATATATATTTTTTCCATATATATAATATTCCCATATAATATTAATAATATATGGGAATATTATATAATAATATTATATAATATATAATTATATTATATAATTATAATTGTATATAATATATTGTATATAATAATATATAATATTCCCACATATTATCATATAATATATTATATATAATAATATATGATATTCCCATATAATATTAATAATATTACTAATGTTAATAATATTAATAATATATGGGAATAGTTTATATATGAGAAAATCTTTTAATAACATTGTATTTGCCTCATAATTCTTTCAAGGAAATGCAAATTCGATCCACAATACAAGATTAGTATACTGCTAAAAGAATGTCTCATTTATAGAGTAGATATGGGGCAGAAGGATATCCGAGGAAACACTGGAAAATCAACTGTCAGGGAAGTATTTGCACAACTGATTTGGAAAGCACATAGTGTTTACTGAAGCTGAGCACACCATGCTTTATCACACAGCACTTCATCTTCAGTAATTCTCTAACAATACAGCACAAATGTGCTCCAAGAGACAAACACAGCATAATTTATAGCATAATTCCTCATAATAGTCAACAGCTGTAAACAACCCAAATGCATACAAATAATTGATGATTACTCTTAAAGTAGAATATTTTATATTACAACCAGAAAGAGCTACTTTTTGGAATAACACTCATTAGTGCCATACTTGGAATATCTAATATACAGACAACATACAAACATGTAAGTGCATATGTATGTATATAAGCATGTATGTATATATTATTAATTGGGTATGAGACATCCATAAATGTTTGTTCATAAGTCTTACCACTTGGCCCTCTCTTGTTTGGGAGATAATATGAAGCCTCAGGAAGGAGGAATTTTAATGGAGGAAGTGGCATTGGAATTTGCAACTGCTCTCCAGTTTCTATCCTGCAATTCTCTGGGTTTTGGAATTTCTCAGAGCAGTATAGGACTTTTGGAGCATGGGAGTTTGGAAGCCAAAGCTACTTGTTGGCTGGCTTGTACTCTGACTTCGCTGTTCTCATTTCCCAAAGAACAGCTCAAGTCATTTTTTGGACTTGAAATTGAAATTGAAAAACTGAAACTCTCAGGACCCTTAATATTCTCATGTGAACTATTTGAATGAAAAAGTTATCCCTCTGAGGTAAACCAAGATTTATTAATAAATGGAAAAGAGACATTTTGTGAAAAATATTGTAATATTTAAGACAACTCATATTTAGAAATCTAGAGTTTTAGAATGAAAACTTAATTGGAAAATGAAAGCCAATATATATTTGCCGAAATAATAAAGGAAATAATTTTATTATTAAAATTATTATTAAAATTATTTTAATCGTGCATTAAAATGAGCAAAGAATGTGTTGGACATACGCCACACATGTTGACTTAGGGAGTGAATGAAGGACCCATGTGACATGACCAAGGACTCAATATCCAGTCATCTAGTCAAGCTTTAACATGGTTCGCAGACATCAGTACAGTTTTCTGGAAAAGGCAACTTTTCCCCTGTTTTTTTTTTTTTTTTTTTGGTGATAGCATTTATCACTTTATAATATTGGTTCATTAAATATTTGAATAAAATTAAACCAAACACGGTGAATTTCACTGTCACTCATGGAAGGGAAAGCAGCTGTGTGGACAGAAGTGGATTATAGGTTTCTGCAACCCTAACAGAGCCCTTCAAAGGAAAAGTGGTAACTATGCAAGGGAAGTGATTAGAGAGAGTGTACTTCGAAACCAGGCTTGAAAGAACCTGGTTTCTCCTTACCTTAACCAATTAGCAGCTGCTCTCTTTAGTGATGTATGTAGTGGTTTCTTTCAACTTCAATGTCATCGTTTTGAGGTGCCTTAACTGATAACATTCAAACTCTTTGTCATATTTTAGCACTCACTTATATAATCACCAACAGTGCAACGAACAAACCACAAACATAGCATGAGTAAGAAAGACTTTTTTCTTATTTTCAGCACATCTTCCATTTACCTCTAGTTGTTTTTTCAGTTAACATGCTTGTTATCCCCCAAATATTCTTTGTTGATTATTTTTTTTGTCAGGTGTTCTCAAGCTAAAGCTATTTGGAAAGAAGCAACATCAAACAAACAAACAAACAAACATAAAATTGCCTTCATCAGATTGGCCTGTAAGCTAGTCTGTGGGGGCATTTTCTTGATAGATAATTGATGTGGAAGAGCACAGCCCAATACTGAGCAGATGGCCCTGAGCTGCATATAAAAGCAACTTATATGAGTCATGGGGAGAAAGCCAACTTTCCCCATATTCTCTGCCTCAGTATTTGCCTTCACTTTCCTCTAAGATGCATTGTGATGGGATGTGACCAAGTATCTGGTTCCTTCCTTGAGAATGGATGTACCAACTGTTCTTCAGTCTATGCGTTATCTTGAAGCAGTATGTTCTAACATCAAGGAAGGATTGCCTCTGCATCAGGGCGGATGAACTAGCCCTAATGAGTAAGGGCAAGCAGGCAAAATCAAAAGCTTGCTTTGCCTGTGTCTTTTCATATGGGATGACCCCACAATGTGTGGCCACGTTTCAGGGAGTGTCTTCATTTCAAATAATCTAATCAAATCGGGCACAATGGCGCCTGCCTGTGGTCCTAGTGGTCGGAGAGGCAGAGGGAGGCGTCTGTGAGATCTAGGCCAGCCTGTTCTATAAAGTGAGTCCAAGAAAGCCAAGGCTACCCAGAGAAACCCTATCTCAACAACAACAAATCTAATCATGAAAATCAGTCTGAGGTATGCCAAGGAGCTTGGGTGTTTGGTTTATTCTGTAGAAAGTGAAGTTGAACACACTTATCAGCCATCAAACTCCCAAAATTTATTTTGTTATGATATTTATTACAGCAGGACACCATTCAAAGTCTCTTACTTTTGATCTAAGTAAAGTATTCCTACCCTTCCATTACATGTATAGTTCTTTAAACTATAAAATAAGCTGAATAAGCTGAATTTCCAGGTTCAGAGTGTGTCGGAGCATATACTCAGGGAGCTTTGTGTGTTCCACAGACTGCATGGGAAAGTCAGTGGGTACCTTGTGGACACTTATTCTACCTTTCAATCATGATGGTCAAGTATAGCACTCAGCTTCTCAGCCTGGGAGACAGGAACTTCTATGACTTAGCCCTCACACTAGCTCAGGCCAATTAATAACATTATGCTAGAACTCTAATATATGTCATTTAAAAAGATCACCAGCTTATTCAACTAAATTGGAATTTAAATGAATAATAATATATTCATGATCCAAATGACATTCTTAAAATGTGTAGAATTCATTGCTTAGACCTATTCAATTAAAAACACTAACATTTAGTAAAAAATTCAACCCATTGGTATATAACGGTGAAACTCTTATCAACCAGCTATATCAAAAGATGGAATCTTGAACTTTTGTCATTGTCAATGACAAAAAAAAAAGCACAAGTGAAAAAGAGTCAGATTACAGAAGATGAGAAAGATTTTCATATCATGGAAGTTAGAGGACTGCTATTCTCACTTTTTTCTAGTTATGGTTATACATAGGTGATTTTTTACCGATATAATTTTTTGAAAAAATTCTTTGTGATTACAAAATAATTGCAGCATCTCTTCCTTCCTTCACCTTTCTCCAAACTCTCTTAGTCCTCTTGAAAGTCAATTGTCTGGGTTTCTTAATTGTCATCACACACACACATTAAATACATAAATAGAACCTCCTCAATCTGCATAATAATGTTACTTGTGTGTACATGTTTTCATGTCTGCTTATATGAGATTGGATAACCAAGTTGTGTGCTCCATTCTAAGAAAGATTACCTCTCTCACTCTCTACATTTCATAGATGCATGCAGTTCTTTCTTCAGGACTGAAGCCTGTTGAGTTTCCTCCTTCCAGTGTTAACATATCTGTTGATGACCTCCTTGTTCACAAAATATTTAGGCAGTCATGCATGCTACTTCTGACATTTCTAGGAGACACAGTCTCATGGCAGGCTCTCTGATTCCTTGACTCTTGCCATCTTTCCAATGGCTCTTCCACTATGAGCACTGCACCTTAGGTGTGGAGCTGAGAGGTGGAGGTAGCGGTTACAAGCTCTAAACCCTACATTTAGTTCAGTTGTAGTTTTCTGCAATTTTCTCCATCTGTTCCCAAGAGAATTTTATTTGATGAGAACTATACTCATACGTAGGTATAAAGACAAATATTTAGAATGCAGTTAGGGATTACATTGATTTAGCCAAATGGTAGTTTGCAAATTATTCTCCAAGATCCTTAACCTCACGAGCCCTGGGTAGTCAGCTAGGTGTCCAGTACCATGAATGATTTCCTTATTATTGACTGAGTCCTAAGTCTTATAGAGAGATTTTGGCTACATAAAATGCATGCATGCCATTACTTCTATCCTGGTAATTGCAGCAGCACACAAATAAAATGGTAGGATATTAGTTGCTTCTCCGCCAACAATTAGGAAACTTTAGGGTACATTCTAATGCCATGAAAGCCAATATTCAGGAAGAGAATATTTGGCTCAGTTCCAGCTCAGGAGCTTCTGGGCTTTGTGTGTAATGAAAAAAAAAATGTAAGGGGACTTACCTTCCATTTCAGTGGAGAAACCAAGGGCAATAGCAACAGACTATAATACTTTGGGAGTCTCTTGAACAATCCTTACCAACAACCCAAAAGAAAGATTCTTATGCCTGTAGTTGGAGCTTTTGCTAGATAGTTTTCGGCTCCTGGAAGAAGCATTGTCAACCCAGAATTTTTTTTTTCATTTAAACAATACATGTATATGTATACACTGATTTACCTGTATTGTAGATATATTTGGGTAGATAATGAGTAGTGTGATTCCTTATGATATTTTTAGACAATATTCTTATTGCTATTACATCTCCCCTCTCCTTTTGTATTTAGCTTCCTTCCTCTTTCCCAATTGGACCTGTTTTTTTCTTTTTCTTTTTCTTTTTTCTTTAATTTTTATTTTTCTTTTTAGTTACAATTTGTTAACTCTGTGTCCCAGCTGTATCCCGCTCCCTCATTCCCTCCCCCTCCCCTTCTCTCTCCCTGGTCTCCTCCCTGCCCCTTTCCAAGTCCACTGATAGGGGAGGACCTCCTCCCTTTTCATTTGACCCTGTTTTATCAGGTATCTTCAGGGCTGGCTGCAAAGTCCTCCTCTGTGGCCTAACAGGACTGATCCTCCCCTGGGGGGGGGCACAGGTCAAAGAGCCTGCCCTTGAGATCCTGTTAGAAATAGTCCTTGTTCCCCTTACTTTGAAAAACTACTTGGTTACTGAGCTACCACGGGCCACATCTGAGCAGAAGTTCTATGTTATATCCATAGATGGTCCTTGGTTGAGTGTCAGTCTCAGAAAAGACACTGTGCCCGGATATATTTGGTACTTGTAGAGCTCCTATCCTTTCCATATCATACTAACTCCCCTTCTTTCATATGATTCCCTGCACTCTGCCGAGGGTTTGGTTATGAGTCTTAGTGTCTGCTTTGAAACACTGCTAGGTAGAGTCTTTCAGATGCCTTTTGCGGTAGACTCATGTCATACGTTCAATGCACATCCCATTTGTCTTTCTAAATGAGGATTGATCATCTTCACCTGTGTCCACTTTCTTGATTATCTTCTTTAGGTGTGTAGATTTCATTATGTTTATCATATCTTGTAGGTCTATATAAGCAAGTATATACCAAGTTTGTCTTTCTCCTTCTGGGATACTTCACTTAGAATGATCTTTTCTAGATCCCACCATTTGCCTGCAAATCACTTTCTATTCCCAGTCCCTATTGCCTAGTCTAAAAATGTTCCTTGTTATCTTTTCTGGTTTCTGCAGTGAATCCAGGGTATCTAATAACATCTAAAGATTTGGAGCTCTGGATTTCAAATAAAAGGGAACAAACAATGTTTGTCTTCATGGGTCTGGGCACCTTGCTTAAAGTGATTGTTACTAGTTTCATCCATTTACATGCCGTTTTCATTTTTCTTTGAGCTAAATAGTATTCCAAAGTGTATATGAACCACATTTTTATTACCTGTCTTTCAGGTGAAGCAAGTTTATGTCATTTAGACTTCCTAACTGTTGTGAAGGAAACAACAATGAGCAAGGCTGAGCAACTGTCTGGAATGAGATGTTGACTCTTTTTGTCACATGGTATATTTACTTATTTATTTATTTTGAGAGTTCTCCACAATTTCCATAAAGGCTGGATCAGTTTGAATTGTTCGATCAGCTGATGAGGTGTTCCTTTTGCCCACACCCCCTCCAGCATATGCTGTACATTGTTTTGTTCACCTGGGTAAGATGAAATCTCAGTTGTTTTTATTTGCATTTCTCTAATCCTAATTGCTAGGGAAATGAATATTTTTTGAGACATTTCTTGGCCAGTTTTTCTTCTTTTAAGAATGCTCTGTTCAGATCTCAATCTCATTATTTGAAGGAGATTGAATCTGTGCTTTTATATATATATATGTATATATATATATATATATATATACATATATATAGTATTTTATATATATTGTGTATTCTGGATATTAATTCTCTGAGATGTATACCTAGCAGAGATACTCCCCCATTTTGTGAGTTTTCTTCATATTGTTTGTCCCATTAGTTGTGCAGAAACTTTTCAGTTTTTTGAAGTCCCACTTGTCAATAGTTGCCCTTTATTTGGGAACAAATGGAGTCTTATTTTAAAAGTTCTTTCTTATTTCTTTATCATGTATGTTACTTTCTATGTCTCATTCTAGCTGTTTCAGTGTTTTAAAATTCATATTTAAGATTTTGATCCATTTGGAGTTATTTTTTGTG
This sequence comes from Meriones unguiculatus, assembly GCF_030254825.1. NCBI lineage: Eukaryota > Metazoa > Chordata > Mammalia > Rodentia > Muridae > Meriones > Meriones unguiculatus. Next base: position 7,991,865 of record NC_083368.1, on the reverse strand, counting down.
CAAGGTAATAGATACGGCACTGATTTTATTTTTCTGCATATGGACACCCAGCTTTCCAAGAAGCATTCGTTGAAGATACTTGCTTTTCTCTTGTTTATTTTTTGGAAATCTTTGTCAAATAGTAAATGACTGTTGTTACTTAGGCTCACAGACTCATATTTGGGTCTTCAATTTTGTTCCATTTGCCTATTTTGTTTCAGTGCCATATTCTTTTTATCACTATGGTACTATAGTATTTCTTGAGATCTAGAATGGTTAACCCTTCAACAATTTTTTTTCCCCAGGACTATTTTGGCTATTTGGTGTCTGTTTTGATTCCACTTTTTAGGGTAGTTCTTCTTTTTATGTCTATGAAGAATGAGATAGAGATTTTTATTGAAATTGAATTGAACCCTGAAATGGGCTTTTAGTAAGATGATAATTCTATTATCTTACCTTTATCAATAGTTTTATTCCAAGATATTTTATTTTCTTTAAGACTCTTATGAATTAGAGTGCATCCACAGTCTCTTTCTCTATGTGTTTGTTGATGCTGTATAGAAAGGTATTGATTTGTGATTTTGCCAAGTTACTGAATTTATCATTTTTAAAAATTGTCTGGAATATTTCTTGGCATCTCTTATATGTAATATCATGTCAGGTGAAAATAGTTAGTTTATCCTATTATTTTCCTATTTTTATCATTTTAATTTTCTTCTCTTGCTTATTTATTTAAATAGTACTTCAAGAACAATATTCAAAAGGAATGGGAATAGTGAACGTCCTTATCCTGTTCCTCACTTTAAAATCACTTTTACCTTTTCTTTATTTAAGATGTTGTCTATGGGTTTCTCATATATAGATTTTTATTATAGTAAGATATGCTCCCTCTGGTCCTATATTCTCTAGAACTTCCATCATGAAGCCCTTTCCTATTTCCTCAAAGGCTTTTTCTGCCTTTGAGGTGTTTATGTGATTTTTGTCTTTAAATCCATTTATGTGGTTTAGTACATTGATTTAATCGTTAATATTCCACTTTTGGCCTATAGACCACATCTGGTTGTGTAACACAACAAAATAAGTTTTGTTGCAACATGTAAACAACCAAGTTCTCAATTGAAAACCAACATGTGGAATTAGAATTTAAGGATAATTGTTCTGAAAAGGTTTATAAATATGACACAGGAACCCAGGGGGTTAAAATTAAGCAGAGGAGATGTATGAGTTTTTAAAAGTAGATAACATTAAAGATATCTGTAGAATATATATATGTACAAAAGATACAAGATGCTATTCTAGCTGACGAGAGTGTGTTATTCACTTGGGGCGCTAGTATTAAGGGAAAAAAACTACATGTTGTTGATGATTGGATGATAATAGTATCAAATCATTAACCTGTATCTTATTGTAAAGATTCACGTATGTAATACTTAGTCAGGAAGACTATAATGTAGATAAAAGGAAAGATTAATAGATTTTGGAAGAGTTGCTAAATGACACATACAACTTGGAAAACAACTGGGGGAGATGTGCTGAAAGCGCCATGGACTCATTCTGTTAAGATATGTTAACTTATATAGCCACTATGGAAGTCAATATGAGTGTTGCTCCAAAAGTTGGAAATTGATCTACCTTAAAACCCAGATATATCACTTTTAGGCTTGCACCCAAATATGTTCTATTTTGCTACAAGGATACTTGATCAACCATGTTTGTTGTTGTTTTTTTCATAATACCTAGAAACTGGAAATAACCTATAATACTTCAACAGAAGAATAGATGAACAACATGTGCTACATTTACACAGTGAAATATTACTCAGCTGTTAAAAAAGACATCATGAAATTTGCAGGCAAATGTATATAACACCCCCTACCCAAATCATTTTGAATGAGGTAACTCTGACCCAGAAGGAAAAATATGGTATGTATTCACTCATAAGTAAATATTGGCTATTAAGTAAATGATAACCAAGTTACAATTCATGGACTCAGAAGTGTTAGGTAAAGTGGAGAGGTCCAGGACAGACAGGAGGATCTCCCTGGAAAGGGGAAATAGAATAGAAGACTTTATGGGCAAACTTATTGCTGGTGGGGAGAGGAGAAAGGAATCAGATTTGAGGAACAGATGGGGTGGAGAAAGAGAATATTGGGACAGACAGCTGGAATTGGGGGAGGAGGCACTGATTGGTATAGTGTGTATGCCTGGTATAGTGGAAACTTCTTGGAATCCACGAAGGGGATTCTAATGAGGACTCCTGACAATAGGAAAGATGCAGTCTCAAGTGACCATCTCTTCTATCCAGCCAAAGGCTTCCAGTGGTGGACGGGGTTGAATTCGATTGAGTTGTTGGCCAAGGAGGTCCTACGAAAATCTTCAGACAATCCAGAATGTTGCTAAGACAACAGGCTGCTTCTTGCAAACTGACAACACATTTTGGGGTGGGGTCAGTCCTGAGAACAACACCTATACAAATCAGTGAATGTGGTCAAGATGAGGCCTACATAGAGCCTTCACCCATTTATTACATTGTCTTTGGTGTAGAAAGATATTCTGCAGGCTACCAAAAGAGCAAGACAGGGAAAAACTTGGAGGAGAGTAGGGCAGGGAAACTGTAATCAGGATATATTGTATGAGGAAAAAAAGTCTATTTTCTTTATTTTTATTTTTATTAATTATACTTTATTCACTTTGTATCCCCCCATAAGCCCCTTCCTCCTCCCCTCCCAATCCCAACCTCCCACCCCCTTCTTCATGCATGCCCCTTCCCAAGTCCACTGATAGGGAAGGTCCTCCTCTCCTTCCTTCTGATCTTAGTCTATCAGATCTCATCAGGAGTGGCTGTATTGTCATCTTCTGTGGCCTGGTAAGGCTGCTCCCTCCTCAGGGGGAGGTGATCAAAGAGCAGGCCAATCAGATTATGTCAGAGGCAGTCCCTCTTCTCATTACTATGTAACCCACTTGGACACTGAACTGCCATGGGCTACATCTGTGCAGGGGTTCTAGGTTATCTCCATGCATGGTACCTGGTTGGAGTATGAGTCTTTGTGAAGACCCCTGTGTTCAAATTTCTGGTTCTGTTGCTCTCCTTGTGTGGTTTCCGTCCACTCTAGCTCTTACTATTTCCCACTTACTATTTCTTATATAAGATTCCATGCATACTGCCCAACAGTTGGCCATAAGTCTCAGCATCTGCTTTGATAATCTACAGGTCAGAGCCTTTCAGAGGCCCTCCATGTCGGATTTCTAGCTTGTTTCCTGTTTTCTTCTTCTTCTGATGTCCTTCCTCTTTGCCTTTCCGGGTGGGGATTGAGCATTTTATTCAGGGTCCTTTCTCTTGTTTAGTTTCTTTAGATGTACAGATTTTAGTAGGTTTATCCAATATTCCATGTCTATATGAGTGAGTGTATACCATGTGTTTCTTTCTGCTTCTGGGATAGCTCACTCAGGATGATCTTTTCCAGGCAGAAATTGTGGTACATCTACACAATGGAATATAACTCAGCAATGAAAAATAAGGAAATCATGAAATTTGCAGGTAAATGGTGGGACCTGGAAAAAAAATCTATTTTTAATAAAATAAAAGAAAAAAGATATTCTAAACAGTATGGCATGGCTACTTTATAAAACTACCCCTTTAAAAGGATTCTTCTTCTCATGATCAACTAGAGCTTTAAGGCTTATCACTAATGATATACATAAGACATTCCTTTCCATAAGAAGGTTTTCATATAAAAGCATTAAAAAAAATGGGAGTCTATGGATACCCTGATTTAAGATTGTCAGGTTCTAGTACTGTAAGGCAATACATTGCTGTATATTGAAGCACCCAAGTTTTGTGCCTTTGGTATTGGCAGTTCTTGAGAGTCAAAACATCCAACATTGCTCCATCAGATACCAAGGCTTTTGGCTCAGCAGGGCCAAGTGTCACTGGATTGTAATGCATGCTTTGCAGATTTTAAAACAAGAGTAGTGAGCTGATAGAGGGAGTAGATAATGTCTCCATTCTTAATGTTTAGAAAGTGAAAAAAAATATATAGACCTCACATTATTTATTGTTAGTGTACGTGTGTTTGTATTTATGTTTGTGCAAGTGTAGGTATTATGTGTTTGATTATCTGTGCGTTTGAGTGTGTGTGAGTTGAGTGTTTCTGATTTTAAGATTGAGTATGTGAGAGAGGATAAGAGAGAAAGAGAGAGGGCGGGGCTTCTAATCCTGGAACCAAGGTCTCTATGTATTGAAGACTACAGGCATGCATCTCATGGTTGTTTGAAAATACTCTTGAGAAACCCATACACTACATTAAGAATAGAAACTTGTCTGATTTTCAGTGTCTTTTCAGAAGTTATATAGTATTTACAGCATGTGAAGGGACAATTAAATGTCTTATCAGTTAAAGGCATTTGTTGTCATCAATGGCCTGAGTTTGATTCCTGGGAGGCACATGGTAAAGATACCCTACTCGTTCAAGCTGTCTTCTAGCTGCTGTGTGGGTGTCATGGCAACCTTTGACACTGAGCACACACATTTGAAAAAAGAAAAAGGACCACCTGCACATAACAGAAGTACAGTGCTTTTGTAGATATAAAATTTAGAAAAAAAAGATTTTAAGGTGCAAATTTTAGTTTTAGAAATCACTGAAAAGTAGTCAAGCATATACATGAAGTAAAGCCTACTCAAGAGATGATTTTATAGTTAGAGTCAGCAATGTTAATTAAAACTGTAAAGTGCTGATGTGACAAAGCAACTGAGCATAAAATTCAGGGAAACTAGCTAGCTTCACAAGTTGTGTCTTGTTGACACATGAGGAAAGGAAGCAAGGAAAGGTGAAATACTAACAAATATGGAGGTGGAAATGTGGAGATTAGAAGAGGTCATATAAGGCTGCTGCTAACTTCTGGGTAAAGTATGCAGCTGAAAGCCTGCCAAGAGTAGGTAGGCAGGACAGGGGCAGAGGGCTTGACATGTATGGGTGAGAGTTGCACAGCTAATAAGGAAAATTAAGAAGGCTGTTGATTAGTAGTAAATAAAAAGATTGCCAATTAGAACTGAGGGTCTAGCTGAGGGTAAAAGTTAAATTTTCAATTGAAAAAATATGCTTAGTTGCATGACCTTCCTTTAGAGCAAAAGCTGAGAAAATGGAAGCTTATGACAGGGGGGTTGGTGGTCAAGAGTATGATGGATGAGAAGGTCTTGGAAAGAATGCACTTAAATTAAGGATCCAGGGCTCAAGTATGTGTAAGAAGGAAAGGTTTACCAGGAGGGACTGATGGAGTAAGAGAACAAACAGGAGTTGAGAGAGTGGAGGTTTTAATGCACTAAATCAATGCTTTGATTGGGAGTAAGTGATTGAGAGAGCAGAGTTAGATGCTGACCAGGTGGAATATTCCAGTGCCCCAGTTGCTTAGATGAAGCATCCATCAACATCAAGAAGCCTTTACTAAATGGAAAATGAGCACAGTGTCCTAGGTCAGGAACTTGATACCTATTCCTCATCTTGAAGAAAACAGTAGATGTGATCTGGGATAGGAAAAGAGTGGTTTATTAAATAATATTTAAGATTTGTTGAAAAAACATTGTGATTTGTTTTCTCCTTTTGGTTAGACGATGAAAAGAACCTCACATATATGCGTCTCAGTTCCAAAATGTCTCCTGTTTGTTTTCAACATTTCATTGAGCTTACTGAACATTTTTTCATATATTGTTAGATGTAGTTTTTCATTCCCTAAAAGACACAGAAACTTCAAATGTGCATGGTTTCCTCAGACTAATATGAATTTCTCAGTTGCTATCCTTTTTGGTGCTATATCATAGCCAGTGCTCTCAAGTAAATTGTGTCTTTTTGTAAATTTGATGATTCCAAATTTCCAAATAATTGCTGTATTTGAACAGGCTTAAAATGTGATTTGCTAGGAAACCACACAAAGCAGAAAATGGAAATATCCTAATAAATAGCACTGGCTGGAAAATAGTTATCAAAAAAGATTAATTCCACTTCTTCAATCTTATAATTCTCTACCATGCTGAGAATTTTAGGGCTCATTGTTGTAAGAGTAAGAGTTTATTAGAACATTCAAATTATAGTAGATTTTTATATCTCAGAATGAAATAGTCATATACAGGCTGACTCCATTTGTAGAATAAACCTAGTTATCTATTGGCCACAAATGCCAGAGACATAAATTCAATCTGCGTAACTCACCTGATGATAAAAACTGTGGAAATAAAGTGTATTTGGTTGAAACTTCACCTTTAATCTTCATTAAGTTGGTTCTGAGAAATTTGTGAGGCATCTTGACTGATTTGAGAAAGTCCAAGAGTATAGAAAGGCTTAACAGTAGAGCAAACTGATGAGAAACAGAGATGAAAATAGTAAGATACCTGATAAAACAAGGCCAGACGAAAGGGGGGGAGGTCCTCCCTAATCCGTGGACTTGGAAAGGGGCAGGGAGGAGCTGAGGGAGGGAGGGTGGGATTGGGAGGGAATAAGGGAGCAGGATACAGCTGGGATACAGAGTTAATAAAATGTAACTACTACTACTACTAATAATAAAAAAAGAAAATACTATGTGCTCTGTAAAAAACAAACAAACAAAACAAGACAAACCTGAAATAAGCATGTTCATCATATATAAATACTTAACAGCTTCTGGGTAAGGACATAATAAAAGAAAGGAATTATTCATTGTCCCAAAAGACAGCAGCTCAAAGCAATGAAGAATACGAAATTTAATCTAGACATTAAGAGTACAGTGTGACGGATTGCTGCAGCCATGAATCATCTGAAGGAATGGGTGGGCATGGGAGTGTTAGCAGGCCTTCTGGTGTTGGTCTCCTTGGTTTGCCTGTGGTGTATATGCAAGACTAGAGTCTCACAACAGCGTAATGCAGCCATGACCATTCAGGCCTTTACAGCCATTGAAGCAGGACAGTCTCCCCAAGAATGGTTGGCTACCATAAAAAGCTAAAATGTTATGCTCAGGATGCGAGGCTAAGCACTGCACTCAGGGTCAGCCGCTTTGGACCCAGAGAAGAGCATGTCTGATTGCATGCGGGTTGATGCCCCAGGTCCTACCTCTGAGAAAAAGGTATCGGACGGGTCTGATGCTCTTTGGGTGGATGACACCCAAACGAACATCGGTACAAAGTCCCGATTTATTTCTACTATCAGAGATCAGACCTCTACTCTTGCCTGATGCATCTAAAACAAAAAGGGGGAACTGTAGAGAGCTGCGTAATGCCGCGCCTTAAAGATGGAGCTGGTTTCCGCCTTCCACCTTCCCGATGGTGAGTGCTCTCTGTCACAAACAACTCCACATTTGGCTAAGGCTGAGGATCTGCCATCTTGCTTCCATGTATGTGGATCTATCTGCATTGCCCATGTGGCACGCTGGGGTTAGCTACCCAGAGGCTATTTAAGCTGTGGGCTGGCTTTCCCCAGGGTCAGATGATTGTTCAAGGTTCCTGAATAAACTTCATTGAAAAAAAAAAAAAAAGAAAAAAGAGTACAGTATGGAAGGCAGCATATTTCTGTTTGGCCAGTGCAAATCCAATTTTCCTACAATATAGTTACTCCCTAAGAGGTTAGACAATTGCAAAGTAGACATGCACTTTGAAAAATTAATATATATATTAATATATAATATATAATATATTATATTATATGTATAATAATATAATATATTATATGTATAATAATATAATATATTATATTATATGTATAATAACATTATATATATATATAAATGAAAAACACTTTGACCTAAAAATTATCCAGGACAACTACTACTTGCAAATGAAGAAATAAACAAAACCTTTTCCACCAAAAATGAAAGATATTTTTCAGAGAGATAACAAAAATACTAAGTCTGCCCCAAACCTGCCTTACGTTAAGCCATCAAAACTAAGTGCAAGCCATTTGAAAGACAGTCACAAAATAGCATTAGACTAGATAACATAAAATAGTTTATTTTCTTAAGTATGGAGATATTTGGTGCAAAGAGAGAGAGAGAGAGAGAGAGAGAGAGAGAGAGAGAGAAAGAAAGAAGGAAAGAAATGAAAGGAGAAGATAATTGCAATAAAGGGTTAGAAAGTAAAATTAATAGCCCTGAAATCAGGTGAGATTTAGAATCAGAAACAAAATAGGCCTCAAGTATACCCTGTATGATTTTGGACTGTCATGTATTCATGTACTTTCTTTTCAAAGTAAAGAGATATAAAATAGAATGAGAGTGGCTATCAAATCTAACACAGTGTATGAACAATGTTTGACACAGAAGTGGAGAATTTTCAATGAACTACAATCACCAAAGTGGCTATTCTGAGAAATGGCAGTTAAAGCTAAAGGAATGAAAGCAGTGACCCATGGGTGGACATGGCAGTGGCACAACTTTAAGAGTATTTAGGAGAGGCTGGAGAAATGGCTCAGTGGTTAAGATCACTCTCTGCTCTTCCAGAGGTCCTGAGTTCAATTCCCAGCAACCACACAGTGGTTCACAACCATCTATACTGGGATCTGATGCCCTCTTCTGTCATGCAAGTGTACATACAGGTAAAGCACTCATACACAAAAATAAATAAATATTTTTAAAAAGTATTTAGTATTTTTAAAAAGTATTTAGCATTTGTTTCTAAAGAGTATTTAAGAATATAACCCAGAGATAATGGAACAATAAAGAAAAAAATTGAAAGAGAAAGTCCACACATACATGTGAAAACAAAGAACAAAATTCAAAAAAATGCTGGTAGAGGGGCAATGCATGAGAGATTTTACTAAAGGGAATGGAAGAATAACCATGTAAACACATTATAATTTCACAAAAATTAAAAGGAAAATAAAGTGCATACTTTTCCTCGTGCCAGCATTTTTACGTGCCTCTGCTCGCAGCCTTTCTTGTGTATTCTGGAGGCAAATCTAATTTCGATATTGGAGCCATTTGCTTGGCAGAAAAACCTCTTGATGGCAAAATCCATCAGAAACCCCATCAAAATCACTGTTCTAAAGTAAAACTAATAAAAATGTAAGATTTCACTTTTAAGAATGTGCTTTGTTAATCACACTTAGTGTTGGTAATATGTGGCTCAATAGTCTATTAAGATTAATATGAAGGTTGCTAATTGAATTATGCATAGTAGGAAATCAGGTAATTATAAGACATGTATTAAAATATGTGTACTTAAAAATCTGAAATATTTTCTGAAGGTAGGGATATCTTGCAGTCTAATGGTGGTAAAGAAAGAGAACTATCACAGCCTGAACCACATAAAGGCAAGTCTCGCTGAACGGATGTCTCCCTGTTTGTAGTGTCTGTTTGCTTTGTTTTAATCATATTTCTGTTGTCAAGGACGTTCCATAAAATGGTAGATTAAATATAAATTAAAGAAAACTTTCTCTAAAATATTTGTATAGTAGGCATGCATCAGAGAGTATGTAAAATCGCTTGAATTGGTAGCATAGTTTGGGTTCAATTATAAAAATGTTTGCAAACAAACAAACACATCAATCAAAAAAGATATAATAGGCTTTTCTGCCTTTCTGCCCTTTTCCGCCCCCACACTCCCCCTTCCAGCGTGCACTCCCTTCCTCCTTCCCCCTTCCCTGCTGCTCCCAACAAACTTGCATTCATACACTACAGCTTCACCTCGCCACTAGCTCATTCCCTTTTATTTAATCAATCATCCGGTGCTGTGATTCGGTGGAAGTTGAGTCCACAAGCTGGCCTTCTGGGGCCGGTGTCTTCACCTTGTAGTTCTCCAATCACAATCATCTTCAAACCCGAGAGAAGAGAGAAGGTGAGTACCCAGTTTGGCTACGTGGCAACATATGGTTCTCTCCTTACGCTTCCCTCTCTGCATGAGGCAACTTTGGATTTGAGACCCCAGCTTCTAGTGGTGACCCCAAGGCCTCTAGGAAGTCACAGTGAGAGATGACTCCTCCTGGATATTGTGCTACTTGGCAAGCCTGCTCCAACTTGTCTGCTGCTAAGGCCTTGCCTGAACTGCGGACATACACAGCACATACCGAGCTGAGTTCCCCATTTTGCCTAGACAGAATAAGGACTTGTGCCGGTAAGAGCCACAGACAGCACAGGAACCTAATGGGAAGGCCTTCTGGGTAACGAGAGAGCCTCTGTCAGATTAATCAATACACAGGCCGCTTGGATTATGCTTCCTGTGTTAATTTATCCTGCTCAGGTCTCTGGGTTTGAAGATCAGTTTAACAGCAGAAACCAAGGCTTTACCTGCCCTCTCAAAAATTATGTACAGCTTATGTAATGTCTGAGCTTCTGATAAAGTGTTCGAGGGTGTGAGAAGGTGCGTTAAGGTTGGTGATAAGTAATTTAAGGTATATAAAAACTCTTCCCCCACTATGGTACTGTTTTGTATTGACTGTTCAGAGCTTTAACATAAATCAGATTTTAAATTGTTTCCCAAGCCAATTTGTCTCTTTTTTTTAAACTTAAAAAAATTATTGTAAGCTTCAGGAGAGGCACTGGAATCCATAGGCCAAGCTGCAGATAAGTACTGCCAATCAACAGCCTGTTTCCCAGCCTACCTGTTCCTGAGGATGGGATTCCTCCCTTGGTTTTGGGACTCCCATCCCACAACTACCAAGACCATGAAAAGTTAAACTCCTTAACTTTATCTTCTGCTCCTAACATATATATGTTTTAGCTCCCTGTTTCCTCAAGAGCTGCATCCAGAGCTCAGGTGCTCCGGCCTAAACCTCCAGACTGCATCATCTGGACATGCAGTTTCCTAGCTGCAGATGGTCTCACAGATCCTGAACAGCAAATAGAACAGCCTACTCTTGAGACTTGGCCAACATTCCAGCTTTTTGCCCCACCCCCCAAAATCAATGACCCCGATGTCAGCCAGAAGTAGCCAGAAAAGATTCTTAGTCCATTTTCCATTTATCATCAGGGAGGGGTGGGGATGTTAAAGTGCCTACCTGCTGCAGGCTCCATATCCTGCCCTTTAGCTAGGGGTGGGGCTTCTCTCACTGTATCATCCAGACATCTTGGTTCCACAGCCCCTTTTCCACACTTTCTCTTCTTTTCCACCCCCTCTCTCCCTTCCTCTCCAATCACAGATTCCCCTTCCTTCCCCCCTCCCTTGCTGCTCCCAATAAACCTGTATTTATATAATAATAGTTAAAAAGATCATAGAATTAAGAAAATAGTAAGAAAACTCATAAATGTATGTTCATGATTATGTTATAGAGAGACTACAGGCAAGAGGCACAAATCATGGAGGGAAAAAGTATAAATGATAAGAAAGTCTGCAGTTTATGCTTGTATCTCTCTCATGTTAACACACACACACACACACACATACCTTTTAACACACACACACACACACACACCTTTTAAACTCCTAGATAACTTCAGTACCATACTTATCTAAAATTCTGAGGAGCTGAGGTTTCATATGCATGCCACTACTTCCAGCGCATTAATTCATATTTAGGAATAAAGGAACTATATACAAAGTCTCCTGAAAAAACAGGAAAATAGAATGAAAAACTGAGTGAACCTGGGTGACATGATAAATTATTCCTACACTAGAAACAACATCCTAAGAAGTGTATAAAGAGATGCTCTGGATTACAGGGACAGAGAAGTACTACTAATGTTTACCATTTGGGGCAATATTTATGGAATGGGGAACAGTGAGCGTTATCATAGGTTTAAAAGGCCTGAGCAAGGCACCCAGTAGAGTGCTACAACCCAGCTTCCCACTGTTGTAAATGCAGGAAGTCCATGTAACGCTTAGGTGACCCATGTATTGTATTGTGTGCTTCTACTTTTTGAACATCCAAGTGGTTTTCTCAGGCAACAATCTTTTTTTCTTTATTTTTAAAATTATGATTATTCTTTACAATTTATTTACTCTCTATTCTGATTTTAGCCCCCTCCCTCATCTCCTTCTGCTCCAACCCTCCCTCCCTCTTCCTCCCCTGGTCTACTGATAGGGGAAGTCATTTTCCCCCACTGTCTGACCCTATCCTGTCAGGTCCATCAGGACTACCTGGATCCTTTTCCTCTGTGGGCTGGCTAGGTCATCACCCCAACAGAAAGAAGTGATCAAGGAGCAGGCAACCAAGTTCATGTTCATGACTCTGTCTCTTCTCACCTTACTAGAAGACCCACATGGAGACTGAGCTGTCTATGGGCTATAAATGATCAGGGGATGTAGGTCCTCTCTATGCCAGGTCTTTGGTTGAGGTATCAGTCTTTGTATTCCCCCCCTGGTCCCAGGTTTTTTTTATTTTATTTTATTTTATTTTGATTTTTTTAGCTTTGTAGGTCTCTTTGTGGAGCTCCTGTCTCCTCCGGGTTCTTCTATCTTCCCTTCCTCCACAAGACTCCTTGTGCTCTGTCCAAAGTCAGGCTGTGAGTCTCTGTATCTGCTTCAGTCCCCTGCTGTTTGGAGTCTTTTAGGGAACATTTGTGGAAGACTCCCATCCTGTTTCCTCTCTTCTACAGCTTCCAGTGTCTATCCCGTTTTCCCTTCTGAATGAGACTAAAGCATCTTCCCTAGGGTTCTCCTTGTTGTTTATCTTCTTTAGAAGTATAGATTTTAATGTTTATTTCTATATTATTTAGCCAGTTTCCACTTATAAGTGAATATATATCATGCATATCTTTTAATCTTTTCTAGTTCCTCCATTTTCTGGCAGCAATCTTATAAGACATTTTTGACAAATTTATTATAGCATTGTTTATTTGCAATTGTACTGTTGCTAAAATACAATGAACAGTTGAGCATTTCAGAAACATTACTATGTAAGTAAAATAAGTAAATGACATATCAGGCATAATAATTGTCAGCATAAAGCTGATGAAGAAAAGGAAAGAACAGTGCAAAATCTACAGGACAATAACATTTAGTAAAATTGAAATATAAGAAAAATAACCAATTCTTTATCGGTTGCACCTCTGAAATACTACAAGGAAATTTTTTAGGAAGTAGAGTCATCAGTGTGTGGGAAATGAGAACTAGGGAAGCCTGGAAAGGGGCTATGACAGAGGAGATAAATGGTGAAATGAAGGAACCTGTACCTTCAGTGATATTTACACTTAAGGGAGAAGAAAATTAATTCAAGCTTCAGCCTTTGAGATTAACAAAGTATAAAATGTAGAACAACAATATAAAATGCAAAAAATACATGAACAATTTTCATTAAAATTTTACTGCTACCTGTTATCCAGTGTAGAGTTTCACATGTTTTTCGATGAAACACACGGTAGTAGAATCATTGTAAACAGCATAGTATGTAACATAGCATGGTAACATAAAGTACAAGAAACTTGACTCTATAGAAGCAGTGCTGAGCCATTTTGAATAGTTCCCTGCCTTCCAGTGATGTGTTGTTTTGTTTTTCTGATGACTTCCACTTGTTCCTCTGACTCTTGCAGCTGCTCTGTTAACCAGAGTGAGGTTCTGGTAGTCACACAAGACAGATGAAAGTGTACAGGCTCTAGTCCCTTGGGGCCTAGGGAACTGAGACCCAGGGAAAAAGGGAAGTTTTCAGCAGTTACGGAGCTTACAGTGTGTATCATGACAACTGAGTCCCAGGACTGGTGCTGTTTGTTGGAAATAGTGTCAGGTTTAAATTCCTTAGCTAGAATGTCATAGCAACCTGTTTAACTTTTCCAGCAATTCAAAACTGGAAATGGGAGAGATGAGGAGAAGTGGACAAACTAATCTTCATTGGTTTCTTTTCCCAGGTCTGTCTTAGAATGTCTTCTGTCATTTAATAGATGCTGGCAGAGGGAGAGTCAGTTCTCTTTAATATTATTACTCCTGGTGGGTCGACCACGTTCCAGAACAAGCCACACATCCGAGAATAGTTGGGTAACACAAATTGGGCTCAATAATATTTTTATCAAATAAAAATAAATTTGTTTTTAGAGAACAGAAATAGGGCAAAAGGAGATTCATTGCAGGTGTCTCAGCTGTGTCCCTGATTAAGGACAATTCCCTTTGCTGAACAGTAAGACATCTAGATTTGTGCTATTGAGGTCAAGCAGTCTCCCCATTCAAAACCGTATGTGCAACTCCATCACCTATCTTTAAGTAAATGGGTCAAATGCCAGCTAGCTATGTGTAAAATTGAAGCAATGAGACAGCAGCAGTTCAAATTTTGCTGGATCGTTCAAGTACCCCTGTGAGCACTGATTTAGGAATTTCGTCTGAGAAGGACACCCTGCATAGGCCGTGAGTTCTATTGGCGCACTCACCAAATGGCTCATAACTCTTTTCTGTTCTTGCGTATTTCAGCAGTTACTGTTTAGTTATAGTAGAATAGCTGTCAAACAGGCTCCAAGTTTTGTGGTGTGAGGAACTGCTCTCTGCCCTCACTACTCCTGGACCACAGTCAGTGCTTAATCAATTTGTCACAGTGGAAGCAGTCATTCAGTGTCATAGAAATTTTATTTTTAATTCTAATTATCCCTCCACTCCCAAGTACTCCATTTGCAGCCTTGCATACTAACAAGCATCTTGCAGCTCTGGCTTGGGCCATCATATCGTGGGGGACAGTCTGGACTAGATGACCTCTAGTTTTCTGATCTGAGGACACACGCAGGCTCATGCTGCACTGTTGTTCTCACATCCCGGGGATTCATTCAGATATCAAATGACATATTAAGCAGTTTTGAATTTTATCAAAAAAGAAATCTTAGCAACACAGCTATTTAAACATAACTGGAACAATTCAGCAACAGTTGACAATGTTGATGGGAATCTGATAGGCCCCACCCCTCCTGTTCGTTATCCAGCACTGCATGGTTAGCTCTAGAACATGTGCATGCCGCCACCCTAAATGGGTTCAGTAGCCTTGTTCATATGCTGCTTCCTTTGTGTCTATGTAACAACAACGGTTAAGGAGGGTTGGACTGCACTTCTAGAGGAACTTCAGACTCAGAAGAGATAGCAGGGAGGTGAGGGAAAGGGGAAGTGATATAACTATGTTTTATTAAATTTCTGTAGGCAGAGAACTGGAAGTTGTGTGGGTAGGGAGATGAGGGTTGCTCTGGGAGGATGAGGGGCTGAATATAATCAAAATACATTGTTTGAGATTCTCAAAGAATTAATAAAAAGCATTATAAAATATTCTAAAATCATGTTACTAGCCACTTTTAGGCTCACTCACTTTATATGTCACACTGACATAACTCTTTAGTTGCCAGAGGAAATATTGATCATAATTCAAACTTTACATTTGTAGTAGGATGCACAAGCACCTATATTTTTCATAATTTTAAGGGTTACAGAAATAATATTGAATTAAGATATATTGCCAAAATAATAAAAATAAAAATAAATTAAAAGACTCATTTCCTACTTTCATTAAAGTTTGGTTAACAGTATGTTGCTTTGGTCAAGCTTACTAAAACAAACAAACAAACAAACAAACACATAGAATAAAAAAAGAACAAACCTCTTGCAGGCAAGTAAAATTTGAGAGTTAAACATCTTGACTTCAAGTTGTTGCAATGCAAAGTATTTAAAGCAGCACTTGGAATTTCCCCTGCAATATTGAGGAAGGAGACACAGAAGGCCAGGCTAACAGTTAAGTTCTGCCTTGTATGTGCTCACTTCCCAATCTGCAAGAAAGCTGAATGCAAGAGCCGACATGGGCTGCCGCCTGCAAGCCTAGATAAGAGAAAGCCTCATTTCCAAGGAAATATGCTTGCATCAGACTACGTATAAACAAATATTATTTTTTAACGTTTATAATTACATCTTATATGGCATTTACTATCTTTTCAGAACATCACATCATTCAACGCAAGCAAGTTCTCAACTTCCAAAGTGGTTTCGAGCTGTGGGTAAATAGCAGCCACGGGAATGCGGTTTTATAGAAAGCTTTTTTTCCCCCCAATCTTTTAGATTCTGATGTTTGTTATCACTGCCCTGGTTTCCTTATAACATCTGTGCATTTATATCTTCTGGACTTTGTTTCACTTTAAATCCCTTCATACAATTATTGATGTTGTTGTGATATTGTATAGTGCTTCAGAGGAATTCTGTGTATTAATCTTTTCTGTTTTTTTTTTTTCTTCAAGATAGGGTTTCTCTGTGTAGCCTTGGCTGTCCTGGACTCACCCTATAGATCTGGCTGGCCTTGAACTCACAATGATCTGCATGCTTCTGCCTCCTTGAGTGTGAGGATTACAGGCAAGCACCACCATGTCTTGCTGGCATATTAATCTAAAGCAGTTTTTGTTACAAAAATTTAAAGATGAACAACTCGAGCATAAATATTAAAAAGCTGCCAAAAAAAAGCTTTGAAGAAGTGAATCACGTGGACAAATAGCATCTTCATGCATCAGAGTATAATGGTTCCTGGATACTTACAACATCTTTATTTAACCGACAAAACAGGAAACCTTTTTTTTTTTCATTTTTTTTAGAAAGAGAATATGTGCATAAAATGTTCTTCTAATTATTTTATTTGTAGCTGACATTCAATGAGGATAATCCAAATAGCACACAAAGGCCAAAATAGGTGGACTCAATCTGTAACTCTACAACTACCTTAGAGGTTTTATAGTTGATTTTAATTATTGATTGATGTATTGAAAGAGAAGTTTATTACCACTCTTTACCAAATATTCATGAGAACAAAAGTGTAATTCTGAGATAAGCTTCATAAACATAATTTAACTTTTATTTTGCTTTTATTTTTTTCTAATTTTGATTTCTCTTGCTTGCTCTTAGTTTTCTGAATGATGGTGCTCTAGCATTGCATAGAACTTAAAACTTAAGTGCATATAGTAAGTATTTAGTACATGTTCAAAAATAGATGGCAAACTGAAACAGATACTATAATGGATACTGACTACAGATAGGACATGCATTCTCTTTCTTACCTTTTTATTTTTGCCAAACATGACATGGAATGTTTAAAGCTTATAAGATTTTTAATTGGTTAAATTAACGTGACTATGTATACAACCCTTAGAAAAGATTTAAAACATCTTTATTGTCACTGCATGTAGAGATAGATACAGCTGCTAAATTATTATCACTTTGGCACATGCCACAATGCAAAACAAGGTCAGTCAAAGGTTTTTTCTGCAGATACAAAGAAAGGATGCATCCTCACCAGGCTTTGTGTAGACATTGTGGAATTAGAAGCATCTGAAGTACTAAAACCGGACTTTCATGTTTTAATGGTAACTCCATCAACTTATGATACACTTTCAACTTTTTTCTTTTGCTTTGGGAAGACATTTGATGTTTTAAAACTCCAAATAAAAGGCTTTATGTAAGAATTATACTCTAAGGAACGCTTCACAAAAGAAATTGTAGAAATTGTCCCTTCTAGCAATTACTAGTCCTGAAATTTTTCCTGTTATGCAAAAGCACCTCATAACTGTACACTGTTTCAGTGAATGACTAAGTGATGAAAGAGAAACATTGCAGCTATCTGCAGGGTTTATGAAAGTGACAAGCTAAGAGAAATGAAACTTCCAGACATATTTGTCCTGTTTCACAAATTTATCTGGAGTCCATGTAAGACAGACAAGGATTATACAGGTCATCCATGCTACAGAGAGTACAGCTTTTAAGAACAAACTAATTTTTGAAATTATTTTGGAAATCCATGCCATTAATCTAGAATTAGAAGAAGGCCTCATTTTCAAATCCTTAAAACCCTGATGCCAGATATGCCTACAAATATACCCCATTCTATCCCCTTTCAGTAATATCAGATAATTGAAAAATATTTGGCAAGCAAATACATTCATTTATCTGTGTCTGTCTGTCTGTCTGTCTGTCTGTATCTATCTATCTATCTATCTATCTATCTATCTATCTATCTATCTATCTATCTATCATCACCTACCTATTTCTCTTAGGCAGGGTTTTTGTGTGTAGCCTTGGCTATCCTGGAACTTACTCTGTAGGCCAGGCTGTCCTTGACTTATAGAATTCTGCCTCTGCCTCTCAAGTGCTGGGAATAAAGATGAGTACCACCACTGCCCAGCTTTTTTTATTTTATGTTTACTTGGGAAATTCTTAATTCAGAATTTATTTAAAAATTAGAGTTAATGTAGAAAACAGTGCCTTAGATTCAGTTTTGGAACTACAAAGTTTTTCTGAAAGATTTTTAGATCCATCTTTTGACATTTAGAGTGACATCATTTGATCTATGAGATCACTTCTAAAAATACTAAAGTATTGTGTATGTTATATTTCAAAGAAAATCTAGAACCAGATAAAGTTTGATGAAGATACCCCATTTAGAAAGAAGTGCTCCAAAGACAGTCACTTTCTGAATATTGTCCAGTAGTGAATCTTTGTGTTAATTCCCATGTACTGCAAAATGAAGTTTCCTTGACGAAGGTTGAGACAGACACTGATAAATTGGTTATAGCAATATATCATTCGTAGTTATTTTACTGATATAATTTAATAATAGTAGTAGATGTTCCTCTAGACCTGTGATTTACCTAAGCTCAGGTACTTGGTCACTTTAGCAGTGCCCAGGTATGGATTCCATGACATGGCACAAGCACTAAATTCCACCAAAAATTGATTGTTTACTGACCATAACATTTTTGTCAGTATTGTACCAGTATTTTGCGGGCAGTTCACTCTCGTAAGTCTCATTGTTTACAACTGGGTGATATTTAAGATTGCCATTTCTCCCTGTAATATGCAGAATACCTGCCAGGACCAGTAACACTCGTCTGAAGGGGCTACGTTTCTAGTTGGTCATCATTCTAACTTTTCTGTATTTGATGACACAGTAAATACTGGCTTCAGCGATATGGCCTTAACATCTGGGCCTAAGAAGAGAACGCAATCTTTGAAATCGTCTGTGATGTTTAGGAACTGTTTGGAACCGCTTTGGCTGACAATGAAAACTACGTAGACTATTCTTGTTACGGGATGTTTGACAGTGATTTTATTACTGATATGTTTGTTCTTCAAAGTCACATGTTACATCTATTTCTTTTATATTTATATACTATATAGCTATGTAATGAAATCAAAGTATATTTCTTAAATTTTATTTTGTATAAAATAAAAGTTATAAAACAAATACACAGGATTTGCCAGAACTGTAACTGAATTCCAAAGAGTATTTGTTTCTCTAAAGCATGCATTTTGCTTAATTGGATTTGATGGCTATATTTATTGTAGGTGGTTTTAATGTCAAATACCATGATATTGAACATTAAATTTATGAGACATTTTATATGTGAACTTTAAGAGCAGATTAAATAAGCCATAAAGTAAAAAGTACTGAACCTGTATTACTTGTAATTACTTTAAAAATTGACCAAGAAGAATTCAAATTGCTCATTGGTGTCAATTGTTGAGATGCAGGAAGCAGATAAAATATGAGTTAGAAGACTCATTTCAGAATATCTAAATGTAAAATGCTGGGCTGGAAATAGACACTAGGTTTTAAATACAGGATATCGTGGCTACATAATCACTCTGACAGTAAGATACTAGCGCACAAGGTCATGGCAGCATTTTTTGACAGCTGACTTCTCACATCTAGCAATGAAAAACTGCTGATCATAGTTCAGTTTTTCACCTGCATACATGCACACAGATTTAGTGGTTAAACGGAGCAGCTTTGAAAAGACAGGTCATTGATTTCCCCCAAGGAAAGATGCAGTGAAACCATTTCTTTTGTAACTCTTATTTTTTAGCTCTATTTTGACATAACTGTCCTACCAAGCTTGAGCTGGACACTGTATTTTTCAGGGTGTCAAAGTTAACTTTAGTCTGACATACTGATGCATTTCATAACGTCACTGACTGTATAGAAACAGAAAACCTTTTTAACTAAGTTATATTAATGAAATAACACAATTGATGTATAAATTATATATATACCACAAACTGATTATTATATATAAAAATAGTACAATTGTGTGCCTCTGTTAAAAAATTTAAACTCAATATGCTAGTGAAAAAAATGTTAAAGTCTGAAGATATAGTAATTATTTCTAAACTTCTGTTTTCTGGGTTTTAAAGGTAAATCTTTCCTAAGACAATTTCATTATACATGTGAATTTTAAAAATATATTGTATGCTAAATAGTAATATAACAATTTGTAAATGTTGAATATGAAGTAATATATGCAGAAATATGTGAGGAAACAGTATAGAAATACATGATTAAGCAACAGTTTATAGGTAGGTTTTCAGTACAAGAGTTTAGCTTCTGGTCTGAAGATTTAAAACTGAGGAGTTAACTGATCAGTGTCTGAAGGAAAAGGGAGTTTGATTGGAAAGAGTGCAAAGATTGCCATCATAGGAGAGCAGAGTCATTTTGAAGACTTCCAGATTCTTCAGAAAAGCTGCTACAATTCATGTGGATGATAACTAGGCTGGAGTTGACAGCACAGAATAGCAAATTGCCATCTAATATATACCTAATTTGCCAGAAAATTATATGGAACATGAAATTGCAGCCTTAAAAAATAATATTTATTCTTTACTCAAATGAACTCTGGGAGTGAGTTCTCAGCCTCAATGTCTATCAATGGACCCTGGAAAATAAAGAAGTGAAAGAAATAGCATTAAGGTGCTCAGCGTGGATGGCCTCTAACTGAATGCATATTTAAGTATTGGAAAGAATGAGAAATTAAAGAAAAAATGCCAATTTTAAAACTGGAAGTAGTCATAATTTCCACATCATTTATCAGGAAGATACCTAATGCAATACCAAAACTTATAAATACTAGCTATACTAAACCCTTCAATCCTCATTTATTAGATTTAATACATTTATATCATTCTTTAGACTCATCATCAATTATAATGTTTTCAACAAATCTCATAAGATTATGTATTTAAATATGGCCAGGAACATAACCCATTAGTTATTTTCCTGAAACCATGACTAGCAGAAATGACCTATAGAAGGAAAGGCTAATTTAGACTAGGTGTTTCAGAGGAAAAACAGTGCATCACAGGAAGAACAGACTGGCAAATAGCCCTGTACTGCAGAACAATGAGGCCAGCACTCTCACAGCCGGACACACCCGGAAGCAGAGGGTACAGTACCAGAATCAGGCATGGATATAACCAGTAAGACTCCCTTCACTGACCCCTCCTATCAGCCATGCCTCACATTCTAAAGATCATCCTGCCTTCCAAAGCCTTCCAAATGGAGCAGACTAAGTCCTTTAAACATGAGCCTGTGCGACACTAACAACTCAAGCCACAGCCTGTACCTATTTCTTAAGAGGTAGAGCTCTAAGAAGCCTTTTGATCTCATCTTATTTACTTATAAATATCTTAAGGCATTGAAATCTATAATTTACAGAGTTGGGTAAAACTTAAAATTTAGAGCTGATAAAATTGAATTCTGAAGAAAATTCATATGCTTATTTGGTTCATCCAATACCTAGATTAATGTCCAGCATGTAGATAGATGTTTTAAAATGATGAATATGGTAAGATTATTTCAGTGATGACTATTGAATGTATGATGATTGCTAAGTTTTCCCTAAGAGTTAAAAGGTATCATATCATTTATCACTAAAAGTATAGACTTTTTGTTAAATACAGGAAAAAGCTTTAGGTTGGTATCCCACATTTCTAATAAACATAAAGTACACAATGGTGTTCCAGAGATATGCACAGTGTGGGCACATCCATACAGACACAGAGGGAGAGACAAGGAGAGGGTATGATTTTAGACTTCCTTTGTTCGAGATTGCCGTAAACAATAATGTGGAAAACTCAAGCAGAGAAATGAGTTTTTTAAGCCATTGACACTAAACATAGTAAACATGCAATGCTTTTTCCATAATCCAAAACCAATGAGACAAAATCTCCAAAGTGTTTTTGTGTTTTGCAAGAACGTTCTGTAGTGGCATAAGTTGGTGTTGACTCTGTCAGAGTCCCAGATATATGTTAATGATAAGGAAAGGTACAAGGTTAAAATGGCAATCTATCCTGCAGGACTAGCCTGATATCCTCCCCCACCCTTTCTTTGGATGGATATTGAATAAGGGAAGTTCATGAGACAATGTCGCCATAGAAGTACTTAGTAAGCCTGATTCAGTAACAAGTTCTGTTGTAAAGTTAACTTTCATCTCAGTAACTTGTAATCTCACAACATGGTTGTGACTTGCAGATTTTTTTTTCTTGTACTTTTGTTGATATAAACTCACTGGTTATATGGGACACTTAGTCAAAGCAGTCTGATTTACACATTGTGCAGAAACTGCCCCTGCAGTCAGGGTATGATATTAATACCTGCAGTCCTCAATATGACCTATGCATTGAATAGAACTATTTTTTTTAATTAATTACACTTTACTCACTTTGTATCCCCCCTGTGGTTCCCTTCCTCCTCCCATCTCAATCCCTCCTTTCCTCCACCCTCTGCATGCATGCCCCTCCCCAAGTCGACTGATAGGGGAGGACTTCTTTTCCTTCCTTCTGATCCTAGTCAATTAGGTCTCATCAGGAGTGGCTGCATTGTCCTCTTCTGTGGCCTGGTAATGCTGCTTCCCCTTCAGGAGGAGGTAAGTAAAGAGCAGGCCAATCAGTTCATGTCAGAGATAGTCCCTGTTCCTATTACAATGGAACCTGCTTGGATACCGAACTGCCATGGGCTACAGCTGTGCAGGGTCTTAGGTTATCTCCATGCATAGTCCTTGGTTAGAATAGCAGTCTCAGGAAAGACCTCTGTGCTCAGTTTTTTTGGTTCTGTTGCTCTCCTTGTGGAGTTCCTGTCCTCTCCAGATCTTACTGTTTCCCACTTCTTTCCTAAGATTCCCTGCACTCTGCCCAAAGGTTGTCCATAAGTCTCAGCATCTACATTGATAGTCTGCAGGGCAGAGCTTTTCAGAGGTCCTCTGTGTCAGGCTCCTGACTTATTCCTTGTTTTCTCCTTCTTCTGATGTCCAGCCTCTTTGCCTTTCTGGATAGGAATTGAGCATTTTAGCAAGAGTCCTCCCTCTTGATTAGTTTCTTTAGTAGGTTTATCCTATACTATATGTCTTTATGAGTGAGTACCTACACAATGGAATACTACTCAATTAAAAACATGGAAATCATGAAATTTGCAGGTAAATGGTGGGATCTGGAAAGGATCATCCTGAGTGAGCTATCCCAGAAGCAGAAAGGCACATATATATATGCCTTTCTGGTATATACTCACTCATATAGACATATAATATCGGATAAACCTACTAAAATCTGTACATCTAAAAAAACTAATCAAGAGGGAGGACTCAGGCTAAAATGCTCAATCCCCACTCCTAAAGGCAAAGAGGATGGACACCAAACAGGAAATAAGTTAGGAGCCTCCCACAGAGGGCCTCTGAAAGGCTCTGCCCTGCAGACTATCTATGCAGATATTGAGACTTATGGCTAAACTTTGGGCAGAATGCAGGGAATCTTATGAAAGAAATGGGAAATAATAGTAAGATCTGGAGAGGACAGGA
The DNA here is from genome assembly GCF_030254825.1 of Meriones unguiculatus. Classification (NCBI taxonomy): domain Eukaryota; kingdom Metazoa; phylum Chordata; class Mammalia; order Rodentia; family Muridae; genus Meriones; species Meriones unguiculatus. The sequence continues at coordinate 7,968,438 of NC_083368.1, read as the reverse complement.
GGTCCATAAGGAGAGCAACAGAACCAAAAAAATTGAGTACAGGGGTCTTTCCTGAGACTCATACTCCAACCAAGTACCATGCATGGAGATAACCTAGAACCCCTGCACAGATGTAGCCCATGGCAGTTCAGTGTCCAAGTGGGGTCTGTAGATATGGGAACAGGGACTGTTTCTGACATGAACTGATTGGCCTGCTCTTTGATCACCTCCCCCTGAGTGGAAGTAGCCTTACCAGGCCACAGAAGAAGATAATGCAGCCACTCCTGATGAGACCTAACAGACTAGTATCAGAAGGAAGAAAAAGAAACCCTCCCCTACCAGTGTTCTTGGGTAAGGGAGTGTGTGGAGAAGGGGGAGGAGGGGAAGGATTGGGAAGGGAGGAGGGAGGGAACTAGAGGGGGATTCAAAATAAATAAAGTATAATTAAAAATAAAAAAGGAAAAAATCAACAAAATTAAGAATTGATCTAATGCGAGAATGTGAGATGATGTTTTCCAACTTTTCACCTGAGAATGAATTTTGAGACTAGGTGAAGAGCACATATAACTTAATATGAACAAAAACAAACAATATATTAAAAGTTTGCAAAACTTTGGTGGTAATCTGTCAAAAGAAAGAATAAAATTCACAAATAGATGAAAGATGATGCATAGTACCAGCTGCCTTGGGAGTGTAAATCAGAACACAGTGAGACACAATCTGTCCCACTAGAGCAAATTGTTAAGAAAATAAACAAAACAGAGTGCTGAAAGGGTGTGGAGATAAAGGATCTCATATGCTATTGGGTAAAATGTAAATTGGTCTAGTCACCACAAAGAAGAGTGAGGGAACTCCATCCAAACAAGGATCGTTGGGGCTGGAGAGATGGGTAGAGTTCAAGATCATCCTGAGCTACATTTCAAGTTCTAAGCCAACATGCTCCATATAATGTCTACCTCTGAAACTCAAATCCAAACAAATAAATACTAAAGCTATGTCCATGCATTGTCAGCAATATGATTTTCAAAACAACACCAGCATTATGACAATATCGCTGATAGCTAGTGTGGACAGTGGAGATTTCACATGACCCCACCTCTATATGAAGAACTGCAGCTGGTCCACATCTTCTGAGAGAGGATAAATGTTTCTTCTCTCAGCAGATGAACTCACAATGTGGGTTGTCCAATTCTGTCTTGTCACCTTGGATCTACTAACATATGAGCAACACCAAATGGGCCCAGCAAATTGTATATATAGAAAATGTGTACAGGTTTGTGTGTGCATGTTCGTGCATGTTGTGGATATAAACATGTTTTCTGTTTATTTGTTTTGGTCCCACGTGTGGGATATAGGATTGCTTCAGATCGCCCACAGCAGCAGACTGCCTGTAGGCTCTGAGAGGAGCTCTTTGCCAGTGGCAGATAGTTTAAATCTGATGATTGTGGAGCAAGAATAAATGCTGGAGAATAAGTGCCTAGCTAGTGTGGAGTGCTGAAAAGATGCTGCTCCCCTTTGCTGCTCCTAATTGTTGTTGTGAAATGAGAAGTTGGAGATCCACTCCAAGAGGATTGAACTGGCTTCAAGGAACCCAATAACCCTGACCAGGAAGAAGCAGCTAAGAAAGAACTGTGTCCCCACTCTCTCTAACCCTTTCTCTCTCCTACCTGGTGTTGGGGTGTTGGCAAGGATAAGGGTAGAGCAGGGAGAAGAAGATATAAGAAACATAAATAAAAGAGTTTTTTTTTTAAAGTACACCTCTCTGTGTGTATGTGGTCTAACAGTAATAATTAAAGAACAGATCATGAATTTAGGAAATTGAGAAGCTGAAGTGGGAAGAGAAGGGTCAGAGTGACGTAGATGCAGTGATCGTATGTGAAGTTCTCAATAAATACACAAACAGAACAACAAAAATGCAAGTTAATTAACACTAACAAAAAGCCCGCATCTGCCCGTTTTGAGACTAACCTCAGTTTTCTTTTTTTTTTATTACTTTATTTATTTTTTATTTTTTTTATCAGTTACATTTTATTAACTCTGTATCCCAGCCGTGTCCCGATCCCTCATTCCCTCCCAGTCCCTCCCTCCCTCCCTCATCTCCACCGTGCCCCTTTCCAAGTCCACTGATAGGGGGGACCTCCTCCCCATTCATCTGATCCTGTTTTATCAGGTATCTTCAGGACTGGCTGCAAAGCCCTCCTCTGTGGCCTAACAGGACTGCTCCTCACTTCGGGGGTGGGGAGACCAAAGAGCCAGTCATTGAGTTCCTGTTAGAAATAGTCCTTGTTCCCCTCACTTTGGGAGACCAATTGGTTACTGAGCTACCACAGGCTACATCTGAGTGGAGGTTCTAGGTTATATCCATACATGGTCCTTGGTTGAATGTCAGTCTCAGAAAAGACCCTGTGCCCAGATATATTTGGTCCTTGTGGAGCTCCTATCCTTTCCCCATCAGACTAACTCCCCTGCTTTCTTATGATTCCCTGTACTCTGCCAAAGGTTTGGTCATGAGTCTTTGCTTTGAAAACACTGCTAGTTAGAGTCTTTCAGATGCGCTCAGTAGACTCCTGTCATACGTTCAATGCACATCCCATCTGTCTTTCTAAACGAGGATTGATCATCTCACCCCATGTCCGCTCAATTGATTATCGTTTTTAGGTGTATAGATTTCATTATGTTTATCATATCTTATAGGTCTATATTCGCGCGGTACTTATAACCTCAGTTTTCACTGTGATTAAGCACACCATTGAAACTCCAGTCTAGAAGTTGGCTTTATAAATACTTTGAATGTGATGCTAAATACTGTGATATCAGGATTTTCTCTGACTATAAAAATAAAAACCTGTTTTTCTATGTTTATGAAACTTTCTTGTTTTGGTTTTTGGGAATTTGGAAAAGTTTTCTGACATTGCATGAAGAAATGCTGACTAATTGAGCATAGTGTACACCCATTTCGATGGAGTATAAGAAGCCCAACGAGAAGGAAGTAAATATGGTCCTTTAATTAGGCTATGGTTACTAATGGATTTGGGAATAAGAACACAAACTCCTTTGTTTGGTGTTCCATGCCTTTAAATAGTCTAGTGGGAAGAAGTCATCAAAGCGTATTTGCAAATGTAGAATTAACAAGGCACAACTAAAGACACTTAGGTTTGCATCATAAATTGTGACTATTGAGAAAACTATCCAGAGGAAGATCTAATCTGCTTTTCTGGTTATCTAATACCCTAACCTTTTCTTGTCTCACAACTGGAAAATGTTGGCTCAGCTTTGTCAACAGAGCTAATGCCAATCAAATGAAAGTGTTAGCTAACTTCAGTTTAGAAATGAGTATTTTGGCAGAAACTGTTTCCATTTAAATCAAAATTTTGAATCCCAAGTGAATGACATTTCAATTTAAAAGAAATCTGTTTGAGTATTTATGTCAACTTTGTCTACACAGAAGCCTACTTTCTATGTAAAAATAAAGTGATTATGGAAAAATTGTAGTACTTTGGAAAAATACTTAGAAAGCAGATTTTCTTTGCAAGATGTCTCTCTCAAAAAGCCGCAGATCCTCAATCTCCCTCATTTTATTGAAATTAATGGTTAATAGAACTTCACCAAAATCTGTGCAATTTGTACATTTATGTAATTTACCGTTTTCTGGCATACAATTAATGTCTATGTTGTGAAGTGACTTAATTGTGATGGTCACGAATACCACACATTAACTGTCAGCTGGTATTTTGATTTATCTTCTAATTGGTACTATAGTAGCTTTACCTATGACATGAAAACACGCTGGTTAGGGTTTGCTTGATAGTAAAATGTCTCATCTCCGTGACAACCCACAAAGCAGAAGCTAGTTTATTTGCATGAGGTAGTGCTTACACTTTGAGTTGAATAGTTTCACATGATTACAATTACTATGTTTAAAATGTCACATACATTTAGAAACATGTGTGCATGACAGATGTATATGGAAATATGTTTATGATGTTTGTAGAGGTGAGGGTTTGTTAGCTTTTCTCCTTCTATCATTATGTGGCTTCCAGGGATCAAACTCCACTGGCCAAGGTTTTGGAGAGGCTCTCTTTTTTCACTGAGCCATCTGGTCACCCCAGTGTTGGGTCCAAAGTAGGTCCCATGAATGACAATGCTTCTGACAATGTCCTAAATGACAGTCTGAGCTTCTTTATATAGGCAGATTTTAGTATCTTTATCCTGTATTATATGGCTAATATCCACTTATAAGTGAATATATACCATCATGTCTTCTAGTTCCATTTGCCTACAAATTTCATGATTTCCTTGTTTCTAATTGTTGAGTAGTATTCCATTTTGTAAATGTACCACAATTTCTGTATCTATTCCTCCGTTGATGGACATCTGGGTTGTTTCCAGCTTCTGGATACTACAAATAAAGTTGCTATGAATATAGTTGAGCAAATGTCCTTATTATATGGTTGAGCATCTTTCAGATATATATCTAGAGTGGTAGAGCTTGAGGTAGCACTTTTCTAATTTTCTGAGATTGTGCCAGATTGATTTCCAAAGTGGTTGTACAAGTTTACATTCCCAACTGCAATGGAGAAGGGTGTCCTTTTCTCCACATCCTCTCCAGCATGTGATTTCACTTGAATTTTAGATCGTAACCATTCTGATGAGTGTAAGGTGAAATCTCAGGGTCGATTTGATTTGCATTTTCCTGATGACTAAGGATGTTGAGCATTTCTTTTTGTTGTTGTTGTGGCTGCTTTTATTTATTTATTATCATCATCTTTATCATCATAATGTATTATAATTTATTCAATTTGTATCTGTTCTGTGGCCCTCCTACTTTGTCTCCTCCCATTCCCACCCTCTGTCCTTCGTCTGTCCTTATGCCCCTCCCCTAGTACTCTGATAGGTCAGATAGAAGGGAAGTCCTCCTCCCCTTCTATCTGACCCTAACCTATCAGGTCTCATTAGGACTGGTTGCATAGTCTTCCTCTGTGTCCTGGAAGGCTGTACCCCCCAGGGGGAGGTGATCAGAAAGCATACCACTGAGTTTATGCTAGAGACAGCCCCTGCTCCAGTTACTAGGGAACCCACTTAGAAACTAAGCTACTAAGCTGCCTATGGACTACATCTGAGCAGGGGGTCTAGGCAATCTCCATGCATGATCCTTGGTTGGAATATCTGTCTCTGCAGGACCCCTGGGCCCAGACTTTCTTTAAGTATTTTTCTGAGATTTGATATTTCTCTATTGAGAATTTTCTGTTTATCTCTGTATACCATATTTTTGCTTTTTAATTATTATTATCATTTATTACAATTTATTCTATTCTTATCCTGACTGTGGCCCCCTCCTTTGTTTCTTCCCAATCCCACCCTTACTCCTTCTTTCCCTATGCACCTCCTCTAGTCCAATGATAGAGGAGGTCCTCCTCCCCTTCTATCTGACCTTAGCTATCATTTTAATTGGATTAGTTGGTTTGTTGATGTTTAACTTCTTGAGTTCTTTATATATTGTGGATATTATCAGATACAGGGTTGGTGAAAATCCTTTCCCAGTCTGTATGTTTTTTTGTTTTTGTTTTTCTATTGACGGTGTCTTTGCTTTACAGAAACTTTTTAGTTTCATGAGATCCCATTTATTAATTGTAGGTTTTAGAGCCTGTGCTGTTGGTGTTCTGTTCAGGAAGTTGTCTCCTGTGCCCATGAGTTCTTCCTCTTCTAGTGCTCCCTGTGTCTCAGAACACTGGTAATGGTGCTCTCTCAGTACCAAGCTATACTACTTCTGGGCGCAATTCCAAAAGATTTTCAATCATACAACAAAGACATTTGCTCAACTATACTCATAGCAACTTTATTTGAAATAGCCATAATCTGTACACAAAATAAATGTCCTACCACTGAAGAATGGATACAGAAGTTGTGGTACATTTACACATAGGAATACTACTCAGCTATTAAAAACAAAGAAATCATGACATTTGCAGGCAAATGAATGGAACTAAAAAATATCATCCTGAGTGAGGTATTCCAGAAGCAGAAAGACATGCATTGCAAATACTCACTTATAAGTGGACATTAGCCATATAATATAGGATAAACATACTAAAATCTACCAATCTAAAGAAACTAAACAACAAAGAAGACCTTGCCAAAGATGCGTAATTCTCATTCAGAAGGGAAAACAGCATATGTGCTTTTAGTTAGAGGCAAGCAGAAATTTCAGGCAGAGCAATGCAATAGTCCAAAAAGCATTGAACATGGAAAAAAAAATTAGCTTCTAAACAGATGACAGGAGCTTTGACATAAGATTGTAAAAAGAAGAAAGAAAACAAAACAAAAACTGACAGAACTGATTAATTCTGAAAAGTTTTAACAGAATAATGGAAAATCACTACAAAACCCAGAAGCTACACAGGGGTTGATAGTGGCTGATCTAGAGTAGACATCAAGAAACAACTTCTTTAATAGTTAAAAAGAATTCTGAGAATAAATGTCACCAAAAGGATGACAGGTCAGTGACAGATTTGTATAGTGAAAACTATAAAACATTGATGAGAAAACCATAAATTATAAGTAAATGGGAAGATAGTCCCCAATTATTAGAAAGTTTGTATTACTCGCAGCAATGTCTTTATTGTGTGACATCTTCATGAAAATAATAGCAACATTTTTCTCATAAAACTTTTTAAAAATATGTTTTAACGTCTGTATTGAAACAAAATACCTGTGATGCCAAAGCATCTTTAACGAAAGAAGAAAGCTTGAGGCACCACATTGCCTGTCTTCAACATGTCCTAACAGCATAGAAACAAATACACCGGGATACTACATCAAAACAGACATACAGACCAGTGGCAAAGAATAAAATCCACTCATAAATAAATGTGTAATATTTAACTAACATATTGTGTGACAAATACCCCAATCTCAAGGACCACTTCAATGGGTAACAGGTTTCTCCATGTAGAAGGAAGCACACCCTAATTTCACACAGACACAAAATATGTAAAGTAGAATAAAAATTTTAGTTAATGGTTGGAATGAATGAAAACACTACAAAAAAAATCTATACAAATAATTCCTGATATTATTGTGGCCAAAGATTTGTTTCTAATATATAAAAACACAGGCAACACAAGTAATAATCAACAAGTAAAATATCAATCTAAAAATCTTCTGCACAGTATGAGACACGATAAGCAGAATGAGAATGTTTATAAAAGGGGAAGTGAATTTACAAATTGAACATCTGGGTATGGGCTTGTTACCATAGAATAAAGGGATTTGGAAAAAACAAACAGTAAACCCAACCAAACTAAAATTAGGGAAAGATTCTCAGAAGTAGATAAGAAATAGACCAGGAGATGAATGAAACATATTAATAACAATCACCAAGAAAGTTAAGATGAAACACCAATGAGTTATCACATTACCCAAATTAAAAGATTTTTAGAAATAGCTCAGTATTTAAGAGCACTGGTTACTATTCCATAGGACCCAGGTTCTAATCCTAGCCTTGACATGACAGTTTACAAGCATCTGTAACTCCAGCCTCAGTATATCTGACACTCTCTTCTGGCCTCCATGGGACTGCACTCACATGGTACAGAAATGCAGAAATGCAGGCAGAAGATCCATCCATATAAAAATAGATAGATAGATAGATAGGCAGATAATAAAATAAATGTCAAAAATATGAAACTAAAAACTCCAGTGAAAATGACTGCTAAGAATGGTGGCTTGCACCTGTAATTCCATGAGGGTTAGTCAGGAAGGCCTTAATTTGAAGTCAGCCTTGCTAAATTGCTAGGATCATATATCAGAACAAAGGGGACAAGGAAAGAAAAGAGAGAGGAAAACAGTGAGGAAAAGGTATTAAAATAATTGCCTGGCTATTCCCGAACCATTTAATTAGACTTAAATTGGCATTCAATTTCAATGAAATCAATTTGTGAAAAAGAAATTCTCCACGATCAAGCTTTTTTTTTTATTTTGCATCCTTGTGCATAGTAAACACAAAATGGAAACAATCAACATTTTTATCAATAGACAAATAAATACAAAATATTCGGCATGTGTACTCTATGTCACTGTCTCCCCTATTTTATGAATGGAATCCTGCTTTTCATAGCTTCATGAATGAATCCAGAGAACACTGTCAATGAAGTAAGCCAATAACAGGAAAAAGCAATACTGCATGATCTCAAGCTGATGTGAAAACTGAACATGTAGATCTTATATAGATCCAGAGAAGAATGTTTGGTTGCTAGAGACAAGGGGTTAGAAGAAGATGGGAAGGTATTGATAAACTATCATAAAATTCCAGTACCATGGAAATAGTAATAACAAGACCTAAAGGTTATCATGGTGTTTATAGTTGGTTATATTCTTAGAAAATAGCATGAGAGTGGACAGGTACTATTTTGCCACATAAAATATGTTTGTGAAGTCACTTATTTGCTATATAGATACAGTCAACCCTTCCACTCTTTATATAAATATTACACATAGAAGGGAGAATGATTATATGTATATAGGTTTTATGTATATGTATGTACACATTTTAGAGTATCATATTGTACATGATAAAAACATGCATGTGAATCTGTCAATTAAAAATAATTTCTCAAATTTGTCTTAGTTAAGGTTTCTATTGCTATGAAAAGACATCATGACAATTCTTTTAAGGAAACATTCAATTGGTGCCTGTATTAGTGCATTGTTATCATGGCAGGAAACATAGTGGCACTCAAGCAGACATGGTACAGAGAGGTAGCTGAGAGTTCTAGACCAGGATTGATAGACCACAGGGAGAAAGTGAGATACTGGGTCTGCCCTGAGGATCTGAGACCTCAAGCCTACCCCAGTGAAACACTTCCTCCAACCAGGCCACACCACTCCAGCTTCCTGAGAGTGCCACTCTCAGGTACCCTAGTAAGGGGAACAGGGACTATTTCTGACAAGAACTCAATGGCAGGCTCTTTGACACTCCCCCTGCCCCCCCGGGGAAGGAACAACCCTGCTAGGCCACAGAGGAGGACTTTGCAGCCAGTGCTGAAGATACCTGATAAAACAGGGTCAGATGAAAGAAGAGGAGGTCCTCCCCAATCAGTGGACTTGGAAAGAGTCAGGGAGGAGATGAGGGAGGGAGGGTAGGATTGGAAGGGAATGATGGAACAGGATACAGCAGGGATATAAAGTTAACAAACTGTAACTAATATTAAAAAAATAAAAAACAAACAAGAAAATCATGAAATTTGCAGGTAAATGGTAGGAACTGGAAAAGATGATCCTGAGGGAGGTATCCCAGAAGCAGGAAGACACACAGGGTATATACTCACTCATAAGTGGATATTAGATATATAATATAGGATAAACATACTAAAATCTGTACACTTAAGGAAGGTAATCAGGAAGGAGGACTCTGATTAAGATGCTCAATCCCTATTCAGAAAGGCAAAGAGAATGGACATTGGAGGAGGGAGAAAACAGGGAACAGGACAGGAGCTTACCGCAGAGGGCCTCTGAAAGGCTCTACCCTGTAGGGTGTCAAGGCAGATGCTGAGACTCATAGACAAACTTTGGGCAGAGTGCTGGGAATCTTATGAAAGAAGTGGGAGATAGTAAGACCTGGGAAGGATAGGAGCTACACAAGGAGAGCAACAGATCCAAAAAGGCTGGGCACAGGGGTCTTTTCTGAGACTGATACTCCAGCCAAGTACCACTCATGGAGATTGCCTGGAACCCCTGCATGGAGGTAGCCTATAGCAGTTCAGTGTCCAAGTGGCCTCCTTCATGGGGACAAGGACTGTCTCTGAAATTAACTGATTGGCCTGCTCTTTGATCACCTCTCCATGAAGGGGAGTAGCCTTACCAGGTCACAGAAGAAGACAATGCCACCACTCCTGATGAGACCTGATAGACTAGGATCAGAGGAAAGGGGAAGAGGACCTCCCTTATCAGTGGACTGGGAGAGGGACACGGGAGGGGAAGAGAAAGGGGGATTAGGAGGAGGGAGAGAGGGAGGTACAGGGAGGACACAAAGTGAATAAACTGCAATTAGTAAAAATAATTAAAATGAAAAAAAAAAAAGAGTGCCACTCTCTATAGGCCTTTAGGGCTCATTTTCATTCAAACCACCATGGCATTGTAATTCAAGCTTCTTATTATGGATTATCTAATCTCTGTATCATACAGTTCATTGCAGATGTACTTTGCTTTTTTCAGCTAGCTATTTAAAATAGTTCTTCCAGGAATCCAAGATGGTGGCGACCAGCACACACTGTTTCTGAGAGGCAGAGGATTTGAAACTCTGAAATTGGTGAATGGAGGGGCAACTGAAGCCAGAAAATGGACATTTTGGCTTCCTGAAAGAGAGGGGACATCTCAGGAGTGGAGAATATTTAGATTCAGGTTAGGCGCAAACTTCTCTGGGAACGGAGAGCGACACTTCCCTTGGTTAGGCCTTCCTCCTCCTTGGGGGAACTGACCCACAGCACCAGTGATGCTCAGCACAGAACTCACTGCCTGGCAACCAAGACAGCAGAGGTGGGGCTCCTCGATCTGCAGCTGTGGCTGCCGGCTGTACCTGCCTGCCGAGTACCCGGTGCCCAGTCCCGGATCAGCAGTACAATCCTTCCCGGGTCCCACATCTGCGAGCGGTAGTACTGATTCCACAGGGCCTCCCTGCCAGTGACTGTACAGGCTGCCAATCCCTCAGTGGCAGATAGCTAGCTGTACAGCCGCCAAAGTCCAGCAGACCTGCAAATCCACCCAGGTACACCAGGGGCCAGGTCACCTAGGTCTGTGGACCACTTTTGTGGCTCCCCAGGACTTCCCAGCAGGCACCTGACTCTCCAGTTCTGAAGCCACAACTGGACTCCTTAGTTGATCGACTGCAACACCACAGAGCTGACTGAGCTCAACCTGCCACTTTTGACGCAGCAGGTCCAAACCGGCCAGCAGAGAACAGGAGGAACCTCTGTGCTTTACCATTTGACCTGCTAGAGAGTGAGTGTACCCTCAAGTGCCTACAGAGCCCCTGATCCAAGGTGCTTCCACGCAAACGCATGAGCTCACCCTTGCCCGCCTTTGTCCTTCTGTGTCCGTGGACTTTCCTCCCATAGATAGAGCTGAAATACCAATGCACATACTGAAAACACTGGACCTCTGTCATCTTCCTGAAGAATTCTCCAGACACCAGAGAAAGATAGTACTAGTCTGATCTACAGAATCCAGGAACAAACAGTGAAGGTTACAGATATGCAAATGGCCAGGGGTTAGCGAAAGAACACATCCAACAAAAATCAGGACATCATGGCTTCACCAGCAACCCCCAAGAGCAATGGATACTCCAATTCATTGGAAACACAAGAAAATGACTTTAAAGCTATGCTTATCCAGTTATTAGGGGCATATAAAGAAGAAACAAACTAATCATTCAGAGAAATAGCCATACAAATAAGACAGTTAAAAAGGAAACAAAGCAAATAGAGACAAAGAGGAAATGAACAATGCTCTCAAAAAAAAAAAAAAAAAAAAGAACAAAACAGTCAAATTTAGCCAAACAAATGGAGGCACAAGTAGAAGCACAATTAGTGGCATATAGAGAGGAAACAAACAAAAAATAGAGACCATCAGAGAGAGACAGGAGTCTAAATTCAAACATATGAAGCATGAAGGAAATGGTGCAAGGCATGAAAACAGAATTAGAATCAATAAAGAAAACACAAACTGAGAAAATCCTGGAGCTGGAGAACTTAGAGAAAAGAGAAGGAACCACAAAGGTAAGCATCACCAACAGAATACAAGAGATGGAAGAGAAAAATCTCTGGTGCTGAGTTATACTCACAGATATTGATACTTCTCTCAAAGAAAAAGTAAAATCAGAAAAGTCCCGAACACAAAACATCCAAGAACTCAAGGATGCCTTGAAAAGGCAAAATCTAAGAATAATAAGAATGGATGAAGAAGAGGATTCCAGGCTCCAAGGTCCAGAAAATATTTTCAAGAAAATTTTCCAAACCTAAAGAAAGAGATGTCCATAAACATACAAGAGGCCTACAAAACACCAAAAGTCTAGACCAGAAAAGAAACTCCTCATGTCACATCGTAGTCAAAACACTAAATCTACAGAACAAAGAAAAGATATTAAAAGTAGCCAGGGAAAAAGGCCAAGTAACATATAAAGGTAGACCTATTAGAATCACACCAGACTTTTCTTTTCTTTTTTTTTTTTTTTTCTTTTTTTTTTTATTTTATTTTTATCAGTTACATTTTATTAACTCTGTATCCCAGCCGTGTCCCGATCCCTCATTCCCTCCCAGTCCCTCCCTCCTTCCCTCCCTCCCTCCCTCATCTCCACCGTGCCCCTTTCCAAGTCCACTGATAGGGGGGACCTCCTCCCCATTCATCTGATCCTGTTTTATCAGGTATCTTCAGGACTGGCTGCAAAGCCCTCCTCTGTGGCCTAACAGGACTGCTCCTCCCTTCGGGGGTGGGGAGACCAAAGAGCCAGTCATTGAGTTCCTGTTAGAAATAGTCCTTGTTCCCCTCACTTTGGGAAACCAATTGGTTACTGAGCTACCACAGGCTACATCTGAGTGGAGGTTCTAGGTTATATCCATACATGGTCCTTGGTTGAATGTCAGTCTCAGAAAAGACCCTGTGCTCAGATATATTTGGTCCTTGTGGAGCTCCTATCCTTTCCCCGTCAGACAAACTCCCCTTCTTTCTTATGATTCCCTGTACTCTGCCAAAGGTTTGGTCATGAGTCTTTGCTTTGAAAACACTGCTGGTTAGAGTCTTTCAGATGCACTCAGTAGACTCCTGTCATACGTTCAATGCACATCCCATCTGTCTTTCTAAATGAGGATTGATCATCTTACCCCATGTCTGTTCAATTGATTATCTTTTTTAGGTGTATAGATTTCATTATGTTTATCATATCTTATTGGTCTAGATAAGTGAGTATATCCCATGTTTGTCTTTCTCCTTCTGGGATATTTCACTCAGAATGATCTTTTCTAGATCCCACCATTTGCCTGCAAATTTCATGATTTCCTCCTTTTTGATTGCTGAGTAGTATTCCATTGTATAAAAATACCACAATTTCTGTACCCATTCCACCGTTGATGGACATCTGGGTTGTTTCCAGGTTCTGGCTATTACAAATAGAGCTGCTATAAACATGGTTGAGCAAGTGTCCTTTTTGTGTACTTGAACAAACTTTGGGTATATACCTAGCAGTGGTATAGCTGGGTCTAGAGGAAGCACTATTCCTATTTGTCTTAGAAAGCGCCAGATAGCTTTCCAGAGTGGTTGTACCAGTTTACATTCCCACCAGCAGTGGAGGAGGGTTCCCCTTTCTCCACAACCTCTCCAGCATGTGTTATCGCTTGAGTTTTTCATCTTCACACCAGACTTTTCATCAGAAACTATGAAAGCCAAAAGGGCCTGGGCAGATGTCATGCAGCCTTTAAGGGACCACATACACCAACTCAGACTACTATACCCTGCAAAGCTTTCAATCAACATAGATGGAGAAAACAAAATATTCCATGACAAAACTAAATTTATGCAATATCTACACAGCAAACCAGACCTACAGAAGATACCAGAAGAAAAATTTCAATCCAACGAAAACAACTATACCCAAGAAAACATGGCATACAGATAATTTCCTAACACAAATTAAAAGAAAACAAGCAGTGAATCACAGTAAGACCACCAACTCTACAATAAAAGAAACTAATGTTCATTGGTCACTATTATCTATCAACATCAATGGACTCAACTCTCCAATAAAAAGACACAGACTAACAGAATGGGTGTGGAAACAGAATCCAACATTCTGCTGCATCCAAGAAACACACCTATGCAACAAAGATAAACACTATCTCAGAGTAAAGGGTTGGAAGAATGTTTTTCAAGCAAATGGACCCAGAAAACAAGCTGGATTAGCTATGCTAATACCTAATAAAATAGACTTTCAACCAAAGTTAATCAAAGAAGATGAGGAAGGGTACTACATTCTCATCAAAGGAAAAATCGACCAAAAGGACATCACAATTCTGAACATCTATGCCCTAAATACAAGAGCACCTACATTCATAAATGAAACATTATTAAAGCTTAAATCACACATTGATCCCAATACCTTAATAGTGGGAGACTTCAACACTGCACTGTCACCAAGGGACATATCATCTGGACAGAAACCAAATAGGGAAATAAATGCACTTACAGAGGCTATAATTCAAATGGACCTAATATATGTCGACAGAACCATTCACCCAAACTCAAAATAGTGTACATTCTTTTCAGCACCTCATGGAACCTTTTCAAAAATAGACTTTGCTTTGGTCACAAAGCAAGCCTCAACAGATATAGGAAGATTGAAGTAATCCCCTTTACTGTATTTGACCCCCATGGACTAAACCTGGACCTCAACAACAACAGAATTAGCAAAAAGGGTACATGTACACGGAAACTGAACAACTTGATACTCAATGACAGCTGGATTAAGGAAGAAATAAAGAAAGAAATTCAAGACTTCCTAGAATTCAATGAAAATGAAGGTACAACATACCCTAATTTATGGGACACACTGAAAGCACTGCTCAGAGGAAATTTCATAACACTAAGTGCTTTCAAGAAGAAATTTGTAACATCTCATACAAGCAAGTTAATGGCCCAACTGAAAACCCTAGAAAAAAAGAAGCAGATACACCCAAGAGGAGTAGATGGCTGAAAATAATCAAGCTCAGGGCTGAAATCAATCAATTAGAAAGAAATAAAACTATTCAAAGAATCAATGAAACCAAGAGCTGGTTCTTTGAGAAAATCAACAAGATAGACAAACCCTTAGCCAAACTAACTAAAAGGCAGAGAGAGATTATCAAAATAAGCAAAATGGAAATGAAAAGGGGAACATATCTACAGACACTGAGGAAATCCAAACAATCATTGGGTCTTACTACAAAAGCCTATATGCCACAAAATTTGAAAATCTAAAAGAAATGGACAATTTTCTTGATAGATTCCCTCTACTAAAGTTAAGACTAGATCAGGTAGAAAGATTGAACAGCCCTATATCTACCAAGGAAATAGAAGCAGTCATCAACAGTCTCTCTTCCAAAAAAAATGCCCAGGGCGAGATGGTTTCAGTGCAGAATTCTACCAGACCTTCAAAGAAGTGCTAACTCCAATTCTCTTCAAATTATTCCACAAGATAGAAACAGAAGGAACATTTCCAAGCTCATTCTATGAAGCCACAATCACATTAATACCTAAACCACACAAAGATCCAACAAAAAAAGAGAACTTTAGACATATCTCTCTTATGAACATTGATGCAAAAATACTCAATAAAATACTTGCAAACAGAATCCAAGAACACATCAAAGATATCATCCACCATGACCCAGTAGGCTTCATCCCAGGCATGCAATGGTGGTTCAATATATGGAAATCAATCAATGTAATCCACCACATAAACAAACTGAAGGAGAAAAACCACATGATCATTTTCTTAGATGCCGAAAAAGCATTTGACAAAATCCAACACCCATTCACATTTAAAGTATTGGAGATATCAGGGATACAAGGCACTTACCTAAACATGGTAAAGGCAATATACAGCAAGCCTATAGACAACATCAAACTTAATGGAGAGAGACTGAAATCAATCCCACTGACACCAGGGACAAGGCAAGACTGCCCACTCTCTCCAAATCTCTTCAACATAGTACTTGAAGTCCTAGCTAAAGCAATAAGACAAGTATGGGAGATCAAGGGGAGACAAATCAGAAAGGAAGAAGTCAAAGTTTCACTATTCCAGATGGATGATATACCTGTGTGACCCCAAAAATTCAACCAGAGAACTCCTTCGGGTGATTAACAACTACAGCAAAATGTCTGGATACAAAATTAATTAAAAAAAAGTCAGAAGTCCTCCTGTATACCCAAGAAAAAATGGCCAAGAAAGAAATCAGGGAAACAACACCCTTCACAACAACCAGTAATAACATAAAGTAACTTGAGGTGACTCTAACCAAGAAGGTGAAAGACCTGTTTGAAAAACCTTCAAGTCTCTGAAGAAAGAAACTGAAGAAGGCATAAGAAGATAGAAAGATCCCGCATGCTCATGGATTGGTAGGATTAACATACTGAAAATGACCATTCTGCCAAAAGCAATCTACAGATTCAATGCAATTCCCACCAAAATACCAACACAATTTTTTATAGACCTTGAAGGAAAAATTGTCAACTTCATATAGAGAAACAAAAAGCCCAGAATTTCCAATACGATCCTGTACAACAACAGATCATCTAGAGGTATCTCCATCCCTGACCTCAAGCTGAACTACAAAGCAATAGTAATAAAAACTGCATGGTATTGGCATAGAAACAGAAAGATGAATCAATGGAACCAAATAGAAGACCCAGAAATAAACCCACGCACCTATTGGTACTTGAATTTTCCCAAAACCATTCAATGGAAAAAAGGTAGCATCTTCAACAAATGGTGCTGGTCCAACTGGATGTCTAAATGCAGGAAATTGAAAATAGATCCAGATTTATTACCCTGCATAAAACTAAAGTCCAAGTGGATCAAAGACCTCAACATAAAACCAGGTACACTAAATCGGTTAGAAGAAAAAGTAGGGAAGAGCCTAGAACTCATTGGAGACAACTTCTTGGACAGAACACCAACAGCACAAGCTATAAGAGCAACACTCAATAAACGGGACCTCATGAAACTGAAAAGCTTCTGTAAAGCAGTGGATGTTGTCAGAACAAATCGACAGTCTACAGACTGGGAAAGGATCTTCACCAACCCTATATCTGACAGAGGGCTGATATCTAGAATATATGAAGAACTAAAGAAGTTAAAAGGCAATAAATTAAGCAATCCAATTAAAAAATGCGGCACAGAGCTAAACAGAGAATTCTCTATAGAAGAATGTAGAATGGCTGACAAACACTTAAAGAGATGCTCAACATCCTTAGCCATCAGAAAGATGCAAATCAAAACAACCCTGAGATTTCTCCTTACACCCATCAAAATGGCTAAGATAAAAAACACAGGTAACAACACATGCTGGAGAGAATGTGGAGAAAGGGGAACCCTATTCCATTCTTGGCAGGAATGTAAACTTGTACAACCACTTTGGAAATCAATATGGTGTTTTCTCAGACAATTAGTAATATTGCTTCCTCAAGAG
Source organism: Meriones unguiculatus (assembly GCF_030254825.1). Classification (NCBI taxonomy): domain Eukaryota; kingdom Metazoa; phylum Chordata; class Mammalia; order Rodentia; family Muridae; genus Meriones; species Meriones unguiculatus. The sequence continues at coordinate 7,951,246 of NC_083368.1, read as the reverse complement.
CCAACTATACCACTCCTAGGCATATATCCAAAACATGCTCAAGTACACAACAAGGACATTTGCTCAACCATGTTTGTAGCAGCTTTATTCCTAATAGCCAGAAACTTGAAACAACCCAGATGTCTATCAATGGAGGAATGGATGCAGAAATTGTGGTACTTTTACATAATGGAATACTACTCAGCAATTAAAAACAAGGAAATAATGAAATTTGCAGGCAAATGAGGGATCTGGAAAAGATCCTGAGTGAGGTATCCCAGGAGCAGAAAGACACACATGGTATATAGTCACTTATAAGTGGGTGCTAGACCTATAAGATAGGATAAACATACTAAAATCTGTACACCTAAAGAAGATAAAAAAGAAAGAGGACCAGGGGTAAGATAATCAATCCTCACTTAGAAAGACAAATGGGATGGACATTGGAAGTTAGATAAAACAAGTAATAGGGCAGGAGACTACTGCAGAGTGCCTCTGAAAGACTCTACCTAGCAGTGTATCAAAGCAGATGCTGAGACTCATAACCAAACCTTCAGCAGAGTGCAGTGAATCATATGAAAGAAGGGAGAGTTAGTATGACCTGGAGAAGACAGGAACTCCACAAGGACCAAATATATCAGGGCACAGGGGTTTTCTATGAGACTGTTTCTCCACCAAGGACCATGTATGGATATAACCTAGAACCCCTGCTCCAATGTAGCCCATGGTAGCTCAGCGTCCACGTGGGTACCCTAGTGAGGGGAACAAGGACTATTTCTGACATGAACTAAATGGCTGGGTCTTTGACCTCCCCCCTCCCCTGTGGGAGGAGCATCCTTGATAGGCCACAGAGAGGACATTGCAACCATTTCTGAAAATACCTGATAAGCTAGGGTCAGATGGAAGGGGCGATCCTCCTCCCCTATCAGTGAATTTGGAAATTCAATCAATCAATGAAATTCAATCAATCTTTTCTAGAGAATGATTCTCCCACAGGAGCATGTATACCTCAATCAGAAACATGCATAAGCATAAATATTCTATTTCTTATTGCCAAATTCAAGACTTGCAAGTTACTCATGTACTTTCCCTAAAAATGCTGGGTCAGTAGGAAATGGGTGAATCTCTTAATCCTGTAGGAACTGCAAAAGTCACAACTTTAATTGAGTTATCATAAAGTCTTTAAAATAATTTTTCATTTTAAGAATGTTTCTTTTCTATGCATTAAAAAGTAAGCTAAAATTCTGTGGTTGTTTTGGTCTGGATTTACATTTTAGGATGAAGGATTATACATGCAAGGAAGAATTAGTTATAATTTACCTGAATCTCTATGGTACCGAATTTGCATAAATCAAGCATGACTTTAGGAAGCCTTTAATTCCCTGGGATTCAGTAATGTTAGATCATGGTATCACTGAGTTATTTTTCTGTTTCCTTACAAAAATTAAAGCTTCATAATTTATTAAATCCAATAATTTAATTTATTTTAACTAAAAACTTGCTGAGACAAGAAACAATAGTATAAAACTTCTTGTATTGGAATAGAAAAGTCTGTTACTTAATTACAGTTTAAAATTACTTAATTTAACATTCCTCTGCTAACAAGGAAAATTCATAACAAACAATTGTAAAGTATTAAAAAGTTGGCACACATTGGAACCTGAAAAGGAGCTTATGAAGGCTTTGTTTGTGGTAGTGGACAATGGAGGTGAACATTCAGAAAGTCCACTAAACTCTATGTCTGAGATGATGTGTTGCAAGGAGGAATATCTGTTAACTCTCTGCTTGTGCATCTGTTTAGATTTATGCCTTTCAAATTTAAAATAAGATGTACATTTACCAAGGTTTATGTTCCTTCTTTACTGAAACTTTTATTTTATTTGTTTATTAGTATAAAAGTCTCTGTTAATATAGTATTAAAACATAAATTCACCTAGTATGTTAATAGATAGATATCATTGATAATTGCCTCTAAGTTACTATATAAATGGAAGACAGCATGCTGCTAAGAGTAATTATGGAAAACTATACCCTATTAGAGGTGACTATTCATATCTATTCTTCCCTGTGTTCTTCTAGAATAATGTTTATAGGGATCTTTGCACTCCCAGATCTAGTGTATTGTAAGGGCTTCATATTTTTATGATTGAAAAGTACATATACACATATATACATTTTTATGAGTTTTGCTATTAAGGAATTAAATGTAGATATATGCAGATTATCAATATCTGATTATTACATATTGATTTTGGTATTAGAGGTACGACACATATATTACATTCAACAAAATTTCACAATACTGAATTTGTAAGTTTTATCACCTTTTAAAATATGGCTGTATCCAACTGAAACCTTCATGGGGCTGACACAAAATATTGAACTTCTCATGTTGTGTTTATGACTAGACTGAAGAGAGAGAATATTTTATTAGGTCTTATCCCTTTATAAAAAGAATCAATCATTTTCATACTCAGTGTATGTATTTGAATGATCATAGGACACAAAGAGTAGAGAAAATGCTATACAAAGATAAAAGTTCCTTTTTCTATGAGGACATAATATTACTGACAGAGGGAGACGTAGGTCCTGAAAGGAAACATACAATATAAAGAATACCTCCGATTGAATTTCATCATCATGTATTTTATAGGTTTATATTTTACGTTTTCAGAATTGATTGTGGGTGTGCGTGCATACTCTTGCTTGTGTGCATGTGTGTGCAGTGCCTACATTGGGCAGAAGTGGGTGTCAGATACCCTAGAGCTTCCTGGTGTGGGTCCTCTCTCAAACATAAGGGTTCGTAGACAGTAAGCTTTCTTTCAGTCTCCACAGTACCATCTCTTTAAGTGAATGTTTGAATACACTCACACTTTCTCAAATACAAAAGTCATTTCAGACACTTGATGGCATGTAAAAGTTTTTCTCTCCATAATTAAATTTATTTCAAACAAACAAGTGACAATGAATGGTTAATACCTTTTTATGTTTTTCATGCCAGTTTGTGTGATAATTTTACTGCATAAGAAATTACAGAGTGCATAACTTATTAGTTCAACAGTATATAAAGAAAAAACTAAGAAAACAAATTGTTGAGCTATTTAAAACTAATTTGCCAGGCGGTGGTGGCACATGCACTTGAGAGGCCGAGGCAGGTGAATCTCTCAGTTGGGGACCAGCCTCTTCTATAGAGTGAATTCCATGGGCTACACAGTGAAATCCGGTCTTGAAAAAAACCAAAACCAACAACAACAAAAAACTAATTAAAGTGTAAATCAATGGGTCAGCTACATGATCTTTTATGTGTTTCTGGCTTTCAAAATGTAGAGATTATTCTAAAATAAATTTTCTAAAATAGGTTTTCTTTCTTTTTTTCTTTCTTTCCTTCTCATTTTTTCCTTCCTTCCTTCCTTCCTTCCTTCCTTCCTTCCTTCCTTCCTTCCTTCTTTCCTTCCTTCTTTCCTTCCTTCCTTTTTTTAATTCTTTTTTGAGCCAAGGTCTCTCCATGTAGCCCTGTTTTTCTAAAACTCACTGTGTAGACCAGGTTAATCTTGCACTCATAGTTTGCCTCCTGAGTGCAGGGATTAAAGGCATGAGCCACTGCTCTCTGTCACAGATAACTTTTTATCAATGTGCAGAAAGTTTGGAGGCAAGCACAGGAGCAGCAACATACAATAATAAATACAGCAAGCGCTGTACTGCAGTTCACAGAAGAGAAAACGATGACAATGAAAAGTCACCATGCTGTGACACAGCATGCAGAAGCAATGTTTTCATGGTGATGAAATGCGTAATGGTTGAGTGATTACGTGATATTCAGCTTTATTTAGCTGCATCAGGGTGATGAGCGTTAGGAAAGCTTTGAGTAAGACCAGAAACAGAATTAGACTATTCGCTTGATTCTGAACCTTAGGCAGATTTTTTATGAGCATGAAATCGGTGGACACTAATTAGGATAAAAAAATCTAAATACAGAATGTTAATTTTTTTGTTACAAATTTACAAAACTTAGTAAGTGAGACCTTTGTTTAAGTGCAAGCAAATTTTTTGAGGTTATTAATTTATTCACATATAATTACATAAATACATCATAATACAAAAAAAATAAAAGCCCAAAGAAAGGTTTGATGAAACTGATGGAACTTATATTTATCAACAGTAGACTTCAATACAAAACACTGGACCTCATTTTGTTGTTATTGTTTTGTTTTTTGTTTTTTTTCCAAATTTCAAATTGAGATTTTGTTTGATAGGTGAAAATAGTGATAAAATAACTTCTGCTGTGTGTCTTCTAAACTCATTCTTTCTGGTCAGAAAATAGTTTATGAAAATTAATCTCAAGTCATAAAAATAATTTCTTACTCTAGTTGTGAGAAAATATTCTACATGATTTACGAATAGATTTCCCTCTAAATCTGAGTCATTTCAATATTCCAGACTTATGAAATTTAGTCTGCATAATAGTTTCTTACCCAACCTGTCTTCTAACACTCGAAAATAAAGTTAGATCAAAGGCTTTCTAGGTCACACTAATAAGCTGAATGAAACACATCTGGTTAAGGACAGTTTCCCAGCATTACAGGTCAGAGCGAGGCAGCCGCAGCCAAGCAATTAATCCACTTAGACAGAAGGGATGGTGGGGTGACAAGTCTCACATCAGTCTTCATGTCAGAGCCTGTCCGTCGCAGTAATGAAACATACTGCAAGGCACGCTATCTGACCTCTGACCTTTGCAGTGGCATCCAGAAGATAGCTGTGATTATCATTGCCCTCCTTGTCCATAAACTCTCTGCTTTTATAACCCTCTTTTCGTAAATCCTCTTATCTTTTGTTGTCAAGCAATTTTCAAGTGAAACTATGGAGGTCTTGCTTCATCTTGTACCTGTCATGAATGTGTGATTTCTGCTCTGATAAAGATGAGATCTGCCAAATAAGCATGCAAGGTGTTAAAGGAAAGAAAAACATTATATTGTCCATTGGAATTCCATAGACAGTGTTATATAGGGCAATATTTCTTACAGTGTTTATATCCCATATCTAGAAGGCCTTTGCTTTTGCTTTAGAGTCATTTTTCCATTTTTTTTAAAATCGAATAAACATGAAGGATTAAAAATAACTAAACTATGCGAAGCATGTAAATTTAACTTTAAAACTTCTGTTATTTTAGCCGATTTGTTACATAGGATCAATTTTGTCCTAAAATTTTCTCTTCTAGTTTATCTAATCAAGAAAACTTTTCATACTAGGACAAAGTTCCGTAGCAATGCTAACAGGTAGCAAGTAAGATATTTTTGTAAAAATTTTAAGTTACCTTGTAGGAGTGCATGTTTAGCTTAGTAATGGGAGAACAAACATGAGCCTCTGGGTCTCATCCCCAGTCCCACAGAAAGAAAAATCACAGAGGAGTCAGGCTGCCGCTTGAAGCTACAGGGGCACTTTCAGTTTCCACCTCATATTACAGGAGCCAGATTCAGAGTTTATGACTATTTTAATAATGATTAATAAAGAAATTATAGGTCACAGAAATACTGAAAGAATAATGAAGACAGTAAGGCCCCTGGAGGGATGCAGGCTGCTGAATTTGTTTATTTGACTGACTCAACAAAGCCCTGCTTAGATATAGATTGTTAAAGAAACTGCTAAAATTTAGTTTTGTTAATTATCAGTTTTTATCTAGCTCTTGAAAGAAAAAACCATCTGTGTCTACTTAATATATAAAGTTCATCTCAACAATGTAGACTCTCCCCCAACTCCACCTGCAGACCAGTGGGTGTCCAGAAAGAAAACATTGCTTACAGGAACAAGCATCTCTACAGCATGACGGAGAAGGAGGCTTGAAGCTGAGAGGCAAGATGGAAAGAGCCTGGCAATTCAGTCCTCATGTTAAATAGTAACAACCTTGTTTGTGATAATTGAAATTTTAACCTTAATCACAAGAATTCCTACAGGAATACGGCACCCCTGAGCTTTTGCAAGTAAGCATAGAGGCAACACTGAAGCCAAACCCATCTTCTGATGAGCTCAGCTTAGCCCAGTATACTATAGGACAACAGAGGAAAAGATACAGCCACCCCAAAGCACAAAACCTCAGAAGTCAGGAGAGAATGTGTATTTGGCAGGCCAATGAGTTCTTTGTCATTTATGTGTTCAGTAGAAAGTGACAGACTGAAAATAAAAGTCTTTTTCAATGTATTGAGAAAAATAGCTGAACTTACTTAGGAAAACTAAACGAGATGTTTTTCTATTTATTTATTTACTTATTTAGTACAATTTATTCATTTATTATTATTATTTTATTTTATTTTTCTTATTAGTTACATTTTGTTAACTCTGTATTCCAGCTGTATCCTGCTCCCTCTTTCCCTCCCCAATCCTTCCTCCCTCATGTCCTCCCTGCCCCTTTCCAAGTCCACTGATAGGGGAGGACCTCCTCCCCTTTCATCTGACCCTGTTTTATCAGGTATCTTCAGGATTGGCTGCAAAGTCCTCCTGTGTGGCCCAACAGTACTGCTCCTCCCTTGGGGGGTGGGGAGGTCAAAGAGCCTGCCATTGAGTTCCTGTCAGAGATAGTCCCTGTTCCCCTTACTATGGGAAACCAATTGGCTACCACAGCTTCATCCAGGTAGAGGTTCTAGGTTATATCCATACATGGTCCTTGGTTGAATGTCAGTCTCAGAAAAGACCCTGTGCCCAGATATATTTGGTCCTTGTGGAGCTCTTGATCAATCCTCATTTAGAAAGACAAATGGGATGTCTACGGCAGAAGGCATATGAAAGACACTACCTAGCAGTGTTTCAAAGCAGATACTAAGACTCATAACCAATTTATTCATTTTTATCCCAGTTGTAGCCCTCTCCTTTGTTCCCTCCCAATCCCACTCTTCCTACATCTTTCCTCTCATTCTCCTCCCCAAATCCACTGATAGGGGCAGTCTTCCTCCCCTTCAGTCTGACCCTAGCCTATCAGGTCTCATCAGGACTGACTGCATTGTCTTTCTCCATGGCCTGTTAAGGCTGCTCCCCTCTCAGGGGAAAGTGGTCCAAGAGCCAGCCACTTAGTTCACAGCAGAGCCCCTGTTTCCCTTACTAGGGAACTCACTTGGAGACTGAGCTGCCATGGGCTACATTTGTACAGGAGGTCTATCCTCTCTGTACATGGTCCTTGGTTGAAGTATCAGTCTCAGAAGAGACCTCTGGGAACAGATTTTTTGTTTCTGTTGCTCTCCTTGTGGAGCTCTAGTCCCTTCCAGGTCTTTTGATCTCCTAATTCTTTCATAAGATTCCCTGCACTCTGCTCAAAATTTGTCTATGAATCTCAGCATCGCCTTCAATACCCTGCTGGGTAGAGTCTTTCATAGGCCATCTGTGGTATGCTCCTGTCCTGTTCCCTGTTTTCTCCCTCTTCAGATATCTATCCCCTTGGTCTTTCTGATTTTGGTATATTTATCCTATCCTACATTATATATCTAATATAATAAATAAGTAATAAAATGTCCAATTATAACTGAGTATATACCATGTGTGTCTTTCTGTTTCTGGGATACTTAACTCAGTATGATCTTTTCTAGTTCCCACTATTTACCTGCAAATTTCATGATTTCCTTGTTTTTGATTGCAGAGTAGTATTCCATTGTGTAAATGTATCACAACTTCTGTATCCATTCTTCAGATGAGGGTCATCTGGGTTGTTTCCAGATTTTGGCTATTAAGAATAAAGCTCCTAGGTAGAGTCGTTTGGAGGCCTTCTGTGGTAGGCTCCTGTCCTGTTACTTGTTTCTCCTACATTCAATGTCCATCCCATTTATCAAAGCAGATATTAAGACTCATAACTAAACCTTCAGCAGAGTGGAGGGAATCATAAGAAAAAAGGGGGAGTTAATATGACCTGGAGAGGACAGGAGCTCCACAAGGACCAAATATATCAGGGCACAGGGGTCTTCTAGAGACTGTTTCTCCAAACAAGGACCATGTATGGATATAACCTAGAACCTCTGCTCAGAGGTTCTTTCAGAACAAATATTCTTTCAGTATTTCTGCGACCTATAATTTCTTCATATAACCAAGAACCTCTGCTCAGATATATACTCAGTATCCAAGTGGGTTGCCTAATAAGAGGAACAGGGAGTGTTTCTGACATGAACTCAATGGCAGGCTCTTTGCACCCCCCCCCCCGATGGGGGAGCAGCCCTGCTAGGCCACAGAGTAGGCCTTTGCAGCCAGGCCTGAAGATACCTGATAAATTAGTATCAGATGGAAGGAGAGGAGGTCCTCCCCTATCAGTGGACTTGGAAAGGGGCAGAGAGGAGATGAGGGAGAGAGGATGGGATTGGGAGGGAAAGAGGGAGTGGGATACAGCAGGGATACAAAGTTAACAAACTGTAACTAATATTAAAAAAAATATTTAAAAAATGGAAAAAATAAAATGTTACATTTTAAAAGAAAAAAAAGAATAAAGCTGTTAATGAACATGGTTGAGCAAATGTCCTTGTATACTTGAGTATCTTTTGGATATATGCCTAGGAGTGGTATAGCTAGATCTTGAGGTATCACTATTCCTAATTTTCTGAGAATGTGCCAGCTTAATTTCCAAAGTGGTTGTACAAGTTTACATTCCCCTTTCTGCACATTCTCTCCAGCATGTGTTGACACTTGTGTTTTTGATCTTGGCCATTCTGATGGGTGTAAAGTGAAATTTCAGGGTAGTTTTGATTTGCATTTCCCTGGTGACTAAGGACTTCTGGCGTTTCTTTAACTGTTTCTCTGCCATTTAATATTCTTCTATTGAGAATTCTGTTTATCTCCTTTTTTATCTCTGTTTATCTTTGTTTTATTTTTATCTCTGTGTACCCCTTTTTTTCTTGAAAGGTTTTTTTAATTTTAATTTTTGTATTAATTATACTTTATTCACTTTGTATACCCCCATAAGCCCTCCTCCTCCCCTCCTAATCCCACCCTCCCTCCCGCTTCTTCAGGCATACCCCTCCCCGAGTCAACTGATAGGGCAGGTCCCCCTCCCCTGCCCTCTGATCTTAGTCTATCAGATCTCATCAGGACTGGCTGCATTGTCATCTTCTCTGGCCTGGTAAGGCTGCTTTCCCCCTCAGGGGGAGGTGACCAAAGAGCAGGCCAATCAGTTTATGTCAGAGTCAGTTCCTCTTCCCATTACTATGGAAGCCACTTGGACATTGAACTGCCATGGGCTACATCTGTGCAGGGGTTCTAGGTTATCTCCATGCCTGGTACTTGGTTGGAGTATGAGTCTCTGGAAAGACCCCTGTGTTCAAATTTTCTTGTTCTGTTGCTCTCCTGGAGTTCCTGTTCTCTCCAGATCTTACTATTTCCCTCTTCTTTCATAAGATTCCATGCCCTCTGCCCAACAGTTGGCCATAAGACTCAGCATCTGCTTTGATAATCTGCAGGGCAGAGCCTTTCAGAGGCCTTCTGTGGCAGCTTCCTATCTTGTATCCTGTTTTCTTCTTCTTCTGTTGTCTATCCTCTTTGACTTTCGGGATGGGGATTGAGGGTGTTAGTCAGGGTCTGCTCTCTTGATTAGTTTCTTTAGATGTACAGATTTTAGTAGGTTTATCCTGAACAGAGCTAAACAGAGAATTCTTGATAGAGGAATATCGAATGGCAAAGAAACACTTAAAGAAATGGTCAACCTCATTAGCCATCAGGGAAATGCAAATCAAAACGACCCTGAGATTTCACCTTACACCCATCAGAATGGTCAAGATCAAAAACTCAGGTGACAACACATGCTGGAGAGGTTGTGGAGAAAGGGGAACCCTCCTCCATTGCTGGTGGGAATGTAAACTTGTACAACCACTCAGGAAATCAATCTGGTGCTTTCTCAGACAACAAGGAATAGCGCTTCAAGATCCAGCCTTACCACTCCTAGGCACATACCCAAGAGTCTCAAGTACACAATAAGGACATTTGCTCAACCATGTTTGCAGCAGCTTTATTTGTAATATCCAGAAGGTGGAAACAACCCAGATGCCCCTCAATTGAAGAATGGATACAGAAATTGTGGTACATCTACACAATGGAATATTACTCAGCAATGAAAAATAAGGAAATCATGATATTTGCAGGTAAATGGTGGGAACTGGAAAGGATCATCCTGAGTGAGCTGTCCCAGAAGCAGAAAGACACACATGGTATATACTCAGTCATGCACCCCATTTTTAATTGAATTGCTTGATTTATTGGTTTTTAATTTCTTGAGTTTTTTTTTAATATATTCTGGATATTAGCCCTCTCTCAGATACAGTGTTGGTGAAGATCCTTTTCCAGTCTGTAGGATGTTGTTTTGTTCTGATGACAGTGTCCTTTTCTTTACAGAAGCTTTTCCGTTTCATGTGGTCCCATTTATTGATTGTTGATCTTAGAGCCTATGCTGTTGGAGACAAGTTCCTGAGCAGAACACCAATAGAACCAGCTCTCCATGAGTCTTTTAGAGTAACATGCAGTCTAAAAAAATTCAAATGCATCTCAGACTTTTATTTGAAAACCCTGGATTGTATGTTTGTTGTGAGGTACCCACCAGAGAACACTACTTGGACATAGGTTAGAAAGTCTTTGTTAGCTGCCCACTGAATGCACTGGGTGTTCAGAACTCCAGCGCAGTCCTGGACTTTTCTCAGGTTGAGCTTTTAAGCAGAAAACAACATCCTGTTCTAACACACTTCAGTTAGCATGAACCATTCTCCAGAAGTAGAACTACAGAACCCAAAATGTAAGCTTAGTATTTTTAGGGTCTTCCCCAGAACTACAGCATTTAATGGAAGAATAGCTTCCATGGTTTGAACAGTATGCCAATCATGGTGCCAGCTATGCTATGGTCTGGGGCGTTCTCCACTAGTAACATTCCCCACTAGTTCTATTGCATGAGTAAAATTGGTAACTCATCTGGGGGCATGGGATGTGGGTTTTGGGCCTATCCCACGAGGACACAAAAAAGACCAAGTCGGACAACCACACTTATCTTTAGATGGTTAGAGGATCTGGTGATTTGTCATTAGACATTTGTCATTGTCTAGTGTAGCTTTCTTTATCTGGGTATGGTGGATCCATCGGGTGACATCAGTGATCTTCATGGCTACAGGCCTAGTAAAGGCATAGAGTGTGGGCCTTCCACATTGGCTCAATGCTCTGGTGTAGATCCTCTTTACCCACGCAAGATCAGCAGGCTGGAACTTGTGGACAGGCTCAGACACAGTCAAGAGAATGGTCTCTTTCTGATTAATAGTCCTCTGGGTCTATTGCAGACCCTGTCAGGACTGGAGGAGGAAATGCTTAGTAATAGTTGTCTTATGAACAGGATGCACCTGGTTTTCTGGAGACCCAATTTTAGATGGTCTCAAGAACATACTTAGTTCACCTTTTCTGAGCTTTAAGGCCTCCAGGCAGCAATTTAGATTTTAATAAACATTTGTCAGATTTAGAAAAACTTTGGCCTTGAAGGCCTGGCAGTTTTCAGATCCCAGCAACAAAGTAACCTGAGTCTAGGAATAATATCTTCTCCTGAGTAACTCAGAAGTTTTAGTGCCCAGGATGGGTGGGCTGGTAGACTTTGGCAAGCATCTGTCTTACAATAATCGCAGGAAGAACTGATCTTTCATATGGCAGGAATCTTCGTTCATAGAGCTGGATGCTAGGGTGAAAACCAGCTAGCTTAGAAAGGCAGAGAAAGCACTCAGCTGACCTTCTTTCTCAGCTCAGGTCTAGATGGAAAAAAACACAAATGACACCTGGGAAGCAAAGGCCAAAAAACAAACAAACAAACAAACAAACAAAAAACCCACAAACAAACAACCCAAGGCTAAAGGTTTGCTAGCTCAAAGCCCCCAAAGCCAGGGAGCTGAAGAGCTGAAGCCTAAGCCAAAGCCAGAGCTTGAGCTAAAAGCCCTGTCTTCTTCTCCACACTGTCTTGGATACCTTCAACTCAAAGTCCCCCCTACTCTATAATTTCAGCCTGCTGGTTTCTTGCTCTATCTCTCGAAATAGTGTTAACTTTATTAAATCTTGTGTACAGAAAGCTCTTGGATTAAAGGTGTTTGCTAGGGCTGGGTGAACCACAGCATAAGCACCTTTTTACAATAAACAGAAAGCTCTTGGATTAAACGTGTGTGATAGAAAGGCAAATAGGACAGACATTAGAAGGAGAAAACCGGAAACAAGAGAGGAGACCACCACGGAGGCTCTGAAAGACTCTACTCAGCAATGTATAAAAGCAGAAAATGAAACTCATAAACAAACTTTGGGCAGAGTGCAGGGAATTTTAGGAAAGAAGGGGGAGATAGTAAGACCTGGAGAGGACAGGAGGTCCACAAGGATAGCAACAGAACCAAAATATCTGGGCCCTGGGGTCTTTTCTGAGACTGATATTCCAATCAAGGACCATTCATGGATATACCCTAGAACCCCTGCTCAGATGTAGCTCATGGGAGCTAGTTTCCAAGTGGGTACTCTAGTAAGGGGAGCAGGGACGGTCTCTGACATAAACTCAGTGGCTAGCAATTTTACCGCCTCCCCTGGAAGGGGGAGCAGCCTTGCCAGACCGCAGAGGAGGACAATGCAGCCAGTTCGGATGAGACCAGATAAGCTTGGGTCAGATGGAGGTCCTCCTCCCCTATCAGTGGACTTGGAGAGGGACATAGGAAGAGATGCGCAAGGGAGGGTGAGATTGAGAGGGGAGGAGGGAGGGTGCTACAGCTGGGATACAAACTGAATAAACTGTAATTAATATAAAAATTTAAAAAAAGAAAAAAGTGTTTGGCTCAGCTACAAACAAGAAAATGTTTTACAGTTCGCAATTTTGGGGTTCGCAATGGGATCAAATATCCTGCAACACATTTGCCTCTTGCTTGAGATCTTCACACTGTTTGATTTCTTTTAGTATAGGTTAGATACTAGAGCAATTCAGGTTCAGGCAAAATAACCAAAAACTGGAGAAGCTACAACAGTTTTCAGACTTTCTTCTGGACAGCCAAGCTTTCTGTCTTATTCCTTTCGGCCTCTGGTGATTCCCCATTTTGATGCCCTGTGTTCTAGAAAATGGCTATTTGTCTGGCCATAGGGCTTTTCAAAGAACCAGAATTTTTTTTGTTATTTATTTTTTTAATTAATTTATTTTTTTTTTTAATTTCCATTGATGAGCTTCCTTTCTCTATAAAGTGCCCCATGGTCATGAGCCATGTAAATTCTCACTAATGATCTGTTACATGATGGCATTGCTTTTTTCTCTGCAGATTACCTGGGTTAACTCCAGAAGCTAAGCCCTTCGTGCTGAAGTCCCTGGGTGCAGCCCACACTGTCCTGTCCAAGGTGATAACTTTTGGTATGGCATCCTGATTCCATCTTGAGAAAACCATTCCCATACAGTACCTCTTCAGGCCTGACAGGTGGTAAAAATATCTCTCTTTTTTCTTTTCTTTTCTTTTCCTTTCTTTTCTCTCTCTCTCTCTCTCTCTTCCTTTTCATTTATTTTTATTTATTTATTTTCTTTCTATTTATTACAATTTATTTACTCTGTATCCCCCCACCTCATTGTTTCCTTCAAGTCCCACCCACACTCCTCTTCTCCTATGCCCCTCCCTAAATACACTGATAGGGGAGGTCCTCCTCCCAGTCCTTCTAACCCTAGCCTATCAGGTCTTATCAGGGCTGGCTGCATCATCTTCTTCTGTGGCCTGGCAAGGCTGCATCTCCCACGAAGTGGTGATCAAAGAGCCAGCCACTAAGTTCATGTCAGAGACAGCCTCTGAACCTCTTACTAGGGAATCCACTTGGAGACTGAGCAGCCTATGGCTTCATCTGAGCAGGAGTCTAGATCTTTTCCATTCATGGTCCTTTGTTGTAGTCTATGCAGGAGCAATTGGTCCCAGGTTTTTTGGTTCTGTTGGTCTTGTGGAGCACCTATCCCCTCTGGGTCTTTCTATATCATCCTTCTTCCATAAGGTTCCCTGCACTTTGCCCAGCGTTTGGCTATGAGTCTCAGCAAGGAAATAAAAAAAAAACTATCTGTATGCTCTTTGATCTGACAAGCAGTTTTAACATACAAGAACAAAATAAAATAATAACAAAAAAATGAGCAGTGGACCTTGTGCAAATTAAAGCCATTTTCTCTGGCAAGGAAACAGGTAAGAAAGTGAAAGTGTTAATAATAAGAGAAAGTATTTTTAAATCGCATATTTGAAAAATGAGCTCTTTACAGAACATATATATGTATATGCATATATGTATATACAATGTATAATATGGACTATGTATTTTGGATTATATATGTATGTGTATGCATTTATCTATGATTTATATATATATGTGTGTGTATATGTATGAACATTTATATGTACATTGCCACATACAGCATGTATCTCAGAGTACTCAAGAAGTAATACATTTTTTGCTCAGTGATCTGATAGTTTTTTCCAAACAAAGTATAAATATAACGTATTTGAAAACCATTTTATGCAAGAAGGAATGTATAAGCCACAATGAGACATAACTACATAGGTACTGTGGCAGTTTGAATGAAAATGACCCTATAGGCTTATAGCGGGCGAATAGGACGTGTGGCCTTGTTGGAACAGGTATCACCTTGTTGGATGAAATGTGTCATGAATGTGGGCTTTGAGGTTTTAGATGCTCAAGCCAGGCCCAGTGGCTTATTCTTCTCTTTCTGCTGCCTGCTGATCCAGCTATAGAACTCTCCTCTCCCTCTCTAGCTCTATGTCTTCCTGCATGCTGCCATGCTTCCATCCATGATAATAATGAAACAAATCTCTAAATCTGTAAGTTCCCCAATTAAATGTTTTTCTTTACAAGAGCTGACATAGTCATCATCATGGTTGTTTCTTCACAGCTATAGAGACACTATGACAAATATTATAATAAAGAAACAAAACAGGTATCTATATATTACAATGGATACAAAACATGACAATGCCAAAGTCTGGTAATGTACAAGATAATAACTATATAGGCATTATAATAAGGAAACAAATCACAAATACTAGAAACATGACAATACCAGTTGCTGGTAATGTACAGAACAGTTATTATCGCATACAGTGGTGTTATCACCAGCAGTCAGTCTGAGAAAACACTTGATATGTGATATGATCACATGAACAAGGTATCAGATTCATTTTGCCCATATATGTTCAAAACTTATGTTCACACAAATAGGTAAATAAGAGCATACCATATTTATTGGGCTCATAGCAGTCTTATCTTTAGATTTTTAGAGGACCTGGTGATGACTCATTTGCCATTATTGTGTGTAGCTTCCTTTAGCTGGGGATGATTTTTGTATGCTGCAGTGATGGGTCCTGTTTCCACATTCTGTTAGCCTGTGTCTTTTTATTGGGCAATTGAATCCATTGATGTTGAGAAATATTAGTAACTAACAATTGTTAATTCCTATTATTTTGAGTTGATGGTGGTAGGGTGTCTGTGTGAGAGATAGAGAGAGAGAGAAAGGAGAAAGAGAGAGAGAGCATGTGTATGAGTTTTCTTTCTTTTGGTTTTGTTGGTGTGCAATTATTTATTTCCTATGTTATTTATTTATTTATTTATTTATTTATTTATTTATTTATTGAGTGTAGTTAACCTTCTTGGGTTTCAGTTTTCCATCTTTAGGACTCGGTTTTAGATAGATATTGTATAAATTTAGTTTTTTTTCTATTTTTTTTTAAATCGAGTGTCTTTTTTTCTCCCTCTATGGTGAAAGTTTTGCTGGGTATAATAGTCTGGGCTGGCACCTGTGGCCTCTTAATGTCTGTAAGGTATCTGCATAGTCCCTTCTGGCTTTTAGCATTTCTATTGGGAAGTTGGGTATAATTCTGATAGGTCTGCCTTTCTGTGTTAGTTAAACGTTTTTTTCTTGCTGCTTTTAATATTCTTTCTTTATTCTGTATATTTAATGTTTTATTATCTGGTGGAATAATTTTCTTCTATGTTCCAATCTATTCGATCTTCTGTAATTTTCTTGTTTGTTTATAGGCATCATTTCCTTTAGGTTGGAGAAATTTTCTTCTACAATTTTGTTGAAAATATGTTCCATAGCTTTGATCTGGGAATAATTGCCTTCTGTTCATATTAGGTTTGGTCATTTCATAGTGTCCTAACTTTCTCAGATGTTTTCTGCCAGGAACATTTTAGATTTAACATTTTCTTTGACGGGATGTATCATTTTCTTTTTTAATCATATCTTCTTTGCCTGAGACTCTCTCTACCATCTCTTGTATTTTGCTGGTGAAGTTTGTGTTTGTAGTTCCTCTTTTCTTACACACATTTTCCATCTTTAGGATTTTCTCAGTTTGTGAGAAAATTGATTCTATTTCCATTTTTAGGGCTAAACAGTTTTATTCATTTCCTTCACATGCTTGATTGTATTTTCCTCTATTTCTTTGATGGATTTATTCATTTCCCTTTTGAAGACCTTTTCCATCTTCATAAGATTGGATTTAAGGTCATTTTCTTGTGTTTTAGCTGTATTAAGATATCCAGAGCTTGTTGTAATGGGATAGCTGGGCTCTGGTGGTACCATATGGTCCTGTCTGTTTTTGATTTTGCCCTTATGCTAGCCTTTGGGCATGTGGGTTTGTGGTTATTATAGGTTTCAAAGCTGATTTCTGGGTTTATCTTTGTTGGATGGTTGGGTTTTTTTTGGATTTTCTGTATGGTTTCTGTTTTTTCTCAGTCTTCATACCTAAGTGGTCTGGGGTTCTGGTGACCAGGAAGACTTCATGTCCAGTAGGATGTCTCTGCTCAGGTTATTTTGTCCTGTGTGGACTCTAGGATTTGAATGCTTAAGATGCCACTAGGGTCCCAATTATCAGCATGGCTTGGGGTCACTGACCTTCAGAAAAGCAGGCAGGCTTTGTTGGGCAGGAAATGAAGCACAGGGTATGTAATACAGTTTAAGGCTCTTGGGTATGCTTTCTGGAGAATTTGCAGGCACAGGTTTGGGGGTGAGGTCAGGTAAGCAGGCAGAGTTGTGGGATAAGAAAGAGAGCACAAGGTATGGAATATAGCTTATGGCTGTTGGGTGTGCTTTTAGGGGATTGGTGGGCAAGGGTTGGGGAAGGTCATACCTACTTTTCTTGGTGCTGGCAGTCCTTTGGGAAAGCAGACTGCACTCCAAAATGTTTTAAAATAGCTTAAATAACAAATAGTTGCACAATCATGCAATGAAATACCACTCAAGAACAAAAGTAATATCACTTATTTAACAACCATGAATCTTAAATAAATTGTTTAAGTGGAAGAAGAATGGTTCCATCATAGGGAATTCTAGAAAAGAGATATTAATTACTAATTGGAAGTTGATTACATGACTCTCATGTAATCAGGAGGAAGGTAGGATTATTCTTATAAAATTATGGAAGTAGACATAAATTTTTTGAACTTGTGAAATCCCCAAACCAAAGAATATTTTATAAAAAGTAAAATTTTACTTAGATAGTGAACCCCAAATAAAATAAGAAGTGTAGCAAAGATATTTAAATTTATTACAAATGAATGAGAGTGAAATTTAGGTATAGAGATATGAGCTGCTTATGTACATTAGGAAACAAAAATTTCATACTTGTTGCAAGGCTGAACTTAAAATTACCGTTACCTGAATCTTAAATCTGGTATCAACACTTCTCACAACTATTTGATATCTATATTTGTATTAAATAGATGAAAAATTTGTTAGACAAGGAGCACTGTCAAAAATGTAAATTGTAGTTTACCAAAGGAGGCTGACAGAATACTGTCCATTTTGCCAGGGATTAAGTAGTATCTGTCTAAAAGTTCCAGAGCTGTGTAGAGAAGTGTGTGTTAACAGGTGAACTTACACATGCAGATTTTTAGCTCAGCATCCCACCTAGTGTGTAAACAGTGATGTTTCAAGAACAATAAGCAAAGTCAATGCTAACATCTAGATTCTAAATGAAAGTCTAATGAGAGGGAAATTTGGCACCAGGAATGATGTAGTATTTTATATATAATATATATATATATATCATATACATATATGTATACATATATAAATTTTATATATGTATATATTAGACATATGTAATATATAATCTATATTACACACATATATGTGTAATATATAATATATACATATATGTGTAACTATGTATAATATACTTAAGATATGTTTTACATTTCTATAAATTATATATATGTATATTTGTAAGATATATAATTTATAGGAACACAAAACCAGGATAATATATATATATATGAACATAAAATGCAAACCTTAGACTAGTATACATTATACATACATTTATAATATATTACCTCGGGTGGTTTTGTATTCCTTTAAATTAAAGAAGTTTTAGTGAAAAAAACTAGTCTGTTGAAAAGTCATGAATCAACATGAGAAACTCAGTGTCTAAAGCAGGAAAAATATGGTTAGCAAAATAATAAAAATGATATTGTTAAATTATTGCATGAAGAGAAAACAATAGTTATATATCTAAATTGATATAAAGATGTTATTGAGTGTTGCAGGGGACAAATACTCTTTACAGAAGATCTCCAGTTGAATGAGTAACTTAAAAGCAAAGAGAAAACAACATTATTATTGGAACAGCACAATAATTCATTACTACAGGCACAAAACTGACAATTGTGAAAAATCAAGAATATACAGTTTACACACAAGAATAACACTCATGAGAAGAGCCTTAAACTTACTCACGAAATAATTACAATTTTCATAAATAATAAACCTACAATATTACTTTTAAGACCCTTGTTAGAGGATGCCTTAGTCAAGTGATTAAAGTTGACATCAAAGTGCTGAGAGTTACTGTGTTCATTATACACATAAGCAGTGCGGAACCACCAGAGTCTGTGCTGATCTTTTCCCCAACCTAATCTCAAGGATATCAGAGTTCTTGGATTGAGGAATATCCTTTAAGTTCCTTTTAGACCATTCAAGGGTGCAAAGATTACACCAAGAAGGGAAATGTTTTCAGTACTATAACATTACAGTAGTGAAAAAGCCAAACACATGCCACTCAGGATCCTTGTTTACGTCCTTGAATACAGGGGAGATGATGCAAGTAAAGCCATCAATGGGTATGTGAGTTAAGTCTGCAGTTTACTAGTAGTATTATTAGTATTATGCTCAGATTAATTTCTTAAATTTGATTGGTATTTGTAGGTCATATCACAAATTTTCTTGAGAAAAACAACAGGAGTAAATGAGAAAAATCTGTTATTTCCTAAATCTATGTATTACTTAGGGTTCTCTAGAGATACAGAACTGACAGAATGAATCTTTAAAGGGGATTTATTAGAGTGTGTTACAGGCTGTGGTTCAGCTGGTCCAATAACGCTACCTCCCCACAGAAAGCCCAAGAATCCAGTAATTGTTCAACCAATGAACCCAGGTTTCTAAACTGATCTTTAGTATTTCCCAGAACCCCACAAAGTAGGCTCTCAGATGCCGACAAAGGAAAGAACTTGCCACTCAGAGTGGGGGCAGGCAGGCTAAGAGCAAAAGCTTTCTTCTTTCTTGTTCTTTTTGTAGGCTGCAGAGACAAGGTGTGGCCCAGATTTAAGGTTTGTCTTTCCATCTCAAATGATCCAGTTGGCTAAAAATCTCTAAAAGTTGTTCCCAGCAGCTTACATTTTTTAGTTAATTCCAGATGTAGTCAAGTTGACAAATAAGAATAGTTATTGCAGTCTAAACTATTCTCAAAATTAAAAGTTAAAAAGCAAAGTTCTCAGCTGACAGACTTTACTCTCAGGTAATCCCCTACGTGGGCCTTCTTTACACAGAAATCTCCAGGTCAAACACAAAACAAAAATGTTCTGTTGACCAGGATTATAAATTAAAGGAATAACATTAATCTAGTATAATGATTTATTAGAGTTTCAGGATTTTTTTGGTGTATATGTATGTATGTACGTATATATGTATGTATGTGTAGTTTATATATGTTCTTGTGTGTGTAGAATTCTGCACATGTGCATATGGAGGTAATAAATCAACCTCCAGTGTCTTCTCTCTGCTACTCCATCTTTTACTGTTATTTTGGACAGAGACTGACTGCATCTGGCTGTCAATGATGTGGCTACACTAGCTGGCTTGTGCTAAGATTGCAATGCACGTGCTGCAGTATCTTTACCAACTGAGCCATCTCTCCAACTTGGACCACATGTATGCTGATTAGCAATTTAGGTTTTATAAACACACACATATAATGACTTTTTAATAATAGATTGGAATGATTATGCAATATATATTGATCAAATTCAATTGAAGTAGAAGATTACAAAAATAGTTTAATACCCAAGTCTGCTACAGGTTGTACTATGAGAACTGAGGTGATATTTTTAATTAAATTTTTATATTAATTACAGTTTGTTCACTTTGTATCCCAGTTATAGCCCCCTCTCTCACTCATTTCCAATCCCCCCTCCCTCTCTCATTTCCTCCCGTGCCCCTCTCCAAGTCTACTGATAGGGGAGGTCCTCCTCTCCTTCCATCTGACCCTAGCCTATTAGGTCTCATCAGGAGTGGCTGCATTGTCTTCCTCTGTGGCCTGGCAAGGCTGCCCCCCTCTCACACACACTCAGGGGGAGGTGATAAAAGAGCCAGGCACTGACTTCATGTAAGAGACAGTCCCTATTCCCATTACTAGGGAGCCCACTTGGAAGTGATTTTAACTTTAATGATTTTCAAATATGCACTAAATTTCAAATGCTTTGTGAACTGAAGAAGTGACAATAATTACCTTCTTTAGTCCATATTTTACATATTTATAAAACAAAATGCTTTTAATATTTTCGACATTTCTGAAGACATGTAGAATTTAGAAGTGAAGTAAAAGAAAAGTACCACAGATTTATTCCATTTTCTCTACCTGTGTGTATATAATTAACATATCACATGCTTTATTTAGTATTTCTTTGCTGTGGAAAAATACACAGTTATTAGAGAAGAAAAATTGTTTTGGATCATTGCTTCAGAAGCTGAGACTTACTTTATGGTCTGATGGCTTCATTTCAGGACAAAAACTTTACAGTGGATGAGGATAGGCCAAGAAACTGCTTACCTCTTGCAAGCAGGAAGCACAAGAAGCTATAGCAGGAAAGGAAATCACCTACTGACCTGTTTTCCACTATGAAGCTTTCTCTCAATTTATACCATTTGCCTAAGATATTATAAACTAGATTAATTGATTAGAGTAACAATTTTGTGTTCTCATCAATTCTCAATAACACTATAAAGTAAGAACCAAACTTTCAAACTTTTAAACTATCTGATTTTGTATCTACACCTTAATTCCACATTTGTTTTCATACTCACTCTTAAATTGTAGTAAATCATTCAGTCAATAAATCAGTTACTTAGGTCATTGTAAATTATTAGCCAGAAAGTCTGAATGGCCATATTTTTTTCAATAGTTGCTTTTATAATGGTATTTGCATATATACTTATGTACATGAATGTGTGCCTCCACATAACATGTTATATGTAATATTATTTAGTATATACAATATGGCAAAATGTATATAAATAAAATATTTTTGAATGTTTACATTTTCGAAGATTTTACTGCTATAAGCTAAGAAGGTCCCTGCAGGCATCAGAGAGGGAAGCAAATTGTGTGAAGAGATAGTGATAAAATCCCTGTGCTGTTTGACTTTGTCAGCCTGGATCAGGCTTAAACTTTTCTAATGCCAGGTGGTTCATGATCAGCACATTTAAAGCACAGTACAATTTTGGAAATGGTTTCCAGAAAACAATCAGTTTACTCAGGTCAACTCCAGGTGCACAAGACAGCTTAAGGTGTCTTGTGTCTCAAGGTGTCTTAGAAACTCCTTTACTAAGTATATGTGACTGTGGGTTGGTCCGTAGCTAAAAGGCATAGAAACTACTGTGACCTCTGACTGACCTCACAGAGGACAGCAGCTCATAAAGTATATGTGACATCTCCACCAAAGGAGGGGTAATGCTCTAGCAGGGAAAGAGTCAGGACTCAGCATTTGGGGAATTTGGGTGAAGTCTGCCTTTGTAGCAGAAGATAGGTGAAATCTGTCTCCACAGATCGAAAAAAGGTCGTGAGGTTGTTAACAAAATCCACTCCCAGCCTTCTGGGCAGGAAAACAGGTATTTTATCACCTCCACTGAGAAGAGGCCCCCGCAAGTTTAACATTCCTGCTTTCCTTTAGTGCTTCTGTGTGCCTACAAGGATCTCTGTGACTCCGGCTGTAAGCATTCCAGGAGCTTAGTTCTTTAATTTCTAGCTTCAAAAATTAATTAAATGTATTGTGACGACTTTCCCACCGAGCTGTCTTTTGCGTGGATTAATGCTGAGGAAGATTCTTATGGAGGCAGCAAAGGAAGCCTGGGAAGGAGCGTGGAGCTGAGCTAAGTGGCTGAAGTATCCTCAGATTGTAATAAGCCCTTAGACTAAGATGAGCCTGTGGGAATATCCTGAGCTGGGGTGAGAAGATCATTATTTCTGATTTGACTAGTTACTGAATGAAGGGAGAACTTGAAAACAACACTTGGAAACACTGCAGAAATAAGTTACCTTCCGATGAGGAGAGTCCGCAGCACAAAAGAAAGAGTGTGCGGGAATTTTCAAATTTCTTTGTACATTAGGTAAACATATTTTCAAAATCGTTGGGTAATTATAATTGCTGATGCTCTGTTAACATCAGCAACTTAATACAGTATAAATGACTTTTATTAATTTGTTCAAGGAGTTTCTTACAACAAAATATGGATACATTGTAAAAAAGATATACAATTGTATTTGAAATTTAAGGAATGCTTCAATATGGCCCTTACCCAAAACTAGAAAAATATAAAATTTTATTGTATGTCAAATTATTATGCTAAAGATTTATTATCATAATTTTGGAGGGGACAGGATCTCCCAATGTGCTCATGCTGGCATTGAACCTACATCTTTCCACAAGTGCTGTAACTATCATTTTCATCTCAGAAATGCATTTTATTTTAGTATTATATAGTAAAAATACTTATACTGTTTTTCCAAACTCATAGCTTTTTCATGAATACTCACAACTTCCCTCACTGATTTGATATGCCACCTTCACTGCATAGTAAATTCTCATATGCACACATTCCCCATGCTTCCCATTGATCTATTTCCCTAGTCCTCCATCAACACCATATTTTTCATTAATAATGATTTATGGTGAAATCTCCCACCATTATTCTTTTCTCCTCATTATTTCCCTGGCTATTTCACACATTTAATCTCTAAGATGAAATTTCCAATCAGAATGTCAAGACATAAAGCAACCAGAATCACACAAAAGCAAACAAATCAAAAAGAGATTTTTACAAGGATTTTTTTATTGAATTTATGTATTAATTTGGAAAGAATTGGCATCTTTACAGCACCGAGACTTTTCTTCCAAAGACGTGGCTTCCATTTTATTTACTTGGGCTTTCCTGTGTGTTTTGATCAGCTGGGATGTGCAGCTGATTTGGCATTCAGCTCCAGCACAGATAAGAAACAGGTTTGGTGTCCGGGTACAGTGATTCTAAGACCTTGTGTCATGATAACCCGGATCGTGTCGTTGGTGTCTGTGTAAGTGCCCAAACAATAGCATCTGCACACAGAATGTGCACACAAATGTTTCTCACCACAAAGCACAGATCTTTGTTTCTTTTTGCTCAATTTCTATACAAAGCCATATTAAGGCAATTTACTTTTAAAAATAAACAGAAAGCAACCAAAGTACATTTAAATTCATTTTATTTTCTGCAATAATATTCCTAGATTTTTCTCATTAATCAAATTATTTTAGTATTTTTCACTCATAATTTTAGATTTTAGAAAATAATTATTTTCTATATAAAATTGAATAAGTTAATTTATTTCTAATACATTACATTTTAATTTTATTTGGAATTATATTACTTTATAATTATAGATTCAGTATATTCTGTAAAAATTTTGTACATATATATAAAAATCCATCTTCTAAACCTAAGTAATACATCAAAACTATGAGAGACATATAAAACAAAGTTTTATTATTTATTTTAATATGCAATTAACTGAGTTTATTCATTAGATATACTTTAACAGATTATTGTAAATATGCAATATAAGCAATATTTATATCTTTACATCTGCTTTTAGCACTGAAACTGAGGAATTTTATGTTTGGATGTATATTACATTCTACAGGCTATGTCCACTTTTAGAAACATAATTACAGGAATGAATAAAATAAGCATATATGTTGTTATGCTTCATGGAACTCACAAAACAAGAAAAATCAAGATAAATAAATCATATTTCTTTGCATTTTTTTCTGTCTCAAATCTGAGTGAGACTCTATTTTTTAAAGCAGTTTGGGGAGATAATTAGTATTAAATGAAGCCCGTAAGATTAGTTTCATACTCAAAAAGACTTCTGACCTTAGGGGATCATAGAGTAAATTAGATCTCTACCTTACAATGTACCAGTGAAGTTCAATACAGAGTGAGTCACTGGCCACCCAGAAGCCAGAAAGGACCCTTACTAGTACCTACCCATGCTTGAACTCTGGCAGAAGAGAGCAATATTAGCATTTACGCAGGGTCTCACAAGATAACTATAATAATTATCTGAAGAGAAGTCTGAGCTTTAAGCGAGAAGGTGGGATAGGGGTCCAGCTAGTAACTATCTACTGGCAAGAGTGTCACCCTGAATACCCAGGACACTAAGACAGACAGAGAAAACTCATTGGAACATGAGAAAGATCCATGACTGAACAGTAAGAGGTTTGGTGCTACACACTGAAAGATCACCTAGACACTTAGTCGCTACAGAACATATGGAAACCCTGAGAAATATGGCACCCTTATTGAACAGACAATAATGAAGGTATTGGTTACTGTTGTAGGTTGAATGATCGGTGGCTGGATGATGTTGAGGATTGCCTCTCTCCTGTGGCAGCATGCAGAGGGTATCTTCCAGTGTCATGGACACGAGTCAGTAGGGTTGAAGCTGCTAGTTAGGTACCAGATGGAATTCTTTGTGTTTAATAACATAAGTAAATATTGTCTTTCCTGTTGAACTTTTGATGGGGATTGCATTGAATATGTAGGTGGTCTTTGGTAGGACGGCCATTTTTAACACGCTGGCAAGACATAGGTATAACAGTCCACAAAAGGAATGGGAATAGCCAACCGCTTTTTGATTTGATTTAAGGTCCTCCTCAAGAGATAAAACCAATACCTAAAATGTCTAAGAACACAGCACTTAACAGGTAATAGGCCTAGGGGAAACCCTAATACTATTATTCTGTTAAAGAAACAGCAATAAAATGACTATTAATGACATACTATTATTCAAAAAGATCAGGGCCTTGCTCAACTGACATCACTAATTCTTGCAGTAGATGGGAATTAACACAAAGATCCACAACAAGACAATGTGCAGAGAGTGAGGGACTTTGAAGAGTTCAATCCTAGACGAGATGTCTTCATCACAACCCTCTCCTTCAATGGTCAAGGGTCTTTGTGAAAGAGAAAGCAGAAAGATGGATGGCTCCAAGAAAACAGTGTGTTCCAGACACAACAAAACTGATACACATATAAACTAACAGGGACTGTGACCCCATGCACAAGTCTGGCACAAGTTCAGGCCAAATAGAGTCTTAGCACTGAGAGTGGGAATTGGCTACCCAATCTCATTCCTAACCAAGAAGCTCTCTATCGTTGATGCTTGCTGAGAAAGGGATTTTTTTTTTAAATAGTGTCACTGGGTTTATAACCATTCTTCATGGCAAGCCCCAGACTCAGGTGTAGTTGACCAAAATAAATCTAACTCGATAGTATTTTTATGGAATTTTTGTTTAATTTCATTTTGTTTTGATTTGGGGTGATTTTGTTGTTGCTATTATTTCTAGTTTGTGTTTGTGTATGTATTTCTTGATTTTTTTTTAATTTTAAGAGAAAGAAAGAGAGTGAGGGTGAGTGGGTAGGGAGGGAACAAGGATCTGGAAGCAGTTTGGAAAAGGAGAAAGCATAGTCAAGGTACGTTGTATAAAAAATTAATAAAATTTTTTAAAAAGACAATGTGTCCTCCTCCCTAATAATTATCACACTACAGCAATGGACAGAAAAGAAAATAAAAGACTGACAAGAACACTTAGAATAATTGTGTTTGTTAGTTTGCTTTATCACATAAATCTAGCTGGCTGGGAACAGGTGATACATATCAAACTATCCTGCTTGTCTCTTCTGAATGCCAGGGTTAAAGGTGTATGCCACCATGCTTGGCCTTAGAATAATCTTTTTATCTACACTCAAGGAATTACACTAAAATAAAATTAAACTAAAATACGTTTAATAAAAAAGAAATAAAATTCAGAAAATAATGATGAATAAAACAAGAATGATAGAAAATTGAAGCAGCAAAGAGATATGCACCAATAATCCCAGCGCTCAGGGAAGTAAAGGCACTTGGATCTCTGTGAGTTAGAGGCAATCCTGGTCTCCAAAGTGAGTCCAAGACAGTCAAGGCTACAAAGGGAAACCCTGTCTCAACAAAACAAAATAACATCTACAAGAAACAATAAAGAATATTAAAAACTGAATGATTATGGGATGTCTTTACAGCTTCTATTGTCTTCAGTAATTTTCAAGGTTTTCATTGTAGAAGTCTTTAAACTCTTTTGTGTTTAAAGTAAAAAATACCTTTTTACTTCAAGGTATTTCATTTTATGCTTTGAGCTCTTGTTAGAATCTTTCCCTAATTTCTTTTCTAGCATGTTTGTCATTTGTATGTGGAAATACTAAAGATTTTATGTGTTAATTTTGTATCTTATTGCTTTTCTAAAAGTTAATTAGTTCTATGAGTTTCCTGGTGGAGTATTTAAGATCTCTTACATATAGCATCATATCATCTGGGATACTTTTACTGTTGGCGGAATAGTAAATTGTGTAGACACTATGGAAATAAGTGTGGATGTTGCTCAAAAAGATATAAACAGAACAATGTTATGATAAATTTGTTTCACTCTTGGGCCTACACCCAAAGGACTTTATATCTTAATATGGAGAGAGTTGCATATCCATGTTCATTGGTGTTCCGTTTACAATAGCTCTAAAAATGGAATCAGACTAGATGTTCACATACTGATGAGTGGAAAATGGAAATGTGGTATATGTACACAATAGAATGATTCTGATTAAATACAATTTAAATTATGGAATTTATAAATAATAAGAGTGAGGTAAAACCATATCTGGAAAGACAAACATCACATATTCTTTGTCATAGCTTTAAATTTGTTCCTAGATTTATATCTGTAGTTTTTTTGTGTTTAATTTGGAGTACCTATAGAATGAGGACACTGGGGGGACGGATGGCCTAAAAAAGGAAGATAGTAGAATCTAGTTATAAGAAAGTACAGAAGGCGCAATATGTGAAAATATTTAATCAGGAAAGAAGGTGGGGCAATAGCAAAGATGGAGGAGCATGAGGAGGGCTAAGCCAAGCAAAAACTATATGAAAAGCTCTGCAGAATCATCCATGCATGCTAAATAATAATACTGCTATAAGTCATGAGTTATTAGGCAAAAATCCAGTATCAGATAATGGGATGCATCTTATGAATTTTTTGAATATAGAAACTCCTTTACTTCTCTCCCAAAATGACAAGCTTCTCTTACAACTTTTGGTTACCCAATGTTACTGTTTGATAAGACCACACTGCTGAAGAATGCACATACCTGCACTGAAATATATAGATAAGTCAAGCTGGAACAAATCTGGAAGATTCCTTCATGGAATCAATTGCTATATAGGTTACTGGGGAAGAAAAATAGTACTAAGCAATGAGCTTTATGATCTACAACACCAGCTTGTCAAGAAAGATCCATAATTTTTTTTCCATTTTCTGGGACTGTTATAGCACTAACCTGTCAAAGAGGTACTCGTACTTTTAGCATGGTTAAGACCCCATAACTAAGCAGAGCTTAGGATACGGTTGAATACTTAACTCAGTGGTAGAGCTCAAGGCCCTGGGTTCTGTCCTCAACTCCAAGAAAGGAAATACAACAAGCAAGCAAACAAAAAAATAAACAAAAGGGCTTAAGCTCTAGGAGGGAACTTACTACTGTTGTTTAGCTAAATTGACACAGTGCCAAAATGACTTCAAAATAGTTGTTAATGCCCATAGATAAATGTTACACTCACCATTCATTAGAGCATCATGTCTTTACAAGGAACTACAGTGATTATAGAGACTCATGGCCACTGATGAGAATAAATGATTTTGAGTGCTTAGCTCTTAGCAAGACATTCATACTGACTCTGTCTCAAGAGACACTGTAGAAAAGGTATAAGAAAGAATGTAAGAGCCAGAACAGAGAAGAGGGCTTTGAAATGCTATTGAAAACATGATCTCACAATAGCTATGGTCATCTGCACTGAGGCTGCACAAGCCTAAGCCTATTATCAATCAGTCACTGAATCAGAAGAGCCTCATGAGTTTATATGCTTCCCTTCTTAACCTTTAGAAGATCAGTCATTGTCTTCAGCTGTACACACACCCGTGAGTCCACCAACCTGTACTAGACAGTTCCAAACACATGGTGACTCAGATGGTCATCCTTAAACTCACAAAACAATATAACAAATATGAATGTGGGTAAAGGGACTTGGTGGGGTGTAGGACTTGGGGCACAGAGATGAGGGAGGAGAATGAGAGTAACAAACTGCATTGTACATTTGTATCACATTGTCAAAGGACAAACACAATGAACAATAACAGCAATAAACCAGTGTCAGAGGAACAAGAAGATATATCACCAATGAAATTGTAATATGGTTTAACCTGTATTTCTTAGTAAAGCATAGCAAATCCAGAGAGAGTGGGATAATACATTCAGAATTTTAACTGACAAAAGTGACAACCAAAGAATTGTAATCCTGCCTTCAGATGCAAGTAAAGGATGAAAGCCTTTCTCATCCGAATGAAAATTGAAGAAATTTATTACCATCCAGCATCACTTACAAGAAATGCTAAATGGAATTCTTCAAGGTGGAAGGAAGTCATACCACTAAAAGGCATCTCCTCAAGACTATACATCTTTCTGATAAATTAGAGAATCAAATGCAGAAACCCTAAAAATGAAGTGACCACATGGAAATCAAGCATACCTTGCTATCTTGCTTATTCATTTACATTTATTGAAAAATGTTACTATAAGACATTTTGAAAAAAGTACAGTATAAAAATGTTAATATCAAGACATCAAAAATTTAAAAATATGTAAAGTTATCAAAAAATTTTAAGAATGAAATTTACCAACCTGAATTAGTATGTATTAACTACAAGATGCTTTCCGCAGGCTGATAGCAGACACTCTAGAAAGTGCATCAACAGGAAACTGCCCCATTCAGGGGCCATGGTTTTTGCCAGCTGAAAAACATCCTGGTATGGACTCTAAGAAGGTATAAGTAAGAGGCCAGAAAAAAAGAGGAGGGGAGGGAAAGAGGAAAGGGAGAGAGGGAGAGGACACTTTGATTTGCTTCTCTCCTTGAGAGAAAAGCTCTTGAGAACTCTTGGTGCTGCTTCTGCTGAATCATGTTGCTATTTGCTTTTTTCTGTTCTGCTGTTTGCTCTCTCACTGGACTGCTTGTATCCTGATGACAAAGGGTGGGAATAAGCCAAGGAACTGCTAACGAGCTCCATATCTCCTGTCCCTATTAACCTCTTTTCTCTCCTTCCTAGGGTCGGGGGTTTAAAGGGTTGTAGAGGGGTTTAGGAACAAAAGGAACCTAACCAGCAGGAAGTAGCTAAAGAGATCTATGCCCCTCTCTATACTAACCTTTCTCTCCTACCTGGTGTTGGGGTGTTGAAAGGGATTGAGGTGGAGAAGGGGAAAACAAAAGACATGAGGAACTTCAACTAAATTAGGTTAAAAAATCAAAGCCTATAATATATTAGTAGCATATCTACCTTATTGGTAACTATCAGTTCCCTAATTGGCCCTAAGACCCACAGAACAACAGGGAAGTTATACGTGGTATTGGAAATCTAACCAACTACCCTGGGCTGGAGGCATCTTGGAGAAGAACCAACAATCACTTCACTAAACAAGCACAATTCATAACTAACTCTAAATATTTTTTCCTATATACCACAAGTGAGCGTAGTCCTTACCTCTCATCAAGGAAATTTCTCTTTGGGAAAGATGGAGATCATTACAGAGAAACACAGTCAATCAAAATACATAGTTGTAGAGACCACTATACCCTTTTCCCTACTAATCTCCTACCTAAGGTTGCAGGGGGCAGGGGGTGGAAGAGAGTTAAAGGTGCTTAAGAAGTCTAAATAAAGTAGGTATGGTAAAAAAATCAAAGCCTACACAGTCCCCTCTACCCAACGGTCAGGAAACATGACTGAAGGTATGGAAGAAAGACTGTAGGAAATGCTGAGAGTAGGAGAAATAGTTTTACCCAGAAAAAAAAGCATACCAATGGATTAGCCAATACCAAATGGTTTTCCATAGAAACATACAAAATGTGACATTATAAAATAAGCAGGTTATATTTAGGAATACATTATATATAGGAATATGTATGTGTGGGTACATAAATGTGTGTGTGTGTCCATATATGAATGAAACAGTTATTAATGAAAGAAGAAACCATGAATTTGAAGAAAGGGCAGATATATGGAGAGTTTTGGAGGGAGAAAGGGAGAATTATGTTATAATCTATGGCAGAAATGAAATATTAAATTGTGAAAGAACTTTTATTCACCTATTCAGTTGTTGTCTCTGAGGATTACTGCCTCTGTTTCCTAACCTAGACCTAGTCCTGGAAGCTTCTAACCTCTGTGCAATCTAATCCAGGCCTGGAATGTTTTCAGCCTCGGAGAATTACTGCTTAATAAGTTCACTCTTTCTTGTTTTTACTGAACTCTGCTGGCTGGTTCAATTCAGCTGTTCTGGCTCAAACTCCTCTCCCAGCTGATTTATTCCATTTGGCTTGTCTCTTGGACTATGAATTGCTTTGCTTGGTTTCAGGCTAACTCCAGAAATCTTTTCTAATCTTTGGCTTCTTCTCATTCTCTGGTTCATTGTCTCTTCACCTGAGTTCTCTCTCTCTCTGCAACCTGCCTATTACTGTTCCAGTAAAAACTGTATCCTCTTTCTTTGCATTGCCACTAAAGTAGCTTCCCTTTCCTCTCCTCGTGAGAGCTGGGCATATCCTATTCTGTCAGATCTTTCCCTCATTTGTCACCTTTCCTGCCACACATTTAGACATCGCTTTCAAACATGGTTGCTTCCTTTTACAAACTAACTTTACCTTTATTGGTTGGGATTAAAGGCATGCTTGGATCTAAGCTTTTCTTTACCTGATACATCCTTAGAAGAGGCTGTCTTGAACTCAAATCTGCTTGCCTTTGTTTTTTGTATTAAAGGCATATTGTATTCCAGCTGGATCACACAGACTTAGAGGGTCTTTGGATGTGATCTCTTGCCAGAGCAGCCATATCTTGAATTAAAATTCCTCTACACTCAATTATTTTATTTATTGTAGTATTTACTTTATTGTGATGATATGGGTTTGAACACATAGTTTTTCTGAGATATGTCGATATGTATGTGAATGAAAATATATTTTGTGTACAAAAACACATAAACACAAACATATACTAATAACTTAACACATTTATTCTATACATTTGTTTTCATTTAAAAGTTTATTTTTTTAATTATTTACAATTTTTAGAGGTGTGTTTTATAATCCTTGACTAATTTCCTTAATACTTTTGAAAATATCCTTTTTTTCTTAATGTATTTAAGATTCCACTTCTCATATATACATTTTATATGTGGGGATGATGTAATTTAAACAAAATCCTCTTCTTTCATTTTTTCCACACTCAAGTAATTACATCTGTTAGTAATACTCAGAATTTGAGTTGAAATACTGAAAATTCAATTTCCCCTGGATTTTGTCATTAACTTTATTCTCACTGATTTTGTTTGGGTTCAGACCCTCAGCATGTCACTGTCTATATTTTATATCGTATTAACATAATGCTAAAATAAAACATTTTCTCTCTCTCTCTCCTTTTTTTTTGCCAACTCTCAGCTTGAAAACTTGTTCTAGGTTTTAATTAGGCATGCACTGAAAGGCCTGTGTGAAATTTTCAGCATCCTGCTAGAGATAACTTTGCATAGATTTTTTAGGTTTCTATGTTTTTTTAGCAGGAGAATTTACAGCTTTGTCCATACTTAACTTTTCAAGGATAACACAGTAAAACATCATAAAAAATAAAGATTGTATCTGCTCTGGGAACAGAAGCAGATCTGTCTGCTGTCTAGGATGAAGATGCTAATGCCTCCTTGTGGAGCAAACATTGAACAGTTGGATCCTCAGCTCTCATTGGAGATTTGTTTCTTAGCTTCAGGCTCCTCATTTGGAAGTAAATCTCTTGCACCTTTCTGGGCCACTCTCTTTGCATTGGTGGAATTCCAGGGCACAAAGAAACAAAGCAAACATGAGGCTCTGACTGGCTCTTCTCAGAAATAAGAAATCCCCTTTTATCTGATGGAAGAACTTGTAAATTTCCGGAAGACTCGGGCAAGTTAGCTTTGTCAACATGTAAGCAGGGAATAATCTTAGCCTCATTTTGTATAGTACTAAGACTAACATAGATTCATTGCAAGGCTTTTGCCAGGTTGTTTTTCTTGATGTTACAACTATAAACCACCACTTTCAGCAGTGGAGTTAGTTTTACCATTGAACTTCAACTGTACTTTACAATCATCAAATCTCACAGTGATGATTTTCTAAGTCAACTCCAGCAACCAAGTTTGCACTGCCTTCTCTGTGTGCCTAAGGCCAGTCTTAATTATCACAATCAAACATGAGCCTGTTTAGAGATTGTCAGGGACTTTTCTAACCTGAGATCTTAGCAATAAGTATTTGTTTGGATCTTTTAGATTTCAAGCCTCTTTCATTTTCTTCTTCACCCCAATATTACCACTTCCTTCTAATAATAAATTCTTTAGTACTCCAAAAAATATTCCTTTCCTGTTGCTTTGATAAAATACCCTATAGACAGCAAGTAAGGAAATGAAGGGGAGGTCCTCCTCCCCTTCCATTTGACTCTAGCTTATCAAGTCTCATAAGGAAATGAAGTGCTTATTTAGGCTTACAGTTCCAGAGGGATGAAGTCTGTTAATGCAGGAAAGACAGGTGGAATGTGCAGGAAGTTGGCTGTTTTCATTCATGCTTAAGAAACAGAGAAATCAGCAAGAAGGGTGAATCTATAATTAATCCCTCAAAGCCCAACAACAAAGTTTACTTCCTATAGGAAGCCAACTTCTAAAGGTTTTATAACCTCCCAATAAAGTGCCATCTACTAGGCACCACGTGATTAAACACAGGAGCCCATGGGGGCGTTTCCCATTCAAACTACACCACACAACCTGTGTTCATCCTTAGATACTCAAACTATTGTCTACCAAGTTGTAATTTCAACTTGTACCAGTTGATGAGAGTCCCATTCCACCCAGGGCTAATGCACATGGCTGTGTTTCCTGTGATTTTTAGGATTGCCATTTAGGAAACTAAAACCTCAATAATTATCATATAAAACAAAATATTTATTAGGAAATTCCATGTGTACCTTATAATTATTTTACAATTGGTATAAGGCTTTATATTTATTTTTATAACAACTAAATAAATACTTATTTGACTTGCCTAGAGTAGATAATTACAAATCAACTCATGTATATGATTATGGCTTAGCCTTGAATTCAAGATACCAGATTCCAATTGCCAAAATTAAATTTAACCTTGATTTAATCTCATCACTTTGTAGTAAGTGTTACATTAAAAACTGGGATTAAACACTGAATAAGATTCACTTTTGCTAGATCCTGGAGAAGATATACGTCCTCAGCTTTCATTTAGACATTAATGCCAATGCCAACCTTTCCTTCAAAACCCGTAGGGTTTGGCTTACTTTTAGCTATTTGCTATACTACAATGTGGAAATGAGGCACGGTATCAAAGAGTTCTAGATCAGCCTGGATTTCTGCTTTGAAATAGCAAAAGAATAAAGAAGCAAGTCTTTGACTTCAGGAAACTTGTTTATCAAGAGAGTGCTTGATGAGTGGACACAAACCTCTTGTTTTTCCCCAGGACAGAAAGACACAAAGAGCAACAAGGAAAAGCAGCATCATATGAGCTATGGATGTCCGTCCATGGCTCTTGTTCTAGGCACCTTACTGTGGAAAACAGCATTCTTTGGGATGGTCACATATTTTAAACAGCAGAACATTTCTGAAAATCTTGACATAATTCTTCCTTGGAACCTTAGCTTTCACCCTTCTCATTAGTAGCTGAATTCTCCATTTCCAGATCCATATGGGCCAAAGTCATTCTATTCCTTCTATTCCTTTCAGTTCTTGCTTCATGTCGTCAACTTCCTTAAACATGCCAATGAAAGTAGATCTCAACCTATACATTTTCTTTTGTTTTTTCCTTTTTAATTAAGTTTTTATTTTTTATATTAATTACAGTTTATTCATTTGTATCCCAGCTGTAGCTCCCTCCTTCATTCTCTCCCAATCCCACTCTCCCTCATCTCCAATTCCTCTCTCCAATTCCACTGATTAGGGGAGGTCCTCCTCCCCTTCCATCTGACCCTAGCTTATCAAGTCTCATCAGGACTGGGTGAGTTGTTCTCCTCTGTGGCCAATCAGTTCATGTCAGAGGCAGTCCCTGTTGCTATTACAATGGAACCCACTTGGATACTGACCTGTCATGGGCTACATCTGTGCAGGGGTCTTAGGTTATCTCCATGCATGGTCCTTGGTTGGAGTATAGGAAGTCATATGAAAGAAGGGGGAGTTAGTATGACATGGAAATGATAGGAGCTCCAGAAGGACCAAATATATTTGGGTACAGGGGTCTTTTCTGAGACTGACACTCCCCCAAGGACCATGTATGGATATAACCTAGAACCTCTGCTCGGATGTAGCCCCTGGTAGCTCAGTAACCAAATGGTTTCCCATAGTAAGGGGAACAGGGACTATTCCTGACAGGATCTCAATAGCAGGCTCTTTGACCTCCCCACCCCCCAAGGGAGGAGCAGTCCTGCTAGGCCACAGAGGAAGACTTTGCAACCAGTCCTGAAGATATTTGATAAAACAGGGTCAGATGAAAGGGGAGGAGGTCCTCCCCAATCAGTGGACTTGGAAAGAGGCAGGGAGGAGATAAGGGAGGGTGGGATTGGGAGGGAATGAGGGAGCAGGATACAGGTGGGATACAGAGTTAATAAAATGTAACTAATAATAAAAATTAAAAAAAGAAAAACTTAAAAAAAAAAAGAATCTCAGCATCTACTTTGATACATTGCTTGGTGTAGAGTCTTTCAGAAGCCCATGGTGGTAGGCTCATGTCCTGTTTCCTGTTTTCCCCTTCTTCTAATGTCCATCCCGTTTGTCTTTCTGAGTGAGGATCATCTTATCCAGGGACCTCCTTCTTGCTTAACTTCTTAAGGTGTACAGATTTATTATGTTTATCCTATATTAAATGTCTAGTATCCACTTATAAGTGAGTATATACCGTGTGTCTTTCTGTTTCTGGGATCACCTCACTCAGGGTGATCTTTTCATTATAATTACTTTTCCCTTTGTTTTAGTTTGTTCTCATGTTGTTGAGATAAAACTCTGACCAAAATTGATGTGGAAAGGAAAGGGTCAATTTGGCTTACATTTTCATATCACAGACCACCATTCAGAGAAATCAGGACCGGGAGTCAAGACAGGAACCTTGAAGCAGGAATTGAAACAGAAATCAGTAATATTGCTTACTCATCTGTTCTCTGAGGATTGCTCAGTTTTCTCTCTTACATAACTCAGGACCAAATATCCAAGAGTAGCACTGCCCACAGTAGGCGTGGACCTCTCACCTCAATGAGAAATCATGAAAATGTCCCACAGACTAGCTCGCAGGCATATCTGATTTCAGAACTGCTATTCTTTCTTCCCAGATTACTGTAGTTTTTATCAAGTTGACAAAAAATACCAACAAAAACTACTGACTCCTTTTCAACTTGACATGTAAATGACCACTATTCAATCTCAGCCTTTCCTTTTTGGTATATTCTAAATTATTATTGTCATGTTTATTTCATAATATAAAACATACAATAACCTTAAAATCCTATAGTTTTTTTTTAAATCAACTACTTTAAAATTTATCTTTTTTGCAATATCCAATATCTTTTCAAAGTTTTAAGTGTAGCTTATTTGGGATACTAGAAAATCGAAAATAAGGACTATACTTTTTATTCCAAGAGGGAAGAACTAGTTCATAGTTACAGTTAGATGGAAACAACCCAAAATCTAACAGTATAAATAGGCCAGTGTCTAATGTCTGAAACTCAGTCATGATCTTCTGGGTTCCAGATGGCTGGGGAAAGTACAATTCTCCATCTCTACCATGCACAGCACACCCATGAGGTCAGATCATCTTTCCACAGCTGCTGCTGAGGTCAGACCATTTTTCCACAGCTGCTGCTGTCATGCACAGTAATGCCAAATGACTAGGATCACTGATGCTAGAGTCTGCACTGCAAGTGAAACCATACCTTCATTAAAGCCCTTCTGGTTTTTCTTCAGTTAGTCTGACCTTGTCACCTGGTGCCAAGCCTTGGCTTATCTCCATGACAATTTCAATTCTGGAGTTTCCATTGAAATTGAGGAATAATCTTACCAATGACCTCTCCTTCCTTTCCTTTCCTTCACCCTGCCCCAGAATGCCAAGACTGAATTTCTTCCCTTGAAACTTCACACCTTCAAAACAAGCACGTGTGGGAGACTCACACACAATGAAGATCAGTTGCCAGCTTGAGATCAAATCTTGGTCCTCTTTGGACCACAGTTTTGGTGTGATGACTCCTAGGAAATACTTCTTGAATATGAGGCTTCGATGATTTTGGTCTCTTGTTAATCCCAGTTGATATTTCAGCCTCAAAAAAAAAACAGTATCATTTGTCTCAGAAAAGCAATGGTTTCACTTCAGTGGTGTTAGTTTCTTGGTTACTGCAGCTGATTCTGTAGCCACAGCTGGCCAGAATTCATAATTCAAATATATTACACAGATGGCTCTGATAGAGCCTTTGCTCCTTTCTGAAGCTTCACCTGTTAGGTCTTCATCATCTGCATTCCCCTTAACAATTTTATCTTCTAAGCTTTCTAAAACAGACATTAAAGCTATAAGCATTCAGTGGCATTTCCAGCCCCAAGTTGTAAAGTCTTTCACAGTCCTCACAAGCACAATACAGCCACGTCTGTCCCAGCAATAGCCTATAACCTGGTACCAATTTCTTTCCTATTTTGTTTCTATTTGCTATGATAAAACACTGATCAAAAGCAAGTTGGGAAAGAAAGGGTTTCCTTTACCTTAAACTTCCAGATAACATTCCAGTAATGTGGGACAAACTGAATGTAGAAACTGAAGCAGAGTACATGGAAAAGTACTGCTTGCTGCTCCCAATGGTTTGCTCAGCTTACTCTTTTATACCACCCATGAACGCTTGCTCAGGGGTGGTACTGTAAAAGTTAGAGGACCCTGATTGTGCTCAGATTCATTAGAATAGGAAGAACGTGTTTTTCATAAGTCAAATACATTTTAGACTAAGACTTTTTTCTTATGTTCTCGGCCTATATCTAAGCCAATTGCTGAAGTCTAATTCATATACATATTATACCAGTGTATAGACTAGTCAGAACTCAGTGCTCAGTAGTCCTATAAACTGAACATGGAAAACTATGATCATGAGAAGAAAACTGGCCAATAGACATTAAAGGACAGAAAGAAAGATACAGGACTGGAAGAACTAATCATATACCACAGAGAAGATATTTAACTCTGTGAGTCTTAGTTTCAGAAACTGTAAAGCATGAATAATGATGTCTGTGTGTGAATAATATGGCTACTGCTTATGACATATAGCCAATATAATTTCTTAGCATAATGAATAATATATTACATATTCTCTATATGCATCTCTACATCTCTTTTCATCTATGCAACTACAAACTGACTGCTTTTAATGTCAAATGTTCAACAAAATTATTATATTCTATCCAAAATATCTCCTAAGGTCTGTTAAAATCTCTTTATTCGTTTTTATCTGCTCTGTACTTGCTAGCAATGTTTTAAAGGAGGACAAAATATGAAACTTATCTCAAATATTTTGACATTTTAATACTTAAATTAGTAGTTGCTATTGTGAAAAGCATATTTAGTAATTGTAATATAAATATTTCCAAATGATTTTTTGTTATTTTAATTTATTATTTGCAATTATCCTGGGTCAGTTTATGGTGCTTTACACTGTACATAGCTAAAAATGTTCCCTGAGAAATAACCTAAATTTAACCAGTAACTTTTTTTCTGTGTCATTTCTATTAGGCTCAATTACTTGAGGACAGAAAATTAATATTAGGGCTAACAATAGTTACTTATATAACATTATATCTTAATGAGTTTGAAGTGTTAACACTGACAGAGAGACTTATACCTTAAAACTAGTACACATTAATTGAAAAGCTATGTTATAATCAGAAGCCAAATCAAATAGTCCAGACTCTTAGCAAGGACATGATTCAAATGTGTCAGCCTCTGTGGTAGCAACTGAGAGTACTTCAGAAGTTCTCAAAGATTTTAAGCATGCTTTAAACACAAATATAAAACTGCTTCCTGTAGTTAAACTGACCTTATCAGTAGACTTTGGGCATCTAATCTATATAATGAGTTCTTTTTATTTTACAAACATTAACATGCAAACTTTTTTGTTTCTTCAAATTATCTGTATATTTTTTAAAAGTTGCTATTAAAAAGAGTTTAAAAGCACTGAACTCTTCCAAAATTACTTTAAACCTTAGAAGTTCTATATTTTCCTTTTATTGAAAATAGCTTTTTTTCCCTAACATAATAAATCCTGATTATGGTTTTCCCTTCTTCTATCTTCCCAGCTTCTCCCAGCTTCCTACATCCTCTTCCATCTACCTCTATTCTCTTTGTCATTAGAAGACAAACAGCCTCCTAAGTAATAATAATATAATTAATAAAATATAATATTATGAAATAAAATAATATATCATAATAAGACAAAGTAAAAAACAGAAGGAAAAGATTGAAAGAACAGGCCCATGAAACAAATATAGATGCAGATTCAGGAATCCACAAAAATGATAAACTGAAAGCTACAATATATAGGCAAAGGATTTGCAATTTTTAAAAGTCAAATTTGGTAAGTATGTAAACAATAACACAGTAAATATTCCTCTAACGTAAATATTTTTTTGTCTAATGTACCTCTTGACTTCATCATCTGAAGAATGAATTATCATCACTACTTAAAAAAAAAACATGGAATCTAACTATTTTGAACAGTAATTTTGAGTTCTGGTAGTGCAGTTATTTACAGACAATACTGAAGGCAGAAATGAATTTGAATTGATAGCAGATGTTCTTAGGAGTTCCTTTAAAATGTTAAAAACATTTCTTATGAATGGCCAATTATAGATCAATAAATCAAACTCAAAATCCAAAGAAATAATCTGCTCATATCTGCTTACTTGGCAATTGACATGCTGGAGAGGTTGTGGGGAAAGGGGAACCCTCCTCCACTGCTGATGGGAATGTAAACTGGTACAACCACTTTGGAAGTCTATCTGGCGCTTTCTAAGACAATTAGGAATAGTGCTTCCTCAAGACCCAGCTATACCACTGCTAGGCATATACCTAAAATTTGCTTAAGAACACAACAAGGACATTTGCTCAACCATGTTTATAGCAGCTTTATTTGTAATAGCCAGAACCTGGAAACAACCCAGATGTCCATCAACGGAGGAATGGATGCAGAAATTGTGGTATTTTTACAAAATGGAATACTACTCAGTAATCAAAAGGAGGAAATCATGAAATTTGGAGGCAAATGGTGGGATCTAGAAAAGATCATTCTTAGTGAAGTATCCCAGAAGGAGAAAGACAAACACGGTATATACTTGTTTATATAGACCTATAAGATATGATAAACATAGTGAAATCTATACACCTAAAAAAGATAATCAAGAAAGCAGACACGGGGTAAGATGATCAATCCTCATTTAGAAAGACAAATAGGATGTGCATTGAACGTATGACAGGAGTCTACCACAGAAGGCATCTGAAAGACTCTACCTAGCAATGTTTCAAAGCAGATACTAAGACTCATAACCAAACCTTTGGCAGAGTGCAGGGAATCATATAAAAGAAGGGGAGTTAGTCTGATGGGGAAAGGATAGGAGCTCCACAAGGACCAAACTTATCTGGGCACAGGGTCTTTTCTGAGACTGACACTCAACTCAAGGACCATGTATGGATATAACCTGAAACCTCTGCTCGGATGTAGCTCATGGTAGCTCAGTAACCAATTGGTTTCCCATAGGAAGGGGAACGAGGACTATTTCTAACAGGATCTCAATGACCTCCCCCCCCCAAGGGAAGAGCAGTCCTGTTAGGCCACAGAGAAGGACTTTGCAGTCAGTCCTGAAGATACCTGATAAAACAGGGTTAGATGAAAGAGGAGGAGGTCCTCCCCTATCAGTGGACTTGGAAAGGGGCAGGGAGGAGATGAGGGAGGGAGGATGGGATTGGGAGGGAATGAGGGAGTGGGATACAGCTCGGATACAGAGTTAACAAAATGTAACTAATAAGAAAAATTAAAAAAATTAAAAAATATACAAACTTATCTTAAAAAAAGAAAGTTTTACTGGAGTGTGATGGAAGATGAACATGTTTTGGGGAGGAGTTATTTTCTTGTTTATTTACAATTACTATTGCTTAAAATACTAAATAGTAATATAAACATTTATTTGCCCTACTTTATCAACTATAGATATGTTTCAAATCTGAATGTGACAAATTAATGATTCTAAAGAAAGTCAAATAATTTTCTCAATGGCTTTAGAAAGTGAATATTTGTCCAAAAGAACATAAAACACAAATAGTTGTATACACTTGTATTCAGATTTTATTGTTATTTAAGTTAGATTTAATTTCATTGTATATCTGAAACGATTTTTATTTTTTTGTTTATCAGTTGATGGACAACTAGGCTGTTTCTATTTCCTGGATCTTGTGAATAGAGCAGCGGTGAAAATAAATGAGCAAGTTACTCTGTAATAAGATATAAATTTCTGTTGAAACTTGCCTAAGAGTTGTGTATCTGTATAGAATGGGAAAAAATATATATGTAGAGATGCAGATAATTCAGGCCTAGAGAGACAAATACTACATCTTTCTGTTCATATGTAGATCCCAGGTTCAAACTTTAGTTTCAAGTGTCTAAGTAGGAGCCCTTACAGAAGCCAGACAGGGATCACTGAAGAGAGGTCTTAGAGGAGGAGGGTAGTAGAACTTAGTTGAGAGATTGGTAATAATGAGTGTAGAAAGGCTCAAACAGGGTTAGTGGTGAGGGATGGAGACACAAGAAAACTTGGAGGGAGGGGCAACCAATGTGCAAGCTACATGAAAAATTATACATAAACCCATAATTCTGTAAATCAATAGAAATATAAGTTAAAAACAGGCAGAAAAGGGCTATCCTGAATGGACAGGATGTGCTACTCCTGGATGTCATTTTTTTATTTTAAAATTTATTTATTACAACTTATTCACTTTGTATCCCAGCTGTAGGCCCCTCCCTCATCTCCTTCCAGTCCCATCCTTCCTCCCTCTTCTTTCCTATGCCCCTTGCCTAGTCCCCTGATAGGGGAGGTCCTCCAACCCTTCTATCTGACCCTAGCCTATCAGGTCTCATCAGGACTGGCTGCATCATCTTTTTCTGTGGCCTGTTAAGGCTGCAACCCTCAAGGAGAGGTGATCAAAGAGTTTGCCACTGAGTTCATGCCGAGACAGTCCCTTCTCCCCTTACTAGGGAACCCAGGAGCCTAACACAGAGGGCCTCGGAAGGACTCCACCCAGCAGAGTATTGAAGCAGTTGCTGAGACTCATAGCCAAACTTTGGTAGAGTGCAGGGAATCTTATGGAAGAAGGGGGAGATAGAAAGACCTGGAGGGGACAAGAGCTCCACAAGGAGAGCAACAGAACCAAAAAATCTGGGCACAGGGGTCTTTGCAGAGACCAATAGCTCAACCTGAATGTCATTGATAATCAAGCAAAAATTCGAATGCTGGATATGCAGCACCTACTTTGGAGGTATTTGGTGAGGGAGGATCCACAGCGCCCCCCCTCCAATAACATGGGCTCTTGCCATTCCTTTTGGTTTCATACTGGAACTAGATGATCAGACCTGATGGCCAAATAGCTTACCTATCTATAAACTCCATGACATACAATCTCAACCTTTCAGGCAAGATGTTCCTACTTGTGCAATAGTAAAACAAGCTATCATGGGAAAACTGATGAAAATGAGATTAGACTTGAAACCTGCTCTAAAAGAAGGAAGGCATGTATGGTATTATAAAACTGCTCAAAATTCCATGGCTGGGTTATGGATTCTAGGGAAGACCTTGTTTCCTCATTTCTGTGGTGTAGTTAAATTGGCATGACACCAAATTGTAGTCTAAATGGTTTCTTTTATAATCATAAGCAAATACTATGCTCATCCTTAATCAGAGAAGCTTCTCTCTTCAGTGAATGGTGAAAAATTCAGAAATTCATGGCTGCTCAAGATGCTTGGAATAGATGATGGTTGTTATGGATTTCACCTTAAAATGGACATTCATAGCACTCTCTCTAATACTCAGGGGGAATTATAGCAGAAAGAGCAGAAGAAATATGAGCCTTAAAATAAGGGAAATAGATGCAAAATATTACAGTAGGGGCATAACAGCCATTGCAAATATGATCCCTCAACAGCTGCTGTTAGATGCATTGTCATCAGGCTCCAAATGGATAGTCAAAACTCATGGCAACAAAGATGGTCCTGGTTAGTACTAAAGTGTCACCAAATTAAGAACAAGCACATGAATGTGAGAAAGGAGCCTGTAAGAATGAGGAAAGCCCAACATGGGAAACAGGATAATAAAAGAGTATGAGGGAAGAGAAGAAACAGAATGATTATATGAATTGCATGAATTTGCTAATGGACAAATTTAATCAATTAAAAAAATACAAACAGGATGTTATTTCTGAATTTTTCAGTAATGGATATTAAATAATTTTCCCCTCCAAAGACATGACATCACAAAATTGTGAAGATTCAAATGAAACACTGGTCAAAGTTGTACAATAGCAAGGCATTTATTTAAAAGCATATAAAATATTTATTTATTGAAATCTTTTGCATTAGTTTTGAAAGAGACAAAGTTTTAAAAGTGACAAAATATTCATGTAACACTTTACATGGTCATTGAAATGATGACTAAATATGTCAAATAGTGTTAAATTTAATTAGTCACCATGGAATTACATATTCAAATCCTTGTGCAATGCTACTATTATGAGCATTACAAGTGAAAAATGAAAAAGACTGACACCATGTGTTGACAAGGATGTGGAGCAGCTGCTCCTGGGAGCTTGCATTATTAGACACAATTGTAAAACAACTTGTCAGTATCCATTAATGTTGAAGACCTGCATACTTTCTGAAGCAGCAAATCACACAGGTATGAAAACATCAAAATTATGTATATGTGCACAGTGAAATAAATACCAGTGATCCATAGCGTCACAATTGTAATAGTTCTTTATGA
Source organism: Meriones unguiculatus (assembly GCF_030254825.1). Classification (NCBI taxonomy): domain Eukaryota; kingdom Metazoa; phylum Chordata; class Mammalia; order Rodentia; family Muridae; genus Meriones; species Meriones unguiculatus. The sequence continues at coordinate 7,907,505 of NC_083368.1, read as the reverse complement.
AGGTTAACTAACCTTCATTGTCACCTAAGTGTGCACCTGTGAGCACATTTTCAGAAAGTATGAACTGAATTCAAATGAAAGTTTGGGTATTTGTCATAAGACAGGGCAATAGAGAATGTCAGAGGACCACCCACACCCCGTTTCTCTGCTTCCTAGCTGGCTATAAAGCAAACTCTTCTGCTCAACCACATCATCTCTCCCTTAGCGGAGTAATAATACTGAGAGCATGGGCCAACATAAATCTTCCCTACATTAGCATATGTCTAATGAGGATTTTTGACACAGTGAAATGAATCTTCACAAGTACAGTCCTAGTAAACATGGTTGTGGTCTATCTTGGGTTAGTATTCCATCTGTATCGCTCACTGATTATTACACAAGTTGTTGATCAATAAAGCCACCCAGGAAAGAGCTAATGTTGTATAAATTCTGGACAAAAGTTTGAAAAGAAGGACAAAATAGCTTAGCATGTATGTTTGCTGCTGGAAAAAATTGTACAAATTGGAAGAAAAGCTATTAGGAGCTTCTGGGATGATACTGATTCTTTTTCTTGATCCCTCTCTCATAACATTCAAGGCTTTTTATTATTTATCTATTCTCGTGCTCCTTTTTATCTATTCTGTTGATTAAATAAAAGATGTACTTTCTATTCTTCCTAAAAACGAATTAAGGGAAATGTTTAATGTTTCTTGGACTTGTAATGGACAAGCTGTACACCACCATTTCACTAGGGCAAATGAACATCCTGAAATCATTCTTGGTGTTCCCTCAAAGAATATAATTAGAAAGGTTTTCATTGAATCGCACTCATATAAACTCTTCTGATTTTTTTCAGTTAAAATACTAACATTTATTGTAAAAATAAAAAATTTTGGCCATTGTGACTGTTTGCTGAAGTTCCAGGCTTAAGACTGGCCATTCTAGCTAAGGTATATCTTGACCCTCAGTTTATGCCTTGAATAGCATAGGGGGAATAGATTCTCACAGAAGGGACAGTTAACTCTCCAATCACTACTCTTTATTTAGTTCAATAACTTTTATTTTAAAAGAAGCAGCATTGTCCAGTTAATTGACTTGTGTGCCTGGACAAAAGGAAAGTCTCTTGTGATCCAAAATTTCCCAAATGTTTAGGGGACAGTAGCTGATCAGAAGATATCTGTCAACCGAAAGCCTAGAATAACACTCAATTCCAATCACTACTTTTAATTTTTGTACCTGCATTCTTGCCTGTTCTACTGGAATGCCCAGACCTAAAAAAGAAAACCTCTCTTCTGAGAACTCTCTGCTCTAGTCATCATGGTTCCAAGCATGTTTACATCCCAGAAAATACTTTAAATACCTACTTTTTGATAATTTGTGTGCTGTTATCTTCACTGTCATGAGCTCCTACTCTTAAAATCTTTAAAAAAAAATATTGTCTTCATAGTAAATGCGGAAAACCATAGGTAAGTGAGCACATTAAATGTATAACAATTAATCACAACACAAATAGATAAATTTTAAACTTGGGGAGTGTTTATGTATGTTATGGCTGAAAGGGATTATAATTAGCATTATTACAGCCACTCCATAGGTCTTTGACTTTCTCCAAATATTTAATAATTCTCAAATTAATTTGAAACCCAAGCATAAACTATATTACTCTAGCACATGAAATATAGCACATAAGCTGTATCATTCAGAACAATTCATTTTTTGATCTTTTTGTAAACATTAATTGTCATCACAGGGAAAGTTGTAATATAAAAAATACATATGTAAAAAATACAAGCATTTTAATAATCTTGACTCACATGTGATGCAGTATTGGTTGATGAGTCTAGAGATATTTTGATAATGGATTAGAGAAATTACAGTCATGTTCTATTCATACTACAATATTTTCCTAAATGAATTAATAAAAAATATATTATCATCCTCTTCTTTTTCTTAATCCTTTTCTGTTATCTTTCAACATTACAGCTTATAAGGCTATTATCTATGTGTTTTTTAATCAAAAGACTGTATGAAAACAAAAAAATATGTATACAGGTAATATAAGGATAACTTGGCAACTGTGATAGTTAATTTTGCTTGCCAACTTGGCAGGGTTTGGACTTACATGAGAAGGAACTGGAACTGAGAGATTGCCTAGGTTAGACTCATTTATGATCATGTCAATGACAGATTTTCTTAGTAAGGTTATCTGGAACAGGAGCACCTACCCAAAATATGGGTTCATCTTTTAATGGTTAGAACTTGACAAGAATTTAAGGGAGACAGAGGAAGAAAATTCTAAAATTAGGCAGATAGTGAAGGAGGAGCATCAAAACAGTGAGCCTAGCTTTAGCTACTTCCTTTTTTTCTCTTTCTCTTTTTTATTTTCTTTTTACTTATCATTCTCTCACACAATACAACCCTATCTCAGCCACCCCTCCCTTCACTCTTCTCCAGTCTGCCTCTCCTACTACCCCTTTCCCCTCTATCCCAGATTTACTGCTCCTCAGTTTCCCTTCGAAAAGAGCTGGTCTCGCAGGGATATCACCTGAATACCACATAACAAGATGTAATGAGATTAGGCACAAATGCTCGTATCAGGCGGGAAAAGTCACTCCCATAGGAGGAATTGTCTTAAGAGCAGGCAAAAGAGTCAAAGACACCTCTATCTACTACCACTGTTAGGAATCTCAAAAAAAATAATAATAATAATAAAACACCAAGCGAAACCCCACAGCATGTAGGCAGAGGATTTAGAACAGACCCATGCAGGCTCCCTGGTTGTTGCTTTAGTCTCTAAGAGTCCCCATGATCCAAGCTTAGTTGATGCTGGGGACCGTGTACTGTCTCGTGGTGTCCTTCACCACTCTAACTCCTACAGTCATTCCTCCCCTCCTCTGCTGTGTTCCCGAGCCCCACCCAATGTTTGCCTGTGGGTCTGCACGTGCTCCCATCACCTGCTGGAGGAAGCTTTTGTAATGATGATTGGGTTAGATACCAATCTATGGGAATAGTAGATATCATCAGGAATACTTTCATTAACTGTTTTTATTTGTTTGTCGGTCATGCTCAATTTCTACCCTAGGTATCTCACTTTGACTCAAAATGACTACTTATTGGTTGTTGTCTAAAGCTAGCCTTTCAGTAGGTTTTATTTATTTTTTCCTTCCCAAGGCCCAAGAATGCCTTTACCAGATAAAATTTTTAAACTTGAGACTCTTACAACCTTACAACATCCATTCAGGTTCCCATTTTCATTTGAATGGCTCATTTAGCTATATGTAACATGCACTGTGAACACCAAAAGGGAGCAGACAGGTTTATCCAGGTCCCATGCTCTACCCAATAGACTATTAAGAGCCAAGGCTGGCTGAATGGCAGCTCTAGATGCTCTCTCCAAAGGCAGAATCTGCTTCTCTGAGCTATGTGAAGTGTTGTGTTCCTGTTTAATAAGCCTCGGCTGTGTTCTGTGACTATAAATGTGTAATTCTTGAGAACTCAGTGAAGAAATAAGACTCAAGCCCCCTATGTTGCAGGACGAAGGAGCTGGGTTCAGTTTTATTAATCACCCTTGCTTCTGACTATGGGTAAAATGTGAACATTTAAAAATGCTTCCTCAAACTTTAGGTGTTCTGACTCCCATCAGGATAGCCTTTAACCTTGACTGTGAGATGAGATAAAACCTCCTTTTTTATATTGAGGTCTTTGATCCACTTGCATTTAATATGATAAGTATGGATCTATTTGCATTTTTCTACATGTAGACATCTATTTAGACCAGCACTATTTTTCGAAGATGCTATCTTTTTTCCATTGTATGATTTTGGCATCTTTGTCCAAAATCAGGTGTCCATAAGTTTGTGGGTTAATTTCTAGGTCTTCAATTCTATTTCATTTATCCACCATTCTGTTTTTATGCCAGTACCATGCAGTTTTTATTACTGTTACTCTAAAGTATAGCTTGAGATCAGGATGGAGATCTTTTATTGTAGAGGATTGTTTTAGCTATTCTGGGTTTCTGGTTTCATTCCATATGAAGTTGAGAATTGTTGAGAATTGTTCTTTCAAGGTCTGTAAAGAACTGTGTTGGTAATTTGATGGGAATTGCATTGAAGATTTCTTTTGCACTGTAGATTTCTTTTGGTAAGATTACCAGTTTTACTATGGTAATCTTGCCAAGCCATGAATGTGGGAGATCTTTCCATCTTCTGATATCTTCTATTTCTTTCTTCAGAGAATGAAAGTTTTTTTCATACAAGTCTTTGACTTGCTTGGTTAGAGTTACACCAAGGTACTTTATGCCCTTTGTGGCTATTGTGAAGGGTGTTGTTGCCCTAATTTCTTTTTTTTATTTATTAATTTTTATTTTTTTATATTAATCACAGGTTATTTACTTTGTATCCCATCCATAACCCTCTCCCTCATTCCCTTCCAATCCTATCTCCCTCCTTCATCTCCTCCCTACCCCTTTCCAGTACCTCCTAGTACTGCTAGGAGAGGTACTCTTCCCCTTCTATCTAACCCTAACTTTTCAGGTATCCTCTGTGGCCTAGCAAGAGTGTTCCTCTCTCAGGGGGGTGGAGAGGAAGGAGCCAGTCTTTGAGTTCATGTCAGAAAAAGTTCCTGTTCCCCTTACTAGGGTTACCCACTTGGTTCCTAAGTTATCATGGACTACGTCCGAGCAGGGGAAATCATGAAATTTGCAGGCAACTGGTGGGATCTAGAAAAGATCATCCTGAGTGAGGTATCCCAGGAGTAGAAAGACACACATGGTATATATTCACTTATATAGACCTATAAGATAGGATAAACATACTAAAATATGTGCACCTAAAGAAGATAAATAAGAAAGAGGAACCGGAGTAAGATGATCAATCCTCAATTAGAAAGACAAATGGGATGGACATGGGAAGTAGGAGAAAACAAGTAACAGCACAGGCGCCTACCGCAGATGGCCTCTGAAAGACTCTACCTAGCAGTGTATCAAAGCTGATGGGGAGACTCATAACCAAACCTTCTGCAGAGTGTAGGGAATCATATGATAAAAGGGGGAGTTAATACGACTGGGAGAGGACAGGAGCTCCACAAGGACAAAATATATCAGGGCACGGGGTCCTCTATGTGACTGTTTCTCCAACCAAGGCCATGTATAGATATAACCTAGAACCCCTAATTTCTTTCTCAGCCCTTTTGTCTTTTGTATACAGGAGGACTACTGATTTTTTTGAGTTGACTTTGTATCCAACCACTTGGCTGAAGGTGTTTATCAGCTGTAGGAGTTCCCTGGTAGAATTTTTGGGGTCGGTCATGTATACTATCATATCATTTGCAAATAGTGATACTTTGACTTCTTTGACAGGTATTTTCTTAAGGATGTTTATCAGCCAGCACTTTTACCTTAAATGCGTCATTGAATGGCTTCCTAATATTTTTGATTGCTCTCATCTTCAATATAGTCTTTATGTTGTTTCAAGAGACAATTAAAAGAAACAACCTGAAAAACCCTTCAGTAGGATTACATAGCTAGATAAGTGGAAACCAATCTCTTGTCTCAAACTTGTTTTGTCTTTCTCCAGTTCAGTTACACACCAGGCAGCCAACAGGGAGTGTCCCTCTTCCTTTGGCTCACTTTGTGTGCTCAGGAGGGTTACTTGCTCTACCTGCTATGCTCTCATCCTGTGACTGCCAGGCTTGTTAATGCTTCACAGCTGAGTTCTGGAAAAATTTTCTGGTTCTAAACCATGTTCTTTGCTGTTTTTTTTTTTTTTTCTTTTTCATAACCGAAAACAGCTGTTATATATTTCTATTCTACAATATCAAGCCAATAGATACATTTACTTTACATTACTTGGCTAGTTGTAGTGCATTTCGGCATTTCACTGTAACTGAAACACAGTTCAACACAGTGATTTATTTTCTGTCTTTTTCCTTAAGAAAAGCTATAGTTGTGAAGCTCTGATTTTGCTTAAAAATAGAACGATATGTACTGTTTCCTATAATGCTGGATTACATACAACTATTTGAAATGCTTTTAAAAAGAAACTCTTGGGGTTTTTGAGGATCCTGCTTGAGGCTAAGACATGGATATATCTATATAGTGTAAAACTGTTGGCGTTTGGCTCGGGCAGTCTCTCATGTAGCTACCAACTTAATCCGTTTTCCCTTCGTCGTCTTCTGCGTATGTCCGTGTCCTGCATTGTCCTGCCTACATCTGTGTCTGACTGGTAGTTTTGCCCTTACTTTCCCCAGTGCACGACCAGCTTCAGCTTCCAGCTATATGTTATGCAAAAAGTCACATTTCTTTCTCAGCTAGTAGGCTGGGGAAGGTCACCCCAAAACCCCCTCCACTGGCAGCTCCCCTAAATTTTCAAGGCAGATAAAGAAGTAGTCATCTACATATCCTGTTAGACAGGCATTACTGGCTTCAAATAACAATTAAGGACAGACTTTTTCATAGCCAGAAAATACACTATTTGTTGTATACTCCAACAAGAAACAAAAATTAATGATTAAATGTATGAACTTGCATAAATATATTTTTAAAAGCTAAGTTGCATATATTCTAAAGCTCTGACAGTTAAGATATAAAACATAATGTATGTGATAACAAACATGCATAAAAATCATGAGAGAAGAATGCTTTTTAAACAAACAAGGCTATTTTTGCAAAGGAATATGAACAAAATAACAGCAAGACTTTGTTAATCATAAACTATCTGGTCTATTGTTGTGGTAATATAAAGAGTTTGTCTCTATAATGTTATTTATTATTAGCCCTATAATTATTGCAGTGGTATTATCTTACCAACTGTCACAAATAAGAAGACACAGACATCTGTTAGATTTTGCAATTGCCTTGTTTACCTTGGGCTGGGCAGATATTTTCCCTACACTGTCTCAGTAACCTCACCATCCATCTCCTGCCCCCATCCAATGCCATCTGCCTTAACCATTTTTATCTGGACTACCTTCCATCCATAATCTTGTAAGTACTTGTTTGTATTCTTCATCTGGGTGTTTTCTCCATCCTGCTGTCCTCAGAGTCCTTCCTCCCTGCCCATGTGGTTCTTTCTCCATGTTACCCCATGGTGGTGTTTCTCCCTCCTCTCTTTCCATCTGTCTGTTTTCCATTATTCTCCTATCTTCTAAAGCCTGCGAACCTTAACCACGCCTACCCCATTCTGCCCTGCCCAGGTATAGACCTTTAAAAACCCATCAGGTATAATGTCTTAAAGGCAGGTTTACAAAACAAGGATAGTTGTAACCAGATCTAGACAGCCAGCAATTAGCATAATAATAAAGCATCAAAACAAATCCCAACAGTCTATATTTGTGCTTTTTAAAATAATACCTTGTATGAACTGCCTAACACAGACAGAATGAACTTCAGTTCTATTTCAATTGCTTACATAGGCACTATATTTTTTTCTGTGAATGTATAGTTTCTTTTTTACATTGCGTAATCTAGTGCTGTTCAGCATCTGTGGATCTCAAATCAATTTGTTATGAAAAATTTACTGAGAATTCCTACTGTGTCTACAACATGATCAAAACCCCAGAGATGATGCCACTATTAATGAAGAATTCTCAAAGCTTTATAGTAACATTAATTATTATATTTGCCACACTGAAAAATCAAATAAGATGCCAAAGACAATGGGATACGTTAAAATCTCTATGAATGAGATAACAGCTGACCTAGCAAACAAAATGGAACTGTTTTCAAAATACTATATTATAATAGTGATAAAACTACATTTCTTAACTTAAATGCTCCATAAATATGTTTTAAATCAATTGAAAGAAATAATTATGAAGACCGTTATTTTGTTTCTTACTTTATTATTATAGTCTATTAAAATTCCATGTAGTATAATCTACATCATTATCCTTTCTGTAATTACCTCCTCATTAATTAGGACCTTTGTCAAGGTATTGAATCACTACAGTGAATTTTAATGATTTAACAATAGGTAGAGCTGTACAAGCTTTAATTATGACCCACTTGTGGAAAGTAGTAAATGAAGGTCATTATTTGTCTGCTAGTGAATAGAGTTTGAGGAGACCTAATTGACGGGCTATAGACACACTGAATGGATTTGATAAGTATTTTCATTGATCAAGAAGGCTTTGATTTCAAAATGCACTGAAACAGTGTAATTTGCTAATAACAGTTGTTATTCTATAAGTACAAGTAGGAAGTCATAGTATTGTATACACTCCTTGAAATCCAGGCATTCATTAAGTTTAAGGGTGTTAAGAAAATAATATATTGAGACAGAATTCTGATCACTGTAAGGGAAACAAAATACAGCTAAGAAGTTATAATTCAGTAGATGCTTCCAATTTAATGATGTGAAGATAGAAAGGATTAAAATAATTGTAAGAAAATTAAAAGTATGGATGGAAATAAATGTGAATTCTCAGAGATGATTCTAAAATCTCAAGAATGCTCAATGCTAATATTCTCAGAAATATTATTTTATTTTAATTTTAATAAGTACCATTATAATTGAAATATTTTGAATATATGTTTTAAAGCTTTCATAAACATTCTGGTCTATCATTTTATTTCTTTTTAGATCATCTTCTGTGAACTCTTTAGCACTGATATAATAATGAACTTTAGTCTCTCTGCATGTGTATTTAAGTTATTTAGGTGGGTGCTGTATTTTGCTGTGAATGTCCATTTTCACTTCATATTGCATAATCTGATTTTTTTCTCTCTAATAAAAACTTGAAGGGGGTGTATTATATACAATCCCTATTCTTCATATTTAATATTGCCTTGAAATTAGAATGTGTACATTAATATTTGTTTATTTGAGGTAAATAAAGTATTATTGTTGAACCAACATGGGCACAGAGAACATTGTTATTTTCATAGCAATATATTACTCATAGATATGTTTCTACAAAAAATTCTAGGAGATATAAAATCGAGTACCAACCTCCTTTTGAAGAGAGAAATTAGAGTTCTTTTAGATACAAAGATCTACCAAGCTGTAAAGTATGGAGATATAAGAGACTCAGCCTCATCTAAGGGTAGACATGCGTGACTCAGAAAGTTTAATTAGGAAAATGACATCTAAAGCAAAGGGTGAATTATACCAAGATTAATATTGGAATGCCTGTGTTTTTGAGTTTAGGTACTAGCTGTCCAAAATTGGCCTGAGTCAATAGAGAGCATAAATTAGACATTGAGCTAAAAGACAGGCGATGTTGAAGAGATGGGCATCTTCAAATTTTCCTACATCAAATACTTGTGTTTTCTAACACTAGGTTGTAAAAGTAACTTTGATTTGTTATGTCATCATGGAAGCTTACTACCTCCACCTGTTAACCCAGGCTGAGTCCAAGAATCTTCTAACTTCCTTAGAGTCTAATCTAGGCCTAGAAATTTTTCAGCTTCTGAGACTTACTGTTGAATAAGATCACCCTCTTTATCTCTTTCTGAATTCTGTTTGGTTCAACTCAGCTGTTCTGACTTAAACAACTCTATAAGCTGACTGATTCTAACTGCTTTTTCTTAGCTTCTGACTGAATTGCTCTGCTTGGCCTCAGACTAACTTCAGCAATCTATTCTAATCTTACTGCTCTTTTTCATTCTGACTCATCTGTCATCATCTTTTTCCAGTTTGTTCTCTCTATAACTGTTTCTGTAAAACTTCTGCAGTAAAACTGCTCTCTCTCTCTCTCTCTCTCTCTCTCTCTCTCTCTCTCTCTCTCTCTCTCGTGTGTGTATGGTATGCACATACTTTCATAAGGATACTCTTTTCCTGTTTGTTCTTATGAGAGTTGAGCATGTCTTCTCTCAGACTCATTTTGTCAAATATTTCTCTCATTCATCACTTTATCTGTCCCTCAATTAGATGTCATTTTGAAACATGGCTACTTTTTCTAAAAACTAACTTTACCTTCACTGTCAGGGATTAAAGACATATACTAAGGGCATCTCTGCATTCCAGCCAGACCTGGGTTTTTCGATGTGATCCCATTCCAGAGTAGCCATTTTGCTGGATTAAAATCCCTCTGCACTATTTAAAATGGTAATTGATGGAACATTTGGGGAGGAATCATTCTGAGTGCCTCATTTTCCTAACTTGTAGGACTTTAGAAAATTTTATGATGGGATTATACATATTTTCACACTTTAAAACATTGGGTCTAGAGAGGGGCAGGGAGGAGATGAGGGAGAGAGGGAGGAATTGGAAGAGAATGAGGGAGGGGACTAAAGCTGGGATACAAAGTGAATGAACTGTAATTAATATAAAAGTTTTAATTAAAAACATTTTCTTTTGTAAGAGTGTAAAATACTTCTATCTGTATTTTATGTAAAATCATTCTATCTGTAAAGACAGTGAATGTGAAATATCAGGAGAAGCACAAATGATGCATGATCTCTATAGCTCATAAAATTTGGTTTGGGTCTTTAAGTACATGTTTGGGACAAGACCATTATGTATCTGTAAACTCATGGTTTTTCTTTCTTGGCCTCCTGAGTTCTGGATTACAGCTCTGAGGCCACATAGCTATGTTAAAGAAGTTAATTTAGGCCCATGGTTCTCAAATTTCCTAATGTTGTGACCCCATGTTGTGGTGACTCAAACCATAACAATATGTTTCTTGCTACTTCACAACTCTAATTTCACTTATGAATAGTGATGCGGATTTCTGATATTCAGGGTATCTGATATTTGACCCATGTGAATGTGTTGTTTGAACCACAAAGAGGTTGAAGCCTATATGTTGAGAACCACTGGTTTAGGCATTGGTAGATATACAGTAAGTTTTCACTGGACTGCTTCTCCTTTAAGAAGTATATTGCCATTATTTTAATGAGTGTGCCACACAGTTTGAATCCTAAAGTATTACAGCACACCTTGTTTACAACTTGTATCCTGTACATAAGAACCTGATAAGCTTGGGTCAGATAGAAGGGGAGGAGGTCTTCCCCTATCAGGGGACTAGAGAAGGGTATAGGGGGAGAAGAGGGAAGGTGGGTGGAATGTGGAGGAGACAAGGGAGGGGGCTGCAGAGGGACTACAAAGTGAAAAAACTGTAATAAATAAATTAATTTAATTTAATTAAAATGGAAAAAAATATAAAATTTCTCTAGGACTATAGATCTTAGTATGTTTATCTTATATAGTTAATATACACTTATAAATTAGTATAAACCATGTGTGTCTTTCTGCTTCTGGGTTAGTTCACTCAGTATGATCTTTTTTAGTTCCATCCATTTGCCTACAGATTTCATGTTTTTCTTGTTTTTAATTGTTGAGAAGTATTCCATTCTGTAAATGTATCACAATTTCTTTAGCCATTCTTCAGTTGATGGACATCTAGGTTGTTTCTAGATTCTGAGTACTATGAATAAAGCTGTTGTAAGTATAGTTGAGCAAGTGTCCTTGATCTTTCAGGTATATGACCAGGAGTGGTATGACCTTAGGGAAGATGTTTAATTCCCATTCAGAAGGGCAAACAGATGGGCATCGAAAGTGGGAGAAGACAAGGAACAGGATAGGAGTCTTTCACAGAAGGCCTCTGAAAGACTCTACCCAGCAGGGTATTTAAGCAGATGCTGAGACTCATAGCCAAGTTTAGTGCAGAGTGTAGGGAATCTTATGGAAGAAGAGGGAGATAGAAAGACTGGGAGCGGACAGAAGCTCCACAAGGAGAACAACAGAGGCAACAAATATGGCCTGGGGGGAACTTTAGAGATTGATGAATCAACCAAGGACCATGAATGGAGATGACCTACATGCCCTGCTCAGATGTAGCACATGGGCAGCTCAGTCTCCATGTGGGTGCCCTAGGAAGAAGAGCAGGAGCAGTTACAACTTGGTTGCCTGCTTTTTGATGAAGTCTGCCTGGCAAGGTGGCCTTACTAGGCCAGAGAGAAAGAGGATCCAGAGTCCTGATGAGACCTGATAGGTTAGGGTCATATAGTAGGGAAGGAGGATCTCCCCCATCTGTGCTATGGGAGGGACATGGAGGATGGGGAAGAAGAAGGGAGGGTACAACTGGGAGAAAATGAAGGAGGAGACTACCGCTGGAATATATAGTAAATAAATTGTAAATAATAATAATTTATAAAATAATTGCAAATATAAAGAGTCAGGCTAGTTATATACAGGAAGACTCTCAGGATTTCAGTGATCAACCACATTTTTAAAACTAAAAGAATTAATATTAATATTCACAACAAAAATGAGTTAATTTCAGAAACCTCCCTGGGTATTAGGCTCCTTTGAATATTTTGTACATCAAGATCAAACACATTAAGAAATAAGCTGAAGAAATAATACAAAGAATAATAATTAAATATATTTAAACCTTCTGTGATCAGGATTACAAACAGTGTTATAATAATTAGTTGAAGAAATTAATAAGTAAAGAGAAGATATGTATTCAATTTGTCATCCTTTAATTAACAAGCAGAAAACCTTGGCTGGATCCAAAGCCAAATGAGAAAATGGGAAAAATGAAAACAGACACACACATACACACACACACAAAGAGGATAGCATGATATTATGTTATTTTGAAACAACCATTTTGTGCCAGAAAGATTAATTGAAAGACTACTGAGTGATCAATACTAAGGGTAGCATAGCTTAAGGCTAAAAAAATAGTTATTGGACAGACTTCCCTGGTGAGAAATTCTTTAGGTATGGTTTCAGGGCCTCTCATACAAAATTGTGGTTTGTGTTATATCTCTTGCTCTGAGGCATATGTGAATGAATTTTCCTGTCAACCTCACAGTTTTGTTGTATTGTTTTATTTTTAAATATTTTATACATTTTTGTCTTTTGACAATTTCACACATGCATATAATTTAGTCTGATACTCTCTAAACTCTTTCAGCTTCATACCCATAATCCCTATCATTCTGTATCACAGGTATATTACTTTAGTTTTGTTTTTTCTGGCCGAATAGGTTCAACTAGGGCCATTTCTGTAAATTAAACCATTGGAGATTTCTGTGGTCAGTAGGGGATATTTAAATGAAGGCACCGACGCTTCTTTTTCTGAAATCTGTAGCAGTTTAGCAATGACTGGTAGGCTTCAGGACCCCAAGTCCTTCCCCTGTTAATGCTTCACTGCTGATGGACCCGTTTTAGTGTAGTCCGTATTACACCTCTGTAGTTGCTATGAGTACATAATCGCAGTGGCTAAGTCTTGCCTGAGAATTGACATTTTGAAGCCTTTCTTCCTGTACTCTGGTTCTTTCATTTTTCTGCCCACTGCTAAGAAATGTTCCTTGAACACTCATCCATCACTTATTTTCAGTACCCTAAAGAGCCATGAGTCTGCATTCATCACTATTCACTGGAAAGAGAGATATTTCTAAAGTAAGACTGAGAGTCATAGCACTTGTTAATGGGTATAGCATAAATATTTAGAAGGAGACTTGTTTCAGGGTTAGTTTAGCTGAGAAACTGTATTCAGTCCCTTTCTTCCCACAACTGCCTCCTAGCATGGGATTTCATTGGATTTTCAGTGGAAAGCACAGAATTCTTCCAGTGGGGGAGACTCAAATCCCATCAGAGAGCATTACCCCTGTAAAAGTTGTACCATATTGAACAATTGGGAACATCTTGCCAGGTGAGTTATTCCAATAGTTTACAGGGTGAGACCATAGATGGTATTTCTCCATCAACAGTCTAAATAACACTTTCTGAGACTGAAAACTAGCCAACACAGAGGAATTCCCCAGCTGTTACTGTTTTATTTCTCTATTGTTCAGACAAGTCATGTTCAATATTCAGCAAGAGGATTTTTATCATTTAATTTTTATATGCAAAAAGAGTAATTGCAAGAGCCCATATTGTTGGTAGTGGGGTGTTCGAGTTCTCTGGACATCCCTTCTAACAGCTATTTAGGAGGTCCCATTCTAGGGACTAGGGGTTTTGTTTAATTACACAGTGCTTGTAGGAACATCTTTTCCTAGGCAAGCTGATAACCTCCTGTCAAATTCTTCTTTAGAATAAAATATGATTTTGACTTTTGATATGGTTACAAATTAGGAAATTTCCCATTAAGTATTTCAGATGTCATTTGCTTTGAAAACTTACCATTTTGCCTTCTTGTCTCACGTGTTTTACACCATCTACATGCTCAATTGTTGTACACCAAGTATTCTCTCTTTCTCGAGTCATATTGACTATACCCTACTATGCTCTCTTCCATAAATGAAACCCATGCCCAACAATCTCTTTCTAGTCAACTGCCTTCTCTATGCATTGTTGAGTACATAAAACTACAGATTCTAAGCTAAGATCCACATATGAGGAGGAACATACAGCATTTGTCCTTTTGTTTCTTTGCCACCATGCTCTATAATTTTTTTCTAGTTTCACCCATTTAACTCCAAATTATATATATATATATATATACATACATATATATATATACATATATATATATATATTGTATTTACAGCTAAGTAAAATTCCATTGCACTTTTGTACCACATATTAATGGCTATGTCTTACTGGGGAAATGACATTTTACAGCCTTTCCCCATGTATTCTGGCCCATTCATCATTCACTTATTTATGCATATCTATCTTTATTCCATTTCTAGCTGTGGTGAATAGAGAAGAAATGAATATGGATGAGCAAACATTTCTCTAGTAAAACATGGAGAGGTCCTTGGGTATGTGCCAAGGAGTCATATAGTTAGTTTCCAAGCTATTCTGTTTCCAGCTTTTTCAAGACTTCCCGCACTGATTTCAACAATGGCTTTCACCAGTTTGTACTTCCACAGCATGAGTATAAGTATTCCTCTTTCCCTGTATGTGTGTCAACATTTCTTTTCATTTGATTTCTTGTAAAAACCCCTTTACGTGAGGGAAGGTGGAATCTCAAGTTGTTTAATTTGCATTTATTCTGATGGCTAATAACACTGAATATTTTTAAAGTGTTCAGTAGCTATTCATATATTTTCTTTGGAAAATCCTGTGCTCAAATTTGTAGCCCAATATTTTATTGGGATGTTTATTTTGTTTTATGAATTGTTTGAATCTTCTACATATTAGTCTTCTTGGCATGTGTATCTAGCATTCCGTTTTTCCCACTCTATATATTATATTTTCTTCATTCAATTAATTTTTAATTTTTTTCATTCAATTGATTTAATTTAATTTTTTTACAGAAACATTTTAGTTTTATGAAGCAACATTTGTTAGTTTCTGGTATTATCTCCTGAGTAAATAGTGATCTGTTTATAAAGTTGTTAACCATGACTGTATGTTGTGGAATATACCCTAATGGTTCTCCACACTGTGAAGCTTTACACTGAGACTGTTGATCCACTTCAAGGCGATATTTTGTGAACGCTGAAGAGATAAGAGTCTAGCTTTATTTTTAAAATGTGGGTATTCATTTTTTAAAGATTATGTACCATTTCTAAAAATGCTTTTTGTTCCAACGTGTATTTTCTTTCTTTCTTTCTTTCTTTCTTTCTTTCTTTCTTTCTTTCTTTCTTTCTTTCTTTCTTTCTTTCTTTCTTTTTTTGTAAAATACCAGATGGCTGTATTTATGCCACTTTTACTGGCTCTTTTATTCTATTAATTTATCTATATGCTCATTTCTGTGCTTGTTAGATCTCATTTTTACAATTATAGTTATGTACTATAAATGATATGTATTTTTACAATTATTTTATTAGATATCAATAGTTTCACCATTAATAGTATTTACTGTTCAATTTTTGTGCTGTCTTTTGGTTGATGTTTTACACTAATACTGGCATCATTGAAAAGGGTTTCTTCTATTTGTAAATCCATTTTGAGAAGCATGGATTATCATTCTTTAATATTCAGAATAAAATTCTACTCTGAATCCATCTTGATCTGAGATGAGGGCGATGATGATGATTATCATTATCATTATGGATTTTCAAGACAAGGTTTCTCTGTGTAACAAGGGCTCTGGCTGTGGACTTGCTTTGTAGACCAGGCTGACCTTGAACTCACAGATATCCACCTGTCTCTGTCTCCCAAGTGCTGGGATTAAAGGCATGCACCACTCTGCCCAGCCTGAGAATATTTTTTGGGGGAAGGGGGAAAATTATCTGTGGTTCCATATCCTTGCTTTTTATGGGTTTGCTTAGATTGTTTATTTCATCATATTTTAACTGTGGTGGCTCAGATATACCTAGAAATTTATCCATTCATTTTAGAGTTGCAAATTAGTGTAATATAGTTTTATATTTAAATATGCTCCTATTTTTTTCTGATATGTTTGTTATCTTTTCTGCCTCTTCTATTATTAATTTTGGTATTTGCATATTTGCTAGTTGGTCTAAGGGTTTACTAATCTTGTAGACCTTTACAACAACTCATTTCGGTGATTCACTGTTTTTGTTGTTGTTATTTTCATTTCATTAATTTCTACCCTCATACTGATTATTTCTTCCTCTTTACTTGTTTGGAGTCTGTTTTGTTCTCACTTTTTCAAAATCTGAAGGTACATAAGTGATTTATTTTTATTCTGTTGATTTTTAATGCATTTTGAGGTATAAATTTACTTTTTAAGGACTATTTTAATTGTACTCTAGTTGTTTTAATTATGTTATATGTTCATTTAACCCCAAGAATTTTAAAACTTTGTTCTATATTTCTTCATTTATCATTCTATAATCTTTTTAAGTGTCCATGAATTTATGTATTTGCTATGGAGAGAGAGAATGGTTTAAACTTTATATCTCTGTAGCCAGGTAAATGATATAGCCACTTAATATTTTTAAATTTGAAGGCTTTTATTTTTCCCAATATGTGGTCTACTTTAGGAAAATTATATTTCAGAGATGAAATTATATTTCTGTAGTGTTTGGGTGGAATAATATGGAGATATCTGTTAGGTCCACTTGTTCTATAGTATCAGTTAGCTCTGATGTTTCTTTGTTTACTTTTATCTGATGACCTGCTAATAGGTGAATGTAGCTTATTGAAATCATCTACTATAGCTATATTGTAGTTTCTCTATGGCTTTAGTCTACTAGTTTTTATTTTATGGCCAAATTTGGGTTTCATATATGTTTATCACTGTGGTGTTTCCAAGATGGAATGCTTATACTGTGCATGCTCTCATTCCATATTATACCAGTGACTACAGTCTGAAACACTCTGCTTAAGTTATGTGTTCCAAATTTTAGTAGTCCTAATATGCATATAAAATATTCAGTTATTACAGAAATAAGGTTTTGATCACAAAAAACAAGGAAAGCATTCTCCTACCATCATTTTTCAGAATGTATCACATATTGTATAAAATATGATATTAGATTATATTATGTCTCAACACTTTATTGTAACTAGAAATGGGCCATGCCATTGGTAGGTGCATTTAGATAGAAGTGTTAATAGAAAGTAGAAGCAGTAAAGAGGGTAATGGGGTTCAAACGGACAGAGAAGTGATGGAAATGGGAAAACAAAAAGCCAGGTGAAGTCTTTGGTGAAGTCATTTGGTGAAGATTTCACCAAAAGGAGTTTTTCATGGATAAGCTACTTTCAAGCTTATAGTCTTGCAATCTAAGTTAAAACATATAATGAGAGGGAATAGATAAAGATATATAATATGACAGAATAGCAGATAATATTGGGTAGTAGAGGCTTAATTAGAGATATGAGTGGCAGATGAGGAAAAAGAGGCTTAGTAGGTTTATCAACCAAAACAAAGAATAAACAAAGAAGACTTATGAAAGCACACTTATTTGTTAGCTATCTAAAAACATTTTTTGTTTAAAGAGGTGTGAACAGAAATATTCCAGAAATATTAGTGAAAAGCACTGCATCTATATGACATGGGCTATTAACTAAAAATCTCAGTGCCTATTATGTGCAAATGAGAGGTGAGAGAGGTCGCAGAGGCACCTAAAACAGTACAGGCTATTGCTTTTGCTCTTGGTTGCTCACTACACCTAGGTGGTAAAATATTATTGCTGAAGACACCATGCTTTTGTGACAAGACACAGAAAAATGAACCCTGAACTGATAGGAAAATTCTTTCTTCTGGCTAACTTTCATCAGGCTTGACAATGCAGACCAGTTTTCTATCTATTCCTGGAAAGAATAAATAACAATGGCCATATCCAGAGAGAGATGCTATGCAGCATCTCTGTTAGTTTGTAGAAGGAAGCTCCCAAGTTTGAAAGTAAAATCAAATTGAGAGACAGACAAAGTGACAAATCAGAGAAAGATTTGACAAAGAAGAGATTTCATGAGATGAAAGAGGAAAGAGACGCTCCATGATAAAGCAGCATTGAAACAAAGAGGAGGCAGTTTTTACTGGGACAGTTGTATAGAGACAGGTGACACAGAAAGAACAACCGAGGCCCAGGTGAAAACAGAATGAGCCAGAAAATGAGAAGGAGTCGGAGGACTAGAACATATTTTTAATATTAGTATGAAGCCAAGCAGAGCAATTTGATTAGAAGGCAAAAGAAGCCAGTTTGAATCAGTTAGCTTGGGAGTTTTGAGCAAGACAATTGAGTTTAAGCAGCCAGCAGGAGTTCAGAAAGAGCTAGAAAGGGTGATCTTATTTAGCAGTGAGTCTCAGAAGCTGAAAACATAGTAGGCCTAGATTAGACTGTATAGAGGCTCTCAGCTTCCAGGACTATTCCTAGGTTGGCAGGTGGAGGCAGTAAACCCCCAGATGGCAATTTATTCTGTCGAATAAAAGATACTTTTATAGATATGGGGTTAACTAACAGTTCTCTTGATTATATTTGAAGCAGAACAGAATTCAGACCTAGTAATGTAAATATCATCAAAAAAAGACATAAAAAGAACCTGTGAAAAGGTGGATTAATGTATGTCAATTATTTTACAATCTGGACTACAGTAATAAATTTCTTGGAATCCTTGCAGGAGCATCATTAATTATTTTTTTCTGGACACATCTTTTCAGCTCTTGGCATAGTAATTTATTAGATGAGAGAAATACCCAAGGTTTATGAATACATGTGTGGGCTGAGTCCAGAGCATTTCTATCTAACTAGCCCTCGGTGTAGGCCTGGAAGCTTTTACCCTGTATATAATCTAACTTTCTGCAAGTCCAGACCTTCGAGGATTCAGCCTCCAACCTTGTTCTGCTAACTTAGGCCTAGAATGCTTTCAACCATTGACATTTACTGCTGAATAAGACCTGTCTCTTTCTAGTTCTTTCTGAACTCTGGCTGGTTGGTTAAACTCAGCTGTTCTGGCTCTCCTCTCCACAATGAGTGATTCAAATTGACTTCCCTCTGGCCTCTCAGTGAATTGCTCTGCTTGGAAAAACTGCCTCTGAACTTTCTGAACTGAATTGCATGAACTCTACTGCCCTCAACTGCACTGTACTACTGAACTGTACTGTACTGTCTTAGGAACTGCCCAGCTCTCTCTCTCTGTACTACTCTTTTTTAAATTTAATTTTATTTTATTAATTGCACTTTATTCACTTTGTATCCCCCCATAAGCCCTTCCCACCTCCCCTCCCGGTCCCATCTTCCCTCCTCCTTTTTCACAGATGCCCCTTCCCAGCTTCACTTTCCTTACTATTCTAATGAGAGTTGAGCATACCCTATCTCTGATTCATTCTGTGAAATCTTTCTCTGATTTTCATCTGCCCTTCAATTAGTCATCATTGTTTGGGATTAAAAGTGTATATTAAATTCGAGCAAGAGGAATTAAAAGGGTACACTAAAGGTATACTATACTCCAGCCAAATCATACACACCTATGATGTCTGTGTGTCTTTGGATATGATTCCTTGCCAGAGCTGCCATGTTGCTAGATAAAAATTCTTTTACAAGTAATAGACCCTGGCTGTTCCAGCTTTCTGACAGTCCCTGAACCAGGTGTGATCCAGCTTGCCCTTCCTCTTGCTATGGGATCACCCTGTCATGCATTTCCTTATGACCCTTTCCCCCCAGAGGTTAGCATCTAGTATAAGTGAGGACTCTGCTGTCACTACTTTTACTGTTTTCCCTTATAGCAGATATAATCCAGTATTTATCCATCAGTGGCCCCTTCATGAGGAAAATCAAAACAGGCCCAACTTCTAATAAAAGAAACAATTACAATTTGAATATATATATATGTATATATATATATATCTTTCAGTTAGCCCTTTAAGCTACTACATATTTTTTGTAATTCATAAAAAGACAAAGAAATTTTGACTGTGACATGACCTCAACTATAAATGCATAGTTTTATGCATAGGCATAAATGCAACTATGCAAACAATGCTAGCCCTTCAGCCAGTGCTTCCTGCTCCTACTATGATTCTTCAAGGACATTACAGTATAATACTTGACTTAAAAGACTGATTTTCCTTCTTTTTTTTAACATCCTGATGATAAGGAACATTTTGCATTCTCTGTTCCTGCATTAAACAGTCAACAGCCAATTAATCGATATCAGTAGAAAGTTTTACCTCAGGGGACAAAAATATCCCCCCTTATGTCAATATCATATACATAAAGCACTTAAGCCAGTGCTGATTAAATTTCCCAAGATATTGGTCATTCGCTATATGAATGACATTCTCCTCTCCTGCTTATCTAATCAATAGTTAACTGTGATTAACTTTCATTGTAAATAAGCTAGAAGAGCAAATTTAAAGCACAGCTCTGGATAATACACAAAAGCAATCATCTTGTAATTATTTGGGATATATTATTACTCAACAACAAATTCACCATCATTGTTCAGTTAATACTTCCTGAAAAACGTACTCTCAATTAATTACAAAATATTTTTGGGCCAAGTCAAATGAGTTTATACTTATCTGCTTATAATTACTAAGGATTTGGCTTCTGAGACTATCAGTTAAACTATTTAAGAAACATAACATGTAAAGCAGAGTGAATTATTAATCTGTTAAACAATGCTGTGGCTAAACCAGAAGCTCATTGAATTAATCACTTACTTTCTCATCAATTGTTTATCCTTCCTTCCTCATCTTCTTGAAATTACTTATCAACATGGTAATGTTAAGATAAAAATGTATTGAGGTCTTTGATCCCCTTGGACATTAGTTTTGTGCAGGGTGATATGTATGGATCTATTTGCATTTTTCTACATGTAGACACCCAGTTAGACCAGCACCATTTGTTGAAGATGCTGTCTTTTCCATTGAATGGTTTTGATATCTTTGTCAAAAATCAGGTGTCCATAAGTGTGTGGGTTTATTTCAAGGTCTTCTATTCGATTCCATTGATCCACCAGTCTCTTTCTATACCAGTACCATGCAGTTTTTAGTATTGTTGCTCTGTAGTACAGCTTGAGATCAGGGATGGAGATACCTCCTGAAGATCTTTTAATGTAAAGGATTGTTTTAGCAATTCTGGGTTTCTTGATGTTCCATATGAAGGTGAGAATTTTTCTTTCAAGGTCTGTAAAGAATTGTGTTGGTAATTTGATGGGAATTGCATTGAATCTGTAGATTGCTTTTGGTAAGATGACCTTTTTTACTATGTTAATCCTGCCAAGGCATGAGCATGGGAGATCTTTCCATCTTCTCATATCTTCTAATTCTTTCTTCAGAGACTGGAAATATTTTTCATACAAGTCTTTGACTTGCTTGGTTAAGTTCACACCAAGGTACTTTATGTTCTTTATGGCTATTGTGAAGGGTGCTGTTTCCCTAATTTCTTTCTCAGCCCTTTTGTCTTTTGCATACAGGAGGGCTACTGACTTTTTTGAGTAAATTTTATATCCAGCCACTTTGCTAAAGGTGTTAATCAGCTGTAAGAGTTCACTAGTAGAATTTTGCTTGCTAAAAGGCTCAATCCATATCCAGGAAGGCAAGGAAGATGGACATTAGAAGAAGGAGAAAAGAGGGAACAAGTCAGGAGCTTGACACTCAGGACCTTTGAAAGGCTCTGCCCTGCAGACTATCAATGTAGATGCTGAGACTTATGGGCAACCTTTGGGCAGAGCACAGGGAATCTTATGAAAGAAGTGGGAAACAGTAAGATCTGGAGAGGACAGGAACTCCACAAGGAGAGCAACAGAACCAAAAAAATCTGAGCACAGGGGTCTTTCCTGAGACTGATACTCCAAGCATGGACCATGCATGGAGATAACCTAATACCCCATGCACAGATGTAGCTCATGGCAGTTCAGTATCCAAGTGGGTTCCATTGTAATAGGAACAGGGACTGTCTCTGACATGAACTGATTGGCCTGCTCTTTAATTACCTCCTCCTGAGGGGGAAGCAGCATTACCAGGCCATAGAAGACAATGCAGCCACTCCTGATGAGACCTAATTGACTAGGATCAGAAGGAAGGAAAAGAAGACCTCCCCTATCAGTGAACTTGGGGAGAGGCATTCGAGCAGAGGGGGAAGGAAGGGAGGGATTGGGATGGGAGGAGGGAGGGAACTAGAGGGGGGATACAAAGTGAATAAAGTGTAATTAATAAAGAAAAAAAGAAAAAATATAAAAATGTATGCATGCCATAATATATTCTTCAAAGTTCTGTAACATTTTTTTTTTACAAGAATTTATAGAATTGATAATGGGAAGGACAACCTACTGGTAAAGAGCATATAGAAATCATCGTGCCATTAAATAAGATACAGATTAGATATATTTTCTTGTTCCACACTGATAATAATTGGCAGGTAGCTTTCACATATTACTCAGGATCTATAGATACCCCTTTTTGTTTTTTAAAGCTACCCCTTAGGCATTCCCTAAAATTACATTTAAACATTCTAGAGAATCCTTCTATTTTTAAATTAAATTTTTATATTAATTACATTTTATTCACTTTGTATCCCAGCTGTAACTCCCTCCATTTTTTCCCTCCCAATCCCACCCTCCCTCTCTCATCTCTTCCCTGCCCCTTTCTAAGTCCACTGATAGGGTAGGTCCTGCTCCCCTTCCATCTGACCCTAGTTTATCAGGTCTCATCAGGAATGGCTGCAATGTCCTCCTCTGTGGTCTGCCAAGGCTGCTCCTCCCTCAGGGGATTGAGTTGGTCAAAGAGCCAGCCATTGGGTTCATATCAGAGACAGTCCCCGTTTCCCTTACTAGGGTACCCACTTGGATACTGAGCTGCCATGGGATACATCTGAGTTTTAGGTTATATCCATGAATGGACCTTAGTTGGAACATATGACCCCAGAAAAGACTCCTGTGCCCAAATATTTTGGTTCTGTTGCTCTCCTTGTGGAGTTCCTGTTTCTCCAGGTCTTACTAACTCCCCCTTCTTTCATATGATTCCCTGCACTAAAATCTGTACACCTAAAGAAGCTAAACATGAAGGAAGACCTGGGATAAGATGATCAATCTTCACTTAGAAAGCCAAATGGCATGGACATTGGAAGAAGAAGAAAACAAGAAACAGGACAGTAGCCCACCAAAGAGGGCCTCTGAAAGTCTCTACCTAACCGTGTATCAAAGCAGATGCTGAGACTCATAACTAAACTTTGGAGAGTCCTCCTTTAATGCTTTCATAGGTGGCTCTTCAAAAGGACAAGGAGCTCATGTTTCATATACTAATTCCACATCTTTCACATAGAAAAGATTGTACCCACCCCTGGCAGATTACAATATCCATATCAATTAGTTTTATCAAATATTTTTCAACCATTGAGTGTTAACTCTGCATATTGTGCTTATCAGCTTTTGTAGACACTGCAAGACTGGCCACTATTAATGCAATTTCACATTTTTGTATCTCTGCAGACATTTATAAGACAATGTTTTCACATTTTTTTCATAACTCATATTAGTGCTTTTTCTTATCTGCAAGATCCACTATATATCCACTAATGCTCACAAGGATGGGTTGGCCTCCTCCTTACTGCTAGTACTTTACTTTCAAGCCACTCAAAAATCTCCTATACTTCATCATGAAAATGCAAAATAGTTACAGGAACAATCCTCTTTACCTTGTGAGCAATTTGAGACAGCACCAAAACCTGCCCTTCTTGTTCTTTCCCACCACTGCCATATGCCAGTGGAATTAAATTCTCATGAGTTAAAATCCAATGTCATTTGACAAATAGCTATTACTCATATCTCAGAACAATATGGACTTTAAAATATGTTCATTCCTTCTGATCCTAGTCTATCAGATCACATCAGGAGTGGCTACATTGTCATCTTCTGTGGCCTGGTAAGGCTGCTCTCCCATCAGGGTGAGGTGATCAAAGAGCAGGCCAATCAGTTCATGTCAGAGGCAGTCCCTGTTCCTATTACTAAGGAACCCACTTGGACACTGAACTGCCATGGGCTACATCTGTGCAGGGGTTCTAGGTTATCTCCATGCATGGTACTTGGTTGGAATATGAGTCTCAGGAAAGACCCGAGGAGGGAGGGAACTAGAGGGGGGATACAAAGTAAATAAAGTGTAATTAAAAATAAAATAAAATAAAAATTTTTTAAAAATAGGTTCATTTAATGGTTGGTCCTTTTTTCTAGTGTGGTTGTTTCTTCTCACAGGAGAGAAAACCTTGGATCCATTAGCCTTTTGCTACAACCTTTTTCACTTCTAAGACTCACATTACAACTAAAAACTGATAACAGTCCTGCTTACACTAACAAACACTTTAAGATAAATCCATATTATAATTAGTTTCAAGGATAAAGCAAACATGTGTTTTATGTACTCAAATAATCTATATAATTGATGTTGCTTTACAACATGTCTTTTGATTGCATTTCTAAGCAAATGACCTTATTTGGAATTTGAAAACTAAAGACATAGTTAAATTGATAAGACACTTGCCCAGCATGTGGGAGACCACAGCTTGATTCCTGACATTGCAAATAAGGAGAAAATAAAAATAAACAATAAGGTGGGGAGATGGCTCTGTGGGTAAAGGTGCTTGCTGTTAAGGCTGATGAGTTCAATGCTACAACTCACATGTTGGAAGCAGAGACTCAATGCCTTCAAATGTCCTCTAACCTCTATATGTGCCCTATGAATACACACACACACACACACACACAGACACACACACACACATTTAAAATTTTTTAAATTATAACTAATTTATAAAAACCAATATTCCAATTAGAAGATATTGACAGGCTCTAAAATGACATTGCAAGATATTACAGAAAAACACCCCTAACCCATTTTGGAACTGTCTCTCTCCAAATCACAGCTAAATTTTCATGTAATAAATATTAAACCTGTGATGTAAAAAAAGTAAGATAATTTCCAACTATGCCATAAATGTCCTCTTTATTCTCATAGATAAGTGCAGCTCCCACATCTTACCAAAGAAGTGTCTTTCTTACAGCAGGTAGAAGCAATTACAAAGAGCCACCCCTAGTCAAAATACCTAGAATAAGCAATTGTGATGTTCCTAGCCCAAAACGGAACATCTGTCAAACAAACTGTATCCTTAATGCTCAGGAACCATTGTAGGAAAAAAGCCAGAAAATTATAAGAGCCTGAACACCTGAACAGTTACTGCTTGATACTGGCTTCTAGACAGACGAGTGATACTACCCCAATGATTTTTCAATAATATCTGTACCTGTATGAGACTTGCAAAGAACATACCAGTAAACACTACAGCGCTGATAAAGAGAAATCATAAGGCTCTGTCCCTAGATGAAGAGTTATTGGCAGTTATAGGCAGTCAATGGTAGCTGAAGCTAGTTTTGTTGCCACTTTTTTGTTTATTTTGTTTTATCTTCTTTTTCAGGGACACCTCAATCCTAAGGGATCATTTCTAAACCATGTAAATAAAGGCAACACCTATTAGACTCAGGAAGCTTTTTATAGATGGATGGATATGTGCATATGTAAAATATATTATATATGTGTAGATTTAAATTATATCTTTATCATCTATCTATCTATCTATCTATCCTTATTATCTGTGAGCATGAACTTGAAAATGGGTAGTTTTTATGGGACATGAGAAAACTTTTGATGAATGGGTGGTGTGATTAATGTAAAAGTAGTCTACTTTTACATCCTTAAGTTAAAGAAAAACAAAGAAGAAAATTCACTAGACAAAGATATGTATTCAGATATTAGGTATATGTTAGATTATTAAAGTTAATGGAAGTTTTGAAAGATTCTGAATGTATTTCAATTTTTCATAATTTGCATAAAGTTTTATAACGTATCAATGCATTTTCAGATCTTTGCTTTTTTATTGAGCTTTTGTATCTCATCTTTTTCTTTGTCTTTGCCTCCATTTCCATTTTGTTCTTTTCTCCCCTCCCTCTGTTCTTTTTTCTTTTACTCCCTTCTATTCTTTCTCCTCCTCCTTCTCTGTAGATTTTTCTCATGTTATAAATTTCTTTCTTTCTTAATTTATTATTTATTGTTTTGTTGTGATTATTCTTGGTTCTTCAAATTTGAATTGAAGGAAAACTATTGTGTTATACACAAAAGCAATTTTTAGGTAAATTGAGGATCTACACAGTATTCCTTTACTAAGTGAACGCTTATATTAGTATACAGAAAGGTAACTTTAGTGTAAGCTGAGGTTCAGTCAATTGCTGATCTGATTTAAGTTGCACTAGTTGAGTCTATTTCTTCTCTTCGTGAAAGGCTCCACATGAATGCCTACAATACCTTCCATAAGATTCCTTATGGAGGGCATTTGAATTCCTGTTTTCGGGTGTTCTGTGCTGGGATGCCGTATGTTGATTCCTAGTGCCTCTCTACTTCTAGACCACTGTTTGTAAATGGCAAATGCTTCAAAGGGTGAAATGATACTTATAATTAAATTTAAATATTTTCTTCACTGACTCTCCAGTCTTTTGCCAGAGAATGAATTCCTTTCATTAATGTCTACAACCTGAAAACTGGCTTGACAAAAACAAAACAAACAAAAAAAACCTATTTTTAACATGGGTTTTAACATTTTATCTATCATCTTTAGAGGCTGATCAGATGAATATCAATATGATAAAAATTAAGAAATGCAAGTCATTTTAATAAGTTTTAACTTACTGTGTAGAAATTTAATGAGGAGTTTTAAATATTATAGAAATAAATAATCAATTCATATATTTATTTTGTTTTTAAATAGTATCCTATTGAGTAATCCCATTGGTTAGAAAAACTGTATATCCCATGATATGAAGATTTTTATTTTATTAAAATGAAAGCTGCTCAGAAATTTTACATTTTAACTCCTTTAATGTCCTTTGAATGTATATTCACATAGTTTATTAGAAAAAAATCTATTAAAAGATTTCTTTTGAACAATAAGTTTAATATGATGCTCAAGTAGACTTTTGATTTATTCATAAAATTAAAAGACTAAAAGAAAAAAATGCCGGAATAAAAAGAGTGAAAAATAATCTTTCTCTTCTCCAATGACCAGAAAAAAAAATACAGAGTGAATACATATGATTTATGGGATGTTTGCACAAAAGTGAACTAAATCAATACATACATGGAAATATCTCAGTATATTAAGAATGAGTGGAAACATTTGCATGGAAGCTTACATATTGAGAGAGTTGAATCCATAATTTAGTTCCACAAAATGGTTAATTAAATGTGTTGTCAATTTATTCCTTTAGGATTGGAGAGGTTAATGTTCAACAGACCAAAACTGTAAATACAGTGGGAGGATACAAACTGGTTAATGAGTACTACAACACAATTGACCTACCCTCATGTTTTATGTAACTTAACAATACATACTAAAAAAATGCATACAAGAAGAAGTGTAGATTACTATATGACCATACACACACACGATTACTCACAAAATTTCAATAACATATTCAACATTTCTCAGAGAGAGCTCTGCAGTGCTACAAATGAACAGAATTAACCTGTTACACTCTAACCTTTTTTTTACTATGAACAACCTAAACAGTTCTTCAGTGATTTTGAAATTTTATCTTGTTTGATTCAAATTTAACATATATGTATATGTGGGGTAGAATGTGATGTTTCAATAAACATAAGTTTAAAGCAGAATAAACATCAGCTTCAAATACGTGCTTCACAGTCGTTGCTTTTAGCTCTTTAAACTATGTCATTCAGACTGGTATCTAAAGTTACCCAGCTCCCAGCTCTGAACCACTTCACTTATTCTCGTCAGTCTCTGGAACCACCATTATGCTTTCAATGTACATGGGTTCAACAGTTTATCTAAACATGATTATGAACATTCAGTGCTTCCCTTTCTGTGACTGTCTTATTTCATACCATAGTGGTGTGAAGTTAGAGCCATGTTGTCATAAATGACAGAATTCAGTACTTTTATAGCTTACCATTTTTCATTGCATATAATTATTGAAATATTTTATAATGGTTATATTACCAACAGTACAAAGTTCTTTTTTGTCCTCATTCCCTCAAAAAGAATAGTTTTCTTTAATCCTTCATATAATAGTTATTTTTACTCAGAGTGAGGGAGGTTGATTTACATTTCTTTTCACTGTGCTTTTGACTTTCATTTTCCCGATTAGTGATGCTGAAACATTTTTATACCCCTGTTGACTCTTTGCATGTCTTCTCCAGAGAAAATTTAATAGAGATCTATTGTAGCTTTTTAAACTCTTTAGCACATACACAATATGTGTTTTCATGCATTTTTATTTTAAAAATTACTTCATCAGATTACTTGGTTTGTTGGGGTTTAACTTCTTTAGTTCTTTATATATACTGGATATTAGCCCTCTGTCAGATCTAGGGTTGGTGAAGATCCTTTCCCAATCTGTGGGCTGTCATTTTGTTTTGATGACAGTGTCCTTTGTTTTACAGAAATTTTTCAGTTTCATGAGGTCCCATTTATTGATTGTTGCTCTTTGAGGCTGTACTGTTGGTGTTCTGTTCAGGAAGTTGTCTCCTGTTGCCAAGGAGTTCAAGGTTTTTCCCCACTTTTTCTTCTAACATATTTAGAGTATCTGGTTTTATGTTGAGGTCCTTGATCCACTTGGACTTTAGTTTTGTGCAGGGTGATAAGTATGGATCTATTTGCATTTTTCTGCATGTAGACCTCCAGTTAGACCAGCACCTTTTGTTAAAGATGCTATCTTTTTTTCCTTTGTATGGTTTTGGATTCTTTGTCAAAAATCAAGTATCTGTAGGTGTGTGGGTTTATTTCTGGAACTTGGATTCATTTCCATTGATCCACCATTCTGTTTCTAGGCCAGTACCATTCTGTTTTTTGTTACTGTTGCTCTGTAGTACAGCTTAAGATCAAGATGGAGGTACCTCCAGAAGGCCTTGTACAAGGTTTTAATTTTCCCGGGTTTTTTTGTTTTTCCATATGAACTTGAGAATTGCTCTTTCAAGGTCTATAAAGAATTGTGTTGGTATTTTGATGGGAATTGCATTGAATCTGGATCCAGACAGTCCTGATGATACCTGATAGGCCAGTGTCAGATAGTAGGGGAGGAGCACCTCCCCTATCAGTGGATGGGGGAGACATAGGGGTGAAAGAGGGAAGGAGGGTGGGACAGGGAGGAAATTAGGGAGGGGTCTATAGCCAGGACACATAGTAAATAAATTGTAATAAATAATAAAAAATACTTAGGTGAAACCTATGAAGAAGAAAAAAATTACTTTATCATTATTTTGATTATTTTTTCACCTCTATTTCTATTATTTATAATTACCTATCTATTTATCTATCTATCATTATCTTTGTCTATCGACTCAACAGTGATTGATCTATCCCTATCTTTCTGTATGACTCTTTCTCTTTTTCTTTCCCCATGACTGTGTGTCTCTGTACGCTGTGACACATATGTGGAAGATAGAGAATAATTTATGGGAGGAAGTGCTTTCCTTCATCCATGTTGGTCCCAGGATTAAAGTAAGGTCATCAGCCTGAGCAGCAAGTATCCAAACCCACTCAGAAATCTCCTCAGCCCTATTCTCACACACACTTTTCAGACAGTCTATTCACTTTGTCCATTTACTTGGCTATGCCGAACCTTTTTATTTTAATGGACATGATAGTTATGCTTGTTTGTTTGTTTGTTTGGTTTTTATTTGACAGGGCTTGGAAACACCTAGGAGACTCACCTCTGAGGGTCTACCTAGAAAGAATTAACTGAGGAGGAAAACTTGTTCTCAGTGAATGTGGCAATTCCAAAAAGTTAGAAGATATAAAGTTGTTCAAAGAAAAAAGGCGAGTGTGCGCGTGTGTGTGTATGTGTGTGTGCGTGTCTTCATTTCTGTCTGTGACACTGCAGCAATCACTGTTATCCCATTATATTGTTAACATCAGACTTCAGGTTCTTCACATGCATACCCAATACCAACAAGTCCAAGAAACTCTGAGACTTTCAGAGAAGTTTGGAACTATGGAGGCATCTGGCTTTCAGAACAAGTAGCCACTGTTCTCTCTGCCCCAAAGCAATTAACAATAATCATGCCACAACCTTAATGCTGCATTTTAGGAAGTTTCTTCTGTGGTCTCTAACTCGGTTTCAGCTAAATTTTCAAGACATGAGTAGGACATAGCCAGACTATTAGCCAAAATATAAAACAGCCATGTTCTATGCAAGGAGCGGGCAAACATATGCTCCCATCTGACACCTCCTGAGTAACCTCATCTTTCCACATCTCTGTGGAAATTACAGCCTTCTGAATCCCACAAGAATCCCCATGCACCACTGCGTAGAGCATTTGGAGACCTGTACAGCCCTCAGCCCCAAAGATGTGTATGTTCTTCTCACAGACCACAACATCAGGTTTACCTAAGCAACAGTCCAACTTGACCTTTTTGGTACTGGTTTTCTCTATTAGTTTCTATGATGTCTAAACTAGGTTAGTAACTTGACTACTTCTACAGTCCACTAAATCTTGCTCTTGGGCACTTCTGTGTTGGATTTTCCTAATCACATTATTTGTAGCAGAAAAAGAAAAATAAATGAACAAACTAATTCTGCGTCATACTGTGCAGTGGTAGCCCATTTAAAAGAAGAAAACTTTGCCTTTTGCTTGCTGGTCCTCTTACTGGAAGACTTGTCTATCTTGTTGCTGTAGCAAATATAAAATCCAGGTTCTTTGTGATTCCTAGGCAGACTATGGTAAATCTTCTAGAACTAAATTATCTGATTAGAACTATTAAGATGTCTAGTTTGGGCCTTAATTTGGGACCTTTTTACTGTTTGGCAGGCTTTGTTGGACCCCTCAGAGCACACTTTGTAAGTCATTCTAATATATGTGTCTGTATATTCATTCTATTTGTTCGTTTTAGAAAACTCTGGATGAAGCATGTGCTTTTATATTCCATGACTTAATACCTGACAGAAACAACTTAAGGGAAGAAAGATTTAGTTTTGTCTGTCATAATAACGAAGTCACAATGAAATGTCTCCATTTTTGGCAACAGAAAAATGAATAAATAAATATTTATATAACCAAGATCAGAAAGCAGGCAGGACTGGCTGGTGTGTCTAATAAAAATGTCACAAGTCTGTCTATGGTGACTTACCTTCATGAGCCAAACCCTACTTATTAAAAGTCTTTAACACTTAATAAACATTTTAAATTCAAGTCATCACAGGATCTCTCAGAACCAAAAGCCATGAAAAATTTAAAGATACGCTCAAGTTTCTGGTGTAATGTTTAAGAATTTATTTCATTATGTTGAAGCTCTCTTCCTGGTGACAGTTCAAGTCTAGATGATCCATTCATGAGCGTTGGCCTAGAGATAGATAGTATACCTGAATCTCAGGGAATAAGTTGCCAATAAAGTTCTTACGTCATTGAGGATTAAGCAAATTCTGTCACAATCAAGTTAATCGAAGCTGAGTGATACAAGAATCACAGAGTATCAGTGTGTGGTTGTCTGAAGATGATTCTAAGGCTAACTCTTACATCAAACTTCACTGTTTTCCATCAGCAATATGTCTACTAATACCATGTAGGCCTAGAGATTTTTTAATGTTTATTTTCTTTTCTATATATTTTTTAACGTTTATTAATTACACTTTATTCACTTTGTATCCCCCATAAGACCCTCCCTTCTCCCCTCCCAATCCCACCTTTCCTCCCCCTTCTTCACCCATGCCCTTCCCCAAGTCCACTGATAGGGGAGGTTCCCCTCTCCTTCTTTCTGATCTTAGTCTATCAGATCTCATCAGGAGTGGCTGCATTGTCATCCTCTGTAGAGCTAGAGATTTTAACTGTAAGCTTCTTTCTGCAAGAAGCCTTTACTTCCTATCGGATATTGGGCCTTATCACAACAAGGTAAACCACCTTCAAGACAAAGATCTGTTCTAAGTGTTCAATACACTCAGCTCCTCAGCTATGTTGATAGGAATGTCGTGGATGCAGAAGATGGGATAATGTTGAATGTCTGTCTTTCAGTATTAGTATTAAATATTCAGGTGTATTGCTATTATTTTATATTCTGTATTGACTGTCAACATAGCCTAAATAAAATTAGCATGACAACGATTTTAGGCACATTAGCCTGGCTGCTTCAACCATTTCAATTAGATACTTCAGCAAGAATAAGCTTGAAGAAACCAGCTCTAGGTCAGTAGTCTTATATACAAACACATGAACTCTTTACTTCTGGGACAAAGGTTGAAGAGAAAAGCAAAGAGACAGAAATTCTCAGAATGATTTTTTTGGATCTGTTGCTCTCTCTTTTGAGCTCCTGTCCCCTCCAGGTCTTTCTATTCTTCTTTCTTTCATAAGATTCCCTGTACTCTGCACAAAGTTTGGTTATGAGTCTCAGAATCTGTTTCAATCCCTGCTGGGTAGAGTCTTTCAGAGGCTTTCTGTGATAGGCAGAAAGAACTGTCTTGTTCCCTGTTTTCTTCCTCTTCCGATGTCTATCCTGGTGGCTTTCTGAATGAGGATTGAGCATCTTACCCAGGGTCCTACTTCTAAGTTAGCTTCTTTAGCTGTACAGATTTTAGTATGATTATCTTATATTATATGTCTAATATCCACTTATAAGTAAGTGGGCTATTACTTATAAGAGGGAGGGCAGCCTTACCAGGCCACAAAGGAAGACAATGCAGACAGTCCTGATGTGACCTGATTGGCTAGGGTCAGATGGAAGAGGAGGAGGACCTCTCCTATCAGTGGACTGGGGGAAAGGCATGGGAGGAGAAGAGGGAGGGAGGGCAGGATTGGGAGGGGAAGAAGGAGGGGGATACAGCAGGGATACAAAGTAAATAAATTGTACAGATCATATGGAGGTCTTTACATCCCTGATCTCAAGCTATACTACAGAACAATAGTAATAAAAACTGCATGGTATTGGCATAGAAACAGAAAGGAGGATCAATGGAACTGAATAGAAGACCCAGAAATAAACCCACACACCTATGAATACTTGATTTTTGACAAAGCAGCCAAAACCATTCAAAAAAAAAAAAACAAAAAAACAAAAAAAACAAAACATGCAGCATTTTCAACAAATGGTGCTGGTCCAACTGGATGTGTACATATAGAAAAATGCAAATAGATCCATATTTATCACCCTGCACAAAACTAAAGTTCAAGTGGATCAAAGGCCTCAACATAAAACCAGACACATTAAATCAGTTAGAAGAAAAAGTGGGGAAGAGCTTAGAGCTCATTGGCACAGGAGACAACTTCTTGAACAGAACGCCAACAGCACAGGCTCTAAGGTCAACAATCAATAAATGGGATCTCATGAAACTGAAAAACTTCTGTAAAGCAAAGGACACTGTCATCAAAACAAAATGACAGCCCACAGATTGGGAAAGGATCTTCACTAACCCTATATCAGACAACCTTATATAACCCTTGGATATATTCTGATATCCAGAATATGTAAAGAACTAAAGAAGTTAAAAAGTAATAAGTCAATCAATCCAATTAAAAAATGGGGAACAGAGCTAAACAGAGAATTCTCTGTAGAGGAATATAGAATGGCAGAGAAACACTTAAAAAGATGCTCAACATCCTTAGCCATCAGAGAGATACAAGTCAAAACGATCCTGAGATTTCACCTTACACCCATCAAAATGGCTAAAATCAAAAACTCAAATGACAACACATGCTGGAGAGGTTGTGGAGAAAGGGGAACCCTCTTCCATTGCCGCTGGGAATGTGAACTGGTACAACCACTTTGGAAATCATTCTGGTGCTTTCTCAGACAAATAGGAATAGTCCTTCCTCAAGATCCAGCTATACCACTTGCAGGTATATATCCAAAAGTTGTTCAAGTACACAACAAGGACATTTGCTCAACCATGCTGGTAGCAGCTTTATTTGTAAGAGCTAGAACCTGGAAACAACCCAGATGTCCATCTACAGAGGAATGGATACAGAAATTGTGGTATTTTTACACAACGGAATACTACTTGGCAATCAAAAATGAGGAAATCATGACATTTCCAGGCAAATGGTGGGATCTAGAAAAGATCATTCTGAGTGAGGTATCCCAGAAAGAGAAAAACACACATGGTATATACTCATTCATATAGTCCTATAAGATTTGATAAACATAATGTAATCTATACACCTAAAGAAGATAAACAAGAAAGAGGACCCCGGTGAGATTATCAATCCTCACTTAGAAAGACAATGGGATGTGCATTGGACATAGGAAACAAGTAACAGGACAGGAGCCTACAGCACAGAGCCTCTGAAAGACTCTACCTAGCAGTGTATCAAAGCAGGCACTAAGACTCATTACCAAACCTTCCACAGAGTGCAGGGAATCATATGAAAGAAGAGGGAGTTAGTATGACCTGGAGAGGACTGAAGCTCCACAAGGACTTAATATATCTGGGTACAGGGGTCTTCTATGAGACTGTTTCTCCAACCAAGGACCATGTATGGATATAAACTGGAACCTCTGCTTAGATATAGCCTGTGGTAGCTCAGTAACCAAGTGGGTACCCCAGTAAGGGGAACAGGGACTATTTCTGACATGAACTCAATGGGAGGCTCTTTGACCTGCACACCCCTGAAGGGAAGAGCAGCCCTGCTAGGCCACAGAGGAGGCCTAGCCAGTACTGAAGATAGCTGATAAACCAGAGTCAGATGAAAGGGGAGGAGGTCCTCCCCTATCAGTGGACTTGGAAAGGGGCAGGGAGGAGATGAGAGAGGGAGGGTGGAATTGGGAGGGAATGAGGGAGCAAGATACAGCTGGGATACAGAGTTAATAAAATGTAACTAAAAATAGAAATAAAAAAGAAAAAATAAATTGTAATAAATAAAAAATACATTTAAAAAACTTAATAAAGCTGTCACACAAAAAATAGAAATTCTCAGAAAGCCTCCTACAAATTACATTTAATCCATACATTGCAGATTTAAAGAGAACAATAATATAAATGCATTTATCCTTAATAAAAACCATTCTCTTACCCATATGCCCTCCTATGTCTTGCTCCAATTTTACAGTAGAAGTCTATGTTATAAAATAATTTTGTCTATATCACTCAGAGCTCTATTATATTCACATTTCAAAAACCATTGCCTCTCACTGCTGAATTTTGTAATACCCAAGAGTATAAACAACATTTTCATTGTCAGTTCAATAAATGACCATATCAGTTCATATCAGTTAGTGCAATCCGATCTGCTCAAGCTATATATATATATATATATATATATATATATATATATTACTTCAAATGTAATATTCTCTTCTCTCTGGTGTATATCTGTGACAGTCTACATTTTCTAAAGAATATTCAATGTCTTCTCCTTATCAACTGGCCTTTTGTTGTTGTTGTTTTTAACACACATATTCTTATAGTAGAACAGCAGCGGGCCTTAGGGCTTAACAAATGTCTCTAGAGTAATGAGCGTAGGCATAAAAATCTTCAGTGACATTTTCATAAATCTGTTGTTTCACTCCACAGACTTCTGTAAACAGAGTGAGTCTGAGAAGGTAAGACATCACAAGCACTGACAGGGTAGACACTTAAATGCATGTGTGGGAGGCTGGTATTTGGGAGGCAAGATGATGGTTTACTCATACATGGGTGGGGCTGATCTAGAGCTGTGCCATTGGAAACATCCTAGACTTGACTCACTGGGCCTATCTTCACTGTAGGAAATTCAGTGTGCTGCTTGGTGAGACACTGTTCTTTGCTTGGCTGTGATCTCTGTAATAAACTGGGGAAAATTTTCATCCTGTGGTGCTCAGAGAAATCTTTCTTCAGAAAAATTAGTGTGCATAAGTCAAGTTTACAAAATTATGATTTTCTTTGTGTTTTGTTTTTTCTTTTTTTATTAATTACAATTTATTCACTTTTTTGTGAATAAATATTTTTTTTCAATGCAGTTTATTCAGGAACCTTGAACAATCATCTGACCCTGGGGAAAGCCAGCCCACAGCTTAAATAGCCTCTGGGTAGCCAACCCCAGCATGCCACGTGGGCAATGCAGATAGGTCCACATACATGGAAGCAAGCCAGATCCTCAGCCTTAGCCAAATGTGGAATTGTTCGTGACAGAGAGCACTCACCATCGGGAAGGTGGAAGGCGGAAACCAGCTCCATCTTTAAGGCATAGCATTCCGCAGCTCTCTACAGTTCCCCCTTTTGGTTTTAGATGCATCAGGCAAGAGTTTATCCCAGCTGTGGGCCCCTCCCTCATTCCCTCCTAATCCTACTCTCTGTCCCTCTTCTCCTCCCTTGCCCCTCCCCAAGTCTACTGATAGGGGAGGTTCTCCTTCCCTTCCATCTGACCCTAGCCTATTAGATCTCATCAGGACTGGCTGCATTGTCTTCCTCTGTGGCCTGGTAAGGCTGTTTCCCCTTCAAGGGGAGGTGATCAAAGAGCCAGCCACTGAGTTCATGTCAGAGACAGTCCCTGTTCCCTTAACTAGGGAACCCACTTGGACAATGAGCTGCCATGGGCTACACCTGTGCAGGGGTTCTAGGTGATTTATTTTGCACATGTAAAGTTCCGTACTTTATCCAATCATCTGAACAACATTGAGAGAGGTACTATAGGTACTGTACATCACATGAGAAAATGACCCTTTGGGAGGTCACAAGCTGGCAATTCTGGTCTGTTTGCTCCATAGACATTTTATTTCATATTCAGTGTATCAAATTATTACCTTGGCTTCTCTGCAGAAAAATAAATTTAAAAAGGGATTTAACTAGTGCTTCTTATCCTGTGGGCCTCACACCTTT
This sequence comes from Meriones unguiculatus, assembly GCF_030254825.1. NCBI lineage: Eukaryota > Metazoa > Chordata > Mammalia > Rodentia > Muridae > Meriones > Meriones unguiculatus. The sequence continues at coordinate 7,870,483 of NC_083368.1, read as the reverse complement.
GAGGGTCAAAGGACCCTTTCACAGTATCACCTAAGATTATTGGAAAATACGGATATTTATTTTATGAGTCATAGTAGCAGCAAAATTAAAGTTATGAAGTGGCAACAAAATACTTTCATAGCTGGGGTCATGACAACACGATGAAATTTATTGAAGAGTCACAGCATTAGGAAGCCTGAGAACCCCTGCAGCAGACACTAAGAAGTTCCAACATCTCCAAGCTGAACCCAGGAAAGCACTTGCTGCAGTATGAGTCAGAGAAAAACAATATTCTAACACAGACTTTTTTTCTTAGACTTTTGCTTTGTTCAGGGTATCAGTGTATTGAATGTGACCTACCCACTTGAGAAGAGACTGTCTGCTGTCCTAGTATACTGACTTAAAAACATCTTAGCTACAAACATGTACACACTTAGAACTGAACTTAACTCACAGTTTGGACACAAGGTGCCCTAGTAACTAGTAACATAAAATAAAACATCAAATGCCCATCCATTGTCAAGCTCTCAACCATAGGTACCTCCTTAAATGATGTTTAACTTCCAAATAAATGCAAATAAGGTTAAATCCCATCTGACATAGTCCACCTATTTAATATACAATAAAAAATACAAATGCTGGATTTGGTGGAATCTGGATAGAGAGATTCATGACAGTAATTCCAGTATTGAGAAACTCAGACAGAAGGATCATAAATTTGAAACCAGCCTGGATTATATAACAAAACTGTATCTCAAACAAAACAGAAGCATAGACTCTTTAAATTGCATGTGTCTAGTGCTGCTGAGTATATTTTAAAAAGTGTTTATTTTATCTCTTTATTAAATACTTATTTTTTATATTAATTATATTTTATTCACTTTGTATCCCAGCTGTAGCACCCTCCCTCATTCCCTGCTAATCCCACCATCTCTCCCTCATCTCCTCCCATGCCCCTGTCCAACTCCACTGATAGGGGAGGTCCTCCTCCCCTTCCATCTGACCCTAGCCAAGCCACAGAGGAGGACAATGCAGCCAGTATGGACAAGTTAGATTTATATCTTTGATTTATCTCCTAGTTTGATCACATTCTGATCACATTCACGCCCTACATTTCTATTGATTGCATTGTTTGCTGTTTTGGTGTTTAGTTTTTTAACAATTATGTGTGTGTTCTAATAAAATCACCTGTTGGAGTATAGTGGCAAAGACAGTCTACCATTTTGTGGGCAATACCTTCACTCAATTGACTCGGTTCTGTTGTTGTATAGAAGTTTGTATAATGTTCTGAGGTCCTATTTGTCAGTTGTTGGTTATATTTTTAAGTATTTAAATTTCTTTTAAATCCTCCATAGCTGTCCATCAAAATTGGTTAATAAATCCTCATTGTTGAACACACCACACACATTGCAAGATACAGAGAAATTTATGTGGAACAGAGCTGGAAGATCTCTCTCTGTCTCTCTGCTGGTTAGCATTTATGCTGCTATAAGTTCTATGTAGGCTTTGGGAGGGGAAAATACTTTCACAGTCTTACCCGGTTGTGATATCCTATTAACTTTATTACCCACCTGCCAGGCAAAATGTACCTACTGCTACAATCATGGTATAGAAAAATGAGTTTACCAATTGATCTTTGTTTGGATTTAGACTCTTTGAAAAGGAAATAATCCACTCCCAGTACTGTAAAGCTGTAAAACACCTACAGTTTAAGATATTTTAGGCTCTCTGATGGAACTTACTGCTGTTTTTGTTTTGTTTTGTTTTTTAAGCTAACATGGTAGTAAGATGTCTTCTTAATATCTATGTTTACCTATGTTTACTCTAAACCTTAGTTAGAGAAGCTTCTTTTTGTAACTTACACTGATGAAAAAAGGTAATGAATGAATGTTCTGCCCTAAATAGTATATTTATACCACCTCCTCTAAGGCACAAGGAAGAAAGGTAGAAAGAATGTGAGAGTTTCAAGACAGGTAGAGGGGCAGTGAAACGTTTTCTTCTAGGCATGAAATAGAAAACACTGACATAATCTTATAGCTGCTGACCACAATAAATCTACACAAGATCACGCCTTACTACTGTCAGTCGCAGACCAGGGAGGTACACTTGGTTCCTATCTGCTGCAGTTTTCCCATTACGGATTCTGGCAAAAGAGCACACAGTATATTCAGTTGTGTACTCACTGATGAGTCTACCAGGATTCAGTTGATAGTTACAAACTCCTGGTTTTAGAGATAGCGAATGTTAAGGCCTATTGGTCACAAAACAAAACAAAATAGCAGGGATAAATTCTGGGAAATATTTCAGACAGTTCTGTTGAACCAACATGGAACATAAGTACACAAATCTAGATTGTGAGTGAGACTTACTATAAAATTAATTTTAAAAGAGAACATAAAAAAGGAAAACATCATTGACATGATATTTTTAGACAGGGAACTTCCAAAGATGCCATTGAGTTCATTTTCTATTGGCAATCTTGTGCTGGGCATTCAGCCTACCCTTAGATAATTGGTTTCTCCAGGAGACTCCCTTGGAGGAAACTAAATTTCCATACACAAGTGATAATCAGTTGGAGATAGCTTCTGGGTTGGAGATGGGGGCATGTATTTTTTCCTTTCAGGTCTAGGTCCCTATCTGTTACACACCCATACAGGCCCAGGAAATGCTACCTCAGTGTTTCTGTGATGTCATATGTTACCAATTCTTTATTTTATTTTTTCACTTGTATCCTTTACTTTTTCCCTCCTTCTTTACCATAGAGATCTTTTCTGTAGGATTGAGTGTCTTAACATGACAACGTGAAACTTCGAGTTGCAAGCTCTATCAGAATCAGTTTGCATCCTATTGTTTTAGCTATTTGTCCCTGCCAATTGCCATTCAAACACATCTGAGATAAGAAATGAGAAACTGAAAGTGGCAAAGAAGTCCTTACCACAAACTAACTTAAAGGAATATTAGTTAGTCTGTGTGAGTTAATGAGTGGTGAGCAACGGGGAGGTCAGGGTGTTTGTACACTGTAAAAGAATTATAAACACTGAGAACTTAAACTGTACTAAATTTATGGAATTCTCTCCTCAACAATAATCTGCCTCTAGCATACTCTAGCTTTTTGGTGTATACATAAATGTTTAATGTGTTTTAATATTTTGACATGTTTGGCAGAACACAATACATAAAAAAGATTTTATAGCTATGAAAATCATCTTTCTTTGAATCCTCATTCTGTGATATTTTCCAGTTATAAAACTTAATATTATTTTTCTATTCCTCTATATTTCCCTTAAAAATTAAAATGGAAGCATGCACATTAGCTTAGGAATTGAAGGGGATGGGAATCAGCAAGATCACTGCCTTCATGTCTAACTCTTTACCTTGTGGAAGGTCTTTAGAGGCATATTACACAAGGAGCTTTCATTTCCTGTGACAAAAAAAAAAAAATGTTTTTTACAATTTTTTTCCTGCCAAACTTACTGGTGGCTGTTTTATTGGAAAGTTTTTCTCATAAAAATATAAAGATATGAATACTAAATGACCATAAATGTGTGGTAGAGTAAGCACATATATCAACAGTAGCTACTTATCATCATCATTACCTATTCCGTCCCGAACATAATTATGAGGTTTGCTTTCAAAGCGATACTATTAGAGTGGGCTTTTTGGCATTGGCATCAGAAGAAAAACATCTAAAAATCACACATGTATTGCCTAAACAAATGGAATATTTTAGCTGTGGGCTTACGATGCTCTCCTATGTGTAGTCAGTTACTGAGTAACATCTCCTGAGGTGGCGTGTGCTGCAGTGTGGCGTAAGGTCTGTACCCTTCCTGCTGTGTGAAAAGGGCACTAGAGGGGAGGCAGGCAAAGACTTTACGCACATGCACACTAAACACGCCTGTGAAAATATATGGAGTAGTTTGTATATTTTCGCCACATATGTAGATTAATTCTTATAACTAATAAGTGGTGATAGCTAATATTTATAATACCATTTTCTAGTACCAACTTTGCATTTCCTTTTTTTTTTTCTTTAGTAAGTGCATTACATGTAGTGGTTCTTACCTGAAACTCTAGTACAAACATTTATTTCTGAGGCTTCTAGTCCATTCTTTCTTAGACTGAAGGGTAATTTCTCAGGTGCCTTGATCATAAAATATTGTAATAATAAGAGATGGCTACTATAGTGTAGCAGTCTAATTACCCCTAACGAGTCAAGCCCAGTCACCCCAGCCCACACACTTACTGCCCTACTTCCTGGTGATATAATGATGAGCCCAAAGTGGTAGAGATCAATTTAATTTTAGTTCAAGTAGAATAATTTCTCTAAGTTTGCTATAATAATTTTTCATTAGAATTAAGACCTCAAGGCTTGCAGAACTTTAAACCTCGGGGATGAATAGCAGAAATTTTGTTTGTGTGTCAACAAGATCAACAATAATTAGTGTAATTCTCTGTCTCTGTCTTTGATACCTAGAATCTGAGTTCTGGTCGTGGGAGATTTGGTGACATGTATCATATAACAATTTGAAGTATACACAATCTTCTAAGGAATTTTGTCCAAACTTGCAAGGTATTGATATCAACTTGGCACTGTAACTGAGTAGAACACCATGATCTGTGATTAGGTAATGTGCAAGCATTTTCAGACTGTCGTCTATGTAAACTAATGTACTTATCAGTGACTCATGGTCAAATGCTGACATACTGAAGGTTTAAAACAGTTGCTATTGTAAAGTATGCACAGTCATGATTCATGACCTGGAAATTGTTAGCAATTTTTTTCTGTGATTACAAAAAAAAAAAAAAAAAAAGACTCTATCAAGCACAAAGTCTTTTTTATAGCTTGCAAGTTTCAGTTGTGTAAATATTTTCCTTATGTCTGATTTCAAATTAATAGGAATATATGGTTGAAGATAAGATTGGAAAAGGATTTGTATTGTGTTCTGTGTAATATGTTACATCATGAATAACAGACATATTGTGAAGATATTAAAATGCTACTCGTAGTTAGTAGTAGATACTTGTAAAATATAATAATAACAGTAGGAACAGATTACTTTTAAATACTTATATTTCATAACTCTGGTATACTTTAGCTACAAGTTCATATACTTTGATTTTTACGAATTCATTGCCTTTAGTAATTACTCACAAAATTAGTAATATTTTAAGAATTTGTTTACAGAACAGTAAATCAACTCAAACATACCACTGAATAAATGAACATTATAACATCGATCAGTGTGGGAAAATAGGAACAGTCTCTGCACAAATGCCAGGATGTTCAGTGGAGGGAATTGGCCAGAGAGAGATGAGAACGACAGTGACAAAGGGAAGACGCTGCAGTGCTCCCTGGTGGCCTCTAAGGCTCCTACATGTAAATGTTTGTCTCTCGGAAAATATCACAGCTATCAATATCAACATCTGCCCTTCCGCCTTTTCTCGCTGCTCCCTCTGCTTTGTGCCAGGAGCCCAACCATACTCTAACCTTTGGACTCAGAAACTGTTAACTGGAAGGCCCAGGGGTTTGGTGTCAGGAAATATGAAGTATCAACATGGCTTTCCCCTTAAGTCAAGTGAAATCGTGAGTAAAATGTGATCTCTCACACTATGTTTACAGAATTATTAAGAGAGGTCATTCACCAGGTGATCCCCAGGGTCCCATCCAGCGCTAACATCAGGTGATGAATGTCTCCCAAGAAATGTATTTGGCTGATCAGATTGACTTTTGCTCACTGTCATATGAGTCAGACACAGACCATCCATCAGATGGACATTTGCAGTCTGCAGTTTTCCCCTTCACTGTTGTCTTCATAAGAAGAGAGGATCAAATGTTTCGAAGTCCAATACAATTTCAGTGTCTCAGGGATGGTGAAGCAATTAAAGCATAATAATGTTAATAGCAAGCAATATGCATTGTTAACAAACATCCCATTCTTAGTAAATGTCAAAACCATTTCCATATACTTCCTTGATGATCTGTGAATGACTTGGCTGAAGTAAATCTTTGAAAAATATATCTGAAAGACATTCAAGTTAGAAAGCATTTCCTCAAGCTGCAGGTGGTCACTAACATTAATGAAACATAACTGGCTGCACCTGCTCATCAAATCTTAGCAAATATTAGAGTAAATCCTTAGCAAATTCCACCAATATTTAAGCACACAAAAAGAAAATGTGTTGCTTAAATAATATGATTGAACCTTGAAATATCTCATTAGCTCGGGAATATTTTTTTTTTTAATTTTCCAGTGTCTATAAATCAAATGACTTAACACAAAAATATCTTTCCAACAACGAATTAAACTAGTAGTACTAAAAGACAGAGTCAAATTTATATGAACAATACCTGTAAAAGAGGAAAAACATTCTTAGGAGTAAATGTGATGGCGTATTGCTAATTTTAACAGAATGGAATGAAAGTGATTTAAGTTATATAATTCAACTGACTTTTGAGTGCTGCTCATTTCCGTGCCAGAGTCATCTCAAAACTCATGAATATAACTGTCAGAATACGGTTAGAAAGGTAGAACTGAACATTAAGACAGAATCATTATGTGAGTTTTGCATCTTTTCATGCTCAAACAGTTCAAGTTGCCTCCTTGCATTTTGTTCCTGCCATCATTGGCTTTTTTTATTTAAATTTTTATATTAATTACAGTTTTTTTAAATATACACATTTTTAATAACTGAAATATTTACATAATGCAATGTCAAGGTTCAACATTAAAAACAGTGTTTTGTATGTCCTCTCAAGATGTTTAAAAAAGAGAGAAAGAAAGAAAGAAAAACCTAGTAACTCAAGCTCAGTCACATTGTCCTAAGAAGCCAGTCTTTCCTTTTTAATAAACAAAGAGGGCGTGGGTTCTGTCCCTAGCACCAAGAAACAAGTAAATAAGGTAAGTTTACAAAAGAGATTTTGACAAAACACAATAGTACTTCACCATGGTAGTTAAATGTTTACATCTTTCTTCCAAAGACACATCATTCTCGGCAGTTTTCTGCCCACATTTTTTTATTACTTGTCTTCAAACTTTAAATATACTGATGATGTGTTTAGAGAAATCCTTGGCTTTTATTAATAATTCAGAAGGGGGCAAAATTTATTAGAAATGTACCGAGTTCTGAACAGTTCTTACCAACAAATTAGGTGCAGCTGTTGCCATGTTTGTTTATTAATTACAGTTTATTCACTTTGTGTCCCAGCTGTAGCCTCCTCCTTCATCCCCTCCAAATCCTATCCTCCCTCCCTCATCTCCTCCTTTGCTCCTCTCCAAGTCCACTGATAGAGGAGGTCCTCCTCCCCTTCTATCTGACCCTAGCTTATTAGGTCTCATCAGATGCGGCTGCATTGTCCTCCTCTGTGGCCTGGCAAGGCTGCTTCCCCATCAGGGGGAGGCAGTCAAAGAGCCAGCCACTGAGTTCATGTCAGAGACAGTCCCTGTTCCCCTTACTAGGGTACCCACTTGGAGACTGAGCTGACATGGGCTACATCTGAGCAGGGGTTCTAGGTTATACCCATGAATGGTCCGTGGTTGGAGTATCAGTCTCAGAAAAGACTCCTTGCCCAGATATTTTGGTTCTGTTGTTCTCCTTGTAAAGCTCCTGTCCCCTCCAGGTCTTTTTGTCTGTGATCACTGCTCCAGTAATTTTTCTGGGACTCTGTACTTCAGGAAGCCAAAAGCTTCTCTAGGTGTCAATCTCTTCAGAGCAGTGGTGACACAGTAGCTGTGTGCTGGCTACATGGCCTTTGAAACTTCAGTATACAATCTCATCTTGGATTTGCTGTCCCTAAAGTGATGTTAATCACAATATTTAAATTATATGCTAGAAAGACAATTAACTGGCAAATTATGCAACAACGTATTTAAATAGTCCCTGGAATCCTGAAACTTTGACCATGGGATGCTATAGATGTTCATTTATTTTTCAGACATAACAGTATTTCAAAACTAAGAAAGAAATGACAACAGTCTAGTTATTTTAAGAAGCTATTTCAATGGCTTAGTGTACTGTGAAGTCATATAAAGAAAACTGTTTCTTTTGTAAAACTAGTGTGTTGATACAACATAAATAAACAATTTAACAACAGCAAAAACCAGGTAACACAATGAAAAATAAATTATTAAAATGGGCCAACTGCCTAAAATTCAAAGAAACAGAATTTGAGACTATGACAAAAGTGCCCCGTTAATCATGATTTCTCTCCAGAGTAGAAATGAAAGCATCATCTGACTTTGGCTAGCCCAATTCCAATTTCCAGTTTGTTTTTATTTTTTAATTATAGCAGAGTTTTAGCCTCTGAAACTGTAATGGGTGGAGAATTCGAGGAGAGAACATCCTAGGACCAACGACCTAACTACTGCATGATTTGGAAGATAAAGGAAACAGACAGTCAAAGAAACAGCAGCGCTGAATTGCGAACACTGGGTTCTCGGTTTCAGAAGGTGGTCAGAGTGAACTTCATTTCTGCCTTCTGTGAGACACGTATTTTCAAATATTTTATCTATCTGTAACATTTGTTAAGGTATTTTTTTTCTACTTGGTCACTCAACAATCTCCATAATAAACCCTGGCTTGTTCAGTCTTGCACAGAATGAATTTTTCCACCGAGTAGTGTGATTTCAAAAATGTCAAAATGGCAAATCTGCAGAGGGGGTTATTCCTAAGATTTGCATAGAGAGCCTGTCTGGAGATGGTCACTAAAATAGCCATCAAGATTGTACTTACACCTTACAAATGAAAACTCTTCATCCAATTAACTTGCTGTAATTGCTAACTGTGATCTGTTGTTTCGAGTAATGGATTTAAAACGAAAGAAAATTTGTGTGATTATTCAACAAATATTAAGTAGCTAATATATGAAGTATATGGTGAAGAGTATTGCACTGGAGTGCATGTGTATGGTATGTAGGTGTGTGGGTGTGGGCAGATGCACACACAAGCCAATTAAAATCGCTTTGTGTATCTATTTTTAAAATGTGGTGGCAATGGAAAAATGGAGTAAGTAAATAACTGTCGGCAATATTGATTATTTTGAAAACTTTTCTTAAAGTTCCATATGTTTGTATAATTTATATAGATCATGTTCATTCACCACTATCTTGCTCTTACTTACCTTAGTGCTTCCAACTCCATTTCCCTCCCAGGTCCATATCATTTTTTCTTTCTTTTTTTTTAAATAATTTTTTATATTAATCACAGGTTATTTACTTTATATCCCAGCCATAGCCCCCTCCTTCATTCCCTCTCAATCCCACCCTCCCTTTCTCATCTCCTCCCTGCCCTTTCCAAGTCCACTGATAGGGGAGGTCCTCCTCCCCTTCCATCTGACCCTGTTTTATTAGGTCTCATTTGGACTGGCTCCATTGTCCTCCTCTGTGGCCTAGCAAGGCTGCTGCTCCCTCAGGGGGCAAGGGGGAAGTCAAAGAGCCAGCCATTGAATTTATGTCAGAAATAGACCTTGTTCTCCTTACTAGGGTAACCCACTTGGTTGCTGAGCTACCATGAGCTATATCTGAGTAGGGATTCTAGGTTATATCCATTCATGGTCCTTGGTTGGAGAAACAGTCTTATAGAAGACCCCTGTGCCCTGATTTATTTGGTCCTTGTGGAACTCATCTTTTTCTTTTTTTTTTAACTTTCATTAGCTACACTTTATTCACTTTGTATCCCCCCATAAACACCTCCCTCCTCCCCTCCTAATCCTACCTTCCCTCCCCCTTCTTCACGCATGCCCCTCCCCAAGTCCACTGATAGGAGAGGTCCCCCTCTCCTTCTTTCTGATCTTAGTCTATTAAAACTCATCAGGAGTGGCTGCATTGTCTTCCTCTGTGGCCTGGAAAGACTGCTCCCCCCTCAGGGGGAGGTGATCAAAGAGCAGGCCAATCAGTTCATGTCAGAGACAGTCCCTCTTCCCATTACTATGTAACCCACTTGGACACTGAACTGCCATGGGCTACATCTGTGCAGGGGTTCTAGGTTATCTCCATGCCTGGTACTTGGTTGGAGTATGAGTCTCTGGAAAGACCCCTGTGCTCAAATTTTCTGGTTCTGTTGCTCTCCTTGTGGAGCTCCTGTCCTCACCAGATCTTACTATTTCCCACTTCCTTCATAAGATTCGTGCACTCTGCCCAGCAGTTGGCCATAAGTCTCAGTTAACAACCCCTGCGTTCAGGTAGTGCTGCCTAAGCTAAGTGTGTGGCAATCCACTGCGTTATGACTAACCTACTGGCCTGTCAATGGCCTCATGTCCAAAAGAGAGTGACTATTCCTACCTCAGAATTTACCAAGTGGCAATAGCTCCTCCAATATGGGTAAGGCCTCAAGGGTCCTCCCCTAGCAAGTGCTGGAATTCTTACTAGCATTGTCTTATATAGGTGTTGTGCCAGTAACCAGGACTGCTGTGAATTCATGAGTGTGACAGCTATGTCATGTCCAGAGGTCAGCACTTGACAAATCTTCTCCCCATCTTCCAACTCTTAGGGTGTTCTTCCTCATCTGGGAAGTTTCCTGAACCTTGGAGGTGGGAGGTTGATGTAGAACACTCAATGTTAAGTTAGTTTTACCAATTATGGGTCGCTGTATTAACCACTGCAAAAAAAAAAAAAAAAATAGCTTGTCTAACCAAGGTGATGCACATCTACAGTAGCTAAAAGTGTTTAAAATTCAATTCAACAACCTGGCTATTTAGTAAAATAACAGTACACTCCTCTTTAGTGCTTATGATCTCCCTAGTCCTGGGCTTTTAACCAGATTTATACCAGATAGGAATTCTCTCCAACAGAGCTGGCCTGAGAGCCAATCAGAAAGTGGTTGGTTCCCTCCAAACCCATCATGCTACTAATGTGCCAGTGTGTAAATTTCACTGGCAGGTGAGAGCTGCAGCATGAAAGATCTAGTGCTGCACAGACTATTGGTGTTTCTTCCTAGCAGCTGGGATATTACCTTTTGGCACTATACAAGCCAGTCATCAAGGAAGTTTGCTGAGTCATATGAGTTTGCATCCAGAACAATAGGATTTTACTGAGGTAGTGAGGTAGAAAGAAACCAATTATTACATACTGATTTGGCGATTTATTTAGTGATTTACCTAAAGCACGGCTTGTAGTGCCTATCTGCCAGACACGACTTCACTTGCTCCCTGAAAGAGAATGGCACGAAGCCAGAGATGAAACAGTCATTTCCTTTAACAACCTGCCGACTGCCATGTAATCTGTAAAATCTTGCTTCTTGCCAGCCCCACCTGTAGTTTCAGAGTATAAAATGAAAATACAAACTGGACCTGGTTCAAAGCTTTTCATTAACTATCCTTGTTTTGGTCCACTGGTGACATCTCTTCCACTCTTGATGATGGTGTGTTGATTATACCAGAATCATTAGCTTAATATAACCATCTAGTTATGATGGGAAACCAATAGCAATTGCAATAGTTTTTCTGAATGTTTCCTTGAACAATATAGCTTAGTGATATAAAACCAAGTGTGTGTGTGTGTGTGTGTGTGTGTGTGTGTGTGTGTGTGTGTGTGTGAATTAGGTTGGAACCAGTAGATTTCCATAAGTTTTCTTCATGTATCTTAGTTTTGGCTTACCTAACCTACTTCCTTCTGTATCAAAGTTTTCTACACCATTTAATCAAACCCTCAGATCTCCTTTTATCCATATTATCTTTGTTCTATTATCCTCTATAATTAATATTCATAGATTTGAACATGATACATTTTCAAGAAGATTTTTCGTTGGTTCAGATTTTCACCAAGACCTCATTGTTTCATCCCCTACTCTCCTATATGTGTGAATCTTTCCTCTTTCAGTATTGTACCTCTCTCCCTTCATTTTACCTTCATTTTACTATCACCCTTCTTTAACGAGTCCACACCATTTGTCCCATTTCTAATTTCCTTACTTTAATTGCTGCTACAGGATAAATATGCAAAACAAAAATTGACACTAGGATCCACCTATGAGAAAACTTGCAGTAATTGTCTTTCTGTGCCTGGATGACTGACGTCCTTTGGTAAAACATTTTTTTTTGTAGTTCCATCCATTTACTCACACATTCCATGGCTACATTTTCGTATCAGTATCCTAACTGTCAATTGTGCACTTGTACCATAATTTCCTCGTGGTGTCTACCAGGTGGTAGACTTCGTAATTGATTCCATTTTCCGACTATGAAGCCACAGTGAACATCCGAGTATCTCTGCAGTAGGATGTAACAACCTTTGGGTAGGATTCCAGGAGTGATATAGCTGTGTAATACAGTAGTTTTGCTTCTTGTTTTTGTCTCTAGACTCATTTCCACAGCAGTTATGCCACTTTACATTCCCAGCAACAGTAAGTAAAGGTTCTTCTTTTTCCACATGCATTGCATCAATAGTTGTCATTTTTATTCTTGAGTTTGGTCATTCTGACTAGTGTGTGATGGGTTCCAAAAGCAGCTTTAATATGCATTTTCCTAATAGCTAGGACTGTTTGATACCAATCCTTTCTTCAGTATATCAACTCAGCTGTTCATCAACAGATTAATGGAGAAGAAAAAAATGTGCTTTACATCCACAATAGAATACTACTTGGCTTTTAAAAATTAAATTATAGTATTTAGGCAAATGCATAGAACTGGATAAAAAAAAATTTCTGGTCTTCCAAGATGGTGGCGGCTAGTGTGCAGCTTAGCTGAAGGGGAGAGGACCCACAATGCGGAAATTGGTGAGTGAAGGGGCTGATCAACCCAGAACAGAGTTATCTAGACTTCCAAGAAGAAAGAGACTAACCATGATCTGAGTCCATCTAGAATCAGGTCATGGCAGACTCCTCCGGGAGGAGACAACAAGAGGTGATCCCTGGGCACTTCCCGGCACCCAAAACCCTACTCCCTCTTCGGAGGAGGCAGGAGGGGTCCAGCAGGATCTGCCACAGACCACACTGTCTGTACCCCAGCTCCAGTGAGAGCTGCAGCTCCCACAAAAAAACAAAACAAAGCAAAACAAAACAAAACAAAACCCGACAAAACCTGAGATCGGGGCTGAGAAAACCCAATCCTTTCTGACACTCCCCCAAGAACCAGAATGCTGCCATAACCCTACTGCGGCAGAGCGAAGGGATAGAGAGGCGCACAGCAGCTTCACAGCCACCGGACCCCAGTGCTGCTGGCTGCTCCTAGCAAACAAACTTCAGCTCAGGATCTGGGACTGTGGTCATTCAACACTTCCTGAGACTCTCCCGGGTCCAGCACAATAAGGTCTAGCACCAAGTCCTAGCACTAGCGGCCCCCGGACCCCTGGCAGAGAAACCCCGGCTCAGGTTCCCAACCCCTTCTGGCACCCCCCTGAGAGCACCGCCATAAGCTTGCCCTAGCAAAGGGGAAGGTCAGAGGGGAAGGACAGAGAGGCAGCCTGCCACAGGACACAGCACCCCCTCTCCAGCTCACCCAGCGGCCCCTGGCAGAGAAACCCAAGCTCTGGATCTGAGGACACTCAACCCTACCTGGTACTCTCTCAGAATCAGCAAACATAGGTTCTACCATCAGGCTGCATCTGGCAGAGAGATCTGGGCCCGGGATCTGGGATTGAGAACACTCAACCAAACTCTTTCCCTCGCTACCATGGGACCAGTCAACATAACCCCTCCTGGCAGAGGGAAAGGACAGAGAGGCAGCACACAGGAAAGGTGGACACCGAGTCGTGAGGCCACAGTGTCACAGAGCTGACTGTTAGCCTACCCATGCACTCTCCGCAGCAGGACCAAATCAGAGAGTAGAGAGCAAGGGGAACCCCTGTGCATTCCAACTGGTCCTGCAAGAGAGTGAGTGAGCCTTCTAGGGAGAATTTGCCCCAGACCCAGGGCCTCTCCACAGAAGCAACCAGATGAGATCCCTGCCACCCACACCCCTAGTGTGGGCACCATAGGGATTCTTGGGATAGCGACCCCAACATTGAAGCCTCTGCCTTGCAGGTCCACCACTGTAATCCAGGCAAACAATCCCTGGATCTCCCTGGAACTGCGTAATAGTGGACTGCAGGCCACTGCAATAGTCAGAAAATCCACGCCGGCACACTGTGCCCACTAAAAGCGCACACGAATAGTGCCAGCATCACATTCCTTACTTAGGCAAAACTGAAACCACAACGCACACTCCCAAACCAGTGAATCTCTCTCATTTTCCTGAAAAAACAGTCCAGAAAACAGAAAGAGACGATCATAGCCTGAACTACAAACTAGAGAAACAAACAGTGAGGGTTATAAATAACCAGATGGCTAGAGGCAGACGTAAGAACACACCCAACAAAAACCAGGACATAATGACCTCACCAGCAACCCCACAAAACAATGGACACTTCAATTCACTAGATATACAAGAAAACGACCTCAAAACTATGTTTCTACAGCTATTAGAGGCCCATAAAGATGAAATGAACAAAGCCCTCAGAGAAATAGCCAAATAAATGGAGATGAACAAAGAGGAAACAAATAGAGCTCTCAGAGAAATGACCACAAAAATTGAGGCAAACAAAGAAGAAATGAACAAAGCTCTCAAAGAAATGTGCACACAAATGAAGGCAAATAAAGAAGAAATAAACAAAGCTCTCATAGAAATGCAGGCAATTATAGCCAAAGAAGTAGAGGCACAATTAGTGATACATAGAGAGGAAACGGACAAAAAAATAGAAGCTGCCATTGAAAAGCAGGACACCACATTCAAACAGGTGAAGGAAATGGTGCAAGACATGAAAACAGAATTAGAATCAATAAAGAAAACACAAATAAAGAAAAACCTGGAGCTGGAGAACATAGAGAAAAGATCAGGAACTACAAAGGTAAGCATCACCAACAGAATACAAGAGATGGAAGAAAGAATCTCAGGAGCCGAAGATATACATGCGGAAATTGACAAGTCTCTCAAAGAAAAAATAAAATCAGAAAAGTTCCAAACACAAAACATCCAAGTAATCAAGGACACCATGAAAAGACAAAATCTAAGAATAATAGGAGTAGAAGGTCCGGAAAATATTTTCAAAAAAATTATAGAAGAAAATTTTCCCAACTTAAAGAAGATGTCCATAAACATACAAGAGGCCTACAGAACTAGACCGGAAAACAAATTCTTAACATCACATCATAGTCAAAACACTGAACCTACAGAACAAAGAAAAAATTCTAAAAGCAGCAAGGGAAAAAGGCCAAGTAACATATGAAGGTAGATCTATCAGAATCACACCAGATTTCTCAACAGAAACTATGAAAGCCAGAAGGGCCTGGACAGAAATCATACAGTCCTTAAGGGACCACAGATTCCAACCCAGACTACTATACCCAGCAAAACTTTCAATCAACATAGATGGAGAATTCAAAATATTCCATGACAAAACCAAATTTAAACAATATCTACATAGTAACCCAGCTCTACAGAAGTTACTAGAAGGGAAACTCCAAACCAAGGAAAACATCTAAGGAAACAGAGGAAATAGATAACTACACAACAACAACAACAACAAAAAACCCAAAAGAATACAAGCAATGAAACTCAGTGACACCACCAACCCCACATTAAAAGTAAGTAACAATTGTTGGTCACTAGTATCTATCAACATCAACGGACTCAACTCCCCAATAAAAAGACACAGACTAACAGAATGGTTGTGGAAACAGGATCCAACATTCTGTTGCATCCAATAAACACACCTATGCAACAAAGATAAACACTATCTCAGAGTAAAGGGCTGGAAAATTGTTTTTCAAGCAAATGGTTCCAGAAAACAAGCTGGAGGAGCCATCCTAATAACTAATAAAATAGACTTTCAACCCAAGTTAATAAAAAAAGATAAGGAGGGCCACTATATTCTCATCAAAGAAAAAATCCACCAAGAGGACATCACAATTTTGAATATCTATGCCCCAAATACAAGAGCATCTACATTCCTAAATGAAACAATATTAAAGCTTAAATCACACATTGATCCTAATACCTTAATAGTGGGAGACTTCAACACTCCACTCTCACCAAGGGACAGATCACCTAGACAGAAAACAAATAGGGAAATAAAAACACTTACAGAGTCCCTAAATCAAATGGACCTAATAGACATCTACAGATCTTTTCATCCAAACTCAAAAGAGTATAACTTCTTTTCAGCACCGCATGGAACCTTCTCCAAAATAGACCATATAGTTGGTCATAAAGCAAGCCTCAATAGATACAAAAAGATTGAAATAATCCCTTGTATTCTATCTGACCACCATGGACTAAAGCTGGACCTCAACAACAACAGAAATAACAAAAAGCCAACACGCACATGGAAACTGAAGAACTTGTTAGTCAATGACAGCTGGGTTAAGGAAGAAATAAAGAAATAAATTAAAGACTTCCTAGAACTCAATGAAAATGAAGGCACAACATAGCCAAATTTATGGGACACATTAAAAGCAGTGCTCAGAGGAAAATTTATAGCACTAAGTGCCTTCAAGAAGAAATTTCTAACATCACATACAAGCACCTTAATGGCCCAACTGAAAACCCTAGAAAAAAAAAAAAAAGAAGCAGATACACCCAAGAGGAGCAGATAGCTGGAAATAATCAAACTCAGGGCTGAAATTAATTAGAAACAAATAAAACTATTCAAAGAATCAATGAAACAAAAAGCTAGTTCTTTGAGAAAATCAACAAAGATCGAGAAACCCTTAGCCAAACTAACTAAAAAGCAGAGAGAATCTATCCAAATCAGCAAAATCAGAAATGAAAAGGGTGACATAACTACAGACACTGAGGAAATTCAAACGATCATTAGGTCATAATACAAAAGCCTATATGCCACAAAATTTGAAAACCTAAATGAAATGGACAGTTTTCTTGATAGATTCCATCTTCCAACATTAAGTCAAGATAATGTAGAAAGACTGAATAGCCCTATATCCCCCAAAGGAAATTGAAGTAGTCATTAACAGTCTCCCCTCCAAAAAAAACCCTGGGCCAGATGGTTTCAGAGTGGAATTCAACCACACTTTCAAAGAAGTGCTAACACCAATTCTCCTCAAACTATTCCACAAAATAGAAACAGAAGGTACATTACCAAACTCATTCTATGAAGCAACAGTCACCCTGATACCTAAACCACACAAAGACCCAACAAAAAAGAGAACTTCAGTCCTATCTCTATTATGAACATTGATGTAAACATACTCAATAAAATACTTGAAACCGAATCCAAAAACACATCAAAGATATCATCCACCATGTAGGCTTCATCCCAGGCATGCAAGGGTGGTTCAACATACGGAAATCCATCAATGTAATCCACCACATAAACAAACTGAAGGAGAAAAACCACATAATCATCTCCTTAGATGCTGAAAAAGTATGTGACAATGTCCAACACCCATTCATATTTAAAGTCTTGGAGATATCAGGGATACAAGGCACATATGTAAACATAGTAAAGGCAATATACAGCAAGCCTATAGCCAACATCAAACTCAATGGAGAGAAACTTAAATCAATCCCACTGAAATCAGGGACAAGACAAGGTTGCCCACTCTCTCCATACCTCTTCAACATAGTACTTGAAGTCCTAGCCAGAGCAATAAGACAACTAAAGGAGATCAAGGGGATACAAATCGGAAAGGAAGAGGTCAAAGTGTCACTATTTGCAGATGATATGATAGTATATATGAGCGACCCCAAAAATTCAACCAGAGAACTCCTCCAGCTGATAAACACCTTCAACAAAGAGGCAGGATACAAAATCAACTCAAAAAAATCAGAAGCCCTCCTGTATACCAAAGACAAAAGGCCGAGAAAGAAGTTAGGGAAAGAATATCATTCACAATAGCCACTAATAACATATAGTACCTTTGGGTGACACTAACCAAGCAAGTGAAAGACCTGTTTGAGAAAAACTTCAAGTCTCTGAAGAAAGAAATTGAAGAAGATATCAGAAGATGGAAAGATCTCCCATGCTCATGGATTGGTAGGATTAACATACTGAAAATGGCCATCCTGCCAAAAGCAATCTACAGATTCAATGCAATTCCCATCAAAATACCAACTCAATTCTTTACAGACCTTGAAAAAAAGATTCTCAGCTTCATATGGAGAAAAAAAAAAAACTCAGAATCTCCAAAACAATCCTGTACAACAACAGATCATCTGGAGGTATCTCCATCCCCGATCTCAAGCTGTACTAGAGCAATAGTAATAAAAACTACATGGTATTGGCATAAAAACAGAAAGGAGGATCAATGGATCCAAATAGAAGACCCAGAAATAAACCCACACACTTATGAATACTCAATTTTTGACAAAGAAGTCAGAACCATTCACTGGAAAAAAGACAGCATCTTCAACAAATGGTGCTGGTCCAACTGGATGTCTACATGCAGAAAAATGAAAATACATCCATATTTATCACCCTGCACAAAACTAAAGTCCAAGTGGATCAAAGACCTCAACATAAAACCAGATACTCTAAATCTGTTAGAAGAAAAAGTGGGGAACAGCCTAGAACTCATTGGCACAGGAGACAACTTCCTGAACAGAACACCAACAGCACAGGCTCTAAGAGCAACAATCAATAAATGGAACCTCGTGAAACTGAAAAGCTTCTGTAAAGCAAAGGACACTGTCTTCAAAACAAAACGACTGCCTACAGATTGGGAAAAAATCTTCACCAACCCTTTATCTGACTGAGGACTAATATTCAGTATATACAAAGAACTAAAGAAGCTGAAAAGCAGCAAGCCAAGTAATCCAATTAAAAAATAGGGAACAGAGCTAAATAGAGAATTCTCGACAGAGGAATATCAAATGACAGAGAAACACTTAAAGAAATGCTCAACCTCATTAGCCATCAGGGAA
Organism: Meriones unguiculatus; assembly: GCF_030254825.1. Taxonomy (NCBI): domain Eukaryota; kingdom Metazoa; phylum Chordata; class Mammalia; order Rodentia; family Muridae; genus Meriones; species Meriones unguiculatus. The sequence goes on along the minus strand of NC_083368.1, from coordinate 7,851,654 downwards.
ATGCAGATCCAAACGACCCTGAGATTTCACCTAACACCCATCAGTATGGCCAAGATAAAAACTCAAGTGACAACACATGCTGGAGAGGTTGTGGAGAAAGGGGAACCCTCCTCCATTGCTGGTAAGAATGTAAACTGGTACAACCACTTTGGAAATCTATCTGGCACTTTCTCAGACAATTAGGAATAGTGCTTCCTCAAGACCCAGCTATACCACTGCTAGGTATATGCCCAAAGTCTGCTCAAGTACACAAAAGGGATATTTGCTCAACCATGTTTATAGTAGCTTTATTTGTAATAGCCAGAACCTGGAAACAACCCAGATGTCCATCAATGGAGGAATGGATACAGAAATTGTGGTATTTTTACAGAATGCAATACTACTCAGCAATCAAAAAGGAGGTAATCATGAAATTTTCAGGCAAATGGTGGTATCTAGAAAAGATCATTCTGAGTGAAATATCCCAGAAGGAGAAAGATAAACACTTTATATATACTCACTTATATAGACCTATAAGATATGATAAACATAATGAAATCTATACACCTAAAAAAGATAATCAAGAGAGCGGACATGGGGCAAGATGATCAATCCTCATTTAGAAAGACAGATGGGATGTGCATTGAACGTATGACAGGAGTCTACTGAGCGCATCTGAAAGACTAACTAGCAGTGTTTTCAAAGCAGATAAAAAGACTCATAACCAAACCTTCGGCAGAGTACAGGGAATCATATGAAAGAAGTCAAGTAAGTATGATGGGTAAAGGATAGGAGCTCCACAAGGACCAAACATACCTGGGCACAGGGTCTTTTCTGAGACTGACATTCAACCAAGGACCATGTATGGATATAACCTAGAACCTCTGCTCAGATGTAGCCCATGGTAGCTCAGTAACCAATTGGTTTCCCTTAGTAAGGGGAACAAGAACTATTTCTAACAGGAACTCAGTGGCTGGCTCTTTGACCTCCCCACCCCCAAAGGAGGAGCAGTCCACAGAGGAGGACTTTGCAGCCAGTCCTGAAGATACCTGATAAAACAGGAGCAAATGAATGGGGAGGATGCCCCTCCCATCAGTGGACTTGGAAAGGGGCAGGGTGGAGATGAGGGAGGGAGGGTGGGGTTGGGAGGAAATGAGGGAGTGGGATACAGGTGGGATACAGAGTTAATAAAATGTAAGTGATAAGAAAAAAAATAAAATTAAAAAAAAATTTCTGAGGGTGTTGACTCAGGCCCAGAAAAACTGTGTTCTTTCTTTCTAGTATGTGGATCTCAGCTCTAAGTATTTGATTTTGTATGTTTAACTTGTAGAATATGTACAAGCCAAGAAACTAGAGAGGGACATTGAGGACACATTAAATAAGGAAGACAGAGTATAGTTAAAATGAAATCAGTGAGTTGAGATAATGGAACAGAAAGGCTTGCAGGTGAGGTATGGGACTATGGTGGAATATCAGGGGAGGATTATCTAAAGGAAGAGGTTAGAAAGGTTGTATGGAAGTTTATCATCTTATGGTTCAATCAAAAAAAAAAAAAAAAACTAATGCAAAATGGCAGCCAATATACCAGGAGATGGAATGGTAAATACTGAGGAATGAACCAAAAATTAGCACGGCAATTTTTGCTATAGGACAAACAACTAGGAAAGTAAAAGGAAATCAGTCTTTTCTTATTCATGGTGCATATGCAATATTATAGTTATATGGTCATCAAAATGGAAAATAACTGGGTAGATAAATGGCAAAGATATCTCGTCATGGAAGGTATGAATGGAAATGGAAAAACCTAGCAAAACTTAGCAAAGACATCAAATTTTATGTAGGCCATATAGGAAAAATAGAAAAATAATTTGAAAATAAAAAAATAGTAGACACATTGACATCATATTTAATTAAAACTAGAAAATTCAAGTTTGCCAGGAAACAAATTCAAGATAAACCAGCAAGAAAGATGGATTATTTGAAAAACTTGAAAGTTTACTCTTAACACTAAAAAAAGAATGGGAAATGAAAAACCAAATTAAAAGAGGATACCTCAATGAGAATAACTATTATAAGGAATTCTAGCAATACGGTTCATCTATCTTCCTGTACATGTTTTCAGGTTTGAGAACGAAGAAGGTAACTAGGAAAAAGGTTTGTGTACCTTGGATGTGTACCTTAATAGATTGTGGTCCTCTAAACTTTCTGAGATCTGCTGAATATGGCATTTGAAATGTTTAAGTTTTCTACAATAAACCATGAACATTGGTAGCAGTAACTTTGTGGTCTCCAAGAAGATGATGGGGCCCTGCAAGCACAAATCTACCTGGACTGTGGTAAAGCTAACCACTGGGGAAACCTGCTCCATGCCTCTTCTGCTGCCAGGTTCTGTGCCAGGACTGCTACTAAGCTGACAAACAGCACCCAAAGATCATCTTTGGACTAGAAACTGCTCAGGACATTCAAATTGTTGAGTTCATAGGAAATGGACATGGACATTTTACAGAACTTTGAGCTCAAAAATACCTAATTCTAAAACTTCCAAATACAACCAAGCTGGACAATGTAGAAAGTTTGGCAGAAATAAGTACTTTGTTGTAAATAGTTTTACTGTGCTAGAGTTAAAATCTTTCCTTTTTATTTAAACAGAAGGGGAAAATGTTGCAGTGTATTTTATCGCACTGTGAACCCCAAGATTGTGTTGTTTACTGAAAAAACAAAACAAAACAAAAAACGGTTCCTAGTTGTGGTGTGGCTCAGCCATACCATACACCTTAATCCAAGTGCTTTCAGTTTGAATGTTATAAACAGGACTAAATAAACTCAACCATAGGTTGAGGTGGAGCAAGCAATCAGTTGACAGGGAGTAAACATAAGGAAAAAAAAAACAGAGAGAGGAAGATGAAGTCAGGAAGATGAATAGAGGGACACATGGGAAGTAGAAGGGAGGGCGATTGAATTTGAGGGGTTTTGAGGTGATGAGGAAGAGAACGTCTTTTGGGATGTCAGCTGAATAGGGAAATCAGCTAGTTGATTTCTCTGCCTCTCTAAGCTAGCAGGCTTTCTCCCATTTTAAAATAAAATCAGTGGAAGATGTAAGAAACCAAGCAAAAGTAAAGAAGACGGAGATGTTGAGGGTTAGTGGGTTAAGTGGAATGGGAAGAGATGTTGAGGTAAGCTGGCATAGTGGGCGTGTTAACCAATTAACCAAAAACAGAGATAAATAAAAAAAAAAACCACTTTAAAAGTCCACTATTATAATTTTAAACAACAGCAATCAACAGAACTATAGAATTGCCTTCTATTGTTGGACAATAATGCTCCCAGAAAGCTTGAACCATTAAATGAAAATTTCATTACAAGCTTGGGACAGTTCTCTGGGAATTATTTGTCAGAGAGATCCAAGAAGTCCCTAAAACAATATTTTCCTTGGAGAGTCCCCCCCTCTTTTTTCTTTATCACAGCAATTAACACAATACCTGGCACAGAGTCAGGCTTCCCATGCCATTTTTCTTGGGTAATGAAAATGAATTAAATTTAGCAATAAGTCTTCTTGTTATCGATGAGGTTACTAGTATAGAAGAGAGACTGCAAAAGATCTTTTTTTTTCCTTATATGTTTCACTTTTTACCTGGCACCTGCCTCACCCAGGTCTTTCCTTTTCCCCAGCATTACTCATCTTCACTGTAAAGCAAGTGGTCACAGCACTCAGTAGCTTGAGAAAGCAGTCATGTTCATGATGATTACATTAATGGAGGGTCTTTCTTGCCTGGGGTAGCTGGAATGGATCGTGAGGCTATGTTTGACATGGGCTTGAGCTGAGCTCTAACGTGAACATTTTGGCTTCAAATGTCTATTATTGCACAGCAAATGCTTTCATGTATTGAAGCATCTTGTCAACCTCTAATAGACAAGACTTTTCAAAGTCTTTTTGCTATCACATTTCATTATCAATAGTAATGTCTACTATTACTTAGTAGGTTAGCTGAATTTCTATACCTAGTGATCCTAGATTTCCAAACACTGCAATGAGATTATGCAAGCTTTTGAAAAAATGTATTTTGTTCATTATTTTGTATACGTGCATCTGTGGATGTCAGAAAAAGAAAAAAACCTTGGGGGATACTCAGTTCTTCCTAGCATGGATTCTGGGGTTCCACAGCAAATGCTTTCACATACTGAAGCATCTTGCCAGCCTCTAGTGGACAATTATTTTCAAAGTCCTTTCTGCTATCACATTTCTTTGTCAATAAGAAAATTAAATGGCTGCAGAAAGTTTATTTGGTATATCCTGTGCGAAAATGAACCCCACTCTTCCTGTTGTTTTTCATCATTCAGATTGGAAGGAAGGACTTTCATCTTGCATATTCCCTTTAAATATTGCACTATTAAACTAGTTATAGATAGGAATAAAACAAAACATTAAGAAGTGAATTTGTTTACACAAAAGGAAAAAATGGCTGGTTTTAAAAGCCATATCATTCAGTTTAGTGTATTCTACAAATATCCTTATAGTAGTCACTGCTAGAGTTTTCCAATTTCCCACTGAGGACCTTAGTAATCTCACAGCTTTAACCTTGCCCTCATAAAAAGAACGTTCTGGAAAAATGTAGTATATGCTTTGCAGCCCTAATCAACACCATGATAGTTGGTAGAACTTTGACATAGCCTTTGTAAATTAAAATCAGAACATTTCTGTAATCTACTTCCTTTCTTCTCAAGCCCACACTTGACTCCTGGAGGCCCAAAGGGCAGTGGAGAGGCTTGCTGAGGTGTAAAGAGCTCTACCTGCCAACAAGAGGTACACACATCTCTGTGTATAACCTAAATTTGACTTTATAATCTATAATTCAAGAAAGTGCAAACCGTAATGAAGTAAAAATCTTCTGAGCACCTGTTTCCTTTGAGGTCTCAAGGAGAAGGCTATTGTGAGAACTGGACGTAAGAGCAATCTCTGTTATTCCCCTGAGCTGGATACTGGAGTATATTTTATTAGGTTTTTAAAGACATCTGTAATTTTGCATAATGGAGTATACATACAACTAAATAAATAGTGTATGAAAAAGGAATGTAAGAAGGATAGGTATGTAAACTCTGCCTGCTACACATAGAGTTGGCAAAATGTTAGAGATGAGTTTTCTAAGAACTTTGAAACATTTGTTTAAGTACTATTTATTTACTTAGTTATCATGTAGTGAACGTTTTGGTTATGCTATATAAATATGTTTTTGTTTTAATACCAAGTGTGGGATGTGGGAATCAGACAGCTGATAACAACTTCATGAGAGGACACATGATACTTGTCAGCTAGAAGTACACACACAGTACAGCGTGTGTGTTTTTTTAATATAATTTTTTTATTGATTACAATTTTATTCACTTTGTATTCCAGCTGTAATCCCACCCTCGTTCCCTCTTAATTTCGCCTCATCTCCTCCCATACCCTTCCCCAATCCACTGATAGGGGAGGTACTCCTCCCCTTCCATCTGATCCTAGCCTATCAGGTCTCATCAGGACTGTCTTCATAGTCTTCCTCTGAGGTCTGGTCAGGCTGCTCCCCCTTCAGGAGGAGGTGATCAAAGAGCCAGCAACTGAATTCATGTCAGAGACAGCCCCTGCTCCCCTTATTAGGGAGCCCATTTGGAGACTGAGATTGAGCTGCCATGGGCAACCTCTGTACAGGGGTGGGATTTGTGGCTACTTTCCCTTCTCCATGGTGGGATTGTGTCTATTTTGAACCTGTATGGGTCTGTGCATGCTGTCCTGGTCTCTGTGAGATTATTTGTGCATCAGCCCTCTTGTGTCTGGAAAGGTTGTTACCTGTGACTCTTTTAATCATTCCTTCTTCTTTTCCTCAGATCCCTGAGCCTTGATGGAATAGATTTGATAAAGACACCTCACTCATGGCTGAGTGATCAGGAGTAGCTGAACAACGTAGAGTGGACTTCATATTTTTTGTGTTCTTTTGTTTTGTTTTATTTTGGTAATTATTGTCTTATTTGGCATTTGTTTGTTATGATTTACATTTATTTTGTTTTGTTATTGTTTTGAGAGACAGTAATAATGTTAAACATGATGTTCGTGTGGTTAGGATGGATCTTGATTGAGCTGAGTTAAAGTGAAAAATACAATAAAAATGCAGTAAGAAAATTTTGTTTAAAAAATTAAAAAATGTGATAGGCAATCTGAACATTTATTCAACTTTTCCTTTTTCCTATGTATAAAGATTAAACTTCTAAAAATCCATATTTAATGTCATACAGCCCTAAATTAGAATTGGTCCTGCACAGTTGGGTTGTATTGACATGAAGGATGAGTGGGCGCCTTTGGCCTAGGGCCAAACCCCCATTGATCCTGGCCTATTGCCAAGGAGAACTTTGTAACACAGAGCTGACCTTTGTTTGGCAGGGCCTGCTTTTCACATCTTATAGGGTGGCAAGTTACCAATACTTTCAAAGAAAAACTTACCCAGGCACAGGATTTCATTTCTTTTTTCAACAGTGACAACTAGGCAAATGATTTTCCTTTATGAGTAAAGCAGTTGAATGGATTTTGGAAAAAACTGACCTGCTGCTGATAATAGACCCTAATACAGATATGGCCAAAAGGTTCAATAGTGTTTCATCTGATTTGTTTTATGCATGACATGTGCATTTGAAATCCTCTATGCCTTAATATCACTCATTTTCCAATTATGCAGTAGGCATTTTACATCACTAGATTCAGTTTAATTCCTAGAGGAAAATTTATTTTACAAATAATAGACTATTGGGACTGAAGAGATGACTCAAAGGTTAAGAGTATTTGTTGTTCTTTCAGAGGGCCTAAGTTCCCAACACAAGATTTTATAACTGCAGCTCCAGGAGACAGATGTAATCTTTTGACCGCTGGAAGCAACTGTATTCACATGCATATACCTATGAATACACAGCCATACATATTAATTATTTTCTTTCTTTTGTACAATAAATCACCAAGGCCAGGAGAGAAAGAGAGAGATAGAGAGTAAATTTAACACAACAACTAGTAAATTATTGGTTCTTGCTCCTTTAGGTTAAGTGAGCTGAATTTATCTCTGGAAGCTTACAGTAACAGGGTTCGAGCAAAGTGATAGTCTTCTCTTTCTTTTGTTTATGGTGTTCATACCTGTAGTATACATGGTAATGGAAATCTCTTATTCAAGGATACGTTGTTTTCATGAAATATACATCTCATTGTTTTGCCATCTCTTTTAGTTTTACCATGGAAGAAAAAGGTAAATTATACTGTGCATAAGATGCCTGTGCTTTATGTATTATATCTAACAAATGATGAACAATCTAAGAGACAATATTCTTTCCCTTCATACCATTCAACAGAGTAGCATGGAGCATAAAGTTCCTACTCTGAATTGAGAAGCTACTGACAAGTTTATGGGTTTCTTTAAAGAAATGTCACTGGTAGGTAGACTGTGCTCCCATGGAAGGCTCCACACCCACGAGAATATGGGAAGCACAAATTTGAATGCTTAGATAATATAATATTAAAAAAGAGATAAATATGAGTGGGATTAGAGAAGGAAGGATTTGAGAGGTCAGTTTTATAAATTCTCAAAGAATTATGAAAACATATTACAAGAATATTACAATTTCAGTGTGTCTTAGTCAGTGTTATTATTGCTGTCATGGAACACCATGGCCAAAGCAACTTAGGAAAAAAGGATTTATTTGGTTTATAGGTTCTTATCGCTGTTCATCATTAGAGGAAGTCAGGACAGGAACTCAAACATGGCAGAATACTGGAGGCCTGAGCGAATGCAGAGGCCATGGTCAATGCCACTGGCTTGCTCATCATGGCTTTCTTACAGAACCCAGGACCACCGGCGAAAGGATGGCACCCCCGCAGTAAAGTGTGTCCTCTCACGTTACTAATTAAGAAAATGCCCTGCAGCCAGATCTCATGGGACTATTTTCTCAGTTGAGTTTGCCTCCTTTCAGATAACACTAGCTTTTATCAAATTGACAAACAAACAAACAAACAACAACAACAAAAAACAACTATCCAGCACATTGGGTTATTTTTAAGAAGGGTCCTGCATTCTGTGTATAATAATATCTGCCAATATTGGCTTCCCATTATTTACGATTATTTTATAATTTGAAATCATACATGACTGCTGCAAGAAAATACGGTAAACCTATATGGGTTCATAACCTTCTTATATAATTTTTATTTTGGTAACAAAGCATTTAGATAATGAACCTACTGTTGAGCCAGATTAGTTTTCAAGTGACCTATAGACAGTATATGCTTATTTATATCCTATATGTTACCCACTGTATGCATGCACATTGCTCTACAATAGTGATTCTCAATCTGCGGTTTGACAAATATCTGTTTCCAACAATATTTACTTTAAAATTCATAAGTGTAGCAAAATTACAGTTGTGAAGCAGCAATGAAAATAACTTTATGGTTGGGGGCCACCACAACATGAGGCATTGTCTTACAGTATTAGGAAGGTTGACAACCAGTGCTCTAAAGTAAATGACCCTAGAATTTTTATTCTTCTAAAAAACATTTTAACTTTTTATTCATTCTTTGTGAGTTTCACATTGTAAACCCCAATATCACACACCTCTCCGCCTATTTGGATCTGCAGGACCATCTCCTTCACGTACACCAGCTATTTATAGATGAGGTAGATGTTGGGGTGGGCCAACCCAAAGAACCGAATATGAGCCTGTGTGGTAGCTGAGATGTTCAGTCCATCAGCTCCCCTGTACCCACTCCACCTGGGCAAGCTCTCCAGCACTGGCGAGCTCACCCCTTCTTGCCTCTGGCAAGGGTCAGGGTCAGCTCTCTCACTTTCATACCTTTTACCTGTACCTTTGCCATCAGACCCAACTCTACTGTGCTACAGGTGAGGTCCACGGCCCACTTCTCTGAATGTTGCTGCCAGTGAGAGGCAGGATCACCTCTCCTGCTCTCAGGATTCTGTGGCCAGTGTTTCTGACCGTCACAGGTGCAAGGAGTGAAATAACTGGGTTACTGATACTTTATATATCAACAGAATTTAACTAAAGCTATCAAAAAACACACTTTCCATGAATAAGATAGTATATTCTTTCTTTGTAGGAGACCATTTCATTAAATAAGATATACAATATCTTATTATTATCATTTTTGATATATGTGAATGTGATGTGTTTGTGAATTTTCTTAGTCATTATGTTTCCTACTTTTACTGAGTGTTCACAAGTGTGTAAGACCTAATTTAAAATGAGATCTGTAAATTTTAAGTAGTCCAAATACAAGAATGTATACATAAAGTATATTTGAATAATAAGACTCAAGAAATCATGTGTACAATAAAATATACAATATTATACGATGGCAACAAAATTCAGCATGTCTGCTTGCTAGCAGAGGTTTAGTTGTACTAAATGGTGGAAGAAACAGATTTAAAAAAACACACTGCTGTACAGATTTTAGAATGTTTATCCTATATGGTATGTCTAATAACCACTTATGAGTGAGTATATACCATGTGTGTCTTTCTGCTTCTGTGTTACCTTACTCAACATGATCTTTTCTAGCTCTCACCATTTGTCTGCAAATTTCATGATTTCCTTGTTTTTAATAGCTGAGTAGTATTCCATTGTGTAAATGGAGAACAGCTTTACCAGGCTACAGAGGAAGACATTGCAGCCAGTCCTAGTGAGATCTGGTAGACTAAGGTCAGATGGAAGGGGAGGAGGACTGCTCCTATCAGTGGACTTGGGTAGTGGCATAGGAGGAGAAGAGGGCGGGAGGCTTGGATTGGAAGGAGATGAGGGAGGGGCTAAAGCCAGGATAGAAAGTTAATGAATTGTAATAAATAAATAAAAAAGAACCATAATGGAATAAACAAAGTCTATAATATGATGAATTTAAAATGTTTTCCAAAACTTAGAACATTTTAACCATTAGAAATCTATTAGTTTGTATATTTGATATCATCTTTAAAACCTTCCATGATCACCTCTCCCTTAGGGGGGAGCAGCCTTACCAGGCCACAGAGGAAGACAATGCAGCCACTCCTGATGAGACCTAATAGACTAGAATCAGAAAGAAGGAAAAGAAGACCTCCCCTATCAGTGGACTTGGGGAGGGGCATGCATGGAGAAGGGGAAGGAAGGGAGAGATTGGGAGGGGAGGCGAGAGCTACAGGGGGAATACAAACTGAATAAAGTGTAATTAATTAAAAAAAAAGAAAAATCTTTAAAAATGTTAAAAATAGTCTTAAATAAAGAAGTGGCTGAAAGTTGACGAGATTATGTTTATTTTTCTAATGGTCTCAAATGTAGAAAGATAGTTGAGTTGATAGATTGTCTTCACAGAGCATGAAGCACACATTATCACATTTCTTAAGTAACCAGAAAGTGATAAAGGATATCTATATGATAATAAGTCCATCTGGATGGAAAACAGTCCATATCTTTCAAGCAAACATCTTTGAGCCAAATAATGACATTATTATTATTTCTAGACCATTAACCAGCCCTCATGAGGAGCATTGAATGCTTAAGGTCAGCGACTTCAAATTTTCTTAGATTTGTGCCAGAATGTGAGCACAGAAATGACTTGAAAGTCTCTAGAGTGAAGCCAAGTATCAGGAAGTAGGAAAATATCAAACTATCATTATGATATGAAGACACTTTGTACTTCCCGAGTAACTTAATCAATGCTACAGTGACATTACAATAATGTGAACTAGATTTTATTCTAGATGCCATGGATTGGATTTTTTTTTTTTTTTTTTTTTTTTGGTTAAAGGAAGTGAAGCAGAAGGACATGGCATCTCTAAATTTTCTCCCCAATACAACAACTACTGCTTCAATTCATCAGCCAGGGCACTTAGGCAGACAAAGCGATTCTTCCATTCACACTCATAGGCATAAACAGAAGTCACCTTTAGGGAAATCTTCCATGCACTGCTTGCTTTTCTATGCCCATCCATCAAGCAAATGAGCAATCTATTTCTGTCATGCTGCACTGCCACCTCAATGAATCCCTAGACATCTGCTGCAGTCAGTTTGAGCATCAGCAGACAAATCCACAAATAGGTCCAATTTGTTCAATTTTGCTGGGTGATTTTCAAGTAGTGGCCAATATACCTATTCGGTTCATTGTAGAGAAGGCAGTTAGATCTTGAAGAGCATGAGAATAAACAATTGAGCACCTGGTATATCTCCCAAAGGCAACCTACTTGATTGGGCTTGCATAACTATACATTCTACAATCTTATAAAAGATAAAATTATAACACTGATAAAAAATCATTCTAAATCTCTAATTTAATTTACCTTTGTAGCCCCTAGTGGAAATAGTTCATTGTTAATAGAAAAATGACATCTATAACTATGATAGACACCATATAGATCACTAAAGAAGAGATGTATTAATTCACACAAACTGTTCAGATTAGAACAAAAGATCAAATTACTAAAAAAATTTTCTTATATATTTGGACCTTAATAATTTAATGATGTATCTAATAAATTTCTTAATTGTATAAATTACTTGTATAATGTTTATGGATAAGTTGAGAATTTATATTGAGTAAAATATTTTTTATAAAATATAGGCTTTGAAGAAATAGAAATAGAAATTATAGTTTAAAACAGATAAGATTTTCAACATACTATACTCTATATTATGAAACTATATCCTAATAATTTCAATTTTTATAGTGCTTAGTAACCTATAGTGCTTGGTAGCCTTGCCAGGACACAGGAAAAGGACATGCTCAGTCCTGATGCAACATGAAGAGCTGGGGTGGATGGAAGAGAAGCTTTCCTTTTCTTTAGGAAAGGGGAGGCGGATGGAGGGAAATAGGGACTGGGAGGAGATATGGGGCTACAACCAGGATGTAAAGTGATGTAAAATTTGCATCTAAATCAGCACTTAAAACATGTAACAAAGTGAATACTCCCAGTTCTTTTGTGAAGACTATACAGCATCATATAGAAAAAGTAAATCTCAGAAAACGTTAACTTAATTTACCACCTGCCTTAGTTAGGATTTCTATATCTATGAAGAGACACCATGACCACAGTAACTCTAAAAAATTTAATTAAGGCTGGCTCACAGTTCAGAAGTTTACTCCATTATTGTCGTGGTTGAAAGCACAGCAGCATGCAGGCAGACATGGTGCTAGAAAGGAAGCTGAGTTCTACGTCTGGATCCACAGGCATCGGGGAAAAGAACTGGCTTGATGTTCTGAGAACTCAAAGCCTGCCTTCTAGTGACACACTTCCTCCAACAAAGCCACACCTCCTAAAATTGCCGCTCCCAGTGGAACAGGTAGCCAAACATATGAGTATAGATATGGGGCCATACCTATCCAAACCACCAGAACATCCTTTTGGACTCTTTAAAAGAAATACTACATTCCTCTTTTTTTTTTTAAAAAAAAAAGCAATTAAAATCTCAATATTTTATACACAAAGTTATGTTAAACTATAATGATCCATTTCATTGTATTCTGATTGTGAAAGAAAAGAAAAAATGAGAAAGACTGAAAATGAAGAGGATGAGGCAGAGTTAAAAGAAAAACAATACACAGAGTAGAAAAAAAGGAACTATTTCTATGCAGTGGACAGTCAGCTTTACTATACCAACAGCTGTTTAGCAGCACATTGATGGTATGTTGATTCACTGACTGCAATACACAACTTTGTAATGAAAGAAGCATTAAAAAACAAAACTAGAAAAATAAAACATAATGCAATAGCCAGTCATTTTTTGTGATTTTCTAAAACCACCAGCAGAGAAAGAATTATTTAAGAAAAGGCTCTTTTGAAGAATTGTTAAAATCAAGTAAAATGTTGAAGTAAATTTACATTTATATGCAGTTTTAGCAATAAAATCCTATGCCCTTGATGTCGCCACATTTTGGGTTTGGACGTGTCCAGATCCCACTCTTATTCTGGGCCAGTTTCCCCAGTCCCATGGTTCCCTTGCCCCACATCCCCCATTTTTATTTTGTAAAGGGGAAGTGTCATCATAGTCGTCTGCCTCCAGGTTGGGAATGGTTTGTGCTGAACCAGAATCTGGCTGGTAGTGACTTGGGCAATGTTGCTTACCTGCTGTGTTAGAAAACAGCAGACTGGGAGGAGGAAGCTCCAAGAGCCAATACGGGCCAAGGAGGGGCTTGATATATTGGTGTTCGCAAAGTTCCTGACACTCTTTGGGGGGGGGGAATCCACTGTTTCTATAACATTTTTTTGTCTGTAATAGGTTTCTCTAACAAAAAATCTCCAGTGATGGGTATTGGAAAGATTAGGGAGGGACTGGATAAGAACAGAGTTAGAAAAAAAAAAAAAAGCTGTAAGAATAGAGGAGAGAGAGGCCCGTAGGGCCTGGGCAGTGGCCAGGTCTTAGATGTGCTCCCAGGAGATCTCAACAGGGGTGGTGTCTTCTTCAACTTGTCAGTCATTAACCCATCCACATCTGACAGGCCAGCATCTTGGTTGGTAGGGTTAAATACTGGCCATTTCTGGTTGGGACACAAATAACGCTGAGCAGGTCCAATGTAAAGATATTAACAAAACTCCTTCCTGTTTTGAAGAAAGGGTCAATCCTTCCATGTTATATCTAAGGGATCATGCTATTGAACTAGGATAGGAGTTACTCCTGGGATGTGCCAGTGAAGTGAGAGAGGAGGATATTTAGAGCTTCTTAAAAATTCTATGTATTTAAAGTGGCTAGGGCCCTTGTTAATTGTATGTTGGGGGTGGGCAATTGTTTTTTGTTTTTTTTTTTTGTTTTTTAAATTGGGCTTTTTAGAGTTTGGTGTTTATTTTATTTTTGTTTTTGCTTGTAATTCCTTGGCTCTGGGGATTATAAGAAATCCCCCTTGTGTTGGGCCATTGTGAGCAGAAGGTTTTAAACTGGAAGCTAGTAAAACAGGGCCAATATCAGTTTTATCTCTTGAGGAATGCTTATGACTGCAATGGTGGTACATTAATCTTTTTGAGCTTTCTCCCATTTAAGGTGTAGCCCATATGAAATATGAGTATGTGTCAACAGTAAAAAAAAGACCTATTTCTGGTGGCCAAACTGGGGAATGTGAGTGACATCAATTTACCAGTGGGCATCGGGTTTGAGACCTCTGCTGTTAGTGCCCATAGTTTGTAAAGCTGGGGTGGTAATAAGGCATGAACGAGAGGGGTGTGTTTTTATTGTCCTTTGAAACTGAGCAAGAGGGATTTGGAGGAAACAGTCTTGAAGCCCTTTTACATTTGTGTGCCTGCATGAACGGAATTGATCTGCTTGCTCAACAAAGGTTGTGATATTCACACTCCTGAAGAGTCAATCTGATCAGTGAGGTCATTTTCCTTAGGTATCAGACCTGGCAGGGGACTGTGAGATTTGGATGGAAAGAAGAGTGGCTCTTCCCTGTTAAAGGGTGGAGACACGAATGAGCAGTCTAGTTTGATGAATGGTCTTCATATCCAGGGAAGCAAATTAACAGCATATACACTGAGAAAACAGTGAAGGGTGTATTGGCTTTCTTGAGAACTATATAAATATCATATAGTTTCTTATTTTGGGGGAGTTATGGGGCAACTCTCTTAATTGAATAATGAGGGTTGAGGCATGGCAGGTTAGAGAGGTGGAACTAGGAGGCCAGCAGCTGTCTAGACTCAGCTACGGAATGGAGTTAACCACCTAGATTAAAAAATGGAGACTGCCATAGTTTTTTTGTTTTGTTGGTTTTTGGTTTTGGATCAAAGCCTAGACAAGAGAGCTATGCCTAGAATTGGGCCTAAAATGAAGAGTGCCATGGCAGAGGGCACTTGGATCTTTTATGGCTTTGTCCATAAAAGTTGTTGCCATGGACCTGGTTACAATGTGTTCAGTGATAATCACAGTTTTCCATGCCCTCTCTAGGAAAGTTCAGAGAGAAAGTGAAGAGAAAATCAAGAGATGAAATGTTAAATTAATGGCAGTAAAACTGGAGGAAGGAACTGGGCTTCTTGATAGAGAATGAGAAATTGATGTCAGCTGGAGCTCAGAGCTCTACCTGTAAGATGTTTGTCACATCTTCTGGGAAGGGCCCTTGGATACATTTTAGCAACAACTGAATTCCAAGGAATGATGGACAGGGCTTCACCATTGCAGCCTGAGATGGCACAATGGCACAACTGGCCCAAAACGTAGAATTTTACTATTTTTCTTCCTTTCTTTCTTTCTTTCTTTCTTTCTTTCTTTCTTTCTTTCTTTCTTTCTTTCTTTCTTTCTTTCTTTCTTCCTTCCTTCCTTCCTTCCTTCCTTCCTTCCTTCCTTCCTTTCTTTCTTTCTTTCTTTCCTTCCTTCCTTCCTTCTTTCCTTCTTTCCTTCTTTCTTTCTTTCTTTCTTTCTTTCTTTCTTTCTTTCTTTCTTTCTTTCTTTCTTTCTTTCTTTCTTTCTTTCTTTCTTTCTTTCTTTCTTTCTTTCTTTCTTTCTTTCTTTCTTCCTTTCTCTTTCTTCCTTCTTTCCTTCCCTTCCTTCCTTCCTTCCTTCCTTCCTTCCTTCCTTCCTTCCTTCTTTCTTTCGCTTGATTTTTGTTTGAAAGTTTTTGTCCTACAATTCAAAGTTGTTATTTTCTAGAATTATGGAATTATGACGATTTGGAATTGAGATAAAATATTTGTGCAGGCCGATGGAGACACCAACCTTTAATTCCAACACAAAGAAGACAGAGACAGAGGCATCTCTGAGTTCTGGATCAGCCCGGCTTTTACAATAATCTCAGGGTAGGACTCCCTGCTGCTAAGATAAAGCCAAGCCCTGGCTCCTGAAAAAAAATGGTCAGTTTAAGTTTTCCTGTTGTCATCAGCACAAATTGATGCTTTCATAAGCCGGATGCCGCAAGCTCCAGCTTTTCTTTGATTACTGCTACCAGCAGAAAGAAGGGATATTCTGTTTATCAGTATAAGAGGCCAAAGTTAGGCTGAGAATGAACATGCCAGCTGCATGACTCCCCCAGCCAAAGCTACTGAATGCAGATTGAGGTGTGATGTCACCTTGCTCTGGGCAGTTGGCTGATTCCTGTACACTCAAGGCGCTCTCTTGGGGGACAGGTGGTGATTCAACCAGGTACAGAGAGACACAGTGACATTTTAGGGGGCAAAGTATGCGTCAGCCTAGTTAGGTGCCCAAAACTCAAAGGCTATAATTCATGTATTGAAAAGGTGGAACCATCCATTCCTTATGGAAAAGATGTGGGATGAAAATAGCTAAAGCAAATGCAGAAACCCAGGCCCAAACCTCTAAACAGATACAAGGTGCCTAGCATATGCTTAAGAATTAAAAGTAGAAAGGAATTTAAATAAAGCTGATTTTTAAAAGTTGTTTTTTTTCTGTTGTTGGAAAACCAGCTTATCCCTTTAAATGTAAAGCTATTTCATGAGGGATGGGTGTCCAAGTGTTCAGAGGAGAATATTTTGATCTATATAGTCTTGTTTTGATTTTCAACATAAAAACGATTACATGTTCAATGGCAATAGTAAAATTTTGTAGAATAATAAAATCTCTTTGAGAGAGGTCAAAATGGAACAGACTTAGGTAAAACAGAGAATGCTACATTAAATCAGTCTATACTTATATGACTTCAAACTACAAAACAAGCAAGTAATGTAACCCCTGACCCCTCCACATAAGAACATCTCTAAGACCTCTAGCTAGAACTTTAAGTATGCATGACCAATAAATACTTGGCTACAATATCCTCAAAACTTTATCATGCCATTATTTTAAGGGACATAGATAAAACTGGTTTACAATTTGGTTTACCATCCAGACTGGCTTATAGAAAGATGTCTTTTCTTCTGCTCATACAGAAAGCAGAAAACTGTCCTTAATTGATTTTGCATTCTGCACATACCGTACATTTATGATTTTAGGACTGTACAATGCTCATGAGAAATTGTATGTTTTTAGAACAAAAGAACCAGACACCAATGACACTGGATCAAACCTGACAAGATCCATTCTCCAGGATGCTGAAGCACTGACATACATTCCAGAATCTAGCATGGTCCAGCCACAGCTGTTTCAGTTGTTGCTCCTTCAAATCCTGCTTCCAGGACAGCTTTAAAGAAGACTGCTTCTCCCAATTGATCCAGCCTTTCAGATTGTTCCACATAGGATTTTATCTAAGCCTATGTTTCTCAATATTTAGAACCTGGACCACAACTGTTATTGCGAGCTCATTTAACCATTTTCCCAATGTTATTTGGGCCCCCCCAAATGTATCTTACACCCCAAAATCAGCAGGAAGCAACCATAAAATAACATTGTCCCATTTCCCTTAAAGGGGGTTGAGTAGATTTCTTGGGCTATGGATGTTTATTGTCATTATAGGATGGTTACAAGGTATTAATGGTCTTATTTGGAGAGAAAAACAAGGTATAAAAATGCAGAACCAAGGGTTTCTCTTTTTCTTTTTTTCCCTCTATCTCTCTTTTCTAGATAAAGTGAAAGAGACTGAAAAGAAAGAAGGATGAACATAAAAATATCTTACAAGAACAATAAAAAGGCAGATTAATGTATCTATTCTTCAACTTAGAGATATTGTTATATTTACATAAGGTTATTTTGATACATTAATATAAATTTTAGTGTATTAATATAAATTCAAGTTTACTTTGCCATCTTAAAAAAAAGAATTCTTTGACAACAAGGCAAGTCACTCCTCACAGCACCCAACCTCCATCAAAGAAGATGATGAGCACTGAAGGACCTCCATAGGCAGATGGCTTCAAATGGGGCAAGTTATCCACCAGGGCAAATAAAATGCCCGCAATTTTACCACAGACAGAATTCTGCTTAAAATGGGTAAGCTTAGATGCAGGCTGAGTCGACTGTGAAGACAGGGTAAGCAAGTTCTTCCAAGTTCTTGATTCACAAATATGTCTGACAGATACACTTGGCCAGAAGGCTAAAGATGCTGCTCTAACATGATTTTTGGTGACTGTCCAGGCAGTGAACTGTCTCTGCCATTTCTTATTCTTTGGAAGCTGCTAGCCTGCACTTCTTCTTCACTCAGGTAATTACTTTTATTCCTTCTCAAGTCTCTGATGGGGTTGAAGACCGGATATAGCTTTGCAATTAACCTTAGTTGCTTCTGATTTAAAAAAGAAAAAAAAAAGTTTAAGGTCTAGATAGATTTTTTTTAAGGTTGAGAGGTACAAGATGTGATAGAAAATAAATTTTGTACAAAACTTGAGACTCACCAAGATTAAATAAATAATATTTTCCAGGTTACCAAATATCTTTAGACTAGACATTATATATGTCAATCATACCTATTGGTTCTTATGTTTGTTTCATAATTATTCTTACTGTATATAGTTTTTAAAAGGACCTTTTTAATTATACAGAAAGGGGAAGATGTTGGAGAAAGGTCCAAATGTGTTTTCAAATGCTGATTTCAGGGCCTTGATATCTGGGGATGCCTCATGTGCTTGAGGAAGAATTCTAGGCAGGCTATGTGACCTCCTCTAGAGAGCAAGGATGAGGGCACAGGGACATGCAGGCCTGGAGAGGGAGGTAGTGCTCCCACTCCTGCCAATCTCAGCACAGGATTTCTGAGGTTTGGATATACCTACACCCCAGTCTTGCTCTGTGATGTCTTTCCTCTGTCACATGGCTCCCTCGACCCACAATCTTTATTTGGTAATTTCTTGAACATTTTCTATGTACTTTCATAAGTTTTGGTCATATTCATCCCTACTTTCCCATCTAATTTTCCCCAGTTGTTTTCCTTGTCTTCTTTTTCATTAATAGCCTCCTCATTATAATTTGTGTTGCTCATTGATTCATGATGCCATTCACTGCAACATGATTGACTTGATAGGGTCCACACTCTTAAAAGTGTGTCTCCCTTACCAAACCACCATAAATAAACCACAAACAACAAACTCAAAATAAACCAAAGGGAAGTAAACGAAAGGGGTGAAAGTCTAATCAGAAATTATATTATAAGCCAAAATATTTTTTGTGAAGCAAAATAATTACTAGAAGAAAGACAGACAGACAGACAGACAGACAGACAGACAGACAGACAGATTGGAAATATGATGGTAACAGGGATACTGAGCCTAAGAAAGTCTTGGGGGAAGAAATGCGCATTAAGAGTTATACACAAAATGAAATTTACTGTAATTTGAACCCACCACTCAAAGCCTAAACTCTATGTGATCCAGAACAGCATGCGCATGAGTTCACAAATACAAACTTACTCCCATCACTCTAATGTTCACTAACAGGTTGCTTCTCAAGGATAGAGAGCAACTCCAGGACTGATTATGCCCATATTAGAATGAATACTATAATTTGGAGTTAATGTTTGTGATTTCTTATTAGACAGGCTTGTCTGAAGACAACAGTGACCCACATCCAGGATCTTAAAGCAATGTTTGAACGGTAACACTTTCTTCTTGAAAAAAAAAAAAACAAAACAGTGCTTTTACTCTTCACTTAATGTGTGCTTTTTAGGAAAAGTATACCAGACATCTAAAATCCATTTGTAAACCATTTATCAAAAATATCTAACATGGCCTTTTGATTTCTTTATTTTTTTTTCACATTTTCCTGGCACATGGATATTGCATATCAGTATTTCTTCAAACTTCAATTGATTCTATTTACACCCTTTGAAAGGAAATTGCCCATCTTTGAGAGTCTCTTCCACAACAGAACATGAAAAATTCATTTTTCCAAAGAGCTTTTCCAAAGTAATTGCTGCAAGGATGTGGAGACTTGATCAGAATGAAGTGAACATTTTAAATAAATGTTTTATTATTAGCAACACGATTATACATACACCTATTACTATTGAGTGCTAATTACCCATCTCCATGACTACAATTTCTGAAATTTATGTAACTTTAATAAATGTTAATGGGCACTATAACATGGGTACAGGTTTGGACATATGTCAACTAAATTGTTAATTATGGGGTCATTTTGTTTCCTGGTGGAACATTGTAGCTTTAATCACAAATGTTAAAAGAAAAACAAGTGTAATGTTACCACCAATTTATAAAAATGATTTTAAAAAATTATTTTTATCCTGTCCTTCTTTCCCTTCCTTTCCCTTCCCTTTTCTTACCCTGCCCTCTTCCTTTCACTTTCTCCCTTTTTCTCTTTCTGTCTCCCTCTTTCTTTATCTTTTCCTGCCTCTGTTTCTCCCTGTGTGTCATTCTGTCACTGTCTCCTAACTCTATCTCATTATTTATGTTCTGTAACTAGGGATGCCTCTCCATTCCTCCTAAAGGAAATATTTTGCCTTTTGTACAGGATATTACTATTCAAACTATAGTGTCTATATTCTGAGCTAGCTGTCAACTATTTCAAATTTTTAAGCAATCGTGACAGTACTGGAGTATTTTTCATCATAATAATAAAGACTTGTATAATGCTCAAGATGATGTTCAAAAAATTTTCTGAGTCCAGTGTGTAATCTAAAGACTTTTGGTGATGTTTCTTTGGAGGTAGTCATTTGGAAATAATGCACTCTTATAGGAAACACTTGCATTTAACACTTCAGAAAAAAAAATCTGTGAGAAAAATGCAGTGACCACATGACAAGCTTTAAAAGAAAATAAGCTCTAATTCATATTTTCACAAAAAAATTCAAGCTCTTATGTGAATTACTGATATAAAAACATGTATACAAATACACAGTTGATTTCTTTAATCAATTATTTTATGAAACTAAATTAAATATATTATCCATATGCTAGAGTTTATTTTTTAGCAAAAATCGCTCAAAATTCTTACTTGCTTAAAGCTGTAGTTTATGTTATTCTCCAGAGTGCTTCGTTCATGAGTGCAATGCATTTGTCTACCACCTGTTGATAAATGGGCTCCTAGAGTAAGTAGGTTCCTAGGGACATGCCTTTCTAGGGATATTTTGTTTTCTCTCTTTCTCTACCTCTCTTTTTCAGTTTCCCCTCTCTCCCCCTTCTACTGTCCATCTCCCATGATGTGGGTCATTTTGTTATATTTGGTGTACCCTACCATGAACCTCTATCTCACCGTACATGGTCAAGAAGCTACAGCATCATGTAACCATGACCTGATGAGTCTTAAGTATTTACTCTTTAATTGTTTTTTTCAGATATTTAGTCACAGTGACACAATATGACAAAACAGCATTGTAAGAATTTTAGTAGATCCAAGATGGCGGTGCTGGGAGGACACCCTGTCTGAGGAGCAGGACAGCAGTGTCAACACAGTGACCAGGAGACTGAATTCTGGGACCTAAAACACCAGTGATTGTGATTCCCAGGTGAGAGGAAATCCTACAGTGTGGAAATCAATCAGGACAGAACTCAGGTCACTCAGTTAATCCCTGGAAAAAGTCTTGGGGACTGCCGGGCACATAGCTGCCAGCCCAGATTGGGGCACATAGATTCTGGCCCTCTAGAAGCACACGCAGGCACTGTCCCAGACAGGGGTACACAGCCTCTGGCCCAGAGTGATGTTCCTAGCATTCAACCCAGAGCAGAGCCCTCAGTTACTGGCCCAGAGAGGAACGCAAAGCCTCCAGCCCAGAACTGGGGCACACTGCTGCCAGCCCAAAGACCTGCTGCGCATCCAACACACCTTCCTAGACAGAACTGTGGGCCCCAGGGCACCAGAAACTGAGTTTCCCCGTTGGAAAACAGTGTAACAAGAACAGCAGCTCACTAAAATCAAAGCAAGAAACCCAGCAGAAGGGCAGATGTCTCCAGGACTTCTACGGTTAGAGGGAGCCCCCCTTACTAACAAAGAGCACAGATAGCACTCAGGTCTGTAAGCCTGAGGTGAGCAGTGGCAACTCCTGAGAAACATCAGTCATTCAGTGGCCATACCCAAAAAGTGGAGGAGGCTTCATTCAGGAAAAAATCATCTTCCTGCCAAGGGGATTCTCCCAATCCCTGGATTCCAGGAAGCACCAGAAACTAACAGCCAACACCTAAAATAGCCCAATGGGTAGAGGCCAGTGTAAAAGCTCAACCAACAAAAGACAGAGTAATATGGCATCTCCAAAACTCAGTCATCCAGGGGCAAGCAGCCCTGGACACCCCAGCATAATTGCAATTCAAGAAGATGACCTTACATCTATGATGATGAAAAAGATAATAGAGGAAACAAATAAAATACATAAAGAATTAGAGGAAGGTAAAATCAAACAGATTATGGCCATCTGTAAAGAAATGGAGGAAGTTAAAGACAAATAGATTATAGCCATCTGTGAAGAAATATGGGAAGATGTAGCCAAATAGTTTGTAGCCTTCAGAGAGTAAATACTTGAAATACTGAAAGAAATAAAATAAACAGAGGAATGTTCAAACAAACAGCTGAAGGAACTAAAAGAAAAACAGGAAAAATACAGACAGGTGAAGGAAATCAACAAAACAACTCAAGATCTGAAGACAGAATTGGAAAAATTAAAGAAAGCACAAAAGGAGGAAGTCATGGACAGGAAAAATTTAAGGAAGAAAACAGGAACTACAGAGGTAAGCATAACCAATAGACTACAAGAGATGGAAGAAAAAATCTCAGGTATAGAAGATACAATGGTTGAAATCGATGTATCTGTCAAAGGAAATGTTAAATCTAAAAAAATTTTGTGACACAGACCATACAAGAAATCCAAGACAATATGAAAAAACAAACCTAAGAATAATAGGAATAGAGGAAAAAGAAGATTTCCTCCTCTAAGGCCCAGAAAATATATTCAACAAAATCATAGAAGAAAATTTCCCCAACTTAAAGGAGAGGACTATTAGAATACAAGCGGCCTACAGAACATCTAATAAATTAGACCAGAAAAGAAAATCCTCCCACCACATAATAATCAAAACAGAAAGTATACAGAACAAAGAAAAAGTACAAAAGCTGCAAGGGAAAAAGGCCAAGTAACATAAAATGGCAAACACATCAGAATCACACCTGACTTCTCAACAGAGACTATGAAAGCCAGAAGGGCCTGGATGGATATCATATAGACCCTAACAGAGCACAGATGTCAGCCTAGTCTAGTATACCCAGCAAAATTCTCAGCCATCATAGATGGGAAAAAGTAAGATATTCAATGACAAAAACAAATTTAAACAATATCTATCCACAAATCCAGCATTACAGAAGATACTAGAGGGAAAAATACAACCCAGGAAAACTAACTACATTCAGGAAAACACAGGAAACAATCTCACTACAGCAAAACTAAAAGCAGCCAAGCACACAAACACACTACCACATCAAAATCAAAGCATCTAACAGCTACTGGTCATTAACCTCCCTTAACATCAAGGGAGTCAACTCTCCAATAAAAAGACAAAGACTAACAGATTGGATATAAAAACAAGATCCAACAATCTGCAACATACAAGAAACAAACCTAAGTAACAAAATAGACATTACCTGAGAGTAAAGGGTTGGAAGCTGGTTCTCCAAACAAATGAGCCCAAGAAGCAAGCAGAAATAGCCATTCTAATATCTAATAAAATAGATTTTCAACGAAAATTAATCAAAGGAGATGGGGAAGGTCATTTTGTACTCATCAAAGGAAAACTCCACAAAGAAGACACCACAATTCTGAACATCTATGCCCCAAATAGAAGAGCACCCACATTTGTAAAAGAAACATTAATAAAACTGAAACCACATATAGATTCCCACACATTAATAGTGGGAGATTTCAACATCCCACTCTTGAAAAAGGAAAGGTCAACAAAACAGAAATTAAACAAAGTAACAATGACCCTAACAGAGGTTGTGAATCAAATGGACCTAACAGAAATCTACAAAACCTTTCACCCAAACAGAAAAGGATTTACCTTCTTCTCAGCACCTCATGGAACCTTCTCCAAAGTAGACCATAAATTTGGTCACAAAACAAGTCTCAACAGATACAAAAAGATTGAAATAATCCCATGTATCCTACCTAACCACCATGTACTAAAGCTGGACCTCAACAACAACAGAAATAACAAAAAGCTTACAGTCACATGGAAACTGAACAACTTGCTACTCAATGACAGCTGGGTTAAGGAAGAAATAAAGAAAGAAATTAAAGTCTTTCTAGAATTCAATAAAAGTGAAGGCACAACATACCCAAACTTATGGGTCACAGTGAATGCAGTGTTAAGAGGAAAGTTCACAGCACTAAGTGCCTTCAAGAAGAAATTCAAAACATCTCATTTAAACAACATAATGGTTTACCTAAAATCCCTAGGGAAAAAACAAAGAAGCGGACACACTAAAGAGGAGTAGATGGCTGGAAATAATAAAGCTTAGGGATGAAATCAATTTATTAGAAACAAATAAAACAATTCAAAGAATCAATAAAACCAAGAGTTGATTCTTTGAGAAAATCAACAAGAAAGCCAAACTAACTATAAGGCAGAGAGACACTGCCCAAATCAACAAAGTCAGAAATGAAAAGGGGGACATAACTACAGACATTGAGGAAATCCAAACAATCATTAGGTCAAAAGCCTATATGCCACAAAATTTGAAAATCTAAGTGAGATGGATAATTTTCTTGATCAATTCCACTTGCCAAAGCTGAACCAAGACCAGGAAAATCAATTAAATAGTCCTATATCCCCTAAGGAAATAGAAGTGGTCATCAAAAGTCTCCCATCCAAAAAAAGCCCAGGGCCGGATGGTTTCAACACAGACTTCTACTAGACCTTCAAAGAAGAGCTATCACCAATACTTTTCAAAATAATCCACAAAATAGAAACAGAACGAACACTACTAATCTCATTCTATGAAGCCACAGTCACCTTGGTACCTAAAACTCACAGACCCAACAAAGAAAAAGAATTTCAGGCCAATCTCCCTTATGAATAGAAGAGAAGGAAGAGAAAATCTCTGGAGCTGAAGATACACTCGCAGAAATTGATACTTCTCTCAAAGAAAAAGTAAAATCGGAAAAGTCCTAAAAACAAAATATCTAAGAAATCAAGGATGCCATGAAAAGACGAAATCAAAGAATAATAGGAATTGAAGAAAAAGAAGACTCCAGGTTCCAAGATCCAGAAAATATTTTCAAGAAAATCATAGAAGAAAATTTTCCCAACTTAAAGAAAGAGA
The DNA here is from genome assembly GCF_030254825.1 of Meriones unguiculatus. Classification (NCBI taxonomy): domain Eukaryota; kingdom Metazoa; phylum Chordata; class Mammalia; order Rodentia; family Muridae; genus Meriones; species Meriones unguiculatus. The sequence continues at coordinate 7,826,568 of NC_083368.1, read as the reverse complement.
TGTCCATAAATATACAAGAGGCCTACGGAACACCAAATAGACTAGACCAGAAAAGAAACACATCGTGTCACATCATAGTCAAAACACTAAATCTACAGAACAAAGAAAAGATGTTAAAAGCAGCAAGGGAAAAAGGCCAAGTAACATATGAAGGTAGACCTATCAGAAGCACACTGGACGTCTCATCAGAAACTATGAAAGCCAGAAGGGCCTGGGCAAGTATCATGGAGACTCTAAGAGACCACAAATGTCAACCCAGACTACTACACCATGCAAAGATTTCAATCAACGTAGATGGAGAAAACAATATATTCCATGACAAAACTAAATGTATGCAATATCTACACAGCAAACCATCCCTACAGAAGATACTAGAAGGAAAACTCCAATCCAATAAAAACAAATTCACCCAAGAAAACATAGCATACAGATAATATCCCAACAAAAATGAAAAGAAAACAAGCAATGAAACACAGTAAGACCACTGACTCCAATGTAAAAGGAACTGACATTCAGTGGTCACTATTATCTATCAACATCAATGGACTCAACTCTGCAATAAAAAGACACAGACTAACAGAATGGGTGCTGAAACAGGCTCCAATATTCTGCTGCATTCAAGAAACATCCCTCTGAAACAAAGTTAAACACTACTTCAGAGTAAAGAGCTGGAAAAATATCTTTCAAGCAAATGGACCCAGAAAACAAGCTGGGGTAGCTATCCTAACATCTAATAAAATAGACTTTCAAAAAATTAATCAAAAAAAGATGAGGAGGGACACTACATTCTCATCAAAGGAAAAATCCACCAAGAGGACATCACAATTCTGAACATCTATGTCCCAAATACAAGAGCATTTATATTCATAAACAAAACATTACTAAAACTTAATCACACATCAATCCCAACACCTCGATAGTGGGAGACTTCAACACTCCACTTTCACCAAGGGACAGATCATCAAAACAGAAGCCTAATAAGGAAATAAAGGCACTTTCAGAGGTCCTAAATCAAATGGACCTAATAGATGTCTACAGAACTTTCCACCCAAACTCAAAAGAGTATACCTTCTTTTCAGCACCTCATGGAATGTTCTCCAAAATAGACCATATAGTTGGTCACAAAGCAAGCCTCAACAGATACAAGAAGATTGAAATAACCCTCTGTATTCTATCTGACTACCATGGACTAAAGCTGGACCTCAACATCAATGGAATTAGAAAAAAGCCTACAAGCACATGGAAACTGAACAACTTGCTGCTCAATTATAGCTGGGTTATGGAAGAAATAAAGAAAGAAATTAAAGACTTCCTAGAATTCAATGAAAATGAAGGTACAATATACCCTAATTTATGGGACACAACGAAAGCAGTGCTCAGAGAAAAATTCATAGCACTAAGTGCCTTCAAGAAAAAAAATTTGTGACATCTAGAATCCATGCACAGATGTAGCCCATGGCAGTTCATGGTCCAAGTGGATTTCACAGTAATGGAAACTCTGACATGAATTGATTGGCCTGCTCTTTGATCACCTCCCCCTGAGTGGGGAGCAGCCTTACCAGACCACAGAGGAAGACAATGCAGCTACTCCTGATGAGACTTAATAGACTAGGATCAGAAGGAAGGAAAGGAAAACCTCCCCTATCAATGGACTTGGGGAGGGCCATTTGTGGAGAAAGGGGAGGGAGGGATTGGGAGGGGAGATGGGAAGGAGGTATAGGTGGATATAAAGTGAATAAAGTGTAATTAATAAAAATTTAAAAGAAAAGAATTTTAGCAAACTTCCCTGGATTACCTATATGAAAATTAAAGCCCAAAGTCCAGAAGTTCTGAGCTTTTCTATTCCAAATAGTACACTGTATACTTTGGGGAAGAGGATTCAGGAATTAATTCACCTTCGGTTCTGTTGATATACCAAATGGTCAGCCAAGAAAGCATATGAGGACAGGACATTTTATATTCATGTATTTAGATATGTGTGTATAACAATTTATGAAAAAGATTCCTTGAACATGAAAGATACTAAGAAAGGAACATTTAGAAGAAGAAAAAAAGATAAATAATAATAATAATGAAAAAATTAATGATAATTTTGAAAAGTTTTTTTATGTTATGTGTATGGATGTTTTGCCTGCATGTTTGTCTGTTTACCATGTGCATGCAATGTCACAGCAAGCATTGTATACCCTGGACTTGGAATTGATTTCAGGTATTTTGGAATAGCATCCATGCCCTATCCACTAAGCTTTTAAGCACAAATATAACTGTCATATTCGTACCTCAAGATCTGTCTTTCTCAAGTAACTTATTAAAACTGTACAGACTTTCTATGCCTGCTCCAGCTCCAAATAATCACATGGAGACATTTATTTATAGTAGCTTTAGGCCTTAGATTACTCTTGTTTCCACCTAGCTCTTGTGACCTATGTTAACCCATATTAATTTATTTATATAAGTCTATTAACACATAGTTGTATTATATATGTTCTGCCCTGTGTTACCTCTCCTCAGTTTCAGGCGTCTGACTTCCTCCATGACTGATCCCAAGCATCTAATTCCTTCCCCAAAGTTATCATCTCTCAAGAAATCCTTCCTATACTTTATTGCCTTTGCTATTGCCTCTTCAGCTCTTCATTCAACCAATGAGACGGTGATTGAAAGCAAAGTTTAGAAAACACTGAGGCGGGAGATGCTTTAACCTGTACTCAACTCTCTGACTAGAGAAAACAGCATTTGAATAATACAAGCACAGTCTTTACACAGTGCAAAAAGATTATCCCAACGAAAAGATTATCCCAATCCATTTTTAGAAGCCTGGATTTTTAGCGTACTATATTTATTCTTCACTAAAAATGTCTTCAATACCTTTTTATTTATTCTGGTTGAGAGAATGAGAAATCTATAAGGCCAGAAACTCACCAGCTATGCTCTCAGAGAACTGCAAAAATGTCACATTTAAGTGTTGCAGCGCAGTAAGAAAGGTGGCTTTATTTTCACCAGGTACACAAGATCTGTTTCTTTGACACATGATATTCGTCCCAGTGCAGCAATTTTCTCATCTTTTCCTTCTTGCATTTGTGAATTTGTTCTCAGTGATAGATAGTCCTATAAATTATTAAGGTCATTTTTAAGAAACAGAAGTGCTATTAATATATTTTGAGAAATAAGCATAAGCTAGGCAGGTCTTTAGGGAAGCCAGTAGGCATTGCTGACCTCATCATATAGGACAGAATATTCCTCTTGGCAATAATACTACCCGCTGGGTAATGGCATGACACAGCCAGGGAGGCTCCTCAGCCCTCAGTGCTCAGTGCTCAGGATGATCTTCCACCCAGATTGAGGATAATTTTCAGGTTTTAATATCTGGCTTATAATAAACTCTCATTCATACTACTACATTTTCTTATTCCTCTTTATGTCTGATTTGGCTGTAACTTCAAGGATGACATGTCACATTGTTGACAGAGTTTCTTTCAAGCAAGGCTGGAGGGGAAACGTTGGAAATTATCCTCTCTCTATTTACATAGGGCATTGCCTTGGCAAGAAATATATTTCTTAGTATTTTTAGTGCTGACCTGTGTTTTCCTGCAGTGACATGCCAAGATGCAAATCAACAGTATCCCAGAATATTTCTTCCTTGGAAAAATATTTATTCTAGATACAGTCCGTTAAAATGAAGTTAATTGAAATATGCTAGTATATCTAATAAAAATTTTATCTTATATGGAGTGTAGAATTTGGGTAAAAAATCCAGAGGGTTGAAGTCAACAATGAGGCAGAATGACCACGTGAAGATCACGCCCCAACAGAGAAGCTCCTGTGACTGTCAAAACTGGAAGAGGAAGAAAGAGTAGCCCTAGGAAACTCTGGTGTGCGTAAGGTCCACCAACATCTTCATATTTATTCATTTATCTATTTATTTATTTATTTTTAAATTATTATTCACTTTGCATCCCAGTCATAGCCCCATCACCCACCCTCCCTCCTTCTTACTCCCTTATTCCCCTCCCCAAGTCCTCAGAAATAGGGTGCCCTCCTTCCCTATCAGCTGACCTCAGCCTATCAAGTCTCATCAGGACTGTCTGCATCCTCTTTCTCTGTATCCTGGCAAGGCTGCCCTACCAAAAGAAAGTGATCCAGGAGCAGGTAACAGAGTTCATGTCAGAGACAGGCCCTGTTCCCCTTACTAGAGAACCCACTTGGATACTGAGCTATCAGCTACATCTGAGCAGAAGACCTGCCAATGTCTGAATGTCAGACTTCTACTCTGAAAAACAGAAACAATAAGTTTTATGGCTCCAGGTCTGTGCCTAGTTGCTAGGCTAACATTCCAAAAGGAACATAAGACACAGACACCATTATGTAGACTTTCTGTTTTGTGCAACATTGCCATCAACATCACCTCAAACTGAAGGAAGATTATTCTGGCCTAGAGGAATACTTCAAAATGGTTATTATTTACATGATGACAAGAACAAGCCCAGAGAGCTGAACTTAATTCACAGAGACAAAACCAACTCCTGTTTCAAACCTGCAGTATCTCTACTGCTCTGTAATTGTTTTGAGATATTTCAAGCCATAAATGATTTGTAATCTCTTTTGTGTTTTCTCTGAAGCAACAGCCTTGCAGATGGAAAATAGTTAAACAATTCGCATGACTGGATAACAGTTCCTCAGGTCTTGTTTATGTCTGCTTGAATAAATAAAATCCAGCCAGTGTGGTGGCTTTCACTGGTACTCTTAGCACCTGTGAAGCTAATCCTAGCACTAGAGAAGCTGAGGCAAGTAGATTACCCTCTGTGAGTGCAAGCCCACCTTGGGCTGCTTAGTGACACCATATCTTCAAATGCAAAATTAAAAGTAACCATTTCTAGTTATGTAGGGATGTCTCTGCTCTTTTGAATATCAAAAACCTGAGATTTTTTTATATTAAGCATTTATTAATTTTTAAATTAAATTTTTATTTTTTATATTCATTACAGTTAATTCACTTTGTATCCCAGCTGTAGCCCCCTCCTTCTTTCCCTTCCAATCCTACCCTCCTTTTCTCAAATCCTCCTGTGCCCCTCTTCAAGTCCACAAATAGGGGAGGTCTTCCTTTCCTACCATCTGACCCTAGCTTATCTGGTCTCATCAGAACTGGCTGCATTGTCCTCTGTGGCCTAGCAAGGCTGATCCCGCATGGGGGGGGTGGGGAGGGTGGTCAAAGGGCTAGCCACTGAGTTCATGTCAGAGCCAGTACCTCTTCCCCTTACTCGGGTACCCACTTGGATACTGAGGTACCTGCCATGGACTACATCTGAGCAGGGGTTATAGTTTATATCCATGAATGATCCTTGGTTGGAGTATCAGTCTCAGAAAAGACCCCTGTGCCCAGATACTTTGGTTTTGTTGCTCCCCTTGTGGAGCTCCTCTCCTCTCCAGGTTTTACTATCTCCTCCTTCTTTCATAAGATTCCATACACTCTGCCCAAAGTTTGTTTATGAGTTTCAGCATCTACTTTGCTACACTGCTAGGTAGAGTCTTCCAGAGGCCCTCTGTGGTAGGCTTCTGTCCTGTTTCATGTTTTCTCCTTCTTCAAATGTCCTCCCTATTTGCCTTTCTGAATGAGGATTGATCATCTTACCCAGGGTCCTCCTTCTAGCTCAGTTTCTTTTTTTAAATTTAATTTAATTTAATTATTAGTTACATTTTATTAACTATGTATCCCAGGTGTATCCCGCTCCCTCATTCCCTCCCAATGTCTCCCTCCCTTCCTCATCTCCTCTTTGCCCCTTTCCATGTCCACTGATTGGGGAGAACCTCCTCCCCTTTCATCTGACACTGTTTTATCAGGTATCTTCAGGACTGGCTGCAAAGTTCTCCTCTGTGGCCTAGCAGGATTGCTCCTCCCTTGGGAGGTGGGGATGTCAAAGAACCTGCCATTGAGTTCCTGTCAGAAATAGTCCCTGTTCCCCTTACCATGGGAAACCAATTGGTTACTGAGCTACCACAGGCTACATCTGAGCAGAGGTTCTAGGTTATATCCATACATGGTCCTTGGTGGAGTTTTAGTCTCAAAAAAGACCCCTGTGCCCAGATATATTTGGTCATTGTGGAGCTCCTATCCTTTCCACATCATACTAACACCTCATCTTTCATATGATTCCCTGCACTCTGCCAAAGATTTGGTTATGAGTCTTAGTATCTGCTTTGAAACATGGCTAAATAGAGTCTTTTGGATGCCTCTGCAGTACACTCCTCTCATACATCCAGTGCACATCCCATTTGTCTTTCTAGGTAAGCCATTGGGGAAATGCAAGTCAAAACGACCTTGAGATTTCACCTTACACCCATCAGAATGGCCAAGATCAAAAACTCAAGTGACAACACATGCTGAAGAGGTTGTGGAGAAAGGGGAACCCTCCTCCTTTGCTGGTGGGAATGTAAATTGGTACAACCACTTTGGAAGTCAATCTCTTGCTTTCTCAGACAAATAGGAATAGTGCTTCCTTAAGACCCAACTATACCACTGCTAGGTATATACCCAAAATTTGCTCAAGTACACAACAAGGACATTTGCTCATCCATGTTTGTAGCAGCTTTATTTGTAATAGCCAGAACCTGAAAAAACCCAGATAGCTCAGTTTCTTTAGCTTTACAGATTTTTGTAGGTTTATCCTATATTATATGTCTAGTATCCACTAATAAGTGAGTACATACTATGTATGTCTCTCTGTTTCTGGGATACCTCACTCAGGATGATCATTTCTAGTTCCTACCATTTTTGTCTGGAAATTTCATGATTTCCTTATTTTTGCATGCTGAGTAATATTCCATTGTGTAAATATACTACAATTTCTGTATCCATTCCTCTATTGAGGGACATCTGGGTTGTTTCCATTTGCATTTTTCTACATGTAGACAAACATTTAGACTAGCACCATTTGTTGAAGATGCTGATTCCTTTTCCTATTGCCTGATTTTGGTTTCTTTTTCAAAAAAATCATGTATCCATAGGTGTGTGGATTTATTTCTGGGTCTTCAATTCGATTCCATTGATCTTGTTATTATTGATTAAAAAGCAATAAGGCTGGTATCAACTGATATTCTCTGCAAGAATTTTATTAGGAGGGTATGGAGGAAGGGGGAAGCAATACATGAGAGAGAAGAAAGGGAAGGGGCACCTGGAGTGAGAGAGAGAGAGAGAGAGAGAGAGAGAGTGAGCAAGAGAGAGAGAAAGAGTAAGAGGATGAGAGAGAAGTAAGAGAGAGTAAGAGAGAGAAAAAGAGAAAGTAAGAGAGAGAAGTAAGAGAGAGATCACGTGTCGGTATTGGCTCTTTAAGGGGCATGGTAACCACGCCTTCCAGGTGCAGCCACCTGGCTGGAGACACATGATGACATCATCGGTTGCTGGGTAACACAGGAGCTGGTTGTGTTCCAAAATACTAACAGATCCACCATTCTGTTTCTATGCCAGTACCATGAAGTTTTTATTACTATTGCTCTGTAGTACAGCTTGAGATAGGGGATGGAGATACCTCCAGATGATTGGTTGTTGTACCGCATCATTTTGACAATTCTGAGTTTTTTGTTTTTCCATATGAAGTTGAGAATTTTTCTTTCAAGGTCTGTGAAGAAACTTGTTGGTATTTTGATGGGAATTGCATTGAATCTGTAGATAGCTTTTGGCAGGATGGCCATTTTCACTATGTTAATCTTACCAATCCATGAGCATGGAAGATCTTTCCATCTTCTGATATCTTCTTCAATTTCTTTCTTCAGAGACTTGAAGAAAAACCCAAGATTTAAGCAAGCTTTAAAGTCAGCACCATCGCTGCCTATTCAGTGCGTGGTATTTAATCAGTGCTTTGTCTTCACATTCTGAGTCCCACATCCTAACTGGGCAAACTCTTCAAGTGAAGCTCACATCTTTAAAATTCTAAAATGATACTCATTTTAAACACGTGGTAAATTATCCATTTGTTTGTGAAGAAAATCTCAAATGTGTGTGACTGGCAATCCGCAGGCACAAACAGCTAAAACAATAGGCTGTAAAGTGCTGCTGACAGACAAAGCTTGCAGCTGGAAGTTTCACATTGTCATGTTATGAGACCCAAACCTATAGAAATACATTTTGAACATAGTCGAAAGAAGAAAATGCAAGCATCATGGTCACATCTGCCAGTAAGTGGGGAGTGATGCATGAATCATCACCCAGGTCCTGACATACGTAACCCAATTCGGTACTGCTTGTGGATAGCATCATGGGAAAGGTAAACATGCCTGTGGTGCACTGTGAACCAGCAGCAGTGACAGCAAATGTTCCAGAGAAGCGAACTGTAAGGGATTACCCTGCAAGGTCCTGGTAGAGGTGTGATGTCTGAGGCACAGTAGGGTACCCCCAAAACTGTGCTTAGGATTTGCAGCCTACAGCCACCAACTACAATGCTCAGCCAACTTCCTGCCTGAGAAACAGACCTCATGCACAGGTTACAGGGTAAACACAGATGCAGCAAAATGAATCACCAGAGGAAAACAAAAAATCTAAATAGAAGGTAAAGAAAGCTTTGTGCACACGCATGACAAGAAATCCATTGAGCAAAACTAATTTTATAATAGAGGCTGAATGGCTGTTTTATACATTGGAAACATGAAATAAGAGGAAAAAAATTGTTGCATGATCACAAAACTTGACATGAACTAAAATAAAGAATGTTTTCTGCATTGGCAAACACACAAACAGACCTACACACAAACAAGCAAATATGCATAAACACATACACACATGTGCATATACATGTATAGTATATGTAGTATGTGTATGTATTTTATATATGTGTGTGTATGTATTTATGTGTTTGTGTACATATATACAAAGGAGTAAAATTTATCCAGTTTATACCACCATATAAAGAAATACTGATAAACAAAAGAAAATGTTTGGAAAAGTAAAGAAAATACTGCGAGAAAATCTTCAATGTTCAATTGAAGATTCAAGAGACGAAAGCCCAGAAGAAGGGTTTATGTGTTTGAAATGATAATTGAAAAAAAAAATCACTCATTTTCAGTCACATATTTTCATTAAATGACTGACTACATGATCATTTACTTGAAACAAAATTTTCATGTGCTGTCTTCTTATTTTCTTGGCTTTAATAATTAGTGCAAGATGAACCTTAATTTCTGTACTGTTTAGTAACAGTGCAGAACTGTTGTGTCTGTTTGGAATAAAAAGTCCATAACACTTACCTTGAATCTGATGTCAACACTATGGCAACTAGTGCATATTCTTTGAGGCCTGGAGCTCTCTCAGTTAGTCTTTGGGTGGGGGTGGGGGGGCTATTGTCATTATTCACTGAGTTACCAAGTTCTTTGGTGTGTTTTCCTTTTTTATAGAAAGCAAATAGATCAGAATACCTCCTTCTGAGACCAGTTAGTAACTGATAATGATCTCCCCTCAGCTGCATTGCCTCCTTACTGAAGGAATGTGACTAAAGAATACAGTAAGTTTAGATTATTATTTTTATTAATTACTGTTTGTTCACTTTTTATACCACTTGTAGCTCCCTTCTCCACCTATGCTCCTCCCACACTCCATTGATAGGGGAGATCTTCTTCCCCTTCCTTCTGATCCTAGTCTATCAGGTCTCATCAGGAGTGACTGGATTGTCTTCCTCTGTGGGCTGGTAAGTCTGCACCCCCTGAGGGGGGAGGTGATCAAAAAGCAGGCCAATAGGTTCATGTCAGAGACAGTCTCAGTTCCCATTACTATGGAACCCATTTGGACACTGAACTGCCATGTGCAGGGGTTCTAGGTTATCTCCATGAATGGTCTGTGGTTGGAGTATCAGTCTCAGAAAAGACTCCTGTGCCCAGATGTTTTAGTTTTGTTGCTCTCCTTGTGGAGCTCCTGTCCTCTGCAGGTCTTACTATTTCCCACTTCTTTCATAAGATTCCCTGCACTCTGCCCAAAGTTTATGAGTCTCAGCATCTGCTTTGATACACTGCTGGGGAGAGTCTTTCAGAAGCCCTTTCTGGTAGGTGCCTGTCCTGTTCCCTGATTTCTCCTTAGTTATCATGGAAATGCAAATCAAATGCAAAAAAAATACTCTGAGATTTCACCTTACACCCATGAGAATGGCTAAGATCAAAAACTCAACTGACAACACATGCTGTACAGGATGTGGAGAAAGAGGAACCTTCCTCCACTGCTGGTGGAAATGTAAACTTGTACAACCACTTTGGAAATCAGTCTGGTGCTTTCTCATTCAATTAGGAATATAGTGCTACCTCAAGACTCAGCTATCCACTCTTAGTCATATATCTAAAAGATGCTCACGTATACAACAAGGACATTTGCTCAACCATGTTTGTAGCAACTTTATTTGTAATAGCCAGAACCTGGAAACAACCCAGATGCCCCTCAGTTGAGGAATGGATAAAAAAATTGTGGTACTTTTACATAATGGAATACTATTCAACAATTAAAAACAAGGAAATTATGGGAACTGGAAAAGATCATCCTGAGTGAGGTATTCCAGAAACAGAAAGACACACAGGGTATATACTCACTCATAAGTGGATATTAGACATATAAGATAAACTAAAATCTGTATACCTAAAGAAACTAATCAAGAAGGACAACTCTGGTTAAGATGCTCAGTCCTCATTTAGAAAGGCTAAGAGGATGGACATCAGAAGAGGGAGAAGACAGGGTACAGTAAGTTTTATGTATTCAAAATTCTTTTTCTAGCTGTGTCAACAGCAGGAAGTCACCTTGGAAAAGGTCTTGGCTCACATAAAACTGTGTCTTGGTAGGAAGCCACTTGGCCTTAATGGGATGGAGAGCCAGCTCATCCTGTCCACTTGGCACAATTGTGCTGCTGCTCTGTGGAAAGAAAGCATTGTTGCACATAGCCTTAAGTGCTGTTTGTTGAGGACAGAAGGGACAAGAGAGTGTCTATCTCTTCTATTACTGATTCCCTCTGAGGGACATCTGTCTTCATTTCATTTGTTCAAAAGGTTGCAGGTGAAAGAAGCCATTTCAGTCAGTAATGTCATCAGAATAGTCTGGTAAAATAGCAGATCTGCAGTGCATACCATTCTGGGAGTTGTAGAGGGAGGGAAAGGTTCTAAAGAAGTCTCTCTAGTACATATCTTTCAGATCAGTGGAAGATGAATATACTCTATAAGAAAATCAGACTGAGGATTATTATACGACTGAAAATTTCTAGGTTTTTTGTTTGTTTTTCATCTTAACTCCACCCCCCACCTTTTGTGGAAGGATATAAAAATATAGGTGTCAAACAGAAAAGAAAAGAGCTCATGAGTTTTTAATATCCAAAGGAACAACAAAAGGCTAAGTATAGAGCAATCTAAATCCAGCAACAAATCTACTCTGGCAAGGGATCACACCCAAAGACCTAGGTCTGTGTGACCCAGCTGGAAAGCAGACAAACCTTTAATCCCTCTGGCTGGAACACACAACTTTACTCCCTCTGTCTGGAATTTAGTACACACTTTTAATCCCAAACAATAGAGAGGAAAGTGATAAATCAGAGAAAGAGTTGATAAAATGAGTCAGAAGTTAAATACACCCAACTTTCTCTGTCAGTCTCTCTGTCTCTGTCTGTCTGTCTCTCTCTCAGCTATTTAGGATCAAGAAGAGAGAGAGAGAGTACAATGGGGGAGAAGAGTATAGTACATAAATATCACAGCAGAGTTTGTGGAAACAGTATAGGAGAGTTCTGAAGTACAGTTCTGTGAAGTTCAGTTCAGATGAGAGCAGTTGTCAGTTTGTGGAGTTCAGAGTCAGTTTTTCCAAGCAGAACAATTCAGTTAGAAGCAGAGATAACCCAACTAGAATCAGGCAACTTGAAGAGTTTTGAGCCAGAACAGCTGAGTTGAACCAGCCGGCAAGGGTGAGTTTATTATCAGTAAGTCTCTGAGGCTGAAACATTCTAGGCCATGTTAACAAACAAAAGCTGGAAGATGAAGTCTTAAAGGTCCAGGATTGCAGAAGATTAGATTGTATGGAGGGTAGAAGCTTCCAGACCTAGACCTGGAGATAGACAGAAACACTGGACTCAGCCCAAGCCATGTATTTGGATTTGGCTTTCATCTCATGCCTTCATCTGAGGAAACGCAAATAGCGTTTTTAGCTAATAGTCATATTCTTACCATCATCTAAAACAGCAGCAAAAACTTTCCCTTGAGTCCAGATGATAGTAAAGAATCTTTCAGCAGTAGAACCACATTCCTGATTATGTAGATCAGAAGGTCAATTATATTCTTTGAAGTCATTTGTAATTTAAGACACTAGTGACTCCAGGAAACTTTGAACTTAGTATTATGATTGCTGCCCATAAAGGAAGAGTTGGAGGTAAGAACTGTTACGATAAAGGCTCACTTAGAGGGCTATAACTGGAGATGGCATTTCTATTTGTGTGTGTGTGTGATATGAACATGTGATATGTACATGTGTGTATGTGTGCATTCAGGTGTTACCTGCATGTATACACAAGAGTGTGGAGGTCAGAAGTTGAAGCCAGTTTCTTCCTTATTTATTCTCCACCTTATTTTTTGAGAAAAGGTGTCTAAATCTGAAAATCATTTCTCTGGCTAGACTAGTTGGAAAATGAACTCCAAGAAAATGCTCTCCCAGTGTTATGGTCACAAATATGTGTTGCCAAGATTGGATTTTGTATAGAGACTGGGGATTCAAAATTAGGTCTTTATTTTTGTGAGTCTACATTCTAAAATATGAGCTATTTCCTTTGTCCCTGATCTGCATATTGTTGACATGGAGATGACATCATGTAAACATTTCCAATGGCTTTGACACAGCCATTGGTCTCTTGAAAGAGAATAGCTATATTTATATGCAGGAGACCCTCATGAAGTTGCATCTTAATAATCTCTCATGGGTGGGATGGAACTGAAGACCTCTGGATTCCCCAAGAGCTTTCACAAGATCCTCACAAGGCCTGTCCACTTTCCATGGAGGTGAATAACTAACTAGCTGACACTGCCCCTGCAGTGGTATAGTTATCCAGAAGTTGTCAGTGAAACTTTTCAGTGATTCAAGTTTCTGAGTCATCCATGTTGCAGGTGGGACATTCAATGACACAGATGGCCACAGTTACTCAAGGAATTTCTTGGTGGCATCTCTTTTGGGTCAGTTATGCTCCTGTAACTTACACTCATCCCCAAACTCATTTATTCGCTATGATGGAGTTGGATGAAGTTCTTTCTTTGGTATATTGGTTCCCTATCTGTATGGGGTGAATTTAATCTGTCAGTAGCCCCTGGAAGAGACACCTTGACTGGACTGAACTGTTCTTCCTAGGATCCCCTTCCTTGAGTGTTTCTATGTTTCTAGACTGGACAGATGTGCATCATGATTTGGAAAGAGAACTAGACAGTTATATGTTGACCCTTGGGGTTATCTTCCTTTGTTGTACTCTGAATTTTCCCATCTGACTGTTACAAGGCACCTTCAGCCATCCCTTGTGCCTTGTCTAGATGGAAAACTCAAACCAGGGTTGTTTGACCAGTTCTAGTAGTTAGAGACAGTTCTTACACTCTATATGAATCTTTTTCTCTGCATTCTTTCCAGGGCTCTGAATGTATGTTGACTATTTTCCTTACATGTGTTGATTCTTTTCTAATTCTGGTAGATGTTTAACTGATTCTCTTAATTATCGTCTGGAGTTTTATATTTAGTGCTAAAGTTTTTTTCTAAAGTCAATGTTTGCTTTTAATTTCTGCACAAGGGAAAAACAAAAATGGTTCATGCAATTCTAGAACTCAGTTATGTCTTTACCATTTAAAAATTCTCTGTTTTCTCTGTCAGATTAACTTACTTTCTTCATCATTTTGTCTTTCCCAAGAATAAATGAGAACTCAGAAATACTTCATATGCAATCTTTCTCCTCATTTTATTTTTAATTATTCTTTTTTTTGGAGGCTCTGCTCGGAAAGTAGACACTACTGTCAGTAGTCCAATTTTTTATTTTAATTGTAGTGATAATTTTAGTAATAGGTGAGATTTTTATTAATGTTTAATTAGCAAATTCCTTATAAAACATAACAATAGTATGCCACATCAGGTGTATTAGGCTATACCATCATACATATTTTATTTATTTTAATGTGACAGTTTGTTTCTTTCTACAAATTCAATTTTTATGTTAAACTTCTGTCTCAAACTATTGACATTATGCATTTTTTATTTATATTCCACTAATTGATTTTTAAAATCGCATACCCTTTCTGTATTTAAGCTTTTTGTTTTCCATTTAGAAATAGAGAGTGCTTCAAAAAAATAATGCATCGTTTCTCAGTCATCTGCTTTCAATTTTATTTAGTTGTTTATGGAGATTTCAGGGTGTGTTTGAGAAAGTTAAGTATTTTTTCAAGGTAACAACCAATGCTATTTAGCAATAAAATTAGGCAGTTTCTCAAATTTGAAATAAAATTTCAAGTGGAAAACAAATGTTAACAAATAGTGAGTTATAGGGAATGTGTCATTTATGGGCAAGAATCATAAATGCAAATGATTAGTGTGAAATTTCTTCCCTCATTCTGAAGTAAGAGAGTATAAACAGCTGGCAATCAGTACTTGTTATAAATAAAAATTTTACCGAATAAAGTTCAAGCCAAAAAAAGACCAACCTGCCTGTCTTGGCATTACTGCACATTGTTTAATTTAGAAAGTTCTGGACATATAAACTCAGCTTTTTTTTAAAAGTATAATGGAACTTGGAATTTAATTTTCTCATTTCAATAACACATATATCTAGTTAAGCCTTTTCAGTATTCCAATAAATTAGCTTTTGGTATTTGTATGTCTTAGTTGCTTTCTTATTGCTATGAGAACACACTATGACCAATGCAATTTACAGAAGAAAATTTGAGATTGTAATTTGCTTGGAGGTTCAGAGGATTAGGTCAAGCCTATCATGGTGGATATCATGGTGACAGGCAGGCAGGCATGATGCTGGAGCTAAGAGCTCATATTCTGATTTCCAGGTAGATGGCAAGAGTAGACTTGGCATGGACTTTTGAATCCTCAAAGCCCAACTTCAATGATACACCTCAAATAAGGTCACTCTTCCCCCAACAAGGCAATAACTCCTCCATGAACGATATACCTGCTAATTCTTCTCAAAGCATTTCACCAACTGGGAACAAAGCATTTAAATATATGAGCTGATTGAACATTTTAATTCAAACCACCACTACTTATATATTCTTGGCTACATAAGCATTGAATCACTTGTTAAAATTCTCAGATCCACATCTGAGTATGGTAAATATACTATCCTTTCCACATACTGATGACTCACACTGAGGTAGTTGGCATTAAAACAACATGGAAATATTTTACAAAATATTAACCCAGAATTTTGTTAATCTTAATAACTCTAAAATTATCATCCTTTAAATTACTAGGTATTTTTTAATAGTTATCTATCAACAGATAACTGTGTTTACAGAAAATCCCTTTCATTATCATCTCAGCCATGGTATCCATGATTTAACATTTCTCATTGACATATCAGCCTTCATAACAGTGATAGGACTCTTTTCATTGTCATATCAGGCATGGTAACAGTGATTCCCCTTCTCTGCTTGGCATTTCAGACATAGTAGTGATCATTGGTATTCAAGGATACATCAAATGATGCATTTTGTTTCTAAACACCATTATAGATTTTGTGGAATATCTTTTAGAAAGGTTAAAGGCAAATAAATTCTCACATAATGACAGATTTGACAGTGCAAGTTTGTGACCTTCAAAGGATGTTTTAATTACTCTATAATTCTTTGATAAATTCAAATATATAAACATGTGTGAGAATGGAGTATGAACGAAAGCCTAACAAACTAAACAGAGAAGAAAACATATAGTTTTAACAGAACGACTCATTCATTTTACACTTTCTCAGGGGGCAATTTAATGCTGGCAAGCCATGCAGGCCCAACAGAAGTTTCTGTGAACTGCATAAGAATATCAGTGTGCTTGATTTTGCTCACCTTAGTTACTGAGAACTTTTAAAAGTTCACTCCAACTCCAGATCATCAAGTAGGTCAAATTCTATTTCATGTGTGTTGATCCTTGGTCAAACAGTTCAAACCTTCACCACCACTTAAAAGAAAAGACTGCAGTAATGCTCTCTAGAAGGACTTTGTAGCAAATGTAAGAAGCCTTCTTGAGTTACCACCATACAACCCTCATGTGTGAGAGTGAGAGCCCTCACTCTCATGAGGTTAAATTTCATGTCTCCTTGACTTCTGCCTTTTTTCTTCAGTGATAGAACTACAGCTTCTTTAACTGTGTGCCAAGTGCATGCTTCATCTGACAGGATGCTTTGTAGCCTAACTCCAGCACAGGGGTGAGAAGTAGCAGTTTACCTCTCTAGAAGCAGTTCCTGCAAACACCAGAAGAGCAAGACAACAGAATCACAGTATTTTCCTGTTAAAGTATTTTTTATTTGCCAGATGTAATTGTCATCTCGAAGGCTTACTGCCTTTGTCTGCTAACCTACTCGTAGTCCTGGAAGCTTCTCTGTATAATCTAGTCTCAGCTAGAATGTGTTCACTCTCTGAAACTTATTGCTGAATAAGCTCACCTTTTTTTCATTATTATTATTATTATTATTATTTGCTATTTATTCTCTTTGTATCCTGGTTGTAGCCTCCTCCCTCATTTCCTCCCAGTCCCATCATCCCTCCCTCTTCCATTCCTCCTTTTCCCCTAGTCCAATGATAGGGGAAGTCCTCCTCCCCTACTGTCTGACCCTATCCTATCAGGTCCCATCAAGACTGCCTGGATCCTCTTCCTCTGTGGGCTGGCTAGGTCATCCCATAATGAAGAAGTGATCAAGGAGCAAGCAACTGAGTTCATGTCAGAGACTGACTTTTCTTCCCTTACTAGGGAACCTATATGGAGACTGAGCTTTCTATGGGTTACATCTGAGCAGGGGATCTAGGTCTTCTTTATATATGGTTTTTGCTTGATGCATCAGTCCCTGTAAGACCCCTGGGCCCAGTTTTGTTTGTTTGTTTGTTGTTTGTTTTTTTGGCTTTATTGGTCACCTTGTGGGGCTCCTGTCTGGTTCAGGTCCTTTTATTAACCCCTTCTTAAATAAGACTCCCTGTGCTCTGCCCAAAGTTGGCCTGTGGGACTCTGCATCAGCTTAGATCCCCTGCTGGGTGCAGTCTTTTAGGGGACAACTCTGGTAGGCTCCCATCCTGTTCCCTCTCTTCTACCACTTCCACTGTCTATCCTGTTTCCTCTTTTTTCTTTTCTTTTCTTCCTTCCTTCCTTCTGTCCTTCCTTCCTTCCTTCTTCTTTTATTACTTTTTTATTTATCTTTATCTATCCATTTATCTGTATCTATCTATCTATCTATCTATCTATCTATCTATCTATCTATCTATCTATCTATCTGGCTGTTTCAACTTGGCTGTTTTGGTTTAAACTCCTCTCCAATCTAAATGATTCAATCTGCCTCCTCTTGGATTCAGTCTGAATTGCTCCTCTTGACTTCATAGTATCTTTGGCAATATTTTAATCTTCTGACTCCTTTTCATTCTCTGGCGCATCTGTCTTCACCTGTGTCTAGTTGGTTCTCTTTTTGCACCTGTCTCTGTACAACTGTCTCAATAAGACTGCCTCCTCCCTTTATACCCTGTGCTGTTCTCCTAAGTCTTCTTTTTCCTGTCCCTTCTGGTGAAAGTTGGGTGTCTCCTATCGCTGACTATGTCAAATCATTCTCTGATTTGTCACTTTTCTTGCCTCTCAGTTAGATATCACTTTCAAACAGGTGAACTTTCTTCTCCCAACTATGTTTACCTTCATAGTTTGGAAATAAAGGTGTATACTAAGGGTGTGTCTGCATTCCAGATGCACCACACAGACCTAGAAGGCATTTGGGTGGAATCAGCAAAGCAGCCCTGTTGCTGGATTAAAATGTCTCTACATTACCCAGCTACCTTATGTTTTAGGGTAATATTAAAGTGGAAGAAATATAACAATACACTTGAGCACTTACATGTTATAAACTAGTAAATAAACAAACTGTTAAGAAACACTCATGCTCATTCTCTGTAGACCCCTCTAACTGATCATTCTTTAAGAGGCTCAGCTAAAAATATTAAAGGATCTGTGCTTTCATGAGCAAGTACATGAATTGGGATAGGCCAAGAAGAAAAAGGTGTTGGTTGTGAATGAGAACATTTTCTTTTTTTTTTTTTTTTTTTTGCTATAGTTACTAAAGGAATGACTGGAATTTGAAAGGATAAGATACCACTGATTTACTTTTTTTTTTCATATTCCATAACATTGGGTGCTATTCTAATAGCCTACTTCTATGTTGCCTGGAAATTTCTGAGGTCATCACCTGCCGCCCCACGGTGCACAGCAGGCACACCAGGTATGTGCCAGATAAAAAGGAACTGCCCACCATTCTGTGCTCTCCCTTACTGCTCTTTTTTTTCCTCCTCTTGCTCCTCTTTTTTGGTTTCTCTGGTTCTGTCTCTCTCCCTCTTTGAGGCTCCTCTCCTCTCCTCCTCATTTTACACAATAAATCTCATTTGTACCATATCTGTTGCATGGCTTTTTAATCATTATTATAACATGGATTTTGTGAGTCAGATTGTATGGTGAAGAGGGAAGGGAAGTCCTTGCCCTGGAAAGTTCAGGGTAGAGGGCAGGATATGCTGGCTATGCCCTGCAGCATGTAAGAACCTAGGAATGTTGGGAGAATTTGGAGCTGCTTGTACTAGGTCTGAGGCACAGCACTAAGCACTCAAAAACAAAATCTATGGAAACAATTAAAAGGTCTACCTAAATCAACCCAAGATTTAATAGAAGGCTCATAGTATCTGAGGTTGGTGCTGGACTTCATTCTATACATAGGAAGATAGCTATTGTTTTGTAAATATTGGTTTTCAATGTGGGTCAGTGGTACCACCATTGTTGGAAACTTGCCTAACCAGTTTTAAGTCCTGGGTTGGATCTTTTTTTTTTATTTTATTATTAATTTTTTATCAGTTACATTTTATTAACTCTGTATCCCAGCCGTGTCCCGATCCCTCATTCCCTCCCAGTCCCTCCCTCCCTCCCTCATCTCCACCGTGCCCCTTTCCAAGTCCAATGATAGGGGGGACCTCCTCCCCTTTCATCTGATCCTGTTTTATCAGGTATCTTCAGGACTGGCTGCAAAGCCCTCCTCTGTGGCCTAACAGGACTGCTCCTCCCTTCGGGGGTGGGGAGACCAAAGAGCCAGTCATTGAGTTCCTGTTAGAAATAGTCCTTGTTCCCCTCACTTTGGGAAACCAATTGGTTACTGAGCTACCACAGGCTACATCTGAGTGGAGGTTCTAGATTATATCCATACATGGTCCTTGGTTGAATGTCAGTCTCAGAAAAGACCCTGTGCCCAGATATATTTGGTCCTTGTGGAGCTCCTATCCTTTCCCCATCAGACTAACTCCCCTTCTTTCTTATGATTCCCTGTACTCTGCCAAAGGTTTGGTCATGAGTCTTGGCTTTGAAAACACTGCTAGTTAGAGTCTTTCAGATGCGCTCAGTAGACTCCTGTCATACGTTCAATGCACATCCCATCTGTCTTTCTAAACGAGGATTATCATCTTACCCCATGTCCGCTCAATTGATTATCTTTTTCAGGTGTACAGATTTCATTATGTTTATCATATCTTATAGGTCTATATAAGTGAGTATATCCCATGTTTGTCTTTCTCCTTCTGGGATATTTCACTCAGAATGATCTTTTCTAGATCCCACCACTTGCCTGCAAATTTCATGATTTCCTCCTTTTTGATTGCTGAGTAGTATTCCATTGTATAAAAATACCACAATTTCTGTACCCATTCCCCCGTTGGTGGACATCTGGGTTGTTTCCAGGTTCTGGCTATTACAAATAAAGCTGCTATGAACATGGTTGAGCAAGTATCCCTTTTGTGTACTTGAATGAACTTTGGGTATATACCTAGCAGTGGTATAGCTGGGTCTGGAGGAAGCACTATTCCTAATTGTCTTAGAAAGCGCCAGATAGCTTTCCAGAGTGGTTGTACCAGTTTACATTCCCACCAGCAGTAGAGGAGGGTTCCCCTTTCTCCACAACCTCTCCAGCATGTGTTATCGCTTGAGTTTTTCATCTTGGCCATTCTGATGGATGTAAGGTGATATCTCAGGGTCGTTTTGATTTGCATTTCCCTGATGGCTAATGAGGATGAGCATTTCTTTAAGTGTTTTTCTGCCATTCGATATTCCTCTGTCAAGAATTCTCTGTTTAGCTCTGTTCCCCATTTTTTAATTGGATTACTTGGTTTGCTGCTTTTCAGCTTCTTTAGTTCTTTGTATATACTGGATATTAGTCCTCTGTCAGATAAAGGGTTAGTGAAGATTCTTTCCCAATCTGTAGGCAGTTGTTTTGTTTTGATGACGGTGTCCTTTGCTTTACAGAAACTTTTCAGTTTCATGAGGTCCCATTTATTGATTGTTGCTCTTAGAGCCTGTGCTGTTGGTGTTCTGTTCAGGAAGTTGTCTCCTGTGCCAATGAGTTCTAGGCTGTTCCCCACTTTTTTTTCCAATTGATTTAGGGTATCTGGTTTTATGTTGAGGTCCTTGATCCACTTTGACTTTAGTTTTGTGCAGGGTGATAAATATGGATCTATTTTCATTTTTCTGCATGTAGACATCCAGTTGGTCCAGCACCATTTGTTGAAGATGCTGTCTTTTTTCCATTGAATGGATTTGGCTTCTTTGTCAAATATCGAGTATTCATAGGTGTGTGGGTTTATTTCTTGGTCTTCTATGCTGTTCCATTGACAATCCTTTCTGTTTCTATGCCCATACCATGCAGTTTTTATTACTGTTGCCCTGTAGTACAGGTTGAGATCACAGATGGAGATACCTCCAGATAATCTGTTGTTGTACAGGATTGTTTTGGAGATTCTGGGTTTTTTGTTTCTCCATATGAAGCTGAGAATCTTTTTTTCAAGGTCTGTAAAGAATTGAGTTGGTATTTTGATGGGAATTGCATTGAATCTGTAGATTGCTTTTGGCAGTATGGCCATTTTCACAATGTTAATCCTACCAATCCATGAGCACAGGAGATCTTTCCATCTTCTGATATCTTCTTCGATTTCTTTCTTCAGAGACTTGAAGTTTTTCTCAAACAGGTCTTTCACTTGCTTGGTTAGAGTCACACCAAGGTACTTTATGTTATTAGTGGCTATTGTGAAGGGTGTTGTTTCCCTACTTTCTTTCTCAGCCTTTTTGTCTTTGGTATATAGGAGGGCTTCTGATTTTTTTGAGTTGATTTTGTGTCCTGCCACTTTGCTGAAGGTGTTTATCAGCTGAAGGAGTTCTCTGGTTGAATTTTTGAGGTCGCTCATGTATACTATCATATCATCTGCAAATAGTGACACTTTGATCTCTTCCTTTCTGATTTGTATCCCCTTGATCTCCTGTAGATGTCTTATTGCTCTGGCTAGGACTTCAAGTACTAAGTTGAAGAGATATGGGGACAATGGACAGCCTTGTCTTGTCCCTGATTTCAGTGGGATTGATTTAAGTTTCTCTCCATTGAGTTTGATGTTAGCTATAGGCTTGCTGTATATTGCCTTTACTATCTTTAGGTATGTGCCTTGTATCCCTGATCTCTCCAAGACTTTAAACATGAATGGGTGTTGGACTTTGTCAAATGCTTTTTCAGCATCTAAGGAGATGATCATGTGGTTTTTCTCCTTCAGTTTGTTTATGTAGTGGATTACATTGATGGATTTCCGTATGTTGAACCACCCTTGCATGCCTGGGATGAAGCCTACTTGGTCATGGTGGATGATATCTTTGATATGTTCTTGGATTCGGTTTGCAAGTATTTTATTGAGTATTTTTGCGTCAATGTTCATAAGAGAGATAGGCCTGAAGTTCTCTTTTTTTGTTGGGTCTTTGTGTGGTTTAGGTATCAAGGTGACTGTGGCTTCATAGAATGAGTTTGGTAGTGTTCCTTCTGTTTCTATTTTGTGGAATAGCTTGAGGAGAATTGGAGTCAGCACTTCTTTGAAGGTGTTGTAGAATTCTGTGCTGAAGCCATCTGGTCCAGGGCTTTTTTTGGAGGGGAGACTGTTAATGACTGCCTCGATTTCCTTGGAAGATATAGGGCTATTCAGTCTTTCTACCTGATCTTGACTTAATTTTGGTAGATGGAATCTTTCAAGAAAATTATCCATTTCATTTAGATTTTCAAATTTTGTGGCATATAAGCTTTTGTTGTATGACCTAATAATTGTTTGGATTTCCTCAGTGTCTGTGGTTATGTCCCCATTTTCATTTCTGATTTTGCTCATCTGGTTAGTTTCTCTCTGCTTTTTAGTTAGTTTGGCTAAGGGTTTGTCTATCTTGTTGATTTTCTCAAAGAACCAGCTTTTTGTTTCATTGATTCTTTGGATAGTTTTATTTGTTTCTAGTTGATTGATTTCAGCCCTTAGTTTGATTATTTCCAGCCGTCTGCTCCTCTTGGGTGTATCTGCTTCTTTTTTTTTCTAGGGTTTTCAGTTGGGCCATTAAGTTGTTTGTATGTGATGATACGAATTTCTTCTTGCAGGCACTTAGTACTATAAATTTTCCTCTGAGCACTGCTTTTAATGTGTCCCATAAATTTGGGTATGTCGTCCCTTCCTTTTCATTGAATTCTAGGAAGTCTTTAATTTCTTTCTTTATTTCTTCCTTAACCCAGCTGTCATTGAGTAGTAAGTTGTTCAGTTTCCATGTGCGTATCAGCTTTTTGTTGTTTCTGTTGTTGTTGAGGTTGAGCTTTAGTCCATGGTGGTCAGATAGTATACAAGGGATTATTTCAATCCTTTTGTATCTGTTGAGGCTTGCTTTGTGACCCACTATATGGTCTATTTTGGAAAAGGTTCCATGCAGTGCTGAAAAGAAGGTGTACTCTTTTGAGTTTGGGTGAAACGATCTGTAGACGTCTATTAGGTCCATTTGATTTAGGGATTCTGTGAGTGCTTTTATTTCCCTATTTGGTGTCTGTCTCGTTGACCTGTTCCTTGGTGAGAGTGGAGTGTTGAAGTCTCCCACTATTAAGGTATTAGGATCAATGTATGATTTAAGCTTTAATAATGTTTCATTTACGAATGCCAGTGCCCTTGTATTTGGGGCATAGATATTCAAGATTGTGATGTCCTCTTGGTGGATTTTTCCTTTGATGAGAATATAGTGGCCCTCCTTATCCTTTTTTATTAACTTGGGTTGAAAGTCTATTTTATTAGATATTAGGATGGCTACTCCAGCTTGTTTTCTGGAAACATTTGCTTGAAAAACAGTTTTCCAGCCCTTTACTCTGAGGTAGTGTTTATTTTTGTTCTACAGGTGTGTTTCTTGGATGCAACAGAATGTTGGATCCTGTTTCCTTAACCATTCTGTTAGCCTGTGTCTTTTTCTTGGTGAATTGAGTCCATTGATATTGATAGATAATAGTGACCAATGCATGTTAGTTCCTTTTGTAATGGAGTCGATGATCTAACCCTGTTTCATTGCTTGTTTTCTTTTCATTTTTGTTGGGATATTATCTGTATGCCCTGTTTTCTTGGGTGAATTTGTTTTCATTGGATTGGAGTTTTCCTTCTAGTATCTTCTGTAGGGATGGTTTGCTGTGTAGATATTGTGTAAATTTAGTTTTGTCATGGAATATTTTGTTTTCTCCATCTATGTTGATTGAAAGCTTTGCAGGGTATAGTAGTCTGGGTTGACATTTGTGATCTCTTAGAGTCTCCATGATACTTGCCCAGGCCCTTCTGGCTTTCACAGTTTCTGATGAGAAGTCTGGTGTGATTCTGACAGGTCTACTTCATATGTTACTTGGCCTTTTTCCCTTGCTGCTTTTAATATCTTTTCTTTGTTCTGTAGATTTAGTGTTTTGACTATGATGTGACATGATGTGTTTCTTTTCTTGTCTAGTCTATTTGGAGTTCTGTATGCCTCTTTTATATTTATGGACATCTCTTTCTTTAAGTTGGGAAAATTTTCTTCTATGATTTTCTTGAAAATATTTTCTGGACCTTGGAGTCTGGAGTTTTCTTTTTCATGAATTCCTATTCTTCTTAGATTTTGTCTTTTCATAGCATCCTTGATTTCTTGGATATTTTGTGATTGGAACTTTTCTGATTTTACTTTTTCTTTGAGAGAAGTATCCATTTCTGCAAGTGTGTCTTCAGCTCCAGAGATTCTCTCTTCCATCTCTTGTATTCTGTTGGTGATGCTTGTCTTTGTGGTTCCTGATCTTTTCTCCAAGTTCTCCAGCTCAAGGGTTTTCTCATTTTGTGTTTTCTTTATTGATTCTAATTCTGTTTTCATGCCTTGCACCATTTCTTTCATGTGTTTGAATTTGGATTCCTGTCTCTCTACGATGGCCTCTATTTCTTTTTTCATTTCCTTCTTATATGCCACTAATTTTTCCTCTACTTGTGTATCTATTTGTTTGGCTATGTTTGCCTGTGTTTCTTTAAGGATATTGTCTATTTCTTCTTTCTTTGCCTCCAATTGACTGGCCATCTCTTTGAAAGACTTGTTCATTTCCTCCTTATGAGCCTCAAATAATTGGGCAAGCATGGCTTTAAAATCATTTTCCTGTGCTTCTGCTGAATTGGAGTATCCATCGATTTTGGGGTTTGCTGGTGAAGTCATGATGTCCTGATTTATGTTGGAAGTGTTCTTTCGCCTACCCCTGGCCATTGGCTTATCTGAAACCTTCCCTGTTTGTTTTTGGATTCTGTAGATCAGACTGGTGCTGTCTCTCTCTGGTATCTGGAGAGTTCTTCAGGAAGCTGAGCACTCTCAGCGTGTGCTGAGGACTAGCTGTACCTGTGGGAGGAAAGTACACAGGCGCAAACGGGGCAAATGCAAGCGTGTGTGTGCTCGCGCGCGCGCGTGTGTGTCTGTGTGTGTAAGTGTGCGTGGATGAGTTTCTCGAGGGACAGAGTGATGGCTAATGTTGAACCCTTGAGTGTGTGGGAGGGGCTCTGCACTATATATGTCGCAGGCGCTAATGATGATCTCAGTGCAATTTCTGGCATTAAATGCCTTAACTCCTCAATCAGGCCCACAGGGCAGGAACTTCAATGTCCCTAGTGCCCCTCTGTTTCCCAAAGTGGGTATGTGGGTGGGAGGGGGGTTCGATGCCTGGCTTCTGATTTAGGAGGACCCAGGATCTGGGGAACTGCAGATTCTCAAGGGTTCACTCACTTACAGGCAGGTCTCTTGGCCGAGATCGTGGTATCCGGGGCTCTCTGCTCTCTGGTTTGGCCCTGCTTCTTTGATATACTCCGCCAGTTCTGTGCTGCTGTCACTGCCAGGTTCTGAGGTCTTGCTGCAGCTGGAGATTTCAGGGTGGTCACTTCAGCAGGGATAGGGTAACCAGGCTCTCTGTTCTCTGGTTTGGCCCTGGTTAGTCTTAAACTGGAGGGCTGTGGTGCCCCGCCAGTTCAGTGCTGCTCCACCTCCATGTCCCGCTGTAACTGGAGACTGGGTTGCTAGTCCCTATGCTTTCTGGGTAGTCCTGGGGTCTCTTCGTTGTGCTCTCCAAGCTTGGGAGGCCCAGCGCCTGGTGTGTCCAGGTTGTATGACGTTTCTGCCTGGTTTTGGTGAGTATATAGTGTATTCTCTGTCACTGTGGGATTGGGCGGGCCGTACCGTCAGTGATGGCGA